>NC_069802.1:29433053-30796053 GCF_027406575.1 Nycticebus coucang
AGGTCCCCTCTCCCTTCAATCCCACAGGCATTACTGCACTCTCCTGGCCACCTCTTTGTACATGGTCCCCTTATAAATCTCTCCTCAAATGATCCAATTTGAGTATGTCATCTTCCCTGCTGGTTCCCTCCCTAGCACTAAGCCTGCTGGGGCCAAATGATCCCCTCCCCTCTTCATTATAAAATAACAGAGAAGCAGTTCTTCATTAAACAATGTTTTCACCTTTACCCGTAACTGAGAGATCTTCACCTGTAAATGGCAGAAGCTGGATGAGAGCCGGTGTCATAGCTGGCTCGGACGCGGCCCCGGTAGAGTTCCACTGCAATATGGTCTTTGTCCCCCTTATACAGGAGGATCCCGCTGTCTTCATCTGTGGCAATCTAGTAGGGAGGAACCCTGACATTACTATGCTGTTATTTCATATAAACAAAACAAAAGCCCCAAGCTAATAAAACAGACTGGTAAGTGAGGTGAAGAAGTTTTACTAAGGTTTATTTTTTCCTTACGGCTATAAGAAAATAGTAATGCATGCTGGAATTAGTACTTGAAAGGCAACTTGGTCTTAAATTACCTTTGTGCAAGCAAACTTATAAACTTAACAAAACAATAACAAATACTTAAGCATGTGCTTAAAACTTCCTTTGCTGGAGTTTTCCACTGACCTGCTCCTTTTGCTTCTATTATGAGCTTTATGTATGAAATATAAGAAATGTGACTGTAATGAGAAACACTGATTTTCGTATCCCATATAAAAATAGATTCTTTACAGTTAAGTCATGTGCAGGAGGAAATCTCTGTTTTTTCTGCTTTTTGGTTTTGGGGGGCTTTTAAAGGACAAACTATGTAAGTCAGGACTTAAGCCAATGTGTACTTTTTATAAGAATTTGTCCTGGCAAATACTGGAGGTAGGGACACCTGCTTCCCAGTGTCCTCTTCCTCCTGACTTCTAAAGAGCCCCCTGCCCCTCATTGGAGTGTCGGGGGAAACCAAATAAGAAAGGGTGGGGTCTACAGCTGCAGTCCCCAAGCTTTTTGGCACCAGGGACCGGTTTCAGGATGAGTCAAGCTCATTACATCTCCACCTCAGATCATCCGGCATTAGAGTCTGATAAGAAGCGTACACCCTGGGTCCCTCACATGCACAGATGACAGTAGGGTTGGCGCTGCTATGAGATCTAATACCGTTGCTGACCTGACAGGCAGTGGAGCTCAGGGGGTGACATGAGGGGTGGGGAGCAGCTGTGAACCCTAATGAAGCTTCAGTGGCCTCCCTGCTCACCTCCCGCTGGGTGGCCCTGGTTCCTAACAGGCCACAGACTGGGGTTGGGGACTACAGGTCTATAGGAAACTAGTTAAAGTCATTTGAATTCAAAATATATTAACATTTTTGCTTACCAGATAAAACATACGCATAGGCCCAATCTGTCCCACGTACCCTACATTTATTACTCAAATCTACTGCATCCCCTTCCGTAGGGGTCTGAATGACTTGCTTAAACATACACAGCGACATGGCGGAGAGACTTAAAATCTGAGTTTATTAATTTCATGTCAATTCTTCAAGGTTCAGGATGAAGAGTTACAAGTAACTAGTTGAATCCAGGGTTTCGTTCTCACCCTCGCGCCTCTCAGCATCAGGCCTCCAAGCCTCTCTGGGCCAAGGCTGAGGCGCAGAGCCATAAAAATAATTAATGACAATTAAGGTTATGGGGGGGAAAGCAGAAAGAGGGACGGAGGGAGGGGGGCGGGGCCTTGGTGTGTGTCACACTTTATGGAGGCAAGACATGATTGCAAGAGGGACTTTACCTAACAATTGCGATCAGTGTAACCTGGCTTATTGTACCCTCAATGAATCCCCAACAATAAAAAAAAAAAAAATACATGAATGAAATGACGTTGCCACAGCATGAAACAAAGAGACATATTTTGGTGCCATGTGCTTTCACCCCTCCCCCCTTGATAAGATCAGGTTGTGAATAAAAATAACTGACTCATTTTGCTTTGAAAATTCAAATGTCAAAGAGAAGAATTTTCCAAACAGGTGTATTTTTCTGTCATTGACTTTCACATCTGTTTAAGACATCCTATTCCTATTATTCACAAGCTGCCGCGGATATTTTTTTCTTGGATTTGGTAGAAGATGAGACAGTTCTGGATAGAGGGGGTACTCTCACCTGAAGTGTGATGTTTGTCTGAGGCCGGACCTTGGCTGAAGGAATTTGGAGATAAGACTCCTTGTTTATGAAATTCACACTGACCAGTTTTTCACACTTCTCCCCCTGGTAGCCGGGCAGGCACTGACAGATCGGCTCGTTTATCCTGATGATGCACTGAGCTCCGTTCTGACAATCAAAATTATCACAGGGGCTGGTGCGGGGGAGAACCATGGGAGGAGAAAACTCGCAGAACAAACCACTGAAGAGTAAAGAGAGAAAAAACGTGTGAATAAGATTTTACTCAATTCCCCAGGTGAACTGCGGCCTGGGAGACCCAGCTCTGCAGCTACCGGTGAGCCTCTCCTTTTACCTGTAACCCTCGGAGCAGATGCACGTGTAGCCGTTTACCGCGTCCCTACAGTGGGCTCTGTTTTTACACTTGTTGTCTTGGCAGTCATCAAAATCGATGTCGCAGTGCTCGCCTATGTATCCTGGCGTGCAGTCACATCTGTTTCAACAAGCAGGTAAATGTGTCAAATGCAACCGGGCCAAACATAAGTAAAAATGGACTATCTTTAAAAAAATGTGTTTACAACGGGCTTATAGAACTCCCAAATTAATGGATGCCTAGAAAATCAGACTGTTTGGAAAAGTGTTCCATTCCTCACTGATCTGTCAGAGAAATAGTGATTTCATCTCTCTGATGACACTGAGCACCCCGACCCAAGCAAGTACAGAATTATTACATCAGGGTCCCTTCCGTCCTCCCTCCCTCCCTCTTTTTCCTTCTTTCTCCCCATTTTATTTGCCTACAGGGTCTTTTATTTTCAATTGCACCTAACTCATTTGACCCATTGAGATGATTAAACTGCTGTGTTTTAAACTTTTCTAAGAATATTAAGCATATTTTTGAAATGCTAACTTGTAAAACATTTCCAATATCCAATAGACTAGATGCATTGGAAAAATATAATTTTAAGAAGAGCAAACATGTTGATATTGGATATCTTAATTCAGAATGAATCCAGATGGTCATTATGGCAGAACACGGTTGATCTGATGCGGTGGGACAGGGGAACTGATCAAAGATTCCCGGAGCTGAACCCATGGATAGCTTTTCAGCCTGTTCACTGTGGCGGTGTGTGCATAGGAGGGATGTCAGTAGCACTGATGCTGAAAGCCCAGCTGACCTTCTGTGAGTACTTCCTGTGTCAGGCCCTGTTTAACCACTTGGCACATATGATCCATAATTATTTCGCCACAGTCCTGTCGCACTGGTGATACTATTACCACCACTCTATAGAAGAGGAAACTAAGGGACAAAGAAAGTGCCTTGCTCTAAGACATTCAGCTCCCAAGGGACATAACTGGGACTTGAACTCAAACAACCTGATGAGAAAGCCTGACATTCTAATCACTGCCCTCTGCTAGTGGATAACTAATTCCTCAGGCCTCCCTTTAAAACCTGTCCTTCTCCACTGCTGACCATTGGACTCTCTTGGGACACCAAGGACCGAGGACTGGGGAAAAGCCATGTGTCAGTTGTAGTAGTTTGAAGCTCTGCATTTGGACCTATAGGAGATCCCATAGCCCCGACAGGTGTGGCCACAGCTGGCGAAGGGGCTTCTGGAAGCCTCCCTCTACCTTCCACTCTTCCCCCAGAACCAGCCTGTTGTGTTTTATTAGCTTTATGACCTGGCCTTCCACGAGAGGTGGTGGAGCTCAGTGGGTGACGTGAGGGACAGCGATGACCCGTTTTTGCTTTGGGTTTAAGAGAGGGTTTACTGACTTTAACAAACAAACACAAAACCACAGAGATGCCAGGAAATTAGCGTCTAGTCCTACAGAATTTAGGTTTGGCAGGTATATAGAACTTCATTTGTATCATGGCTTCATTCTTAAATATATACTATTGTCTTTTTTTTTATTTTAACAAATCAACTTTATTTTATTCCACATTTGTTGCAGTTTAATTGACAAATAAAAATTGTAAATTTGTAAAATGAACATGCTGTTTTAATGATATGTATACATTGTGAAAGGATCACAATCAAGGATTACAATCAAGCTAATTCACATGCCCATTCCTTCACATAGTTACCTTTTTCCTTTTGTGATTAGAATATTTAAAATGTGCTCTCTTTGCAAATTTCAGGTAAATATGGTATTAGTTAGTATAGACACCATGCTGTACAACAGGTCTCCCTAATTCATTCATCGAATAACTGACAGTTTCCACCCAGTGACCAACATCTCCCCAATCCTCCCACCCTTGACCCCTGGTAACCACCCTTCCAGTTTCTGTTTCGGCAGGTTGGACTTTTCAACATTCCACATGTGAAAAGTGAGTTCATACAGTATTTGTCTTTCTACGTCTGACATCCTTCATTTAGCATGAAGTATATGTCTTCTCAATTAAGTTACCTAATTTCTGTAAGTGTTCATTTCCTCACCTTTAACGTGTACACAGTAATTTCCACCTCAGAGGTTTATTAAAAGCTTAAAACTATCTATAACCATTATAGTTTTTAATATGTAATGCATAATCAATAGACAGTATTTTTATGATGCCCTGTGCACATTTTTTTAGATATGTACCTAATTCTATAAAATCCTTTATGGTTTAGTCTGTACTAATTATCCACTTTTCTATTTCAAAGCTATTAGGATTTAAGTAAGGATAATGAAAAACACTTCAAAGAATGTGGCATTACTGAATGCCAAAGGTTTTGTATGGAAATGCAAAATCAGGATTTAAGAGAGCTGATGAATTAAAACAAATGGGAGTATATACAAGGTGAGGGGAACAAACAGACGTTCAGTCCCGCATGTATGGACTAAGGAGTTACATGAGCTCACTGTGCAAGCATGCTCACTCTGCAGCCAGTTGGTTCTAATGCTAAATCATAACAAAGCAAAGTAAACAACAAGTCTGAAGTTAAATGGGGCCTACGTGGCCATATACATTCCCAATAGATAGACAAGGTCCGAGAAGAAAACTTCCATCTCTTAATATGAGCAAAGCTGCTGAAGTGCCAAGCATTAAAAGAAAGAAAAAAATGCTTTGAAACACCCTGAATTATTTATCCGAGAAAAGAAATCAAAGTAAAAGATAAGAGAGCCACACAGTCACCACCGTGGCTGCCTAAGAGCCATTTTATATTCTCTGCTCTTCAAACACTACTTTTCAAACCCATTAGAACTTGGAGTTACATGATGTCCGATATTTTTGTCTTTCTTTGCTTCTCAGACTTTCGTTTCAAAATGGAAAGACAAATTTAAATAAGAATTTTTTTCAAGTTTGTATTATCCGTGGACCCTATCACTTTCGATCAACGCTGTTATGTGACAAGCAGGGAGGAAGAAAGGAGAGAATATAAAATACACAGTTTAGAATCCCCAACGTGGACTAAGGAAGATGCATGTTTGAAAATGCCGCTGATGGCAAAGCATACTCGAAAAATATCTCAGAGCAATTTAGGAGATTTATGAGGCATATAACAAAGCGAGAAAAGTAAAACCAGCTCTGTTAGCTTGGTAATAAGAAAATTAAGTTGAAGCAACAGTATAACTTGTCCAAACAAAATTTGTCAGTAGAGATTGTCTTTACCAGACTCAGATTGTTTTGTCATTAAGTCCATTTCCTTTCTGCAACTATTTTTCCCACAATTGTGAATTTTTCTAAGAGAGAAACCATAAGACACACTCTGGGTTCACCTTTTTTCACCTCAACTATTTACACGGAGCTATAGAACGAGCTCAAGAGTAACCACTGAAAACAGGAGATTTCCAAATCAGTTACTCCATAATCCAGCAAAATGCACTTTTAAGAGCATGCAATCTCAAGGATAGCCATAGGGGCTATTTAATTAACAATTAGTCTTTCTGAAGAAAAACTCCCTTATTTTTAATGGATTCAATTAAGTCTTACTAATACTTTATCTTATAATTACAATGCATCAAGCTCTGTGAGATCTGTTTAACAGATAAGCAGTTCTGGAAAACTTGCTTTGCTAATCTCTGGGCAATGAAGACATTTATTATGTAAGGGATGCTTTTTCTATTTGCCACATTCAATTGCAGGGACATTGTTATGATACTGGGAGTTAAAATAATTTACCTATAGTTCTTGATTGCATAAAATTTAATGCACAATTTGGTATAAAGAAAAATTTTAAAAGACTGGGTTTTTGCATAGGGTCGTAAACTAAAGTACGTGTATAATCTGTTTTTTCTTTTTCAGTAAGATACTGAAAAGAATCAGGAGGTACTACAATTGTATGTATTCTAAAGTTTTGGATTTTACGCCAATATAAAGCAAAAGAATATGTGAAAAGAAAATTTGAGGGTAGGGCAGTGCCTGTGGCTCAAAGGAGTAGGGTGCTGGTGCCGGCCCCATATACCAGAGGCGATGGATTCAAACCCAGCCCTGGCCAAAACTGCAAAAAAAAAAAAAGAAAGAAAGAAAAGAAAATTTGAGGGTAAATATTTAATTCAGTTTGACCTTTGCGACGCAATGGAAATCTGGTGATACTGACTCCACTCTCCCACCTGACTCAGAACGCTTGATGATCTCTTCTGTACCTATCAAAACTTTAATCTTCCAGCTCAAATCTCATCTTCTTTCTTTTTCCCTTTTTAAAAAATTTATTTATTTATTTTTATTTCAGGTTATTGTGAGGGTATAAACAACCCGGTGACAATTTGTGAATTTGTTAGGTAGAATTCCTCTTGTAGTTGTGTCTCACACCCAAAAGGTGTACCACACCCACCTTGTGTCCTTTAGGGGAGCACACCAATCCCCCCTTCTCTCCAAACGAGTCCCTTATTCCCCCTTCTCCCACAACTGTAGTGTCCATCAACTCAGAAATGGATTATCAAATCCCATCTTCTTTTATAAAATTGTTCCTAGCCTGAGTAATTTTTAATTCTCTAATTTCCATAGCAGTTAAGTGTGGGTCATTTCACTGAGAAGATGAAATTTGTAAAAGTGAATAGTTATACAGCACTACAAAAACAAGAGAGGGCATCGTGACCACATGCCCTAGTCTCAGCAGGCACTCAATAAATACTGGGTAGAGGAAAAAAATAATGCTGTCTTCTGGTTGTCTGATGTAAGCACAGCTCAAGCCCATGAACCCAATTCTATTATCCTTAAGAATCTAGTCTATGTTCCACACTAACTCTATTGTAATGTTAATTAAAACTTCCTAGAGGTAATGTAAAAAAAATATCACCCAACTGGAAAGTATAAATCCTCATTCCATCTCTGCCCTTAAATAACCTTAGGATTCTTGGACAGTCACTTATCCCCTCTGGGACATGTTTTCCTCCTGTTTAAAATGAATAATTTGGACCAAATAATCTGTAAATTACTGCCAGCTCTGGAAAGAGAAGCTCCTGTTGATAAACCCTTAAAACATTTCAGGATGGTGGCAAAGGAACCATGTGATTTGATAGCAAACATATTTCAGGAATATTGCCATGAGGAAAAAGACAAAATTTTGAAGTTGAAGTTCCCCGATCCCTTTGGGGAGCCCTCGACCTTGCGTGACTGTAATACTTTAGCACGTGAGACACATTTAAGGTGAAACGGGCACTATCAATAATTACAGGACTAAACGGTAACCGTCCTGGGACTCTGTTTTTTTTCCCACTTTGGATAGTCAAAATGCTGTGTCAGACCATAGCATTTTCAGTTCCGTTCAAATCAAATTCCTTACTGGATCACAGACTTCAGATAAGGAAGCACATTATCAATTCTATTGGATTAGCCTTCAAATGAATTTAAGTAAGCGTATTCAAAAGCTGCTTACTTCCACAAATTACTTTCCAAGAAGTCATGAAATAAAACATTCTTTTGTTTTTCTGTGTGCTAAAAAATGCCCATGCTACTTATGAACATTTAGAAAGATGTCACTGATACGAGTGAAATTTCTCTTTAATCCAGAGCAAAAGTGGAACCCAAAAGTGGCAGTCAAGAGGGGTTCCTCACAGAAAGGTCCTCTCCCTGACCGTGAGCCCAGAAAGCCCCTCTGACTTACTTGAATCCCTTGGGTGTCAGAATGCACTTGGAGTCATGCTGGCAGGGATTCAGGTCCTGTGCGCAGAAGTCCAGCTTCTCCTCACACAGCTCACCTGCAACGTGGCAGATGGTGTTAGTTCATAGACAAAGGTTAACAGGCTCCCCCAGCAGACTCAGTCATTGTCATGGGTCTTGGAGGTTAGCGTAGCTTGTGATTGAAAACCAAACACAACAAAAATCAAAAACAAAACACAAGGCATGGAACCAGAAAATCCAATATCCAATTCTGTTTCTGCCACAAATGGTCTTATGATTTGGGGCAATTTGGCTAGTGTGATCTTTGACTAATATGAACCCCTTTAGGATACACTAGTGGGATCAAGAAAATACAAATCATTTTAGTTTTTGTTTTATTTATTTTATTTTGGACTTTTTATTGAGGTATAGCATATACTCAAAAGATAACGAATACTTAATGATTATACACAGACTGAGCCCATGTAGGTCATTCCAGAGCCTTCCTCTTGCCCCGTACTAGTCACTATTCCCCAGAGGTAACCACTATCATTAGAAGAGGACAGGCTAGTTGTGCCTATGTTTTAACTCGACCTAAATGGAATCATGCCCTACGGACCCCTTACATTTGCCTAGTCCAGCAGTTCTCAACCTATGGGTCGCGACCCCTTTGTAACAATGAAAATACATCGCGGCATTAGGAAGGTTGAGAACCACTGGCCTAGTCCATAGTTTTATATTTGAGCAAAAGATCCTCAAACCTTCACAGTCTCCAAGATATTATAAGTCTGGAAGAAAATATTTTGTTTCCCTCTTATCAGCCAATAGACCAGCTCAACAAAATATTTCTTAGCCAGATCCACTGAGATATAAGGAAAAAGAATTTAAAAGGGGAATAAGCCTAGCAAGAGAATATATACAATGTTAAACTATTTTAAATTGCACATAAACTTTAGGTCTACCTTGTATTGTATGTATTTATTTATTTACTTAATAAACATTGATATAGTGCATGCTACTGCCTGCCACTTTTAAATATTGTATAATATGCATCACTTAAAGGTCACAGTAGTCACATGCATTTTATATTATCAATGTTTATCTCATTCCCTGTCCTAGACTGTGAGATCATTAAGAACAAAACTCTTATTGTATTTGCTTTTTCTATCTTCCTGGCGTGTGGGATGTTGACATACTCAAATAATAGGCATTGAAAAAACATAATCATTCTTTTAAACCTTGGAAATAATTCTCTTTTATCTAGATTCAACTTGGATTTCAGTTCAGCCTTTATATGTTTTTTATTTTTTTCATTAAATCATAACTGTATACATTGATATGATCATGGGGCATCATACACTCGCTTCATAGACCATTTGACACATTTTCATCACAATGGTTAACATAGCCTTCCTGGCATTATCTCAGTTACTGTGCCAAAACATTTACATTCTACATTTAGTCATTCATCATCAATAATAACATAGTTGATGCCCTTCTGTTTAAACATTACATTTTCTTTAACTGAATATTAAAACAGAGGTTTCCATTGGACTATTTCTTTAATTTGTCTGAATTATATTGGATTCCACTGTTCTTGGGAGAAGCACAGCTTTCAAAATACTGTTCCACAGTGATGAGAGGTAGGAGTTCACTGTAAGATAAGAAATGGAGAGAAAGCTCTAGAAAAATGCCGACTACATTTCTACTTTCCCACCAGGAAGGAGAAATTAGATAGTTAACGCTGGTTGGGTTTCCCAGGAAGAACGGAAATAAAATGCAAATATTAGTGAGCTAATATCGTCTTAGTTACTTCCTTTAAGAAATTCCCCTAAACCTTACACTCTTGTGAGGACTTCACAATTTTTATTTGGTTTTTATTTTTGCCACGTATATAGTCAGAGCTAGCACTGAGTAGAAAAAAAAAAAAGTAAAGAAAACAGAAAATAAAGAGACTATGTGAGCTTTTTTGATGGTCTGGGGTCTAAAAAATAAAATTATCAATGTCTTCTTCTCTTCCTATAATAAAGCACAAGATAACAGAAAGGAAAGGCAGAAATAATCTTTGTTGTAATATACAGTGTTGTAATTATTATTACCCTATCAACAGGTCTTGATAAGTTTAACTTGACATCAAGAAAGATGTCAGCCCATTGGCCTGGTTTAGAGAAATGTGGTTGAGTACGGGTCAAATGTCAGTGTCCACAGATCTTTCCAGAGACAGATATCTAGACAAACCTTGCCTTCATGATCTGGCTTCCGCCCACTCCACTAAATCCGAGAGGGTCCTGATTATTTACTCTCAGCCCTGGACCCTTAAAAGTCCCCAGTGACAGAGCAGCAGAAGGGGCACAAGGGTTGCCTCGCATTTGTAATTTCACTTTTGATCAGATGAGCTAATTCTCCTTTTGATTCTAGTTTTCATCTTTTTTTGTTGATGGCAGGTTAAAGGGTTGTGGGTGTCTGAATGTGGGTTGGCTGTCTGTATTTCAGAGAGGAAACCAAGAGTGGTCACGCAGCGGGCCTGCAGGTGCCTCTTGAGGACACCAGAGTTGAGTGAACCATCTACAGTAACTGATGATGAAGGTGGCTGGTGAACAGGACCTGGCCTGGCAGAACTCTCTGAAGACAGAACCATATGTCCATGGAGCCACCTTTCTGATACCAAAGTTATGCCTAGTTCTTATGTCACCTCTTTCTGATTGGGCCTATTAGGTAAGTGTGGCAGAGAGTGACACTGGAGACGGCCAATTTCCACAGTAGCATGAGCATGAACTGGGAAGGAGAGAGGCAAAAATCACCCTCACTTTTCCAAAGAGACTCAGTTTTCTGGAGGACGTATCATTTATTACCTACTGAACATTTGTGAACATGGTTTTTTTCTGAAGAATTTCATGGTGTCACGACATGCCCTTTCCTCCTGGCCTGCTCAGGACAGATCTGCTTTGTACATATTGTCCCAAGATAACTGTCAAGAGCGACGCCATCCGCTCACACAGGTGGCCTGACTTTGATGATAAATGTTACAGTCACTGTCCAGGAGAAGCAGTGAAAGCTGGATCATCAGAGTTGATAACGCTCTTTAGAGTGAAGAGTGAACCAGCATAAAGAGATCCCAGGGAGAAACTATTCTTTATTCTTTTTTTTTTTTTTTTTTTTTGTAGAGACAGAGTCTCACTATACCACCCTTGGGTAGAGTGCCGTGGTGTCACACAGCTCACAGCAACCTCTAACTCTTGGGCTTACGCGATTCTCTTGCCTCAGCCTCCCGAGCAGCTGGGACTACAGGCGCCCGCCACAACGCCCGGCTATTTTTCTGTTGCAGTTTGGCCGGAGCTGGGTTTGAACCCGCTACCCTCCGCGTATGGGGCCGGCGCCCTACTCACTGAGCCACAGGCGCCGCCTGGGAGAAACTATTCTTAAGGGTGAAATGACATTTGGTGAGGTGCATTTCTTCTTGGAACAGCTTTTTGCAATACTATTCAGTATAAAAGAGTTTACCGGTGGCAGAACTATTTTACTGTTCTGGGCTTTGTTTCTTCGTTGATGAAATGAGGCTGTGGAATTGGAGACATGTAGGGTCAATTGTGCCTCTAAAAAGTCTATTTAAAATAAAAAGGAAAGTGCTTCTAAAGGGCTGGATAAGGCATATGGCAAGTTACCAGAGGGACAGCACACTCAGCTGTACAAAACAAAGTCACTGCATCCAGCACTAAAAACAGAGTGTCAGCATGCGTCCAAGCCCTCTGTGGTACCGATATTACGAATATTATTGCAAAGAGGCGGTAACCTTCATGCCCTTCCATGGCTCCTATGAGAAATACACCTGCCCTTTGGTCTTCCCTCCTGCTTCCTTTCAGAGCCGTGGACCTAACCAATTTTAATATTCCTTCCTTCCTAAACGCAAAGGGGCCCTTTCTCCTACCTTGACTTGTAAGTAATATCTTCATTTCCTCGTATCTTAAGTTCAATTTTTGTTTATGCTTCTTTTTAACACACCTGCAGAAATAGTTTAGAACTATTCTGCAGAGTTCTTTCTGAATACTTACAGAAGGATCTTCCCAAGCCTTTTTCAATGATCTTGACAGAAAATAAGATTTTTAAAAATCACCATATATTTTAAGCACATGCCATGTTTGGGAAGCTGAGTTAATGCTAGGAATATAATGTTAAAAGCAACAACAAAAAACCATTTCTCTTCTCCTGGAACTTACATACGAGAGGAGAAGAATGGTCCTAATCCCAAACCTCCCCAAGCACAAGAGTTCCTCCTCGGCAGTTTTGTTTTCTATGGTTTCAGTTATCCATTGTCAACTTCAGTATAAAAATATTGATCAGAAAATTCCAGCAATAAACAGTTTGTAAGTTTTAAGTTACAAACAGCTGTGCTGTTCCGAATAGCTTGGTGAAGTCCCTCACCCTTCTGGCCATCCTGCCCAGGATGCAAATCACCTGTTCCTCCAGTTGATCTAGCTGTGGACACCTTAGGCACTGTCTCCCTTATCAGGTCTACTGTGGAGGTATCCCAGTGCTTGTGTTTAAGGAGCCCTGATTTTACTTAATAACGGCCCTGAAGTACCAGTGTAGTGATGCTGTTAATGCAGATATGCCAAACAGAAGCTGCAAAGTGCTTCTGTTAAGTGACAAGGTGGGTGTTCTCGACTTTATAAGAAATACACACCCTATGTGGAGGTTGCTAAGATCTACTGTAAAATTGAATCAGTCTGCTACCTGGGAATGTGAAGGAACATGGAATCCATGCTGGTTTTGCAATGAAACCTCAAATGCAAAACAATGTTGCTTTTAACATTATATTCCTAGCATTAACTCACTGTGCCTAAGTGCTTAGTTAAGATGAAAAAGGGGCTCAGTTAGTGGGCGGAAGATGTGAACAGTGACATGTCCAGTGCTATGCGTGATTTCTGGGATCCACAGGAGCTCAGGGATCTACTGTACATATAAAATTGCCTCTGTGATGGATGCGAAGCAGGAAAATTCCACGGTGCTCAGGGGGACTGGCTCTCAGAGGCAGGACTAGAAGGCCCTCCTGAAGAAGTGAGACTTGGAGGTGAGGATGAAGTGGGCAATGAGAGCCTGGCAGAGGCTCCTGCAGGAGGAATCCTGGAGTATAAGAGCCCGAGAGACAGGGATTGAGCCCAGGGGAGGAAAGCTCCAGAGGAGCCACAGAGGTTGGTTTTAATGCCTATATCTCCGATTATGGGCTGCCTCAGAAGGGTTTGAGTTGGCACATGACCAGATGACAGCTGCACTTTGAAAAGGTCATTCTGTCTCCAGGGGAGGATGGGCTGCAGAGGGGCGGATGCAAATGGACATGAGACATGGCAGCCTGGGCTCTGGTGGGGCAGGCTGGAGATATGGATGGCACAGAAAGATGTTTAAGATGCAAATTGGATCAGACTTTGTGATGGATTAGATGAGCATCAGTGAGAGAGATGGAGTTGCCTGGGGCTTCTAGGTTTCTAGTATGTCTATGCTGACATAACTTTCAATGACACACGGAACACTAGAGGAGGACCCAGCTTCCTGGCAAAATCATCAAGAGTTTTAAATACAGTAGAGCCTCCATAGTTGACCCTCTCCCTACACTGACCACCTCCTTAAGTTGGACAAAAATTTGGACCGCAAGACAGATAAGCTTAGAGGAAGAATGGGATGTGAAGAAACACAGGGAAAGTCCAGGTAGAGAGGCCAGGACAGACATTTCTCTCACAGCCTCAGAAGGAGCCAACACAGTGGATGCCTCATGTCAGACTTCCAGGCTCCAAAACTGTAAGACAGCTGAAAGTCTGTTCTTTAAGCCACAAAGTTTTTGTACTTCGCTATAGCCTCAACAAACCAGTACAGGCGGTAAATTATGAATTACTCGTAGTTTATAGTCGGGAATAAAACTTTTAACTATACCCTTCCTTCCTCCCTCCCTCCCTCTTTTCCTTCCTTCCTTCTTTCCTTCCTTCCTCCCTCTCTCCCTCTTTTCCTTCCTTCCTTCCTCCCTCCCTCC
Source organism: Nycticebus coucang (assembly GCF_027406575.1). Taxonomy (NCBI): domain Eukaryota; kingdom Metazoa; phylum Chordata; class Mammalia; order Primates; family Lorisidae; genus Nycticebus; species Nycticebus coucang. The sequence continues at coordinate 29,447,268 of NC_069802.1, forward strand.
CTCTTTTCCTTCCTTCTTTCCTTCCTTCCTCCCTCCCTCCCTCTTTTCCTTCCTTCCTTCTTTCCTTCCTTCCTCCCTCCCTCCCTCTTTTCCTTCCTTCCTTCTTTCCTTCCTTCCTTCCTCCCTCTTTTCCTTCCTTCCTTCCTCCCTCCCTCCCTCTTTTCCTTCCTTCCTCCCTCCCTCCCTCTTTTCCTTCCTTCCTTCTTTCCTTCCTTCCTCCCTCCCTCTTTTCCTTCCTTCCTTCTTTCCTTCCTTCCTCCCTCTTTTCCTTCCTTCCTCCCTCTTTTCCTTCCTTCCTTCCTTCCCTCCCTCCCTCTTTTCCTTCCTTCCTCCCTCCCTCTTTTCCTTCCTTCCTTCTTTCCTTCCTTCCTTCCTCCCTCTTTTCCTTCCTTCCTTCCTCCCTTCCTCCCTCTTTTCCTTCCTTCCTCCCTCTTTTCCTTCCTTCCTTCCTTCCCTCCCTCTTTTCCTTCCTTCCTCCCTCCCTCTTTTCCTTCCTTCCTCCCTCTTTTCCTTCCTTCCTCCCTCCCTCCCTCCCTCTTTTCCTTCCTTCCTTCCTCCCTCCCTCCCTCTTTTCCTTCCTTCCTTCTTTCCTTCCTTCCTTCCTCCCTCTTTTCCTTCCTTCCTTCCTTCCTTCCCTCCCTCCCTCTTTTCCTTCCTTCCTTCTCTTTCTTCCTTTCTAAAAGTTCTTACATTTCTTTCCTCTCATTTCATTTCATGTTATCTCTTTCATCTTAAATTTTATTTTAGGACTCTGAGCTCTCCAATGGTCAGAGTCTGTAATAAATGATGCACAAAGGAGGAGCAGCCCATGGCCAGGATCTCTGTGCTTCAATGGACCTAAGGTCCAAATGGAGCGCAGCAGTGTAGTTTGGCTCTCTGTTCTCTGTGGGGCCAAGAAACCTCTGCAAGGCAACCAACCCTTGGCTTCTTTAGCTTAGGACTTGCAAGACAGACTATAAAATAATAATGAAGATTCTCCTTCTTAGTGTATTAAAGGTAGAAAAGGCAAGAGAACCAACGGCTACTATGTCTTGCAAAGGGGGATGAAAGTGACTCTGACGCCTTGTTTTATCCATTTTCAATAAATACAGGGATTACTTTTAGCTTTGAATGACAGCAGCAATTAACTAGTAAATATGTGTGCTGTCATTAAGCATAATAATCTTGAAAGTGTTTTATCCACTTAAACTATGTCAAAGCCATCAAAACTCATAACAAGTGGAAGATACCTGAGTAGCTTTACATTTTGTGCACAAACTCTCAAATTTCTTAAACATGCTTTTAAAAAAAATAATGATTGGGTGACGGTGTTTGACACACCTTTTGGGAGAGGGACATAATTATAAGAGGGACTTTACCTAACAAATGCAATCAATGTAACCAGGTTCTTTGTAACCTCAATGAATCCCCAATAATAAAAGAAAAATAAATAATAATGATCTAACTCATTGTTGGATTGTTGGAAATTTTTAACTACAGTGATCTTTTGGCAAGTGAACAAATAATGAAGATACTATATGGTTTATAGAAATTAACATATGATGTTTCCTGAAAAGAGTAAAAATAGTGCAAAAGGAAACTACTTATAACAGGATTTGTTTACATGTATTATCTGAGAATGAGGAAATGTCTTGACACAATAACTGAGAAAATGCCGTGAAGGCTATGTTAACCAGTTTGATGAAAACAGTTCAAATTGTATATAAAACCAGCACATTGTACTCCATGACTGCATTAATGTACACAGCTATGATTTCATAAAAAAAAAAAGGCAAAAAAAGCTGCTTCAGTTTAGTTTTCATAACACAGTGTTAGGAAGACATTTTTTGAGCCATATCCAGCAAATCTGGAGAAGTTACAATATGGAAAATTTAGGTGGGGGGGAAGGTCAAGATCTATTTTTCTACAAATTCTTTAAGTTTCCCTTAGTGATGGAGACACGGACAACATCTTGGCCTCAAAAATGGCATTTTTGTTTTTAATTATTGAAAACTGTATTACACAGTTCCAAAATATAATACTACTCTGGAAAAGACCTGTTCACTTTTAAAAATAAACCATGTTAATTACAGATAGTGAATCTTCGAAGAGTTACTAGGTGGACGATTAATTGCTCTCTATCTACCAAGAAATGGGGGCAACAGTGTGTCCTGTCTGTGCTTCTTTAGTCCTCAAAGCCTGTTTAGCAGAAAGGAGGTTGGTCATTTTGTTTCTAGATAAAGATGTGTAGAATTTTCCAACTCAAATCACTGTTTAAAATATTAATCTGTTTCACAATGTATGGAGGAATAGGAAAGGGTACCTGAGTAATCATAGAGTATCTTTATTTAATTTTTGTAAAATGTAGCCCTTTTAATTCAGATCATGCCTGTCTACAACAAAAGCATTTTTAGATACCAGTGTATGGTGTCTTTGGAGCTCCTAGCACCACTTCTGTTGCTACCTCCTTCTCATGTAAATAATTTCTTCTCTCTCGGAAATAGACAAACATCTCAGAGTCCACTCTGGGCATCCTCGGTGCAGGCAGGGGGTGGGGAGGGTTCTGGAGCAGACAAGGCAGGCCCTTTTATTTCCTCTTCATAAATTTTAGCAAACTAGTTTCTTTTTCTAATGTAAATGAGAAAGGACTGTTCGTTTTGATAATAATGAAGAGGAAATTTAGGACAGCCATCTGAATACCTGGACCAAAATTCTAGTGTTAAACTTAATCAGTTATGGCATTTAAGCGTACTTACCACAGGGAGGAAGTCTGATTGAATTCCTGAGAGAATCCCCAGGACACAGGTTTTTTAAAGCGTCAAACACATCAGTTTTCTAATATTTGCATTTTGTGCCCTTGCTTGGCTTAAGGAAAGTCAGAATAAATGGTGCTGACTTTGCTGTCTTTTGAGTTAGCTCGGCAAGGGAAGACACTAAAAAGAGGCAACTAACTGGATAAAATAAATGAGATTTAATTTCTTAAAAGTAAGCTACTGGAGGGCAAGGGATGCCTTTATTTATATTTTTGCATCTCTCTGTTTTCATCATATCCTTTAGCAAACTATCTGCTACTAACTAGTGAGAATACTTATTTCATTGCTTCTTGCAGTCAAATGCTTTTTAAATGTTAGTGAAGGAAATTCAGGTTGCATTAAGGATGGTGTAAGAAAGCAGACAATGAAGGAACACCGTTAGCTGATGTGTGATCTGAGACCCTGAGGTATATCCTCATAGACTGGCTTAGATGGGTAGTTTGTTGACTTCCAGATATCCCAACAATTTCTTCTGCCCAACAGTGACCATCTCAACAAGAACAGAGAGGATGAACTCCAGGATGGAGGAATCATAAGTGTTAGCATTTACGTGGCATTTTTGAGAAAGGTTAAGATGAATGGGCCTCAACGTTTCTTATTATCAATTTCATGAATTTAGTAGAGTACATGTTAATAGTGCACAAAAATACACGTTTCCCATTTGATCTTTATGTATGTGAACAGAGACATTCTCTGGCCTCTCACTGACCTTGCCATGTGGCAGACAGAATAATGAACTCTAGGAGAAAGTGGAGATAGCTGATGGCATTATGGGAGTCGTCCTAGGGCAGCTTAACTGAATTGGACCTGAAAGAAAAAGTGTATATATTTTCTCCTCTTGTTGAACGGGACCATCCCACTTTGTTACATGGCCTACTCAAGGTTATAATTTCAGGCACCATAGCACATGAACATGGGCAGATGCCTGCCTCCCTTGGGAATATTCAGTGTCCTGAAAAGTAGTAACAGCAATCACCGACTTTATTTCTATTAGTATGTAAGGGATTACTTAAGAATGGGGTGTTTCTGTTACTTATTCTTTTAAAACAGCCAACTTATCCTGAGGGTTCCTTTTAGTAATCTGATGCTTTCTTGTATTGACTATTCAAAAAAATATCCTATTGATGAGAAATAATTAACTGCCCTTCAAGATATGATCAAGGAACTATCCAGAATGCCCCTGCTTTTCTAAACTTAATTAAATCCAGTTGTTAGTATAGAAATATAAGGAACTGAACATAACAGCCTCTGAACTCTTGAAGCTACATTAGCCACCGAGAGATGACGTCTTTATGTAAATGTGTACAAAATGGGACATGTGTGACATTGGAACGTCACCATGTAGAAACCTTATCTGGTAAAGTTAACCATAACTCAAAATAGGGAGTCTCAGAACACAAACTTCATGTCTCAGATATGAAGGTATTTCAAAGAAAGGAACTCTTGTTTTCATTTTTGTTTTCTTGATGATATGAAGCGAATTGCTTGATATTGCTTATTTGACAGAGTTTGAACAGTGTTCATATTCAGAAAGAACCTTTAATTTTTTACTAATGAATTAGTAAAAGAGTTGTATTATGTTATGAAAGTTCTTTGGAGTGATAACTGTGTATTGAGAAAAATCTGACCTGATCTGAACTGGCAGTCAAGACTCACAGGCAAAGAGTTCGCCATGTAGACAAGGGTCATGTTTTATGGATTTTTGTACCACTTTCAATGCTTAGCAATGGTTTCCTGCGAGAGGTATTTTCTCAATAAATATCTTGTGATCTTGTGCATTTTCAAAAGAAAAAAACAACTTATTTCTCCAAATAAACAAGAAAAAAGGAAATGTTTTCCACTGCTTCCTCCCTGACACACTGAGTCTTCATAATATAGCCAATCTCAACAGCTACTGAACTCCAGAAAATATTTAACTCAGTTTTCAAAATACATAAACCTAAATTAGATTCAGTAAGACTTGGGTAGGCTACATTGTTGTTCTGGGCTCAATGGGCACTGCCTGTTAAGAGCAAGCAGAATCTTTGAAAGGTTTTCTGTGATTCAAATGCACTTAAGACAGCTTTGAAAGTTGAAGGGTAAATGCAAACAATATTGTTAGGCTGCCAAAGTATTCTCTGTAGTTAAAACAGACTGCAACTTAGCTTCCTTTATTTGAGGCTCACAACTGTGTTCAAAATTATATTGGTTTTGATATAAAGACCTGGCACATCTTTATAGAATTAATAACAGAAGAAGTCACTGTTATTAAGAGATTATGCAAATCTGAAAATATATACAAAACCTAAATATTCAACTCAGCTACATCCAGGAGTTCTTCAATATTCAGTATTTCTGGGGAGAGTAAAAGGGTAAAGAGAACCAAAGACTTATCCCCAAACAAAGTCTTTCCCTATGATGTGAGTGTAGAAAGTAAAATTACATAATAATGGAGACAGCATTGAAAGATATGGAAGAAAAACCTCCTTCATACATATAATTTATTGTAGGTAATTTTCTCCCCTCCTGTCTTTCCTTCCTTCCTTCCTTCCTTCCTTCCTTCCTTCCTTCCTTCCTTCCTTCCTTCCTTCCTTCTTTCTTTCACAGAGTCTCACTTGTCACCCTTGTAGAGTGCTGTAGCATCATAGCTCATGGCTTTAACTCTTGGGCTCAAGTGAGCCTCCTGCCTCAGCCTCCCGAGTAGCTAGGACTACAGGCACCCATAATGCCTGGCTAGTTTTTAAAGATGGTGTCTCACTCTTGCTCAGGCTGGCCTTGAACTCCTGGAGCTCAAACAATCCACTTGCCTCAGCCTCCCAGAGGGCTAGAGTTATAGGCATGAGCTACAACACCTGGCCTTACTTTAGGTAGTTTTCACTGAAATTTCCATAAACATTCTGTCAGTAGAAATTTCATGCAGTACATCTGAACCAAGTCACTGCAGTGATGATGGTTTCAATTAATGATGTAAAACTGAAACCGGTCACATAGGGAAGCCCTGATATTTCTGGAGTATAGACAGTTACCATTTTAAAGTGTTTTCCTACACATTCTTACATGGCTCTTCTCAAATGTCTGTGTGAAGTAGTACATATATCACAGCTCCTGCTTCAGAGGAAAATAAAAATATTAGTGGTGGTCCCACAGTTCATAAATATTAGTGTCCAGGTGAGAAACGTGGGCTTTTTCCATTACCTACACAATGTAAGCACCTGCCTTCTGTAATGGAAGGTAGCCTAGTTCTCAGGGGAATTAATTAATTAATTGTACAGGCATTCGTTGGGTTTTCTTTTTCAAATTCAGATAAAATAAACTGCTTGCCAGCACTTAAATTTTAAGCCTAAGGCTTTATTCTTTTCAAATGCACATAAGGACAAGTGCATATAGGAAGCAGATTCCACACCAGGGAGAGCAGAAGATGTTTGTTTGGCATAAACCACTAGTGGGGGTCACTGTGAGGGGAGAAAGAAACAAAGGCTGGAAGATGGCGGCATGAACGATGGGACTGGCTGCAGAAGGAAAACTCCAAGGCAGGATGCAGGCCTTGGACAGGTGGATACTGGTCTGCACCTGAGCCCCTCCGTACAGGGTGTGCACCCTTGAGTAAGTGCTTTCATCATCAAGTTACTGTCCACATTTGTATTGTTCACATAAACCACACGGTTGTTTTCTAATGAACAATATGTCAGGCTTGGTGCTCGTAGCACAGTGGTTATGGTACCAGCCACATGCACCAAGGCTGGTGGGTTCGAGCCTGGCCCCGTTCAGCTAAACAACAATGACAACAGCAAGAAAAAAATAGCCAGGCACTGTGGTGGGTGCCTTTAGTCCCAGCTACTTGGGATGCTGAGGCAAGAGAATCTCTTAAGCCCAAGAGTTGGAGGTTGCTGTGAGCTGTGACGCCACAGCACTCTACCCCGGGTGACATAGTGAGACTCTGTCTCAAAAAAATAAATAAATAAATAAAAACGAACAATATGTCAATTCTTTACAGAGATTCTTTAGATTTGAGAAAATTACTGTAGGTGTTATAAAGAAACATATTCTATTTACAATTACATAATGGATTAAAAGTTTAGGGAATGACTGTACCACATTTATAAGCAAATTCAGTCAGCAGGAAATTCTTGGAAATAAAAGACATCTTTTATAAACATTAAGTGTGAAATTTAGTCAACTCCTGAAACCACTTGGTAATTTAAAACATGATTGCAAACTGGGACCCGTGGCTCACGCCTGTAATTCCCAACACTCTGGGAGGCTGAGTTGGGTGGACTGCCTGAGCTCAGGAATTTTTGAGACCAGCCTGAGCAAGAGCAAGTGCCCATCTCTAACCTCCCCCCCAAAACAACAACAACAACAAAAAAAAAACTAGCCGTGTATCATGGAGGGCACCTATAGTCCCAGCTCCTCTGGAGACTGAGGCAAGAGAATCACTTGAGACCAAGAGTTTGAGGCTGCTGTGAGCTGTGACACCACACCACTCTATCCAGGGCAACAGAGACTCTGTCTAAAACAAAACAAAACAAAACAAAACAAAACAAAAGCACAAAACAAAACAAATAAAAACAGAATTGAACTTCCACGCTTGTGGCTGAGAGAATCTATGACGATTGAAGACACATTCCTGGGACAGAACAATCGCTGCTACGTTTCTGAGACAGACTCAGAACTTAGACATCCTGCCCCAGACCATCAACTGCTTTCAGTTCTTGTGAAAACAAAAGATGACATTTGACTAAGGAAGATATCGGGTGCATGGATTCACAGAGAATAGCATGATTATTACATTTTTATATTCCTAAAATAAAGCATTTTTTCCCACATTTTTCAACTGGATTCTATACACAGTAAGAATTGAGAAAACAGAAAATTACCCAAACAATGCAACAGGAATAAAAAATGAAGTCTATAGCAAGAGAAGACAGAAATACATGTTAATACAGTAGAACCTCTGTAAGTTGACCAGTCAGGGGACTGTAACAAACTGGTTAACCTACGAAGGTGGTTACCATAAGGACCCAGGCCCAGTGTACTGATCTGTACGTGTGGTGCAGTCTGCATCATGACAATTAGGTCATCCTAAAGAGGTGGTCAGTGTAGGAAGAGGTCACGTTGGAGATTCTACTGTATTTCCCTACTAGCCTTATAGTCTGAATGCAAATGCTTGATATCCCCCGGAACTATCCAGACGAGCACATATTATGCTCCCTTAGGACACTGTGCCTGTTCCTGGTACCTGAAGACTTTTGGTAAGCTGAATGATTACAAATCCAATATTATTCATTAAAATTCTGAATCTTTAAGATAAAATTTCATGAAGATTCCCAGACATGATAACCATTCTAATAATTCTGTGGTTCCATTTCCAGGACCCTGATGTATCTGGGAAGCCATATGGACCCTGTCGATGTCAATAATTAAATATAGTTCTTTTTATGCTTTTAAAAGGGTAGCTAGTACTCACTGCATTCTATAATACCAGTTTGAAAATGTCATTTTATAAATAAACATTTGGGGCTTTGTAATACCTGTTTCACGGAATGTTTCAATAAATGGGTACCTCTTCAAATATTTTTTATGTTTTAAGTTACGAAAGATAATGGGTTTAAGGTTATGGGAAAATTCCTACAGCCTATTTGCTGTACTGAAATGACCCATTTTTAAAAAATAAAAGCGACACATGTTTATGGTATATTTCCACAGTAAAAAGCAGATAGACAGGTAGAAAATAGAAAATACTATTCCCTTTTTAAAAGCCACCTCCTCTTTGCACTCAAAGAACTTCCCTTATGGCCTCATAAGTGTGGGCAAAGTGCGTGTCGGAGGCCACTCCACAGTGTTTGCCACAGCTAAACCCACGGCAGGCATCTGAGTGACTGATCTGACATCTGGCTTTCAGGTTTCATAGTCTGTCAACAAACTCCATTGAGAGCGTACACACAGTGACAACTATGCAGCTTTAAAAGAAAAAGGGAAACGTAAAATGAAAAGCGTAATAGACGTAAAAGGCAACTAACCTTTTTCCACCTCATTCAGATTAGCAGCTGGCAGCGACAGAGATAGGAGAGACAGAAGACGTTTGACAGTGCAGCGCAACAGCGGAGCACACACAGCCACGCGCAGCATGAACGACAGAGAAGCCAGGGTGAGAGAGCAAACGGAAGCAAGCCGACATTCCTTACCTACAGCTGGGCCAAACGCACAGACATGAGAAAATGAGGCGGAGGCGCACGCCATCGCAGCGAGGTCTGCACGGACACCGGGGCGTGCGACCACAGGAGCTATACTGCTGCAGCTGGGCACTGAGGGGCTGGGGCAGGGGCCTCGGAGATTCCGAAGACAGAGAGATAACGGGTATAAAATGAAAACTGAAAGTGTTCTGAAGATTTTCCACAAAATATAGCGTAAGAATTTACTTGCCCAATTGGTAGAGAAACTTCCATTTTACTGCATTTATGTAATCCCGTTAAGTGTCAGACTTGTATCATTTTTGCATGTGACCCCACAGGACTAGGGTTGATCGAGATAACCCTAAGTCTTGATGTAGCAGATCCCAGGTTTTTGCCATTGGGAGATATGCAAAAGCACGATTTTTTCACTTAAACACCTAAGTTAATACTAGAGCGCAATCAAAGGTGTCTATTTTTTTTAAACAGGGGTATGTATCGACAGTTTGCAATTCTGTAGGCGTTGAGCTTATACAATTTCAGGGATTCCTGGAAATTTACCTCCAAGAAATATCTTTGTTTGAGAAGGATGATATTGATTTAGACAAAAAAAGAAAATGAAAACCAATGAGCTAAAATTAAAATCCCAGAATTAATTTTTAAATCGAACAATTGTGAAGTCCTACTTTCCCCATACTTAGCATAAAGATTTTAATTTAGAATCACAGTGTTCAACGTTTCAAAAATGTATCTTGTCTAAAAATACTAGCAGTGGACAGGCATGCATTATACAACTAGATGGACAGAGGATGGGTTGAAATAGGTTGAGAAGTTTAGTTTTGAAGACTATGGAGTTGGGAGGTTACAGCAAGGTTTAGACAAAAGGAAAACAGTATTGATCTTTACAATTTATGCTGTCAATCCCTGGAGCAGGAGAAAGCAGAGACTTTTTAACTCTAATAAATCAATAATTATTTACTGTGGGTTTTTTTGTCACTCAGGGCTTAAATAAACTTTAATAAATCCCCCAATAATGGCTTATTTTGAATATCTCGAGCCAGGTTTGATAGCCTGTACATCACATCATGACTTCTCTGTCCTATTTCTCTCAGATCTCTGAAATTTTTCCATGGATACATCATATCCATTCTGAACGTTGACATAGGTGACAAATGCCCAAAACGTTCACCATAATAATTTATGAGCTTTTTCTATGAAGTCGTATTTGTTCCTTTTAAAAAGAGTTTACTTTCTCATCAAACACCTTTGGGATACAGAGTATGACTAGAATGATTTTTAAACAATGACAACGTTATTAGATCCTTTGAACATAGCAGGGCTTTTATTCCCAGATCTAATGCTCATTAATCAGACTCTGAACTTAAATTTAAAATAACAAAATCACATTCTAAGAAAAGTTCTCCCTAACTGCAGCCTTGGATGAAGCAGGGTATTAAGTTCTAGAGACCCATTTATATATCTTGATAATTAAAAGCCCCTTCTGTGCCACTGATTTCAAGCTCTGCGGATGGTTGTTGGAATTTTGTCATTGAGCTCATTTCACATATGCACAGAAATACTAGTTAAGAGATGAGTTATTAATTTGCCCTATTTAGATAGCTTTTCTAGTGCCAAACTGTGATCCTCTCCATTACGATGGTAATGCCTTTATGCTTTAAATGCCACACGTTTTTCTATTGAGTTTAGTGTTTCTGTCAATTCTTTGTTTAAATTAAGGCAAAGTGACATTTGCAATAGTTACAAGTAAAAAGATTAAAAAGAGTCTCAGTTCTTGTGGAGAGACAAATGGCTCCTGACAGTCATAGCTGGTTCCCACATGATGGCTTTTATAGATGTCAGATTTTGGCTAAAAATGGTTTGCTAAGTTTGGGGTGTTCATTATATGTTTTAAGAGAGCTCTGACATAGTTGGGGAAGTGAGGCTTCCTAACGATTCTCAGAGGAAATTTCTCTGAATTGAGCTGATCACCTAGTATAGGAGAAAACGTGTGTTCACGAGGAGCTGGTGGAGGAAGGGAGCTGGGGAAATGACGGGGTAGCAGGTCAGACCGAGACTCGGAGGAAAGGGATAAGAACACAAACGGCAGGAATAAAGCCAAAGCAAGGGGACCCTCCAAACCAACTCAGGAGAGCCTACCACCTTGTACTTGTATAAATTATCATTAAAAAGGCATTTAAGAGCCTGAGTACAGCCACGCTGCCAAGCCTAGGTTTTTTAACCGAAGGAGGATAAAATTCCTGATTTCAATGCTGAAGAAGGCACCGGTTCATCAAAGTGGGTTTGAAATGCGGGGGTCCAATTAGTCTGGTGGAGTCAGAGAGGGTCAGTTTAAAGAGGTCCCTGAAATTAACTTAGTTCCTAAGCTCTTTCCCTAGTGATCAGAGCAATGATGGAAAAATAGAACTATCCTATCCTAAGAAGGTTCTCGGTCACATGTTAGTCTGAACACCGAGCTGCTTGTGCAACACTAACTGTCCAGCCAATAAAGTGCAGAATCTGCAGGGAGCTCCAGTGGCTCTGGAATCTGGGGCCAGCAGGTCATGGCAACTATCTGAGGTGTGACATGGTAATTTTGGCGTGGAAGTCAACGCCACATGACCCCTGAACTCTTTCCAGCCACGTTAGAGTAGGTGCATGTTGCAGTTACTTGTGGTCCTTTGTTAAGGCGAATATCAAAGAATGCTCAAAATCCACCCACTCAGCTGTCTAAAGCCGCTGTATTTGTGACTAGAACATTTGGTGCTGGGGCACAATCTAATTTCTACTAGAAATTTAGTATGATATTACCTTACATGCCATCAGATACCTTACTGGTATTAAAAAAAAATAAAAACAACCAACTAACAAAACAAACAAAAAACGCAGAAAAAAACCAGACCATGGAAAAGGCAGATTCGAGGCACTCAAACAGATCTGGGTCACCAAAACAGAACCCCACTATTCAATCCAGCATTTTCCCATTGACAGAAGCACTTAGTAAAAGGCAAAGCGTGGGCATTCCATAGAAGCTTAAATTGCAAAGATTTTCCAACAAATCCCTAGGAAAATTTAATTAGACAGATGTGCGTTCATCTTTTCTATTTAGAGAGGCTGACTGTAATCACCTATGTAGTTGTCCCACCCTCTGATATTCTTAAATATGTATTAAATTACATAGAAATAGACATAATTAGTGATATGCACACAGAAAAATAAAAATGGTAACTCTGAATAGAGTGACAGAAATTACTTCATTTTTTTTCTTACAAATAAAACATGTAACATTCTCATTTTCTCTAACTTTAAGTGATCTATTAAGGATACAAGAGTACTATGAATTTTCTTTTCATAGCCACAAAAAAAAAAAACAAACAATCAAACAGATGTTCCAACAACAAAGACAAGTCAGAGACTTCATGTCAACTTTACAGAAAATTGGTTTGAATGGGGAGAGTAGTTTAGCAATTTAGATAGTATTATAATATCACCTAGAGAGAAAAAAAAATCAGGAAAAGGTGATGGTTTCATCAAACTCTTTCATAAAATAGCCTCACTATCTTCCTGCATGAGTTTTACTTTGAAGGACATGAGTTACTAGAGGCAAAAATGTGCTAGAGAAGAAATAATTATAGATAATGAGTAATCCCAAACAATTATGTTTTGGCTATGTAAAGAAACACTTCCCTTCACTGCTACCCTCTTTTCATATGTGTTGGTGGGTTTGTTTGCACAGAGAAAATGGTTTGCACTAAGGCTATTGAATTGTGGTGCTGAAAGCATCACGCACATAGTATCTCTTTCTGCTGGAAAGCATAATTTTATGACAGATACATGTATTGGAATTGAGCTTGCTGGGTCTTTTATTTGCATATGTGTTTATGTCCTTCTGTTATTTCCATTACATCTAATTTTCAGAACACCTACCAGTTATCAAATAATAAAATGGTTGACTTAACATATATAACACAGGGCCAATGGTGCTTTCAAACAGATACACTGAAGGCACAATATTTCCTATTCTTCATACCTGTATACTCAGGTGGGCAAAGGCATGTGTAGTTATTAATTCCATCAACACAGGTAGAATTATTTTCACAGTCATTATCTTCACAATCATCAACATTGATTTCACAATTTTCTCCTTCAAACCCATCAGCACAAACACACCTGAATACAAGGGAAGAAAATGCAAAAAACAATATTTTTTTGCTGCATATGAAAGCTACATTGTCTAAATATTGAAAAAAAAGCATAAATATACTCATGAACTGTAGAGCTTTTAACTATAAGAAATGGGTATTTAAAATGCTTTTAAATGACATTTTGTAAATAAGCATTAGTTTAAGGCAATAATCCACCAAATTGGATTCAAAGAAAATCTATTCTGGTCCCCAAACAATAAACGGTTTCACAGTGTTAAAAATCAATTAACTGTATGTATTTGTAGGTCAAAACACAAGCAAAATTTTACTCCATAGCTATAGAATCTGGATTTGTGCTCTAATAAAATAACTCAGGCTTCCTTGCTCATGAATGAGGAGGAACTGGCTGTGGGTTTTTTAAAAAAATCATTAACAGGGTGGCACCTGTGGCTCAAAGGAGTAGGGCACCGGCTCCATATGCCAGAGGTGGTGGGTTCAAACCCAGCCCCAGCCAAAACTGCAAAAAAAAAAAAAAAAGAAAGAAAGAAAGAAATCATAACATCTACTACTCTAGCTATAATGTCCTGATGTTTTGAAACAACAATAAATCTGAAAACAAAATTTCATCTTCATTGAAATGACAAAATGTGAATGTTCTCTTTAAGTCTCCATAAATGCATTCCCCCCCCCCCCGGCATAAAACATTGTATTTTTCATCTTGAGTCTATATCAGAATTATTGAGTAAAGTCTAAATGCATAAGAGATAATTTCATCGCAGAATGCAGAAGTGAAGTGTATTTCTCCTAAAGAAGTGAGATTTCTAACAAGCTTGAATAGTAGATTAGCCTTCTTCTGTGAAATTATTAGTGTCATTTAATACAGAACTCCACTTCATAATTCATGAAGTACATCTGAAGCAATTCTACCATATGATTGAATAATTCCAGACTAAGACTGCTCACAGCATATCTGTCTACTTACATTGTGTCTTGGAAATAAAACATTAATTTCCTGTTTCCGTGGGATCTACATCTTATTACACACTACTAAGGCAATAAGCAAAACAAAAGATGAATGAATGATTTCCAGTTGACAATATTAATTAGTAGAGCTAATTCTTTGTCTTTTCCTAAACTGACTTGATTAATCATAATGTGTATATGGGCAAGTTGAGAATTTTTTTTTTATAGTATCCCAAGCTGAGACTGGGTGGTGTCTCCATATATTTCTAATAATTGTAATATTCCTTAGAGGGAGTAATACTTACTGTCCTTACTCTGAAAGTCTTTTAAAGTAACGTTCTTTGATTTGAAAAGGAAAATGCATGTTTGCTTATTCTTGCTCCAATACTGCAGACACAGAAGCTCACAGACTAATTACCTACCAGAATCCTTCTTTTTCTCCTTCTTTTAAGTGGCAAGTTCCTCCGTGTTTACATGGGTTACTGATACATGCATGAATTGGGACATCACAGTCTTGTCCCTGTGAAGAAATTGGCAATTAAAGTTGAATATCAATCACGGGGGAAATGTAGTAGAGGAACAAAGGCACGCCAAGGAAAGCTGTATTTTCAAATCATAGCTCCTGTGACAGCTTCTACGTACCTTAAAACCATAAGGACAGGTGCACCGATAAAAGTCAACCGGATCACTGTTACAGGTGCCATCATTTTTACATGGATTTGAGAGGCAGGGATTACATTTAGCTAGAATATTGACATCCACAGGGCCTACAAATTAATTGATAAAAATGAGAAAGGATTCCTATTTTTAGTTCCATTAAAATTATTCCTATGCCTTGATTGTAACAGTACATTTTGAATAAAAATTATCATCTGCCACATATTCATACATCTTTCTCTTCCATGACAAAACCAGAAATTTCATATTTTATGTTCGAGGATTTCTCAATGGGATCTACTGTCAGATCCTCTGAAGTCAGAGTTAGACTCAAGGTTGGTAGCTCATGTGGTTAGATCTGCTGTGAAGAGTGCCATTGTCACATGGTGAGTTCCCTCATGGGCTGACTAGATTTTATGGTCATGTTCCATGGCCATGTCCTGCACGTGGACCTCAGCCAGCTTTACGGAAATGTGTGCATCAGTCCCTGAGATGACCACACACACAAGGGTGTGGTGGGGGTGGGCCAGTTTTATGAATAAGTGGAAAATCACCATTGCAATTAAAAACACAATGGAATGCACCTGGCTCAACACTGTTAGCTCGGTATCGTTTCATACAGGAGATAGAGAACTGTCATGTGTATACATATGGAAGTAAACCAAAAGTGCATTCTCCATGACAATCTTCCCCATATCCTTTTGATTCAGTTTATGTGTTGGTTTGTTAGCACAACACACAAATGTTCTGTATCTTCCCCTCAGAAAACAAAACACCACTGAGATAATATCTACTTCCAATCTCATGTCTTGGGACACACCTTTAAAGATTTTCATGATCCACAAAAGGTCTGGATAAAATGCAGATTTAGCTACGGTCATTCCCTTTGGTGGCTTATATTTGTTGGACGAATGGCTAACAGTGTGGCAACTGTACTGTCCTTGATAAAATTATGTCCCATTGATGCTACTTTTTGGCTTTGGGAGAGGTCACTCGACTGCCTTTTGACAACTGTGTCTGATAAGAACAATGGCAGGAGAGGAACTGCCATTTACACTAAGAAGACAAGTGTTTTAAAATATAAACATTCATCATATTTCTCCTATCACCAATCTCTCTGTAGCTCTTTATCCCCACTGAAACAAGCAATGATAATTCCCATTGCAGGTTTCG
This sequence comes from Nycticebus coucang, assembly GCF_027406575.1. Lineage (NCBI taxonomy): Eukaryota > Metazoa > Chordata > Mammalia > Primates > Lorisidae > Nycticebus > Nycticebus coucang. Next base: position 29,463,144 of record NC_069802.1, read on the forward strand.
TCAATTCTAGCAAAGTTATCTGGACATTTGTGTGGCAGCCACCCCTCCCCACTCCTCCAACATCGCTGCTATAACTTTCTAAGGTACCTTCACCCAAAGAGTTGTATGACTTCCGCTCACATAAATTACATTTCATCAAATTATTCTATGGATTAGAGCTCACAGGTGAGAGCTGTTGGTCAACAAGGGGGTCACAGGGCTTTCCCATATCTTCTCATTCCCCTTACCCTGGGAAATACTTGTACATATTCAAATAATGGTTTTGTATTAAAATCCAAAGAATGGTGTTCTGTATTTTTCAGTCTTTCTTTTGACCCTGCCCTTGAAATATGTCTATGTCTGCATTCAAATTCTTTTGACTTTTTTAACTATTTGGGAGTAAGTCACAGTTCTGGGGATAACGGGAATAGGAGATGATTGCTTCTCATGACACCTCAGTTATTAGGGGAGAACGTGCCAGAGCCAACACCCCTTTGGCTTTTCCTTGGTAAAGGAACAATTCCAGCTGGGAAATTTCTGGGCTTCACTCTGATATGAGCTTCACAGAAATTTAATTTCTTACTCTCATCCTCAGTCTATTTATCAATTAAGTGCCTAAAAAACAAAAGCTATTAAGCTAATACTTAAGAAATGAATGATAGCAGTTAGGTAAAGTAATTAGTTCAACTGATGTAATACCTCACCTCACAACAAATGGTTTGGGTTCGCTAAAGTTATCTTGCTTAGAGTTCAGCAACAGAAAAGGAAATGTCTCATGTATAGGGAGTGGATATCATAGCTCAGGTAGAAGAAAGGAAACTCTAACTCAGAAGAAAGGTGTAGGATGAAGTGGCCAAAAAATGTACACCAGCAAAACAGCAAGTCAGCAAATGCAAGGACTGTGAACGTTTGTGTGGCTACTTCCCAAGACCTTGAGGAAAAAGGTCTTTTGGTCCATTCCTGTGTTTTCCACCTCGTAAAGCTCTGATTTGAATAGAGGGATTCAGGGTTGATAGACTGGAATGTGACATCTTTCAAAAATTATATTTGAGTACTAGATGAGAAGCTAGAGATTGTTTTAGGGGAAAAAGAAAACTGAATATGTTTTGAAAACTTTAATAAGAACATACACGTAACACAACTGCCAAGCTTACATAGACCTTGTCCAGTTTTAGCATAAAGTCAGGGTTTACTTAACAGGTGACCACTGAACCACATGGGATAAGTAAGCGTTATCTAATTTCTTCCCCTTTTTTCCCCAAGACCAGACTTCATTTCCTATACATCTAATTGTGCTCTATTATTTTCATACCTGGAATATTGTATGAACATATGAAGGAAGAATGTTGCCAGCTTGTACGTATTAAGTTTAGCTAAAAAGAATAAAGAAAAGTTTTCTCACACACCCAGTCCTCTCTGATAATTTCTTAAATCCATTCAACTGTTTTGGTGGCTGTGGATTTGGGAATACGACAGAGTATTAAGTTGTAACTTCCTTTCGTTCATGAAGTTCACTACTACCAACCTTCTCAATGGCAAAGTTAGTTCCCATTCCATTTGCTTCTCCTTTTTTTATATCTTTCTTTTAAAAAGAGCTCCTAAAAGATCATTTTTTCCTTCTAGTACTTGAGTTTGAATGAAGGGTAATGCAAAAGATATTCGTAAGTCCAGTTAACATCTTCAGCTATTTCTTTTCTTTTCTTTTTTTTTTCTGTTTTTTTTTGGCCAGGGCTGGGTTTGAACCCGCCACCTCCAGCATATGGGACCAGCGCCCTACTCCTTGAGCCACAGGCGCCGCCCAATCTTCAGCTATTTCTTTTCTCAGAGTTTCATAGTTCTCTTTATAGATATCTTTCACGTCCTTTGTTAGGTAAACTCCCAAATATTTCATCTTTTTTGGCATTACTGTGAACAGAATAGAGTCCTTGACTATTTTTTCATCTTGACTATTGTTGGTATATATAAAGGCTACAGATTTATGAATGTCGATTTTGTAACCTGAAATGCTGCTGTATTCCTTGATCACTTCTAAGAGTTTTGTAGTAGAATCCCTGGCGTTTTCCAGATATACAATCATATCATCAGCGAAGAGTGAAAGTTTGACTTCCTTTGACCATATATGGATACCCTTGATCGCCTTTTCTTGCCTAATTGCGAGGGATACGACTTCCATTACAATGTTGAAAAGCAGTGGAGACAATGGGTGACCTTCCCTGGTTCCTGATCTGAGTGGAAATGATTTCAATTTAACTCCATTCAATACGATATTGGCTGTGGGTTTGCTGCAGATGGTCTCTATCGGTTTAAGAAATGTCCCTTCTATACCAATTTTCTTAAGTGTTCTGATCATGAAAAGATGCTGGATTTTATCAAAAGCTTTTTCTGCATCAATTGTGGCCTTTTCTGCATCATATGGTCTTTGTTTTTTATTTTGTTCATGTGATGAATTACATTTATAGATTTACATATATTGAACCAGCCTTGAGACCCTGGGATAAAACTGTGCATTTTACAAGGGTACATGTTAAATTTACTAAGTGTAGAGTAGAAATGTCTTAACACAATAACTAAGAAAATGCAGTGAAAGCTACGTTAACCAGTTTGATGAAAATATTTCAAATGGTATATAAAACCAGCACATTGTACCCCATGATTGCATTAATGTACACAGCTATGATTTAATAAAAGAAGAAAAGATATTCATAAGTCAAATAAATTCCAAAGAACAGCATCTGCTGATATCTCCAAATGTCTTAAAATGACAAAATTCCTTTTCTTGCTTTATTTAGATTATAATTCCACTTAACTAAAAGTCCATCTTAGGATGTGATTTTTACGTCTACCTGGTTGAAATCTGCCTCTTTCTATCGTCTAATCCCTCAGGATGACGCCCCTTGAGTTTGCCTCTCTCCTCCCACTCATTTCCCCATATTATCCTCATTTTCTAAATCTATCTACTATCTTCTGTGTTTGCCTCTGACTTGTGATTTATTTTCTATCTAGTACACTTCTTTAGAGATCTTGTCTGGCAGTTTTCTTATTCAAAGGAAATGGCATCTTTAATCTATTTAAAGACTATAAAATAGTCTGGGTGTGGTGGCTCATACCTGTAACCCTAGCACTCTGGGAGGCCAAGGTGGGTAGATTGCCTGAGCTCAGGAGTTCAAGGCCAGCCTGAGCAAGAGCAAGACCCCATCTCTCTAAAATAGCCAGGCGTTGTGGTAAGTGGCTGCAGTCCCATTTACTGAGGTGGCTGAGGCAAGAGGATCACTTGAGCCAAAGAGTTTGAGGTTGCTATAAGCTATGATACCACGGCACTCAACCCCAGGGTGACTGAGTGAGACTGTCTCAAAAAAACAATAAAATAAAATAAAGATAATAAGATGACATCAGAGCTAAAGCAAGATACTCAATAAGGCCATCACAAAATGGTACAAGAGTTAGCATAGCTCCCTAAGGTCAAACCAACACTTGTAGAACTTTATATATTTGATTTGTGCCCCTGTGAAAAGAAGATGTCCAAGAATAGGAACTAGAAAAATCTTTCAGCGTAACACATAGGACTCTGTGCACAGACTCTGAAGTCCATCAACCCAAGTTAGTATGACAGAATTGTTGCTTAAGTGTGTGCTGTTAGGATGATGGCAGCCATCAGGATGGGTTGTCTGAAGCATTAAAGAGTTGCTAAGGCTTGTCAAATGCAGACCTTAGTGAGATCAAGTAGAAACATCACAGCAGGGACGGACATTCTTTGCTACACTTCCAGAGAGTCAGGATGGGTGGGAAGAACAAAAACGTTTTGTTTTAAAAGAAAACAAGAAGTTCTTTGCTTGTTCATTCAAATTTCAACACAGGCAAAGGCAAAATACAGCTGGCCATTTTATCTACTCATCAGGAGTTCCCTGAGTACCATCAAAATAAGCTAAGAGCTGCCAAAAAGCGGAGGAACTGTGAGGAATATTATGAAACTTGTGGGGAATGGGAACGGGCATCAACAGCTTATTAGCCATAAGAGATGGAATGGAGAGTGGGTGACTTCATGCTGTTGGAGAGCACAGCTGCGCCCTGCAAGCTTGGTGGGGACAAACACCAGGAGGAACCGCACAGCTCCAGGTACAGCAGAGGTTTTCTTTGTTCTCACCTTGCTGCTTGGTAAACAAGCACAAGCTTTAAGCTTATCTCTTTTCTAAAGCTAACTTGTTCCAAAAAGTGTTAAAAATATTGCCTACAAATTAGCCCTCCTGAGACGTGTGCCCCAGAAGGGAAAAGAATTCTTGCTTCGGGAGTACAGATCTTTAATAATGTCAGTGAATCGAAGGAGGCCAGTCCGGGCTAACTGGCTTGATTTAAGATTTGGTTTTGACTGAAGAGACCATTAAAGTATCAGCTCTATGGGTGGAGGAGTTTAATAATTCAAAGGGAACAAGAGAAAAAAGTTTGGTTAACAATCTGTCTCTGTCAGTTACTTTCATCTTTAATGGAAGAACTCCTGGACCTCAGATCCATTAAAACTTGTAGGCAGACTGGCTTACTTGACTCAAATCACTAGTTATGCGCCTGACACCAATATTGTTACCCATTGAGAATCGTATCTCACTTTGATTTATTACCAAAAGCTCCAGATAAAAATTTCCAACTATGTCTCAGACTCTGCCTTCCTTCTGACATTCCTTAGAAACATGAGTCAAATAACAAAATCCTGTAGCATTGTCCTTGTATAAGGCAGAGGTACAGCAAAGAAAACTCAGGGGATATATAATGCTGGGAAAAATTAGCTGGTAGGTTTTTATTTAAAATCAATGATCCTATGCTCCATTTGCTATTCCATGACTGCATTTCTTAAGCATTAATATCAAATGCATATTTGTTAATATTTCATTATTAAATCATGCATGTATCCAATATTTAGTAACGATCTACTTTGTGCCAAGCACCAGGCTATGTTTGGAGGGTTCAGAGCCAAGTGAAAGGCTTGAGTTTCTGGAAAAACTTATCTTAATTGTTCATAGTATTGATATTACTTAATAGTAATGATATGAATGTATCAGTTGGAGAATGAAGGTGGGGAAGAAGAATGTATGTCTTGGAACGTGTATTCTAAGTTTCCCTTGAGGGAATGGAATCCTCTAAGGGAATGGCAACATGAACCTGATATTCATAAGAAAAGTCATTGCTAGATATTTGAAGCTGTGGATTGAAATCAGTTGTGAATTTAATACGGCTAAGGATGGAGCATCAGACGTGTCTACACGAAAGAGAGGATGACATAGTAAAAGGGATCAAGAAGCAAGAGGATGAACGGAGCAGAACAGTGGCCATCACAGTCTGAGATGGAGAGAGAACAAGTGAAGATAACGGAGAATAAGCCACTGAGTTTGGTGAGACAGAGGCCCCTGTGCCCTTCTGGTTTCGTTGCAGAGTGGTGGTGGTTGCCAGATTTAGGGGGTTAAAAATCTTATTAATTTGCATTACATAAATGATTAACTACAAGCACAAAAGCTAAATTATTACACCTCTGGGATCATCAGACTTTACCACATTTACATGTGACCTTAGACCAGTAAATGAAGGTCTTGAATCAAAATTAAGTGGAAAGAATAATCATTATTTTATGAAATTCTTTTATCAGAGAGTATATGAGTATAAAATATTTAAGAACAACACATTAATCGTTGTTTGTCTTCACCTACTGAAGTAAATGGCTGTTAAAATTATCCCAAGGTTTTAAGTTTTAAACAGCATAATGAAAGGGTGGTGCCTGTGGCTCACAGGAGAAGGGCACCAGCCCAATATGCCACAGGTGGTGGGTTCAAACCCAGCCCCGGCCAAAAACTGCAAAAAAAAAAAAGGGGGGTAATGAAAAATAGCCCCCTTCTTGTTTTGCAAGGTTAGTGCTTTTAGAAGATAACCAAGCACAAATCTGAATGTTGCCTTTAGTCAACAAGCAAATCAAAGTCCTTTCCCCCCAAAACTGAATGTTATTTCGAAGTTACAACTATTAACATGTGCTAGTGATACATAATATGAAGATGTGAAAAGGATTTGCAAAATTTCTCTGTAATGCTTAAAATCGATTTAACTGGTGAAGTCTGGGCTAAATTATTTAATCACCTTCATACTTCATTAAGAGACTAAGGAGTGTATCAAGCAAAAATTCTGAAGACACATAACAAAAGCCCTCAATCAAGATTATCAAAAATTCTTCCCAAAAGGAAGATATTGATCTCGCTACCAAAAAAAAAAAAAGTGTTACAATGTTATTGCTGAGAGATGAGGTGTAGCATTTCTCCCCAAAAATACAAGAATCTAAAGCAGTGGTTCTCAACCTTCCTTCCTAATGCTGTGACCCTTTAATACAGTTCCTCATGTTGTGGTGACCCCCAACCATAAAATTATTTGCTTGCTACTTCATAACTGTAATTTTGTTACTATTATGAATCATAATGTAAATATCTGATATGTGGGAGACCCTCAAAGGGGTCACAACCACAGGTTGAGAACCGCTGACTAGAGGATTCTTAACATAAAATTAGGGGCAGAGATCAACGATGGTAAAATGCTGATTGTCTTGGGATTTGTAAAAGTTCCAGGTTTCCTTGATCTGTGAGCTGCCCTTGACGAAGGAAGTCATGAGATCTACTCAGCTCTCTGCCACATTCTTCAGCTCATGGTTACCAGACACCTTCCTACTGGGACCTCCTCTCCCCTCTGTGTAGTGTTCTGAGTTCCACTTGACTCACAGTAAGAATTTCCTGAGGGCCTCAGGAACCTGACAGTACCCATCACAACTCCATAATTACTTGGTATGGGTGTATGTTATTACCTTTTATGTGTTTCCATCACCAAGCTTCCAGGTTGCTTAGAATTGTCTATTTAAATGTATCTATCAGTGAAATAGAAGCTCCACGAGAACAGGAGTTTTACTTCCTATTGTTTGTTGTTGTTTTCCTAATGTCCTACATTCATGATGGTACACAGTGGAAACTCAATAAATGTCTGTTGAATGAATAAAGAAACATATTCATTTCCATTAGATTGCTCATTCCTTAGCACATATGAAAAGATTCATATGTCAAATGAAGAAAATAACAATTTAGTATATCTATCAAAGCCAAAGGCAATAAATGGAATATTAGAAATTATCAATTTTCTACTTTTCATGCTAATTTTCTGTTTTATTATAGACTTCCTGATCACTCTATCTTTGTCTTATATTTAAAAGATGAAGACAGGACATCTGAGTTATAGACAAGTCCTGACCTGCTTACCACTCACAAATGCTGTGTCCTGGTATTAATTAAATACACCCTGATAACCTATTTCTTCCTGTTCACTTATTTCTGCTGCACATCAAAACTACCAGAGTGCATCATAAAGAAAACACTCTGAAAAATTCAGGACCAACATTTGATCGAAAGAATCACTGAATATAATAGCATAGAGTTTTTAGAAGAAAAAATCATTTAAATTATATTTAAACAGAAGTACATAATAAACATGTCTTCAAATAAAGAATATTCACCTTCTTGCTTTAACTTGAAATTACATATCGACAAACCTTAATACCAGGAGTTTTTATTTATATGATTTTCATGAATAACACATTAGACCACTGGTCCTCAACCTTCCTAATGCCACAACCCTTTAATACAGTTCCCCCTGTTGTGGTGACCCCCAACCATAAAATTATTTTCGTTGCTACTTCATAACTGTAATTTTGCTACTGTAATGAATCATAATATAAATATCTGATATGCAGGATGGTCTTAGGCAACCCCTGTGAAAGGCTCATTCAACCCCAAAGGGGTTGTAACCCACAGCTTGAGAACCACTGCGTTAGACTGACATAATTACAGGGAAAGTTAAAAATAGTTAAAGAAGTATTATTTTACTGCTTTCTTTCAAATGAGAAAAGTACAGTACTTACTACAGTAGTGATGGAAAGATTAAAAGGGGTAAAAATCTATGTAAAGTGCTCAGCATAATGGAAACCACTCAACAGAAGTCAGTTGTGATTGTCACTGTCACTACTGTTAGCAGCAGTAAGGGCAGTGCTAATGTGGGTAACAACTTAGTCTGAATTGTCAGAAATCTTAAAACTGTCCATTTATTTCTATTGCACATCAAAACTATGAGAGTACATCATAAAAAAAAAAACACTGAAAAATTCAGGACTACATTTAATTGAAAGAAGGAATTCTTGAACTATTTCATATTTGTGATTTTCAGATTTTAATTTAGCTTTCCCTATTCCTGAAATTTAAAATACTGAATTTAATACCTGAATTTAAAGTACTCTATTGCTAAAAAATGTCCAATGTGTTATTTTATTCATGAAAATCGTGTAAATAAAAACTCCCAGTATGAAGGTTTGTCAATATGTAATTTCAAGTTATAGTAAGAAGGTGAATAGACATGTTTATTACGTACCTCTATTTAGATATCATTTAAATGATTTTTTTCTTCTAAAAATGCTATGCTATTATTCTCAGCGATTAATTCTTTCAATTATGATGTTTTGACAGAGGCTGAGACAAATGCTGGTGAAGGGCCTTATGGGTATGAGTGCTGCTGTCACTCTAAAATTATATTAACCTGCAGAGAAGCCATGTAAACCTCCAAGTGTGCTGGGTGAGATTGCATTATGTTTGCTGAATGTCCACACTCCTTGCCAACTGGCTTATCTTCATGCTAGTTTGAGGTATATTTGGAAACATAGGTAATCCGTTGATTTGATAATTTGGTCAATATTAAACTGAACTGTGAAGCTGATAGAGTTAGGGCCGTTATATCCTCTGTCAATTAAGAAGTCTCAGCTCAAGTGTTTTCTGGCAGCCCTGGAACAAGTCCAGAACTTTCTGACAGTGTAGCTCAGCTGCTCTGGTTCTGCCCACCTGTAGTGCTGGCCTCACAGTTGTTTGCTTGTCTAAATAAAAACTCTCAGCATTAAGATTCACTGAGACCACTAAATCTATCTTCCTCTGAGTCCTTGTAGCAACTATAATAACCAATACCCACTAGCCACATGTGGGTGTTTAAGTTTAAATATATGTAAAGTTGGGCAGTGCCTGTGGCTCAAAGGGGTAGGGCGCCGGCCCCGTATGCTGGAGGTGGCGGGTTCAAACCCAGACCTGGCCAAAAAAATGCAAAAAAAAAAATAAAAGTAAATTAAATGTTTATTTTGTAGTCATATTAGCCCTATTTTTTAAATGCTCAGTAACCACCAAGTGTCTAATGAAGATACTGGACAATGAAGATTTAGAACATTTTATCATTGCAGAAAGTTGTGTTGGATAGTGTTGAGGAGGACCAATTCATCGTCAAGCATATTTCTGTTCATGCTGAATTAAGTCCATGTGATACTGCTCTCATTAAATGAAACAAAAATTAGTTACATGAATCTTGAGTTTCAAAAACCTTTATGTATATACATACATATATACAGGCATACTTGGAAATAATGCGGCTTCAATTCCAGAACGCCACAATGAAATAAATAAGGTAATAAAGAGTTCACGAGAGGCCCAGCGCCTGTAGCTCAGTGAGTAAGGTGGTGGCCACATACACCGAGGCTGGCGGGTTCAAGTCCATCCCAGGCCTGCTAAACAACAGTGACAACTGCAACCAAAAAATAGCTGGGCGTTGTGGTGGGCACCTGTAGTCCCAGCTAGTTGGGAGGCTGAGGCAAGAGAATCGCTTGAGAGTTTGAGGTTGCTATGAGGTGTGACACCACGGCACTCTACCAAGGGCGACATAGGGAGACTTTGCCCCCCCCCCAAAAAAAAGACTTTTTAATTTTCTTAGTGCAAATAAAAGTTATGTTTGCCTTAAACTATAGTCTGGGACATAAGTAATAGCATCATCTCTTAAAAGCATAATATATGGCAGATACCTTAATTTATAATGCTCTAATTGCTAAAAAATGCTAGCAATGATCTAAGCCTTGAGTAACTCTTAATCTTTTTGTGGGTGGAGGGTCTTGCCTCAATGTTTATGGCTGATGACTTTTCAGGGTGCAGGTTGCTGGTAGCTGTGGCAATTTCTTGAACTAAGACATCAATCAAGTTTGCTGCCTCAACTGACATCTTTCATGAAAGATTTTTCTACAGCATGTGTTGCTATGTGACAGCATTTTATCCATAGAATTCTTTTTTTTTTTTTTTCCGGGGCTGGGTTTGAACCCACCACCTCTGGCATATGGGGCCAGCGCCCTACTCCTTTGAGCCACAGGCACCGCCCTATCATAGAATTTCTTTCAAAATTGGAGTTAAGCCTCTCAACTCTGCCACTGCTTTATCAACTAAGTTTATGTAATATTCTAAACCCTTTGCAGTCATTTCAAAAATGTTCCTAGCATCTTCATCCTGAGTAGACACCATCTCAAGAAATTACATTCTTTAATCACCTACAAGCAACCCCTCATCTATTCAAGTTTTATCATGAGATTACAGCAATTCAGTTCCATCTTCAGGATCCATTTTTTCCCAACTCCTTTTCAAGTTGATATTTTGACTTCTTCTCATAAATCACAAATGATCTTAATGGCATCTAGAATAGTTAATCCTTTGCAGAAGGTTTTTAATTTACTTTGCCCAGATCCATTAGAGAAATCCCTACAGAAGGCAAGTATAGTCTTACAAAATATATTTCTTAAATTAGCCTTGAAAATCAAAATTACTCGATCCACTGGCTGCAGAATAAATGCTGTGTTAACAGGGATGGAAAGAACATCAATCTCTCTCTGTACATCTCCACCAGAGCTCTTGGGTGATCAGCTGGATTAACAGTGAGCAGTGTTATTTTGAAAGGATTTTTTTTTTCCTTTCTGAGCACTAGGTCTCAACAGCAGCCTTAAAATATTTAGTAAACCATGATATAAATAAATGTGGTATCATCTAGGCTTTGTTGTTCTACTTAGAGAACACAGGCAGAATAAGTTTAGCATAATTCTTAGGGCTCCAGGATTTTCACAATGGTCAAGCGGCTCTGGCTTCGGTTTAAAGTCACCACCTGCATTAGCCCCTGACAAGGGTCAGCCTGTCCTTTGAATCTTTGAATCCAAACACTGACTTCTCTCTCGCTATGAAAGTCCTAGATGACATTCTGTTCAAACAGAAGGCTGTCCTGTCTGCATTAAAAGTCTGCTGTTCAGGGACCACCTTTATCTGAGCCAGATCTTCTGCCTGCCCTCCCACAGCTTCCGTATCAGCACCTGCTTTACCTTGCACTTTTCTGCTACGAAGACGACTCTTTTTGGCAACCTTACGAGCCAATTTGAGCTAGTTTTGAAATTTTCTTCAGCAGCTCCCTCCTTTTTCTGTCTTTATTCAATTGAAGAGAGTTAGGGCCTTGATCTGGCTAAGTCTTTGGCTTAAAAGAATGCTGTGGCTGGTTTGATCTTCTTTTCAGAGCACTCAAATTTTCTCTTACCAGCAACAGGGCTTTTAGCCTTTTTATCATTCGTGGGTTCACTGGAGCATTACTATTAATTTCCTTTAAGAACTTTTTTTTTTTCCCATTTATAACTTAACTATTTGTATGGGAGGCCTAGTTTTCAACGTATCTTAGCTTTTGCTATTTCTTCCTTAGAAGGTCTAATTATTCCTAGTTTTCATTTAAAGTGAGAGATGAGATGTAGGTCTCTTCCTTTGATCTGAGGCCATAGTGGGGTTAGCAATTGTCTAATTTCAATACTTTTGTGTCTCAGGGAATTGGGAGGACTGAGGTGAGGGAAGGGCCAGTCAGTGGAGCAGTCAGAACTTATCAATTAAGTTTGCCATCTTATATGGGCGTGGTTTGGGGGGTTCATCCCCCCCAAATTATAACAGCAACATCAAAGGTCACTGATGACAAATCATCGTAACATGATTAATAATAATAAAAATGTCTAAAACTTTGGGCGGTGCCTGTGGCTCAAAGGAGTAGGGCGCCGGCCCCATATGCCAGAGGTGGTGGGCTCAGGCCAAAAACTGCAAAAACAAACAAACAAACAACAACAAAAAAAAGGTCTAAAACTTTGAGAATTACCAACATGTGACCCAGGGACAAGAAGTGAGCACATAGGGTTGGAAAAAATGCATAGGGTTGGAAAAAAAAATGATGCCAACAAAGTTCTATTTGTGAAGAAGGCAGTGTCTGTGAAAGCACAATAAAATGAGGTAAGACTGTACATATCTATTGGACTTCAGGAACATTTAATAAATGAGCATAAACTGTGATGTTTTAGGAGTGGAATATAAATAGGCAGCTTTTCTTAAATTTTTGTTATAACATCTTGTTCAAGAACTATCTCCAGAAAAGTATGAACTTTAAAAAATACAGAGGACGCACCAACATTCTTAAACACGAAGTATACATTATCACTGGTCACAGAGAAGTACGAGGGAGTGAGTCTTCAGTTTTTCAGTTTCCCCGTGTAAACTGTCCAGTAATAAGCCGAAGAATAACATTCTATGTTCATTTCACCATCTTTTGGCTTCCCTCAGACAATCATCTCTCCCCACTTCACAAAATAATGGGGTATCTACCTCTTAGCCCACCAGACAGTTATCATGGTCCCTGCCCTGAGGACACATCTAGAATTACAAAAACATAATTTAAAATACCAGTTATGTGCAAAGATTTTTGTGATCAATGGGCATATTTGCAGAAAGGTATGGCCATACAATTTTACTTTTCATTTTTAATAAAACATTAAAATATTAATAAATAACTATGCTGTTTCAGTCAATATGTACTTATATTATGTGTGTGTGTGTGTGTATATACATATATATATATATATTCTTTTTTTTTTTTTTTTTGCAGTTTTTGGCCGGGGCTGGGTTTGAATCTGCCACCTCCAGTATATGGGGTCGGTGCCCTACTCCTTTGAGCCACAGGTGCCACCCCATTTAATATTTTTTAAGACTAGCATAGAACAAAGTTTATTAAAGAAGAAAAAGGTAGGTTTAAGAATAAGAGCAAGATAGAGGCTTACGGAGCAAGGCCCGTTCATCACAGACAGAGGACAAGCCTTCCTTGCCAGGGCAAGTAGTCAAAGAGACTCACTTGTAATTAATATTAATAGCAATAATCAATTCAGAGAAAAATGTGAAAACTAATACACTTTTAGTGCCAAAACATTTTATAATCTAAATTATGCACAATTTTTTAAACACAATATAATACAGTTTCCTGATGTACTAGAAATAAGAATTCAAGGAGAAAATGGAAATTAAGGAAAATCTTGCTTTTGTCTCTTTTAAAATTAGATCTACGAAGGGGAGTGGGGATCACAGTGTATGGCACGCCTTTTGGGGCAGGACACAATTATAAGAGAGACTTAGTCTAGCCAATGTAATCAGTTTGACCTTGTTCATTCTTGTACCCTCAATGAATCCCAAACAATAAAAGAAAATTAGCTCCACTAAATACATTTAAAATAATAGAAAAGTTTTGTATTACTAGTCAATATTCACAAAGTGCCATCAGTTGTATCTTTTCCAACCATTTGCTGCTATTAAAAAAAGCATTAGATGCCAACTTAGAAGTGTTTGGGAGTAGCTGGGAGCAGTGGCTCACACTTGGAATCCCAGCACTTGGGAGGCAGAGGCCGATGGATTGCCTGAGCTCGCAGGTTCACGACCAGCCTAAGCCAGAGAGAGACCTCGTCTCTAAGCTGGGCATTGTGGCAGGTGCCTGTAGTCTGCTACTTGGGAGGTTGAGGCAAAAGAATCACTTAAGTCCAGGAGTTTGAGGTTGCTGTGAGCTGTGACGCCATGATACTTTACCGTGGTGACAAGTGAGACTCTGTCTCAAAAAAAAAAAAAAGAAAAAAGTAACAAAAAAAAAAAAAAGAATTGGGAGAGTGTATAGTTCTTGAAAATTCTTTCTTTTATTTACAAGCATGGGATGTCTCACATCATCTTTTTGTATATTTTAAAATGTTGTAAAAACATAATTAACAGGTACTCTACATTGAATTTTGTGAGGCAGTGTGTTTTACATATATTAACTCACGCAATTTTCATAAAATTATTCTGTCTGATGCTATCCTCTTTTCTACTTATAACGAGAAAACCGAGCTGCTGACTGATTAGGTTACACCCAGGTACTGAACAGTGAAGCTGGGTTTTAACTTTGGCCAGAGTAGGCTTCAGACCTCACACCATGACCCACATCACAAGACACCAAATGAAATAGATTTTTCCTACATAAATTTGCCAGTCTTCAAAGCTTGTCTTTTCACTAGATTTGCGAGTCTTGGAAGGAAAGACTATCCCATCAACTTTTCTGCATTCCACAATACATCAGATTTAGTTTTAGAAATAAAACATGTTTAATTAACATTTTCTGTTTATACATTTAGAGTATTCAAGAATTTCTCTACTCCACCTAATAATTTTGAGCAGCTCTCTAGAAATATCTATGATCTAAGAATAATAGTAACTTTCTATTCCACTTTTTGGAAGAGATCTAAATCCATATTCTTGACTAGGCAGATAAGTAAAACAAGTTTAATAGTGGTTATCTCTGAGTAGTTTGATTCATGGTTAATTTTATTTCTTTTTGCAGAAATATAATTGCACATTGCTGACATTTTCATAGTTAGATTTTCTACATCAGACCCGTATTACTCTTGTAATAAAAGAAGAAAGTAATACTTATTGAAACACTAGCTATAATTCACAAATACATAGAACAAAGGTAAAGAGAAGGAATAGAAACAAGCAGGGAAAAGGAAGCTCTGCGCAAAATCCACAGCACATGAGGCGAGTCAGAAGGTTTGGGCTGACCCTTGGGAGGGCCCGTTTCTCCTTACCTGGTATGGGAAAGCCACAGGGCCCTGGCAGCCCTAGAGAAGGGCGTATGTTAACATAAGGCAAAAGCAAAACATTTTACTTGTTAGAGGCTACGTAAGGCATTTCCGAAATTGTGAACTTTACATGTTTCATACACTTTCAAGAAAACTTCGCTATTTCCAATGGATGATTTTTGAGATTTATTTGAAAAGTTTAGTGCTTTACTTGGGTGTCTCAAGTGACTGCCCTGTCTTGCCCATGCATGGGTGGGGCAACGTGATTACTTACTGGGCTTTTCAACTATACCTTTGAAGTTCTATGGCAAAGTGGCTGTCTTTTCCTTTTTGTACTTAATAAAGTAATCTTTAGAAAAAGTAGTAAAAACAATTAAAAACAATACCTTGACATGTAAATTTTTTGGAGGGAGTTGTGAGTAATAGTTTATCTGCCATTTCTCCAGGACCAGCACAACGGGCAATTCCGGGTTCCTTGTATTCCGACTTCACCCAGTCGGATAACCACTGCATGTTACAATCACAGTAAAGAGGGTTGGCTCCAATCGCTCTGGAAAAACAACACCACAAAAGCACAAACACACATACACACACACACACACACACACAGAGTATGGATGTATTATTTCCTAAGGGAACAGAATTCAAAGTGCTGCTCAGTAGAAAAACCCTACAGATCTATTGAGGATAACACTTTAGCAGAAAGTCGAGAGGACGTGGGTTCCCTGTTTTCCTGACTGACATGTCACCAGTGCTAACACTTATCTGTCCTTTACAAGGAGTCCTTGTATTTGCAAAGACAGGCTGAGACCCATGTAAGCACACCCTCATTCCTTCCTTCATTCACCAAATATTTCCTGAGAACTCAATCACTGTGCCAGGTTCCCAGGACCAAATACAAATAAAGCATTATTCCTATCTCCTCCTGCTGAGGAGATAAGCATTCACTCACCTCTAATAATTTTTATTCAAAATACTCGAAGCATGTTCTAGATGTCTGTCACTAAACTGACTTGTTGGTGGAGAAGGGTGGTGGTAGTTAAGAAATTCTAAACTATGGGGCGGCGCCTGTGGCTCAAAGAAGTAGGGCGCCGGCCCCATATACTGGAAGTGGTGGGTTCAAACCTGGCCCTGGCCAAAAACCGCAAAAAAAAAAAAAAAAAAAAAAAAATCTAAACTATGTGGGATATTTAGAGTTAAGTAGATGAAAAGGTTGGGAAGGACACTTCAGGTAAAGGGCCAATAAGCAAAGCACAGAGATAGGCATGAAATATTAAAGGTATCTAAAGCTACTTCCTGGGAGCTGAGTTGGAACTGCACAGGTGGTGTCTGTCCCTTTGCAAAGTCTTTGATTTTATGGTTCCTACTCACCTAAGCAGCACTAGTGACAGCAAAGTAACCAAGAAAATAGCTGACACTTATGGCGCTCTTACTATATCCAGGTGCAGGGCTAAGTCAATATTACATGATTTCCCTCATTTTATCCTAAGAAGTAACTTTGTGAGGTTAATGTTGTCAATAATCCACTTCACAGTTTGAGAAACTGAGACCACAGAAACCAATGGTGGGAGCACAAATTTGTTAAGCTTGAGAACAAGTAGTAGATACGTAAAATAGTAATTAAAAACTATTTTTAGTTTTTAATAGTAATTAAAAACTAAGAATTATAAATTCTTATTTATAATTAACTTACTTCTAGGCCTTCCTTCTAAACATAATTAATCTTATTCTTTTTTAGGCAATTGCCAAATTACATTTGTAAAATCATGAAACTTTATATTACAGCAGAACTAATGTTATGCTCATGTGTATATGTCAGACCCAAATCCTACTAAATTAAAAATGAGCCCAAGTCATGCTTGATGTTTCCAAGTCGTCTGATCTCATCCAAGCTGACATTTGCTAAGTCCTTACTATGATGGAGGAGGAAGTGAAAAAAGTGAATAAATCAGAGCTGTTGATGATCTAAGCAGTAAAAAGACCAATGCATAAATGAAACACAAGGCAAACAGGGCGTATGACAAAGCAGATTCAAATTGCTCTCCTTGTTGGGGGTAGTGTGGGGATGTGAAGGAAAGATCGGCTCATCTCAAGCAGGACCTCCCTGCACAGCCTCTTCTGATCCGTGAGGCTGACACCAGCAGGACAGCACCTCCTGCTCTGTCCCTGCCGGTCCTACAGCCCCGAGCTTGGAGCGTCATTCATGTTATAACTGTATCACACACGGCAGCCACAGAGTTTGTAAAGGAGTAACTGTGATGCGGACTTTGGGGTAAGTACTCAAAAATGAAAAAGTAGAGGTCTCACTTCCCAAGACGTGATAGTTTAGCAGAAGGAATATTAATAGTCAGCATCACCCGGTCTAAGAGATGAATATACAAAAAGCCTTGTTGGTAACACAGACCCTACAAGGCAAATTCAGGTGTAACAGGACTGACTACTGCATTCTATTTTTCAATCATCTACCTCTTCCAATTTTCTAAATCCTTATCTTCATGCAGTTTGCAAGTTTGGGAGGGGAGAGCCAAGCTGGGAGAGAATACAGGAGGCAACTTCTTCCAGAGAACAGGATTGCGATAGTTACAGCCGAAGCCGACAACTGCCAGCAGGTGGCGCCAAACACAGCATCACTCCAGGAGGCTTTCGACCCTATCCTAGGCTTGCTCCCTGGACTTTAATGGAATGATACAATTCAGCCTAAATGAGATTTTTGCACCCCAATTAGTACATATTTAAAAAACCATTTTACTGTGTTTCCAAAAACTGTGGAAGCACAAGTAGGTTGCTCTGAGAGAAAGCAAAAAGGAGAATCATTCCATCCAATATGAGGATTTGGCTCTTTTTCTCTACCAGGCTAGAAAGTCTTAAACCACACTGAATTTATTTTTTGCCTGGTTCCACAGTTTGTGCTGAGCAATATTTGATAAATAAATCAATCTAGTTTGAGCAAATCAGGATAAGATTCATGGAACAGGTGATACTTGGGTTGTGACTTGAAAAATTAGGTCTGGGAGAGAGCGAATTGAAGGACAGATGAAGTTCTAGAATCAGAGACCAATGAGAAGGGGGAGCATGGGCTTGTGAGGTGGAGGGAGGGCACATTTATAGATGAGACATTTTTAGTTAAGTGACGAGAACTCAACAGGATGTAAGAAGTCAAGGGTACACTAGAGCTATTTTGCAGAGGGTGTCATACTCAGGTTGAAGATCTTCCCATTTTTTCTTTAAGGATGAAACTAATCAAATCTAAAACCATTGCAATAAAAGAAGCGGCAGAGGATTGCTCCAACTCACTCCCTAGGGAGTGTTTCACCCTAAACCTACATTTGTGAATTAGGTACTCACAGATGTGACAGTGCAGAGAGGTCATTGAAAGCACCTTCAGGCACAACAGAAATGTCATTTCCATGTAGGGAACTAAAAGCAAGAAAAAGAAAAATTAAATTTCCTACATTTCAGAGAGTTCAGAAACTTTTCTAGGCATGTATGAGAATTTATATTAATAATAAACACTTTACATCAGTACAGAAAAGATGATCTATTTAATAAATAGTTCTGCTACAACTGGATGTCTACTTGGGA
Source organism: Nycticebus coucang (assembly GCF_027406575.1). NCBI lineage: Eukaryota > Metazoa > Chordata > Mammalia > Primates > Lorisidae > Nycticebus > Nycticebus coucang. Next base: position 29,481,502 of record NC_069802.1, read on the forward strand.
AACCAAAAAGTTAGCTGCTACTTCATATAATATGTACAAAATAAATTTCAGATTGAAGAGTTAAATGCAGAAGTTAAAATATATTTAAATTTATACAGAGACTGGGTGTATAATCCTGGCACTTGGGGAGCCCAAGGCAGGAGGATCTCATGAGACCGGGGATTAAAGACCAGCATGAGCTACAAATTGAGATCCCATCTGTTCAAAAAAATTTAAATAATTAGCTAGCATGATTGTGTGCACCTGTAGTCCTAGCTACTTGGAAGGCAGAGGCAAAAGGGCTGGTTGAGCCCAGAAGTTCAAGTCCTCAGTGAGATACTAAACAGAGTGCCACAGTGAGACTCTATCTCAACAAAATAAAAATAATAAATTTAGAAGAGATCCTTTTTACAAACATGAAATGGAGGAAGGATTTCAAAAGCACAACATAAAAACCAGAAATCATAAATGAAAAGAGTGCTAAATATTTGATAGCATAAAATATATCCATATGTGAAAAAAAATTCCTCCTTGGTAAATATTTGCAACTTACATAAGACGAAGGAATTAATTCCTTTATAAAAAGACCTGCAAGCATAGGGACAAGCAGTCGATAACATAAAACATCTCCATTAATAAGAAAAAGACAAAGTACCTGATAGAAAAATGGAGTAATGATATGAATAGCACAAATAAGAAGCACAAATGCTCAATAAACAAAGAAAATATACTCAAATGATCTAGTAATTGGAAATGCAAATTAAAACAAGAACTGAAAATAATTTTCAATCTGTCGTGTACTCAAAAATAAAAGGATTAATAATATTCAGTGTTTGCAAGAGTGCTCTGAAATAAAAAGTACTCTACAACAGCTCATGGAAACATACATCTGTAAACTGATAAGACCTTACTGGGGGACAGCACAGCAGTAACTGTTGGTATCCTCATTATATTTGAAATACCTCTCTACCTAATTCATTGCTAAAATGCTAGCATATTTGCACCAAGATGCATATATAGGATGTTCATTAAAGTACTATGAAGTACTTGTAAAAATTTGTAAATAAATTAAATTAGAGTGAAGACAAGGAAGATTAAGTATGGTTCTTCTAACCTGTGGAATACTCTGTACCAGTTAAACAGTTAAGAACTATCTATATGTGATAGAATGGAAACGTTCTAAAGCACATTCTAAATAAAAATAGCCAATGGCGGAATAAGAAAAGATTCTATTTTTTGGCTCTTAAAAGTTATATAATTGTGGGCATATACTTATTATGATGTAAAAACAAATGCATATGGACAAAACCAGAAGAGTTTTAACTTTTTCATAAAACCATTTTAACTATTAATTCTAGGGGAAGGAACACGATTAAGGCTCATGTTTTATTTCACATACTTTGAAGTACATTTTTATAGTAAAAATGTTTTCAAGTACTACATAATTTCTGAGGAAATTAAATTTCCCTATATTTCTTTCAGAATTAATTGAAGTTATAAAAACCATAAACTTTTTTTTTTTTTTTCTGAGACAGAGCCTCCAGTTGTTGCCCTGAGTAGAGTGATATGGCATCACAGCTCACAGCAACCTCCAACTCCTGGGCTCAAGAGATTCTCTTGCCTCCGCCTGCCAAGTAGCTGGGACTACAAGTGTCTGCCACAATGCCTGGCTATTTTTTGGTTGTGGTGTCATTGTTGTTTGGCGGGCCGGGACTGGATTTGAACCGGCCAGCTCAGGTGTATGTGGCTGTTGCCTTAGCTACTTGAGCCACAGGTGCCGAGCTTAAACCATACATCTTAATCTTATATATAATCGAATAAAAGACTACGGCAATAGTCTTTTACTTACTTTTACTACGGCAATAGTAAGTATTTCAAAAGTGAAAGTGATATTGTCCAAATTGAAGCTATTGAACAATGACACAGTAAGATATGATTTTTCTGTTTCCAAATTTATAGTAAGTTCTAATACATATATCCTATAGTAGCCAACCATCAACAAGGCAGTCAAATCATTAAAAAGACAATCTAAGGCCAGGCAAGGGGAGAGCTCATGCCTGTAATCCTAGCACCCTGGGAGGTCAAGGTACAAGGACCCCTGAAGGTGAAGAGTTTGAGACCAGTCTGAGCAAAAGTACGGTTCAGTCTCTATTGAAAAGAGAAAAAAAATTAGCTGAGTGTGGTGGTGCACGCCTGTCATCCCAGCTACTGGAGACTGAGGCAGGAGGAACACTGAGCCTGGGAGTTGAAGCTGCAGTGAGCAGTGATGTGAATATAAGCTACTTACAGTAATCGAAGAGACTTCAATCCATCGAAGGTTCGAGGAGGAAGACATCTCAGGCGGTTGTAACTAAGAATTCTGAAAGCATACATACGCCGATTTGTTTGATTTAGGAATCCAAAAATTGTTAAATAATATTTTTAAAATAATGCAGTTAGTGTGCACTACGGGTTACTTGAGCATTTTATAAATTGATAACACTTATAACTACATTTTAAAAAATCTTTGTCATCTCCCTAAGAGGACATACTTGTTTCCTAAATTCAACCTAGCATGTTTCTCTGTGCCAGCCCCTGCCTGACAAAGCTGTCCCCGCCACTCTCACTAAGGTGTCTTTCCCCAGAAGCCTGTCTTAAAGATTTCCCCTAACCCTATCACAGAAATAAGTTCTTTGTTTCTTTCATGGAACCCAACACTTTCTGTAATATCCATATTTGTTCATGTATGGAGGATTTGTCTGTTCCTTCTAATAGAAACACTCCTGAGGGCAGAGATTGCGTCTTATTCACTAAGAATGTTAAGCATCTAGAAAATGCCTTCTGTTAAAAGAATTTTCAGTACCACACGTCCACACTCACAAGGTGAGCAGCTGGGTCATGTTGCTGAAACTCTGATTGGAAAGGGTGCTTATTCTGTTGTTACTTAAGTCTCTAAAAGAGAAAAAGAAAGAGAGTCCACTGTTAGCCACGGAAATGGAAATATTAGTGATTCTTAGAAAGAGAAAGCTCTTCTTTACAGTCAGTCACTCCATTATTGTCTGAAGACAAAAAGACACCAGATCACACAATGAAGTAGAAGGCAACCTTGTTTGTAATTATTCACATGCCACTCTGTTGAGATTAGGAGGGAACGCACACCTTGCTTTAGCCAATGGGGTGTGAGTACACAGGGTCTTTAGCCAATGGGGTGTGAGCACACAGGGTCTTTAGCCAATGGGGTGTGAGTACACGGGGCTGGTCTCATTCAGAGCAGCTGCTCAGGGTCAGAGGGAGCTCATGTTGTCTTAGACTGCTGCTACCACTTCCAGAAGGCTCAGGATGGTTCCCAGGGAGCTCTCTCGGAGGCAACTTGTGATAGACACATTTTGTGGGTGGTAACATCAACCTCATCCTGCTAAGTGCCATCAGATACACAAATTTTATCCTCACTGATCATAATTCATCATTTGTCATTTAAACAGTCCAATATACTTTTTATAAAGTTTCAAACACATATTCTAACATCATACCTGAAAGAAGCCCTGAGCAGTAACATTTAATACAGATGCCTGTGTTCCTGACCCTGACCAAGTCACTGTCACACAGTGGGTCCTCAACAAAAATCTGTGTGATGAATATATGGTAAATGAGAAAGATGGTGAATTTTTACCTACACTAAACGGCTTTTATAAGTGGAATGTGTACTATGGGTTGTAATTTATATTCTGTAAACTTAATTTTATTCCTATTATATATACAGCATATACATATCAAAAATATAAATATATTTGCTAATGTCTATGTAATATATATATTCACTATATACATTCACTATTTTTCTGAAGCAAAATGCAAAATACTTGAATAAATAGAAGATTCAGAAAACCTGAGGATTATAAGTTCCTTTATTATCCAAACAGCAGAAAAATGGACCCATAAAATTGGAAAAATGCTAGGAATCTTTTAAGAGCTTTACAATCCATATTTTTTTTATAAGTTTACTTTTTTATTTATTTTTTATTTTTAGCTGGCCCAGGCTGGGTTCAAACCAGCCACCCTTGGTATATGAGGCAGGCACCCTAACCACTTTGCTATGGGAGCTGAGCCTACAATCCATATTTTAAGCTGCTGGATTACTATACCTAAATTTAAAAAATAAACGTGTCTACATTAGAAAGGATTAGTTGCCTCGAGTAGGGTAATGAGTCATGGTTAAAACCATTTTTGTATTCACAATTCTCATTTTTCATTTCCAACTGATTTTAAGTAATTACACACTGTCCCACAAATGACCCAATTCTGCTAAAGTGATCCCTTGGGAATTGCAGTAATTTAATGGTTTATTTAGCAGAATAAAATGTAGGTAACCGGTTCTTATGGCTACCATATCAATAACTTGAGGAAGAATAAGGAACCTTGGAGGGTATTCTTTTTCTGTAATTTAATCATTTGTCATTTAAATTGTCCAATATGCTTTTGATAAAGTTTTGATTTTCCCATACTTTTAAGGAAAATTAAAAATGATCAGAAGTATTTTAACTACCCTCAATAAATAAGGTTTACTTGGGGTATGTAACACTCTCTGCTACTTAGGGTTCTAGAATTCTCTTAAGAATAAACTTTCTTATTCTAGCAACATTAGCAATCTGCCCCCAAAGCTATTCATATTTACTCTAAAATTAGAGAGGCTTAAACTAATAATAAGGGATTTTCCATTAATTCATGTATCATCTTCTGGCTAATTTTCTTTTGGTATGTTCTAGTTTATCAATCACCAACAAGGCTACTCTTAAAGCAGCGGTTCCTAATGCTGCGACCCTTTAGTATAGTGGGTCACCCACAGGAACTATACTAAAGGGTCGCGGCATTTGGAAGGTTGAGAACCACTGTCTTAAAGTTTGATGCAACAACATTACGTTTGTTTTTAAACATTGAATACATAACTAAATCAAAATGCTTCTATATTTAATTAACTTCTTGTGTTTAAAAACTGAGAGATGGTTAAAACTGTTTCCATTCATAAAAAATGTAACATAGGGCACCAAACCATCCTGAAAAAAAATCAATAATTTGAATTTTATACTTAGGAAGTCAGTACTTTGTCAATTTTACTTACATACTATATACATTTATATTGATGCTATAAAATCAATTTTAATACCTGAGACCCATAACTTAATAATATTTTATACAAGAAACAGAAACCTCGTAAACTAAATTTTTAATATATTTTCAGTAAAGTTGTTATCATTCATCGTATTTCATTTCAAGTCAAGACTAAAGACATGGCTTATCTTTCTTTTCTTAGCTTGTCATAAAATAGCCTACATCCATCAATAAAAGTAAGCAGTTTTACCATGTTTCTATAATTCTCTGCCTACTTAAACTTTCTTGTATTCGTGCACCTTTGAACAGAGGAGGACCTTTTTCTAAGACATTCCATTGCCTGACTGATATTCAATGAAGATGTAGCCTGTGACCCAGAACTACAGTGAGCGAGGAGGGAAGCATCTAACTGTAAATGATTTATTTTATCTGAAAGGTTCACTAAATCTTCTGCCCCTTGCTGCCCCCATTTTCATGAAGTAGAATAAGGCAAAAATGAAAAAAAAAATACAATATGTTACTCACATAAGTGTTAAATGTTTGTAGTTAGAGAGTTCCTTTGGAACCAGTGTAAATTGGTTTCCATCAAGATACCTAAAAACAAAGAAACAGTATTATCTTCTTACAAGTAACAGTGGCCACCTATAAAATAAGTTAACAATATTTTGCTCTTAAGTAAGGCAAAGAAACAACTTGACAATTTTTGCTTTATGATGTCATCCTCCTAGCTGGGATCATCATTATTTAAGAGAAGTAAAAAAAGAAAAAAAAAAAAAAAACAGTTGTCAAATCCAGCAGAATTCTTTGTGGATCATTTAAGCTAAATTATAAAGCCACGGTCTCTGTGGTTCATCTAACAAGGCAAGGCAAGCTTTTAGCTAGCTGTGTGTCAGCAAGGGGGTTCACTCAGTTAACCATAATTTCCGTAAGCCTCCCGTCTGTCTTTATGGGGAGACAATACCATAAAATCCATTAAGTACTAACCAAACCAAATTCTCACTGCCTTCATATGTGCACTATACTTAGTAAATAACAATAGATGGTTTTAAAGAGAAATTTAGAAATGTGTACATGTGATGAACATTTTAAAGGATTTCATGAAATATCCCAAATTTAGCAAAGTACTAATCAGTATGTGTGTATACATATACAGTGTCCATAAACTGGATGCTTGAAGTTAGAGCAATGATGTCACAAAGAGAAAAATAAATTTCATCTCCTTCCAAGGCTATTTTTTTCCTAGAATATAGATAGTGGAGGGTCCAGATGTCTCTCAGAAACCGGGGCCATCTCACTCTGGATGTGCCCACAAACAATGGTGGCACCCTGGCCTTGTGGCCCCTGCTATCTCCCTGTGTGGCCAATCTCAAGATTCCAGGTTGAAGTCGTGTATTCTCTCAAGATAAAGAAGTAGCCGAGAAGCTGCCTAAGATAACAGCCTATTTCTAAAATTTCAAAACAAAAACAATCATGTAAAAGGCACAAGCTGTCAAAAATATGTAAAAAAAAAAAAAAACTCCATCTGATTAAGAGCAAGAGCAGGGATATGTTAACCTGTGTCAACCTTATACTTTCTTCAATTTTTTGACTTCATATTTTTCTTTGCCCCCCCCCCCTTTTCTTTCTTCCAAGTTTTTCCTGATACCACTAGAGGGAAGCATCATTCCATGTAGCTCAGCACTGTCCCTTTATTCCAAAAACAGCAGAGGTCAAAAAGATTCAGAATGTCTGTTATGAGTGTTTATATCTAAAAAATCTAAGCCGAAGTGATGTGCAATGGTTTTAAAACAATGGAGACCATTTTCTCAAACTTGTCTACCAATAACACTAATGTTTGCCAAAATCTTTGATGATTTATGTAATACACATTAAAAATGTTGCTCACACACGTGTATATGTTTACTGGTGAGAAGGCTCCTGCTAACTTGGTAAGGTTATGAGAATAAGTTCTCTGGGAAATGTAAATTCCCAGGTAAAATGTATATTCACAACAGATGAGTTAATATCTTCCTCATCACTAGAATATGCTTTATTTAGGAAAAAGGGCTAAATATTTTGTAGTGAAATAGATTGAAAATTCTATTTTTTGAAATATTGAATAAATAGGATATGAATCAATTAGGTTATTTGGGCTGTTCAATGGAGCTTAGGAAGAAAAATAAAGAATATTTAAAGTATTTATTGAGAATCAGGTTAAAGGACCAAAGCATAGGCCATTGAAAAATAGTAGAAAAAGATACTTAAATTAAAGATGGTCTGAGTGCATGCTCATCTTGGGGGGATTCCTAAAATCAATGCTTTGCATACGGAATATTCTACAGGCATCTAGCCTCTCCAAGGGGAGGGCTAAGGGGCCTCTGTGAACTTCCGAAATAAAAACATTATAAAACAAAAATTAAGTATTTAATTAATACATACACGTTAAATAGTGCTTAAAGTTAATTTGAAAATGTGACTGGCGATGAGAGAGAAACACTTCACCGCAGTTCAAATCCAAGAGGAACGTTCCATGTGCATAAGATTATGCCTTCTGTCTCTCACTGTTCCATTCAGAACCAAAGTGTGATCCACAGAATGACATCGGATTTGAAAATAAGATGCTTAAAAATTAAAGTGGCATCTTCTGGAACCTCATCGCCTTTGCCGTGCACTGCTGAAAGTTTATCAAACCTGCTCGGTCAGAACACTTGCATGGGTCTGCGCAAGCTACAGAAACACACGTGCATTTGAGTTTAAATCATTATTGATCCACGGTTTCACACAGAGAAAAAAATACATAGAGGCAAAAATGACTCAGTTATATTCATGCCAAGAATATGGCATTTGTTAAAGAATAAACGACATGAATGGGGTGTGCGTGTATTGTTACTGCTGCAGCTTCTTCTATGATTATTACATTCTGTGTATGTGGTCGGAGCAGGCAGGGGACTGTGGCAGCCTTGAAGGTCAGATATGTGTATATTGGCCATGTAATTTGTGGTTAAATATCAGTTATGAAAATGTCAGGGCTAATTGGTCCCATACCCTTTTGGATCTAAAAGACTCTGATTGCAGTTCAAAAAAGCATTTTCTTTTCTTAAGGGTAAAGATTATGCCAGTTTTTCCACATCCAAGATAATTATCTTATGTGGGGAGCTACTGTCCCAGAGGTCATAGGATAAAGAAGAATTTATCATAGGGAATATTCTGGGCATTGTAAATAAAGCAAATATACAGGATTTCCTGAAGTGCTAGTCTTGAAAGACTCTCCATGAGAAAAGGAATATAGGAAAAGATAAGTGTGAGGGCTAGCTTATATTTTACCATTCTCCCTTGGAGTATCATAGCACACCTTAGTATAATAAAGGCCCTGAGAAATCCTATGTGAAAAAAGGATAAATATACAACTAGTCATTCCCAAGGGGTCCTGGACTAGCTTCGGTTTTATTTGTTAACAGTTTTACATGATAATAATTAATTGCTCATAGAACGCCATCTGCAAACAGAATTCTAAAGATTTTTTTGTTCGGTCTCCATTCTGCTGGGTGTGTAAAACATTCATTGCCAAGAAAAAGGAAAGACAAGCTTTACTTACAACTCTGTGACATCTCTTGGAATTCCTTTGGGCAAGACCTTCAAACCCTTGTTGCTACATCGGACGACTGTATCTAAGCAAGTACATTCCGTTGGACAGCGAGAGAGTGGGGAGCAACTATTGTCATCATTTCCTAAATTAAAAAGTTATTTGTGGGTTTAAAGGGGCGTGAAAAGGATTTTATGTCTTTAAATTAACAAGTATAAGCGTCTTGAGTGCGTATTAGTAGGGTGTTAAGTATTTACAAATTGACACCATAAGTTCTTTACATCACTGTTTTCAGACCGCCTAGGGCAGCATTCCAGAAAATAGTTTACAACTTGTAAATTGTAATTACAATTACCAGTGCAATTATAACAGCTAGTTATTTGTTTAGTTATTTACACAAATTATACTTTTAATTAGAATATGTAAATGTAAACTGAATTGTGAGGAGATAGACATGAAAGGGACAGATTAGTTCAAAATGTTTAGCAAGAATTGCATGGGTTCCTAATTTTAAAATATAGAGCTCCAATTAGCTCCCTGTTGCCTGAAATACTAATAAAACCTGCTCTATTACCGTATAGGCTATTAGGAGAACCAAATATGATGACAAAGAGAGTACTAAAAGTGAAAACATACTGTTTTTGTCAGAGTTACTAAAAATTTTATGTTCTAAGTGAATTGCCTTTCTAATTTGAAAAGTGTGGTTCCCTAAAAAGATGCCTTGGATAATTTTTAAACGTTCAAACGAAACTACTTAAATAGTATCCACCACAGAAGAAACTAGAAATCTTTTAAAACATTCAGAACACACCTGAATGTGAAAGGGTCGCCTGAGAAGGTGCCCTGTGGCTAAAACAAAACCAAGCAACACAGCAGAGAAAGATACACATCCTGATCTGCTGAACCGAGCTCAGAGGCACTCCACGTGTGTGCACCACCGCATCCCGACAGCACCGTGGGACATCGGGCAAGGGGTCTCACCATCATCACAAGTGAAGTCCTGGATGGCCACATCCTGGATGGGAATTTCTTTCAGGAAGTACGGTTTCTGACATCGAGGATTTCCCGTGACGATTCTTTTCTTCCTGAGCCACTCTCCCAACCATGCCAGGTAGCAGTTACAGTTAAAAGGATTGGCCAAGAGGTTTCTAAGTGCCACGTGGAAACAACGCATGGTTTAGTCTGGGGTTTCACCTTCTATAATCAAAGGCCCATGCTGCTATTCCCCACACTATTTCTACTGGAATAATTCCTCCTTCTTTATCTTCCCAGCCCCCTCCCCCATTCATATTCAATCGCATGCCACATACGAGATGCATTTATCTGCTAAAATATTTATGCCTGGAACTTAAACTGTAACAACACCTTTACATACATGTAAGAAATGTTTCACGTAATTTTATGCAAAAAAATAAGGTAAAGGTAGTACTTTAGGGTTTAGGCAGTAGATCCAGATAGATACCTCATTTAGAAATAATTTAAACTTGTCAGAAATCTGACTTGCTGTCAAACTTCTCTGCACTGATAGTGCAGTAATTTAATATAAAGATGAAGGCTGATTATCTTATATTACTGAGTTTAACCTGACAACAGCTATTTCATTAATTTGTCATCTCAAGATTTTCATCTCTTATTTGCTCCAGAGAATAGGTTTCCCATCTAAACTGACAGCTGAGTTGATTAAATGCTAGTTATAAAAATGAATTTACTTCTACAAATCTCAATACTTTTGGCATCTCACCACTTCAGCACAAACCTATTGACAATCCCATTATTTATAAACATGCCATCTTTAATAAGCACAAGTTAGTCACTCAATGTGAAATGTCACATTTTATGTGGAAGGAGGATTAAGTACTTTAATGATGGATGGATGCTGCTCTGTAATTATTTCTTCAGTTACCTGAGCTACGTTACACGTGTCCTTATTTCTTTTTTCTTTCTTTCTTTTTTTTTTTTTGCAGTTTTTGGTCAGGGCTGGGTTTGAACCCGCCACTTCTGGCATATGGGGCTGGTGCCCTACTCCTTTGAGCCACAGGCGCTGCTCACGTGTCCTTATTTCTAACTATAACCATATTCTCCTCCTATTGAGTTAGATAGCGTATCTGCCTGCCACCATTACAAAGAAATCTTACCAGTTATATGTTTAATATTAATTATTAATAATTTCAAACAGTAGTTTTTAGATACTGACACAGTAGACCTGAAATATATTGTTTGGAGGAATTTATTTTGGACACACTTCCTGACTTCTACCTACAGGCCTACAAATATTTTTTATTTTTGAACTGTCTACATAAAATGTCTTTGTAGACAGGCTCAAGCTATTTCTTCAATATATTCTCCAAAATCACAGTAAATGCCCTCTAGTAAGTAGCTTTTATTGTTGTTCTGGTCATCCTAATGTGCCTCCTATCATTTCAAATGATCCTTTAGAGCATAATTTGTTGGCACTAACACTATCAATTCTGTTTTTATAATCCTTATTTTGAAAATATACCAATGTGGGAAATCTATAACATTTCTTTTATATCCAGTACTCTCAAGTTAAAATGATTTTAAAATTGAGAAATAAGTCACATGATTGAGCACATTATTATAAAGAATTGAATAAACTATACTATAATTTTTTGTTAAAATTGAATACAAGAGAGTAGGTAATAGTTTTAGAAAAATGAAAGTAAATTAACATGAACGAATTTTTCCTTTTGAAAAATATCACTTGATTATATATTTTTTACAAAATGCCTAATAACGCATTAAAATACTATTAATAAAAGTAACAAGTATAATACTCTGGCTCAAGTAATAAATGAAGGCGATTTTTCATACTTACAGAGTCGACAATGAATGGAGAGTATCAAATGCCCCTGGTGCAACTGTGGTAATCTGATTATCATAGAGAGAGAGCAAACGTACAGAACCTAGTCCTATGAAACTGTCATTCCCCACACAGCTTATTTGATTGCTCCTCAGCATCCTAAAGGAAAAAGAGGGGACGTTGTTACGGAGATGAAGCACCAAGCCATCAATTTTGCCTGTCTGAGGATCAAAATACTCCTTCTTTGCAATGTGTGGCATTCATTACTATTTTCTGAATGTTTGTATATCATTAGGAACCACCATGGATACGTACTGAGAACCTCCTGCAAGAAGAAAATGCTTGGAGTCGTCACTGATTAAACTCAGTTACAAAGGCTCAGCGAGTCTCTCCGTGGATTTACAATTCCGTGATGAGGGTAGAACGTTTTCCTTTGATGCTATAATTATGTTTGCATGATTACATAATGTCCTACTTCACCTACAGCTCTCTGGGTCCTTGGAGCCCTGTGATTTGTGCATTCAGTGTAGAACACATTTTACATTTAAGGCTGAACAAAAAGGAGGCAGAAAGGAATCAATAGACCCAGCAGAGGAAGCGCTGAGGGCATTTCAGGGATGGAGTCAATATCAAATGGGCAGGGAAAGTGAAAGTTGAATAAGTATCCATAAAGCACATACAAACTGCTACTATTTTATTCCTAATAATTAGTTACCTAGTTCATTGTTTTAGTGTAAAACTTAGAAAATGACAAGAGTAAACGGATCCCGGTTTCCTCTTGCTCTGTGGCTCAGGCTGAAGTGCAGTGGTGTGATCACCTGTCCTCAAGTGATCTTCCCACATAAGCCTCCTGCACAGCTGGGGCTACAGGTGTGTGCCACCCATGACCAGCTACTTATTTTTTATTTTATTTTTTTTTGGAGAGATGGAGTTTTACTATATTGCCCCAGCTGGTATTGAACTCCTGAGCTCAAGCAATTCTCCCACCTTGGCCTGCCAAAGTGCTGGGATCACAGGCATGAGCCACAGCAGTATCTGGCCCACAGTAAAATGTATTTATTTATTTTTTTCCCCACAATAAAATTTAAATGGCTGGCACCGTAACCACTGAACTATGGGCACTGAGCACATGCACCAGTGCTGGTGGGTTTGAATCGGCTTGGGCCTGCTAAACAACAGCCGGGAAAAATAGCCGGGCATTGTGGCAGGCACCTGTAGTCCCAGCTATTTGGGGGACTGAGGCAAGAGAATCGCGTAAGCCCAAGAGTTTGAGGTTGCTGTGAGCTGTGACGCCAGGGCACTATACTGAGAGTGACATAGTAGACTTGGCCTCAACAAATAAAAATAAAAATAAATAAAAAGAAAATTTAAATGGGTATACCTTGAAAAAATTCCAACCATTTCTTAATCATAGCCTAATAGGATTACTAATGTAGTTACCCTTATCAGGGCTATAGTATTGGGTTGGTTCTCATCTTTTTTTTTTTTTTAATTTTTTTATTAAATCATAACTGTATACAATGATATGATTATGGGGCATCATACACTCACTTCATAAACCATTTGACACATTTTTATCACAGTGGTTAACATAGCCTTTCCAGCGTTATCTCAGTTACTGTGCCAAAACATTTACATTCTACTAACTCTTTATTTGTAGGGTTTAGAGGATAAAAAAAAAAGCTTTTAAAAATCCCATGTGAGGCGGCGCCTGTGGCTCAGAGGGTAGGGCGCCGGTCCCATATGCCGGAGGTGGCGGGTTCAAACCCAGCCCCGGCCAAAAAAAAAAAAAAAAAAAAAAAAAATCCCATGTGAAAATAGATATAAATAGTTGCCATAATTCTTATTCAGAATTCCTGAAGTTAATTTACTCCTTAATTTTTCTAAACACAAGTTGACTACTAAAAGATTGCACGATGTAAAGGGGAGGCAAAAATAAACCACCAATGTCATTTTAAAATACTAGATTGCCCTGTAATAAATAAGAAATAGAAAGTTTTGCTGTCTGCTAAGTTAAGGATAAGTAGAAAAGATGACGCCCTTCTTATCAAGGCATCATCGTATGTTAGGAAACAAATTCAGAACAGAGAAGTTTCCCTCTCGGCACTTCCCTCTGTCATAGATAATAAAGAGCACTGGGTCTTAATCTAGCCAGAGTCATAGACCCCATAGAGAACCGAAAGAAAATTTGGTTCTTTGTTGCTGAGAAAATCTGCAAGAACACAAATGTACAAAATTTCATCTGCAATGTCATGAAATTGACTCACTGAAATATGTACATGAAGTAGAAAGAGTTAAGAATTGTAGGGGGAAATGGGGATGTGCTATCAAAATTCTCATAGCTCAACTAGCTGGGCATTGTGCCAGCTCCCAGTGTCCCAGCTATGTAGGAGGCTCAGGCAAGGGGATTGCATGAGCCCAAGAGTTTGAGGTTGCTGTGACATCACTCTACCTAGGCCGCAGAGTGAGACTCTTGTCTCAAGAAAAAAGAAAAAAAATCCTTATAGCTCTAAGCAAAAAACACCAATGTTGGGGAGAATGTGTGTATCCAGATAAACTACTTCAGGACTTTGAATTCCCAGAGTCTGGCTGTAGCTCCCGCTGGCACACTTGCTGTAGCACAGATGGCTTAAGGAGAGAGCTATTGGGCACCTGTCTCAGGTGCTGAAACATAAGAGCACAAAAATATCCTCAGTAATCCAATAAGGGGGGAACGTTGAATATGGAAACCTCTCAGGGAGAATCCTGTAAATGTCATTAGTCAGAGAGATAGTTTGATAAGCTTCTTGGGGTGGTGTTATGGACTGAGTTGTATCCCCCGATGCATACGCTGAACCCTAACCCCCAATGTGGCTGCACAGTCATGAGCCACCTAACATTTTGGTCAAGAATGGACACACAAAGAGGGTCCAAGAAGACTGCAATGGAGCTGGAAATTGCCTGTTGCTTTAATGATATCACAGCCATCGTGATGTCTGAGGACGACTCATCGCTCCTGTGTTTGTGGAGATGCTGGTGTCGACAACGCTATTTCCCAGTTAGTCACAGAAAGTTCTAGTACGTACAACATGTACCATGCATCATATTCACAATGACAATAAATGACTGTGATACTGGGCTTTGTTTTCACTGTATACCATAGCTTTTCATAGTTATTTTGTAGTGTATGTATACACATTTTAGAATATATTTATTCTAATAGATATATTTAAATACATATTTAAATGTATATATATTGAGAGAGAGAGAGATAGAATGCTAACTGTTGAGTGTGCTTAGGTGCTGAGGCAGGTCCTTCCGGAGGGCACTGTCATCGTAGGAGATGACATCTGGCTCCATGTGTGTGACTGCCCCTGAAGACCTCCCCGTAGAACAAGATGTAAAGAGTAAGACAGTGGTATCAAAGAGCCTGACCTTGTGTAGGCCTAGGCTAAGGTGTGTGTGTCTTGTTTCTCAACAAATAAGTTTTAAAAAAAAGTTAAAAATAGAATCTTGCAGAGTATAGATAAACGAAAGAAAATATTTTTATACAGCTGTACAGTGGGTTTTAAGCTAAGTGTTATGACAAAGGAGTCAAAAGTTTTTTTTTTATTTGTTTTTTTTTTTGTAGAGACAGAGTCTCACTTTATGGCCCTGGGTAGAGTGCCGTGGCATCACACAGCTCACAGCAACCTCCAACTCCTGGGCTTAAGCGATTCTCTTGCCTCAGCCTCCCGAGTAGCTGGGACTACAGGCGCCCACCACAACACCCAACTATTTTTTTGTTGCAGTTTGGCCAGGGCCGGGTTTGAACCCGCCACCCTCCATATATGGGGCCAGCTCCTTACCGACTGAGCCACAGGCGCCGCCCAGGAGTCAAAAGTTTTAAGAAATGAAAATGTTTATAATAAAGTGAAATGTCACAGATTATTGAAGAAAATGTTTCTTTCATAAATTCAGTGTAGCCTAAGTGTCCCATGTTTATAGGGCAACAGAAGCGTATAGTAGTGTCCTGTCCAGGCTTCTCCATGTGCCCATCACTCACTCACTCACCCAGATCAACTACTAGTCCTAGAGACCCTGTTCATGACAAGAGCCTTGTACAGGTGCACCATTTTTTGTCTTTTATTCCGGACTTTTGCTATGTTTCGTACACAAGTACTTGCCACATGTCACAATCCAGTCCCATGCAGTGTGGGTCTGAGGTGAAGGAGCAATGGGTCCTACCGTCTAGGTTTGCCCTTGGCCGCTTTGTGATGTTTGCCAATGTCAAAGTTGCATAATGACACAGTCCTCAGAATGTATCCGGTGGGTAATCAATGCTTGACTACATTTAGATAGAGGGATTAGAGAGATAATTAAGGTTGAGTGAGGATGTGTAAGGGGAGGGCCCCATTCTGATAGGACTGTCGTCCTTACACGAGACGAAGGAGGCGGCAGAGAGCTCCCTCTCACTCTGCATGGACACACGAAGGAAAGGCCAGGCAAGGACATGGCAAGAAGGTGGCCATCCACAAACCAAGAAGAGAGGCCTCACTAGACACCCCACTATGAGCACCTTGATCTTGAACTCCTCTCCATTCTGATGAGAAAGTAACTTTCTGTTGTTTAAACCGCGCAGACTGTGGTCTCTTGTTACAGCAGCCAGAACAGACTAATAAAAGTGAAATTATATTGGGCGGCGCCTGTGGCTCAGTGAGTGGGCGGCGCCTGTGGCTCAGTGAGTAGGGCGCCGGCCCCATATGCCGAGGGTGGCGGGTTCAAACCCAGCCCCGGCCAAACTGCAACAAAAAAATAGCCGGGCGTTGTGGCGGGCGCCTGTAGTCCCAGCTGCTCGGGAGGCTGAGGCAAGAGAATCGCGTAAGCCCGAGAGTTAGAGGTTGCTGTGAGCCGTGTGACGCCGCGGCACTCTACCCGAGGGCGGTACAGTGAGACTCTGTCTCTACAAAAAAAAAAAAAAGTGAAATTATAACCTACTCCCTTCCTCCCACTCCAGGTGCTGTTCCACCATGAAGGACATTCCAGTAGCAAGAAATGGTCCCTGAGGCACTTTGTAAGAAGGGAGGGTTCCATGTATCACTAGATTTGTATTTTGCTGAGTGACCTGCAACAGCTTGGGGGGGGCGCGGTGAGATGCAGCCACCGGGCACAGCTCCCCTCTGCTCCTGTTACACACCCCAAGTGTCTCTTTCATACAAAGGCTGAGACAATGTGCACATGGGGTTTGGAAATGGCTCCAAGTTAGCTCTCAGGAGGGCTCAGCTGGTCCCAGACCAATCCTGCTGTATGATTAACTTCCAAGCTATTCCCGCTAAGTCCGTGAAGCACCCTCCTGCTCCAATGTGCAGGGGTTTGGGGGGAATTTGAACTGGGGATGCTGTCAGCACATCCCACTGGCAGTGGAAAGGCCCTTCTCCCTCTGCATCTGATAAAGAGCAGGTGGTGGACTCCCTCAGCTCACAGCGTCCCCTGTCACAGGTGCCTCTCAGGAGCTGACTGGGGCAGGGTTGAGGACTCAGAGGAGACCCTGCAGCTCAGGCCTCCCTCCACTTCAATCACTGACAGCTGCTTCTCGGGGACAAATATTTTCCTTCATGTCTTCCAGAGGCCTCAGAATTTGGTTTGTCTCTCTTCCAGCTTTGAGGGCACCACTTTTTTCAAACATAATTATATAAAAATAAAAATGCATGTATATATGTATGCATATTTACAAATATATATGTGTATATGTATTATATGCAGTGTAGAAAACTCATGTAATACAAAAATGTCATATATACTATTCAACCGAATCCCCATTCTCCTTGTCCAGAAACCTTCTGGAAACACAGAATTTTTCCCCTAACTTCCCTATCCCTGGGCAAGTAGACATAATGCTTAGCGTGTTTGCTTTAAAAGAGAGGGTGAGAGATAGTCCAGGACTACGACCTTCCAGGGACATTGAAAAAGGTAGTGTCCAGAGAGAGAGTTGTGCTACTGCGGGGGGAGAGGGTGGATTCTAGAGCTTAGAGACCTTGGAAAAAGAGGGAGTATAAGACAGAGGTGTTTGAGGGAAAGGAAGGAGAATGTCATTTTGAGACAGGACAGTGGAGCCAGAACTATACAAGCATTAGAGTAAGGATGATCCATGTTGCTGAAGAGGCAGCAGCCACAAGGGGCGCTACTAACCATTTGTTATCAGCACACTGAAGCAGGGGTATTGAAGTAAGGGGCTATTTGCATTCATAAAACAGGGTCTGTATGTGTGTGTGAGAGAGAGAGACAGAGAGAGAGAAGGGTAGGGAAAATCAGGGGGGTCCCCTCCCAGGATCACAATGAATAATGAACTCCACTGCTTTGGTGGAAGAACTACAGTGCAAATGAAAATACTTACAAAGTTTTGAGGCTTTCCAATCCCTTGAACATCTTATGCCGAACACTCTCCAAACGGTTGCTCGTAAGAAGTATTTCATTGACACCAGATGCTCCTTCAAATGCTCCCTCCTCAATATCTGCGATCTTATTGTTACTAAAGTTTCTAAGGAAACAATGGTTGGAACAAAGATTTTAAATAATTCCTCTTTTACAGCGAGGGTGCTAACACAACACATCTGATCCTTTCCTTCCACTGAACAGAGTCTCCAGCTTTTCACTGCTCAGCCCACCAGGGCACTGTCTCTACCCCCTCAAGACAAAGGGACAAAATACTCAGAAGGAATGTCTGTGATTAAAAAAAAAAAAACAACAGCCTGATTTATGTCAAATATGCAAAGGTCTGTGTCAAACATGTAAAATTCCCAAGGTCAGGTATTGGGTTACATAAACCTTGATGCCCTCCACAGAACCTAATAAGGAACTTTCCAAAGAAATGTCCTTGATGAATTAAAACTGTTCCCTGGGTGGAACTGAAACACATTCTTTTCATTAAAGTATCTCCAGGATGGAAAAAAAAAGTTTCCAATGTGCTCAATACTATTATGAAACCAATATATCATTATTTACATATCCATATGAATGACAAAACATAACTATAGTACAGAAAGATGAGGGGGAGAAGTGGGAGAGGGAAGGGAGGGGGAAGCGTGGGAGGAGGGAGGGGATTTGGTGGGACCTCACCTATTGTGCATAATGCAATGGTACATTTCAAAACTACTAAGTGTAGAGTATAAATGTCTTACCACAACAAATAAGTAAGTGAAATGATGGTCATGCTAATCAGTCAAATGTAAGCATTCTACACTATATATCAAATCAGCCCATTGTACCCCGTAATTGTACACAGTTATGATAAAAAAGCTACTCAATGAATTAATGACTAAAAGAAGGCAATTGTGTGGAAAAGAAAGATGGGCTAAAATTATTAGTGTTTGGATAGCATCAGAAATGCATTTCAATGTGAGCTTATCTCCAGTTGAACTTCTCATGCAATAATGTGTTAAAACCACCAACTTACCCATCAGTATTGTGTACGATACCAACTACTACAACACTTGCCCAGAGGGCAAGGATGTCCACTTGAAGTTACACTTTACTATATAAACTTTCTTTCCTTTTTCACTGCTCTCTCCAAGACCAGGAGTTACCCCAAACAAGTATTGTTGTTATTTATCTTTTTATTTCTCTCAGAGCATTGTAGCTGTTCGACAAATATGTATTGCATAGGTGATCTTTTTATAGCTAAAAAGGTGCATTTTGTACTAGTAAAGAAGAAGGTCAATTAAGAAATCAGGCACCCTTTGGGAGGCAGCATCAGGCACAGGTCAAGTGCACAGGCACTGAGCTCAGGCTGCTGCACTGTGTACCATCTCTGTGCCCGAGGGTCAGTTTCGTATTATGGACACACATGTAGCTGGAACCGTGCTTCTTTCCTCGTGGGTGCAGGGTTTTCCACTGGCCTTATGCTCTTAGCTCGTTCCTGTCCCTCTGTCAGGCCTCCCCAAGGGTGTGAGAACCCACTGAGTGCGGCTGAAACTGCTGAACTTATGAACTTGTTTTAAAATATGAGTTGTGGACATGCAGTTAACACAGATAAGTTATCCAGCCAGTTTACCAATGGTTCATTTTGACTATCTTCTAATGAAATTCTAATGAAGTAAAAAGTCAAATAGTTGACATGAATGTGCTGAAACAGAAATAACGTAGTGGTCTGGGGAATAGTAAAGGAAGGTGTGAAAAGTGACCGAACCCATTTGAATGTGCTTGGATTGCTGGGTTCCTGCTATGGCTACATGACAGACCAGCTGTCTTAGTTAAAGCAAGATGCTATGGCTCTACTCTAGAACACAGGGTTGACGTTACTTGAACAAACAGAAAAATTCTCAGAGATTACACTAAATTCATGTCACAGGTAGTTGCTGGATGGAAATTTCCCTGGATTTTTTTTTTCAATTTGCAAAGAAACTTAAAACTCTAAAGGACTCAGAAACACACAGTAAAACACTACTGAAATTAAAAAAGATAGTTAACAAATAACTTACATTTTCCGCAACTGAGGAAGTTTCTTAAAGATTCCTGTGGCTTCTAACACTGTAAATTCATTATTATTGAGACGTCTGGGGGAAAAAAAAAGAAAGAACAAAAAAAGTCTTATTACCAACAGTTAAGAAGGGATTAAGTTTTATTTCTCAAACAGAATTACAACATTATTTAATGGTAACCCTAAAATATAGTGCATATATCACAAAATATTTATATAATATACTGATATATTTCTGTTTTATCCAAATAAAGTCTATTAAGAAAGACACAGTAGGGGCAGTGCCTGTAGCTCAAAGGAGTAGAGCGCCGGCTCCATATACCGCAGGTGGTGGGTTCAAACCCAGCCCTGGCCAAAAACTGCAAAAAAAAAAAAAAAAAGAAAGAAAGAAAGGAAGAAAAAGAAAAAGAAAGACACAGTAAGGAAAACCAAAAATGGAAACGAGCTCTCATTCAGTCATCTCTACAACAAAATTTCTCAAGTTTTTTGCATTATCACCTCACACCTAGAAGCATTTTTAGACATTTTTTCCTAATTATTTGCTCCATATTTTTTTCAAATTCGCAGTTTTATTAATATCTACTTCACAGACCATAAGGATGCAATCCACATGCTCTGCTATCTAATTTCAGAATATTCTCACCATCTCCCCCAATACCCATCCTCATTATCAGTCACTCCCAAGTGCTCCTTCCCTCTACTCATTTACTGCCTGTCATTCCTGATTTTCCTACTTTGTAAATTTAAAATAAATGGAATCACATAAAATGTGGTCTTTTCTGTCTGGCTTATTTTGCTTGATATCATGTTTTCTTCAAGCATCTATTTGTCTCAGTACATGATCAGTGCTCCATTCTTTTTAATTGCCGAATAGTATTCCACTGTATGGGCATACCACATTTTGCTCATCCATCCATTCACCAGGGAGTGGACATTTGCATAGCTATAAATAATGCTGTTATGAACATCAAGGTATAAGATTTTCTGTGAATATTCATTTCAATTTTTTGTATATAAGTTTAGAAGTAGAACCACTGGATTGCATGGTAAATCTATATTTAACTCTTTGAGGAATAGCTAACCTATTTTCTAAAAAGGTACCATTTTACATTCCGGTATACGAAGGCTCAAATTTCTTGTACATATCACAGTCCATTTTTTTTTTTTTGTAAGAAGTAGTAACTTTTTTTAAAAAAGTATATCCAAGTTGAATAACACTAAATAAATCTACAGACAATTTAGATGTAGCTTCAGACTGATTTTACATCATATCACCAGCTAGAGGCTCAAAATTAAGAGTTGGAAATCATTGCATTATGGAGTATGTGTTAGCTAAGATATGTTTTTTTCTTTTCTGATTACATCAAGCCAATAAATCTTGAAGATCACACATTACCTGTCATTTTCATCGAGGGGTAATGTATATTAGATGCAAGAAAATTGATCCCCATTCCCATAGCCCAAGCTGAGTGGAATTCTTCTTTTTTTTTTTTTTTGAATAGACTCTATTATTTATTTATTTTTTTCAGAATAAGCTTTATTTATTTATTTTTTTATTAAATCATAGCTGTGTACATTGATATAATCATGGGGTGTCATTCACTAGTCCTTTTTTAATAGCCATCCCAGTGGATGTGAATTAGTATCTCATTGTGGTTTGAGTTTATGTTTACCCCATAACTAAAGATACTGAGCATTTTTTCATGTTTTTATTGGCCATTCATACATCTACCTTCTTTGGAGAAGAAGATGTCCATAATTTGTTCATGTTTTCATAGGGTACTACAACCTTTTTGTCTATGAATTATAAGATTTCTTTATATATTCTGGATATATGTCCTTTATTAGATGTGTGATTTGCAAATATTTTCTCCTCAGTACTGATTTTATACATACAATTTGAAAAATTATACATTTCTTAAAACACACACATTTGCTGAAGTCTAAATTAGAGGCTAGTTTCTACTATAATTCTTTGTTGATGAATAATCCTTTTAAAGGTGCTAGCATGATGGAAGATATCACTTGTATGTAGCATTGTTGGAAATAAGCATGAATCCTTACATGGGTTTAAAAACAGAGTCTAGTGATTTTGTTGCATGGGCTCATTTTTTAACTGTTCATGCATTTTGAAAAATCCTGCAGCTATGAAATAACTCCATGAAATGACAGGACTCAGAAAGCATTGCTGTACCCACAACGTAGTAAGCTTCTCTCAATTCTTTGAAAGGTATTCCTTTATTTTTAATTATCCAAATAGCTTAAAATTCATTAAATAAGAGGCATAAGTATAGGCACAGTGGGAGATAAACTATAACACACAATTTGTGCCATAAAGGGGCTATAATATAGTTAAGACAGACGGCTCATACACACACACAGACAACCAATTTTGTGAAGCAGTAAATGACAGATACCAGATGGTGCTGTACATAAACATGGCTAAGATGTTTAGAAAGTGATGAGCTTTCACTAGGTTCTTCTCGGAATTTTAGAATGTAAGCCTGAAAGGTCTTCTTTTACATAAAGTCAGTAAAGGCAACCCATAGATGGGCACGGAATCTATAAATGATTCAGCCAACATATTTTTGCATTTTAGCAAGTGGTATTGCTAGGTCCTATGTTAGGGTTGTAAATATAAATCAGATCACACTTTGCCTTTTCAGCTATTCCTGCCATACTATCTATTATTCAGGAATAATACTTCCCTCTTTAATGCTTGTTAATCATGGAATCCTTCGCCTGTGAGTCAAGAAGTGGGGAAATAGATAGAAAGGACTCACTGAATAGATAATGTAATAACAGATATTCAAAATGGTGACTCTCAAAGACTTTATTTGGTTACTGTAAGGTTGAATATATTAAAAATCTGTTAAATGCTTACAAATATGTTTGAGCATAAATAATACCAGATAAACAACAAATAAGCACTGTGATTATTAGCATGAAGCACTACATGAATTTTGATAGATAAATTAATTTGTGTAATTTTATGTTGGCATAGATAGAGGAACTAGATAGCCTTTCATACATTCTTGCATAAAGAGGAGTTGTGTCAATGTAATGTCTATTAATAGAAATTAATATGATTACTGAGAATAAAAATGATAAAACACAATTGCCTATGTTTTAATGCTTTTACTTCCTCCCTCCAAACCAGGATTTTATTGGGGGATGAACTTACAGCTCTGCAGTGTACTGGGGGATATGATCTGGAATTTTGTTGAGTTTTTGATTGGAGCAATCTACGGTGGTCCCTTCACAGCGGCACTTTTCGGGGCAAGCTAAATCTGCAAAGCAGTCTCCGCTTAATTTTGATCGATAATCTTCTGTACCTATTGAGAATTCAGACCAAAAAAATAATAAAAAGATACTGAGTCTAAAGGTTAGAATATTGATTCATTTGTAGGAAGGAAAAACATAACTATAGATTCTGTAGCAGGGAGACAACTTGGGGCATTTTGGTCAATGGATGTCAGGAGAGGATTAAAAGAAAGGCTTGGAATTTTCTGGAAAAAAAGAGTGACCAGATTCACATGACAGGAAAACATTAATAAATTTGAGCTTTTCACAGCTGTACTTTCTGCTGATCCAGTTCTGACCAGTTCTAGCCTATTTCACAGCTAATCATACAATGGGTATTAATTGTCAAAAAGTTTATTTTTTTCTGAGTCAGGAATCGAAAATGTATCCAGTCTTAAACATATTCCTACATATCATTGTCAATTAGGGCTTTCCAGGCAAATGGATGTATGCAGGCTTTTAAATTTTCTATGGACTTTGACTATTCTCTCCCTCTCACATAATCTCAGAAATGCCTCAAAAGCCCTCTTTTTTTTTTATTATTTTGATTTTATAGAAAGAGACAAGTAAATCGTGATTTAAGCCTCAGCAGCTTGCCATGCTGTAGAAAGCTGCGTGACGTTCCATGGTGCTTGACGGAACCATGTTGTACTCAGACCTGGCAACCACATGGTTAGATCAAGCACAACAGAAAATCTCGCTACATTATCACTACACCAACCACTAGGCCAAAGGTAAGACCAAGAGGAGAGATGAAGGGAAGCAGGAGGAAAGCTAAAGACGTTCTGGAAAGGTAATACTGTTTACACGACATGCATTCTTCCCGCAGAATGTTTATGCCCATAGTAAGAGGATTACTACCGAAGAGTTCCTGGAAACACAAAGAAGGGGCTATACGGAAAGGTGCCTCCACCGTTCCTCAGAACTGCAGAGTGGAAACAACGGCTTTTTCGGGAACAACATCCAGGAAGAAGTTGAGGTGAGCTACAAGGGCAACAGAGAAGCTCAACAGATCTGCGGTTTCTTCTTAGGGAGAGAAAAAAAAAAAATAATAAAAGGTACAAAAGACCGAGACCAGGAGAAGGTACATCAGGATTGAAAAGGGAAGACATTATGTTTCAGATCAGACACTTTTACTTACAGCCCAAATGGTGAATGCCTGCAAAAGTAAAGATCACCAAGAGGAAAGAAAGACAGAGTAATCCCAATTAAGATTCATGTGCATATACATAAAACTAAGCTCTCTTCCTTCTCTCTGTTTCATGGTATAATTAGAGAAAAATAGCATGTTGTAATGGGAATCGTCATGCTTTGTAAAATTCTGTGATATTTTGAAGCATGGTTGTTTTATAAGGAAAGCAAATGGAATAAAAGATGGATAGTACCAATTAAGCTTTTGTTTATTCCTTTAAAAGATGAACTCTCTGCGAGACAGATTTTAAGTTACCTCCATAGTATTGAGAATGCCATATAGAATAGTATTAGGCAGGTACACATGTCAAAGTGAATGAAAAACGAATCACGCCGAGATCCTCAGTGATTATCATTAGCACATTTGGATCAATCTTTCACTCATGCTGTACACTTATTAACGACCTTTCTAACTTATCATGTCACTGTAGTGAAAATGGAATGCAAAGGTCAGCATTGCATAAGAAGTTTGCAATGCTATAATGTAATAATTTCAATATGTTTGGCAATGTCACGGTATTTGTTGAGAATTGTTGTATTTTGATTTAAGGTTTACACCAACCTGAAATACTGAAATGAAGGTATGCAAAGTCTAAGTGACAGACACATAGGATATCTTACATTTCAAATCATCTTCATTCAATGCAGTGACAATAACGTTTAATTTATTGTGGTTCTTTAGGTAAGAATTTAAAATTTGGTTTTTATAATTACAATTATTATTTTAAATAATGTGAATTAAATTATCTGAAAGTCAGAGTTAAGACATGACATCTGACATAAAAAAAACTTTCCAAAACTATTTTGTTTGCTGTTGGTTAAGTAGCAAAAAGTGTGCCAGAATTTACGAAAACAACTTGACTTTGACCTGGTGGAGCGACTCACGCCTGTAACACCAGTACTTTGGGAGTAGGAAGAGATGATTGCTTGAGCCCAGGAGTTTAAGACTAGCTGGGCAATATTGATATCCTGTCTCTACAAAAAAAAAAAAAAAAAAGAATAAATTAGCCTGGCACAGTGGTGCACGCCCATAGGACCAGCACTTGAAAGACTGAGGCAGGTGGACTGCTCGAGCCCATGAGCTGGAGGCTACAGTGAGCAATGATGATGCCACTGCATTCTACCCCAGAAAAAGAAGCAAGAGCCTAACCAAAAAACAAAAACAAATATGAAATATTCCCTTGACTTTTGTTGTTTATTTGGTGAATTAGAAATATTAATTTCTAAATTATTAAAGTATTTTTTTTTTTTTTTTTTGTAGAGACAGAGTCTTATTTTACAGCCCTCGGTAAAGTGTCGTCGTGGCGCCACACGGCTCACAGCAACCTCCAGCTCTTGGGCTTATGTGATTCTCTTGCCTCAGCCTCCCGAGCAGCTGGGACTATAGGCGCCCGCAACAACGCCCAGCTATTTTTTTGTTGTTGCAGTTTGGCCGGGGCTGGGTTTGAACCCACCACCCTCGGCATATGGGGCCTGCGCCCTACTCACTGAGCCACAGGCGCCGCCTATTAAAGTATTTTTAAATGAAATAGTTTGACTAATTTGGTAACAACTACATTAATTACTATAATTATGTAATTTAAACTATATGCTAATGTCAATTAAATTAATGTTTTTTATTCTATATGTGGTCTGTTGCTTAGAATATGTCTTTTTCCGGTTAAGCAACAGATATCAGATGACCTTCTATTTAATTAGGTAAAAAATAATTAATTTTAAATATTTCCAAGGAAGGCCAATTATCTTTTTTCAACATGTTACTTAATATGCTGCCAGTATAATGTATAAAATATTATTGATCATTCAAACTCAAAATAAGTAACATGACTAAGTTTGTTAAGTGTATAAAATTATTCAAATTGTAAATCAACGATGGCAAAGAACAGCATCTCCTTAAAACAGAGACTAAACACAGGCTTTGAGAAAATACACATGGCTTTGCATACTAACCCTGTAGAAATATCTTTTTATCTATAGCTCTTAAAATGCATTATAGTCTTATATACCCAGAAGATGGTGAATTTGGCCAAACAATACTTAACGTATATTTCGTTATAATGATATAAAACAAACAAGTCAAAGAGGCATTTTACACAATTGGCAGGCAAGGAAAAAAGAAGTAAAGAAACATTTTAAAGAGCTAGCTCTACAATGATCAGTCTTGAGAGTGCTATGATTGAAGTGATAAAACACTGCAATTACTTTTTTTAAAAAAAACATTTTATCCATATGTCTATATTATTCAAGGCATTTAGTCCCCAAGAACTTCTGATGCCTC
The DNA here is from genome assembly GCF_027406575.1 of Nycticebus coucang. Classification (NCBI taxonomy): domain Eukaryota; kingdom Metazoa; phylum Chordata; class Mammalia; order Primates; family Lorisidae; genus Nycticebus; species Nycticebus coucang. Next base: position 29,508,155 of record NC_069802.1, read on the forward strand.
CACATCTGCCATCAATATTCTTTCTGTGGAGTCAGACTGTAATTCTGGATATGCAAGAATGCAAAGTCACAAATTAGACATGACTGCATACAAATCAGCAGAAAATGCTGTTTTCATAGGAGAAGTAAAGCAAAAAGTAAAGCGTACTTCTTTAGTATAAAAAACTATGAAAAAGTAAATCTCATGATTGAAAAATGCAATTCTGTGTGTTTGTAACTGATTTCATGGAGAACTAGCTCTTGGACAACAGAAAAGTCTCTGTCTTTAAAACTAGCTCCACAAGCTATATTTTAAAAACAGGTTCAAAGATCAGATATACAATGTACGGAGAGAAGATGATTTCAGCAGAAAGCCAGAGGTTCAAACATTTTAGCTACTGTGAGAAATTCGAGATAATGTGCCAAAGTAAAAGAGGAGAAAAAGGTGGAGTTTAATAATATGTGTTTAACATCAGAAGCTGCATGCAAAGGTCAGGTATTCAGGAAACAGCTACAAGTGATCTATGCAGAAGGTCAGTCTATCTACAGAGTATCCATCGTACTTTCAAAAGCATGCATATCAAAGTTTAAGGAGCTATATTCTAGAAGGTGAGGAAAGGGTGTCTGCGGTTAGTCCTAACACCGAGCAAAACCTACCTGGAATGAAATACTGTTCTTTAGCTAAATAAAAAAAGAGAAAAAAAATAGAAGATGCGCCTGAATGTCAGCAAGCAGAGACATGAGTTATATTAGATTAAGAATGGATTAAAGTCACTACCGACAATTAAGTGAAAAATGTATACACACAGCTGTAGCTGAAGCACCGTAACATACAATGAGTAGTAAGTGTGTCTACGTTTAAGGATAACAACCTGCTTGGCTTTGATATTAGCTTTTTAGTATGAATTAACTGCTGAATGTGAAACACTCCTGGGATAGTTAGGTAGTTAGGTAACTACTTAAAACACACAGAATTTATTCTATCATAAGTAAACGGAAAGATTAGATCAAAGCAAATAGTAAATTTCAATGAAGTATGTTTTCTATTTAATAGAAATACAATGCATTTATATTTAGCTCTTTATAAATAAATATAATGCTCCCAAAATGTTCAAAGATGGCCTTTGAGGGGAACCAAAACCGTTAACCTCACAATTCTATGCAAGAGGTTTCTATGCAATTCTAAAATAAGAGGATCGAAGTGAGGAAACACACTCAGATTAGAGAAGCCGGGATCAGGAGTTTCCCCACTGCCCCTCCGCTCCTGAGCCAGAGTAAACCATGTAACCAAGCCTCAGCTCACTTTCTGAAGAAATAAAAACACAATTACTTTAAGTTGGTTGATAGTAATAAGCATGAGACTTAGCATACTTTGAAAGTATTCTGGGTTAGCTCCAAGGCTCCTGTTAAGTTTGAACCCTGGGAATGAACCTGGTCATCTTCTGAACTTGATCGCTCATCTACCTCTTCTGCTGAGTGTGGGTGAAAAACGTTACATGTAGTACTGTTACAAACCGCACCTACAGTGTTTTATTTTTTTCTTCACAAGTAGAAGAAAAATAGGATTCTGTGCTATTTAGTAATCAGCTGAAGACCAGCTGCTTTTGTTAGGTTTCGAGTAGCCATTGGTTTTACTCACAGGGGAAATGTCGTGGGAAGTTAAGAAATTACCTGAACAACGGAATTTCTTGCTTTTGATCTGTCCGATTCTTTTGTTCGCCAGACGGCGGGGGCTGGTGCAGCGGGCACCACTGGTCTCGATGGGGTTGGTATGGAGATAGTCCGCCAGCCATTTGAGATGGCAGTCACAGATAAAAGGGTTCTGGGCCAAATGCCTTTCAGAAACACACACAGAATAGTTTCATGTATAACTGACAATGTTCTCACATTCAGAGTGAAAACACTGGTCATCAAATTGGATGCAAATCGTATGTACATACATAGTTTGAATGGCCCGAAGAGGTGAGAAGGTCCCCTTGGCGATGGTCTGCAGCTTGTTGTCGTATAAGGAGAGAAGGTTCAGGTTGTGTAGATCCTGAAAAGCATCAACTCGAAGGCAGTTTATCTTGTTGGCATTCAATAATCTGTTTGATCAAATAGTTGTAGAAATTAATGTGCAGCATCTCATGAACTCACCTGCAAGATTTTGTCCTTCTTGAAAAAACCCAATTAAGAAATACATTTCTTTTAACCTCAGTGCTAACATTTTAACTTTTTATCATTTATGTATTATAGTCTGAAGATCTGGGGTTTGGCTCAATAAAGCAAGACTCACGTTGTCAAATGAACCTCAATCTAGTGATACTTATTCATGTATCCAACAGAGGACAGAGATGGGTGAGATGCAGCCTCTGTTAGCAAGGCCATCATACCAAGGCCATCAACGTTATCAGTCCTTCAAACTGCCCTGTGGGATAAAAAGTTCAGACTGTCCTCAGAACAGCAGCCAGAGAGATCCTTCTAAGCATGGATCAGATCACGCCACTTGTCTGTCAGAACAGCACACCAGCTGCCAAATGGAAATCTTCACACTAGGACTGCGGCTCACCCATCTGAACTCTGCAACCTCCTAGTTCTCTCCTTTGACTGCCAGCGCTAGCCACTGGCCTCCTGGCTCTTCTCCAAACACACCAAACTCTCCTCTTTCCTCTCTGTAGGGTACTTCTCTCAGACACCTGTCCCATCACTCTGCTTCTTTGAGCCTGCCCATCTTCCCTTCTCAGCCCAGTCTCCTGGACATGCACCCCAATGTGTGTAATCTGACTCTGCCCACTTCCTGAGCCCCATTGCTCTCAATTTCTTTTTCATGGACCTATTTTTTCCACTTCCTAAAGAAGATATTTCTTTGCGTCATACATAACTTCTTTATTTTGTTATTCCTAACTGTCATTTGTATGTGCTGCCCATAAGGTATTATCAGCCATGTGTCAGGGATCTTTGGCTATTTGGCTGCCCTTGACTTCCCAGCTGCCCGGCACACAGGAAAGGCTCAATAAATATTCATGGTTGAATGAGGACTTCACAAACCTCTGGGAGAGTGACATGGTGCATGACTGTAGTCAAAGTTTCTGTCCTACATTATAGATGCCTATTTTACATTTTAACACACTATCCCACAAACTCATTTATTCCCCCCAAACTCTATCAATATTCTGTAAAACTTTGGCCTATGGACCATACTTTGGCAAACGTCATCCTAGTAGGTCTGAGCTCACCTTTGGGTCCCCTTTACTCAACCTTCTCCACTTCTGCCCAACAGAAGTCCTTGTCTCTCTGGGTTCTAACTATGCTATTTGGTGTTAGGCTGACGTGTCACCTGTTTCACAAGGGTCTACTTGTTTACTCAGTGACAGTTCTGCCCTCTTTGGACAGGATGTTTTTGCTTGTATGTGTGTTTTTAATCTGGCATGCAAGAAATTCATTGCAATTTTTGTTGTTGTTGCAGTTTTTGGCCGGGGCCGGGTTTGAACCCACCACCTCCGGTATACGGGGTTGGTGCCCTACTCCTTGAGCCACAGGTGCCGCCCCATTGCATTTTTTAACATTTAAGAATATTAAGGGGGTAAAATGCTTTAGGTTACATGGACTGAACACTTTTGTAATGCCTTAAGTCCCAGCTAAAGGTGTGTCCACCGCCCAAATACTGTTCATAGCACCTTTCCCTAGTTCTTTGCCCTTCCCTTCCTCCCCACTGGTTGATTTCCACTTTTGATACTCTTTTTTTTCCTCATCATATTTCAAAGTTTTGATATGTAGAATTTAGATAAATATTTAGTGTTCAAAAAATATATGCCACATGGTTTGGGCATTCCTCATTATCTAATGTACTAAAAGAATGTTTTCTCTTATGACAATAAAATGATCTTTATCTTTAGTTATCATAAGGTATTTCCACTTCACTCTCTGCTTTTCAGGTGCTGCAGGAACATGTAAGGCCCCGTGGCCCTCTTTGCCCTGCTCTCTGCCCTCTCACCAGAAGCTGAAGTTTAATCTGCTGCCCGATTGGCCTGACACTTTCTCAAAAGCCTGTGAGGGATAAGTAGGGGTAGGTACTGACTAACTCCACACCTAGACACACCAGACCCCACACAGTGATGCTCAGCTTGCTCCTCAATTCATAAAGCACCTGAGGAGAGGAGGTAGAGAGCAGACTGCCAGACTGAGGACCGGAGGAAACCCAAACAAGATGCTGTCTTGCAACAGCCTGCATCTACGCTGTCTGAACGACTTTGAAATCTCCGTGGCCTGCTGGGCACGGTGGCTCATACCTGTAGTCTCAGCACTCTGGGAGACTGAGGCAGATGCATTCGTTGCACTCAGGAGTTTCAGACCAGCCTGAGCAAGAGTGAGACCTCTTCTCTACTAAAAACAGAAAAACCAGCTGGGAGTGAGGCAGGCACCTATCATCCCAGCTACTCGGGGGGCTGAGGCAAGAGGATCACTTGAGCCCAAGAGTTTGAGTTTGCAGTGAGCTATGATGCTATGGCACTGGCCCTCCACCAAGAGTGAGACTTCATCTCAAAATAAACAAAAAGGAAGATGAGAGCTATGTGGCCTAAGGAATAGAAACTATTGAACACCAAGTTCTTTTTTGTTTGTTTGCTTCATTTACCTGCCTCTTCTCCCTACCATCTCGTCTGTTCAAACAAAACTAAGATTTGTAAACTTTTCCAAATTTACACTGAGCTACAAAGAGATAATCATGTCATTCCCCACCCCTAACTTCACCCCCTGTAGGCTTAACAATGAACCTTAATCTGGAGATGGAACATTATAAAAGTGGCTTTCTAAGTAAGGTTTACCGACTTGCAGACCTCCAGGTTTTATTAGTATATTTGCTACGTCATCCACCAATAAGCCTGTGTGGAAGGAAAACCAGGTGGCCTTTTTTGTTTGTTTGTTTTGGCCGGGGCTGGGTTTGGCACCCTACTCTTTTGAGCCACAGGCGCCGCCCAACCAGGTGGCCTTTGAAGTGTTGGTGGCAGATAGCACAAAGATCATGACAGTGACTGTGAGTCTGTGGCATGGAGGGTAATTCCAGCCAAATGTAGGGAAGTACAGAGCAGTGAGTGATCAGCAGGTCCTGCCTGCGGCCTCCAGCTCTATCTGCTTTGTGTACAGACACCTATAACCTGATGAGAACCATTTTACTAGACCAAAAAAAATATATCTGATGATTTTATTACAAAGATCACATCACTACATTCCAGCCTGGGTAACAGACCAAAAACCTGTCTCATTGAAAATAGAAAAAAAAATAATAATAATAATAAAAGAAAGGAAAGGAAAAGGGAAAGAGAAGGAGAGGAAGGGGAAGGGGAGGGAAGGTTACGGGGAAGGCAAAGGTGAAGGGAAGGGGAAGAGAAGGAAAGGATAGAGAGAGAATGAGAGGGTGACAGAGTCATGTTGGACACGGTTTTGTTCATGGGGGTGTGTGTGCGTGAACAGGGTGTGATGTAAAATAGATTTCTGCACAATGGTGGGTTTAGGACATGGATAATAAAACAAAATTATGAACATAAATGTATGAAGTAATGAATGAAATCTGTATTTAGGAAGATTACGAGATTAGGAATATCTGTTTACAGCAACAGCAACAAATAAATATGCCCCAAGGAGAAAAATAACATTTTAAACTTAAGAATTTTAAGGAAGACAGATAGTGAGCTAATTTGAGAAAGGAAATTACATCACACTTATCTTTATATCCAAAATATCTACTATAGTCTCTGCTCCAAATGAGATGTTCTATAAATGTTCAATGAATTAAACAGAATTTGGATTATGCAATACCAACAGTTTTAGGGTTGGCATGATTTACAGGCATGCATGCAGGGGAACACCTGGGGGCAAATCTGCTTCTCGTAAATATGTTGCGTAGCTACTTCCTTCAAGACAAATCGGTAGTGGCAATTGTCTAAGCAGAGCAGTCTTGGATTTAGAGATAATTCTCTTGCTAATAGGACTCTAAGGATGACTGCTGTGTTCCAGGTCACTGCCACCATCTTTGTGTTTGGGGACGTTATTCCAATACTACAGCTCCTACAAGTTATCTGCCCAAAGTTTGATAAGCTTATCACCGCATCTCCCTCCATTCTAACTACTGCTCACATCAAAACAGAGCTGTTTCACAAGGACAAGGCTCGTATCAGATTTAAATGATAGAGCAGACAGAATGCCCTCCTTCACAACAGGATAGAAGAGAAAAGTTCTGGGGCAGTTCCAAAAAGTGGCATGCTCAAGTAAAGGGCCATCATCAATATTAGCTTTACTAGAATAATCTTTTCTATTTCATTAAAGTATATGCAAATTTTTTTTACTTTTTAAAATTAAATCATAACTATATACATTAATACAATGTGCTGGCTTTATATACAATTTGGAATGCTTACATCAAACTGATTAACATACCCTTCACCTCACTTTCTCAATTATTGTGTCAAGACATTTGTACTCTGCACTTAATAGATTTGACATGTACCCTTGCAAAATGCACCATAGGTGAGGTCCCAACGATTACCCTCCCTCCACTCATCCTCCCCCTTTCCTACCCTTCCTCTTGGGCTGTAGTGTGTCTTATCTTTCATACGGAAGTGTGGGTGATTATACATTGGTTTCATAGTAGAATTGAGTTTTAAGCCTCCATGAAAATATGAGATGTTAATTTTATCAATATATTAGTGGGTTTAATCAAAGTAAAAAAAGCCAATACTTACAGTAGCTGTAAGGAAAACAGTCCTTCAAATAAACTTTTGGGGAGTTCTGTGATTTTATTTCCATACAGGACACTGGAAAAAATGTTTTAAAAGAAAAAATCAGACACCAAACTTGCATAAGAGATTTATCTAATATACACATGTATTCAGACACAGAGAAGACAGTAGCACTCAATATATTGGAACAGCTACAGTTCAATAAATAAACTTCATTTGCAAATGTCTTCTGCCTGCTTACGAGTCAGAGGGATGCTCAGTGGAAAAAATTTGGAAAATATAGAAAAATAAGGAAGATGAATAGGAAGTATTATAATTCATAATTTCATGGTCTTTTCATAGAAATGTTGCCTTTGAAATTGTCTACACACATACCTACACAATTTACATGTAAAGAGTGCGCACTGTGTATAAAAAGAAAGAACACTAATGGCAGAATCCTTAGATAAAAGGTGAGTTTGGGGCTCATAATACCGGTAAACAGTTGAAGGAAATGATATAAAATGCAGCTTCTCTTTTAAACATATAAAGAATACATGCTTGGGAAATGTGTAGTCTGTGGAGTAGTGATTGTGAATATGAATTCAAGATAATTTTTGAAATTTATATTCTCTCAAAATAACATAAACTGGAATGAACCACCATGTTCAGATACTAAGAGTAGCCTCCAAAGAGAAGGACAGGGACTTTATCACCTGAGTACCCTGCAGTAGGGCCCAGGTTTCAGCATACAGTGAGCCTCCAAGATTGGATTGATGAGTGAAATTATGATAAATTATCCGAAAAACAAATTCAGGAACAAAATTAACAAAAAAGACAAAGTGACATGATTTCAAGAGCAAATGAATGGAAATAATCATTTACGAAGAATAGGTTTACTGTAATGGCCATCTGTTTTTAATCACCAAAACGTGGGGAAAGAACTAAGTGTGTTAAAAGATAGAAATTATATTTTGAGGGGACATTTTGGCAACATGTGTGAGAAGTCATAAAGATGCTCACAGAAATTTTCACTTTCTAGTTTTACTGTTAGAATTTCCATGTAAGATAATAGACATGAACACTATATTTTACATACAAAATGTTCACCATGGCATAATGTGTAACAGCGAAAAATTAAACACAAATAAAAGGTTTTCAAATCACCAAATATGTTAAACACATATTTCACATTATCACCATCAAGTGTGGAAGAATCTCTGGTGACATGAAAGTGATCCTGATATAACATTAATTAAAAAAGAAATATAAAGTAGTATATTTCAGTATTACATTAATTTTTTGAGAAAATCCACCCCTATATACGAAAAGTAGAAAATATTTACATCAGGTGATATGGCACCCAGAGCTAACTTGAATTTGCACCTATATACTTTTATGTGTTTTTAGATTCTCTATAATAAGCATATATTACTTTTAAGAATCAGAGAAATATTCTCTTAAAAAATCAAACAGATATCATAATATACACACATAAAAGAAAAATCTCAAAAGAGAGTCTAAATAATTAATATGTTTGGTCCCAGCACATGATTTCTGTCTGAAAAAGAAGAGATGAAGGGCACAGTGAAGATAAATACAAGTGAAGGAAGAGCAGTTGCCCTTTTAAGACGTCAGAGAAAGGTGGGATAGATCACAAGACAGGAGGATTGCCAGGGGATAAACACAGATGGGTGCGATTTGGTGTGCAGAGCCATTCCACCTCTCTCTTTAGAGTCCAGTGATGGAGTCATAAAATATAACATAAAATTTCATCTCTATAGGCCATAGTTTTTTTAGAAAGGCAAATCAATTGCAAAAGAAATGATTTAAAAAAATCAAAGAACAAAAGAGAGAATTATATATTGTCAGAGGCAAGGTGGAAAAGGAATTAGGAAAGGGAAAAGCATGAATAAATGTATGTGGTGAGCTCAAGAGCAAGAGGAGAGGAGGCATTAGGAAATATAACTGAGCAGATGGAGATGGCAACTCAGGAAATTCAATTCAGTTTCATTCAGCCAATTCACTGGACAGTGGATATTTAGCACTTATTATTATGGGTCAGCAACTTTGCTAAGTTCTTGGTGGCCAATTAAATTGAACACAACTGCCATTCTTCAAATGGCCACCATTTGCCCAGGCGCAGATGTAACTGCAGTGAATTAGGTATGACTTCAAAAAGCAATCCGAAAGAGTAATTTTGGATACTGAGAGAGTCTCATATTTTGATTCAATTACAATTTAGAAGGACAAAAGAGGCTTGCAAATTGTGGGGGTTCTACTCAAGAACAGAAGGATAAACAAATTTGGTAGGATATTTTTTGGAAGTTGGCTTCAAAGGTTGAGTCAAATGGGATGAAAGATAGACTACCTAGGAAGTGCATCTATTTATATATGAAACTATTTTTATCCAACAAATCATTCTGTTTTAAGATGATGCTAAAAAATAATACATGCTGGGGTGGCGCCTGTGGCTCAAAGGAGTAGTGCGCTAGCCCCATATACCTATACCAGAGGTGGTGGGTTCAAACCCAGTCTCAGCCAAAAACTGAAAAAACAAAACAACAACAACAACAACAAAAAACATGCTTATTGTTAATGAGACAAGATGGGGAAATGGTGAATTAGAAGAGGAAATCATAGTAGAATAGAGAAAATCAGGTTTACTGGCACGTGTGTCATCCATGATATTATCATAAAGCAATACTGAATGTAATAGAAATGAGATTTCTCTACAAAAATATACAGCAATACTATGGTTAGGGATAGTTATTGTACACAGCAATGACATCAAAATGGCAGCAAAGAAAATGAGTTAGATATCAACAATCCAAAGACCAAAGAGAGGTGGGATGACAGGCAAGGAAATGGGAACAAAATCTATTAATATGAGGGAAAGACACAATATCACATAAAGACAGAAAGTATAAAAAGGCCAGTGAAAACTCAGGCTGTAGTTTTAAAAGAAAAAGAAAAGTTAAAAAAATTGAAAGATAAAAATGAATTTGGCTTAAAAGAAAACAAATACGTGAGGGATTTGGATAATATCATTCAAATACCAAGAATACCTTGGTACCTTCCCTACAGACTTCTACATGACTTACACTTAGCACACCATCCCCAGTATAGAATCGTGCTGAGAGAGAAGTTTTTATAGGCCTTTGAAACAACAGGGAAATCGCAAGGCAGCTCTTGTACCTGTTACATGCATTGTCACTCCTTTTACTATTTATCATTTTATATCGCTTATTACATGATAACTTACACTATGATCAATTGTAACTATATATGTGTTAGTAAACATAATGCAATTTGTTGAGGTAAGGGATGAGTCATAATAAGTTCTATCTGTTTACTTTTTAAATTTATTTTTATCTTTTCTTTTCTTTTTTTTTTTTTTTGCAGTTTTTGGCTGGGGCTAGGTTTGAACCCACCAACTCCAGCATGTGGGGCTGGCACCTTACTCCGCTGAGCCACAGGTGCCACCCCAAATTTCTTTTTATCTTTTCTTTTAACTCAACCTCAAACAGTGAATTAATGTTATTAAGACAAGAGCTGGATGGTAAACATGGCAAGCAAGCAGATATAAATGAGAGTTCTCCCGGGATTTTTCTCCCTCCTTAGATTTAACGGTTATCTTTGAGGTACAAAGACGTAAAGGACCAGAAATCCGTTTTCTGATGTGACTTTTGTGCTGTCCTTCAGTAAGGCTAGAAGGCTGCCAATGTTATCTCTGGATGGAATGGCTGTCCAGGACTGTATTAAGACTACTTTATGAACAATGTGACTGGGTGATTTAACTGAGTTTTGTATTAAAATGTATTCTTTTAGAACCAGCATTCTAGCCTGGGAGCAATACCTGACTACACTCTACATTTTCTGTCCAGAATTGTTCCTCTAATTTTGGTCTTCCTTCCCATAGCCAAAACTTTCCAAAACAACAAAGCTGAACCCAACCACACACTGCAGGTGAAGTGACAGTTTTCCATTTTCTTTCTTTAGATTTTTGAGCAGATCAACATAGCAGCCTGCACACCCAGGTGTCCAGCAGAGCACCACAGTCCAGCTGTCCCCTGGCTGAGTGTGAGAACACACTGTCCCCCACATGGCAGGGGCTTATCGGGGTCTTGCACACGATCCCCTGGCATTCTCCCTGGCTGTCACCAGCTTCTGAAATGTGAAGGAACTCTGCAGGAACTGACATCAACCAGAACCCTGCTTCAAGCACCAACTCTTCAAAAAAAAAAAAAAAATGCCAGCTTCCACTTTCCAACTTTAAAATTTTATATAAAGGTTACTTTTACTTAGTAGACTTTTGAAGTGTAAAGAAATACCAGCCTTTACAAATTTATTTTAGAGCATCTTTAATTTACATAGTTATTTTCCTGGAAGTCCTCTTGACATTAAAAGGCCATCACACTTTCTTATCTTGGTTCTGTGACAGATTAAAACTAGTTCTTTCAGGGACATGTTTGATGGGGAAACAAGGGTTGGAGGGGGCCTCTCACTGTCCATCTTCATCTGTTCTCAGCAAGACTTCTCCCAGCACCATTTTAAAAGGGGAAATGGTAATGTCTCCAGACCCAAGGGCTCTGTGTTTTCCAAACTAAATAATTCCCCCCTTCTTTCAGAAAGGAAAATGAAAGAAAATTTCAAAAGCAGGGCTCTAACTCTTGTTCTCTTAACAGAAAAACTATCCAATCATAAAACATATATTCCTAAATATTGGTTAATTTTAGTAGCAATCCTCCATAAACATGATGTAATTAGTTAATGATTGATAACAATGAACACTATTAATATTCATGTTTCATAAGAAACATTGGAGCTGATGCCTTTAAATCCACTGTTGACTGTGGGTTCTGTTTTCTTTCAGGGAGGCCATCGGTACTTACAGTGAATTCAGAGAGCGTAGCCCTTGGAAAGCGTCTGGTGCCAGTTCAGAAATCTGATTATTGCTCAGGTCGCTAAAATTAGAAATAGGGTTAGGTTAAATTAAATAGAATGCCAAAGAGATTTACTGCAGGAAAGAGCTATGTAAGGCTTTTACATGTTAGTTTTGCACCTATCAATATATGTATAAAGGTGCAACAGAAAGCATTTGAAGAATCCTAAACTTAAAAAAGGAATCACACGCTCTGCACCTGTAGCTCAGCGGCTAGGGAGCCAGCCACATGCACTGGAGCTGGCGGGTTTGAACCCGGCCTGGGCCTGCCGGACAACAATGACAACTGCAACCAAAAAATGGCCGGGCGTTTTGGCAGGTGCCTGTGGTCCCAATTGCTTGGGAGGCTGAGGCAAGAGAATCGCTTGAGCCCAAGAGTTTGAGGTTGCTATGAGCTGTGATGCCACAGCACTCTAGCAAGGGCAATGTAGTGAGACTCCGTCTCAAAAAAAAAAAAAGAAAAGAAAAAAGAAAAAAATAAAATCACACTTTTCAAAACAACCATTGTCTATTTTCCTAAATTATTATGATTATCTTATTTTTGACAATAGAACGCCTAAAAATGTGCCTAAAGTGTTGACCACACATATTCAAATCTGTGTAAATCTATTTGTTAGATTATAGACAAATTTAAAAATTACATAGGTAAGGTATGAAGACTGAAATGTTATCATAGAACTAGCACCAAGATAGTCACGTCACTTAACATTTGAACTGTCAACCTCTTCAATATGCACGCTTCACTTCCTTTGCACAGTCACAACCAGTATACTTTTTACAATTATATGTATTCCAGAATATTGTTCACTCACATTCTTCTCAGCTTTTTATATGGCGAGAAAGCTCCAGGAGGAATGACTTTGATTGAATTCTGTTCTAAACGTCTGCAACGAAAAACATTCAATCTGTAAATGGAAATGGGAACTCACAGACATGTATAAGTCTCAGGATTCAAGTCAAGAAGCAAAGTTGGCATTCCTCAGGAGGGATATTTTCTTTTTTTTCCTCAAAAATGACTCCTAAAATTAATTATGCTGTTCCTTAAATGTGAAAGAAGCCATTTTTATAAGGCAATGATAAAACTAATAAAAGATTGAGATTTTTTAAATGTTATCAATCCATTATTATTTGAGTCTGGTCTTTGTATAAAAGAGAAAATGCCTTTAAGAAACGAGGAGTATATTGTAATGACCTGAATATAAGTAAGAAAACCATATAGTAACGCTGAATGGGGAGTATTACATATTTTAGAGATAATCATAAAACTCTTCCACGCAGAAAATTACTGTTGAATATTAAATTTTATAAACCTTTTATTTCTTCTACAGAATGGTCGAAAAAAATAACTGTTATAATCACAAAATTAACTCTGAGGTTTCTTATGTGGCAAAATTGTAAGTTCTAAATCCGTAAGTGCTACAGAGACGTCAGTGAGACAGTCTGGACTCCGTAACTTCACTACGTGACTATGTCACATAAAAACCACCGCAGCAAAGTGCATTCAAACACAAATGAAGTACTTTTCTGATACACTACAATCCCAGAGTTAAAAATAGTTCTCTGACATCCTCTAATCTACAGCTCTGCTAACAGAGAAAGACAAGATTTTATCCGCCTAGTTGTGAAAGACAGAAAGATGTAGATTTCATGAAGTCTTCTGGTAAATATTTCATTTCATCAATACATGTTGCCTCTCAGCTTCCTTTCTCCACACAAAAACATCCTTGGAAATGTGTTCCCCTCCTCCCCTCTTCTCCTCGCCCTGCAGCCTGCAGAGCTGGCTCCAGAGATTCACATATCCCAGGGCCACGGCCAATGGCCCCCGGGAGATATGGCCAATGAGAGACACCGGTGGGAGATGCGAGGGTGGCAGAAGGGGAGCCCCCAGGTGATTCTTCCTCTTCTCTGTTTCAGGAGATGTGCTCAGCAGTGGTCCCCTCTCCTTCCTGATTTTAGTTTCTGCTGGGGGCTACCTGCTAACTTTGTACAACATCACCACCTTCTTCCCTCTTTCGGGCCCTGGGCAGGTAGCAGCTTGTTCTCTCTGTCTCCTCCGTACAGCTGTTTGACTCCTTCACCATATTACACTCCTCTGTTTTTCAGCAGATTTCATTTTCAACAGAGAATTATATACCCATCTATACACAGATACATATATTCGTATGCATATATTTAAATATTTATGTACACATAAAATAACAATGTATTGACTATATAGGTGTCATATACATTGGTTCATTTTTTTTTTTTTTTGTAGAGACAGAGTCTCACTGTACTGCCCTCGGGTAGAGTGCCGTGGCGTCACACGGCTCACAGCAACCTCTTAACTCTTGGGCTTACGCGATTCTCTTGCCTCAGCCTCCCGAGCAGCTGGGACTACAGGCGCCCGCCACAACGCCCGGCTATTTTTTGGTTGCAGTTTGGCCGGGGCTGGGTTTGAACCCGCCACCCTCGGCATATGGGGCTGGCGCCCTACTCACTGAGCCACAGGCGCCACCCACATTGGTTCATTTTTAATGAATGTTGGAAATACCTAAACACCCATGTAGATTACTAACATTTAATGAAATCAAACCCAAACAACATATCTCTGGCAGGTAAAATCAAATTAGCTAAATTTTGTTCTTTTCTGATTCAAAGCTCTTCTCACAGTGCCGTGGTTTCTTTGACAGTCTCAGAGTTCACCCTCTGACCTCTCTATCTCTCTATGCAACGGATGTCTTCAATTTTCATCCTCTTAAACTCACTGTAGCATTAATATTGCTAAGAGTCCTCCTTCTCCTGCGAGGTGACGTTACAAGGTCCTGGTTCTTACTGTGCTATTTCTCAATTCTTTCTCAACTCTTCTCCATTACAGCTTCCACATTTAATCCACTGAATACAAATTTCTGTCTCATCCTCTCTCATACAAAAAATCAAATTATTTTTCTATCATCTGAAATTTTGTCATCATTTTTCCCTCCCCAAAAGATAGAAGTTTGAGAAATATAAAAATAATAAGGGTAACAATTAAAATTGTTTTATAATGCCCTACTCAGATCAGTGAATTTTACTTTAGTTTTCTTTATTGGTTGTATATTTTAAATAATTGGGTCTTAAGTATCCATGTAATTTTTATATCTTTACATCCAATATCATATCATAGATGTTTTCCCATATCATTAAAACTTTTGAAAAATATTACTTTGGGAGCGCCTGTGGCTCAAAGGGGTATGCTGGAGGTGGTAGGTTCAAACCCAGCCACGGCCAGAAACTGCCAAAAAAAATAAAAAATAAAAAATAAAGAAAAAGTAAAATAGTACTTTTAATGCCTTCATAATATTCCATTCCCTATTATTAGACATTTTGGATAGGGATAATTTTATAATATTGTTAATAATTTTTCGCTATTTTTAAGATAATTAATGTATGACATCTTTTCAAAGCCTTCATTTTCTTAGATATGGTTAATGATGTTTTTCTTTATATACCAAAGGATATATTCTTAACTCTTCTGTTTATATTTCCTGGTGTTCAATATATTTTTCATATAATCCTGGTCACCAGCTTGTTGGCTCTGAAGAGCAGATTTTCCCCAGAATATGGGAATAAAGCACATGAAAAAAATACAGATTTGGCATCTACATTATTTAAGTAAGGGTTTTTTTTTCAAAAGTTCTAAGCATTGCAAAGAGCATTTCAATTATTTCACTACTATGTTATTGAGTAGAATATTCTGAATTGGGGTTTGGAGAAATTTTTTTTGCCTTGATTTCATTCTTATATTTAACTTCTAAGAAGCTTGAAATGTAATCATAAAAATTCAAAGAGAACAAGCTGTAAATGAAAGATAATTGACTAGTTAGAGGACATTTGTTGAATTGAGGCCAATAAAATATCATTTCAAAGTGGTAAATATTTGCTCATAATAGCATACCAACATGATGAGGTAAATAATTCTTAATGATGAGGGAGAGACAAGATGGTGGACTGAAGCCAGCTTTCAACAGGGACTCCCGTCCAGAAGGAGAGTTAAGGGACAGGAATTTAGTAAGTATCCTGGTGGATTTGAGCTGCACCAAGAGAGAAGGTTGAAGAATGCACATCAACAGCGCTGAGGCAAGCTGTGATCACAAGGACGCAAACAAAAGCAAAACGGCTCACTTCTGGATATTCTGAAGCCACACCCCCCTGTCTCCCTGGGCAACCAGAGGAGGCCACCAGTGAGCAAAGGATTTGCCTGACGCTGCTCACAAACCCGGGAAGCTTCCAGGGCAGGGCCGACACAGAGAGGTAATCGGCCACAAACCTCCAGGAGCAAAGATGTTTGAACTCAGAACAGCCCGACTTCTGTAGGCGATTTTAGCAGAAACAGAGACAGAACCCCACAAAGTTGTCTGTTCTGTTCTGTTCTGTTCTGTTAGCAACATCAATCAGGGACGGGGCTAAGCCTGAGTGAACACCTCCCTCACACCACCTGCATCAAGCACTCAAAGACGTCAGGCCCCATCTCCTCCTGCTAGATAGTGGCAGACTGCAGGGGCCTGGCGGACTTCCTTGCAATTCAGGCAGGTACAAACCCCTGGAGTATCTGTTCACTACAGGCAACTGGGTTAGCCATCTGCAGAGATACCAGTGACTGGGTCCGACAGAGGGGCAAAGTGGGAAGGAGACATCAACCTTCCCAGACTGATCTATTTGCTAGGTGGCTCCTCCTGACTCCACGCAGCCTAGAGTAAGCCACATCAGAGGAGTCACCAGACCCCTGTGATCCAGTTCCCAGAGACCTCTTGAACTCTCCCACCCGAGACAGGTGCCGATTGAGACAATCGATTTGGACCTTTTGAACTGAACTAATAGACTGAGGACTTTTCAGGCGGTGCCCTGGGTATGTGGTTGTAGGAAGGTTTGATTTTCCTTTTCCAACTGGTGCCAGAGGTGGGCGGGCGGGGTGACTTAATTGCTGGTTTTTCCACACAGCCGAGACTTCAAGCCAGAGTAAACGTTACATAGGATAGAACAGAAACCAGCTGAAAACAAGACAGAACCACTTAGCCCCACCACACAAGACAGGGCCCCAGTTTCTCAGGCCACAACACTGTATGGGCCCTCGATAAAGCCCCAGGGGAAAAATCAAAGGGAGTAAAATAACCATGGGGTGGAATCAGCAGAAAAACTCTAGTAACATGAATAACCAGAATAGATCAACCCCTCCAAGAAAAGATACGGCAGATGTGATTGAAGATCCCATTCATAAACAACTGGCTGAGATATCAGAAATCGAATTCAGAATTTGGATTGCAGACAAGATTAATAAAATGGAAATAGGAATTCGAGGAGAAATTCAAAAGTTGTCTCAAGAATTTAACGAATTTAAAGACAAAACCACCAAAGACTTAGACACACTGAAGCAAGAATTTACAGCCCTCAAAGATATGAAAAATACAGTAGAATCCCTCAGCAACAGAATGGAGCAAGCAGAAGAAAGGATTTCTGACATTCAAGATAAAGTCTTTGAACGCTCCCAATCTCTCAAAGAGGAAGAGAAATGGAGAGCAAAAACGGACCACTCACTCAGAGAACTCTCAGATAATTCGAAGAAAAGCAATATACTAATAATTGGGATTTCGGAGAATGATGAAGTGGCCTCCAAGGGCACAGAGGCCCTTCTGCATGAAATTATGAAAGAAAATTTTCCAGACATGCCTAGAGAATCTGAAATTCAGATACCAGACAGCTTCAGAACCCCAGCACGATTCAACCCCAATAAGTTATCCCCAAGGCATATCATAATTAGCTTCACTAAAGTTAACATGAAAGAGAAGATTCTCAAAGTAGCCCGGCGAAAGAAAACTATTACGTACAAAGGAAAGAATATTAGAATAACTGCAGATCTCTCTGCTGAAACTTTTCAAGCCAGAAGAGGGTGGTTATCAACTTTTTATCTCCTAAAGCAAAATAACTTTCAACCCAGGATCTTGTATCCAGCTAAACTGAGTTTCGTTTATGATGGAGAAATTAAATACTTCAATGACATTCATATGTTGAAAAAATTTGCCATAAGTAAACCAGCTCTTGAGGATATTCTCAGACCTATCCTCCACAATGACCAACCCAATCCTATACCACAAACGTAAACTCACTCAGAAACTTCGGATCAAACTCCAACTTCCACACTGGCGAAAGAATTAAAAATGTCCACTGGACCTTTGAAAAACTCGATACCCAAAATTCCACCAGACTTATCAATACTCTCCATTAATGTGAATGGCTTAAACTGTTCTCTAAAGAGGCATAGGTTAGCTGACTGGATACAAAAACTCAAGCCAGATATTTGTTGCATACAAGAGTCACATCTTAACTTAAAAGACAAATACAGACTCAGGGTGAAAGGATGGTCATCCATATTTCAGGCAAATGGTAATCAGAAAAAAGCAGGTGTTGCAATTTTATTTGCAGATACAGTAGGCTTTAAAACATCAAAAGTAAGGAAGGACCAGAATGGTCACTTCATATTTGTTAAGGGTAATACTCAATATGATGAGATCTCAATTATTAATATCTATGCACCCAACCAGAATGCACCTCAATTTATAAGAGAAACTCTAACAGACATGAGCAACTTGATTTCCTCCAGCTCCATAATCATCGGAGATTTCAACACTCCTTTGGCAGTATTGGATCGATCCTCCAGCAAGAAGATGAGCAAAGAAATTTTAGATTTAAACCTAACCATCCAATATTTAGATTCAGCAGACATCTACAGAACATTTCATCCCAACAAAACTGAATACACGTACTTCTCATCAGCCCATGGAACTTACTCCAAAATTGACCACATTTTAGGTCACAAGTCTAACCTCAGTAAATTTAAAGGAATAGAAATTATTCCTTGCATCATCTCAGACCATCATGGAACAAAACTTGAATTGAGTAACAACAGGAATCTGCATACTCATACAAAAACATGGAAGTTAAATAAGCTTATGCTGAATGATAGCTGGGCCAGAGATGAGATTAAGAAAGAAATCACCAATTTTTTGGAACAAAACGACAATGAAGACACAAACTATAAGAACCTCTGGGACACCGCAAAGGCAGTTCTAAGAGGGAAATTTATAGCACTGCAAGCCTTCCTCAAGAGAATGGGGAGAGAGGAAGTTAACAACTTAATGGGACATCTCAAGCAACTAGAAAAGGAAGAACATTCCAAACCCAAACCCAGTAGAAGAAAAGAAATAACCAAAATTAGAGCAGAATTAAATGAAATTGAAAAAAGAATAATACAACAGATCAATAAATCAAAAAGCTGGTTTTTTGAAAAGGTCAATAAAATAGATAAACCTC
This sequence comes from Nycticebus coucang, assembly GCF_027406575.1. NCBI lineage: Eukaryota > Metazoa > Chordata > Mammalia > Primates > Lorisidae > Nycticebus > Nycticebus coucang. Next base: position 29,527,096 of record NC_069802.1, read on the forward strand.
TGGCCAACCTAATCAGAAAAAAAAAGAGTAAAAACTCTAATATCATCAATCAGAAACAACAAAGACGAAATAACAACAGACTCGTAAGAAATCCAAAAAATCCTTAATGAATATTACAAGAAACTTTATTCTCAGAAATATGAAAATCTGAAGGAAATTGACCAATACTTGGAAGCACACCACCTTCCAAGACTTAGCCAGAATCAATTGGAAATGTTGAACAGACCCATATCAAGTTCAGAAATAGCATCAACTATACAAAACCTCCCTAAAAAGAAACCCAGGACCAGATGGTTTTACGCAGAATTCTACCAAACCTTTAAAGAGGAATTAGTACCTATATTACTCAACCTGTTCCAAAAGGTAGAAAAAGAAGGAAGACTACCCAACACGTTCTATGAAGCAAAAATCACCCTGATCCCCAAACCAGGAAAAAACCCAACAAAAAAAGAAAATTATAGACCAATATCACTAATGAATATAGATGCAAAAATATTCAACAAGATCCTAACAAACAGAATCCAGCAACACATCAAACAAATTATACATCATGACCAAGTTGGTTTTATCCCAGGGTCTCAAGGCTGGTTCAATATATGTAAATCTATAAATGTAATTCAGCACATAAACAAAGTAAAAAACAAAGACCATATGATTCTCTCAATTGATGCAGAAAAAGCTTTTGATAATATCCAGCATCCCTTCATGATCAGAACACTCAAGAAAATTGGTCTAGAAGGGACTTTTCTTAAACTGATAGAGGCCATCTACAGCAAACCCACAGCCAATATCATATTCAATGGAGTTAAATTGGAATCATTTCCACTCAGATCAGGAACCAGACAAGGTTGCCCATTGTCTCCATTGCTTTTCAACATTGTAATGGAAGTTTTAGCCACTGCAATTAGGGAAGAAAAGGCGATCAAGGGTATCCATATAGGGTCAGAAGAGATCAAACTCTCGCTCTTCGCAGATGATATGATTGTGTATCTGGAAAACACTAGGGACTCTACTACAAACTCCTAGAAGTGATCAAGGAATACAGCAGCGTCTCAGGTTACAAAGTCAACATCCATAAATCGGCAGCCTTTATATACACCAACAACAGTCAAGTTGAAAAAGCAGCTAAGGACTCTATCCCATTCACAGTAGTGCAGTAGTATTACTGTAGTAATTACAGTAGTATTACTGTAGTAATACAACACAGTAGTATTTCAAAGAAGATGAAATATTTGGGAATTTACCTAACAAAAGACGTGAAAGATCTCTATAAAGAGAAGTATGAAACTCTAAGAAAAGAAATAGCTGAAAATGTTAACAAATGGAAAAACATACCATGCTCATGGCTGGGAAGAATCAACATTATCAAAATGTCCATACTACCCAAAGCAATATATAATTTCAGCGCACTCCCTATTAAAGCTCCACTGTCATATTTTAAATATCTTGAAAAAACAATACTTCGTTTTATATGGAATCAGAAAAAAACTCGAATAGCCAAGACATTACTCAGAAATAAAAACAAAACAGGAGGAATCACACTACCAGACCTAAGACTTTACTACCAATCCATAGTGATCAAAACAGCATGGTACTGGCACAAAAACGGAGAAGTAGATATCTGGAACAGAATAGAGAACCAAGAGATAAATCCAGCTACTTACCGGTATTTGATCTTTGACAAGGCAATTAAAAACATTCAGTGGGGAAAAGATTCCCTATTTAACAAATGGTGCTAGGTGAACTGGCTGGTAACCTGCAGAAGACTGAAATTGGACCCACACCTTTCACCATTAACTAAGACTCTCATTGAATTAAAGATTTAAACTTAAGACATGAAACTATAAAAATACTAGAGGAGAGTGCAGGGAAAACCCTTGAAGAAATTGGTCTGGGCGAGTATTTTATGAGGAGAACCCCCTGGGCAATTGAAGCAGCTTCAAAAACTTGAAGCTTGATCAGAAACTTGATCAAACTAAAAAGCTCTGCACAGCCAAGAACACAGTAAGTAAAGCAAACAAACAGCCCTCAGAATGGGAGAAGATATTTGCAGGGTATATCTCTGACAAAGGTTTAATAACCAGAATCCACAGAGAACTCAAACGCGTCAGCAAGAAAAAAAACAAGGGATCCCATCGCAGGCTGGGCAAGGGATTTGAAGAGAAACTTCTCTGAAGAAGACAGGCACACGGCCTTCAGACATATGAAAAAATGCTCATCATCTTTAATCATCAGAGAAATGCAAATCAAAACTACTTTGAGATATCATCTAACTCCAGTGAGACTAGCCTATATCACAAAATCTCAAGACCAGAGATGTTGGTGTGGATGTGGAGAAAAGGGAACACTTCTACACTGCTGGTGGGAATGCAAATTAATACATTCCTTCTGGAAAGATATATGGAGAACACTCAAGAGATCTAAAAATAGATCTGCCATTCAATCCTGTAATTCCTCTGCTGGGCATATACCCAGAAGACCAAAAATCACAACATAACAAAGATATTTGTACCAGAATGTTTATTGCAGCCCAATTCATAATTGCTAAGTCATGGAAAAAGCCCAAGTGCCCATCGATCCACGAATGGATTAATTTATTGTGGTATATGTACACCATGGAATACTATGCAGCCTTAAAGAAAGATGGAGACTTTACCGCTTTCATATTTACATGGATGGAGCTGGAACATATTCTTCTTAGTAAAGTATCTCAAGAATGGAAGAAAAAGTACCCAATGTACTCAGCCCTACTATGAAACTAATTTGGGGGCTCTCACATGAAAGCTATTACCTAGTTACAACCTAACAATAGGGGGAAGTGGGAAAGGGAGGGGAGGGAGGGGGGTGCTGGGTATAGGGAGGGGGATCGGTGGAATCATACCTGTGGTGCATCTTACAGGGGTATTTGCGAAACTTGGTAAATGTAGAATGTAAATGTTTTGGCACAGTAACTGAGATAATGCCAGGAAGGCTATGTTAACCATTGTGATGAAAATGTGTCAAATGGTCTATGAAGCGAGTGTATGATGCCCCATGATCATATCAATGTATACAGTTATAATTTAATAAAAAAAAATAATTCTTAATGACTAAAGGATTTAACAGTAATAGAAAACTACTTCATATAATTACTTTTCGCAGACATGATTTTAGGTTCTTAAAAAAATCTAAATTAGTAAGAACTTATTCATTCATTCCTTTATTCACTTACCCCACAAATATTTCATGTCTATATAAAATATTATGCCATATGATTGGAATTCGATGGTGATCAAAAGCATATATATTTATAACGTCATAGATGTGTTATTGAGTAAGAGCCTACTTTTGTAGTTACGTTTCATAGCCAATTTCTTTTTCTTTTTTGAGATAGAGTCTTACTATGTCACCCTTGGTAGAGTGCTGTGGCATCACAGCTCACAGCAACCTCAAACTCTTGGGCTGAAGTGATTCTCTTGCCTCAGCCTCCCAAGTAGCTGGGACTATAGGTGCCCATCACATGCCCAGCTATTTTGTTGTTGTTGTTGTCATTGTTGTTTTAGCAGGCCGGGCCAGGTTTAAACCTGCCACCCTCGATGTATGTGACTGGTGCCATAACCACTGAGAGACAGGCACCAAGCTCAATTTCTTTCTTTTTTTTTTATTTCCACATTCACCATTGAGATTCTGAAATGTCAATAAACTTAACTGACAAACTACTTCCATAATTTTATATAAATGAATATCTTCCTTAAAAATTCTAAAATTCATTTATTATTTTAAAGTTTTATAATCTCGAATTCATAAAATGATCACAAATTTTTCTAACAGTACTCAAATATGTGCATGTCATTATGATAATCTGTATTTAATTCACAATTAATTTTATTGATACATATTATTGAAGTGAACAAAACAATAAAAGATGTATAACAAATAAGGGCTTTTAAAGAAAATAAATACATAAAACAAGAAGAATTCATGATGAAATAGTACTACCCTGTTTTCCCCAAAATAGGACATCCTCTGAAAATAAGACCTACTTACAGGAAAGATAAGACGTCCCCTGAAAATAAGACCTAGTGCATCTTTGGGAACACACCTTAAAATAAGACACTGTCTTATTTTCGGGGAAACGGGGTATATTTTATATGCAAAAATAATACTTCAAACATAATAGAGGGCTCTGTGTATATCACTTGTCCCTGTATTAGTCACAACTTTATCTTCACAGCACAAACTACAGTATTTCTTTCATAACATGTATGACAGAAAGCTGAACAATGGATTTGCTTACTTTTCTTTATTTGTCTATTTATTTTTAACCTTGTTCCAAGAAGAGACAGTATTTGAAACAGAGTTTAATTGTAATTTACACCATCTCAGCAGTGCTGTACAGCAAGACGTTACTGCATCCTTCATTCAAAGAGACAGATTCTTAAGCAGGAAAATATTCTACTACTGACAGATGTCAAACATTAAATTTTAAAATATTCCAGAATGTTGTCTCTTCTTTAGGGAGGAAACGATAAACTAATTACACTTCTTGTCAACTTTTCAGTCTCCAGCTTAATGTGCTTTTGTTTCTCATTGCAAGAACTGTAGAATTCGTTTGATAAACTACAAACAACATCCATCTCAAATGGTGTCCTTCTTCCTACCAAAAAGGGGTGAAGTATATAAACCAGGTTGTAAAAGTAAAAATATTACGGTTTCAGGTTAAGGGGGAAAAGTGAAATTTACAATTTCTAGCACTGCTCTCCCCTAATCCTGTGCTTTAATAGCATAGAATCAGCTGAACTTTATAGAGTTTAAATTTGAATCATGGTTCTATGAAGAATCTACTTACAAACATCCCAGCGTTACAAAAGCAGATAATAGAATGGCTAAAATATATTTGCATACTGTGGATAAGATTTACCTTAATTAAGAGATTTCCAAATGCATTCCTTCAGAGAAAATTCAATCTTGTAAATTTCAAAATAAAAATAGATTTAGCAAAGCGAGGAGTGGAAGAAAATCCAATAAACCACATATTACAAGGAAGATATTTTCACGAAAACGGGGCCAGCACCTTTGTCTACACAGAATTTATGTGAATGATTCAAAAATATTTTATCAAACATGCACGCACACACAAATGCACACGCCCCTCAAACAACAGCTGTTCCCACTGCAAAATTAGAGGAAGAATTTAGTTACCTGCTCAATAATATGAGAAATGGAGATAGTTTTTTCAACTGCTCAAATAAAAAAAAAAAATCATTTAGCAATGAAAAGACCCTTCCTCACCCTAGATTCTTTTCTCCTGCTTTTTTAAACATTGCTTTTTATCATACATGTCTTTAAACATTTAGAGTTTGACAAACAATATATATCACTTCTTGGAGTCTATTTCAAAAATTATAGCAGATGGAAAATTATAGAATAGCCTTCTTCTTTCATATTCGCGATCCTTTGAACATGTCAGTATGTCCAGGTACAATTTTCAGCCCAATGAATCCTATTATGTCATTCGTGGACTGATGAATTCCTTGACGTATAAAATACTCCACAGTGGCTAACAGGGAAAAGATCTTTCATCAGTAAACAATGTTTAAGGATGATTGGGCTGGGCAATTAAAAAAAACAGTTCTGAAGCCACTGACAGGATATATGAGGAGTAGTGGCGTGCTTTCAAAGACGCTTTCAGCTCACCAGCAATCAAGTCTTAGATGTTATTCTGAATGTTTCAAAAATTACATTATTTTAATGATCTATAGAAATAAAGTCTGAGAGCCCTTTCTTAAATAGCCCCCCTCAGGAAGTATTTAGATGCTTTGTAAATACATAAACTTTTTTTTATTTTTTTGTGCAGTTTTTGGCCAGGGCTGGGTTTGAACCCGCCACCTCTAGCATATGGGGCCGGTGCTCTACTCCTTTGAGCCACAGGCACCTCCCTTTTTACACTGTCATTTAACATTTGAAAGGATGAGTTTCAGACCCATACAGATCTGGATTAAATTCAGGAGATACCAGTGATGACCTCTGTGGACCTCCCAAAAGGGTTTACCTTCTCTGGGTCTCAGTCTCTCTTTCTGAAAAATGGGGAACATAGACCCTATCATAGGTGTTGTGCTAAAAATTATAGGATATGTAAAGAAAATATGCAGGATTTTGTTTCTTACACACAAAAAGTGAAAGAATGAAAACATTGAGCTATATATGTGTATCTAATCACAAATATATATCACCATAGAATAAAGAGCCTACAGCATATGTAGTAGACCCCCTACTTATCTGCGGGCGATAAATCCCAGGACCCCCACAGGATCCTGAAACTCCCAGCGGATGGTACTGAACCCTACCTATGTTATGTTTTCATATACATAAGTGCCTGTGATAAAATTCAATTTATAAACTAGGCACCATAAGAGATTAACAACGACTAATACTAGAAAAATTATAACAATGTACTAAAATAGATGTTAGTGAATGTGGACTCTCTCTCTTTCCAAATACTGTTAATATTTTCTGATTGCTATTGACTCTGAGTAACGGAGACCACAGAGAACAAAACTGTGGATAGGGGAGGCACTGCTGTATAAACACACACACACACACGTTACACAAACAACTAAACCTGACGCGTGGTTCCATCTGGAATGTGAAATAAATATATATGGTTCCAAATCGTGTTTTTGAACAAATTAGCAGAGCAGTTTTGCAGATAACTCATGACTGTATATGAAACACATACTTAAAACAATATAACATTCACATGGAGGCTGAAAAAATAGAACTGGTTGCAATTTCCAGGATCAAGATAATTAAAATATAACATTTCCCCTATTTGGGGGACAGTCTTAGAAACACACACAGAAAGTTTTTATAAAACAAGTAAAGCACTTGTTTGGAGTGATTGTGTCTGTAACGTACAGCCCAGATGCTGATTATACACGGCAATAAAACTGACAGTTCTTTGCATTTTCTCCATCTGCTTTTAACATCAACGGCAAAAACAGCTGCCACGAAAAGAGCACAGATTTAATGGGGTGAGGAGAGGGAGGCAGAGGAAGTCTAGCTTCTGAATCCTAAATCGTTCTGTACTGCAGGTACCTTCTTATCATAGGTAATTCTGGCCCAGCATTTGGAAAAGAGGAAGCAACAATGTTTATTTGAGATCAAGGACTCTCTTGCCTATTCCATAATAATTCCAACATAAATACTTGACATTTCTGGAATGTCCCCTCAACTTTGCCAGGAAATGCAGTTACATTGAAATCCTTCATATGTTCCTCCATAACATGACCCAACACATTTTAGCCTATGTCTGTTTTGTAATTGCGGTCTCTGGAACTTGGTAAATTTAATAACTATCTTCCGCAGGTAAGTGAATATTGGCCTCTAGAGGGACACCCTTTGCACATAGCTAGCATTTTTGCTCTAAGACTGTGTCCATATTAAGTGGTTATCAGCCATCCCTGTCTTGGGATCAACTTTTTCCTGAAAACTATTCATTTCTTTAATTTTATTTTATTTCTTGTGATGTCATTTTAGGATACGTTTCACAGAGCGTAAAATCACTTGGTACTTTTATATGTAGTAGTATCATCAGGACTTGAAGAAGTCTCTTCAGGATTTAATTTCTGCTTTATTTTCTAACATCTACAAACTTTTCATCCCTCCAAAAACACAGTACTCTGTCACTGTCCTGGGACTTTGCACATGCATAGACTAAAATAGGTTGAGTCATTTTCTCACGGAACATGTGAAGGGTTTCAGTGCACTGCATTTACTGCCAAAGTTGAGGGAACATTCCAGAGATGTGAAGTACGTATGTTGGAATTATTATGTAATAGACAAGAGAATCCTTGAACTCAGAGAAATGACTTTTTTTCTGTTTGGTCTTAAAGCATTTGTAGCAAGACAAAAATATGTGTGTGTGCATGTATGTGTGTATGTATGTGCCTTCTGAGTAACTGGTAAAGTTTTCATGCATGTATTCACGTGGACATGTGTTCAAATGCAAGGATACATTGAATATATCCAGCCAAATAGTTTAGACTTGGAGCAAAAATATGGGCGTGGGCACATGGCTCACTGATTTTAGGGGGACAAAATATATACATCATGTCACTAACATTTAGTTTTCATATATAATTTTTTTTAATCAACCCAAGAAATAGAAACACTGGTTCCGTTGTTTTGTATTTCATTAATTATAAAATGAATTGTGGATACTTACCATGAATTAGGCACTAGGTTAAGTCTCCCATTTGCTAATCATTTTAGTTTTAAAACATTACAAATATCATATCTATACAGAATTTGTTTAACAATTACTCAGTGAGTAGATAATAGTTTGCATTCTTCTCCATCTTGGCACTGAGTTATTCTCAAAGTTATTCATCATCTCCTTCCTGAAATTCAGATGACGCTGCAACACTGGTATTTAAACTACGTAAACATTCGACTAAGTCTCTCCCTGTGAGTAACCACAAATCTGGAACACAGTCGTCTGAAACACAAATGACAGCTTCATTCATTCTGAGAATGAACAATATAATACTGTGACTATGAGTCCAGATGGCTTCATTGATATGTTAGGGTCTACACAGGTCTTACTTTACTTTTAAGGGGGTCTCCATTTTTTCTTCCTGCAGAATTTTTAGGGAGGAATCTATGGCATTAGCAGTAGCGGTACCTCTTGGAATGATTTCTAATCTGTCTGCTGCTAAGCTCGTCTTACAGAGACTGCTCTCTCACATGGCAAAGGGCTTCTTCCAAACCTCTCTCCAATCCATGTTAGATTGATTTTTCTAACAAAGAAATCTAATCATGCTAAGAACGCTCAAGAATTTTCTTCGTATCCTATTATCATCAGGACTTGAAGAAATCTTTCCAAGATTTGGCTTCCACTTTATTTCCTAACAACTACAACCTTTTCATCCCACCCAAAGAACCGGACTCCATCATGTCCTGAGACTTGGCACATGCTCTTTCCTCTGTCTAGAAAAACCCCCAAACGAATCCTCTTGCCTGAAGACTACTGGATTCTCCCGGGCAGGTCAAGGCAGTCCTTCCTCTAGGTTCCTTGGGCATATATGTTTTGTTATTTGTCATACAGTTTTTAAAATTTCTGTTTGGGTAAAGCTTCAGTTCTCTTCACTATAAACATTCTGAAGGCTGGGCCTGTGCCCTGTGCAGACGAGGCCCTCAGAAGTATTTGATGAGTATGGAAGTATGTATTGGAAACTCTGTTTTATGTTTAATATATGTTAAATGCCACTTTTCTACATGTCCTTCTTCTGTTACATGAGTACTCATCAATTTCTTAGATATTTTTCAGAAAAATGAGTTGGGGTTTCTGTTTTCCTTACCACTTTCATCCCTGTCCTTGTCATTTTAATGTTTCCTCTTCTCAAATTATTTAAAGTTTTATTATACTCATTTTCGCTTCTTACCTTACATTACAAAGGTTTGATCCAGTCTTTTGTATTTTTCGCTTAAGAAAGCCATTGCACTTATGATTTAATAAAAAAATTAAAAAAAAAAAAAAATGAAGAAAGCCATTGCATAGGTTTCTGCTTAAATGATCACACAATTCAGTGAAAAAAGCATGCAAAGTGTTTGTATATATGGGTATACAGATGTCTTACATAAATATTCCATAGATAATTTGGGAGGAAATTAGATACAAATAAGATGTAAGTGGGGGGAAATGGTAAAATAGTTAATAAAAATTATTTATTTGCAGGTAATGAATAAATGTAGCCTTTTAAAGACAATTTTCCTACTATTTTTTAAAATAGTATTCTTTGTATTCTACTATTCTTTCCATGGCAATTAAAGATTGCTCATGATATGCATATGTAATTAGGAGTTTTGCCAAAAGAAAGATGAAAACATTCTAATGATTAATAGTGAACTTGATACTCTCAGCTCTGGTAAAGGTGAGCATCAACAGTCAGAAGTCAAGTGGATCATATATTCCCTGAAGTGGTAACAATGGCACTTGCGCTCTGTAGTCTTTTCCTCCTGAGAACACATGACACCAGGATAACCACGAGGAAAACATCAGAAAAGAACTTTTGAGGACATTCTGTTAAATGCCCATCCTCTGTTTCTCTAAATTCATTTTAAAAAGAGAAAGTCTGAATAATCGTAATAATGACTCAATTGTAGCCCATGGATCTGCTGAAAAATAGTTTAATCTATAAATAGATTTTAGATAATGTATCTTCCACATTTTTTCCTGTAGAATCATCAAAGTTGCTGAGTGAGTGGACTAACTGTGGCTGCTGACAATTAAGAATTAACATGCTCTGAGGTATCACACTGGAAGCTCTGTTTTTATGTTTACTATATGTTAATCAGTTTGATATTAGCATTCCACATTGTATATCAAATTATCACTTTGTACCCGATAAATGTACACAGTTGTGATTTTAATTAAAAATTAAATTAAAAATAATGAATTAGTTTGCTGCCATTTGTAAGAAGCTAAAACTATTATATCTTTTTCTAGGCCCTACTTATAAAATCATGGTATGAAAACTTATGAAAATATAATCCAAAAAACATTAGGAAATAAAGATTATGAATAATGTTACATGAAAAACTTCTTTTATATAAAATGACTTTATGACTACTCATCTAATTTTTTTAAAAAATCCAAAAAACAATGTTGCTATTTTATTTTCTAACCATATTTACATTAGTCCATAACCAGAGTTAAAAGAATATTGACTTGTGTACATTCTTGGATAATAGATTTATTTTAATCCTAGGATTATCTATTTAATCATACTTCTGAAAAAATACTATTTTATAGACGAAAAGTTAGTAATTTAATGCCACATAGACCATACATATGTAGCATCTGCTATTGTGAGGATCTTAGAACAAAATTTGAGAATAGAATTCTAATTCCCTACATCAGAGTGATAGCTCCTTTTCTAAAACCAAGTTTATATTTAAAAAAAACAGACAAAACTATTTTCTAAAATAAAAAAATTAAATGGTTAAAGATTCCTGCTAACCTTTGGTGTATAGATATCTTCCTATATTCTGTTTCAGTAGTAATTATGTAAAATGAACAATTTCAAAAAATTTTCCAAATATTTTATCACGAAGGTTTTAACTCTGATACAAGATGCTTTGTTAAAAGTACTATGCCATCCATTTTTCTAATAGATATAAAATATTGAAAGTGTTGTCATATTACCTAATCTGAACAACACAAAATCATAAAAATATAAAATGCAGACTCAGAGTCATGTTATAGGTTAACTAATTCGTGGGTAGATTTGAAGTAATGAAAGTATTTGGAACATGTAAAACTGCAAAATACTAACAAATGCTCCAGGTGTTAATGGGTGCTCTAAAAAACTGTGAACTGAAGGAGAATCACTCAACTTTTCACTCTTAAAACATTTTAACTGCCTATTTTTGATTGTATTTTATTACCCGTGAGTTGAATATATCTCTAAGTTGGAAAATATTTTCATAGTCAACTAAATATTTTCATAGTGAAAACAAGTACACTTTCATCACAATAATGGAGAAGCAAGAATCCTATGTACTCCATTCTATGTGAGGACAATTAATGACCTAGTACACGGTGAGGGGTGGGGGAAGGGGACAGCGGAGAGAGGGAAGGAGGGAGCGGATGGGGGGTCACGGTCACACCTTTGGGGGATGGGACACAATTATAAGAGGGTCTTTAACAAATGAAATCATTGTAATCTGGTTCTTTGTACCCTCAATGAATCCCCAACAATAAAATAATAATAAAAACAAAATAAAAAAAAGAAAACGAGTACACTTTGAAATTATCACCCTCTTGTTATTTAACAAGATCAGCTGAGATTAAAATTTATTTCTTTTATACCAAGTGACATTAAAAAACAGTAACATCTGCTCTACTAAGAGATTTTGGCAATATTGTCTAAAGAACAAAGTCAAGTTTATCTACACGTGCAATGAAAGATGAGCCAAACTGTATACTGTATTTATTTTTTAAATTTATTATTTAAAAGTTGAGGTAATTGAAAAAAAGTCAAAAAATTATAGAGCATGAAAGATGTGCGCTTAGTTGAGATATTGCGAAGTGTCTGTTAAACAATATCTAAAAGTCAGACTTCATTTCCTGAGGACTTATAATTTGTTTAAATCAGCCAGTATAGAATAGGCTATTTAAAGATCTATTTAAAATAGATGATGAATTAAAATAGGTGATGAAATTTAATTTGCATATTTTTATATACAGAAAATCAAGTGACTCTGAAATATGTGTATTCACAAGTATTACTTAATATAATTAATAATTTAAATTTCTCAGGGGAGCAGCATAGAAATAGCATGCAGAAAGGGTGAAGTATATATGAGAGGTAGTATTTGTATTAAAAGAAATGGGCAAAACAAATAAATGTTTTAAGTTGTATTCCATGTTTTAAATACAAGTTGAAATCAGAGAGAGCATTTAAAACATCATTCTGTCTTTCATTTCTGTATAATTATGCCTGCAAGTGACCCAGAGAAAAGTCACGGAACAAAAGTAGTATAACAGACCTAATGTTCAACCTCCATCACAGTGGTTCTCATTGAAAGGGCCTCCTTTATCACTGGACCAGTGAAAGGTGGTGAGTTTGTTCAACAGATTGAATCTCCTGATATTTTAACTTTTGAACAGCCTATCTATCAGAAGTGGAATAACTTCTGAGACTCCACAATACACCTTTGAAATCATTGATACTACTCTCAGAAGATTGAGTTAAGGACTGAGAACTTTGCTACCTTCCTTTCTCTTCTCATAATTTGAACATTTCCCTGATCTCTCAGATAAGAGAACAGAAAGAATCGTGAGGCTCCCACAACTTCTGAGCCTTGAGAAGGCAGCCAATATAAAGGCAGGAGGACATCAGAGTAAATGAGACATACTAAGCTGTATAATCCTGTGTGCTTTCCAACTATTCTCCACGATGTACGAAAGTTGTGTATAATGGCTTGAAAAGGCAATATACTGCAGAAAATCTATAACTGGAGTGGAGGAACTAAATGTCTACTTTATAGCAACCCAACACATCATATGTAACATTTGGTATCTCAAAAAATTATGTAAGAAATTAATTCTGAGGATTCAATGTATGAGAATCAATTTGCTATTAAATATTCTGTTGCCATAGACCAGATCATGTACAGACTTGCCTGGGGCATTCTGTATGTTTGAGAACAAAGTTTTCAACCAGGAATGTTCAAATCAGCAATGTGCTGGGGAAGAAGTTTTCAGGGGAGCAACAGCAATGCCTGGCCTCAAGCAATCCTCTCACCTCAGCCTCTTGATGTATTAGGATTTTAGGCCTGAGTCACTGTGCCCAACCTAGTCCACACTTAATTTTATCTTACATCACATTCTGTTTTTCCCCTCTAAGTTCTTGTCATTGGTCCGTATTGTTTGTCACTTTCTTGTTTAACTATGAGAAGTGGAGCCTTGAAGTCTTTCCAGATTGCGCCTGTGACCTCTTCCACCTCACCCACATTAGGCCAGGTGTTAGGGCAGAAATGGCGAGAAACAGACATGGCTTTGCCTTCACCAAGCTTGCAGTCTAACCATACAATTTCACATTAATAAAAAAACAAATTAAACTTTGATGAATTTTGTGCAGAGAAAATTCAGATAGGAGACCATTCAACCAAGAATAGGAAAGATGACAGGAGTTCTAGATATAAAGTAATACAAAACAGCTTTCAGTTTTGAAAACAACCTTATATGTTAACACTTCGTTTTTTTCTCTGCTCCTTCTAAGTGCTCTTTGTGAGTTTCTTAATGCTTCCCTTGCCCTGTTTTTCTGAGTACCAGTGTTTTTCATAATTTTTTTTCCCATTTTTCCTCCAGCAAGACCATGTAATTGCCTACCTCTTTTACACCTTGAAGGAATATAAGCTTTGGCATCAAGAAAATCCAATTTAACAACTTCCCGATTAATTTTTGTTTTACAAAATATCATAATTTTTTTAGTCTCTTTCTAAAAAATAAACAGTGAAAATATTTTACTGAAACAATAAAATCATCAGTCTTTGAGAGACTTGAGTTAAATGTCTATAGGCTCTTAGAGAAGAAATATAACTTTAGAGAAAATTATTTAAAACTTACTTGTAAGACAGCTGAATGAATTAATATATCTCAATAAAAAGGTACCTATTAGATGTTGGTCAGTTGAGAACAAAGAAAAAGATCTCAAAAACAAGGAGAGCGGAATCCAAACAAGTAAGAGGTGCAAGAAAATGTAATAAGTGAATTTTTAGTATTTTCCCCCCATTTTAGCCCATGCCTTTAAGCATCCTATTCATATAACTTTTCTCTTAACCGATTTAATGCCTAAAAAGTGCAAATTTGTCTACAGGTAATAATGGGCTGCTCCTGGTTTTATTAATCTTGGTTATGTTGGCTCCATCTTTCAGAGACAAATCTGCCCTATGTGTTTGATTAATCTTTAGGTCATTCATTCACTCAATGAATATTTATCAAGTGCCCGCTCTGTGCTAAAAAGCACTAAATTTCAGTAGTGATCAGAACAGAACTGGGTTCCTGGTTTTGTGGAACTTTTAGTAGGGGAGACAGATGTTAAAAACTAACCATACAAATACATACATAATTACAAAATGTGAAATGATACGCAGTCAAAACCAGATTCCTAGCACACAGACACAAAGGCAGCTTCTGGACCACAGTAAAATAATCAGCATCATAAGGCCCCTTGGGGAAAACTACCGGTCTTTATCTGAAATGTGCTTTTGCATGAGTTTTCATATTTTATTTAATTTCATAAATGCTGCCATCACAGGTCAATGAGAATATCAAATGACATAATGTGTGTGTACCATCCAGCATGGCAGATATCAGATAAATGTTAGACTCTGTGATTCCTTCTCCCAATTATTTCAATTCTGACTTCAACAGAATAGGTCATTTCTATAGTTTTTTTAGTAAGTAATTATGATACCAGAGGTATGAATTATGAATCTGTACTTGCAGATACAACGTACAATAAAAAACAATGAGTCATGTGTTTCTGCCTAGTTTTATAGGCAGTTTATCACTCCCATATAGCTTCTTCTTTTTAGAAAAAGCTTTCATACATACTTTCTTCTTTTTAGAATTACATGGAAACAGGTGCAAGAACAAAGACATCACACAGTAGGATGTGAGTCATTATTATTAAATGAAATATTTGATAACTTACAATAAAAAAATCTACTGAAAATTTACAGTAAAAATCCAGACACAAGAAATATATTTGAATAATATAAAGGGGAATTTATCATTTTCAGTTTATCGCGTATTATAAACCTGGAATCAATAAAGATAAAAAAAATTTAAAAATTGAACAGTCTTACTAATGTCCTTTATTCTTATAAAAAATAAAAGAGTAATAAAAGAAATGATCGAACTAATGTAGTAAGTTATAAACATTAATGAATGAAAATGGAGGGGTTTTTTGAAGTTGAAGATCAATATAATTTTTTGCAGATGCTCTACTGATAAAGCTGATCATGTAATAATCAGGGAAATAAAATTCACCTGAGGCTTCACATGTGTTCATCTCTCCTTACAAATTTAATTTACTGTATCATTACCTGACACACCACCTCCTCGACACAGGCAAAACCAATGGGACGTGTTATTTAGTATAACTTTTATGCTGCTAAATTCAACCGTCATACAAAATCTAAAGAGCATACAAAGTGGAAGAAAAGCATTATGATAAAAAATAAAACCCACTACACAATAAGCCATTTTAGATGTCTCAGATTGCTTCCGATGTGTTACATCCTCAACTTATTCTCTCCTTTTGTCAACCCCTAAGAGTTTTTTGTATGTGACAGATGCCCCCTGTGTCCACAACCATCTTGCTCCCACCTGTGTCTTATTTAATTCTAGGCCTTTCATTTCTCTCAAACCCATTCCTTCTTTCGGACTTTCTAATGATTACAGGGTTTTGTATCTTAAAATAAATTCAAGTTTGTCCTTCATAGCAACAACTGTCTTTGTTTTTAAAGGAGTTTTTAAAAAGTACCTTCTCAGCCAAATTCTTCAAACTGCTCCACATCTGCTCTCTCTAATATTCATCAATACTCCCCATCCTTAACACTCTACAGCAGGGATCCTCAAACTGCAGCCCGCGGGCCACATGAGGCGGTGTGATTGTATTTGTTCCTATGCAGTGTGCATAGGAATTTGTTCATAGTTTTGTTTGTTTTTTTTAAACTATAGTCCGGCCCTCCAATGGTCTGAGGGACAGTGAATTGGCCCCTTGTTTAAAAAGTTTGAGGACGCCTGCTCTAGAGCAATGGTTCTCCACCTTCCTAAGGCCGTGACCCTTTAATACAGTTCCTCAGTTGTGGTGATCCCCAACCTTATGGTCACCACAACACAAAGAACTGTATTAAAGGGTAGCGGCCTTAGGAAAGTGGAGAACCGCTGCAAGGGTGGCTTCCTTACCTACCTCTCTATCAAAATTGAATCATACAAGGGCGGCACCTGTGGCTCAAAGGAGTAGGCCACCAACCCCATATGCCAGAGGTGGTGGGTTCAAGCCCAGCCCTGGCCAAAAATTGCAAAAAAAAAAAAAAAAATTTTGAATCATACAAGAACAAAATGCTGGATAAATGTCCAAACCTCTCGGATCTCAGCTTGGTTCTATAGAGCAGTATCTGTCTCTGCAAACCATTATTCCTAGAAGCACCTTCCTCTCTGACCTGTCAGAGTCTCTTGCTATTTTAGGCATATCTTTTCTTAACTCTCCTTCTGATTGGAAAATTAATGACTTCAATTACCAACTATTTTTTTTTTTCTGAGATATAGTATGTCTCCATTGCCCTGGCTAGAGTGCCAAGGCATCATCCTAGCTCACCTCAACCTCAGACTCCTGGGTTCAAGTGATCCACCTGCCTCAGTCTCCTAAGTAGTGGGGACTACAGGCACCCACCACAACACTGGGCTAATTTTTTTTTTTTTTTTTGTCTATTTAAGTAGAGATAGGTATCACTCTTGCTGAGACCGATCTGAAATTCAAGAGATCCTCCAGCCCAGAGAGCTAGAATTAGAGGTGTGAGCTACCACGCCCAGCCTAACTTTGTGTGTTAATCATGTGGATTACCTTGAAATACTTGTCTCAAGGATTTCTATTGCTCCAATATTATTATAGGCTGTATATTTTTAATAATGCAGAGTGTGTCATTAATGCTTCAGTATTTCACAAACTGAGGTCACCATAATCTTCCTTCCAAGGATCAGTCCTATTCTTCAGTTTCTTATACCTAATGATACGTAGTTAACCACAACCAGCATCCCTCACACTGGAAACTCTGGCATCAGCACCATCTTTGATTTATATTTCTCCATTACTCTGTCATCTCATCAAATGTCAAATCTCATTAATCTACACATCTCCATTCCTGCTGTTACTGACTAGCTCCTACGTGTCCAATGGACCAACAGCCTCGTAGGAAGCCTCCACCCTGTATTTTCTCCCTTTACCCAAACATCAATCACACTAATTCTTCTAGAAGATTCAGATTAAAACTCCTATGTTTTATCCCTGACTGTATGGAACTGTTCTTATTAGTTTGTTATTTATCCTTCCAGTGCTTTTTCATGCAACTTTAAGACAATTATTTATCTGAACCTTCTGGACTTTGCACAGGATATTGTATTTTGAGAGAATTCTTTTTTATTCCATTAAGTTTTTTTTACAGTTGATATCAAAGCAAACTGTACAGTTTACAGTTGATATCAAAGCTTTTTACAGTTGATATCAAAGCAACTGTACAGTTTACAGTTGATATCAAAGCAAACTGTTAATTTCTAAACACCTGTTAATATTTTGAATTCATTCATTTTGTTGAATTCCTAATAATTTTTCAGTATTCCATTTTTTTAAAATGTAGTCCTGTTTGTGATTTACACTGATAATTTTGTTCTCTACTTTCAAGTAGCATATTATTCTAATTCTTACTTTATTACCTTGAAATAAGCCACCATTTCTCTTTGTGATGGATTTACAACTTAAAAAAAACCTGTGTTTTTGACACATTTTCACAAGTTCAAGCACTTTACTGTTCTCCTGAAATAGGTAAATAATAACTGAGTAAGTGAAAAAAAGGATAGTCATTATATAAGTAGTACCATTATAAAAATACCTGAAAAAATGAATAAGATTGTTTAGAAGACAGCATGCCTTTACTTTATAAAGACATTTAACAAAGGCACCTTATCACTATGAACCAAGATCAAAATATAGACCATGAACTCCCAAAGGCTATTTACAGAATCATCATGTGATTTAAATCCCCCAAACACTTGCATTTTAAGTTCTTGACTACAAATTCCATGCACTTCATAAACACAACATAAACTTGACCAGAATTGATTAAAAATTTGTCAGTGAGGCAAAAAGAACCTTGTAATAGAATTTGTAACTTTTCACTCAATAAGCACATTCTCTTAAAAAAAGAAACCCTGTGTTCAAACGCATTCCAAATGAAGGCTAAGAGCTTTCCACTGACCAGACCCTCCATGAATCAGCTCCAACCCACCTTTCTACTTCACTTCCCAGTTCTATTTCAGGCATCAAAACACCAGCCAATTCCCACAGGACAGCATCGTGTAGTTGGACTCCTGTTGCCTGTGCTCATGACAGTCTGTTAATTCTAAAAGCCTCTTTCTCATCTCTGTACAGGCAGGTCCCGGCTTACAAATGAGATAGGTTCTATAGGTTTGTTCTTAAGTTGAAACTTAGAACAGGTCATTTACCTATTGCCTAGAATAGTTCCCATTTGTAAGAGGGAGTTGAACATCAGTCTGACGTTTGCAACTAGGGGATTCGCTATAGGAGCCCCATTTGTAAGTGTGAATTGCATGTAAGTCTGATGTTTGTAACTTGAGGACCGCTTGTCTTTCCAGGCCTAGCTCAGGGGATACTTCTACACGAAGGCTTCCATGATTAATGTATCCTTTATAAAATGATTACCTATGCCAACTAAATCTGTTAATTTTTTAATTTCACACTCACAGTACCCCCTAGTTTTAGATGAGAAAACAGGCTTCCAGAGGACTAGTAACTTGCCACAGTCTCACAGATAGTAAATGGTAGGTAAATCTGGGGTTCTTGTTAAAATTTTCTGACTCTAGTTAACCACCTTAATCTTCCATCCTCCTTAAGCCCTCTATAATACCTCTGTAATACCTTAAATTGTTTATTTCCCTTTAATTTCAATAGATGTAAGGGGATACAATGAAGTTTTGTTACGTGGGCATGTTGGATAGTGGAGTGGTCTGGGCTCTGGGTATATCCATGACCAGAGTAACGCACAAAGACTTGTTACCGTGGGGGTCATTTCATAGTCTTTAATTTGCATGTCAAATTTGCTAGCCACTTGATGAAAGACCTCTGGAGAAAAAATGCTTGTGCCTGGATGGGTGAACATACTACTTCCTTATTAAAAAAACTCACTGTGTCCTTTCTACAATCTACCTCCTCACATCTAATATCTTCTGACGAAGCTTAAAGGTCCTCAGCAATCTGCAGCTTTACAATTAGATGCACATGTCGGGCTTTATTTTTCATGACGTACCAACATGAACCTATTGTTCTAATGAGGGTCAGTTTGCACGGTCTCTCAAACACAATGCTCATTGCCATCTCTGCTGCCAACGTTTCTCTTTCAAGAATGTCATCCACTCTTTCCAAATTGTACTGTATTCTCCTTTCAAGGTTCAGCTAAAAAAATTACTTACAAATGTCTTCTATAAGTGAAGCAGTGTCACAACAATGAAATTTGGATGAGAATAATATTATCATATGCCCACGTAATTTGGTGTCTATGTCAAATCTCTCCAGATTCTAGAGTTCTGCAGAGAATCATGTCTTTTGTTGCTAAGCACACAAAATTCTTCTTACTTTCCACATACTAGATACTTTAAAAGAATGGTAGTAGGTGTTGTGAACTAAAGTTTTTCTCATAGACAGTAAACTAGAGCAATTATGTTATTATAACAAGTGAACAACTGGCTAAAAAATTGGGCAGTTTTTAAAATAATTTTTTTTGGTCTACTTTGTATGCTTGTCACCCAAAGCTGTTCCTGTTTTTCCACCTGAGAACATCCAAAACCATTTCTTTAGTTACAATTTAGAATTGCCCTATAGAACAATACTCTGATAAGCTGAGCAGTTAAGAGGGGCTTTCTTAATAAGTGAATATTGAGATAAAGATTTTTCTTAGTGCTTCCATCCCCAGATGCTAAAAGCTTTCCATGTAACATCTCATGTGACTTAGTTATATCCCCATGAGGACACAGAAATTAGCAGTTGAAAACAAAACACATATGCAAGACAACACCTTATCAGGAGAATTTCATTTTTCACAGTGGTAGTTATTGGCTCAAATAGGCTAAAATGCTCACTAATAAAAAAATTATGCTTGATTGTACAGAATTATCATTTTTATACATTGCATTGAACTCTCCATCTGTATAAAACAGTACGATTGCATTTTAAAACATGAGCTGTTGAGGAGGCAGAGCGGCATCTGGTCCTCTTATTTCTATGGTTTATTAGAAATAAGAGGACCTACGGCTCTCTTCTATGGCTCAATCCCTCTTTGTATTCCCACCCCCACTGCCCTAAACCAGAAATGGATATCACCCGATCTCCAGACCCAAAAGGTTGGACTAGACACAAACTATCCTATTGTTCTTACTTGCCCTAAAAAGCCAAATAACATCTCCTCAAGGAAGAGAAAGTACTGTCATTCCTTAAAGTGTAGTCCTTTCCATGTTACCTGTGTCTTCCCCCCCAAATCCTAGCCACTCAACAAAGTATGTATTCAATTAAAAAGAGTAAGGGTCAGAACACTTCTGAAAGGAACATTTGACTAGGCTAATTGATCCGATGTGCCTTTCATAAACAGAATTTCCTAAAGAATAATGTTGGATTTACTGGCAGGTACAGGAATAAGAAAAAAATCTCAGGCCACGTACATTTCCGTGATGGTCTCTGGCAGATTCGTGGGGATCTCAGTGAGACCTTTCCCACGACAGTCTACGATATTGTTGCTGCAGGTGCAAGCAGCAGGGCAGTGCAGAACGCTACAGGAAGGAGCCATAAATGATTGGTGACCTAAAAAAAGAAATGAACAGCAATGATATTTTTCCTCCTGCATTTTATAATTGTAAAACATGCAGACTTAGCTCAAATAACAAAGCATGAGACAGAAATAAAGCTCTCTCAAAACCTGATCATAAAATGGTCCTATATTTCTACAATTTCACAATTTTAGGAGGCATGCACTTATATTCTCAGGCTAATAAAGCAAATGAGATAAAGCAAATGAGATTAAAAAAAACTGATCATAAAAGTGGTAATTTTTAAAACGTGAAAAAAAATAAAAAATAAAAACGAGAGACTAAATTCAGTTTTAAAATCAGAATTCTTTTCTAAATTATTCTGATTTCCCTATAAGGAGTAGCAATTTCAGACTAATATTCATTTCAAATAAACTCACATAGAGTTAGTTGGCTTAATTTACTTAATTAGGAAATTATTAAGACTTCCACCTTGATAGAGGATAACAGTTGGTCGAATTAAGGAATCATGTACCAACAAATACGGAGAAAAACCAGATAATCCTAAATTTGGCATTTGGATGGGTTCAAAATTACCACTTTTTTGAAGTTAGTATAATACTTCGTGTCATATCATTCTGTAATTGTTAATCTACATGATTCTTTTTTGGGTTTCTCAGGATGAAATTTTAGCATAGTTACCTCCAGGTATGCAATTTTTTACTATTCAGTGTTTGAAAACAAACTATTTTGCAATGAGATTTTATGGCTTGAAAGATGAACAACAGAATGTCAGCAGGGCTCTACCAAATAGGCGTCTGCAAATGCAGGTTTCTGAAGAACAGGGACCGCCCATCCCCCCTGCCAGGAAAGGCCACAGTGGGGAGGACAGCATCAGGAAGAGCCTGCTAGTTAGCTGCTAACCCTGGCGCTTTAAATAAGCTCTCAACCTTTGCAAAACTATCCTCAGTCTAAAAAAGAAACGTGAACTTGCCTTCTTCCTCATCTAGAAAACAGGAAAGAAAAAGTGAAGAGAGAAAAAAGTGGTTAGTAACGAACTGTTAGTCATTTCATTTTTTAATTTCTTAAAAAGCAATCAGACATCCTGAGAACATTCCATGCCATTGTAAGAGAATTTTGTTTAGGTTATAACATGTGTGGAAAAACCCAGAAAACTGTCGAAAAGATAATAAAATAGAATCAAGAACTAGCAATATCTCCCCAGCTTTTTAATTTTTTTTAACTATTTATGATGTATTTATCTGTATTTTAAAAATTTGTTTTATTTTATTTTGAATAATCATTTCTGAAGCACAAGCAGCCCTATATTCACAAAATACACATATCAAGGTTGATATACAAATATATTTATTTATAAAAGATTTATATATAAAGAATCAGATGCCTAAGTTGTAATCCTTGAACGCGACTATATAACCTTTGGCAAGGTGATTCTTCTTTATAGCATTTTAGTTTCCAATATAGAGATATCTTTACCTTTTTAATACAGATGTTCGGAAGGAAGTGAAATGCAATAAATATATGTGAAATACCCAGATTGGTGCTAAGCTCATGAAAAAACTCAGTAAATATTAGTTATTGATCTTAGACATAGCCCATGTCTATCTTTCTGTTTTCAGATTTGTTACTATAGCGAGTCATTATTTACTTTTAAATAGAATTGAGCCATAAACAGATGAAGATACAAAAAATTTACAACTATGATTGCATTTTTCTTTGAATTTCACAGCAGGGATCTAAGATTAGTTAAGCATTTTTCAATCATCAACTCAAGTAGTTATAATTATTAAAGTTTTTTTTTTTTTTTTTTAAAAAGGAGTCACGAGCAGAACCATAATATAAGAATTTCCTATATTTCCCCTGGAGTAAAAACTGAAAAAAACCTTTGATCATCATTTAGATGCAGGGAATCAGTAATCGCCAACCAGTGTACAAATGTCTTAGAAAATATTATTATTGTCACTAAAAAAGAGGGTCTTCGTTGAGTGATTAGTGCCTAACTGCACAGATAAGTGAGCAAAACGGAAACTTGGAAGCAGGCACTCCTCACACTCCTTCATGTCACGGCACACAACACAGGCGAGCACAGCCCGTCTTTCTTCCTTACCACTGCAGACAAATTCTCGTTTTTGAACCTCAGCTACATTATGGCCTCTGAGGTGGGAGGGGCCCATGCACTGAGTGTACAGGCCAACCCGAGGCCTCTGTCGAAGCCAGTCGGAGAGCCAGGCCAGGTGACAGTCACAATACAGGTTGTTGGAATGGAGTCGACTGCATGAGAGGAAAGACGTTTAAAGCAAGAAAACAGAAAGCAGTTAATTCAAAACTTGAACAATTCATTAATAGTAATATTTACTTTTCATTATTAACGTAGAAGTACACAGAGCTTAGAAAATTCCCATACAATGTTTTTTTTTTTCCCTAAAACCTAAATGAGCTTATGATCACAGAATCAAGTCTCTCTTCATTTGCACTGAGTTATACACAGAAGCTTGAAAATGACTCTAAAATTATTTTGCTTATGTCCATTCAAAAGAGTAAAGAGAAAAATACTCGTCCAAAGCAAATTTCTCTGTGGTCCCAACATATTAGAGCCAAGGTGGGCGAGGAGAAGTGATCAGAGGCAAGGGGAGGAGGCCAGTTCACAAAAGTTGCGGCTCCCAGTTTGAAATACTAGTCAGTCTTGCCATTATGAGCCTCTATAGAAACGGCTTACAAAATCTTTTTAGAGGTCACTTTCATTTTTTGCTGAACAAGACATAATAATAATTCAATATAACACACTTTTCGCATCCTTATTCTGATTTCCTTCTTTTGTTTGATCACAGAGAAAGGATTAGCTGCTCTGGCTGGTGGAGGCCTATGCTCAAAAGGCAAGGACTGAAATTAAAAGGCACACATGGCTGGGAGTGAAGGAATTAAGCAAATCCCCTCTATGTTGGCAGGGTCCATGCAAGATCATGGATCGCTTCCAAGTGGCAAATAGCATTTCTCCATTACTAAAATATCAGACAAATGCATCCACTAAATTAGGTAAATGACTTCAAACTGGCTTTTATGTTTTCTCAAACTAAGGAAAAGGACATCCAAGCTATAAATCAAGGCACCATTCCCAGAATCATCTACGACACAGTAATACCATTTTAGTCCTTTTTAGCTGATGTGTTCAATTCTAACCCAATAACAGTAATGGATATTAAAACATGGAATGCAGTCCAGAAAGATAATTGGACTATAAAAAATGGAATTTTTAAGTAGCAATAATACTATAGAATAACAAACCGACCAAAGCAAAGTGGGTTAAAGTTAGATGAGTGCTTCACATTCTCCTTGAGACTTTAGATATAGAACAGATTGTTTTGCATGAAAACAAGAAGGGATGTCACAGAACAAAAAGCTATGTTTGGGGGAAGAGTGGGCGACCTCCAGATTAGCTCATCTGGAAGTGACATGCCATCGTTTGGAAACATTCTATAGCCTTGTCCTCTAAATATTTCTGTCTTAAAGAAAGCACACGACAAAATTCCAATTAGATGTGCACAAATTGAAATGAGAGAAAGAATAAAAATTTTAAAACCAGATTAATAAAACAAACTAGTGAATTTCTATAAGAAAATAAGGGATGTTATTAAAATTTCAGATGACAGATGCTTTTCCAGTTTCAATGACTTTATTGTTTCAAGGATCGAAAGCTTGATCAATTTCTTTTAAAAAAAATTACCTAACATTAATGGAAAATTATAGTCTGAGTGAACTGGATTGTTAACACAGTCAGATTAGTCTCAATTTGATAGCTCAAAAAACCCCCAAATTTAGTTGTGTCTGAATACTTTTAGAATTCTTTTATTTTGGTAAGCCATGCTCTAAGGGAATTATAATGATGTGCTTTTACATACAAAGATAGATTTTAGTAAAGAAAAAATGGCATTAAGATTGGTATTGCTGAATTCATTAAGAAGCTGGTCATTCAATTCATATTTTTATTAATTAAAGAAAATAAATATAATGTGTGCAGGGCTAAGCTGTTATAAAGTGACAAATATTTTGAAGATCTAGTCAAAGTATATTTGCCCTACTTAAAAACACATTTTTTTTTTTTTTTCAAGAAGTCCAGTGCTTTGGTTTTGGTTCCAATCATGCCTTGCAACATATTTTTTAGGTTAAGGTGATTCTGAAACTCAGTTCAAGTAAGATTTACTCCTGAAAATGCTATAACTAAGTAGCCCCACTCTGGGCTTAAAGGGTTACTTATTGTTCAAGAGAAAGAAAAAGAAATAGCAGTAGCTAGTATTCTATTAGAGAATCATTTTTATTCACTGAAAATATCTTAATGTCCATCCCAAAAAAGATATTTTTAAATTTAAATGCTGACACAACCTTAATTATAGAAGCACTAGAAGGTGATACTGTAATTTTATGTTACAAAGAACGCTGGAGAACCAGTTTAGCTTTATTAGGTCTGCCCGCAGTACAGTCATAAAATCATAAGGATTTCCCATTTATCATTTCTGACAGCCAATCAAGGAGTCTTCCATTTCTTAATGAAATGTGACCTCCACGATAGTTCAAAGTAAATGTTTTATTTCTTTACTCCAAACTTCCCGCAATGCATATATTATTTAAAAGAGAGCTCTCACATTGCCAGAATAGTAGTTTGTGTCCTCAAATATCATATCTAGAACTTTCTAAAGTTGTGCTTTCTTTATCCACCTCATCAACTGGTGGTCCTTTTCTTTGCTTAGAAAAATGATATTGAAGGGAATGCTTAATTAAGATGATCTTGGGACTACTTACAAAGTCCTAAGTTTAGGCATATGGTTGAAACTTGCCACAGAAAGTCTCGTAATGTTGTTATTGTTGAGAGTGCTGTAAAAAAAAAAAAAAAAAAAAAACAATTTTAGTGATAAAAGTTAATTTACCATTTTGTACATTAATATAGAGAAAACTTTTAATGACTACGCTTATAAAGGACAAGAACCTGGTAGGTACGACCTAGAGAAGGCAAAATTTTACAGACTTGACAAATATATTTCATAATTTAATATATGATAAAATACATTCAGTTTTATTAGACATTTATTATATATACATGGTTTTAGTCACAGCAACTTAGACTATTTAGATGTCACTTTATATACCTTGTGCATACATGTCTGCTTATGATATCGGTTAGCAAATACACCTGGGATAACACAGTAAGAAAATTGGTACAATTACATTTCCTTGTAATTATTATTAATTATTAATTCACTTGAGTGAGCGGACATACTTGAATTCTCTAACTGAAATCTCATATCAACAGTATAGAATTATTCCTGTCAGGTCTTGGAACAGAGTCTTGCTAATTATTCTTTACTGTGGATACCAGCCACTGTTGAAATAGAAGTAGGAGGACTTACATCAATATGGGTATCGCATCAGGTGGCAATGAAGTGACATTCTGTAGCAATATATTAAAAAATTTACCTATTCAGGGTGGGCGCAGTGGCTCATGCCAGTAGTCCTATACTCTGGGAGGCTGAGGAGGGTGGAATGGCTGAGCTCAGAGGTTCAAGACCAGCCTGAGCCAGAGCAAGACCCTGCCTCTAAAAATAACCGGGTGTTGTGGCAGGTGCCTAAAGTCCCAGCTACTCTGGAGCCTGAGGCAAGAGAATTACTTGAGCCCAAGAGTGCTGTGAGCTGTGACGCCACAGCACTCTACCAAGGGTGACAAGGTGAGAATTGGTCTAAAAAAATAATAATAATAATTAACCTATTCTAACAGAATTAGAATTCTAATAGATTCTAACAGATTTTGTTTTTGCGGAATATACTGATCTTCTGGGGTGTTGTATAATAGTGATGGCAATTTCTCAAGATACAAAGAAATAAAAAAAAATGAGTGGTCAGGGGAGTTATGGTAAGTACAATCCCTGCTTTGTTCAAACGTTTCCTATTTTTATCCAACACAGCATTGTTAGCTATAGATTATTATTAATAACAATTATTATTATTTATACTGCTACTCATTCATTCATCTAATATGTCCTAATAGTATGGCTATTACTTCATGGCAATATAGAGTACTATGAAGATAAGTTGGGCTTAATTCCTGTCCTAAAATAAAGACGAATGAGATAAATTGCAAAAACTTAAGAGTTAACAAGGTGAAAATGAGATGGTTCCCCCCACCCCCAGCTTTGGAGATTCCTGTTTGTGGAAAGAAAATGATAGAACCATTGTCCCAGAGATGTGTGAGTGAAATGAGGAAATGAAAAGTCATCCTAAGAGGGGGAGACTGAAGATATGTCAGGGTGGTGACTGAAAAAATTGACAAGTTTCTGCAGGAGGTGGGAAAGACAGAAGCAATGGTCCGGGTAGGTGAAGTGTGATATCAGGTAAAAGTCTGAACGAGGGGCTGCAAATTCACTGGCCCGCAGAGGCCAGGCGAGGAGCCCACCGGAGAGGAGCCTACAGCAGGCAAAGAGGGACAACAGGCAAGAAAGATGGAGAAGCCGCCGCAGGCAGCTGGGGGCAGTTGTTGAGCCAGCAATGACACTTTCTCTTACATTAGGGAGCTAATGTTCAGCTCCACTGCACTGCTGACCTGGTGGGATGGAAGGCTGTCAAAAAATTGGATTTTTCCAGGGAACACTGAAAATGAAATCTTTTAGATCAATCCTCCTAATTTTTAAACACTGGCAACTAATTCAATATTCCAAAGAGTCCATGGATCAAGTCTGTTTGTGCTACAAAGAATAGCTTGGTAAGGCTGCTCTGGGCCAGCCGGTGGCTCTAGTTATTGATGGTAGCACATGGGCTGCTCAGAGGTTAAGGGATTGATGAAAACTTTTCAGTAAAGCAAGGTACAGCAGCTGCAGATCTGGGCACTGACTCTCTCAACCATCCAGTCTGCAGTGTACTGAATGCCATCAGAACTAATCTATGTTATTTGAGTGAAGTCACACAGGGAAAATAAACTACTTTATGCAGGACCTAAAAAGCACTGGATTAGCTGGCTCATGTTATCTAAAAAGCTGCTAGCATTTCCTGATGCTCAAATGAAAGGAAGGTTTTTTTTTTTTTCCAAACACCATTAAAATGCATTCTGACATTTGAACTAAAAAGTTTTATTTTTCAAAGGGATTTACCTTTCAAATGACCCCTTTTTCCCCACCCTCAATATTGATGCTGAGTTAATATGGCTAAAACCTTTAGATTATATAAAATTCTGAAATACACTTTTGGGGATAAAGTTTTTAACGTAATTCACATGCAGCAGATGTACATTAATTTTGAACTATCGTTTCTAACATTTCCATGCCAAGGAGAGTTTTCATCGAATGTGGAAGCCCATAGCTAGCAATTTGAAGTCTTTTCTCAAAATCTGAGTTTAAGCAAGACAACTGAAAAGAAATTATCTTGGTATTCTATGCAGTATTGATGTTGGCAAAGCAATATTGCTACTGATACTCAGTGTCCAAAAGATATGTGGACCCAAAGCACTTAAGGTCACTTTAAAATTAGTCATAACTAGACAGTAGAACCTCTGTAAGTTGACCACCCAAGGGAAGGTAAGAAACTGGTGAACATAATGGGGGAGTGGTCGACATAAGGAACTAGGCCTATTGTACTGATATGCACATATGGTAAATGTGTGGTGCATGAAAATTAGGTCAACATAAGGAGGTGGTCAGTGTAGGGAGGTGGACAATTAGAGAGGTTCTCTTGTAATTAAGTATGGTTCTATTACCTCTCCTAAGTATAGAGGTTCTATTGCTGACTAAGTATGATGAAATATATGTTATGGTTATGATCAATTCCTATTCTGAAGTGATACAAACGTATTTTGTACCTATTTATTTGCAAATACTTTCTCCTGTGTAATTCTATTTATATCCTCAGATTCAACATTTTCTCTTTGAAATGAGGATGCATTCAGCGCAAAGGACATCTTGGTGTGTAAATACAAAACCCACGCATTTATATCTTGCTTTAGTCTTTCTTAGTCCCTTTGTGTCAGGTTTAGGGCTTGGAAGAGAGTCTGGTGTTTAAAGGATATGAATCACCATGATTAAATTAAATTAAATTATGGCCATTCTGTGGAAAATAAAACAAAAGTGTAAAACCAGCATTTCAAGGGATATATTTCATTTCTGAGTCTAGTGTCCACGGAGGCGGGGTGGGGGATTGATCTAGATTTAGCTTCCACTGTTATTTCTGAGATGGTATCTAAATATTAAAGAAAAAAACGAGCAGTTAATTCTAAATCCTACCAACCAGAATTCCATAATAAACCAGTTTGCCTGTGAACATGCAAGTGGTAACTGTCTCCTTGCTTTCTCTACCTTGACTTTCACTAGACATTTGGGACTATATCCTTATCTCTACTCTCATGTATGTCCTAATCTACCTAATTTAACACATTTTCACCAGTGACCCAGGAGGATTCTCCCATCTTCTCCTGGTTGGCCTTAGGACTATGGTCATGTATTAACAAATAGCTCATGTGATTAAAGTTTTTACAGAATCTAAAACGCTGGGAATCTAAAATTCAATGTGATTTGATGTATATGAAAGTTAATGTTCTTTCATTATTTCCTTATAATCTGAAGATATATCCTAAAGAGTCATGAATGGTAAAAATAAGCTAAACAGTCAAACTTCTTTCTGGAACATTTATGAGCATAAAGTCTATTTTCAAAAATCCCGTGACCAAATATTTATAATTGGTGAATTTTTGATGTACTTGACAAGAGATTTGGGCTCAATAAATCCTAATCTTCTCAGTGCTTTATAAAAGTATGGCTTAAGTTCTTTATCAATTTATTTTTCTAAAACTTCTTTTTTTTTTTTTTTTTGGCAGTTTTTGGCTGGGGCCAGGTTTGAACCCACCACCTCCGGCGCCCTATTCCTTGAACTACAGGCACTACCTTTGCTAAAACTTCTTTAAAGTATGAGGATTTAACACAATTATACTATATACAAGGTAGTCATAAACTTCATGTGCAATTTAAATTGCACACAAACCCTGTGCCACCCTGTATATGAACTATAAATTCTCTCTATACGGGTATGTGAGGGAGACTAGAAAGCTGAGTAATTACATGTCTAATAATAATGTAAGCATTTTTTTTTAACTTAACAGTAAGTTACTTTGGATGAATTGAAAGCAAACTTTTCATAAAATGATCAGTCTCATTTGTGCTTCCAGTTGAGAACACTGATTAAAACAGATTTTCGGCTTGATCAGTTCCATTCAACTAAATAACTCTCATGGTGGTGTCCTCATATAGAAAGTTAAGTGACACTGACCATGATTTTAACATCAACCACAACTATGAAATCATAGATCTGTTCTAATTTTTCTGATTGGGAAATAGTATCAGTGGGTTTCATATATTAAAAATGACTCTAATTTACAATTTTAAAAGTAGTCTTATAGCTAAAAATAAAAGTTTTATTTTTGATGTTACTCTTCCTCCAAATTAATTTTAATCCTAATATTTAGCAATTCTGGGAATTCTCACATATCCTGTGAATCCTATGAAAAAAAACTTTGAATGTTTTCTTTTTTCTGTAGAAAAAGTTAGGCTGTTACCAACAGAAACAAAGGTGACATCTCATATAGTTAGAAGGCAGTATATATTTTTATATTTCACAATTTATCTCAATCAACTCATTCGTACATACATCTCTTAAAATAATTACGAACTCGGCACATAACACAGCTAGGAATTTTATTCATTTACTCATAATTAGAACCAAAACTACGTAGAAAATACTACCAAAATAAACCAGTCTAGTTGAAAGATTCAAGTTTTTATAGAAGTATATTCTGTTCCTGGAACTCAATTTGATAAAGCAAAGCAATGAATCTTCTTTTAACTTCTAACAAATGCACTAAAAATTAAAAATTTCCTTATATTTAATTCAATTTTGGGTTTCTGACTTAATTATGTCAAGAAAGAAATAAAACACAGAAAAATATTTTAATTTGGAAATAAATTGTAAGTATGTTCATTTTTATCATTATTGTTTTAGAATTTCATGCTAGAAATGTGAATCCGGCAATGTATAGGTGAATAAAATGTTCAGTCTCTATAGTTTCCATTAAAATTATTTTAGTTAAGTCAAAAGTCAATGCAGATTACTTAGTTGCCTCTAACCAATTTGGTCAGCCATGTCTACCCATCAAGAAAAGAGAGGGTGTCAATTACAATTCAAGTTTATGTGTGCATTACAAAGTCAGCCGTGAAGACTTCAAAATGGACCTAATGACTGGCTCATTCCTATCAGAAAGTAGATTGCAAAATAATCTTTAAAAAAAATGTTAAATCACCTTGTTAAAATACAGGTTTAAGCTAGAAAACATGTTTCCATTGCCTAACAACTATGAAATACACCAAATTAATCAGCTAGTAAGAGTTTTATTTTTGATGTTACTCTTCCTCCGAATTAATTTTAATCCTAATATTGAGCAATTCTGGGAATTCTCACATATCCTGTGAATCCTATGAAGTAGTTCACTATAATAGTTTACATAGAATCCTATGAAATAGTTTATATACTTTGCATGCCCCTAAATAGAAAATATTGCCTAAATATGCAGATCTGATTTGCAAAATTTTGCGCACATATATTCACACTCATCTTTGCATTTACCCTGAGTCATTTAAGGTATCTTTTAAGTGAACATTTTGACACAATGTTTGAAGCTAGCAGATAAGCCTCCACATTAATACTCTCTAGATACAAAGCCTCCGTTAAAAGAGTCAGAGAAATAGTACTTACAGCACTTCCAGGTCCCGGAGAGCCCTAAATGCCCCATCTTCAATACAGCTGATGTGGTTGTAATCCAGTTGCCTGTTAAATAGATGAGAAGAATCTGTGTAAAAGGGATGGATGGTAGGAGGGTTAGGTGATAGGAAGTCTCCTGAAGGGTCTGTGACGTCCTGGCCACGCTTACTGAAATGTTCTCACAAACACACTCAAATGTTTAGGAATGCCACGAACCATTTTGGCCTTGCTGCTGCCACTGAAATCTCTTTTTGTTCTGAACTGTCTGTGCAAATAGCAGCCCTTGGAAAGCTCCAGTAAATAATAACTGCACCTTATATTAAATGCCATAGGAATGCAATTTCATTACATCAAGAAAAGCTATCCATTAAGAGCTTTCAGCGTCATCTTGCTGAAACAATTTCATTAAGGTAAAGGACTGTAAATCACTTAATGTCACATGCACCCCCTCAGTGACCTAACAGAATCCATTTATCAGAGAAGCCCAGCTGCATGTTAATTTCACGATCCTCAGCAGGAAAGAGCCGGAGTACTCTTAGGGTTCCTTCTTTTAAAAGCAGTGTTCCTTGGAGAACTTCACATCCAGGCACAGAAAAATGTCGTATATATTATCTCCCTGCTCTTGCGAACCACAAATTCACTTTAGAAAGCTAACAGTTGTCCTATATTAAGCTTCTCTGTTCTCATAATTTGCATTATTTATCATTACATGCAAATTCTCTGCACTGTAAATACAACATGCTTTTGAGTTAAGAAACTTCCAGAGTCCTATCACTCTCTAGAAAGTAAGTTTTTAAGTTTCAAAAAATTAATACAAAATTGATTTCCTTGACATACTAATTTCAGCCAAAAACATTATATCGTTAAAACACGACATGTGTTTATGGTAAGAAGTTGTAAAGCTGTCCTAGCTAACTCTAAATAATACATAATTTAAACAAATGAATCCACTCTCATAGTTTAAGAACTCATTTGTTAAAATTAGTATGTTAATAAAAAAGGAATGTTCCAAATTTGGTCATGTCTGAATTTTCCTGAGGCTTGTTTTTGGAATTAAAATTTCCATATTCACATATGAAACCCGTCTATTTGGTTGAAATAAACAGCTAAGTACTAAATCCTATCTATACCATCTGCATTTTTCCCAAATAAACAGTTGTTTAACTATAGTAGCTTGATGTTTAGATGTATCATAATCACAGCAAAAAAAAAAAGTATTTTAATGCTTCACTTGAGATAGAAATGAAATGTTTCATGAAATAGTCAGGAGAGTTGTCAGATCTCTAAGCATTAGTGAGGAAATGCAGATAGACAGAAGTAAGACTTTGTCCCTGTTTCAAGTTTGCAATTCACCACAAGGGCTAATTCATACTTGAGGGTTTTTTTGTTTATTTTGTTTTGTTTTTGGCCAGGGCTGGGTTTGAACCCACCACCTCTGCTATATGGGGCTGGCGCCATAGAGCCACAGGCGCCGCCCTTGAGGTCTGTTCTTAAAGAACTGTTTGGGATTTTCATAAAATAGCTGTCTTTTTCACAGGCCAGTAAAGATGCAGTGATTTAATCCAGTTACTTTCAGAGGGTCCTCTTCAAATTTCTTACTAGAAATTATGTACATAGAGACTGTCTCATGAAATATTCATCTCATTTTTAAGAAGGTCTCTAGGGGACATAATCGTACACAAGACTTCCTTGATGTCATGCAAATAGTACAATCTAGGACATGCAATATTTAAAAAGGTGTATCCAAAAGAAGATACAATTTTATGGCTTTCATAAACCAAGGCTTTTCTTATGGCTAGTATCCATGCTCCTGTAATAGCCTAAAGCATCTCTACTCATTAGAAAGTAATGCAGAAGTATAATTTTATTTTCTAAGAAGATATTTAAAGCCTCATGATGTAATATGGCTACTGCGGTTCCAAGACAACACTTACATTCTTGAACACTTTTGATTTTTACAGATTAAATTCATTTCACAATTAAGTGAATAGCCTTTTTATTTTAAAGTGGCAAATATATATCTATACTACTATTCTCTAACCCCTTGAACAATTTATCAAAGCCATTTAAATTACTATAATGGCACAAAGTGTTACCCTTGACACACCACAAAAGAGAAATTGTTTCCAGACAAATTGGCAAAATCTTTTAATGCTCTCAAATTTGCCTAATGCAGTCTCTAGGTTAATCTGTAAAAGGGCGCGCTGTATGTTTGCCCATATCTTGTTATCCTTAGCTGTCGATGTATAAATCACTGCTGACACGGCTTCTTCTAAATCATACACACACTACACAAAGGGGAAACTCCAGCATGTCGGAAAGCACTCAAGCAAACATTGTCGTCCTACACGGGCTGAAAGGCAGATTACTTCCTTTATGCCAGCAGAAGTTGAGAGGCTGCTCAAAACTTTGGTAATTTCAGCCCTTTAACAGGGCTCAGAGTTACACATTTCTTCTGATTCTTAACAGACGTCGGCCTTGATTGGCACGAAAGCATTAAGGGTATTTAACTGCCGTAGGACTGAAGTTTTCCTGAAAAGTCTTCTGAATGCTGTCACATCTCAGTCCACATTTCTTCTCAGTACAGAGGTATTTCATGAAAAAATTTCCCATGTTCAAAGAACAATTCCAATCAAACAAGTGAATAATGTTTTTCATCAATTTGTTGATTGTGTGATAGCTAAAAGAATATTGGTGAAAAGTGCTGTCTTGCCCACAAGACGGCTCACAAGGATACTTCTCCCCCCAGCCCTCCATTTGTCTGCATACTCATGTGGTTCAAGACAAACAGTGTCAAAACGATACAAAGGCATAATTTATTTCAGGGTTTCTGGACTATCTTATTGAACCTTCTTTCTCTCTCCCTGCTGGCTCCCTTCTCACTACTTCTCAGGCACCATGTGCTTCTCCCTTCTAAACAGGAAAGGATCTGTTCTCAGCCCTGCATTTAGCGACAGGCTGACCTTTTTTAGATGTGATTTCCAGTTGTGCCATGGAATTCTTTTGAATTAAGGAAGTAGCAAGACAAAATTTTTCTTGACTTCTCCAAAAATTAATAGTTCCAGCTATTAAGCTAGACATAGGGTAAATCTGTTAACCTTTACTTTTTTTTTGAGTCTAACTCTGTTGCCTGGGTAGAGTGCTGCGGCATCATTCCTCACAGCAACCTCAAACTCTTGGGCTTGAGCAATCCTCTTGCCTCAGCCTCCCAAGTAGCTGGGACAAGAGACATGCCCACTTCACCTGGTTGTTGTATTATTATTATTATTTTACTTTTGATAGAGACAGGGTCTTGCTCTCGCTCAGACTGGTGTCTAACTCAGGTGATCCACCCACGTTGACCTCTTAGAGTACTAGAATTACAGGCATGAGACACCATGCCCAGCCAATCTGTTGATCTTTACAGAGATTTGAATGATAAGGGTACTAGGCAAATAGATACAATACGTACAGCATTAAGATGCTATCCTGCTACAAGGGGCTACTTCTTAAGGGAAGCAAAAAGAGCTTTTCTTATTTCTGGAGAAAAATAATGATAAAGCATAATAAGTGATTTCTTCCAACCCTCAGCTGACATAAACTAGCAAAGACTTTTGGGTTTTCTCTTCCCTTATTTCCTGACTCCAATCCTCTTCTTTGCTTCTGTCCAAATTCTGAATCTCCTCTCCATCTGATCCTTCAATCTACTCCTTGTGAATCTGTATTTTTAAGAAGTACTTGAATCTCACAAAAATGATGCAATGAAAACGAGTAATGTTCATGACTTCTCACAGCATGGATGCCCTATGATTCTCCTTCCGGTGGCAGAAGGAACACCTTCTTTGATCTTAGAATAACTCCAGAAGTCTTAAATTTCTCCTAACACTGGGGATAAATTTAATTTTTAGACAAAACAGGAGTGTGATGATGAAATCCAGACATTTAGAGGTATCACTCTGTGCCTCATATGCACACGATTTCTGAAGCTGCACGGATTTTCTTTAAAACTAAAAATAATTTACCCCAGTTTCAGAATTTTGACTTATTTTGAAGATGTGAGATAATATATAATGTTGCTAAATATAAGTTTTTAAAATAGGTAAACTAACTGATAAAAAGGCTAAACATTTGCTTACTTGGCATCCTGAAACACAAAGATGTCGCACTCTGTCATCTAAGCTGTCTCAGGAATTTCTTGTTTTCATCTTTTAAAATTTAGATATGTAGAACCGTATGGTTTGTTAATTACACACAGAAAGTGTGGATTAATAACACATGAAATTGCATTAATTTCAGGTGGTTGTTTCCCTACAGATAGTAGTAACTTCAAACTTCACTTCAGCATCCAAGAATAAGATCTTATTACTAATTTATTTTCTTTTTGTAAAAAGAAAAATGAAAACATAATAACAAATAAACTCATAATAAAATGTGTAAGATATCTCTAACTCTAAAGCAATAGAGAACATAAAAATATTTGGTTTTGACACATAATCTCACTCTACTGCCCAGGCTAGAATGCTGTGGCATCAGCCCAGCTCCCAGCAACCTCAAATTCCTACGTTCAAGTGATCCTACCACCTTAGCCTTCCAAGGAGCTGAGACTGTAGTCGCTTGCCACAATGCCTGGGTAATTTTTCTATTTTTAATAGAGATAGGGTCTCACTCTAGCTCACGCTGGTCTTGAAACTCCTGAGCTCAAGGGATCCTCTCTGCTTGGCCTCCCCCAAGGCTGGGATTACAGGTATGAGCTACTGTTCCAGACCTGGAATATAAAAATCTTCAATAATTTCTACATTTGCTGGAATCTCTCTATATCTCAGCAAAATCATTAGGACTATGCTCTGATTTTGATATGCTTTGCTTTGGTTTAGGTGCTAAAAATAGCTGAGTTCATGTTCATGTCACAACCGAAAGAAGAACATCTTCAAAGATTTAAGTTGACTTAAAACACATCAAATTGGTTAGGATCAATATGAGGGAATAACAGTATGTCACTACTGTATGGAAATCCGATAAAACGTATAAATCGCATGGGAGAAAAAGAAAACAGCTGTTAAATATACGGGCATGGTCCCTTCTATTCCTCCATTACATGTGTATAAAACCCAAGTCATACATGTCTTATGTCAATAGTGACTTTTTAAAGGGAAGTCCAAGCTTTAAATTATAATATATAGAGAGGATAGGAATAATAACAATTGTTTGTATAAATGAAGATCCTTGACAGAAGCTTCAGCACCCACGTCATTTACCTCTGCAGGAAAGTCAGTATCACCCTGAGCACAGGGAAGGAAAACAGTCAAGGCAATGACCCCTCTGAGGAAAGCAAACTAACTTACGCTGTGTGAGACGACCTTTTATAATCTTCCAGGTAATCATTTTTTTTCTCAAAGGAATAAAGAATTTTCGCTTTTCCTGGAATCATCTAAGGTAGAAAGTTACATCTATTTGTCAATGTAGGGGAAAAAGCAAAAGGTAGATGTCATAGAGATTAGGGAAAATCTCCTTCAACAGAAATCGAGAGAACAGCCAAGCTGAATTCATGCCCTGGTAATTCTAAGTGAACTAATCAGAGGTGGTAGACAAGGAAAGTGGCATTATTCATTGTTAACATTTAGTGAACCCACGGCATCTCGGGCCTATACAGACATCATCTTGTTATCCTCCACGATGACTTGGGAAGACAAGTATTAGCATCATGTTGATTGTATAGATAAGAAAACGGGACTCACAGAAGTTCGATAATTCTTACATGTTGGGGAGCAGATAGTTTGTTCATTTTGGATTCAAATTTATAACTATATATTGCCACAGCTCATATTCAACATGCTGTGGCTTTGACAATAGATTTGAGACCTTTTTTTTCTTCAAATAGGGGTTTCAGCTGAATCTCTGATAACTATGTTTGCAAGAAAGAGACCAGCAGATGAAAAGTACTATAGAATTTTCCAAAGGAGGATAGTATGTTAGGCTGAAGTGCTCATAATCAAGGAGGAAAAACACCAAAAAAAAAAAAAAAAAAAAAAAGGTCGAATCCAGTTTAAAGAATCAAGCTGGTATTTCTTAGGGAGAACATGGTCCAAATAAAGAACTCTTGTGAACAAAGTTACTGCAATGTCTGAAGTGAATATTTGTAAGACAGAGGCCATTCTGGCTTTAGCAAAGAGCTGGTCTGCAGATCCAGTGGGAAGGGGACACAGGAAGGCTGGGTGGAAGTCAGAACTTTAGGACCAGTCAGAACGTCAAAGGATACCAGATGTTGCAGCATTTAATAAAAGGAACTGCCCTTTCAGGGAAGATACGATGTTCATACAGACACTGTGAAGCTAGAACAACACTCCGCTGTATTCCCAGGGATGTGTCACAGAGCCCGTAACAAGGGTTTTATTTTCAATAAACATTGATTTTGAACCAGGTAGTGACGGGATAAAAGAGATGCTTTATGAAAAGACAAATATCTGGCACCTCTGTGAAAATTATCTAGTGAGGATCTAAACTGGAGGTCAAAATTCAATTAGGCTAGTGTGTAGAGCCCACGTGTGCTGTTCAGTGTTAAGGAAGCAAAATATACACAGGTCTGTTGTGTCTCATAGGACGATGGGGCAGGAATAACCGGATCATGCCAATCCCTATTTTCTAAACATGTGAATTAGATGGCTGGTTACTCAATCAAGTTTTGTTGTATTTTGTTTGCTTTACTGTTTTTTTTTTTTTTTTTTTTTTTAGAAAGTATTTATGAAGACTATTGTGTGGACTATGTTTTTACATAAGAGAACGCATTGCTGAAGAATAACCATTTCAAGCATTCTAATGATAAAGCAAAAAGCAAAACTGGGGAGGTTATGGTAGCAATTTTTATCTTAGTCAGTAGAGATTATCCCAATTCAGAGTGTGTTTTTAGAGTACAAACTAGGCAAATTACAGGACCACGGACAGTTCCCGCAGTACTGACAGTAGCTTCTGCTGAATTACTGATTTTTACAGTATTTACACACCCAGGCAACTGCTGGCTGTCCTTTGCATTAATAGCAGCATTCTGGATACTAAGGGGTAATCTAGATCTCATGGGATGAGATTCACCTTCTCACTACCTATGAAAATGGAAAGCTATCCCCGTTTGTTTGTTTAGAAGGTTCTTTCACCACACGGAAAACATGTGGAATTTAAACTAAAAACTGAGAATAGCAACCCTTCTTCTTGAGGGAAGAATAATACTACCCTTCAAATCTATGCAGCTTCAAGACTAGTGAAAACACACGGGGAGGAACTGGAGCCACGAACATTTGCAGTTTCAATTTGATACCAGTGAATTTTATTTCCATTTTATTTATTTTAAGATAACTAAGAAATATAAGAACTAAACATGAAAGGAGGGCTTTGCAATTATGACCTAACTTACACAACAAAGCTAAGTGAAATCCTATATGCAAGGTAATTTACATGACTATGCTCTTCTCTCTTACTGTTACATTTGGATTCCCTATTTTTCATACGGATTTATCACTTATCCTTTCTCCCTTATCACTGGGAATTAGGTAGATAATGTTGATGAAAACCAGAAGAAAGACATCTAAAACCAGAGAAGTGTAAAAATACAGCAAAATAATTAAGCCTCTCTGTGTACTAGGATAGAACTGGGAGTTTTCTTTCCATGACTGTCAATGGATCTATCAGTAAAAAATTGAAGACAATAGTATTTCAGGGAAAAAAAAATTTTTTTCTACAATAGCTTTGTAACAATATATAAACTCTCTCTTTCTGTGTGGCAAATCTTTCATGCCAATAAATAAAATATTCCAGTGGGGTGATTTCTTTCCTAAAATGTCATAGCCACGCATATTTACTTTGCAAATGGTATCATGACTTACCCCACAGACAACCATGCTGAATTATCTTATGACCTAAGCCCCCGTCTATAAATTAATGCATGTAAGAAAAATATGATTATTTTCCCCAACCTTTTTTTTTTTTTTTAACCAAGATGCATTTTTTCCTGGAAAAGGAGGGTAAGACTCAGAACAGATGTAGGGTTAATGGAATTAGGATAATGTATGCAAACAGGAAGGAGATATATTTGTTTACAAATAGGGAATGGCTAACCAAGAACAGAGTATGTATTGGAAAATTAAAGAAGCAGTAGCTATAATTCACTTTCCACAGTACACCTAAAATAGTTCTTTTTGGAATTTCATTTTTATATATTCACGTTGGGACCTTACTAGAAAAACTAGTAGTAAAGTGAGTTAAAGTTTCCTTTTGTGAAATGACTAAAATCTAATAATCTATTTAATTGCCCAGTTTATATATTTTTACCTTTTTTGCTTAAATCCTAGGATAACCATAGCTACAAATGTTTTCTCATAAACACAAGAGACCTTTGAAAATTCTTTGTACTTATTGAGAACGGTACATAATTCAGTAATAAAATCAAACAAATATAACCAGGCGTTGTGGCGGGTGCCTATAGCCCCAGCTACTTGGGAGGCTGAGGCAAGAGAACTGCTTAAGCCCAAGAGTTTGAGATTGCTGTGAGCTATGATGCCATTGCTCTCTACAGGGCAACATAGTGAGACTCTGTCTCTAAAAAATAAAATAAATAAAATAAAATAAAATAAAATAAAATCAAACAAATATTAGCAATAGTGAAATTTTTAATTTCAGTATTCCCCTAAATTATTTAATTAAACAGAATGCCTAATATATATACTTGACAATAAATCAGTGGCATAATGCAACATGTCTTGGGTCAAGATTTGATTAGGAGACAGCAAAGCAAAAGCTTTACTGCATCTGTGTTAAATATTTTAAATACATATGCAATGTTTCTAAAGAACAGTTCTTTTTAAATATTGGTTATTATTTTGGTGACTCAGTTGGTAAGGACACGGTCTTAATACTTTAGTTCACATTTAGACTAGGAGTTTTTTTTTGTTTGTTTGTTTTTTTGCAGTTTTTGGCCAGGGCTGGGTTTGAACCTGCCACCTGTGGCATATAGGGCCGGTGCCCTACTCCTTTG
Source organism: Nycticebus coucang (assembly GCF_027406575.1). Lineage (NCBI taxonomy): Eukaryota > Metazoa > Chordata > Mammalia > Primates > Lorisidae > Nycticebus > Nycticebus coucang. The sequence continues at coordinate 29,567,982 of NC_069802.1, forward strand.
AGACACAGGTGCCGCCCTAGACTAGGAGTTTTAAAACACAGATGTAAATCTTGTGAAACGTGCTGCCCCTGGCTACCATAAACACTATAATTTAGTTGATATTTTAATATAATCTTGCTATTCTCTTATATCTTACTGTCCAAAATGCCAGGAAAAGAAGTAGTTCAAGTCATAGCTGAAGAAAAATCAAGTAACAAAATAAAATAGAAAGCATTTTAGGGCGGCGCCTGTGGCTCAAAGGAGTAGGGCACTGGCCGCATATACCAGAGGTGGCGGGTTCAAACCCTGCCCCGGCCAAAAACTGCAAAAAAAAAAAAAAAAGAAAAAAAGAAAGCATTTTAATTCAGTTAAGAAATTAATAGAAGCAAGCAAAAAAGTTACGGGAGGTCCTCCTTGGAGATGTTTAAGAGCAAGATAAACGTCCCTCTGTGGAGAATAGTTACAGCCTGGCTTGCCTGGAGGGAGAGGAATACGATCTGCTAATTTGCAAAATTTCCACAGCATCGATTTGATATTGTCAGGATGCTGCCTTGAGCATATTTAGCCAATCCACAAGATTAAAGTCAGTGCTTCCAGTGAAAATTCTGTGAAAGCTGGAATTTGCTCTAAAAAAAGGCTTGAATGTGGTAAATCCAATAAACCTATTATAGTGCATGAAACCGGGCTCTTAAATAGTGGCTACAAAATATCGTCTTGATGCAAACAAAGCATATATTCCTTCTTACAAGCCTTCTTTTCTCTCTTTCACTCTCTGAATCACTGAACAATAGCATCCTGGCACCATGCAAGGTTGCCCAGGGTATAAATGCGTACACTGGCTTGATAAGCAGGAGGAAGCTCTGTACCTCCTTGTCACAATGAGGATTAATGATATTAATAATGCTAATACTAAGATTTTACCGAGTCATTACTTGATGCCTATAGGTGCCATTTTAATAACAATGTGAAATTAAACTTAGCAGTTTTAATACACATCATTCTTACATTAGAATGATAAACCTCAAACTTCATATGAAGCGCTATGGGATCTGAACTGGTTTTCGAACACTATAGCTTGAACTATTTTTATTTATAGGAAGTATTTTTCACGTAAAATTCTATAATATTATAGCTATGATACTAATTAATTAAATAAGCCTGCACCTGCATAGCCATGTGGGAATGTTTTTCCTGTAAGTTTTACATTCTTCCATGGAAGACAATGAGAATAACGGGAATAAATTGTTCTTTTGATCATCATCATCCCACGTCCACACAGTCTCTAAGCCCCATTTTCTTCCATAGGAACACAAATCTCCAAACCTGGAATCACTTGGATGCCACACTGCTCAGATCCCCCATATTCACACACGTGCTTCTTACCACGGCCGATATTCAGGACTGATACTGCTTCACCTTCACATCACACATAGAGACACTCCCCTGCACTACATTGTCAATCTTCTAATCCAGTCAAAACCAACCCTGAAATCCTTAATAAATTCTCCTTATTTTTGAAGAGACTCCTTAGCAAATTCTCTCTTTCCCAATCCTCTCTTACTTCCTACAAGATACCAGACACCTCACATTTCCCTCCCCCCCCCAGCATTCTCTGATAACTTTAAGTAATACTTTTATCTCTTTCTTTCCTTAGCCCCTATACCACTTAATGTCTTGTTTTTAAATCAAGGTCTTGCGTACATCCACTTAGTAAGTTCTGGCATATTTCCCCTTTCCATTTTGTAGTTCCGTTCAAACTGATCCATGATAGAATAATCATATCCATTGCTAATATCATTATTTACTTCATGTCCCATTTCCTGTCTTGTTACTGTCAGTTTTTCCGGGCTAACTTTTTGCAGTTGTTTAGCCCAATACTTACGATGTGAGACAGTATACTATACTGTCAGGGCATTGATTGCTTTAAAAATCCATTCACATTTCTTTATCTTTAACGACCATAACACACTCAAGCAAATATTATGTTTATGTTATAAAAGTGAAAATTATAGCTCAGTGAAGTCTGCTGATTTGTTCACAACCACAAATAGAAAAATTTTTTAAATGCCCAGCAAAACATATCAAGAATAATCTTGAAGTCATATCACTGCACATAATAATGATAGTCTTTAAATGGGGGGAGTATACATGTGGGGCTGAAAAAATTTAGAAAATTTTCATAATCAACGTTCCATTCCTAATAGTACACTTATTTTTTTCTTTTATCTCTAAACTTTTAAAATCACATGTTTTAAGGATAAATAAAGGGAACATAAGGAATTCTCACCATGACTGGACCTTGTTTCCAAAAATAACCTTCATTATGAGAGGAAGGAGACTTGTTGACTTGGATTCCCTAAATGTCTTTACTAAAGGATTAAACACCCTCTGTTTTAAGGACTTAGAGGTAATAACATTATTAAGAGTGCAAATAGCATTTCTAAGCAGTGACAACTGTAGCCATGGCTATACTATTACAGCTGTCAAAAGGCCCCCAAGTAGGGGTGGCCTGGGGATTCGGTTCTAACCAGGCAGATTTGAACACACTCCATCACTGACTATAGCTGAGACTTCCTCCGCAGTGAAGATAACAGCAGAGCAAATGAAATCTTTTTAATTTGAGTTCTCGTAAAAACCAAGGGCCATGATTTGAATGGCTCTATACGTTTATATCTTAGAAGCTTCTAGTTTTCTATCTTTACCTGGACATTTAGAAAGGGTGTGCTTCAAACAAAAACCATATACATTGAGAAGATGTAGAGGCCCAAATCTGTAGCTTTTATAACAGTTGTCTTCTCTGCCAAGAGAAAGCATTTCTCTTACTTTCGCTACTGGACAAACAGTGTTGCTTCTGGCCATGGAGAATTCGGAATATAAGTTAATTCTTAAAAAAGTGCCTGCCCTGTTTATTACTAGCTAAGAAATATTAAATCTCCGATGGTTAATCTCAGCACCCAGGGGATTTTTCCACCCTACATTCCGAACTAATGTAAAAGCTAAGAAAAACATTTCATGTTTTTTTAAAAGCTAATATGGTATTTTAAAATTTATAAAGATATATGTTGACAATATTAGGATTGCCATTGAAATCTTAAATCTGATATATTCCTTTAGAGCGAAAGGTACTTAAAAAACACTTCTACTTGAGGCACCAGACTGAAAATATATCAAGAAAAAAACACTATTAAGATTACACGTATATTTCAGGAAGATAGGAGAGAAAAATATGACATAAAAATATTCACATAAAGGGAAAGACAATTTTTTCCTTCTCATACTTCTGGTATTTAATGAAAATGGTGATCTTGAAAAAGGCTGTTACTCTAATACACAAATGTCTCTAACCAGAAAATATTATTTACTCTTTCCAGAAAAAAAAAAATATTTCACGTTCTGTATTTCCAACAAATATAGCAATTGCAAAGGGAGTAAGTTGACAGGAAAAAGGAATAAAATACCACAAATACCTTTCAATCAAATCATTTCTTTAGGTTTCAAAAACTTAATCACAGGATTACAAAATGAATCTGACAGTAGCTTCAATAACTTCAGTTTCCAGACATCTGCTAAATAAGAATCTCTTCAAATAGCTTGTGAAAATAACTTAAAACTTACTACTATAAATTCTCCTGAGTAAGTATAAAGATAACCAGGGATTTTACTAATTCTTTCTGACACTTTTTTTAACGTAAACTTGACTTTAAAAATAGATAGTATCTTAAAACACAATAATTAAAACAATATATATACTTACAAGTTTTTAATGTCAACTGCTCCACGGAAAGCCTTCCTCGGGATTGCCTGAATTTGGTTTTCACTGAGATCTCTAAAAACAACAACAAAAAGCGAAGTTATAAAAATACTACTTAAAATTTTTTTAATAAAGTGTTTGAGAAGTGATAGGACACCAGAAAAATAAAACCCAAAAAGATTATAATTAAATCCGCAGAACTGGGTGCAGTTTATATTTTATATTTCTAATATAAAGTAAAAGGTTGGACTATATATGCTTAAAGTGTGCTTCCAGATCTTTAACCTTAGAATAAATTACAAACTATGATATTCTTCAATTTAAGAGTTGCTCTATTTCTGCGTAAAAAAATACTTCTTTAATGTAAATTGTTCATAACTGAATTTCAGAAATTTCTGAAGTTTTAGTACTTTATATATATTGAGTATACTGACATAACTCATGAAATAAATAGGAAAACAGCCCACTTAGCTTCTTAGGGAAGACAGGGTAAAAACCGATAAAACCAGGTAGTATGATTTACGTTTTCACAGCACTTTAAGTAATCTCGAAAATGGAACTTGGCAGAACCTCCCAAACAATAAAACCAATGCATGAAATATTAATACCAGCTTGATTTAAAACCTTCTTTAAATAACTCTATTATAACCATAAACATAGACTGTCTATATTTGCATTTTAATCTAATTGAGAAGTACATTTTAATCAAGGAAAAAAGCACTCTTTGAGTTGGAATGAAAAGTTTGTAAAAATCACTCATTGCATGAACCGTATCATTTTTCTTTCAGAGAATTCAGAGGTAATGCTATGAGCTCATGTAGTATTATTATCCTTAACGAGCGGAATAAATACACATGCAAGAATGTCACTGAAAATAGAACATTCTCTATTTTAAGTCTAGCTTTAAATGACATGACCATATAGTAGAAAGTAAAAATAGCAAATAAATAATTAAAGCAACAGTGATGGAGCTATAATTATCTGTAAATTCTTCACATAACTGATTCTCACAAAGAAAGATGGAGCTACTGACCACAGGTGCATATCAGATGAAAACAGAGCCATTTTCCAACAAGTGAAGGCCTACTGGACAGATTCGTCCACATCCTCTCCCCTGTGCTGCTTTTGACCAGAGCTGCTTGCAGCCACACAAAGAAGAGAGAGATAATTGGTAGGTACAGAGATTTAGTGTGTGGCCTTGACCTTATTAGTAGCAAATGCTAAACAACTGAGATTTGCATCTATCTCAATACCCTTGATGTTCAAATAGAAAAAAAAAAATGTTTGCTAAGCATTTTGGAAAAAAAAAAAAAAGTTAATCTATTTAACGAGGATGCTTCTTTAGCCAAAAAAAAAAAAAAAAAAAGTATTTTATTTCAAACAATAAATTTACAATATATACTTATGTTGGAGTTAAGGCAGCCATCCATTTCCCAAGCAATATAGCTTATTACTGCTTTCAGTAGTTTCAAGTATATCGCGGAAAGCAATAAAGTCTCCTTTCCTTTAAAAACTGCTTATTTCTCCAGCTTGTCATTGATTTAGACTGATTTCCTTCCTTTGTTTAATTACACTGAGTTAAGAATGTTTAACAATTTGTATTTGAAAGCCCTGATACCAGAACCAGGGTTCAGAGAAAGCAAACAGTAGAAGAGAAAACAGTCAGATACAGGAGAAAGAAAAACCAGAAAGTAATAAAACAAACAAACAAGAGGAGGAAGAAAAAACTAAATTCAAACACATGTGAATTTATAATGCTCCCGAAAACCATTACTAGTGCTTTTGCTGCTGCGTCCCTGCCAATTCCAGGTTTTCTAATCACTTATTTTTACTCCACTTCTGAGACAAGGAAGGTCTCGGAGAGTTTGCAGGGGAATAAAAGTGGCAGAGATGTTTGCTCCAGATCTCGCCTGCTCCCAGACTCACTGCATCCCTCACCTACAGTCTCAGCTCTGCTCAGTCCCCAGGCACGAATTTGTCCTGGAGTCATGTTCTCAGCTGCAGGCACAGTGAGCTGAGAGGAAGTCAGGGAGATGATTTAAGGGCGTGGGTCATTGCAACACACAGTGAGAATACTATCCCTTCTAAATTTGATGTTAGTCCTTCCAATTAACTTTGGTAGCATACTAGGGCACAGAATAACTTTATATTGCTAACACTTAGAATCTTTTATTTTTACAAAAGAGTGAGAGACCATCAGCCTCAGAGCCTCCTTTTCCCTTAATGTTCATATGTGGATTCCCCCCTGAACAGACGGCTTTTCAGACCACACTGCCGGGTCTCGAGAGCAGTGCCAAGTGCGCTCTGGCAGGCGAACATTTCTTACAGACACCAGGCCGCTTCACTTAAGAGAGCCATGTTCTCTCAGGAAAGGAGGAAAAAACTAGTGTATTCTCAGTACGTACTGTATGTAATAGTTGATTTTTAAAGAAAGAATATATTATCCATTTAAACCTTTTTTTTTTGTTTTATTCTTCAGAAGCATCTTGCGAAGCAGGTATTGTTATTCTGATTTTACAGAAGACGAAACTAAAGATCAGAGATGTCAGGTGTCTTTCTAAACAGTGAGACAAATTGTTAAAGTAAATGGATAAGAACACTGGTTAAGTATTGAGTCCAGATTTGGGGATTTCTAAAGAAGATTCCAGGGCCTGCTTAGTCACAATATGTCCTCTGGTAGTCACCAATTTAGAAGACTTTTTTGTTGTTGTTGTTGGTTTTTGTTTGTTTGTTTGTTTGTTTTTAACAGGTCCGGGCTGGGTTCGAACCCATCACCCTCAGTTCATGGGGCTGGTGCTGTAAGCATTGAGCTGTGGGTGCCCAGACAAGAAGACATTCCTTAACTCATCCTGGCCTCTGACTTCTGTCATTTTCAAAATGATGGTCTAGATTGTGTTTGCACAATAATCCACGTTTTCTACATAGAACCATGTAAGGGTTAGCAGTTATTCCAATCCATTTCATATTATCCATTAGATGTAACATGAGGGTTGCTAAGTTGGGTAAGGCCCATTCCTGTCTTCAGGAATTTTCAAATTCAGTGAAGAAGATAATGTGAGTAGCCAAATAGTAGGGCTGGCAAATTCAAATTATTGACAGTCAAAAAAGCAAGAAGACATTTAGAATAACGGCAAAAGGCAATATCAATGTGTTGGTTGTAATGGTGAAGCACAGCACTTCTGGTGACATAAATATCTTAAACAAGGGCATGGGGATGGGGAAACATAGCTCTTTCTTATGGGAGTAGTTTGTGGCCTGGTTTGCTAGGAAGGGGAGTAATAGGGGGAGAAGTTGGAGGATAAAGCCACAGTGTGCTGAGTAGACCTGTTCACAACAATTGAGAAGCATGTTCTCCTTTCACAGACAATGGTGGGGAAGGGAGCAGGACTCAGGTCTTCCTTAGACAGATGAAACTGGCAATGGATACATAGAGCCAAAGACTCAAGTTTCATTACGTTGAATTTGTAAGTCCAGATACAAGAACTCTACAATAGCTGGGGAAAGAAGAGTGAGAACCCCAAACAATGTAAATACCATCCATTCATTGTTTGCTCACCCTAAACAGAGGGATGAGGCATCTCCACAGTAGGAACAGAAAAGTTGAAGAAGTGGAAGAATAACAGCAAGGATGCATGAAGGTCCCAAACTTAGAAACAGGTTGCACGTGGAGACGGGTCAGGTAAGGGTCAGAGAGGAGATGGAGATCACTCTGAAGTTAGATGAGAGGGACCAGGAAGAACCCTGAGAAATCAGAAGAGCAATCTGGAATGGTGACTGTGATTGGTTTTGAAAAAATTTCAATCTAGTTGGAGAGATGTAATGTTACACAGGTTGAGAATAACGAAGATAGCACATGGTGAATAAAGTATGAGTGACATCTGAGAAAAGTGATCAAGGAGAGAGAGAAGAAACAGTCATTAGAGGCTTTAATCTCAGGCAGAGGACCCCGGACGATCTGAGATTAAATACTAGGTCAGCCATTTATTACGCATGAAACTTTGGGAAGACTGCTGGCTTTCTCTGTGCCTCAATTTCTTCATCTGTAAAATGGAATGACAACAGTGCTACATCATAGGATTGATGGGTGGATTCAATGAATCCATATTCTAAATTGTTCACAAGTTCTTCTTGCCATCACAGCACTACAGAGGTGAGGGAGACATACACACTCCTATTATTCTAATTGGAAACTCTGCTATCTGCTCCTGAGTGTATCTGCTCTATTCCTTGAAAAGCATCACAGGTGACGTGAGGAACTACTGAAGGAAGTGTGTTGTTACTCTGAAACGTGTGGAATAAACAAGACGAGTCAGAACAACTGAATTAGTGGGACGGGGCTGCCATGGGAAGAGTGTGTAATTACATCACCAGGCGATAGATGGTAAACCTTTGTTTCAGAGGAATACAATGGCTTAATTGGAGTTGATTTTCAGGAAGATCCGTCTGGAAATTGGTTTCAGAGCAGGCAGAGACAAGGGACAGAAAGGAAGCACTGAACAATATATTAGAGAGTGGGTGCGTCTCCAGTGACTTAGGTAATGTTGTGAAAGCATTAAGTAGGAAAAAGTTGGAAGTCAGGCTGAGATCCAGATGTTAAATCTTCAGTGCAAGTTAAGGTGGTTGTCAACTCCAGAAAAGCCTGGAAGGACTTGAATTTGCTAAGTAAGGGAGTAACACACTGGAAAGTGCTGGAATTGATATAAGCATGCTAGTCAAACTCAGTATGTTGGAGAGTTTGGGTTTGCAGACAAAAACACCAGATCGTAAATGTTCAGGCACTATAATATAGAATTTTCCAATGTTTGAGCACCTTGAATTTGAAAGTCTCGTTTATTCATTTTCTGACATGACAAGAAAATGAAAAGCGGTGAAAAGACTGTCCCATTCTTTAGCTGGTCCCAATAGGAGAGCTATGAGGGAGGGTGAAGGCAGTTGGTGTTATAGACACCAATTGTTGGCATTTGCACAGTTGGAAAGACAGAGGCCTCCTAGAACCACACCAGAGACTGGCCCTAGTGGGATTTTCCCTGGATTTTCCCATTACACACTCCCTATTCTACCACACCCAATCCATTCAAAAACCTGCCTCAGCACTGTCTCCAAAGTCCATCTTTCCGTTCTACACAGCGACTGTCACTGTCAGAACATCTGTCAACTTGTATCACTGCTTTCACAGATGACTGAAACTCCACCTGATCTCTCTGCCTTGTCTTGACTCCTTTCAGTGCTTCCCCTACCGTGGTACCTCAGTTATATTTCCTAAACTGAAACTGCATCAAACACCTTCCTCCTAAAGTCTTCATTGTCTCAGTTAACAAGAAATCGTCCCAACAGTTACTAAGACCAAAGACTCGGGAGTCTCACTGACATCTGATATTATTCTACGCCCTACACTCAGTCCACCAGAAACTCCTCTCAATTTTGTCTTCAAACTATATCCAGAATCCGACCCACTTGCGCTGCTGCCCCCCACCCCGACACACCCACCATCTCACCTTGCCCAGGTTAGCTTCCCAGCTTCCCAGCTGTCTCTCTTCTTTCATCTCTCCCTTCTTATAGCCACATCTTGCTACATTTTGGATCAAAACTCTCTATAGATGTCTCACCTCACTACAGAAGAAAGTTCAAAGCATCATAAAGGCCCCCAAGTCCCCAAAACGCACTAGATGACACATCCCGATTGACTTCATCGCTTTCTCTGCCTCCCCTCTCCCACTCTGCTCTGGCCACATCGGCCTCCACGGGGTTTCCTGGAAACTTCACTCTCCTTACTGCAGAGCTTTCTTTGATACCTGCAGTGCGTTTGTTTCCACCTCAATCCTTGCTTCACTCATGAACGCAATGATCCTAATTCACCTTTATAAAATATCCTTTGAAATCACTCAAATTTTGCACATTCTCCTTTTGCCTCAAGCACCCAGTTCCTATCACTATGAGATGGAAAATTCAATACTATTCAAGACAAAGAGCAACCAGTAAGTACCTCCTTCAACATGGTTTTCCCCAACTGCTCAACTAAGCCTGCTGATAAAATCTCTGTAATCTCGTAACTGTGGGGTGCCATGGCAGGTACTGAGTCCCTCCATTTGCCCATCTGTAAAATGAGCTAATATAAATAATCTCTCATAATATAGATAATCTCTTAGTACTCTTTTGCCTGACACAAATAACAATATTGTTATTAATGATACAAATTAGTATTCACATCATTTAATAATGAAATTATGGCATAATTATTTGTATCATTGGGGACTCAGTTGTTGCCCCATCTGTATTAAGGTGGCTTGCACATACATTTATCATAGTTCTTACATAATTTTAGTTGAAATTTTTTAGATTTTACATGGATGAGATCATACTGTATTTGTCTTTCTGGGCTTGGCTTGTTTCACTTAACATAACGTCCTCCAGGTTCTAAAAAAGTTGCTTTCATAAAAGTAGAGGGTAGAATGGAAATTACAAGAGGCTAGTGGGTGGGGGAATTAGGGAGATGTTGGTCAAAGGATGCATATTTACAAAAATCAATCACAAGAGATATTTTGTATGTGGTGGTGGCTACAGTTAATGACAATATTGTGTTCTTGAAAAATGCTAAGAGATTGAATGTAAGTGATCTCACCATGAAAATCACTGTGTGAGGTTGTGCATTTATTAATGGAAATGTGCATTTACTTCAAAACATCACATTATATATGACGAATACATACCATTTTATGTCCATTTTAAAAATAAATGAATTAGAAAAAAATTTTAGTCAAATTCCTTCCCTAACTAATTTTCTCTCCTCTTAAGCAAGGTGATTACTTAAGGCAAGGATTTTAGTTCATCTCGTTTCTGCAGAATTACTGGCATGTGATGGGCCGGCAACAAATATTTCAGCAAGGGAGGCACCAAAAGAAAAAAATAAAAATAAACTTATAAAACATGGCAACTTGCTGGACGAATATGGGCGAAGGAGAGAGCTACGAGGCATAAATCTTTTTTTGGAGTTTGACAATTAAAAAGATCTAGTAGTATGTGCTAGAAGAAATCAGGAAAGAAAATGGAACTTTTAGACACACTGGTATCAAGGCAACGCGGGAGAGGTGAATGGCGATATTTCATAACATGCTGGCGATAGAGGCTAGAGAGCAGGAAGGAGAGAGAAGGGTCTGAACCATAATGAGAACTGAACCACCCCTGCGCATACAGATCTGCTTTTAGGGAATATGCATCAACGACTTTCGATTTGCAAGTTATTCTGCCCACAAAACTGATGCTTGGTTTACTCAAGATTTTAACATTTATACGTGGAAAAACCAGCTTGGGTGATCTTTTCTTGCCCTCATTTCTATTTTCTCCTTCATGTATTCAAAAGTATTGACAGCATGAAGTCCGTTCTATGATAGCTTTGTGGTATGCTGTTACACTGCTTGATACACACACTGCCTCCTCCACCTACATTTTCTCCTTCTAGTTCTCAAGAAAATCCTATGTAGAATAAGTACCTTAATCACTCTTTGTCAGGTCTCTGAATGTGCTCTTTTGGGGGATTACTGGGGCTGCTCCTCTACTGAAAATTGTTTTGTTCCCCAAACCTGCACAGACTTCTACTATTCAGCAAAATTCAGGTTTTACTGAGCCTGGTAATAATAACAGATCTCTATTTCTCTTCTAATCTCTAATAAGCTTTGACACCAGCACTTCCAGCTCTTAACAGAAATTATTAACAGGAGATTATTATACAATGCATAACGATTATAAAATTCTGTAGCTATTTAGGTGGGGAAAGTAGGCACCTTGGAATTGATGTAGTAAGGTGACATTCAAAGCTTACGTTTATTGGGCAGTTACTAATTACTAGACAACACACTTCGATTTATTTAATTGTTTCCACAATCACATCAGGGTGATTCTTTTATTCTTATTTTGGAAATGAGGAACTGAAGGTTAGAAAGGTTACATAATTTACCTGTTGTCATGTAGCTAGTAAGCAGTGGAGCTGAGATTTGAACTTGGTTCTGCTGTTCTCCAAACCCCACCGTCTTAACCTCTACTGTCCTGCCTCATGCAGGAGGGAGCTTTTACAGAGGTCTGCCTCTCCAACATTACAGTTCAATCACTTTGGCGCTGTGGTTTCAAATTGTGGTTTAAGAATTATCCATAAAAATTATCTAGGGAGATTGTTTTCAAAAACAGTCTTCTGGGTACCAGAAATACTAAGCAAAATCTCTAGGGAAGAGGTCCAGTAATCTTGTAATTTAACAAGTCTTCCAGGTACTATTATGCCCATGGTCTTTGTAACTACAGGGGTGTCTCTTTGGTGGTTTATAGACATGGCATTTGTGTTTGTTCATCCAGTTGGAGGCTGTGAATGCCAACAGGACATAAAACCTTTAATACTGAGAAGAATGGTCTGAGTAAGGCCCCATGTGCAAGTTTGTGTATATACAGCAATATCCACCATATAGTAGCTACACAGATATCTTAATACCTATAATTCGGGTAGAAAATTTATAAAATACTACAGTCCAAAAGAAGTTTTTCTCCATATTTAAAAGATTTTAATGATTTTATATTTTAAATGAATCTGTATTATAAAACTTAAAATGTTAAAAAAAAATGTTAATATTAGAACCCTTACTTGGGACATTCTCTGAAGTATTCCCCGGGGTGGGGGGGAAGCTAGGATGAAGATAATTCTCAAATATGTTTGTTTGAAGCCCTCTTTATATATTTACTTAATTCTTCTATTTCTAAAAATTGAAGGCAAATGTTTTAAATTGGCCTCTCTAAAGATTTTGAAAAAGGTAGGATGTAATCTAATGGCGTTGAAATCCTGCATCAGCTTTTAACAGGACAGCCAGTACCGCAATGCTGAGATTTTATTGCCCACGACGTATGGTTTCCAGCTGAGTCTCCCATTAACCTTACAGTGCAGTGATATCATTTTAATTATATAAATTGAAATAGCAATGTATAATACCTATATCATGTAAAAATGGATCCACTTTATGTGAAAGTGTCTAAACTATCTTTCACTGCGAAGCAATAAATTTCCTTTAGATGGCGAACCTGCCTGTTAATTTAATTACTGGTAATTTTATTTTCCTCCACGGTTTAACCTCTCTTAAGAGTCTGACCAGAAATATCATAAATCTGTACTTCCATTGACGACTTTGGAAACTACCAGGTACTATTAAATGAATACTTGCCCACATTTTAACTTTGCAAAAGCAAAGAAATACAAACGTGGATGGGAAATAATTATGCCAATCTGTAAAAGTCATCACAGCTTAAATTGCTAATTTAATAAAAAAGGGTATGGTCTGTTCAATTATACCCTTTTTTAAATACCTAATCAAATCATATATTTCATGGAAATGAATTACGTGTATGTATTTTAAGATCAAAATAATTGAGTATATGTACAAAAAAATGAGTTTCATGGGTGGTGCCTGTGGCCAAAAGGAGTAGGGCACCGCCCCCATATGCCAGAGTTGGTGGGTTCAAACCCAACCCTGGCTAAAAACTGCAAAAAAAAAAAAAAAAATGAGTTTCACATAACAGGGATTTTTGCATCAGTTCAACAGAAAGATTAACTTATATGAAGTACAGGGTTGCATAAAGTAATCAATATCAGAAAGTTTACAGGGCAAGAAACTCATGCAAGATTGAAGAGAGATTTGGAGGTGCGGAAAAATTTTTGCCCATCAATACTTTCTATTTTTCTTTAGAACTCCCTGCAGAGTAGCTGTTACTAAAGGAGTCAAAGGGAAACAGGGCTACGAAAGGTGGAAGTTAGTATTCATTTCAACGTTGATTTATTGTGACATACACCTGGTGAAAACAATCATCTGTCTTCCTGCGAACAGGAAATAGGGTGTAGTACAGTGTGGGTGGAAGAGCCCATGTCACTCTACTTGTGATATGTGTCTATTTTATTTCTTTATAGGACATATTTTCTCAACATAACTCTCCTACGGTTATACATTCTATGTATTAAAAAGGAACATAAATTATATTTTGGAATTTTAATATATTTCATTTTTAGATTAAAAAAAAAAAAAAAAAAAAGAGCTACGTCATTCCAAAGTGCCTGGATCCACATCTGGACTCTGCCACCTGCTGGCTTTGTGAGCTGGGCCAGCCATTCCATCTCTGTACCCCTCCACCCATTCATCTGTAAAATCGGCATAACACAACTGCCTACTTCTGAAGTGACCGGATGGGTCCATGTTGAACAATGTTTCAGGGAGTGCTCAGCACAGAAAAAGCATTCAGTGCACGGTAAACCTGCCACAGCCCTGCACAATTCTGCATATTTCTGCTTGTTTCTTCCCCTTTGCTGTGAACTGGAGGGCTGGGTCTTTGCCTCCGTCACCTAAGAGTTTTATCTGGGGTGTGTCATTTATTAGCTCTCTGACCTAGCACCAGCTTTTATTTATTTTTTTTTATTCTTTTAGACTTCTGTGAGCTTCAATTTCTTAATCTACAAACTGAGGCAAACATTTAGAACACATTTCCTAGGGCTGTTGGGAAAATGATGAGATATTCAGTGCAGAGTCTTGCACATATTAATATCATTCAGTACATGTTACATATTACTTTTTTTTTTTTATTGTTGGGGATTCATTGAGGGTACAATAAGCCAGGTTACGCTGATTGCAATTGTTAGGTAAAGTCTCTCTTGCAATCATGTCTTGCCCCCATAAAGTGTGACACACATATTACTATTTTAATGCAGAAATGTAGCACAGCAAAGAGAATTTTAGAAGATGCACTACAATTTAGGTAAAATTTTAGCACACCAATTATATCTATCAAAGTATAATTTAGGAAAACCCAGAAAAGCCTTTTTCACAGTTAAACATAGTGTTTGTGAATTACATTGCCGTCATTATCAATAAATACTTAAAACAAATCCAGTAAGCACTGAGCTATTTTAAGATACACTTTAAGATTCAGGAAATTTAAATTCACCATATACAGTTTGTGAATTACAAAGAGGGATAAGAGGTTCCTAAACCATATCCGGGCATAGTACAGTGTTCTAAAAGTAAAAAGCCATTTTGTAATTTTTGAAAGGCAATTGTAAGCTAATGTTTCCACTAAATGCAAAAACTACTCTTGATTTATGCAGCCAGTAGACATTTTGAGGGTATCTGAAGTCACATTTCATGATATCCTGATGTCTGTACTATCTGCAGAACACAGATGACCACAGATACAAAAGCTGAAAGGCAATTTCTGGTTCTAAGTTCAGTGAGGAGCGGTAACTTCCTCACCCCTGCTCCCGTTCTGCCTGCAGGGGAAGCCTCATCCAGGCTGCAGGAGAGGGTGGCCCTTGCTGCAGGCGGCCCACCTTCCTAGAAAACTGCTGTAGTGGAGGGAAATTCAACACGGTATGGACAAGCAAAGAAACAACAGAACTGAGCTGGAGTAAGAAAGAAAGAGAAGAGGACAGGAACAGAGGGTGGGGATGCAGAGAGGGGGACAGCACAGCGTGCGGGGGGAGGCAACGACAAACTGAAACAAAGGAAGGACGGAGGGCAGATTTACAGAAGACAGCTTTAACCCGTCCGTTCTGCGTCTTTCCTATCATCAGTAGGAATGTGTTTGCAGTTGAGACATTGTTCTTGTTGCTAAACACACATTACACATCGAATATTCACAACAGTAAGAAGTAGCTTTTGATATCTCTCTTACACAGACAAGGAAACCGGTATAAGAAGGTGAAAGCACTTGGCCCAAACATTTACCAGGTAGAATGAGGAAAGACGGCAGTGAACAAAGTCCCTGCCCTCAGGAAGTTAAGCCTAAAGTGACATAGGCTGGATTTGCTCTGGGTTTGGACAGATGCTTGGAATTTGCATGAGACTACGGCACAAGGGCATCGGATATGCCCATGGGAGGCACCTCTGTCTTTATCTGTGTTGCACACTTGTTTCTTTACCCTGTCGCACAAAAAGTGTTGCAATTAAACCATTTTATTGATTCTTCCTTGACTGTGTCAGATGACAGAATTTCAATGAGACACAGGTTACTCTGACATTTCTAATGCAACTCAAATGCTTTGGTTGTTTTGCCAGCTGTCAATCGGTCTTCTGACCCAGGCTATTTTTGCTGAATGTCTTTTCATAACGTACGTCACAACATTTCATGGTGAAAGTTGATGGAGAACTGCATTCCAACTCCACCAGCCCTTACCCTCCACTGGTTTAAAACTCCGTTTAGATGCCAGAATAAACACAGACACAATTTTGCTGTGTAAGTCAATCTACGGGCCACCAAATCAATTCTGCCCAACAACTGTTCCAAAAAGGCACTTAAATCAATTTGTTACAAAGATACTGCATAAAATGACATGTGCACAACTATACTTAGCCGTTCTACACAGATAATTAATCCCAGCTGATTCAAGGCTGGCGTAGGTGTACAGCTCTCAGTCTCAGGATATCTTGTGGGAAATAATTCACCAATAAAATAATTCTAATATACTCATATACATATAATTTATGTGCGTATGGGTAATAAACTACAAAGTATGAATAGCTCGCATTTTAAAAGATTTTGCTTTATTTTTTTCTTGGCTTTCTTTTTTATTCTTTATTTTTATTTTTTGTTGTTTCAGGTTAATTGAGGGTACAAAGCATTAGGCTGCACTGTTTGCATTTGTTAGGCAAAGTCCCTCTTATAATTGTGTCCCACCCCCAAGAGGTGTACCATACACCCTAACATTGTGCCCATTAAGTGGGAGCACCCCCATCCCCTCCCTCCTTTCCTCTCCCCGCTCCCTTGTTCTCCCATCCCCCACCATGAATTGAATTGAGTTTTTCTCTTATGTGGGTGTGTATTAGACTGTCTACTGGCTTCATATTAGAATTGAGTACATTAGATTCTTGCTTCTCCAGTCTTGTGATACTTTAATAAGAGGAATGTATTGGCGCGAAAATAGAGACATAGATATTTGGAACCAAATAGAAAACCAAGAGATGAAACTAACGTCTTATAGCCACCTGATGTCTGATAAACCAACAAGAGCATACACTGGGGGGAAGAATCCCTATTCAATAAACAGTGCTGGGAGCATTGGGTAACCACATGTAAGAGATTGAAGCTGGACTTACACCTTTCATCACTTACAAAAATTGATTCAAGATGGGTAAAAGATTTAAATCTATGCATGAAACAATAAAAATCCTAGAAGAAAGTGTAGGGGAAAAACTCTTGAAGATGCCTATGGCAATTGCAACAACAAAAATAATCAAGTGGGCCTTAATTAAATTGAAAAGCTTCTGTACAGCTAAGGACACAAAAATCAAAGCAAATAGCCATGCTTCAGAACGTAAAATTTGCATATTACAAATCTGACAAAGGCTTGCTAACCAGGATCTATAGAGAACTCAAATTAATCAACAACAACAAAAAAGAGTTAACAATCCCGTCTATCATTGGGCCAGCGACACGAACAGAACCTCTGAGGAAGACAGATGAATGGCTAACAAATGTATAAAAATATGCTTACTGTTCCTAATCATCAGAGAAATGCAAATCAAAATGGCCCTGAAATATCACCTAACCCCAGTAAGATTAACCCACATCACAGAGTCCCACAGCTGCAGATGCTGGCACAGATGTGGAGAGAGGGGACACTTTTTTTTGTTTGTTTGCAGTTTTTTTTTTTTTTTTTTTTGGCCGGGGCTGGGTTTGAACCCACCACCACCTCTGGCATATGGGGCCAGCGCCTTACCCCTTTGAGCCACAGGCCCTGCCCAAGAGGGGAACACTTCTACACTGTTGGTGGGAATGCAAACTAACCCAGTATAGAGACTCTTCAAAGAACTCAAATTACATTTCCCATTCGACCCCTCAATCCCACTGTTAGGCATCTACCCAGAAGAAAAATTTTGATCTTATATACACCAATTTGATGCATCTCTTTTCCGAAATGTATTTTTTTTAACTCTATTAGCAGGAACAAAGGACCCATCTGTAAAGAAATGAGAAACTAAATAAGAGTTAGAAAAAATAAGTGAATTAATTCCACAGAAAACAAAGTTAACATTAAAGGGAGAAAGGTTAATACTGAGGCAAAACATGTAGGGTTTTCATTTATTCCTCTCAGAGAAAGTTGTGTTGATCACATCAGTAAATGGGTCTAGCTACAGCAATTGATGGTAGAACAAATTTCCAGAAGGTGCAAGAGAGAAGCAGCCATTCCATAGCTGCTGAGAGAGAACAGCAGAGCTAGACATGTGAGGAAAACAGTGAGCTCTGCTCCAGCCAGGACTGCTGGTAGACTTATCATATTTAAGAAAAATAAAACCTGTTTTTTTAAGTTTAAAAACTGTGTATATATACACAACAACATACATGCATTATTTTAAAGTTATTCTTCTGTTTTAACTGAATTTGAATATTACCTTTTTTTTGGTAAGGATAAATTTTTATGAAATAAATACTGGGGTTTCTATTCTTTTTATTTTGTTACTCAAGGTAACTTTCCCTCCCCCCCAAACATGGCTTCAGATGCTGGGACAGACTAGATCAGTCGTTCTCCACCTTCCTAATGCTGTGTGGGTCGCAACCAAAGGTCGAGAACCGCTGGACTAGACCATCACCATGAAGTATTACAGCATAGCTTCCACTGTGTTATAAAGGAAAAAGTAGAATTTCACATCAAATGTTTATATTTACACTGTGACTTTTCAAATACATCTAATGAACAAAAATCTTAGTGAAATTATTCACAGTATTTTGATTCACAGAGAAGCTGGCTAAACTTGGAATAGAGTAAAAAAAAACACTATTCATGATATTTGTGGAGTTAAAATTAGAAAACACAGTTAGGTCCACATTTTTCTTCATTAGAAACATAGCTAGATAAAATTATTCAGTGGAGTAGATCTTTAAAAACAGGATACAGTCTCAGCCATTTGGAGTGATTCAAATGTTCTCTGGCAGTGGGTGAAGGGGAGATGAAGTGACTTTCTGAAATGGTTATCATTGCCTTTTTCTAATATTAACATTCCATCAGAAATTCAGGTAAAATAAAAAGAAATTAAAGTATAAATACTTAAAGTGTGACTAAAAACACAAAACCCTAATAGTATAAGAAAAAAATGGAACCCTCTGTTTTTTTTTTTTTTTTTTTGTAGAGACAGAGTCTCACTTTATGGCCCTCGGTAGAGTGCCGTGGCCTCACACAGCTCACAGCAACCTCCAACTCCTGGGCTTAAGCAATTCTCTTGCCTCAGCCTCCCGAGTAGCTGGGACTACAGGCACCCGCCACAATGCCCGGCTATTTTTTGGTTGCAGTTTTGGCCGGGGCCGGGTCTGAACCCGCCACCCTCGGTATATGGGGCCGGTGCCCTACCGACTGAGCCACAGGCGCCGCCCGGAACCCTCTGTTTTTAATGTTCCATTGACTAAGATGTAGCTGCACACCATAGGCTGGGTAGTTTGAATGGGATTAGATATTCATTCCTGTCACTTCATTGGTGAGCACAAGCAATGCTGTTTTCATTTTCCTATGGAGAGACAGAAGTGGGCATGATTCTCTAATGGTCTGGTAGAAATAAAAGTAGCAGCAAAGAAGGGTGTGTGTCACACTTCATGGGGGCAAGACATGATTGCAAGAGGGACTTTACCTAACAATTGCAATCAGTGTAACCTGGCTTATTGTATCGTCAATGAATCCCCAACAATAAAAAAAAAAAAGATTAAAAAAAAAAAAGAAATATCATGAAGATTGCAAAGTCACTCAACTATATTTTAATCTAGTTCAAAAAATTATCAAAGCTCAGTTTTCTTTAACCAGGAAACTAACGTTGACGATACTGAAAAAAAAGAGCACAGGTTTTCACTTACTAACTTTACTCTTGGCAAGTTAGATTTTTCAAATTGTGTTTTCAGAGATTAAGAAGGAAATCACCAAATTTTCGGAACAAAACAACAATGAAGACACGCATTATCAGAACATCTGGGATACTGCGAAGGCAGTCCTAAGAGGGAAATTTATAGCACTGCAAGCCTTCCTCAAGAAAACGGAAAGAGAGGAAGTTAATAACTTAATGGAACATCTCAAGCAACTGGAGAAGGAAGAACATTCCAATCCCAAACCCAGCAGAAGAAAAGAAAAAACCAAAATCAAAGCAGAATGAAATGAAATTGAAAAAAAAAAAGAAGCATACAACAGATCAATAAGTCCAAAAGTTGTTTTTGTGAAAAGGTCAATAAAATAGATAAACCTTTGGCCAACCTAACCAGGAAAAAAAAGGGTAAAATCTCTAATTTCATCAATCAGAAATGGTAATGATGAAATAACAGACCCCTCAGAAATTCAAAAAATCCTTAACGAATATTACAAGAAACTTTACTCTCAGAAATATGAAAATCTGAAAAAAATCGACCAATACTTGCAAGTACGCCACCTACCAAGACTTAGCCAGAATGAAGTGGAAATGTTGAACAGGACTATATCAAGTTCTGAAATAGCATCAACTATACAAAATCTCCCTAAAAAGAAAAGCCCAGGACCAGATGGCTTTATGTTAGAATTCTACCAAACCATTAAAGAAGAACTAGTACTGGGCGGTGCCTGTGGCTCAAGGAGTAGGGCGCCGATCCCATATGCCAGAGGTGGTGGGTTCAAACCCAGCCCCGGCCAAAAAAAAAAAAGAGGAAAAAAGAAGAACTAGTACCTATATTACTAAACCTCCTCCAAAATATAGAAAAAGAAGGAATACTACCCAACACATTCTACGAAGCAAACATCACCTTGATCCCTAAACCAGGGAAAGACCCAACAAGAAAAGAAAATTAAAGAACAATATAATGAATACTGATGCAAAAATACTCAATAAGATACTAACAAACAGAATCCAACAATACATCAAAAAAATTATATACCATGACCAAGTGGGATTTTCCCAGGCTCTCAAGGCTGGTTCAATATATGTAAATCTATAAATGTAATTCAGCACATAAACAAACTAAAAAATAAAGACCATACGATTCTCTCAATTGATGCAGAAAAAGCTTTTGATAATATCCAGCATCCCTTCATGATCAGAACACTTAAAAAAATTGGTATAGAAGGGACATTTCTTAAACTAATAGAGGCCATCTACAGCAAACCCACAGCCAATATCCTACTGAATGGAGTTAAATTGAAATCATTTCCACTTAGATCAGGAACCAGGCAAGGTTGCCCATTGTCGCCATTGCTCTTTAACATTGTAATGGAAGTTTTAGCCATTGCAATTAGGGAAGAAAAGGCAATCAAGGGTATCCACATAGGGTCAGAAGAGATCAAACTTTCACTCTTCGCAGATGACATGATTGTATATCTGGAAAACACTAGGGATTCTACTACAAAACATTTAGAAGTGATCAAAGAATACAGCAATGTCTTGGGTAACAAAATCAACACCCATAAATCTGTAGCCTTTATATATACCAACAATAGCCAAGCTGAAAAAACAGTCAAGGACTCTATTCCTTTCACAGTAGTGCCAAAGAAGATGAAATATTTGGGAGTTTATCTAACAAAGGATGTAAAAGATCTCTATAAAGAGAGCTATGAAACTTGAAGAAAAGAAATAGCTGAAGATGTTAACAAATGGAAAAACATACCATGCTCATGGCTGGGAAGAATCAACATCTTTAAAATGTCTATACTACCCAAAGCAATATATAATTTTAATGCAATTCCTATAAAAGCTCCATTGTTATATTTTAAAGATCTTGAAAAAATAATACTTCGTTTTATATGGAATCAGAAAAAAACCTCAATTAGCCAAAACATTACTCAGAAATAAAAACAAAGCAGGAGAAATCATGCTACCAGACCTGAGACTGTACTATAAATCAACAGTGATCAAAACAGCATGGTATTGGCACAAAAACAGAGAAGGAGATGTCTGGAACAGAATAGAGAACCAAGAGATGAATCCAGCCACTTACCGTTATTTGATCTTTGACAAGCCAATTAAAAACATTCAGTGGGGAAAAGATTCTCTATTTAACAAACAGTGCTGGGTGAACTAGCCGGCAATCTGTAAAAGACTGAAACTGGACCCACAACTTTCACCATTAACTAAGATAGACTCTCACTGGATAAAAGATTTAAACTTAAGACATGAAACTATAAAAATACTTGAAGAAAGTGCAGGGAAAACTCTTGAAGGAATCGGCCTGAGTGAATATTTTATGAGGAGGACTCCCCAGGCAATTGAAGCAGCTTCAAAAATACATTACTGGGACATGATCAAACTAAAAAGCTTCTGCACAGCCAAGGACATAGTAAGTAAAGCAAGCAGATGGCCCTCAGAATGGGAGAATGTATTTGCAGGTTATACCTCCAATAAAGGTTTAATAACCAGAATCCACAGAGAACTCAAACGTATTAGCAAGAAAAGAACAAATGATCCCATCTCAGGGTGGGCAAAGGACTTGAAGAGAAACTTCTCTAAAAAAGACAGATGCACAATCTACAGACACATGAAAAAAAGCTCATCATCCTTAATCACCAGAGAAATGCAAATCAAAACTACTTTGAAATATCACCTAACCCCAGTAAGAGTAGCCCACATAACGAAATCCCAAAACCAGAGGTGTTGGAGTGGATGCAGAGAAAGGGGCACACTTTTACACTGCTGGTGGGAATGCACACTGATATATTCTTTTTGGAAGGATGTTTGGAGAATACTTAGAGATCTAAAAATAGACCCGCCATTCGATCCTATAATTCCTTTACTAGGTATATACCCAGAAGACCAAAAATCACAATATAACAAAGACATCTGTACCAGAATGCTTATTGCAGCCCAATTCATAATTGCTAAGTCATAGAAGAAGCCCAAGTGCCCATCAACTCATGAATGGACTAGCAAATTGTGGTACATGTATACCATGGAATATTATGCAGCCTTAAAGAAAGATGGGGACTTTACCTCTTTCATGCTTACAGGGATGGAGCTGGAACATATTCTTCTTACAAAGTGTCTCAAGAAGAGAAGAAAAAGTATCCAATGTACTCAGCCCTAATATGAAGCTAATTTATAGCTTTCATATGAAGGCTATAACCTAACTATAGCCCAAGAATATGGGGAGAGGGCCAAGGGAGGGGAAAGGAGGGGGGAATTCAGGGTGGAGGGAGGGTAATGGGTGGGGCCACACCTATGGTGCATCTTAGAATGGGTACAGGCGAAACCTACTAAATGCGTAATACAAATGTCTACATACAATAACTAAGAAAATGCCATGAAGGCTACATTGAACAGTTTGATGAGAATATTTCAGATTGTATATGAAACCAGCACATTATACCCCTCGATTGCACAAATGTACACAGCTATGATTTAACAATAAAAAACTAAATAAATAAACAAAGTCAATACCAAAATAAAAAAATTTTATTTTCAGGAATTTAGACAAACGCACTGAACTGTCAATCCTGTATTCATAGTAGTGGGTTCCACACTGATTTTAATCTTCTTAGCTACAGTTATAAGTTGAATAGCTTTAACAGGATTTATTTTTCAATTTAAATACTCTAGATTTCATAACTCCTATACTTTCCCTATAAGGTTCCTAGTTTCTAATTATCAGGAATTCCTCGATACTTAACACCCTGTTGGTGTTCTAATTTTTTTTTTCTTTTTTAAGCAAATAAAAATAAAAATAAATGTTTTCTCTATAAATTAGAAAACAATGTAATAGAATAAAACTTGTACATTGCCTGTAGTTTTTAAATAATCGGACCCAATTAAAACATTCAATAATTGTCTTTGACAGTTTACCAATAAATAACAAATGATAAGAATATGTAAAAAAAAAAAAAAAAAAGCTTAATTAGATTTCTAAATGGACCTACCTGGATTTCATTAAATCCCCAGACATATAAGACTATCACTATTTTCTTTTTTTTTTTGACTATCACTATTTTCATAGTAAAAATAGTTACTTTATTTAAAACAATTACTTTAGTTGCTTTTAATTATCTATATAATAATAATTTAATTTGAAATAGTATGATAATAATCAAAAGCAATTTAAGTAATTTTCAATAAAAGCAATGAACCTTGCAATTCAAAACACAAATCAAAGCTGAAGGCTCTTCTAAGAATAGTTGGAATATTCTTTTTCTGTCACTCTTCAAATGAACGTAATTCTTAAAAATCATACTTTGAAATACTGTAAACAACTATGGCCATGGGGTCATGTAAAAGTACAGACTTTTACATAAAAAAATCAGTATATTTAGTACCTTTAAAGGAGTATATTATTAGCACATCAAAATGAGTTTATGTTTTTTAAAGATTAGGACACTGGCTTATTTTTTCTTTCTTTCTTTCTTTCTTTTTTTTTTTTGGATTCACAGAGTCACACTTTCTTGCCCTTAGTAGAGTGCCATGGCTCACAGCTCACAGCTCACAGCAACCTCAAACTCTTCAGCTCAAGTGACGCTCTTGCCTCAGCCTCCCAAGTAGCTGGGACTACAGGCACACGGCACCATGCCCGGATGTTTGTAGAAATGTGGTCTCGCTCTGGCTCAGGCTGGTCTCCAACACGTGAGCTCAGGCGATCAACCTGCCTAGGCGTTCCAGAGCTCTGGGATTACACTGATATATTTCCCAAACGTTTCAGACAGACAACAAATGGCAAGTTAAGTTGGGGGACTCAGTATGACCCAGGGGCTTTCTGGACTCCAGTGTTATTATTCTGATCCAGACTTGGTAAAATCATAGCCTATGAAATTTCTGTGTCCTTTTGATTAATCTCCTCTTCTTCTGATTCACTCTCCAGGTCTCCCCACTGAAGAAGATCTGAGGATTCCTCTACTACAACTTCCCATTCTCTTCAATCTCCTCAGATGTCCAGTGGGAAAAGTAGCTGAAAAGCTCCAATGATTCCCACTTTATCACTAGTGCAAAGTAATTGCTTTTGAATTTGTCTTTTGCTTTAATATGGGTGGATGTGTATGGGAGAAAGAGAGAGAGAAAAAAAGAGAGAGAGAGAAAGAGAGAGAGAGAGAGACTGACTGACTCTTTAGCGCTTACTTTTTTCTGAAAATCTATTTCTCAACCTAGCCAGGACAAGATGCTGAGCCCTTCTTCTCTCTCCCCCTTCCCTGCAGACATGGTGTCCACCTGTTGCTCTTTCCAAGCAGGCTGTAACCCATTTCCTTACAAAAGCAAAGGCTACTGCACTCTCCCCTGAGATTTTCTTTCTTACTAACTTCATCTTTTCTCCCTAAATGAAGAAAGGATGTTGAAATCCGAATGAGACCAATGTTACAATAAGGATAACCTTGAATAGACTTTTTTTAAAGGGAACCATTTGAAATAAAGCTACTTTAGCTACCATAACTCACGATGCCCGTCACCACTCAGCTGCAGAGCCCAGTGACAACCTCTGGCTCTTCCTTGAGTAAGAGGCGTGTATCCGCCCGATCCCGTTTCCCTTGCTCAAGAGATGTGCGAATCCCCCACTGTGTACTAGGAGCTCCTCACAGAGCAGGTTTCCTTCCTATCTGACAAAGAAAATTATTGGGCTTGAAGGTGGCTGCCAAGAGATTTAGTTTCTGGGTTTTATTATTATTATTATTAATAACACAAGGCAGTCAAATCTATGGATAATGTGTGACTAACAGGACAGAGGGTCAATGCTGTCTGTTTTAAGGATGACCTTCCAAAGAGTCTTTCCCTTACCCATGGCACTCTGGCCAGAACCTCCCTCAGGAGAAGCCCTCTGAGAAGTTTCTGTCTTGCTCAGGGACTCCTAAGTTCTGCCTCTAATGAACTTTGTAGCTTTTGTTCTGCGAAATATTAACAATAGGCATATCAGAACCCAAATTAATATTTATAAGACATTTTCATCTACATTTCCTCATTTGATACAACAAAGGGGAGGGAGATGTTTGGGTTTTTTGAACATCATGTATTTTGAGAGTGTTTCCCGTTCACTCTCTGTACATGCAATTAGTAATGTGATAGCTGGTCTTGAATTTAGGATTGCAATAGTCTGCATCCAGGATTTAGTGAACTAGTTGAACAGATAAATGCAGAGGGGCCTTTCTGATTCAGGTAGTTATTTTATCATAAATTTATGCATATGTTCTTTTAAGTCATCTTAATTTGCAACTTTGATATTGAGAAGACCATGCTTTTACAAGCTGTCTGATTCTCTTGGATAGTAAAGGAAGAGCTATCCGGATGGCTAGCCCTGCATACTGATTTTTGGCTTTTCCTGGCTCCAGACTCACTGGAATTCTTGGATACAAATTCAAACATTTTCGCAAGCTTCCACTACTATTGCTAGTTTACTCTTTCTTCTTCATGCCCTCGCTTAAAAAAAAAAGTAGTGATTCTTCAGATTCACTCCCCAATTTTAGGTGTACATGGTGTCTAGTGCCGATTGGAACCATTTAACACCACCTAGAATCTATTTCCTTATTACAAAGCAGAGATGATCTGGGCTACCAGAGAAAATAGAAGAATGCAGCTCCAGGCTGAGCTCTGCTGTTAACGGTTCCAGCTTCCCTTTCAACCACATGCCTCCAGAGACACACTGCCTTAAGTGGGCAAACCACTGAGAAAATTCCCATCTGACAATTGTCTTCCAAGAAGGGTCAAAGGAATTAACCCATAGTTAAGGAGGCGAGAGTGTGCTTAACTACTTTAAGTACACAGACAGTTGTGCACACAGACTGGAGCAGCTGGTTTCTATCTCTGATGGGGAATGAACAAGAGGAAATGGAACATCCCTGCAGCAGGAAAGGAGGGAGGCAAGAAGGAAGATGCTGGATAAGGTTTATGAAGCATCCACTGTGGGCTGGAGCTTTGCACACTTTGCTTCTCTCCGTGCATAGAAACCAAGGTTAGAGAGCAGCTCCATTCCTCCAAGTTCACCAAATGACTAAGTGGTAGAACTTGTACGTGAACCTACTTTTATACAACTGAAAAGTCCTTTCTACTACAGAAGTAATTCTTATATTTTATGAGAAGCAAGAGAACTAAGGATTCTCAGAAACTCTTATGGAATTGGTAGCCCATTTCTTAGAAAAATATATAAACACCTACACAATCATACACATGTTTTGGTCCGGTACATATGGTACGGGATCCTAATAAATCCCCCACAAGGAAGTGTGCTGTGGCTCAAGGAAGAACAGCCAAGCCTGATTACAGCATAAAAACAATAACTTGGAGGAAAAATGGAAAAATTTTTTTTAAAAAGGAGACTGCATAAATCCCTTTCAGTTTCCTTTTTGTCTGAATTTCCTCTTACACATTTTGTTTAACAGAAAAGACAATTTTTAAAAATTCTTTAAATAATCTTTTTTCAATGGGTTCAAAGTCATGATAACAATAATGAATTTTCAAAAACATAATGGTTAGGTAAGAAATATCCCCTTTTAAGGTAACGTGTTAATATTAAAACAAGATTCTGGAAAGAGCTGTCTCTAGCCACATTGAATTACTGAAGCAGAAACCAATTTATCATCTTAATAGCAGATAATTTAATAACAGGGTTGGGTGCTGAGCTCTCTGAATTAATGACCAGAAGAGGGGCCAGGAGAATGGCAGAAACGGCCAGGGCTGTTTTCAGGACAGGACTGATCGGCGCATCGAGTGCTCCACTGAACCGCCCCCATCCACTGCAGCTCCATTTCACACATGAGAAAGTGAGAAGATACTCATTTTATGTCCAAGTAAAGAGTGCGATGCTACTGTAGTGTACATTGCATTATTTCTTTGTAATAAATATAAAGAAAGCACGGGTTAGTGTTCTCGGACAGAATGCAGTTAAGTCTCAAGGTAGGTAAACAAAGACATTGGAAGGCGTACACGGGGAGCAGGGCCCTGCAGTATTCAAGGACGCTTCATGCAGTAGGTTGACCTGCTAATTAAATGGTGTTGGAATGCTGCAGAAAGCAGAGGCAGGGAATTGAGAAATTGGCAGACTGAGGGACTTTAAAGAACTGTTTTCTTAAAAATAAGATTAATAAGCAAGCACTGTGGATTTTAAAGAGAGTTTTAGACATGGCGATGGCAATACCAAGCATTAACTAATTACCCTGGTGCTGTACTGTGTCACCCCCTGGACCTACGTGTGCGTGACTCCTGAGTGCGGAGACACGAACTCCACCTGCTGGGAAAACTACCACAACCGCAGTAAAACCTACACGTGAGTTAAATTTGGTACCAAAGAAGTTGATTTTTTTTTTTTTTTCTGACACAACTCTTTGTGAAACAGGAGCACACAAATAAGAGAAGGAAACAGCTTCTTATGAATTTAGGGTTTTCACTTTCAGCTGGGCCCCTACAGTCCTCCTTACCTGAGCCCATTCTCTCCTTTGGCATTTGCCACAATGGCCAGTTGGCGGCCAGGGTTCAATTTAACACTCTCTCCATGCTTCCCGATTGATGCTTAGCCTCCCAAATCTAGGAAAGTAAAGACGTCTGAATTTCTTATAATTTGCTCAGGAAATCACACGCCCTCTGGGAGAACCTCGCTTCCTTCCCACTTACACGCTGATGTGTATAAATCCACAGTAATCCTCGTACGGGGTTTCCCTCACCTTCAGGGATAAAATCCCTGTGTGCACATTAATACAAACCTCTTCCAGCAGGGGTTTAACTAGGATCCTTTCCTCCTTTCTAGTCAATGGTGCTATACTTGCCAAACCCATGACTCTTTAATCTGGCATCTGACAGCTTCACTCCTTTGCCCTCCTCAAGTCTCTGTCCCTCTCTCCTCCATCTCTTCCCATAGTGAGTGACTCATCTCAATCTCACAGGTTGGTCCTCTTCTCCAGGGACTTGATAAGCTCTGATAACTCAGAAGTTATTAAGTTATCTCATCTATTTTCAAGGCTTCAGGGACCCTCAAATATTCCAGGATAACTTCTGAAATAAATACAGCACTTCTAGCACCCAAGCCTGCCTGGTGTACTTTACATGCTGAACACATACTCCCTAATCACAGTTATAAAGCTATTCGTGGTCTAATTCCAAATTACATTTTTTAGTTTCTTTTTTAGACTCTCTCTCCTTCTCTGCCAAGAGCTGATGACTTGATACTTCAGGTTCAATAAACTTGTGATGAATGAATGACTAATGCACTCAAGCGCCTGGAGCTAAAAGTTATCTGCTTGAGCCAAAATGAATTTAAAGTTTATGAGAAAATGTATCATTTCCATGCCTTGTCCCCTAAAGCACCAATCTTTTAAACCTCTAGTCCTCAAGGTTCTGTCCTAGGGAAATATTTCAAGCCTGTTCCAGGAAGGTAGCTCTCTCTCATGCGGACAGAAATTAAATCCAATCTGTTTGTGTCCCCATATAGTAAAATGTAAGTCAAAATTTCAGTAGCCTTTTTACAGAAGACCAAACTGAAGCCTTTGTGCCCTACCCAACACTTCATCTTTTCATAAAAGACTCTAATCACCAAAGCGTTGTGTGTGCATGCACACATAATGGGGACAGTATATGCTGAAAATGTCACTGCGTTCCCTGATAGATTGCCATAAAGAACTGGTAGATTTCCCAGGCATGATATGACCTATGAGAACCAAAATTCTATTCAATTCTACGATTCTTACTCGTGTGACTTATTATAGTCACTTTCAAGTCACCAGAGCAAGGAAAAGTAGCCTTTTTCTATTTCAGCGTGTGATTAGAAAAATTGTTACTTTCATTTGTTTTCCTAAGCATCTCTCTCATCCAAAAATCTTACAACCCTCTAACACTTCTATACACTTGATGGAAAAATACTAAGGAGGCAGGAGCCTTTAGCCATCCTTTCCATTGAAAGGAAAATTCCGTAGAGTTTACCAGACATACAGCAAGGCCTCCCAAACTTTCATCTTTAACTCTCCACATAAATCTCACACTGATCATGAAAGCTCTGCTTCCGGCCTGTGCCCTCCCCAACCCATCCTCTGTCTCACCAGCTGAGTCACTTTTTAATACACAAATGGGGGCCCCTCCTTCCTATGCCGCTGTCAAGGTCTGGGAAATGTCATTTCCTTCCTTTCCCAGTTTCATATCACGGCCTTATCCATGCGCCACATCCTTCTTAAAACTGGTCCCCTTTTCTAAACACCCCCTCCTTCCTTCCACCTGGTGAGGGGCCTTTGTACACGCTAAACTCGCTCACTTGACCTCCTTTCTCTTCTGATGAACATAAACTCATTAAGATCCCATTTGAACCAGTTTGCCTTTCCCCAAAATTTCACCCCCCCAATCCTCAGCCATAATGATTGTATTTTTCTTCCTCTGTCTTCACGGAGGCATTTATGCATATCTTGGTTAAATAATTTATTTTGGTGTAATGTGATTATATGCATCTTTTATTAATTTCTTTCTTTCTTTTTTTTTTTTTTTTTGTAGAGACAGAGTCTCACTTTACTGCCCTCGGTAGAGTGCTGTGGCGTCACACGGCTCACAGCAACCTCCAGCTCTTGGGCTTATGTGATTCTCTTGCCTCAGCCTCCCGAGCAGCTGGGACTACAGGCGCCCGCCACAACGCCCGGCTATTTTTTTGTTGTTTCAGTTTGGCCAGGGCTGGGTTTGAACCCACCACCCTTGGCATATGGGGCCTGCGCCCTACTCACTGAGCCACAAGTGCCGCCCTCTTTCTTTTTTTTCGAGACAGAGTTTCACTTTGTCACCCTGGGTAGAGTGCAGTGGCGTCACAGCTCACAGCAACCTCCAACTCCTGGGCTTAGGCAATTCTCTTGCCTCAGCCTCCCAAGCAGCTGAGGATCACGGGCACCCAGCACAACCCCTGGCTATTTTTTGTTGCCGTTTGGCCAGGGCCAGGTTTGAACCCACCACCCTCGGTATATGGGGCCGGTGCCCTACCACTGAGCCCCAGGCACCACCCCTTTTATTAATTCCTTTAAAATATGCATTGTGCTCTCTGACTAGACTAGATTATACCTAGGAAATAATAATTACACAGGGAATTTTTTTTCAACAAAGTACTTTATGAGCTCATAGTGTGGGAATGAAATAGTTAAAGACTGATAGTCTGGGCTGTTGTATATGAGGTCAGACAATTAAGTTCTTGAACTCATCTTAGGAAAAGTGCTACATACCTCACTGGTGAATATCACTCTAACCGTAAGATGACCAGGGTAAGTTCCTGGATGGTGACCGTAGTGATATTCAGCAGTCACGCAGGTAGCACTTGTTTCTAGGATGAGTTTGCAAACTTGAGCATATGACTTCATAGTAGATGGCAAGTTTGTTTATCTACAAGGGAATTATCACAGTTGTGAGCAGGTGGGGCACACTTTTACGAAGCTTTCCAAGAAGACCTAAGAGCTTCACAGACTTCACTTACAGAGGCAGAGGGTATTTGACCGTATACCAGGTACGTGTGTATGTATTTTGCATGGGGGTTTGTCATGGGGAGAGTGGAAGGAGAGAGAGAGAGAGAGAGAAGGAAAGAGAGAGTTTGGATGTCTTGAGGAACATGTTCCTCAGTTATCAGCACAGTTATTATTTTGCAGCAAATCCATATTGGGAGCAAGGCAGCTTACCTAGACAAACTGTTGACTGAGCTGAAATTGTATATTTGAAGTAAACTTAAGGAGAAGACTGAAAATTCTTTGCCAGTGGCATAAAAGACTCAATGTGAAGGAAATGGTCACCTGTGCCTAGGGAACAGAATGGGTGAGTTTAATAAAAGGCTTCCGTGCACAATATAAATCCAAGTTGTTAAGAAGAGGCCTGAGCTGAACCAGGGCATGGCAGCCCCCCTTTGCCCCCCAACCCCAAGTTCTCACCAGTTCTTGGTTGAGAGGGGATTTAAAGTCAACTCATCCATCTCTTAGATGTTTGCTATTTAGAAGTGAATTTTTAAACCTATTGGAGCTTCAGCTATTTCCAAATAATCCTGTTGCGGCCCTGCCTAAAATCTGTGATACAAAGCCATTTTGGGGGGCTGGGATTCAAATTTTAGCTGTAATGGAAATCTTCTGCTCAGAATACATGGAGAGGCTAAAATGCTTTGCAAGGCTGGGTTCCATTTGAACGTGCTAACTCCTTCACAGGTGAACTGGCTAAAAACATGCCCATCACACTTGCAAATGTTAGCGTACAATTAAATGCATGTTAGTTGGGTATTTAAGAAATGAAATCTATCTCAATATTGGTATATATATCACATTTTACAAATAAATCCAATCCATATCAAATAATAAGGGTTACAAAAAAAAAAACTCCCAGAATTTTAATATCACAATGTTTCTGCATTGATCCAAGAAAGTGGCAATTTCAAATTCAGATGTAACATTGTTTAACAGATGTCATTCAATAGACGAGATCATTTCATCAACTTGTGAGCTGCCTCAGTTTCACGCACTGTGTTGTTTTCTCTCGCCCCCTATTTCGGCATTTCTTTGGGAGGTTTATGCACCAGCCGAAGTCCACCATATACTACATGTTTACAGACCTGCAGCAGTCAACATCTGTAGAAAGGTTTCAGAAATTGATTTAAAGCCTGCAACATAAGCATATCCAGTCCTAATAGAACACAAAACCATATATCTTCTTTGAGAGACTGACAGACGCTCCCTACTCTGACTAGGGATAATAGATCCCTGCCATGCACAGATGTAGTTTCAACTCTGGGGAGATGAAACCTAATGATGGATCAGTATAACCGAATCATGCTGACATTTGTATCTGGGAACCCCACAGCGCAGTACAGACTCTGTGTGTGTGTGTGTGTGTGTGTGTGTATACATACATATATATATATATATATATATTTTTTTTTTTTTTTTAATTTTCCCTACCACATTTCTCCAACTGTATCAAAAAGTTCTGCCAGGGTGACAAGCATATGATCGAGGAGTTGAATGGTATATAAAGATAGGGCAAACTGCTTTCCAAAGCAAAATTTCATAGTTGGAAGTTTTAACAATTAATTGCACTTCTGGCAACCCCACTGAAAATTAAATTAAATGGTAGAACTATTTCATTAGAAGGCTTTGGCAGAATAAACCTAATGGATTGAAAGATTTATACGATTAAAGATGGCAAATAAGCTGCTTTCTGAGTGCTTTTAAGTCATAGGTCTTAACCTTATGATGTATTTCTCTCCCCCTCTGTGGTGAGTTCCTCAAGGGCAGGAGCTGGACTCTTATTCACCTATAGTTTCCACCAGCGTTCATGGCACAAGTGCATATTACTAAGTCCACGTATAGAATCATTGTGAGCTGTGGAGTTCAAGTCTGAATCAAAGTCCTATCATTAATGAAATATATGGCTATTAAGGATGAAATTGTGCCTCTTCCCCTTCCCCAAATCATATAAATAAAAGGACCAGACAGTAAATACTCTAGGCTTTGCTGGCCCTATGATCTTTGTAGCAATTACCCCATTCTGTGGTTGCAGCTTAAAAGTGGCCATGGACTGTGGGTGTGGCTGTGTCCCAATTAAACTTTGCTTCTAAAACCAGGCAATGGGCAAGATTTCACTTCTAAATCTGTCGTTTGCACACTCCTGATATAAGTAAGTGATTTGAATTAATTCAGTGTTTCTCCTTGATCAAATCAGGAGATAAATATTCAAAAAAAGGAGTGTAATATTTTCCAGTGAGTGAGCCAATCTCAATACTAACTATTCTTGCTTTCAGATTTCATGCTACAGCGGCCCAGAGATTTAGAGGATCACATAATCCAGGACATTTCATAAAACATACGGCCTGGTGAGGCTCTCCTGGGAGGACTCCAGGTGTCCAATACAGAAAAGGCCTAGAGATGGAAATTTGGGGGAAGGGTGGGAGCTCGTTATGTGTATTGAAACTCTGTTTGCATAACACACACAGAGTTTTTAATTAAATTGCATATTTAAAGAGGTGGTGTGACTTTGGGGAAGCTAATGTATATTTTATTCTTAATCCTCTACTCTGGAAAATGATTATTCCCAATAATCTACTCAACTGAAGTCTTACAATACTAGGTCTTTTATCTTTAGCATGTTTACTATGATCTAGAAGGTTCCATGTAATAAAGAAAACTAGCTTCAAGTCAGTGAGTTAAACTCTGTACTTAGCATGCCAGGTAGCCTGATGCGAAGCAGCCAGTTCATTCACTTGCTGATTGAAAACAAACTTTTCATCCTGAATTCAACTCCCCAATGTGCTCTATAGCCTGGACTTTGATCAACTCCCACTTCCTCTTAGCTATTCTACATTACTTTTCTTCTATTCTCTACTCCCAGTCATATTACAGATGCACAGCAAACTGAGTGTCTTTGCACACAATCTACAGTGGACAACGTTGAATGACAGAATAAAGTTAACATTTCGCCCACACCCATTTTTTACCTATTTGTTTAAACCAATAGCTGCATCCGGAATTCTCAGATCTGGTTGGAGTCAGCATCTTATTTTTCTTCAAATGAAAGATTCCTAGGCTAACTTCTAAGATTTTCATCATGATCTTGTCATACGAAATTTCTTGTCCTGTACTGGATGAAAGTATGTCTGTCTTTTCCAGATCTGGTTCAATCTGGTCCTTCTCAATCACTCTAATCTATGATGTTAAGTTTCTTCTCTAAAAATCTTATAGCATTATTTTTTGAGCCACACTCATATAATTCTAATTTTTTTAGACCTAGTTTCTAAAGTCCTAAGCATTTATTCTCTATTGTATGCCATTTGGGGACGAAACTGGAACCTCCTTGAAGTCCAGGACCATCTTTTCCCCCACTGAATCCAAGATAGTACGTTGAATGTGGGAATTGATTGATACCTGCTGCATGCACTGAACAACTGGCTGTCATACTAACTAGAAATCGTAACCATCTAAACTCCAGAGAACACATACCATCCCTTCCTTAGCAAAAAGCTAATGTACACAGCATGGTCTCACAACTGCAAGAAATAATGAATGAATGATCTTAGGACTCCAGCCCAGGAAAGTAACAATCTATGTTGCCAAAATTTCTATGAGCAAATTTGCTCTTAAATGTACTTTACATTACATATATATAACAAAATTTTGTTATTTTGTTATATATATAACATTTTGTTACTCACTTTGTTATTTCTCCAAGTCCAAAACATGGAGCCTAAACCATCACAGAGTCTAGAATAGCGGTTCTCAACCTGTGGGTCGCGACCCTTTGGGGGTCTCTTGCACATCATATATTTACATTACGATTCATAACAGTAGCAAAATTACAATTATGAAGTAGCAACAAAAATAATTTTATGGTTGGGGGTCACCACAACATGAGGAACTGTATTAAACCTATTAGGAAGGTTGAGAACCACTGGTCTAGAACCTTTTAATTCAATTTAAATTTTAGACACATATGTAACGTCCTTAATCTTTACTAAGTGACACCTAAGAAATCATCTTTTTTTATTTTTCAGAAATCATCTATTAATATAATCATTTGGGATCAGAATTAGGTATTTGAAGAACTTGCTCCTCTAAATATATGCATCGCTTATAGTGATTAAACATGAGTACCAGTCATTTAAAATCTACCCTAATATACAGAGCATGAGTTACTTATACAGAGGCAAATAAATTACAGACAAATTGCACAGACAGTTCTGCCAGCACAGGAGATCCGGGGTTAAAAACCCACTGGCTGGCTGGGAACTCTTGTTTCAGAGTAACTTGCCCAACCATAGTAAACAGCCATGTAAGACTCCCTTTGTTACGATGCTAGTTTCAAATTATATCCTAAAACTAAACCCTTGCTTCAGGATACAATGGTAAAAAATGGCTTCATATTTGCACAGAAGGAAAAGAACATGACATTTTATCGTGACATAAAAGGAATATGCAATTGCATTGTGTCTAACACAGCACATCCCAGTGTTCTAAATGGGTAAAAGGAACACAAACGCAGCACTCTCTTGGAACACGGAAACACACATCTGGGCTTCTTTACGTAATGTCATTGTCATGGCTTATTATGACAATATGTTATTCTGAGGTTTCTGGGCATATCTAACAAGTTCATTTGTCAGCTAAAAACCTTCTGTCTTTTACTTATAGACAGATAACGGAAGACCCACTTACGATAAGACACTGGATAGTTCATTACGCAGAAATGCCTACTGTTTTCTCCGCCAGATGTAAGTCAACGCAGGGCCAATGCCAGGCCAAAAGCCTTTCTAGCAGCTTCTAGTGGCTTTGATCTGGCCCCTGGTTGCTGTAAGATTCAGAAGGTACTAAATAAAGTATGCAGTATCCACACATATACAGAGACTCTGAAGATGTTTTTCTCTAGCATTCCTTTGGAAGCTTTCCTTACCCCATGGATAACAACAGGACCATTGATAATACCAGTTTTTTAAGAAGCTAAGGAGGAGGTAGGAGGAAGTCATGTAGCTATAAAGGAACAAAATACGTACCCTCCTTGTGAATCTGTCCTAATTCACATGCCTCTCCACAAGCATTTATTCCTGCAGTGACAACTGTGCAATTGGAGTGCAAGTATTTAAGGAAATAATTATTTTAATTAAGCCCAGAACACACCCCTCACATCTCTGTTTGCAATAATTCTTTTGCAATTAAAGTAATGAATCTAGTCGAGAAAATGAGAGATTTTTTTGAGTTCCTCTAATTGTATAATTTTTTCTAGCTTGTAAAGTGCCCAATAAGAGCTCTTCAGATTTGCCAAAACATTCCCTTCCTGTGATGTTGTGAGAAAGACTTTGAAGGCATCATTTATGCCCTTGGGACAGAAAACTCAGGGTCCAGGAACAACACCCATTAACTCTCCTATTAAGTAAGTCACTTTCCTTCACACCTCTGGTGGCCAACCTAAAAAAAGAAAAAGAAAGAAAGAAAGAAAAAGAAATGCTGTCTGTAGCAATGAATGGGGGCTCTGGGGCCCGTTCCCAATATCCCAGGCGATCCTGGTCCTCGTGGAGAGGTCTTGCCTCATTTCCCACACATTTTCTGACCTATTTTGTCTGCCTTTTCTCAGAAGGATTTTGCTTGCTCTGCTGTGGACTAAGCTGTAAACTAATTACCTTGTTCAAATCCCTTTGTAACGCC
Organism: Nycticebus coucang; assembly: GCF_027406575.1. Lineage (NCBI taxonomy): Eukaryota > Metazoa > Chordata > Mammalia > Primates > Lorisidae > Nycticebus > Nycticebus coucang. The sequence continues at coordinate 29,604,743 of NC_069802.1, forward strand.
CCTAATCCTATTAGTCATAAGAATGTCTGAATACTGATTGCAAACTTTTTTTTTATCTTTTTAAAGAGAGAGAGGAGAAAGGTCCAGTCGTTTTGTCCTGCGGGGGTCAGGGTGAGGGGCTCTTGCCAGTTCATTGAACGGAGGCAAAGACAATTCTGGCTGCCCAAAGTCCCAGGCCACCTACCCTACAGAATAAAACCATTGCCTCTATTCATTCATTCATATTCCTGTACGCGCATCTCTCTCTCTCTCCCCCTCTCTTTTTTCCTCTCTCTCTCTCTCACAGACACACGCTCACACCCACTGGATCTAGTTATCATTTGTATCAATCTGAACATCTCATACAAGGCAAGTTGCAGACACTGTCCGTCACAGCAGAGCACAGTGAACCCTGGCCCCACCTCGGAGCTCTACTTCACTCTCCTCCTTTCATTGGGAACAACTTAATGAAGAGGGTGACACTATTCCAAGAAGTCAAAGAAGCCATATGAAGTCGAGGAAATGAACAAATGTTACAACAGAACTCACTGGCCCTCGGAGTCTTAACTTCTTTTCTTCAAAGAACTCTCACAAGTCTTGTTAAAGCACTTTCTCTCAGCCTCTGTAGAAGAAGCCAAGACCGTTGCCTCCTGCTGTCTGTAACTGAGGGAACTTTAATCACTTTCCTTTTTTGTTCCCACTGGGGAAGGAGCCCGACTGCAGGAAAGGCCTGCAGTCAGAGCCCAAGGTAAAGAGCTTGAAATTTATCTGACTTCATAAAGGATGTATCCTGCCCCCCATTCTTGCTTTTGCCCAGAGGGCTGCTCTGGGGATGGCTGCTCTGTCTTAGAAAAAACAAACATTTGCTGTAAACATAGAGGCAGATGCTACTTCTTAGCATCCAATTTTCCTACCCCTTGCCCTTCTTTGCATACAAAGAATACCTGTGTTCTGGATGCAGAAAGTCAACTTTTTTATATTAATGAAATTTTTTTCCCTGGCACTATTTTTTTTTTTTTCTGATAGCATAAGAAGGCATTGTTTTAGAAATTATCCTGAAGGGGGTGGCGCCTGTGGCTCAGTTGGTAGGCGCCAGCCCCATACACCGAGGGTGGCGGGTTCAAACCCAGCCCCGGCCAAACTGCAACCAAAAAATAGCCGGGCGTTGTGGCGGGCGCCTGTAGTCCCAGCTACTCGGGAGGCTGAGGCAAGAGAATCGCTTAAGCCCTGGAGTTGGAGGTTGCTGTGAGCTGTGTGAGGCCACGGCACTCTACCAAGGGCCATAAAGTGAGACTCTGTCTCTACAAAAAAAAAAAAAAAGAAATTATCTTGAAGAAAATGTGATGTGTTAGAAGAGAGTCCTTCCTTTTACTTCTTTCTGGGGTCTGATCAAAATGTTATAATAGGAAAGCAAAATTTTCTTAGATAATGACATAAGATTCCCAACATAACATAGTTCAAGTACAAGTGCTTCTGATCTATCGTCAGCTTTCACAGAGTCTGTTTAAGATACAGAAAGTTGGATTTCTTCTGTATAGTTTCTTGGCATAAAAGAGAGACGTGGGTAGTTTCCGTGTGTGTGGCTGTGGCTGCAGACATCAGTGTATTGGTTAAAAAGAAGGGTACATCACTCTCTGGTTATACACGGCTTGTGCTCTAAGGAAATTAAAGACCTAAAGTGCGTGAGGAGCATTTGTTAGCAGTAGTTTAAATATAATGAGAATACAATCTCAGCAGGGGAGGAGGACGATAAGTTTTGCGGTATTTTCATATTCTGTTACTGGATACAGAAAGGATTCTGGGTGTTTTAAAGAAATGTGTTTGCTACAATAGAATGCGTAAATAATACACATATAACTTGAGGTGAAGGTTAAATTAAGAATCATTCATTCACAGAAAACTTTCTCTCTACTAAGGTGTAAACTATCAATTTAGTTGTGTTCCTGGCAAAGACAAAAGATTCCTGTCTTTGCGATTAAAAACATCACCAGCTATCCTGGAAAAACACATTGCCCCCTGAAACTGCAGCAGAGAGAGCCTCTGTCTGACAGGTGACAGGATCAAACGGCGCAGAATGTCCACAGAAGCATTTCTACAAAAACGCAATAGCAGATGTCCCAGCAGCATCTTACAGCGTCCACACAAAAGTCAAAGGCGTAGCTGCCAGTGGTCAGCCTGGGACCAAAACCACACAGCTGAGCGTGAGCACACCACTCTCCAGGGGTCGAGCTCTCGAAGAGTCCACGTCAGTAATGAGCAGGTGAAATGAACAAGGAGAAAAAAAATGAGAAAATGTGTCCTGATCTAACAATAGTAATTCCGACATTGCACTTCCGGGGCGGCTTCCTCAGCACCTGCTTCACTGTGATCCGGTCAACGTCACATGTCCTGTACAATCCCAGGAACTCACACAAACCTTCCCCATTGATTTAATTTTAGTTTTACTTTAAAAGAGCTAAATGAAAATACAACTTGTTATCTGCATTTATTTAATAGATCAGGTGGATGGGTTTTCACACCCTTATCAACTGGAGGTCTGAAGGGTTGACCGCACCTGCCCCGTCCCTCCTTCGGCCCCACTTCTTACTACTCCTCTTCACTTTCTAATATCCTGTCTGCTTCTCAGATGCACAAGATACATTTAGGCCACGGCGATCTTGCATTTTCTGGTCTCTGCCTCAAACGTGGTTCGATTTTTTTTTTCATCCCTTCTTTGCCTTTAGGACTCAGCTGAAATGGCCGATCCTCAGAGGCCTCCCAAATCCTCCTGCATAAAATAGTACTTCCCTCTTCCCATTGCATCCTGTGATCTTTATCTTCTTCATATTACTTATTTCTGTCTGAAATGACCACATTTTCTTTTCAAAAACGTATCTATGTACATCACTGTTATTTCCAGGTTCTCCACTACCAAACATCACGCCAAGAAAACAGGAACATTTTCGTCTGATATACACCAATACCTTTGACATACAACAAGCCCCTCCATAAATATTTACTGACTATGTGAATGAACTAAATTTTCCATTAAAGAGACTGTGTCATTCAAAATATTGAGTAACAGTATAAATTTAAATCCACTCTCTCAGCATTTAGAAATATTAGGGTCACAAGCAAGACTCATAGAAACACATGACAAAATAACATCTGCCTTGATTATGAAACAAGAAGAGGAAACTATAAACTGAGTCTTAAAAGTGACAGCAAATTACTTTCTTTCCATGGCTAACAGCACCTCGCAGGTCCGGCACTTGCCCACATTCTGCCTGGGTTCTGAGACAGCGCACCAAGCAGCTTCAAAACAGAGTCAAAGTCAAAACATCCATCTGTGCCACAGAGGACGTGACAGTCTGTAACAAAACCACAGCAGGCGGACTTATTTCCTAAAGCTCCCTGAACATGCAGGAAAGATAACCGAGTCACTGACCAGCAGCTCCCAGGCCACAGCCCCACCCACCTGACCCCCAGCTGATACAGCTGCAGGGACAAAGGCCCAAGTGGCCTGCAGCTGGGGAGTGGGACAGATGCCACTAGACTTGCCAGCAAAATTAATATCACACAAATGCCCTTCTGTTTGCAGAGTCAAATTAAAGTCTAGGAGCCTTTGTCTAATGGGGGAAAAAGGATTAAGAAGAATGTTGTAATTCTGTCGCCGTTAGGCCAGGAAACTGGGGAAGTCTGTTAGCTGGAAGGAGCGGGATTCCAGGAGTTATAAAATCCTGTATTTTCTGTTATGGCCACTTAGGGGCACTCAAAGGCCTAGAAATGGTCTTTTGAGTTCAAATTGAAAGAAGTATGATTTTTTAACATGTCAATACCAACAGCATATAATAAGTGCATTCCTGCCTGTGAACACAGACAGCATATAATGAGTGAATTCCTGCGTGAAAACACAGACAGCGTATAATGAGTGCATTCCTGCGTGTGAACACAGTGTATAATGAGTGCACTCCTGTCTGTGAACACAGACAGCGTATAATGAGTGCACTCCTGCCTGTGAACACAGTGTATAATGAGACCAATGCTGCGTGTGAACACAGACAGCATATAATAAGTGCATTCCTGTGGGTGAACACAGACAGCGTATAATAAGTGCATTCCTGCGTGTGAACACAGACAGCGTATAATGAGTGCACTCCTGCGTGTGAACACAGACAGTGTATAATGAGTGCACTCCTGCCTGTGAACACAGACAGCGTATAATGAGTGCACTCCTGCCTCTGAACACAGACAGCGTATAATGAGTGCACTCCTGCCTCTGAACACAGACAGCGTATAATGAGTACACTCCTGCCTGTGAACACAGTGTATAATGAGACCATTGCTGCGTGTGAACACAGACAGCATATAATAAGTGCATTCCTGCGTGTGAACACAGCGTATAATGAGTGCACTCCTGCGTGACTTCACAGTGAACATTAGTTCCCCTCCCATGGATACAACTCCATTTTCTTAGTTAAGATAACAAACACTTTAAAAACATGTTTAAGGGGTAGAAAAGAAGCCAGGCAGTGATTAGCATGAGTGGGAACAGTACTTTTCTCTAGGTAGGCAGAGGTGAGTATGGGCAGCGGAGCCACGAGACCACTTATGGGGCAAGACGGAGATGGCGGGATTCCAACTGGCCATTCTGGGTGGGAAGCAGGCATTAAATTTAAACTATTCTGTATATTTGAGATTCTGTGTGTATTTCACAAAATATTGATTAGAGTCTTATTTCATAATAGAGACTCTAAAAATACATATTAAAAATGAATTTGAATCCAAGAGTCTCTAAGTACAGAGATCAAAGCATAATGTTGAGAATTAGGCAAGAGATTGAAATCTCCATCCCTTAGTCCCAGGGAGGCTCTGCAGGCTGCAGTGCGGACGAGGTGAAGTGGTCGGGACCACACGGAGCCTGGAGCAGGGAGGCAAAGTGGGTTTATTATTTCTTCCTTTACTCTTTCCACTGACTGCTCTTCTTCAACTCCGTCAAGTTAGTGATTTAGGTCAGCCTTACAAATTAACATGGCTGAAAGTGCCGGAGGACAGCTGATGAAGGAAAACTATGTTCAATAATAGTCTATATGTGGTTGAGAGGGGAAGAACCAAAAAGGCCCGGAGAGAAAGCATCACATCATTACTGGTAAATTTTTAGAGACTATTATTTCTTGTGACTACGAGCCACTGTTAGACGGCCTCACGGAGACAGGGAGCGTGAGAACTCACAGGTTTCCCTGTGTGGCTTAACTTCCCTTGTTCAAAGACACCGGCTCTACGGGAATGAAGCAAGATTTCTCACAGGAACATTGGGCTGCAGCTGCTACCAACTAACTCCGCACACAAAATACCGCACTCACGAACACCTCATGTAGGGAGGGTTTTAAAAGGCAGTCATATGTTTTCAATATTTAGAATCCAGAATGATAAAACTTTTCATAAAATACCTTTTGCTTCTCTTGGAGTACAGACTCATTATGTAAAAATGTAATTGTTGCTATAAGCTTTGAAAATGATAAAATGCGGCCAATAGGCCATAGCACATGCAGGTATGTGCGTGTGCATGAACAGATAGATATATAGACTTACTTTTTTATAAAAAATACTGACATTAAAACTCTTTTTCCTAAAGGAACATTCTCTATGGAAGTAGAATAATGTAGTGGAATCTACCATGTTATTGGAACTAAAAGCTGCTGCTTCAGTCAGGATCATTACAGGCTGTGGACCCGTGGGGAAAATCTCTCAGTTTCTCTAAAGTCTGTTTCTTTGCCTTTAAATTTAGGACAGTAACCCCTTCTCTACTTACCTTGTGTATCTTCAAAGGAGCAAATGAGATAAAATAAATACAACCCCTAATCTCAGGATAGCTATACCCCAAACAACGTCACTTAGTGTTTGGTTAAAGCAGGCGTCCTCAAACTTTTTAAACAAGGGGCCAATTCACTGTCCCTCAGACCGTTGGAGGGCCGGACTATAGTTTAAAAAAAACAAACAAAACTATGAACAAATTCCTATGCACACTGCACATATCTTATTTTGAAGTAAAAAACAAAATGGGAACAAATACAATTCACACCGCTTCCTGTGGCTCACAGGCTGCAGTTTGAGGACGCCTGGGTTAAAGTTTAGACCAGAGGGTGGCGGGTGATACTCAGAGTCTAGAGACCCTCTACCTGGCCGGCATTCCTGACTCCAAACTTCAGTAGTTCTGAGACCGTGGGCGCGTGACCCATCTCTCTGTCATTGTTGATTTCTCTATGGGAAAACATGGAAATCTTCCTCCAAATGGTTGCGTTGAGATTTAAATTAAGTAATAAAAGCCTAGCCTGTATAATGCATTACTTATCATTGTAGTTTTTGTCAACATGACCATTATTATCCAGCATAGGACAATCTTTTTTTTCTGCATCTGCAGCTTTTCAGCCAAGTCTCATTTCCTGCTGTAGCTTTTCTTGTTTAAGTTATCGTTTAAGGCTCTCCCTGTGTCTCCTCTCCTTCTATATAAATACACAAAACTAAAGCTACTCTATTTATAATCTGTTCTTCACCATTTTTGTTATCATCAGCATACAAATGACGTTGCCAGTCAAATCCTGGAGTCCTTCCCATCAGCAGCACATCACGTGGTGAAGTCTCCCAGGTCATCTCCGACTGGACGAGACACCAAATTAAGGGATACATGATTATTTTGCAATATTATTTTTCTCCTACTATTTTCCCTTAAACTAAGCTCCCTATTTTCTAAAGAATCTGATCTTCTAGTCTCCACTCTTATTCCTTTACTATCTCTGAGTAAGATAGTAAAGATTTATGAATCATTTTACAAACCTTCCCCTTCTATTTTGCTTCGTACACTGTGAAGTTTTCAGTCAACTCTGAGCTCATCTGCCAACAATTCCGATAAGATCTTTTCTTTCTCTGCTCCCTCGGCACTCAAAGCATGGTGCTCCTTCACTCAACAGATGTTGGCTGAGCTGCAGACAGCCGCTGCGGGTTAGGAGCCCACAGGGCCCTGCGGATGCTCTGATGAAAGCAGCAGCATCCCTGCCCTCAAGAAGCTCATGGTCTCGGAGGAGCATAAGTCAAAAACAGTCATTCACAGTATAGTCTGATGAGGTGAAACACAATTTTCCAGAGAAGCTCCCAAGTGACACAAAGCCTCCTCTAAGGGGTCAGGGATACTACTGAAGAGTCTTGAGAAATACGTGGTCAAAAGGTTGGGGTAGGAGGGAGTGACAGGCAGAAAGCGAGGGATGTAAATAAAAGTGTGACTCTGGCTGAGGAACGCAAGTGGTTGGATGTCGCTGGACATAGAGCCAGACTTGAGTTTTCTCCCACTAGTTTAAGCTTTCAGAAAAATAATTTTTAACATACAGTATCCATGTAAAATCTAAAATCTTTTCTGATTTTTGAAAGACTCCAAAACACTTCCCAGAAACTTAAAATAGAACTCACTAAAAGAAATTGGTATTTGTAGAGGTGGGCTTTTTCCCCTCACAAACTGATTTATAAATAGGAAGATTTAGAAAAAAAAAAAAAAAAGACCTTTAGAAAATAATTTCTGACAATCTATAATACCATTTAATTGATATGTGATTTATTTAAATGGAGGTTTTGCTCTGTATAGTAGATCTACACCATGCATACATTTGTAATTTTTTTTTCCTGACACTGTTTATATAAATAATAGGTATCAGAACTTTGGAAGGTATTTATAAAAGTTTTTAAAAATAACTTGTTGAAAGCTCAGAAGAAATATATCACAGACTTAAAAAGGATATTAGCAAACATTAAAATAATAACAAAAATTCTACAAAAATACAAAAAAAAATAAAGGATAAAACTTGGAGATGGAAAAAAATTCTCTTTATTACAAAAAGAAAAGTCATTCATTAAAAGCATAAAGTTTACCCAAGTCCTCAAAGTATGAAGGTCAAAAACAATCTAGAAATTAATAAAGCTAATATTTAACTTCATGGATCATTTATAATAAACCACTCTGAAAAACATGCAAAATCCTTTGGAAAAAAGACAAAGAGTTTTCATAAAGCAAATTACGCCTTATGAATTGACTCAGGTAATTAGAGTAAAAGGGTAAACAAAGACAAACATTATTTGGACTTAAAAATCTGCAGTATTAGTAAAGAAGATCTCAAGCAACACCTTTTTGCACTAAAATAAATTCTAATAGAAAACAGAGTTTTACGGCATCATGTTAAGTGTCTGTATTTTGACGATTAAATCTAAATATTTTACTAAATTTAGCTAATACATATAAAAAGATATGTAAAAGAGAATAAATCAATAAAATACATTATTTTTTAATTGTTTGGACCTGTTAAATATGGAAACCCACTGCACGGATCTGCAATAATAAAATATAGACATCATCATTTACAATGGAGTATGCCACTGATGATTTTTAAATATTATTTATAACATATAGTTTAGAAGTGGTTAGTAATTAAACTTTTCAGCTTATTGCGAATACATGGATCCTGCAATATTTGAGAAAAATCCATATATGAGAAGTTTTATTATATCAGATGCTGTAACATGGCTGGTATTTTTGACGCTATAAAAATTTAAGGGGGTTTCTAAATCCTTTCAACGTCATGACTTATTCTCTCAAATTACTTTTCAAAGTTTTTCTCTACTAGAATTTTATTCAGGAATTCCATGGATATTCCGATGGGTAAGTAATCGAATTCAGAAGCAAGGCCTATCAGAGAACAATGAGACTTTGTCATTTTCATGAAGTTAAGGTGCTTTGAAATTGATAAGCAGATAAAAGTGTTTTATAGCTCGTTTGTCCTCTCTCAATTCAATTTAACAGTGCTGGAAAGTGGCAGTAGTTGATGGAAAGGTGTGCCAATGAAAACATTAGTCCTGTGTGTCTTACTTCTACGACAACTCAGCAGAACTTGACAATGAACAAATGGTTTCATTTACACATTTAATTTGCTAAGTCTATGAAGCAGTGCAAAATATTACCTTTGCATGAAAAATCAATCTAAAAAAGTAAACCAATAAAGATATCACCAATAAATTCTTTAATCATGCAAGTGGTGTATCAAGTTGATCAGATGAGGTAAGATTATATTTCTTTCTTTCTTTCTTTTTTTTTTTTTTTACAGTAGAGTCCTTATTTATTGAAGAGCTGGCCGGTGACTGCCTCAGTGTCCCAACATGGGGTTTCTGAAAGCAGCCCTGAGTGCTTAAGGGGTCAGGTTTTCAAGGCTTGGTCTGCATCGTGGTTAGCACACAGGCTGTCCAGGTACATCCGGGTAGGTAGCAAGCAAGCATTGTACAGAAGCAGAATTTTGCTGTTAGTTAGCCATACGTCAAAACTCTTTATTTTAATATTTTCCCCACCTGGTATTTCTTTTTTATTTTTATTTATTTTTTATTATTAAATCATAGCTGTGTACATTAATGCGATCCTGTGGTGCATCTTACAAAGGTACATGTGAAACTTAGTAAATGTAGAATATAAATGTCTTCACGTAATAACTAAGAAAATGCCAGGCAGGCTATGTTAACCAGTGTGATGAAAATGTGTCAAACTGTTTATAAAACCAGTGTATGGTGCCCCATGATTGCATTAAGATTATATTTCTTTAAGGAAACACAGGTAAAAGAAATCTACACCTAAAACACAAACATTTAAATGAACTCATAAAGGTTACTTGTTCGTGGGGTAAATACAGAGTAAGCTCACAATTTTCCTTACTGACAGAGATAATTTTAACATACAGTATTTATATCTGCATTAGACTTCGAAGTTGTACCTTTATTATTTATACATTTATTCAGTCAACAAATATTTAGTGTCTGCCCTTAAATGCCAGGCATCCTAGGTTTAACAGAGAGGTCTCATGTGAAATTGTGAGAAAAAAAACACAGACCTCTCTCATGGCAAGTGAGAACTTTACCACTTATCCAATTTGTAATCAGAGGAGAGCTCTCTTTTTTCCACTTTGAAATATAAATAAATTCTAAATGACACATTTTTATAAACATATTACACATAGTACTTCTGAAATTCTGATTCAGTCACATTAAGATTATTTTATAATTCACTTATATCATAAATTATAGAAATCCTTTTTATGGGTTCATTATTTTGATAAATATTCAGGATTATTGCAAAAAAAAAAATTCAGAGAACCAACACTGGAGATAGGGTCGCTCGGGGAACCCATTTAAATCTTCCCATTGTCCCAACTCTCTTCCTCTAGTTTTTAAATACCTTTCTTTCATCTCAATTAAGTAGGATTTCCCCTACTTAATCTCCCTGTTTCCTTCAGTGTCTTAATGTGAACTCATTTTGATTAAACTCTAAAAATTCGGGTCTAATATACGCAGATTGTGAGTCACTCCTGTGAGAGAAAACATGGAAAGTTGACAGAACAGTCTAGAGATCTGGATAATGACGTCTTAGCATAAAGAAACTTAGTGGAAAAGAAATAAAGGCGAGGTGAATAGATCAGACACGTATTATCTATGCCTGCTGCTCCCGCAGAGTAATTTTAAATAGAATGGTTAAAGCTGATAGAGCCTGATAGGAAATAAAAATCAAGGAGACATTGAATGTTCTTCCCAGCCACTCCTACCTTCATTCCTATGTGCCACCCTTCTCTCCTTCATGGATGCTGCCCTTCTTTCTGTTTCTCAAAAATCCTGCCTTGTTGCCTGCCTGCACCTCTATGGCAGTGTAGCTACATGTCATTCAGGCCACTATGCAAATGTGTCCCCAAGGAGGCCTGCCCTGACCAGCCCATCTGAGAGAGCCTCTTACGCCCCCTCCTGGCCACGGCCTCTCATTACACTGGAGCCATCTTACTTACGCGTTTACCTGTTTTCATTAGGATGGGGTGCGGGGACACTGTTTGATCTGCCTGTATGGACGAACCTATTTAGAACAATGCACACAAGAAGAATGAAAGAAATGAAAAACTAAACACAGAAAAATATTAACATGTGCACATACTATTTTCAATAGAACAGAATATTTTCATATCAGGGAAGAGAATTAAAGGGAAAGGATCTCTAAATTCTTTAGAGATCAATACACAGAAATTGATGATTAAGGCCTCATTGTTTCTAATCTGAGTGCAAAAATGTCATTGATACTGGCATTGCTCAAAATATTTATCACAGAATAGGACTTTCATTGGATCCCAGTAAACTAAACTTCTCCCTTAGGGTATCAGATTCTTCAACAATACACTCTCCTAAAATTGGCATCTTTTGAAACCAAAAGCCTGAAGTTGAGGGGGAAAGTGCTTTATATCAAAATCCAAACAGTCCAATGATAGAATAAACAACCACTTTTCAAATAGCACCCTACTATTAGACTGAACCATTTGAAATTGCCAAGGTTTTTTGCAGGTTGAAATAATCAAATATTGGCAATTTCCGATGGTCAAAACTAATAGTCTTGTGTATGAAACAGAGTAAAAATATGTCACTAATAAATTCCTCCCTTATTATTCACATTAACATTTATTTCCTTTCCCCAAAAAGACAAAGAGAGATAAAGGGCTATACTCTTGTTGAATATCCAGCCGTGTTAATTCATCCCTGGATTAATTTTGCTTTTGTACTGGCCTCTCTACCGTGATTCATGTCAGTAAGACATCCCATTTGTAATTTGTTGTAATATAAATTTATTGACATATAAATGTGAGTCAACTCACTGAGATAACAATTCAAAATGTATTATAAAGTATGAAATAGGGTCAAGGAAGACCAGAAATACGAAATGGGACTACAAAATGCTTAAGGTCTCCTGACATCACAGCTGAATTTCACAGGCTGTGTTATTGAGTCACAAGTCTCACCAGCTTCCCACAGGATCCCCCTCCTCTCATTATATTGTACAAATAAATCTATTTATGACATTTTTCTTAAACATTTGTGGGCTGAGGAGAAGGGAATATTGATGCTTCTAGTACAAGTTTCTATAAAATATGAAAGAAATAATTGACAATGCACTTTAAATGGCTTTATAGGAAAATCTGGTCTGTGCTTATAAGAAATGTTCATCATTAAATTTAAAGCTTTCCTCCTAACTCGTTCCTATGTGTTGCTCCTTTGAATGTCAACAGGAAATCAACAATGAGCAAGAGACACATGGTGAAGGAAGGACAGTAGAACTCATCGTGAACCAGCTCTCTTCACTGCAGGCAAAGAAATAAAATGTTTATATTCTAAATCTTACTACAAAATGTTCCGCCAGCAAGACTGGGAATTCTAAGCAACATGTAAAGATCAGACCAAAGTCACTTTCAAATGTACTTTGGATTTTCAAGCCCTGCTGTCTTGGAAAGGCAAAAGGCTGGTGAGTATTTTTTAGTAATGACATTTGTCAGATTCTTTATCGAATTTAGAAAATGAATGTAATCTCTATTTTAATATCTGGGCTAAAACGCTAGCATTGCTGATTAATTTTATTTTAATTTCCTCTCTTCTGGTTTCAGGAACCATTTTCAGTAAGGCAAAAATGGTGTCTTCGACTTCTCAGGATGGCATTATATAAAATACCACAGACTGAGTTGCTTAAACAACAGAAATTCATTCCTTCACAGTTCTGGAGACTGAGAAGTCCAAAATCAGACGGCCAGCTTGGTCTCTTTCTGCTGAGGGCTCTGGTTCTGGCTTGCAGACAGCCACCTTCTCTCTGTATCTTCACAAAGCAGAGGGGAAGGGCACAAGATTAAGGTCTCTGGTGTCTCTCCATAAACAGTTAGTGGTGTCACCATGGGAGTCCACATTCACCTTCAGGGCCTCATCTCACCTCCTCAGTGCCCCACTTCCAAACACGTACACCATCACATAGGGCGTTGAATTCAAATCCAACAGTTGAATTTCTACCTTCCTTTTTCCTTCCCTCTTTCTCTCTCTCCATCTCTTCTCCCTTCCTCCTTCCTCCACTTCTGTTTCTATAAATTTCTTATGCACTGTATCTAAACTCAGTATTTGTTCAATAAATAATGGGTAATATTTTTAGGCAGAGTTGAAGGACTCTGAAGGCACAACATAGTGCCTGGGGTAGTGACTGGCATACAAAGTGTTGCATCAATATTTATTGAATGAATTAATAATGAAAAACAAATGACTTGGAGGGAAAACATAGCACGTGCTTCTCTTAGTGCATGGTGGTTTCCAAAGGCTTCTCAGAACTAAAAATATGCCTCGCCCTGTGGAGTTAAGGTAGAATTTGGGTGAGTCATGAACTCATCATTACAGCAGGTGGACATCCTGACCAAATTTAATTGCTAAAACTGTGTGCACGAGAGGTGGGGGAGGAGGCATTGTGCATTGAGTGGTTATTTAGGAAGACAGTACAATGAACTGTGAGTCTAAGGAGGAGGATGAGAGGGGAATGATTTGGACATGAGAGGTAGTGGTCATCATTTACTGTTGGAATGCACCATTTGGAGTGGCTGGTCTGGTCCCATTTTATTCCAAAAATCCATACAGACAGCTGCATGGAACTCTTATGAGCCAGGATTATATATGTGCATATTATACTGAGTTATTTTAAAGATGTAGAGTTTTCCAGCACCAGAATCAGACAAAAGGTAGACACAGCCCTGAGGAAAACTTGTAAATCTGGACTGCTTCTAAGACAGAACACTGCTTGAAGGTCATAAAATACTCCATAATAAATCGCCTGTTCTAACCCTGAACTTCAATACATGTACTAACAGTGGCACATCTGTTTTGAACTGCTACTTTATAACAAGCAGTGTATTTATTTGTACACACACACACATTTGTTTAATTTCTCACCCTTTTGCATTAATACTGCCAGGTATGTGCCATTTTAAGGGTAGGAAAACTGAGCATCAGGGAGGTTATATCATTTGCTTTAAGTGATCCAGGAGAAATGATGGGGTTGGCATCCATGAACTCTAGATCTGGAATCACTGTACCACACTCCTGTCCCACAGGAACAATGGGATAAACCCATGCAAATTTTCAGGTTCTCTGAGTGGCTTGACAAAATGAATCCAAGTACTAAGAATTAGTAAGAATAGTCAGTAAATAATATAAGTAAATAATTACATGTATATATATATATATATATATACACATTTGCATGAGTATATACACTCTGTGTTCAAATAAATAATTTAAATTTACAAAAATCATTAGTTGTGAAATATGCACACACATGCAAATTGTGAAGAGGCTGTTGTGGCATTTATTGGCTTTTACCAGTTGACTTACTTTCTAGACATTATAGGAGTACTTGTTTTCTAAGACAACGCTGCAAGTGTTACTATTATATATTGCACTATTTACAAATGCTTTGAGATTAAAAGTGTTCATAATACTTTACATGATGGAGCAACGTTGTGAGTCCCAATGGTGCCATCTACTGGGAATCTCATGAAGTACGAGAAAATAGAGAAAATGCCTTGATGTACAAGGAAGGCAAATAGAAAATAATACACTCTAATATCCTATCGCTTGAAAATTCCAAGAGGATTTTTTTGTGGGGGAAGGGACTCTAAGGAGCTAATGAGTAGTCAGCGTACGGGAAGCAACAGTCCTCTCTCACCTGTTTTCCCCCTTTTACATTGACATCATTTGCGTGTGTGTATAAAACTTTTTCTCTTATTTATTTGATCCAGAAATAAAAGAAAATGACTTTTCAGTAATCAAAACTAAATTTCAATATGTGACAACACAGGGTTGTTCTTAAGCCTAATAGGCAGCTATTTCTTTCAATGAAGTCACAAGTATTTTAAAAAGTCTTTGATGTCTTACTTCTGCAGCAGACACCATCAGGTCTGAGTTAGTAGAATCATCCTCAGGCTTTCACTGTTGGTTGTCAAAGGATCTTATGACACCTTTTTATCCAAAGGGAATGAAATATTCAGTATGTCTTATAGTGATTCTAATGGCCTCCTTCAATATAACTTGGCTTTGGGAATAAGAATGATAACAAAATGTTTCATTACTGATTTTTTTCAGATATGTATACTGGAGAAAAAGTTCCATACATAGACATATCCATCTAATGACAGACAGTAAGTCTTAATTAAGCATGTGTTTTTGTGGGGTTTTTTTCTGCTTACAATGTACCAGAACATATTTTGAATCCTCTTCTCCCATCATTACTCAAAATTTTCTTTATCTCCTATGTATAACTTCACAGAAATTAAACTAATAACAGCCCAAGTTAAAAAAAAAAGTGTTCAAAGTCAGATAAGTGATTTTTAAATGGTCACTTGTTTAGCATCCTATGCAGAGAGTATCCATTCATCTGCTAATTCAAATGATATTTCTGATCAGATCCACCATGTGTCAAACATTGAGTTAAGACAGAGAATGTCTCCGCCTGCCCTCACAGTAGTACATTGTACTACAAGAGAGAAACAAATAACATTTAACATCATTTTGTACAGCAAGTGGTTCCAGAAATGTAACTTGGTGAAAGACAGAGCATCATCGGGTCTTGGCGTGGAGCTGGGTAGAAAGGTGTTTAGGGCAGGAATGATTAGAAAACTGTTAGAGGAGGTGATTTTTGTACACACCAAAGAGACAAGGAGGTGGCTATGTGTAGATCTGAAGAAATACCAGTCAAAATTGAGGGAATACATACAGGGAGTCCCACAGTGGGAGTGATCTGGGCTTTGAAAATTAAGAATTAAATTAATATTAAATATAAACCCAAGATGCATTTACACATTTTCTATTAACCAAAGAATCAAAACTGAAAAATAAACACCTTTGCATTGTTAACTACGAATGCATACATATTAAGTTGGAGTGCACACATATGCCTCACCAGGGCACAGATAGCTGAGTCATTGTCCTCCTAAGCCCATATCCAAAATACTATAAAGTGAGCGAGCATTAATCATGGCTCCTCACATCTCCCAGCTTGCAACAGCAAAGAGCTTTGCCAGCTCCTACCTCTCCTGTCCCCCCCACCCCCGATCTTGCACAGGCTAAGGAGGCTGCTCACTGAAGAGCTTTGCAGTTCCTCATCTGAATGTGATACACAAAAACCAAACATTTTAACACGCACTGGCTCGATCCATCCTAATTTCTCTTTTCTTACCTTTGTCTTCTCAGAGATAAGTGCCTACTACCTGGTGGGTGCTGTTAAGTATTTGATGTGATGTAAAGGCCATGGTGGTGGTTGTAAGATCCACCTGGGTTCATATCAAATCTCCAAATGCAACCCCATATATAAGTATCCTATAGCAAGTCATGCAAGCTTGCTAAGTTTCTTTGACTTAAAGATGGATATAACTATAGTGACTTCCCAATAAAACACCAAGACAGTGAAATGCACCAACATTGTAGAGGGTCAGTGTATGTAGAAGATTGGGTGCGATCAGGGACCCAGGAGCCAGACTACCTGGTTTTGAATTGCAGCTGCGTCCCTCACAAGCTGTAAGGCTTTTGCCGAATCTCTTAACCTCTTTAGCACAATGTCCTTTCTACGCGCTAGGAAGAGACATGATCTATCTCACTGTAAGTTGGTTATCACAAGTAAATGAAACAACATATGCTGGGTTCATAATGTTATCTCTGAATGTTGCTAGCTGATGAAGGCACATGGAAACTGGGTGTCCAGTGCCTCCACAGGCTGCGGGTGAGGCACACAAAAAATGAAGAAGCAAATGTTTTTTGAGCCAGTGTCAGATGAGTTTCAGCAGGTCCAAGGTAAAACTTACACAGGGTGGCCATAAAGTTCATGTGCAAACTTTATGGCCACTCTGTATACAAACACATGTGAACACAAGTGCATTTGGGAGGTGGGGCTAGGAGAAAAAGCTCCAGGATCTGGTAATTTAGAAGTGGATAATAATCTTTCTTACTTCCTTTACATAATGTCTAAGACAAAGAGTATATAAGAAAATCGTCATAGGCAGAGCCTGTGGCTCAGTGGGTAGGGCACCGGCCCCATATATTGAGGGTTGCAGGTTCAAACCTGGCCCGGACCAAACTGCAACAAAAAATAGCCGGGCATTGTGGCAGGCACCTGTAGTCCCAGCTACTCCGGAGGCAAGAGAATCGCCTATGCCCAAGAGCTGGAGGTTGCTGTAAGCTGTGATGCTACAGCACTCTACCGAGGGCTACAAAGTGAGACTCTGTCTCTAGAAAAAGAAAAAGAAAATTGTCATTTGAATGATGCAGAGCAATGCCACGAACTGCAAACTCTATAGACTGTGTTCCTCTCCATGCTTTCCATGGTTCCTCCAAACAGCTGAGTCATCCTGCCCCCTAGGTTTCCCAGAGGGCAGCTCATTCATCATTTACTCAGTGAGTATTAGAGAGTCAGAAGCGGGGTTTCTGCATTGAATGAGATAGAATGGCCTTGATCCCGAAGGAATTCATCATCTAATAGGGGCTCAGAAAGGGTGAGTGCAACATCACAAAAAAGGAAGGTTAGGGCGGCGCCTGTGGCTCAGTGAGCAGGGCGCCGGCCCCATATGCCGAAGGGTGGTGGGTTCAAACCCAGCCCCAGCCAAACTGCAACAACAACAAAAAAAATAGCCAGGCGTTGTGGCGGGCACCTATAGTCCCAGCTACTCGGGAGGCTGAGGCAGGAGACTCGCCTAAGCCCAGGAGTTGGAGGTTGCTGTGAGCTGTGTGATGCCATGGCACTCTACCAAGGGCAATAAAGTGAAACTCTGTCTCTACAAAAAAAAAAAAAAAAAAGGAAGGTTAGTTGAGTACAGCAGAGGGCCAGCAAACTGAAATTTTAATCTGTAGGGAGGAGGCATCAGGGAGGCTATGGGCTGAGAGCCGGACATAACGAGCAGAGTTAGAGAACTCTCAAGCTCTCCCTGAGAACAAAAAACACAATATGCAAAGTTCTGAAGTTCAGAGAAGGAAGGAGAGATCAAGGCCTGAAGAGGAGTTGGACATGAGCTTGGGGTTGGGGTTTACTTTTCCTGGTGGGAAAAGTAAAGTTCTCCCTGGTGGGAGAACTCTTACTTTTACATTTGTTTTTTTCACGTTGTCATGTAATCCATCCAGCTTCTCCATCCTGTCCCTTGGTTGGGAGCCCTTGGAGCAAGATTCCATGTCATGTGAATATTTTATCCTCAGCTAATGACACTGAGCTCAAAAGGCTGTTCAATAGGCCTGTGTTGAACAAATGAGTAATCAAAAACCATTATTAATATCAAGCATAAAGCTAACTGTATTTCATATGGAATTGTTATTTACATTTATCACTATTTTGATGCAGGTGGAAATTAGAGCCATTGCCGATGACCTCTGGTCTCTCAGTTTCCCTCAGCCTTTATCTGTTACCCCATCTCAGCATCTGCCTGGAAAGTCTTGGCTATCATAAGCACTGCCAATCAAAGGGTTTTGTTTTATTTTTTGCTGCATAGAACGGGCCTTTCATAATGCCGTAGATGTTATTTTCAGTCATTGGCTCTCCTCCACGATGCTAATTTTTCATTGGATACTTAGGGCCTTACACTTTGCAAAGAAATTTTTCGTTTTCCCCAACTACTTCCAAGTCTGAAACTCAATCCAAGGCCTGAGAACATGAGACATTTCATATTTCCCTAAACTCATTTCCAGTTAGCTTTACTCAAACAAAAAAGGTGGGCAAACAGAGATTTCATATTTTATCAATAGGTCTTCTGAAGGTCTTTTTAAGCTCCTGCCAACTGAGTGCCCTGCTGCTGTGCTGGCTTGTTTGGGAGGAACATGTTGAGATTCCAAAGTTAAAGTCCCCACAGATGCCTGACAAGCAGCAATCCTGCATGGCAGTGGTCTAGGAGACGGCAGGGCAAGTGAGCAGGGGGGATGCCATTTGGCTAAACGGAAGAGAAATAACAATAGGAAGACATTTCTGGAATGTTTTTAGTCTGGTTTTATTCTTTACAACTGAAAAAATTATTATTATTTGCCTGGAATATACTGACGGGTGATTATATGTCTCTAGTATAATTATCAAAAAATCACCTTATTAAATAAGTTGTTTAGAGAATTAGCACTGAATTTTAGAGCAATATTTTTATGTACGTGTGTGCATATGTATATACACACTCACGCTTTAAGGTGCATGCATCTGAAACACACAGCTCGGTGGAGTTTAACAAAATGCACCACCTGTGTTCCTAGAGCAAGACAACAAAACATTATCAGATACTCCCTTGCCTGTAACTCTCTTCAGTCATTTATCTTCCTGAAGGAAAATTCAATTTTGTTTCTTATTATAGACTAGTTTGGTCTACTTTGGGACTTCGTAAAGATCAAATTTATATGTTTAAAAGCCCCGTAATGCATGTCATTTCTCGCCTGGCATTTTTTCCTCACCATTATGTTCGTAAGCGTTTGTGGTGTTGTGCACAGCAGTGTTCGTTTATTTCATTATCGCTGTATAGTAATCCACCCTGTGAACTCTCTCCGTATTATTTTTTGTTTTATTGTTGATGGACAGTTAGGTAACTTCAGTTTGAAGTTTTAACAATACCACTCTTATGAGCATCAGGGAGACATCTTTTGATAAACCAATGTATACACTACTGCTGAGGATTTACCTAGAAGGGGAACTTCCAGACCACAGGGAAGGAGTAAATTTAGTTCTGTGAGTACTACAAAACAGTTTTCCATACTAATTGTACCACTTTATGCCCCAGGTGCAACGTTTCAGAGTTCTTGCCGTTCTCTCATCCTTTCCAATGCTTGGTATTATCAGTTTTTTAAAATTGTAACAGCCATATCAATGGGCAATACCATGGTATACCGCCAAGGTTTTAATTATCATTTTCCTGAGGAGAAACATTGTGGAGCGCTTTTTTTTTTTTTTTTGCAGTTTTTGGCCAGGGTCGGGTTTGAACCTGCCACCTCTGGCATATGGAGCCAGCGCCCTACTCCTTGAGCCACAGGTGCCGCCCTGTGGAGCACTTTTTAACGTCTTCATCAGCCATTCGCATGTACTCATTTTCAGTACCTGTTCAAGACTTTCACCATCTCCTTTCTCCTATCGATTTATAGAAATGTTTAAGATAATCTACATACAGATCCTTCAGTGCTTACATATATTACAAATACTTTCTCTCCCATTCCCATTCATGAAATAGCTTTGATAAACATAAGCTTTTAATTTTAACAAAATCTAATTTCTCAGCCTTTCCATTTATTATTGGTGCTTTATGCGTCTCATTAAAAAAAGGAAAAGAAACAATGGTGCCTAACCAAATATTTGAAAACTATTCTAAGATGTCTTCAAGAAATATCATTGTTTGATCTTTCAAGTTTCAATCTTCAATTTGCATGAGATTAATTTTTGTGTACATCTGAGGTGAAGGTCAGGATTCAGTTCACTTTACATGTAAGTTCAATTGACCTAGTAGCATTTCTTGAGAGGACTATCATTTTCTTAAGGCAGGGGAAGACAGATGCCAGAAGGATGCCTGGGCACAGGTCAGACCCTATTGTCTAGATCTAGTCCCAACTAACTACAAGAGGACCCAGAAGATCAAACAAAATGTTTGTCGATATTACTGCTGCTGCCATATTTGAAAAAATAAAAATGATTCCTCTATAACAGAAAACGTGCTTTCTGACTCATTTTACAACTCACACATTGGGGAGACTACATGTTTTGTATTAACCTGGATAGAGCTGGAGCATATTCTTCTTAGTAAATCATCACAAGCATGGAGAAGCAAGAATCCAGTGTACTCAATTCTAATATGAAGCCAGTAGATGATCTAATACACACCCACATGAGGAAAAACTCAAATCAATTCAAGGGGAGGAGTTGGGGGAACGAGGGAGGGGGAGGGGAGGCGGCAGGTTGCAGTCATGGTACA
This sequence comes from Nycticebus coucang, assembly GCF_027406575.1. NCBI lineage: Eukaryota > Metazoa > Chordata > Mammalia > Primates > Lorisidae > Nycticebus > Nycticebus coucang. Next base: position 29,625,523 of record NC_069802.1, read on the forward strand.
TGGCACACCTCTTGGGGACTGGCCACAATTATAGAAGGGACTTTACCTAACAAATGCAATCAGTGGAACCTAATTCTTTGTATCCTGAATGAACCTGAAACAATAAAAAAAAGCACCTTATTCTCTTTCCTTTGAAAAAACCCAAAAAGAGATTGATTTTTCAGAATTAGCCAAAGGCAGAAGTAACTTGCTACGTTGGTTGGTTTCTAAATGCCAATGGTTTTTCTTTTCCCTCATTTCTTATGGAACTTGCATTGTGACCTCTAGGTACACTACGTTTATCAATGCCACCTTAAAAAAAAAAAATTAGTTGCAATAGCCTCAATGTTTTTCCGCCAATACTCATTAATGAAGAAAGGAGTGAAGGAGGCCAGAAAGACAGACCAGTGCAAAGGATATTTATGTACAAGACCCTGGACTTTACATTCACACTCATCTCCTAAAGTACAATCATGAAAAGAAGAAAAAAAAAAAACTCTAACACTCAAAAATTATCATAATGGCAAAATAAAAGTCCATATACTATTAGTAATGGTGTGTCTTTCTCATATTTTTGTATAATAAAAAAATAACTAAATCCTATAACAAAAATTCTACATTTTTACCTTTTCTTAGATATCAGAACTTTCTGAGAATTCTAAAATATTTAGTAAGACAATTCCTTTCCTTCAAAAGTTCCACATAAATATACTTCCAAAAAAAGTTAATCATTTTTGGTAACAGAAATTTTCTTATTTTTCTTAAACTCCCAGAGTATGGATTTAGAGTGTACACTGCATTATTTAATCTTGGTTATATATGTAATAAATAATGCATTCGTTAAGACCTATTTATTATGTGTTATCAGTGTCAACCCAAGTAGAGTGCTTATGCCTTCCTTGGGCAGAGGGATCATTGCTCAATTATTATTATTTTTTTAATGCTTACGGTATCTGACACAGAACACATAAAAGTTAGGACATGAACAGTTTGTGTTTGCTCTCATCTCAGAACTAAGAGAACTGTATACAAATTAAGCCTTTCACAAGTGTTCACTATGATGTCATAACGCTTACTTTTGAAAAATACAAGCATTTCACGATGCTATTTTAACAATGGATCTTTTAACTTCTACCTCTCGTCATCCATAGTCACAGAGCGCTTTAATCAAGCTGCTTATAAATTGCTGTAAGGATTTGGAAATAATAAGTTTCTTCTACCTAAATATAAATTCTAAGCTATGTAGAACCTTTGATACATTTGGCTAGAATTTTACGATTATACATAAATGTGCTGTTTTGTTTAAAGACGTAGGACAAAGGTGGATTTATAATGATTCTAGAATTTCTGGGAAGACTTCCTCTTGTCCATTCATTCATTCATTCATGAGCTGTTTATTGAGAACATACGTTGCACCAGGTTTTTCACTAGATGATTGAGAAATATGTGTAATAACTGTTAACAGCCACTGCGCAATTCCTATGTAATCGGCGCTCTTCCAAGAGCTTCCCTTGTAGTAAAACTCATTGTCCATTACGTAACCTCATGAAAGCACAAAGGTGCTTTTCCTGGATGACAAGCCTCGAGAGGGGTAGAGCAGAGATATACATCAAGGACATCTTTCTTCAGAGCAAGAGTTTATAACCGTTACACTATTCTACTTACACTACCAGGGCAAACAAGAACCAACTTATTGAACAGTGTTTTCACAATTGCATGGTTCCTATTTAGGTGATACTTAAATCATAGCCTAGAAAATTTGCTTATTATATTTGGGCATTTGCTAACACACAGTACAAACATGTACTATTTATATACTCTAAAAATATATAAGATATAGATACTCTCAAACTTTATCATTATATTTAGGTCTCTTAATTTCTGTCGTTGCTTAAGAATGCAAACACTGGGCGGCGCCTGTGGCTCAAAGGAGTAGGGCACCGGCCCCATATGCCGGGGGTGGCGGGTTCAAACCCAGCCCCGGCCAAAAACTGCAAAAAAAAAAAAAAAAAGAATGAAAACACTAATGAAAAACTGTCACAGTTTCAAAATGTAAGGACACATCGCTCAAGTCAACATTTGGACAGTGGTATGGAAGAGTAGTTCATCAATAAAGATTCTTTTATAACGAAGCAAAATTGAAAGATCAAGTTTGCATGGGACCCGAAAAATATATCTCCCAAGCTTCCAAACTGTGGGTGTTTTGTTTTGTTTTCTAAACTACGTTAACAGCCACTGACTTGTCTTCAATGTCTGCGTTGGATGAATCACAATTATAAAAACAGAAAACCACTCTACCATAGCAAATTAAAATGTTCTGTGAGATCGGCACCTGCAAAGGACTCTGACTTTAACAAGTCTCGGTGAATCAAATGCTTCACTAATTCCACCTACTCATCTGTATCAAAAACACAGCAGACTCCTGCCTAATAAAGTCATTCCTTCTTTGCTAATTAAGACAGTACCAAGTAAATACGTACCTAACATACATAAATAAAGTTACTTATTCAGTTGTGAGCACTGAAAGCTCCCAGTGGGCAGCCTTTTCACAATTCAATTTCCCCAATGGGACTAGAAAAGGAAATGAAACAACAAATTGTACTCCTGATGAACTAAGCAGAAGTTGCTATTCTATAGGGAGTCCTGCTAGGTCAATTAGTTCATCATGCTAACAGAATAGCAATCCAGAAAGCAGTGCCCCAGCAACAGAGGTTCAAAAAAGTGAAGTTCACTGGCCTCTTGTATCACTGTCTCCAGAACTACTGGGAACTGGTGTGGGCTCTTCCAGTGCTACATTTCAATAGATGACACTGAGTGATGATTCACGATAAATCAAAATAAGAGCATTACTGCATTTTCTGAATCGAATTACACAAAATTAGAATGAAATTGCAGCATTTTAAATTACTAGGATTTCTTTACAGTTTTCTAATTGTATCCTGTTTAACCCCCAAAGAGAAAATATAGCTAGTCTTTATTTTAATAAGCTCAATTATTTTAAACCAGGGTATGTCTAAAAACCAAGATACTTTAGTTCTAAATGTACTTGGCTGTGAACAATGATCAAATACATTATAACACATTACATAACAAAAGTAATTTGAATAATATATCAAGAAATTTGAGAATTTTCTATAAGTGAATATTTTTGTAATATCAGTGTCATCTTACATCTGTATACTATTTGGAGTTTACAAAGTACTTCTACTTGTAGGAACTTTGAAAGAATCTCAAGGTTTTGTTGTTTAACAAAGGATTTAATGTTTCAATTAAAACTATGTTCCTTTATTATTTTGTTCACATTCAAATCTTTAAAAGTTTAAAAATACTTATATCAATAGCTCATGTAGACATTTACATCTTTAAAATCAGAACTCTCAAATTTTTACTTTAAAAAACTGAGGATGTAAGGGAAAAAGTAATATTTACTGATGAGAGGAAAAGTGTGAGTCAGCCTCTGGTCTCTCAGTTCTAGCTCCCCACTTGTGTTTTCCAGCTATATTACCCCAGTGTTAAATAAATCGGCCTGTGTTGAATTATTCGGGGCATTCAGGGTGAATTGTGTAGGGGAGGAGATAGGAAAGAACGTGATGAAGAGAACAAAACCTGCATTAATCAGGCTACGTATGCGCTAAAATTAACAGTCCACGGTATTTACTGCACCTAAATAGATTTCATCAGTATGACAGTAATGACTATTCTTTATATTTTTTAATTATAATAGGTTATAATTAAAGTACTTAATTTAATTATAATATTTTCAGTATTTATTTAGTAATATATTTTGTTTATGTTTTCATTATAATATTCATTTTTAAAACTGAATACAGATAACTGAAAATGCACTACAACAATGATAAAACAATAGCTGTGAAATTTTTAAGGGCTGGTGTTTGAAATAAATAGAATTATCATTGTTTTCATGTCTTTCCATTTGCTCCAACTAATAAGTAAAGCTAATTCAAATAATTCAAGCTTTACACAGATAATTCCACTTTAACTTTCAATTGTGACAATAACTGTATACTATTCTACTTTAACTTTCAATTGAAACAATAACTGTTACATTCCTTAGGCACAGTGAAAACAACTAAAAATAGTGTTGGGGGAAGATGAGGATCTGGGAGCCTCGTGAGTCTTTGATTCAAACTGAGGGTTCCGCATCTTCCCAGCCATATGACTCCATCATGTTACCTACGTACTGTGCTCATTTTTCAAGGCTTAGCTACCTTCAGGATATTTGTTCTTCCACTGCCCTTTGGGGTTCAGAGTATCCTCAATTCCCACTTAACCTTCTCTCCCTTGGAGTAAAGGAAGGGCACACACTTGAGGATCACCCATCAATGCGCAAAGAATAAACCAAAGTATTTTAAAATGAAAATTTAAAAAATATAAACATAAATCTAATCACTATCTAAATTGTCATTAAGAGCTCTCTGATACAATAATAATTAATTTTTTAAACTAACATTTAGTAAGTATTGCTGCTTTAGGTACTAGCTGAATGCTTCACAAGTGTTAACTTGTACAATCTTCACTTCCAAACTGTGACACAGGTATTACCAAATCACATTTTTGGATGGAAAAATCTAGAGGTTAAGTAACTTGGCCCACGTCTCACAGTTAGGGATCACATACAACATACAGTCCATTCATCATCTCTTTATTATATTAGGTGGGATAGTGCAGTTTAGACTTGAGGTTCAAGGGATCTTCCCCTCTTACTTGGAACTGCTTACGGGGGTGTGTCTGCAGAAATATCACTGAGCTATCAGAGAACCTACCCACCAGGTTGAGGACTCAGGTCTACCAAACCCAGGTAGGGTGGGTAAGGAGGAGGTTGGAGTCAGCAGAACTTCGTGCTGAAGGGCCCTTTCCACATCTCTGCCACTTACCTGGAAAGGGAACACATCAAGGCATCCACCAAACAGGACAAAGAACAAAGCAAGAATCCACGTAAGTCATAAAGGAGGAAGCCAGACTGGTTCTTATTTCTGAGGTACGATATTCTGGCTTGCAAGCATAACTTGTTGCTAACTCTGACCAACACGGCTAACTATAGTACTTGCCAAGAACTGGATGGAGAGACAGTGGAGGGAGGCTAATTGGTGGGACCACACCTATGGTGCATCTTACAAGGGTACATGTGGCATTTACTAAATGTAGAATATAAACATCTTAACACAATAACTAAGAGGGTGCCTTGAAGGCTATGTTCACCAGTTTGATAAAAATATTTCAGACTGTATATAAAAACCTGCACATTGTACCCCAAGATTGCATTAATGTACACAGCTATGATTTAATAAATAAATAAATAAATAAAACAGTGTCTTTGTGGTGAGGGAGATATGATGAAATTGGAGTGTTACTAACCTTTATCAACAACTTAGACTTTAATCCTTTGTATCACGTTTTTGATTTCAGTTCCGTCCTTTGTTAAAACATAATGATAGATAATGATGATGAAGAGGATTCTTCATCTAGCTCAGATTCATGGCTCATTGCAGCCATAGCCCTACCATTAACCTAAGCCTCCTTAGGAGCTTTTCAAGCATCTGTTGTACGTGCCCTAAACCCCCAATCCTGAATGGATTCAAATGTCTGTCTTCTCTGCCCATACATCCTAGCTTCAGTGTACTCAAGGAAAAATCTCAGAGTGAGTTGATATCTACGTAAAAGTTATGGGCACCACCCTCCGCAGGTTCTATTCATGCATGGCATGCAACCTACTTATGTGAAATTCTCAACTCTTCTCAAATAAAGGCATTAAGGCATAACCTTGCTCTTCAACCTTTGGTCACTCTCAATCTATTAGCTCCTTGCTATCCACAAGCACATCTTACTACCCATCATAAAACAACAACAGCAACAACAAAATCCACACTCTCAATACTCTTTCCTCTTTGAGACCAAATCGCAGGAGATAATCTACCTCCTGTACAAGAGTTATTTATTCAGTGTCTTTATTTCCTCTCTTCCTGCTCATTCCAATATTTCTACTGCCCCAAATACTTGGCCTGATATGGTCCCACTCCAGTTAATCTGGCCTGGATATGCATTTCACCAAATCTAATGTAAAATATTGAATCTTCATTTTACTTGACCTGCAGCAGTAAATCCCACCACTCAGCACATCCATTCTCTCCTTTTTCAAAATTCCCTTTCTTAGATATCTAAAGCACCAAGTTTTCTTGTTAACTTCCTTTACTACTTCCTTTTTCTTTAACTGGTCACTAAATGCTGGTGGTCTTTAGGGAGGTGGGTGTTCCTAGATGCTTTTCTTTGTTATTCAACCCATTCTTTCCTCCTCTATGAGCAAATCCAGTTCCGTGTCTTCAATTTCAGGCTTCATGTGCATGATTTAGATTTACACTGACAGTCCAGGGCTTTCTTTTACCACCAAGGACCATAAACCCATCTCAATATTTTACTTCCTTAAGCTCCATAATAGTCCAAACCAAATTTAAAAGAAAAAGTTCTTGCTAAACTCATCAGTATCCACATAGGTCAGCCAATACTTTACTTTTGTTTCCTATCTCATGTGGCAAACCAGAAACCTGGAAACCATAGTACGTTCATCTTTTTTTTCTACCTAGGATTCATCAGGTCTTAAAAGTTGCATCTTCTTAAGGTTCTGAAATGTGTCTATTTTTTTTTTCCATGCCTGCAGCCATCCTTCTAGGAGGCCATGCTGCTAAAAATCCCTCTCCCACATTATCAAACTGCTTCCGAATTGGTTTCTTCTCCACATCATATCTCCCATTCAATGAATTTTCTTCACAGTTGTCATAATAATCCAAAAAAGACCTGTATGACTTAAAGTTACCTTCGTTAAACCAAATTCACATATTAAAATGAAAAAATGTCTCCCCATGTAAAAGACACAAATCTAACGATTTCACTTTTATGCTAGTACAAAAACAATAACAAGATGAAAGTGAATTAGGGTGCATCAAGTCACAATCCTTAACAGGAACTCTGAGTTCTATAAGATCAGTCTCTTCTTTCTATCTCCTGCCTGGTGCTACCCTTGTATTTCTCTACATTCAGTGGACGTAAACCCCCCAACTCTACTCCCTCCCCAGAACATTCCCAGGAACATTTCCTCCTCAGATGGGGGTCACCTTCCTTCCTTGATCTCACTTTACTATAGCACTTCGGGGAGGGTAGTTTTTGTGACTCGCTCCTAAAAGAGATGCTATCTCATAAACTGCAGTATCACTGTGACGTTTTCTGCAGAGCACTTAATGTTTGACATAACTTTTGCCCACCATGTAAGGTGTCTCGGGGCAATGTCTTCAACTGTTTTCAGCACCAAGACCACACTGTAATGCCCGATATGTATTAGGTACTCCAGGACACTTGTTGACTGAGTTGCTTAAAAAAATGAGGGGACAGACCAGATTCAAATAATTCAGGTTAACTGTCACTGTACCATGGGAGATAGACTTTGTAAATATTTTAAATAGCATCTAATTCTAGTTTTGACTTTATCACCAATTTCTTTATTTCATTTGATAAAACAGTTCCATCATCCAAACACATTTGAGATACCTGTTATGAGGATGGCTCTATGGAAGGATAAAACCCCATTGCCAGTGTCACTCATATAAGGCACATAAACCAACAAGAGACATATGACATAAGTGCTTCTGCAGAGCACTTAATGTTTGACATAACTTTTGCCCACCATGTAAGGTGTCTCGGGGCAATGTCTTCAACTGTTTTCAGCACCAAGACCACACTGTAATGCCCGATATGTATTAGGTACTCCAGGACACTTGTTGACTGAGTTGCTTAAAAAATGTTAGGTCACTAACAAACAATTGTGTGGTACTATGCTCAATTGCTGTTCTGATCCCAGCATAGAGTCACCTTATCAAAACCCACAACGACCTGTGAGGAAGGCACCCAGATTCACCTTGTCTTATAAATGCAGAAACGGAGGTTTACAATTTGTCTAGAATTACACAGCTTGTAAATGGCAAAGCCAGGATTAAACCCTGACTGTCCGGTTCCATAGTCAAAACTGTGGCATAGGCACTTCTATTATAACATTAACCCAATTAATATTCTTCTGTAACTTGAACAAAGCATTTTTCTTATACCAAATGTAATTTTGAAGCTTACATTATTCTACTTAACTTCTTTTGTGATCTACCCAGAGTAGAAAAAGAATAAAGTTTAACTTCCCCATTAGTGAAACGTTTGATATAGAGAATACATCATTTCTTTTTATCCTGTTGAATATTTTTCATTACTGGTCATCTCAGCATTAAGCTACTTGGCATGTTTTACAAGACTGTTCATACGCCACAAAGTACATTTGTATTACCCTAAAACTAATCCTTTATTTAATCTTCCATATTTTGATTCAAAGATAATTTTATGCATTTATCATGGGTAAAATTTCCAAATACTTTAAAATGTAACTGAGTCAATGCATTAGGAATTTGCATTGTCTGAAGAATGGATACGATTGATTGAGCTAAACAGAAAGTTGAAATATATCCAAGATGTTGAATAAGATATAATTGAACATTCCAGGACTTCTGGATATTATAATTGATAACTGAAACAGGAATCCACAGGCTAGTAGAATGAAATATACTTAAGAACAGCGGAACTAAAACCTAGAATCAATATACAGATGAAAGAGATGTTATTTTTATTAGAATTAGGAGCCAAATCCAGCACAATGCTGTTAAAAAGTCAGAGAATGCTGGATGGCATCTTGAGAATAAGTCCCACAAAGAAACCTAGGTAATAAAAGAGAGCCCGCCTAAAGGTATAGAAGCATCCCTCCCAAAACAATTCTGGACCAAAGTCACTTCTACCTCCCTGATTTTCAGCATTATGTTCAAACACTGGCATCACTCTTCTTTTCAAACCCCCAACTCTGAACTCATTTGCACCACCTGTCTCTCCCTCTTCAGACCTCGTAACTCTGAGCCTGCTTCAGTCTGTGCTGCTAACGTTCTGCTAGAACCAGCTGAGCCAGCGTTACCACGTCAAATGCCAAGCCCCCCAGGTTTGCCTCTCTGCGGGAGATTCAGACTCGCCAACAGAACTCCGATTTCTCCTGACATGCGTGTCTCCTGAGTTGTTCCTTCCGCCTTTTTAGGTCCTCCGCTAGCTCTTCTTTGTTCTCATGCCCAACCACACTTATTCAGGGATCTCAGCAATGTTCATGGTAATTCTTTTAAATGTTTAAAACTTTAAAACATGGTTATGGATTCCCGGGAAACCACACATAACATGGAGGTTCCCTGTTTCCTTCCCCCAGTTTCTCCTAGCAAATGCCTGGTCCCTGCAGGAAGGACTCAAAACCAGGGAAGGGGTGAGAACCAGCGCAGGTCTCCGGCATGTTCAGGTGTTGTGGCTCCACGGGCAGCATGCATGTGCCTATTAGGTTTTCAGTCCCCTGTAAGAGTCCTTGGTTGTGTAAGAAGCTGCCATGCTCTTTTCAGAAGGCTGTGCCATTCCACACTCCTACCATCTTCAGACTCCCATGGGCAGACAGGGCCTACAGCCTCCCCAGTGCCCAGCCTGGGATGTCACCCATGCCCAGCGCAGGACACTCCAAGGCTCCCAGAGCACATATGGGGATGGTAATTGTGTGTTTGTGGGAGGGGAGCGCAATTCCAGGAGCCTGTGGATCAGCTGATGAGCTGCCACATGTTGAATGGAGAGAGAGCGTGGAGCAGAGCCGCCCCATGGTCACTGGGACTTAGCTTTGAGCATCCCAGGTGTGCATGTGGGGAGAGGCCCATGCAGGGGCTCTGCTGCCTCCCTCCCCACTGCGCTCACTAAAAATTCCTGTACCTGTTTTCTTGAGGATATAGACTGGGTTCTCCTGGGGCACTGACATCCTCAGCATCCAGTGGCCAGGGACATTGGGGAGTCGCCTCCCCTGGAACTCAGGGACACCGTGTCACTTCACCTGCTGAGTGAACAATCCCACAACAAAAGACATGGCCCAGAGCTGTAGTTTCCATTCCTCACTCCAGATGGTGAAGGCTCCACTCTCCTGATGGGGACAGGAAGGAGGGGGCTCGAGGGAAACCCCAGGTACAGTGATTTCTAGTCTCTCAAGAGCTTTCTCTCCTGAGCTCTATGATCCCAAATGGCTCATGAACAGCCCTGATGAGTCTTTCACAGATGCCTCAAACAAAACACACCAAAACCCCAAACTCATTCCCCACCTATTCAAGTCTACAGTTAAACAAGCCAGAACCTTGGGCACCGTCTAGACTCCTCCCCTCCTCAGAGTCCTATAAAGCTAGTTCTAGATCACAGCTGAAGTTATGTGTCCCACTGAGATAACCACAAGTGACAGAACGTGAAGGCGGAGGTGTGTGTGGAGGAGTGCACACCTGCATTCTCCATTCCACTTTTCTTTAAGTGTAAAATGATTATAAAAAAATCTATTCATTTAAAAAATTAAAACTTGGGAATATTCAGAGAAAGAACCTATGCAAGACATATAAAACTTTGTCATGTGAAAAAGAGGTCCACACATCTGCAGTGCTCATCTTGACAAAGAGGACTACGAGGAGCCGTGATGACCATGACCTCCTTACAAAGTTGTGGAAGGAAAAGGAACAGGTGCTTGGTTTCTCCCTCGAACTCAAAGCAGCATTCACTTAGAGAAACGAGAGGGACGTGAATTACAGATTTTTATCCAGAATAAGTTAGGAGATAAAATCCTAAGAGGAGGCTCGGTGCCTATTGCACAGTGGTGAGGGCGCCAGCCACTTACACCAGGGCTGGCAGGTTCGAACCTGACCTGGGGCAGCTAAACAACAATGGCAACTGCAACAAAAAATAGCCAGGCGTTGTGACGGGCACCTGTAGTGCCAGCTACTTGGGAGGCTGAGGCAAGAGAATCGCTTAAGCCCAAGAGTTTGAGGTTGCTGTGAGCTGTGACGCTACTGCACTCTACCCAGACCAACATAGTGAGACTCGGTTTCAAAAAAAAAAAAAACATCCTAAGAGGAGCAGTGAATTGCTACATCATTTATGCAACATAGCACTTGAAACATGTGAAAATAAAAAGCAGTATTTCTACAGGAGATTCTCTGAGCCATAATGCCCAAAAAAGCCAGCCACCACCACCAACAACAAAGCTTTGAGGTAATTTTTCATGACAAGCTGTGTGCTATCAAGATATATAAAGAAAAAAGAAATTACTCTGTCCAAGATAACTGTCATTAGCTACTATACGGTATTAGACCTCCGTGTTTTATTTACAGAACTCCCTACAGATAAATGATAGAATTGCATAATGAGTATACAAATGTCTTTTCAAGAATAGATCTTGAAAGCTGTTTTTATAAAAATGCCTTCTGGCAGAATTATCTAAATGCACAGTGTGCTGACAGTGGGGGGGCGGGGCGTCACACAGAAAGGCATCCTGGCTTCTAATGGATTCAATCCTGAGGAGCATGAAAAGGTGGCTTCTAAAGTACTTTGGGAAGGTTTCCATTTCTCTCTCCATGTGGCCAGACACTTGGAAGGATAGCAAGATATGTGGAAAGCTGTCTTCTATTTATAAGACAACACAATGCTTTAAAAAACTCTCTTTTGAATAGATAAGATTAGTAGGTTGTTTGGAGAGGTTCAATGCTACAGAACATACCCATGGGGGGGGTGTGGAGCTTATTATTATAAAATGGCCATCCAACAAACACACTGAACAGAAATTTTATACAGTTGCACCTTTCTTAAGAGAGACCAAGTTGTATGCGCATTTCTAAGGAAAGACTGAGAGACATTTTCAAATGATAAAGTACTATCTTGAAATGAGGTTTATGCTATAAACATGTTCAAAGCTTTGTTTTCCTCAGTAGTTATCTATTTTCAAACTTCTTTTTCATGTTTTTTTTTTTTTAACCTTTATATCTAAGTGACTTTAATACAAGGATCATTAATGTACCATCTGCAGTAGTGGAATGATGGCAGTTCTCACATGTCCTAATACAGCGGCCACAAATTCTTTTATTGTATAGTTGAGGCTGATGCTAATGCAACTGAGAAAAGTGATCATGACCATAATTAAGTCATGCTGTGCAAAGGCAATCTGCATACGGGATTCAAGGACAACAGAATGGGACTGATTTAGCACTGCTGGCCCTCCCAGGAACCGGGATTTGTGTCCTCTGATTTGCGCTCACCAGCACAGAAAAGGCCCAGGCACGTGGCTCTTGGGCAAAACAGCTAACCTGCTTCAGCGTGACAAGTCGTGAATTGTCAGTAATGAGCATGAGCTTTCAAAGTCTATAAAATGACAACGGCTTCGTCCTCTTATGTAGGAAGTTCTTGCAGAAAGAAAAGTATGAAGGGACAGGCAGGGATATGAAAGCAATGCCAGCCTGATTAGCGTGTCTGGAAAGCTCCTAACTCACAGGGCTGAGTCCTGCATTTTCTATTCCTGGGCTCGCATGCACATCTGACATGTAGCAGAACTGAATGGACCCCCAAATAAGCCTGGATGCCTTTTCTAAATCAACCAAGGGGTGACATATGATTTTAAAAATCAACTGTCAAGGTTTTAAAGATATTAAGAGTTTTAAGATTTAGGAGCAATAATTACCCATTGAAAAATGCTCATGAACTACAGGCGACAACCATACCCCCCTAGCTGGTCAATGCTTCCTCTGCATCCCAGAACTTACTCCCAAGCATCAGACTTCTAAGGGAATGAGAGAGAACAGAACTCAGAAATCTAATCAGGCTCCTATTTGCGGCTCCAAAGTCTCTCAAAGTGGGAGAAATCAGAATAAATTCAAAAGGTATCAGCGAGGAAGTATTTACATGTGTCTTTTAAGTACTAAACAGTAATGTTAGAATAATGACATTTAAGTCCATGATGGATCACAAGGACAGTGGTGGTCCTACATGATTATAATGAAGCTAAAAGGTCCCCACTGTTGCCACAGGGTCTTGGTGCCGTGAAACACTCACTTGTCTGTCCTGCTACCGGAGCAAGCAAACCAGCACTGATAGTCAGAAAAAAGTCTAGCACAGGCAGTAAAGTCTAGTACCTGATACCTGACAATGACAATGAACTGCTGTGTCACTGGTTTATCTATTTACTAGACTACACTTTTTTATCATTATTTTAAAGGGTACTACTTCTACTTATTAAGAAGATAAAGGTAAGTGTGAAACTGCCTTAGGCAAGTCCTTCCAGAGATCTTCCAGAAGGAGGCATTGTTATCACAGGAGACCACAGCTCTATACCTGTAACTGACCCTGAGGACCAAAGGGAAGTGGAAGATAGTGATATTGCTGTGTAGGCCCAGGCGGATCTGTGGGTCTGTGTTTGGGTCTCAGTTTTTAACAAAAAGTTTAAAATGCCAAACAAAAAAAAGAAAGAAAGTAAAAAGAAACAAGAAAAGAAATACTAGAAAAAAGCTTACAGAATATAAAGAAAATTTTTCAGTACAGCTGTACAATGTGTTTGTGTTTTTACGCTAAGTGTTATTCCAGGAGCCATAAAGTATAAAATTTTTAAGTTTATAAACGACTTATAGAGCAATGGTTAATTCGCTACTGAGAAGGAATTTTTTTATGAGTTTAGCGTAGCCTGAGTGCATGGGTTTGTAAAGTCCTCAGTAATGTCTCAGGAATTCACATTCACTCACTCAGTCCCTGACTCCCCCAGAGCAACTTCAGGCCTGCAAGCTCCATTCATGGTAAGTTCCCTGAACAGGTGTGCCATTCTTTAGAATCTTTTTACATCACATTTTTGCTATACCTTTTCTACATTTACATATGTTCGGTTACATAAATACCATTGTGTTACAGTTGCCTATAGTTTTCAGTATAGTAATGTGTGTACACCTTTGTGGCCCAGGAGAACCAGGCTGGATCATACGGCCTACATGTGCAGTGGACTGTCCCATCCAGGTTGTGTAAGTGCATGAGGGTCATACAACAACAAAAGTGCTGAATGACACGTTCCTCAGAATGCACCCCACAACTGACACATTATGTATGTGTATAAAAATCACTCATGCTAACAACTGGTTTACTATCAAGTTCTCCCAAAAAACAAAGGCATCTTACCCTTCAGTAACTGAATAGATGAGTGAGGGCTGGTATCATAGAATTTGGCATTCCTATGTCCTACAAAGACCTTCCTTCATGTAGGGAACAGCCCATTAGTGCTATCAATGGTAACACATTTTGAACATGTTTTCATAAGAAGACTAAATTGTCTTCAAAACAAGGAAAGAAGAGAAGAGCACAGAGGCCAAGCCATCTCTATATCTCATTCATAAACCTCTCCAGACAACATGACTCAGTTTAGGAACCATCAAGTCTCCAATTCAGAAAAAGAACCAAGTTGCCAATCATTTACTCAAATATTCTATCACCCAGTATTCCACAGCTGAGGGACCAGAAATCATGCTAAAACATGTTTTTAACCATCCACGTTAAAATATTCACATTTTCAACAATGTGGTTTCAACAAATGAATTCTGTCATAAAAATTCCAGCTCAAGTTTGAAGGGATCAGTCCTAATAGCAATTTACCTGCTGAACAATGCAGGCGGCTTCTGAAAGGAATGCACATTTTATGCCAATTATGATCTTTCCACAGTTAAATAAACAGTTGGAGCAAGGAAATCACTGGCAGTCCTAGTGGTGGTCTCTGCTCTTGGGTCTGTTCCTTGATTGCTACTCATCCATACCGCACGCCCCGCCCATTGTTCAAAAGTCTTATTTCACACATCGGGAAACCCGTGAGGCCTCTAAAATGGGATATGCACATTTTGAATAATGCACTTTAAAAAACTACCAGGTTATCACCAAGAAGAGAAACAGAGAACCATTTGCACAATTCTGCAACAAGTTGTGCAGTGTAATTTATACAGGTAAAGAGAATTACAACAACTCAAACTCACAGTTTTTACAAAAAGCCTTTTTGCCTTTAGAACAAAGCAGACACTGGTGATAAAAGCAACTTGTCTGGGTATCCCCTAAAGCACAGTGTATTTTCCATCTTTAAATGGATTATTTATGGACATTGTAAAATTACATTCCTGAAAAAAAATGTATGTGATGTGATGAATTCAGTTGAAATGTCTTTTTTCTTTCCCCCAATGAATCAGAAATTTAACTTGATAGCAATTATGCACCGTTTTAAGGAATTTTGTAGAAAACAAGTAATGGATTTTGGTCATTTATAATAAAATAAAACAATGACACTGTTTTAAGGTATTTAAGGAATGGTGTAATTGTCATAGTATATTTAAATAATAAGATCTTTTCTCAGAAAGATCAGAATAATGAGTTTGAAAAATAGCGTATTGGTATTTTCAGTTAAGTCCTAATTATACTCCCTTTCAATAAATTTTAATTAAAAAATGTCAATTAAAGTGTTTCTAGCAGTTGGAAAATAGGACAAAAATCTAAACTAGTTATTCTTTAATGCAGAAGTGGGACTACAGTGTGATAGTAACGCTGTGATGTATTTTTCAAAAGACTTTCAACTCAACCTACTAGGTGGTTTTAGACACTCAATCTATGCTCCAGAAACCCTCTGAAAATATCAAAGCTTATACTGCTTGCATCCTAAATATTATCTCTGTATCATTTTTTTTCAATAGTCTATTACAAAGCCTCAGCCATGAAAATTCTGTAACAATACTTGCCTCAGCCCTGTTGATCACTTATATTTGATGCTGCTTATTGGTGAAAGCAAGATCAATAATGTCAATTATTCAATGCATTGCATTTTTTTCAGATACTACTTGTGTATGATATTTTACATTTCTACCAGACAGTCTGGTAAAATGACTTCGTATTTAATTCTAACAGTGAGATTACATTTTGGAATAATATATTCTGATGGAGTAAGACATGTCTCGTCTATAAAAGTGATCTAAGTTTTTAGCAGGGAAATACATTGCATTTATATGTGCACATCTTTTCCTGATAGAAAATATGATCAAAGCAGTTTGGAGACCCCTGGAGAGTTTTGAATTTTAACTTCCTCTAGAGTGAAACCTCATTTATATCACTGTACAAAGCCAGCTGGTATGCTTCGAGGTAAATAATAGGAATCTGGGTGATGTAAGCAGAAAGGGTATTTATTAGAAGACTGGCAAACCAAGGTCACGAGCAAGGAAGAACTAGAAGATATTCAAGTTTCTAAGAAAATTAACCATTTAGTAAGTGGCAAGGAAGCCTTCACTGCTTAACCCTGAGAACCGGCTTTGCCGTCCCCAGTGCCTGGGTGTTTTTTCTACAGCCACCATATGTTTAGAATAAACTGTTACTTGTGTCTCCTTCTTCATATCTGCTCCTGATTCCAAATGCCGGACAGGACTATCTCACAGGCTGCAAATAATTTTTATGCTCATCTCTAGTTGGGAGAGCGTCAAAAGAGTTAAGTGTCTGGACCTCTGCATTTTTGTTTTGGGAAGTACAGCAGTTAGGACTACGGTAACCTTGCTACTGCTATGAGAGTACTCACAAAGACTATGAAAACACCCTCAAAATCTCAGTGGTTAAAAACAGCTCAGCAACTTTATTTATCATTTTCTCTAAATGTCCCCTGGTTCACTAGTCCTCTGCTACACATTGTGTTCACCACAGTGAAGACGCTCTACCAACGGGCCATGTCAGTCAGAGACAAAGATTCCTAGACTAGGGATCCTCAAAGTGGGGTCTAGGAATTCCTGCAGATCTGCAAGTTTAAAATGATTTTCAGAATATTATGAAGATGTTATTTGCCTGGTTTCTGTGTCACTTTGATAATAATACAGTATCTTACCTTTAATAATAATAATTACAATAATATATTGATGATGACAGTAATACCCCATAATAATAATTATAACATACTAATGATGATAATAATACCTCTTAATAGTAATATACCATTATAAACTAACAGAAATGATCTCATTTGATTATCATATCCTTGAAAGATGAATATTAATAGATACCCACTCCATTTATACCCATAAACTTTCTAAATAACAAGACCAAAACAGATAATTTTAAGTACAAGCTGTAACTGAACTAAATATATATTTTTAATTGTGATTTCATTCACATCTCCCCCCACCCCCTTTTTTTAGTTTTGAGGCAAAGTCTCTCTCTGTTGCCTGGATTAGAGTGCAATGGTGTCATCATAGCTCACTGCAACCTCAAACTTCTAGAAATCTTCCTGGATTGGGCTCCCAAAGTGCTGGGATTACAGGCATGAGCCACTGCCTCCAGCCCCTATCTCCTTATATTTTAATGCTGCTCCTCTGTCTGAGAATTTACCTCCCTTTTCAGCTTGATTTTTCTGTCCATAACTTAAATATATTATAATTTAAAATTTAGCCCCAAATTCATTGCCTTCATTGGTTTATTGGCTCTTATTTGTGAGTTTTGCAATTATTTTCTATATTCTGGATATAAGTCTTTTATCAGATACAAGACATGCAAATATGTTCTCCTAGTTTGTGGCTTGACCTTTCATTCTTGCAACAGTGTCATTCGAAAACCAAAAGTTTTTAATTTTAATAAAGTCCAATGTTTCAATTTTGTCTTTTAGCACTATGCCTTTGTTATCATATTTAAGAAATCTGGCCAGCCATGGTGGCTGACACCTATAATCCTAGTCCTTTGGAAGGCTAAGGTGGGAAGATCTCATGAGGCCTGAAGTTCAAGACCAGCCTGGGAGGAGGGGGAGGGGACGGGGGAGAAGGGAGTGGAGAAGTGAAGAGGGGAGGAGGATGGGTGTGTTCCCACCTCATGGGCACAATGTAAGGGTACATGCCACACCTTTTGAGTGCAGGACACAACTACAACAAGGACCTTACCTGATAACACAAACATGGTAATCGAATTGTTTGCACCCTCATATTAATTTGAAATGTAAAACAAAATAAAATAATAAAAACTTGAAGAGAAATAATAATTAAAAAAGCATAGACCTCATCTCTACAGGAAATAATTTTTTTAAAAAAAATAAGCCAAGTGTGAAACTATGCACCCATAGTCCTAGCTACTCAGGACTAGATAGCCAACATAAAACATATCCTTTTAGAGTCAACAAAAATTCTTAAGAGTGCAAAAGGGTGCTGAGAACAATAAAAAATAAAGGTTAAGAACTGTTCTAGGATTGCTTGAGCTTAGAAGTATGAGGCTATTGTGACCTATGATCATATCGCTGCACTCCAGCCTACGGGACAGATCTTGTTTAAAAAAAAAAAAAAAAAAAGGAGGAGGAAGAGGTAGAGATAGAAGAAGGAAGGAGAATTTGTGTAGTTATGGGTCTCACACGAGAAAATGGGATTATCTGGCTCGCTGGCCCACAGTGGTCATGGAAACACCCTGCCAGGAAGAAGTCCGTCAGGTAATTCTGTCCCACAAGGCACAGAGTTGGACATTCTAAGAGAACAGCATTGATGACCCGCACAACAGGTGCACCTGCCTCCATCAAGACTCATACTGAGCGAAACTCCCCAAAGGAACAGTGCACAAGAAGCCGGGAAGCTTACCTGATTATAAAAGCCCACACATTCTCTTTGGTACATCTGAATACATGTCACTATTCAGAAAAGGCTACCTTACAGGTCCTCCAATGAGAGCAAAGTTTCTAAAACTGTCTGCATATAAAAGAGGTTATGACTCACACAGTTTTTTTGGTCTTTATATGTTATGAATTCCAGATAATTCCCCTAACATTTATACTATATTCTATATTTTTCCACTTCCAGATGATGCCTGGAATCAATCTATCTTATCTATGTTAGGGAGAGAATGGACTGTACAAGACTGTGGTGACCAACCCAGGGCAGTGAACTAGAACCAGTCCTTAGCTTTTTCAGAACCTTCCCCCAAGCAAGAAGTGAGTGGTGGGCAAGCAAGAAAAGTTTCACCTGTATTTGCAGCTGCTCCCACTTCCATCACAGCTGACCTTCACCTCTGTAACATCAGCAGCAGCATCAGGCTCTCACAGGAGCACAAATCCTACTGTCAACTGCACATGTGTGGGGTCGAGGCTGTGTGCTCCATCCCTGGGAGACTTTCAGTCCTGACAATCCGAAGTGCAGCTGAAGACTGTCACCGTCTCCCATCACCCCCAGACGGGACCATCTATTCTCAGTAAGATAAGCTTGGGGCTACCTCTGACTCTGCATTATGGTGAATTGTATAATTACATCAATATATGTTACAATGTAATAATGACAGACATAAAGTGCACAATAAATGCAACGCACTTGAATTACCCTAGCCCTATCCCCATATCACCAGTTCATGGAAAAACTGTCTTCCCTGAAGCCACTCGCTGGTGCCAAAAAGGCTGGTGATTGCTGGTATGTTACATATTAATAGGTCTCAACAATTCTGAAGCTGAGAACTTAACAGAAGGTTAGTATCGTATTTTAAAAACCAAAACGGAGGTTTCTGCCATGTGCTGACAGTTGGTGCTACTGCAGGAGCATCATTACATGGATTTCATTCTAATTCAATTTGTAGAGCTTCAAATATTGCTTAATGAAGAAATGCTTTCTGAATAATTTATGTTTGGGATGGTTTGTAAAGATACAAAGTGCCACTGAACACAATCGTTTGTTAAGGAAACACTTTCGCATAATTAATATTTTGTATCTCAGACAAAGCTATCAACATTGTGTTGCTATTGAAGAGTGCCGCCTATGAAAAATTGTTCATTCCCACCATTGTCAGTTTTCCCGTCTCCTCTTAATTGGCTAGTTTTAATCTGGTCTGTGGGAAAATCAGATAATTCAGCTTAATAGAACTATATTCAAAAAGAGTCCACAAGCTTTAAGTAAAGCCTGAGTTACTCTCTGATGAGTCAAGGGTGTGAGATTTCATCTACTTAAACACACGTCAGACACATTATGGTCCATTTGTGGGGGGAGGTGAAAATACTTTTTTACTTGTTCCTTTTACTTCCTAGCTTTGGGCTATGTTACAAACACAGGGAGGTTGAAATTAAGTAGTAAGTAGTTTCTAGATCAGTTATATTTTACTGAATTGGGGACAATATAAACACGTTACTGAGTTGTGAACGACAAGAATTACAAAAACATATATACACAAGCAGATAACGGTAATAAGCAAAACTTGCAGAAGGAACAGGGAATAAACAGTATGGTTTTATTTCTATTAAGATGAACATTGTGTTCCTTTTCTTTGTAACATAAAGTAGACATTACACAACTAGAGTATGACAAGAATCACAGAAATAATACTCAGAGGTTCTGAATTTTATTTGAGGATTTCCTAAGCATCTTACACGTGCTTCCGGGTTTACAAAAAGCAAAACTTTTCTTAATTAATACAACTCAAGACCCTGAAGAGTCAGTATAATTATTGTTTTTATTTCACAGATGAGAAAAGTTGAGGCTTAGAAGAGAAGGTGCCAGGCCAGATGTGGTGACTTGCACCTGTAATCCCAGCACTCCGGGAGGCCAAGAGGCAGACAGCTTGAGCTAGGAGTTTGAGACCAGCCTGAGCAAGAGTGAGACCCTGTCTCTGAAAACAAAAACAAACAAAATACTAGCCAAGCGTTGTGGAGGGTGACTGTAGTCCCAGTTACTTGGGAGGCTGAGGCAAGAGGGTCACTTGAGCCCAAGAGTCTGAGGTTGCTGTGAGCTGTGACACCAGGGCACTCTACCAGGGGTGAGAGGAGGAGGAGGAGAGGAGGAAGAAGAAGAAGAAGAGGAGGGGGAGGAAGAAGAGAAGAAAGAAAGAAGAAGGAAGAAGGAAGGAAGGAAGGAAGGAAGGAAGGAAGGAAGGAAGGAAGGAAGGAAGGAAGGAAGGAAGGAAGGAAGGAAGGAAGGAAGGAAGGAAGGAAGGAAATAAGGAAGGAAGGAAGGAAGGAAGGAAGGAAGGAAATAAGGAAGGAAGGAAGGAAGGAAGGAAGGAAGGAAGGAAGGAAGGAAGGAAATAAGGAAGGAAGGAAGGAAGGAAATAAGGAAGGAAGGAAGGAAATAAGGAAGGAAGGAAGGAAGGAAATAAGGAAGGAAGGAAGGAAGGAAATAAGGAAGGAAGGAAGGAAGGAAATAAGGAAGGAAGGAAGGAAATAAGGAAGGAAGGAAGGAAGGAAGGAAAGAAGGAAGGAAGGAAGGAAGGAAATAAGGAAGGAAGGAAGGAAGGAAGGAAGGAAGGAAGGAAGGAAGGAAGGAAGGAAGGAAGGAAGGAAATAAGGAAGAAGGCAAACCCGTACAATTAATCGCTGACTGTACTCCACTGTTATCCTGTAACCTGTACCCAGCTCTGTGACCTCAACTAAATTACATGACACCTATGGACTTTCCTGATTTATTTATATCTCAGTTCATACACTAATTTCTCCATGAATTCATTCAACATTTACTGAGTATCTACTAAGACTCAATCGCTGTACGAGGAACTGAAAACAGTTCTCTGTGAGAAGTTTAAACTATGTGTTATAGTGACAGGTATCTCAATTAGCCTGATTTGATTATTATACACTGTATGCCCATCTCTAAACAGTATATATGTCCTATAAATGCATGTAAATACTATGTACCTATGATGAGTAAAGTTAAAAATATATATATTTAAAGTAAAATAAAACATATATGAAACTTAGGTAAAGAAGTTTAATAACCTAAAATATAAATTAGGCCACAATCACTTCTGATAAAAATTGCCATGAATGTGTTGCTATGATTGCACTTGTGATCCACAATTTTGTCACAAATGTCTAGACCAGGGGCCATTGTTGACCCCGAAACACCTCCTAACATTTAAATCTAAGAACTTTCACCAGTAGGGTCCCCTATATTGGAAAGTGACTCATGTGGTCAATCAAATCCAGTCTCAGTGAATCAGACTGTGGAATGCCCCAGGTCCCCAGAAAGTGGGATTCTGCAGAGCAGACAAGCTAACAGAATGTCAGGATATCGGAAGTTCTTTGCATTCTGAAAGGCATTCCAATTTTTGTGGACATCTATCTTGCACCCACGAACAAGTTTTTTTCATTTTCTTGCTCTACAGCCAGAACATGTCTCAAGCCCTTGGATCTTTCAGGTTACACAAGAATATATTTTAACTTGCTTTCAAAACTGTAAAGCACATACATATGAAATTTGTCACTGCCAGTATAATTACTAACAAGAGCTGCCATTTGGCCTGATTTCATTAAATAGCAGATTTAAATTTTTGGCTAGAATGTACTGATCTCCTTATGTGGTTATATTCCAGGATTATCTTTCAATGGTTCCTTTCTAAAGGAATAATAAGCTCCTTCCTTGGTCCGCTCTAATCCAGTCAGCAGCTCAAAACTCTTGAAACAATTAGTGAGGCATATCCTTACCGACATGACTGTCAATTTAATTCTTAAGATTTGTCTGAAGATAGGTTCCAGTATCTCAATTTTAATCACTTTTCCTAAGGTATGAGTTATGAACAATAAAATTAATTTTAAGTTTACAATTCAAAAGAGTTTTAACAAAATACATATAGTCATGTTAGCACTAAACTTCTCATGATGGAGAATATGCTCATCACTCCCCAAATTTCCCTCATGTCCATTTACCGTTAATCCCTGCTGACCCTTGACCCTGTCAACCACTAATCTGTTTTCTATCATTATCAGCTGCTCCATGCACTTTTACACTGGTCTGCACTTCAGTCAATAAGGCTTGGAAAACTGCCCCTGGGTCAGGTTCATCACAGGTTACTGCCTCATCATCCATTGCAGCAGAACCTTCAAAATCAAATTCTTGGATTCCGCCATGGGAGATGGATTGTCTGATGGGGCCAAAGCATTAATGCTGTTGGGTTATGGCAAATCCACCTTTCTTGAAATACTTCTCTATTGCTTCTGGATGAACTTTATTTTTAATTAATTAATTTATTTATTTTTTGTAGAGCCAGAGTCTCACTTTATCAACCTCAGTAGAGTGCCCTGGTGTCACACAGCTCACCTCACCTCCAACTCCTGGGCTTAGGTGATTCTCTTGCCTCAGCCTCCAAAGTAGCTGGGACTACAGGTGCCCACCACAATGCCTGGCTATTTTTTGTTGTAGTTTGGCTGGGGTTGGCTTTGAACCCACCACCTTCGGAATATAGGGCTGGCACCCTGCCCACTGAGCCACAGGCGCCATCCCTGGCCAAACTTTATTCCAAGCAGAAATGATAGAGGACAGTGTCCAGTGCATTAACTGATGCAGCAGATGAAATCGCTTCCCCATGGGGACCACGGGTGTGTGTCTTAGTAATGTACCACTGCAGGAGCTGGGCTCTGTAGTGTACTTTAAATGTTTTGACGTGACTTTGTCAAAAGGTTGGATTTTTGAAGTCATGTTCGAAGGCAAAAAATGTTAGTGTCACATTTGTGAGATGATTCACATGGGGGTGACTAGAACAGAAATGAATAGATCATTTCTTCTTCCTCATTTCTTGGTCGATACCCCATTCCACTCCTCAGGCAGGGCACCCGTCATCCATGCATATTTGCTTGATCTCCAAGCACGTGGACTGACGTGACAGGAGATTTCTGGGCTTCAGTCTCTTGAATCCATAAGTCTTTGCCGATTCACCAATCGCCAAGGGTGAAGTTTCTCTCCAGTTAACCAGCACAAAGCAGAAGTGTGAAGCATGTTTTGGAAAGTCACCCACTGCCACATTCATCACCCTTTGTGACAAGGCTCCTGCCAAGGCATCGCCTTGAGAAAGAGCCTATGCACCTCAGCATTGAAGATGTTATTAACTCTGAAGTCTCTGGCCAAGTCTGGGAACTTCCCCATGAATTTTTCCACAACTATTACTTGAACATCATTGGATTCACCACACAAGACTTTCTGGGAGATCTCTGTCACAGCTTAAATTTCTTTAGCTAAAGACTTGATGCTTCAAAATCTGCCACCCCTAATTCCTGTGCAATTTTTTTTAGCAATTTCTTGGATCATCAGCCTGGAGATTCAGATGCTGATTGCTCTCATTTGTTTGAACCAGCTTGCTGTGGCTTCCTAAACTTCATCAAGGGAAGTTTTCCTCCTTCTCTGCTTTCCTATCATCCCTCTCCAGCTACTCATGTTTACATTTTTGAATGTTGCTAACTGTGGTTTTGCTAACACTGAAATGTTCTGCCATATTGTTTTGACTGAAGCTTTCAAGAAAATGTAGATCAACCTTTTCCTTCAATGTCAGCTCTTCAAGTAATTTTCTCCTTCTTAATCATGTCTTAACTGTGAAATTCTGCAGTAATAATAGGATGTACCTACAACTCAGATCATTCCTTCACATGGAAAAGATCAAGTTATAAACACAACATGTGATAAACAATAGGATGTTAGACCTAATCCAACATGTGGTAATAATAAAGCATGAAAAGCAGAAAAAACTTTAAGCTAAAAACAAAAAAATACAACTAAAGGAAAAAGCCAACATCTTCTACCCCTTGGTGTAGAGTAGACTCAACTGGTGAAGTTAGGGAAATGAATATTGTGTATAACAGTGCAAGTGGTCAAGATACAACTTCCAGAGGTGGTCAGTGTATAGAAGTCAGTCTTCTTTGAGTACATGTGGTGCATGTCCAGTCGATGAAAATTAGGTCAACTTAAGGAGGTGGTCAATGTAGAGAGGTGGTCAGCTATGGAAGTTCTACTGTATATAATCCACATCATCTTAAGTTCTTTGTGGTCCTATATAAGTTCTAAGAGTACAATGGGATCGTAAGCCTTAACTGTTTTAGGAACAGTGACCTAAAAATATATTAAAAATTATAGCAATTCAGCCTTTTAAACCATGGCATTATCACTTCATTCCTCAGACATCAACAAAGTATAAAGTTAAACTCTAAAATTCAACCCTTCACTAGGTTAATATGGCAGCATTACTATAATTAAGTTGGCCAGGTTTTAACAATATGAAAATATAAACTCAAGAAATTTCAGTAGCTCTGGGGGTCTTGGTGTGTGACACACCTTTTGGGGGCAAGACACAATTATGAGAGGGACTTTACCTAACAAATGCAGTGAATGTAACTTCAATGAATCTCCAACAATAAAAAAAATAAAATAAAATGAAGAAATTTCAATAGCTCTAAAGCAGCAGTTCTCAACCTGTGCGTTGAGACCCACAGGAACTGTATTATTAAAGGGTTGTGGCATTAGGAAGGTTGAAAACCACTGCTCTAAAGGAACTTGGTCAACATGGTCAATTTACTAATGAGGAAACCAAGGCCAAGTCTGTTTGCCCCAAATCAAACCTGCCATTAATGGAAAAGTGGATCTGCAGCCTAGCTCTCCTCACCTTCAGGCTTCAAGTGCTATGACTCACAGAAGCAGAAAGAGGGAAGGAGGGAGGGGGGTGGGGCCTTGGTGTGTGTCACACTTTATGGGGGCAAGACATGATTGCAAGAGGGACTTTACCTAACAATTGCAATCAGTGTAACCTGGCTTATTGTACCCTCAATGAATCCCCAACAATAAAAAAAAAAAATCATCTAAGTTATCTAATTAAAATTGTTTTTAGGTATAAGCTTTTTTGAGTGGAGTTTCTATTTATAAACCAGGAAAAACAAAACCACCAAAAAGATTTAGGCCAAACTGTGCCTGTCCATTGTCAGAGAATCTGCATGTTTTACTTACTCATCGGCCTGCCTCTGTCCATTTCTACTGTCATCCACAGTGAGAGACAACAAAACTGGAGAAACGAAACTTCTCAAAAGGATCCTTTCCACAATTATGCAAGGGATGATTGTATTCCCTGCTCTTAATCCACATAAAAGCTGACCATGAAAAACAATAATCAACATAAAAATGGTTTGGGATCATCCAACTAAAAGTTTTAGAAACTTTGTTAATTGTACCTAATTGTTTAAAATCCACCCACCCACACACTACGTACAATTGTTTCTCTAGATTTATTGTTCCATTCTTCCTAACTAGAATTTCAGCGATGCTATAAAATTTTAAAAAGCAACAGCACAAAAGGCTAAAGTGAAAATCTGACAAAAGCTCACAAATGTCTGAGATGCTAACAGGTTTCAATTCTGTGGCTCATCGACACTTGAGGTTTTGAGTTAGTAGAAATGTGATCGATATATTGAGTGAACATAAACTTTTAGTCGGTTTATATTGTCATCTTTAAGAAACAAAACAATGATTTCTTCTAAGTATTGATACAACAGTCAGTAGCAAGCTGAAGCCAAATCTCTGGTTCACAGTCTTCCGAAGGAACAGGAAAATGAGGAAAGAAGAATCAAAGAGGACAAAAGGGTAAGGAAAGAGAGAACGGATGGGGAAAGTGGGAGGACGGACAGGAAGGGAGAATAGGGATGGGACAGGAGGTCTGTGTTAGCAAAAGACTCAAATGACCAGACAGATCATCAGCAGCAAACGGTTGACTAGCAGGCAACAAAGAAAGGCCTGAACAGCTCCAGAGTTGGACATTTAAGTACCAAAGCACGAGAAATGGCAGTGTAGAGCCAAAGTCCAGACCCATGGGGCAGAAAAACCAAAAGCAGGAGATTAAAGTGCAACTCGACTTCATTTATTTATTAAGACCTCTTTCTCTTCACACAAATAATAAGCAGGTTAGGAAAGTAATACAATAAATTTCTGTTCTTTAAGCTATCCACATTGAATCCCTGGGAAATAGCTACTCTCTTTGGACCTGTGGCTCATTCCTTAAAGGACCTGCCTACACGATTCTGGGAAAGATGCACTGTGCCTTCATCACGAAGACGTTATTCTGAAATCCACTTTATATAATTCGGGAAAATGAGACACAGAGAAGTGATGCTAATGCCTCACATTGCAAAAGTGGCAGAGCCAAGATTCCAATTTAGGCGGTTTACCTTAAAGTGCATGAATTTAACCTCTCTACAGCCTGCTCCTGGCAGATGAGAACAATTCCTGGAAGACAAAACTTCACCAGGTTTTGCTAATAACATCTTTCTTTCGGACTAGTGATTTTCAACCAGTGTGCCATGAGAGGATCGTAGGTAAGCCTTGAACATTTTAAAGATCATTAATTCAATTATTTTTGAAAGAAGTTGAAAGCACAGTAACTATACCCCCCCTCCTTTTTTACTCTATTTTGATCAACATGATTTAAGTGTGTCGCAGAAGTTTAACTATAGGTACAAGGGTGCCATGAGCTAAAAAAGTCTTGAAGAATACTGGTCTAGTATCTGTTCACTGTTCCTCATGCTGAAAATCCTCTTTCCCTAAATACCCGCCACCTCCAGCGTATGGGGCCAGTGCCCTACTCCTTTGAGCCACAGGCGCTGCCCCCTGCTTCACTTTTGTCTGGAATGGGTTGTACCTCTTCTACATGGTACACAAGAGAGGTGTTTAGCACATCCCAGTTTAATCGGCATTTACTGATATGTGTCTTCCAATAGAATCTGAGCTCCGGGAGGAAGTGAAATTGGGTCACACTTAATCTTTCCTATATCTGTGGCTCCTACAAAAAGGACCCAATTCATTGTGTCAAGTGAGTAAATTAATGCCAGGAGAGGCCGAAGACATTGTGTAGAAGCTAACTTTATTAAACACACACAAACATGCATTTTAAAAACAGTATGTGTTTAATATATATAAATAGAGATATAAATATAGGTTTTAACATTAAAGGATGAATACAACTTAGTAGGATGGATACTAGGATTTTAATGTTGGTAATAACTAAACTTACAAAGAATTAAAATTTATCAACAAAAATGGAAGCCCTTTAATTTCTTTAAAATTTCCTTCAAAGTGAATGGAAGGGATTATTTTATGAGCCCTTTCATACATTAATGAATTCAGCATTTCTAAAATCGGGATTCAAGTTACAGATAATTGTAAATTGTAATACAGAGGAATTGATCTACTAGAAGTCAACAAAACAGTTAAACATAGGGAACAGAGACGCCTTCCTATGTATAATAACAGTTGTGTAAGTTGGTGTATTTCTTCCAACAACAAAAAAAACCATTTGGTTTCAAGCTGCCAAACCAATTTTGATTACCAATTTCCTGACAACTCTGCCATGCCACAGGGAAAGTGGGGGGTTAAAAACAGATGGTGTGAGTTCAAGGAAATGAATTGCAACGAAAAATGCTTCTTCACATGCAAATATAACGGCATTTAGCATTTAACTCCTAATGTTTATAAGGAACCGAGTAGACAGTGAGAAACAGTATGTGTACATGGAAACACTCTCCCACATGTTCAGATCCGGGGGTCCCTTGGAAAGCAACTGTTCTCTATTAGGTTTATGAAATAAGACATTTATGTCTTTGTAAACATATTTGTAACCAAATGGTCTTTCATAAAAAAAGAGATAGGAATTAAGAGGTCTTTTCAAACTAGAGACAGATGCTCCTCTACCTCGGTGTACTTGTCTTCGATTTCGGTATCATGATGCTTGAGGCTGTGAGAGGGTTTAAATATGCTCTTGTCTGTGCTTTGCTTTCTGGTGTCTGGTATTTGTAGGTGTCATGTGCAAAATGGGGAGGAGAGAGCAGACACGGCAATGAGGACCCTAAACATAGAAAATGGAGTCTTTCTCGCTGTAGAAGTCAGAGTGTAGCAGGCTCCATGCGACAGAGCACAGTCAAAGATAGAAACTGGCCAAGAACATTTACAAGGAGAACAAAATTAACATTGGAAGTGAAAGAGGAAAAAAACACAAAATCCTGACTTCTTTAAAAGTATAAAGACACATTCTTCTTAGTAAAGTATCACAGGAATGAAGAACCAAGAATGCAAAGTCCTCAGTTCTAATATGAAGTCAGTAGACCATCTAATAGATAGCCACGTGAGTTTCAGTTTAAGGTGGGGGTGGAGAACGAGAGAGCTGGGAGAAGGGAGGAGGGAGGGGGATGGCGGGTTACGCTGTGTGACAAACGTCTTGAGGTGGGACACAACTATAAGAGGGACTTTACCTAACAAATGCAAATTGTGTAACCTAATTCTTTGTACCCTCAATGAACCTGAAGCCATAAATTTAAAAAAATTTAAAATACAAAGACTCATATAATTTATATAGTATTTTGCCTTTTCTCTTTGGGTTTTTCTCCTACTTTATTATTTTTCTTTTTTTTTAATTAAGTTACACTGTGTATATTAATGCAATCATGGGGTAAAATGTGCTGGTTTTATATACAATTTGAAATATTTTCATCAAACTGGTTAACATAGCCTTCACGGCATTTTCTTAGTTATTGTGTTAAGACATTTATAACAATGAATGAGGCCAAAAAGAACGTCCAGCAAGCATGAGTGTAGAGATCACAAGCTCTAAAATGAGATAATCATGGGCTGGAAACCCAGCTCGGCCTTTTACACACCATCTAATATCAGGTAAATTCCTCTCTAAACCATTCCTTTGTCATCTGCAAAATGAGAATAAAAACTTCCCTCGTCCCCAAGTCTGGCGTGAAGACTAAATGGACGCGGGCTTCCAACCCTTCTGACATAACATGTGGTAGACAAAGAACTTCCAGTAAATCCCAGTTATCGTGACTCTAAAAGTGGGTAAGGATTAAGAGAAATTGAACCCTCTAATCCATTTGAGAGAACAGAGTGAGGGAAACAGTTATAAAGAAATAGAATCTTGGAGCTAAAAACGTTGTCTACAGAATAGTCATTATTTGACCTGGATAAGTCGTTAACATGTTCCATGGACTTTTCCCTAAGGCATGTCAAACTAATTCTTTGGAATTCTTCCTTGGAATTAAAACAAGCAAATGTACAATCACCAAACAAATTTAAAAATCCTCACAAGAAGTTGATATTTTTGGTTGAATCCACACATATCTTCATCTATAAAGAAAACGGTGAAACAACACTCATCACCCAGTCAGCAGATGAAAAATAATTTGTTTTACACCTTCCCTTACATCTGGCGAGATGCCGTTACCAGTGAAAATCCCAGTGGAATTTTCAAGGTCAGGTGACATGTATGTGTAAGAAGATTAGGAATGCGGCCTGCACAAGCTGCTACGGGAACATGACCACAGGGGACATGAAGGGCTGGTGGCATCTGGGCAGCTGCTGAAGCACAGATGAGAGGGCTCAGCAGAGCTGACCCTACAGCACCGCCGTGTGGACTGAGAAAGGCATTCCCTCTCCAGGATGTTTTCATATACTGATTCTATCAGAGAAAAAAATGATGTGACCTTTCGTCATAATAAATAAATATATATTCAATTGTTGATGTGAGCACAAGTGTGAGAGGGTGTGTATAGTAGAGTGATTGCTCTGAGTTTGTATGAGGATGTGTGTACGAGTGTAAATTTGTGCCGGCACGTGTCAGTGTGTGCACGGGCATCATGAAAGCACGCGTATGTGTGAGTATGAGAGCGTGTCTGTGTGCCTCAGTGCGAGTGTGTACACAGACCTCTCCCAGACCTAGCTGACCTGTGAATGGTGCCCCTGGGACGTGCTGCTCTTCACAGTCACCAAACTGCCAAACCACAATTGCAGCTCAAAGGGATGCCCCGACTAGAGTTAGAAAGCAGAAACCACATCATCATCCTTCAAATAATTGAAGATGGCCTTATTAGCAACTTTGTTCACAGGAAGGAGATGAGATAATATTCAAAAGCCATTTCTGAAGGAGAGCGCACAGTGATGTCTCATGACTTGGTCACTGAGGGGAGCCGAGAAGGGGCAAGCAGAGGAAAATGCATACCATTTATGAGGCTCATGTTTTCTCCAAAGATTTAAATTTATCTGTTGGAGTTGGGGCTTCCTCTGTTTTGCAGGAAAATGGATACCTGGAGATGGTGGTTGCCAAGGTCACAAAGTTAATAAGTAAGGATGAAATTGGTATTTGAATCCAAATTAGTTCAACTCCAAAATTGTTACAGTTAAGACCCCATAGCCATTCACCAAAGTGTAAAATTTGGGAAACAAAAGATGGTTGGAGGGGAAAGAGAAGGAATGAATGAATTACTTTCCACACTTTTTAAGTTTGAGATGCCCATAGCAGACTTATGGAGATTCCAATCTTGGAGTCACTGTCACACTTACAAGGCCAAAGTTTAAATTCTTGAAGTAGCAAATTTGTTGATGATTTGAGCCATGTCCTCTACTATTTAGGTGAATTTATATCATGAGTGCACAGAAGAGCATTTATTCTGAAACATGAGACGTTTCTCCATAGGACACTTCCTTGCATGTTTAGCCTTATTTAACAAGAGGCATTGATTGCATCAGGAAGGAATTAGTAGGCCAGAAATGTAAGGAGAAAAAGAATCAATTGAAATATTCAATTTCCAAAACAAAATTTTTGAGTCTCTTCCAGCCAGTCTTTGTGGAAAGAGAAAGGGGTTTTCTACATTTTGAAAACCCCCTTTCACACATCAAGAATGAAATCTGGCTAACTCAGATCATCTAGTTTTAGTGCCAGATATGACGTAAGGCAGAGGTTCTCCAACTTTGGCAGACATTGCAATCACCTGGGGGGCTTGCGAGAGCACAGCTTGTCGGGCCCCTCCTTCAGACAGTCTGGGGTGGGGCCCAACTATTTTCATTTCTAACAAGTCCTCATATGATGTGGTGTTGCTGGCACAGAGAACACTCCAAGAACCATTCATGTCAGGAAAGTTCCCTCCAGACATTAAGCAGAAGCCTTTCATGGAAGGAAGAAAGGAAATTCACAAGGGACCTAACTAGAAAAGGATGCATGAAGTCTCTAAGAAGATACCAAAGACTTTTCACCCAAGAGGGTGAAAACATTAAATGCAGAAGTGACAGAGAGAGGCTGAGAGTGGGCTGGTGCCCTGCTACCTTTACACATCCAGCGTGACATGGACGTAGAGGGACGCAGATGTCTCTAGACAGATACACCTGACATAGCTCCCTAATCCCATCTTCCCTGGGTTTCTGTGAGGGAGACCCAACAGCTCCTGTGTGCCCTGGAGAAGATAAAATGTGCCAAGGGAGGGCAACCAAATAGCAAATGGACAATCCAAGGATTCAGATCAGGACTTGGCAAAATTTTTTTCTATAAAAGGACAGAGTAAATATTTTAGGTTTTGTAAGTCGTACAGTTTTTGTCACAACTACTCGACTCTGATATTACAGAACTACAGCTGACAACCTTAGATAAGGAGTAAAGGAGGAGACATGCCTGGATTTTGATCTTGCATGTCCTAGGTTACTGACCCAGGCTATAAACCACGGGGTCTCAAAAGCCAGAGGCAAAGGAACTCCACCTTGAACACCGTATGTCAGTTACAATCCTGTAGTGGCCAGACCTTAGTGAACAAGAACTCAAGAGAGCAGGTCAGCAGCCCCGAGAGGAGACCAACGAGGGTAACAGGAGCGCAGACCAGAAGGAGCTCCCTCTACCTTCAGAAGGACATGGGATCCAGCTCTGCTCACTGGGCCATCTTTGGAAGGAAAGAGAAAGGAATGTGGACTCACTTAGAGAAGAAATATTCCTGACATGAAATATGGACTTTAAATTGACTGAGGATTGAAGGATTTGGAGCAAGATGGCGGCTGAGTAACAGCTTCTTTGCAATTGGGTGCAGGGAGATTGGGGAGAGAAGATTCCAGGTACCTCTGGCTTGTGGGTTCTGCCCAGAAACACCCCTTTGGGGATGCAGAGAGACAGTGAAAAAGTGAGACTGTGTCTCAAAAAATAAATAAATAAAAGTCTCAAAGTTTCAGATGCTGGTGTGGATGTGGAGAGAAGGAAACGTTTACACTGCTGGTGGGACTGCAAACTAATACAACCTTCTTGGAAGGCAGTATGGAGAATCCTCAAAGAACTCAAGCTAGACCTCCCATTTGATCCTGCAATCCATTACTGGGCATCTACCCAGAAGGAAAAAAATCCTTTTATCATAAGGACACTTGCACTAGACTGTTTATCACAGCTCAATTTATAATCACCAAAATATGGAAACAACCTGCATGCCCACCAACCCAGGAAAGGATTAACAAGCTGTGGTATATGCATACCATGGAATACTATTCAGCTGTTAAAAAAAAGATGGAGACTTTACAACCTTTGTATTAACCTGGATGGAAGTGGAAGACATTATTCTTAATAAAGCATCACAAGAATGGAGAAGCATGAAACTATGCACTCAATTCTGATATGAGGATAGTCAATGACCTAGTACACTATGGGGAGTGGGGTAAGGGGAAGAGCAGAGAAAGGGAAGGAGGGAGGGGTGGGGGGTTACGGTGTGTGACACACCTTTTGGGGGCGGGACACATTATGAGAAGGGCTTTACCTAACAAATGTAATCTATGTAACCTGGTTCTTTGCACCTTCAATGAATCCCCAACAGTAAAATAAACAAGCAAATAAATAAATAAATTGAGGATTTAGCCAAGTGCTATCAAAGTCTTCTGAAAAAGAAAAATATAAACCAGAAGTGGCTGAAATGGTTTTAGTTAGCAGAGCTGTTTTCTATTTCCATCATTGAGGACAGGGTCCATTTATTGGTAAATAAAATAGAATAATGTTTTTCTACATCTGAGTATGATGTGTAAATAACTACCTCATTATGGGAGAGAAAAAATACATATCTTTTATGTCATGCTACGAGTGCACAAAGGCCTAGCTAAAGTTAGAGTCAGGATAGAAAACACTTCCTTAGAGCAAATGCTGTCAAAAGCAGAGGTTCCTGAATTCCTCATATTTGCTGCTCTGAGAGGACCTGTCAAAAAGTATCATGGCCATTCTTTACTTTTATAAACTCTCACCACTACAGTAAAAGTCTCCATTACAGGAATTACTTTAAAAGATTTTTTTTTTCATTTCCCAGCAAAATCCAACACAACAAAGTAGATGTTCCAATTTTATGTTGAATTTGATTTTTACTTAAGTTGAATTAAAGTTGTTGCTAGGAAACCTCATTAACTTGTTCTAACAGCATCTACTCTAAGTGCTAAAATACAGAAAATACAGATATAGTTTATGATCTACATATATAATTATTTTAAAACACCTTTAACAAAAAGGGGCAGAAAGTTTGTATTCAAAAATTTTGCTTTCCAGAAACTTTTATCTAAATCAGTGTGTTAAATGACTAATCTTAGAAATCATTTTGCAGCTCCCCATTTCATTCTATATGTTTTTCTATCTCATGCCTTTGTTTCAAAAACTAGAAAATTTACCAATACAGAGCTAGCTTGCATAATTAATTTTAGCTTAACCAAAGGATCCCACTAAAAGTTTCTCTTCTTCAAGATCCATGCTTACAGAACACAAGCAGATGTGCACCATCCGCCTAGCAAGTCTTACTATATACAGATGTCAAGTTTTCAAAAATGGAAAAAAAGAAAGTAAGAAAAAAAAGAATAGCTTTATTTTTATTCACAAACCAATCAATCTTCAAAAAAGAAAAGGAAGGAGACCGCTCATCCAACAAGGGCCCCCTGAAATAACCCGCAGGCCTTGCTACCCCTCGAGCAGACTCCGTCTCAGCAGCGTTGCCTGCCAGAGTCCACCTGCCTTCTGGAGTGGTGGTGATAAGGTGCAGCAATAACAAAGACGCCAAGTCCGGCCTTTTCTCATCCCACACACAGATGGTGAAGACAGGGGCTGTGGACAGCGGACTTTGAGTGAACAGAGCTATTTGTAGCAAAAGAAAGAAACTCAAGAAAAATAAATGCTAAAATACTTCACTTTAGAACTTAATCAACCCACCGTATAGACAAGAACTAAAATGAACAAATATAAGCTGATTTTGAGTTACGTGTTTATGCTGTTTTCTCAGAGATCCAAAAATGCATCAGATGCCTCTTTCCTTGGTTTAAAATAACTGGGTATAGATATCTGAATTCATCTTCTTAAGCTGCTAATTTCCATACACTGGACTCGAATACAACACTAAATTGTTTCATAAGAAGCTTTAGGGAGACAAAGAGTTCCCCCAACATGCCTTACTTAAGAACTACATATCAACTGCTCATGTGTCTGTCAGCTTAAGATATTCTTAAGTACAGAGAAATATCTTAATCATTGCCACCAAAAGAATGAAGCGCCATCTAGTTCTTGCCTTAGAACAGTTTACACACAATAAACACTTGCTGAAAGAGCTATGGTAGACATGATATATGTTTTAATGTTATTTTTATTGCATTTTCTTACTTTTAAAATTTGAATGACTTAGCTATTGGGCTTTACATGAATTTAAAACATAAAATAGTAGTATATGATCTCCACACAGGTCATGAAACCCTGAGACACTCCCCAGGTTTCTCCTCTTGCTTATGGGTCAGCTGAGTTCTTCCTGTATCTTATCCACTCACTTCCTCAAATAGCCTCTGAGCTGTGACTTATTTTGCTAGAGGTTCACACATGCACTGAGTGATGACTGGGAAAATCAGTTTGCTTTTCCAGCCTGTCTCCCCGCAACATCACACATGGTTTGGGTGAGATTGTCAAGTACTGTGCCTCCGCCGCCTGTGGGCCACTGTAATGGTCACGCGACCCAGGGCATACCAAACTGATTATTCTATTCTCCTCCACAATGATTGGTTAAAGAGCTGATCATATTCCTTCCCAAAATAAGTGATGAGTACCTTTTTGGAGACAGAGGGACACCTTCACTCTAGCATAATGAAAAATCGGGTAAGCTAAGAGCTGCAAATGGCTACCTCCGGACAGGGTGTACAATGGGTTGAGAACCTGTTTCAGAAGGGTACAAAACAGAGGAAAGTAGAAAAAAGAGCAGGGGAAAGAGAGGAAGAGAAAGCATTGGAAGAGGGGGGAACAGAGAGAAGAAGTCAGAGGGGGAGGGAGGACGGCCGAGACACAGAATGAGAGTAGACACAGAAGCTGACACTGGGCCCAGCACTTGAGCCTCTGGCTCCAGACGTCCCTGAAGCCAGCCAATCCCTGAACTTCCCGGTGAAATGAATGAATAAATTGTGGAATAAACTCACTGACAATATTTTTTGACCCTTGAGACTGTAAGAGTTGTGATTCCTAAAGTATAGTCTCTGACTTCAAGGTTAAGACACAGCTGCCAAGAACTAATGACAGTTATTTTGCCTTTTATTATAAAGGTTAAAAGTGCTATTCCCTAGGAAAGTGCAAGGAGCTGCTCAGAACTGGAGAAGATGGGCAGTCCCCCACAGGATGTGGAGGAAGGCTCAGGCCTTCTAAGTGGCAGGATGAATGTGAGCAAAAGCAGGAACACGCAGCTGGCACTGTGTTCCCAGCTGATGCAACCCGCTCACGTTCCCTTCTCTCCGGACACCTTCTAGGCAGGGGCAGCCACAGCAGAGTGTTGGCCAATGACGGCTGGAGACAGTTTATGAGAAAGGGTCTATTACCCCAAAGGGGAAAATAACAAAGACACTCCACGTTCGTACAGCTTTTCCTCCTGGCCCATTCTACCTCTTTTCCTCTGGCCTTGAACTAGATGAGAAGTTAGAGGCACAGCACCCGTAATGACTGTCAGGAGGACAGAAGTCAACATTCTAACGAGGGTGCAGTGGAGAGATGGAAAGAGCGGTCCCTGAAGGCATCTGTGAGGAGTCCCACAGCTTCTGACCACCTGTCTATCTCTCTAGACATTTTCTTAAATAAAGACCAACTGCGTATTTATACCTTCGGTTATGTGAATCATCGCTCAGTGACACAAGGATATTAGAAATGACAGTCTTGTGTGATGAAAAATTAGAACTGATATCCAGCAGCTAAACACATATATGACATACAAATGTCAGTTCTGAGTAGTTGGTACCTGGGCCAAACTTTTTAAACATTTTGAGAATGGCCACCATCAATAAAGACGTTAGTCGAGTAAGGGGCGTGAAGCAGTGAGAGCTGCAGCTAGAGAGAGACAGGTGGGGCCTGTCACTAGATGGTGGGGGACCAAAAAGACGGCTCTAAAGATTGTGATTTTATTCAGGGAAGTATAAAATGTCTACATACATATTTCCATGAAACATGCTATTTTGATGAGTTTATTTAGTCCACAAGCCTTCAGAACCCTGTCTACATCAGGAGGAATTTCTCAGCACACGGCAGTTGATTTCGTTTGATTTTCTAACCTTCTCGTGCTTTTAATTTACCTCTGAATGTTTATTTTAAAAATTAACTTAAGAATATATTGGGTTTAAAATTCATAGTCTATAATTAGTTAGTAGGGCCTGACAACCCCTAGATTTTCATAGAAGCTGTTTGTTTGCACTGGCTAATTTATATATATGAATAAGAGAAAATGAGGCTCCAACCTGTCTAAAAATAAGCTACAGAGCTGGAAAACATCTCACATGATAAACTTTTATGTATAATTACCCCAAATGACAGTTAAAGTATTAAGCATGAAAGTTTTGCAGTTAAAGAAATGTGGGGACTAGAAAACAAACGTAGAATACAGTTATGGCTAGACTAGTAAGTTATATGACTTAGTTGTTTTTTAGATTTTATTATTCTTAATTATCTGTTAAAAAAGGCAGCTCAGCTTTCTTTCCAAATTTGTAATAGAGAGCTAGTGGGAGAACTTTCCACCTATTCTGAAATGGATATCTTTTTTCAATTATTTGAGTCATTATTGAAAAATCAGCTTACACTTGCATATACACAGGTGGGTAGGATGCAGGAAGCTGGCTTTGTGAATGCACTTTTCCATTTCTAAATACTCCACAGGACACATTCTCCATCCGAGTATTTCTCTGAGTGTAAAGTCTGTTTTTCAGAGTAAATCATTTGCACACAAGCTGGCAGGCATAATACCGTGATGGAAAAGAGCAAAGACCAACTTTCCCTTCCTTGTTCCTTTCAAGTAGAAAAATCAATGGTAGATGGCCTTTCTGATCTGATTTTTTTTGACAGATATACAAGAAAATAACTTGCGCTATTGCTAATTTAAAATAGAAACTTGGAAACATTACTTCAAAAGCATTTTTGCAATTTTTCAAGCATGAACAGTTTTTCCTCCCATGTCCACAATTCATAGCAATCCTTTTGAAGACACTACAGAAATACTCTCACTCATTGCAAACTGTATGATGATCTGGTCTCTTATAAGTTGTAGTAGGGAATATACACGCTGCCTAGATTTTAAAAATCAACTTTTACATTTCAAAATTCTCCTTCTGGGTCCTTGTATGAGTGAACTGATTTCTTTATTCATAAATTTGATTCCCAAAGTTTTTAAATTTGCACAGGAAGCTTGTGCGTCTGTTCCTAGCTTTCTCTTTATGGAGTCTGAGGAAGTCTTCCTGGAATTCATTTTATTGACTGCATTTTAATATTATTATGATTATTGTTATCATAAACTTCCCCCAGATTTCCGGAAGATTCTCATTATAAATACATAGCTATGTTGTAAGAACTTACCCAAACTGAAAGCCCAATGGAAAACAGGTGGTCCCACTATTTTGAATCACCATGAGAGAGAAGTGAAACCCAAGCAAAGAAACAAAATTAACTAAACATAGATGTAAATTCTCTACTGGTTATTCTTCTTGTCTGCAGAAACAATTATGGTAAGACAAAAATATCAGTATAGTTTAAATTATCTCTGCATATTAATGGAATATATCTTTGTCTTATTTTGTTTTCCAAAAGGCATTTCAGTTTATTGTATTTTTATTTTTAGTTGCATATGTTAAAGATCACACATGTTTCAAATTAAGAAAATGACATAAGTCACAAATATTTGTCTTTCTTCATGTTTTAATGTCCAGTTGTTTAGTCTATTTACTTGCTCATAAGATTCAGTATAAATTACCCATTTTTAAAACCTACGACATACTTTTAATTAGGCCTAAGAAGCAAAATCTAGTTTTAATATTTAATTTTACTGGCTTACTAGTATGGTCATGGTTCAATAAGCTCTAAGTGCTATTATTGTTTAAGTATTTGAAAATGTACTTAACCTATAGACCCAGTCCCAAAGCAATTTATAAACATTAAACTCTTTTAAATAATTCCATTCATCTTAGAAACATTTTAATATTAAGAAAAATAATAGCAGTCAATATTTAAGTTCTAAAACAGAAGTATTTGGTTAAAATTTACTAATTTATAAAAAGTAAGTAAGTAAGTAAAAGTTTCAAGATTACTATTCAGGAAAAACACAGCTTCATGCATATTTATTTTAAGATGGTTATAAATTATTAGTCTATTTTTAAGAGAATATAGACATTGCAGGGGGCTAACAGGAAAGTACAAAGTTTATAAAACAAGATACAATTTTTTAAAAGCATATTATATAAAGTTGATGTCTATATAATTAAATATAAATCTTTAACCATGCAATTAAATAATATATAATTTTATATCAATTAATATAAAATCAATTTAATTGAATATCTATAAACCACATCAAAAATGTGAAAATTTGTAAATCTGTTTAGAAAATTAAACCGTGAAAAACAAGCTGTTCTTCCCCTTACAAAATTCACAGTGTCCAGTAAAAAGACACAGTCAGGACCCTCCGTTCTCAGGTCCCCACGTTTGATTCTCCAGAGATGTCACTGTGCTATCTCCTCCTCCCCCTACCGACCCACTGCTCCCGAATGACTCCAAGCCAGTTTTAAGTTAGCTTTAAGTTAGGTATATAGGACTATAATAAAATGGCTTTCCTAATGAAATCAATACATCTTCTACTCTGCACACCCTCACCTACCTCAGAGGTGTCCCCAGTGCCAGAAGAGGAGGGAAGGGGGAAAAGCCTGTGCTATGTTTTCCCCTGGAAATCTGGAGAAATTCTCACACAATCAGGGCACAAATTTGAAAATCACTCACCTAAGGAGGCTTAATATAAATAAATAAATCTACTCAGAATCAAAAAAAAAATGTTCTGTAAAATTCCTAAAGATCAATGAAATACCAGTGAAATGCAGGGTAACTTTAAGGAACAAAGGAATTCACTCATGTAATGTGGTTAGAACATCAACTAGCCCTCAATAATAGTGCCTATTAAAAAATTTCATCTCAGGGCCGTGCCTGTGGCTCAAAGGAGTAGGGTGCCAGCCCCATATGCCGGAAGTAGCAGGTTCACACCCAGCTCTGGCCAAAAAAAAAAATCATCTCACTTCAAATACTTTCTCTTCTAAGAGCATAGAATGTACCAGGGACAGTTTTTCATAAATTTCATTAATAACTCTAATTCAGCGGCCTTACAAAATCTTGGCTTTCATTTAATCATATACAGTTTCACTTAATTTACACAATTTTATAACAATTGTGTTTAATTCTTCTACAACTTTTCGGCACTATTTTCTCTGTAAAAGTATAAAATAAAGTCAAAATCATTGTCCTTAAGGATTCACAGTATAAAGAAAAGTGATTTGCTCTGTGTATTACAATTTACAAGGTATTTTTCACTCTGAGAACTTGATACTAAGTAGAAAAGGCCAATTTTACAAATTACACATAAAATCATCCTAGTTTATAAAAGAGGACCTGAGTTCCTAAGAGTTTAAACAACCTACCCAAGGTGATAGAACTTCCAGAATTTTAGGATTTACTTTAATCTGATGTGCATCAATAGAAAACATTATGCTATTCATGTTTTCCTTGTTTCTTTCTTTATTCTTTTTTTCCTACCCTCTTATCCTCCCCTCTCCTTTCCTTTTTAAAAATAACTTGCCCAAAAGAAGTTTTATATCCATAACTGGGCTTCCTGAGGCTCTTCTCATACATATTTAAAGCCCCTTTGCTTTTATCTGGAGTGAACGGAGGTGGTGAAACCACTTAGAGGTCAGACACTTCTAAAACTCCAACTGATAGACGGGCGATCTTCTGTTCAGCTTTTGACAGTGGTGAAATAAAATTAAACAGGGACATATAATAGGTGTTCCATTAACATCTGTTGAACTTTCTATTTCACAGGAAGACTTAATGCAGAGAAAAGAGAGGAGGTTGTAAAGCCATCCTATCCCCACATTGCTTCGAGCGCAGCTTGACTGAAGTGTAGAGGAGGGAGCAGTGTCCTGCTATGTGGTCAGACATGGGGGGGCAGGGTAGTTAAGAAGCTTTCATCTTTCATCTGTATAACTTGTGACTACACCTTTCTTTTCCACTGTGCTGCTCACTGAAAATTCTTTCTTCTCAACTGTGAACAAATCTTCGCATCTCTAAAAGGCATTCCCATTCTTGGAAAGCTATCTTAATTTCTTTCTCTCATTCTATCAGGCCATCCACTCCAACCATGATGAATCTGCTTCCTCCTTGACATCTTCATAGGTCTACTAAACCAAAGGATAACTAACTTCTCCCACATTTCAGAGCTGGCTTTATCCATACTGCTTCCATAAACGTATTCCTTGTTTATTTACAAAAATAAAATAAAATAAATAAATCCAACTGCCTTGTATGTCAGCCACCAGCTTAATAATATTTTTGAAAATATAGTTAAATGTACTAATTCAAGTTACCTGAGTCTCCTTCATCTGCTTAGTTTAAGACCAGAGCTTAAAAACAAAAACACTTGAGTTTTGCATGACTTGATCCTAACTAACTTCCTTAAACTAAAGTAACAGTATCTTAACTGATGTTGCTGACTCTGAGTCTCTCTTCCCTTCCGATATCCTTTTGATTACCACAAATGTAATTTTTTCGGCATACAAATCTGAATTTTTTTTTGTCTATCACTGGTATGTATGTGCTTTATAGGTCTCTAAATCCTATAAGGTAGCATCCAAATACCTTAGTATGCCCTACAAGGCTTTCTGTGATACTGGCTCCTGGATTTAATCAGAAACCCCAGATTACTCATCAAAACTCAATGTTCTTTGTGTGGCCACATGGATCTGTTCGTCCACAGGTCCGTGCCTCTGCACCACCTAAAGTTCCCTTTATCACTCCACTCCCTGTTGAACCCATTCTCCCATAACCCACTCAAATGTCACCTGTTCAGAGTGGCCTTCCCTGTCCCCATAGTGCACTAGACTCCGCCTGCACAATAACCATAGTAAATTCTATTGACGTTTATAACTGTGGGTTTGATGGGCACCAAGTACACAAGGGCAGAAATTGTGTCTTATCTTTAGATCTGTTCCTGTGGGCTTAGCAAGTCATGATTCTCAAAGGTCTGATATTTTTCCAATGAAATATCATTCTATCTATAAATTCCTGCTTATTTGGGTTGAGACCTCAAAATGCCCAATTTTATAGAAAAGTTGTGCTTTAGTTTTTTGTTTTCTTTTTCACATACAGTATTATTCCTCAGTGCACTATTGATTTGAACACGCAAATCCCTGGCATTTCACGTTTATCTACCTCTAAGGTGACTATATCACATCAGAGATATTATCTCTTGCCATATTAATTAGGAATTAGATGACAAATGGGAAAGCGATTCTTCTGGAATTAGAAATTATTGAGGCTAATTAACTTCGATATTCAGAAGTTCCTCAGTTTGTAAAAATAGGCACAATGCTATCTAAGTCATAGGCCTGTTTCTAGGATTAAGTGAGATAAAATATGTAAAGCACCTTGGAGACAGATTATCTCACACAATAAGGGCTTAAATGTCTCTCTCTCTAATCCATTTCTTGACAAGTTCTTCAAAATCACCATTATAAGCTTATTTTAATATTACAGATGCTGTACCAATTAAAACTCACATAAAAATCCCACCCTAATGTCAATGAGAACACCACATTTCTATTCATTACCATGACTTATACCCCAAAACTAATGGTTTTGCCTTAAAAATATGGTGGGTACATGCTTTAAATATGTAGCAATATGGCTGTGCCTTATAATTCCGCTTCACTTCCAATAAGCTATATAATAAAACTAGTCTGATCACTTTACAATATCTGAGATATTACTTACTTTAACTGAAAAACTTTCATTAGCAATTGACAAGCAGATCTAGTGATCTATCCTGAGGGACATACAGGCTTAGGAGATAGAAAGGGAAACAGAATCTGAAGGAATATATCTGATTTCCATGGACAATGATTTATGTCCTCAACCTCAGAAACAATGAGAAATTAAGAAAAATCAGTAAACCAACCAGAAGTCATAAAAGCATTTACTAAAAATTAGCTTTATAAATAACCTTAACATTCTTTTCTGCAGCGATTAAAATCTTCACATCAATTGAAGTAATTCTTTCACTATATTAGGATGAAGTATTAAAAAAAAATAAGGACAAAGTATTCAAAAAACAAGTTTGTGCATGATTTTATAGAGAAGTTTCAGTATCTACTAATGAAGTTTTTTTTATGTAATCTACCAAGAGAGGGCTGGCAAAAGGTGTGTCCTTGGCAATACTAATATTCTACAACTAAAATTGATGGCATTCAGAATGTAAAACTAGCCTGAGGAAAAAGCTGTTAGGGAGACAAAGTCTAATAACAATTTTAAATTCAGGTAAGCCTATCTGATAATAGCATGCCTTTCAAACACCGCAGAGCATATCTCTCTTTTTACATCTCATATCACAAACCAGGCATTTCAAAGCACTTATAAACAAAAGAAAAAGACTGAAAACTACCTACCACTACTTTTAAAAAGAATCTTTTAAAGCTAGTAATGATATATAGGTATTATGTGTTGACATATAATTAACTCAGGCACAATGATATAATGTTCCTACCTTATATTTCAAAATTAGGAATTTTAACTTATAATGGAAAATAAAGTCTATCTCTCATGCTTTTAATTCCTAATTTGCTGTTAAAGTGACATGAATTATACTTTAAAAAAAATGACCCAATGGCAAAGACCAGTGAGTTCAACGATCTTGGTATCATGAAATAACACACCACTTTTATAAAAAGCCTTTTGGGAGTAACTCTAACAGGTGTAACTAAGGAAAAAAGTTAATAAAGATCATGTTCTGCTACCCAAAAAATGGGCTCATTTTAAAACTTAATAAAAGCATTAAAATTCTAAATCAAGGCATTTGGCTTTCAACCTTTCCCAGTTGAAAGAGGTATTGGAAATAGGATACAGCCTTGGTGGGAATAGCATAAAATATTCAGGCTGAGAGATTGTGGTAGATGTTAATTTAAAATACTGCCAACTCATATTACACATTACAAAATGTTGGTCTAACAGAATTTTACATTGAGTTCACATGAGCCGAACATTTTTGATTTAACTTTTAACAACTATTAAAATATTTCTTTGAAACTTCTCCTTTGTTTTAAACTTGCATACCCTGTAGATTGAGAAGCTGTTTTTCTATTTTCCACTTTTACAAGATCATTAGTTT
Organism: Nycticebus coucang; assembly: GCF_027406575.1. Classification (NCBI taxonomy): domain Eukaryota; kingdom Metazoa; phylum Chordata; class Mammalia; order Primates; family Lorisidae; genus Nycticebus; species Nycticebus coucang. The sequence goes on from NC_069802.1 coordinate 29,669,621, forward strand.
ACTAAGGGGATTTCAAAGAGAGATGCCAGTGGTTGGAGTTCGTGAATCTTTAAGCCTTGAACGGGGAGGTATGGAAAGTGGCTGAAGAGGTTTGCACTGAGGAGCGTTTCCAGGCAACCTTGCACAGTTGAGTAGCCGCAAGCTAATGGAACAATGGCTGACAGCAGCAGAGATCCATTAAGGAGAGGCCTGCAGACGTACACTGAGTGTGTCTGTGTGTGTGTGTTTATCTTTTCTCTAAAATAAAAAAAAGTAGTTTAAATATAACTAGAATAAATAATATGGAGGGAAATAATGGAGAAATAAGTCTAGAAAAATTGGTACCTTCTGTTCTTTTAATGGTTTTAAATGCACTGGATGGTATTACAGGAATGTTAGCCCATTTGTGTGAATAAAGCATTCTTTTTTTTTTTTTCTTCATTGCCAATCTTATGAATGGAGCGTATTAGGCTACATTTCACACTCACCAATACAGAACTTAGCGATCTAGTCTTTTACCACTGGTAAACTAAACTTTAGTACCTGTCTTAAATTGAAAATGGAAATACACTAAAATTAAAAATGGGTGATTATATCATTGAAGAATGACACAATATTTTAGGACATTTGGCCGGGGAAGAGAGGAAGGAGAAGGCCGTCCCATGTAACCTTGTACGGAATCATCTATTCTTTAAATTGAAGTGACTAGATCCTAAGTTTTAAAGACATTTTCCTCGACAGGCTTTTGTTCTAACATGGTTAGGTTTATTTAATCATTTCAAATTACTGAACTGCATTCCCAAATAAAATGTCTACCTTTTTAATCATTTATTTTATTTCCTATTGAACAATAGTATGTTCATCTCCGTTTAACCCATGTATTTTAAATATATTTTGATAATGCTAGCTCCTAAAAAGTCTCATTTCTATCAGTCAAATGCACACACCAGATTTATAAATCAATTACATTGGGTGATGTAATATTTGTAACAGTACTAGTAAACTGTTATCTCTTTCATTAGATATGTAAGTAAAATTTTGAGCTTGATAACAGAGATATATAAAAGGTGATCTGATAACTATATTACCTTCTTGCTTACTTACAGGTAGAATTCAGTCTGAAAAGACCACCTGTAATGTTACAAACAATGTGAAGTTTAAATTTCACTTAAAAATACTCAGTTACACTTTCTTCCTTGAGTTGATTGTGCATTTATGTTTTAACTAAAAGGTTTCATATCATATGTTCTTCATATAATGACCACTGGCATTTGTTAGGAAAAGCAGCATTTAAAAGGCAAGCTGTTCTCAAGAAAATAACTTCTTAAAAATATCATCTGTCATAAACCAACACCATTTGCAACTAAAAACAATAAGCACTATATTCTCTTGAAGTGAGTTCTACAAAAGGAAATGTGAGTAATAATTAAACACTTTTTTTTCATTAAATAAAACAAGATTTTCTGTCATGCTCTAATAAAATAAGAAAACCCTCAAAGGCAAAAATCACCCCCATTCAATGGCTTTGCAATTAAAGGAATCTACAGAAGCAGGATCAATTTAGGATTCAAGGCCAAAGCCTTATGTGTTTACTAATAGACAAAGTGTGAAGCAGGAGGATTTAATATTCATTCAGCCGAAAGAAAATGCATCACACATTGAAGCCATGTGCAATGTTGGTAATTACACACCTGTTGCCATGGCAATTTTGGAAGCTGCAGTGGATATAATTAAAATGCTAAAACAATAAAATCACCTTACCAAAACTTGATAACTGAAAAATTAACGAAAAGACCTTTCAAATTATTTTAAACAATAAAGAAGAGACGGGATTATTTCTCCTGCTCCTGGTCTTCTCTCTCCAACGCACACATTTGCCACATGTATCCAATTTTTTTTTTCAAAAGTTTTTTTTTCCCTTCAAAATTCTGAAAGTAATTGTATTAATTCTGTTATCATATTGCAGCAGATGGGGACAACATATAATTAGATTTGGTAGGCTTTGCTCACTGAGATCAGTTTCTATAGTTTCCTCCACCATTTAACCATTTAGATTGTTTGCAAACCCTACTTAATAAAGAGTAAAGACATTAATAGCATGCTGTGCTCATTCACGCAGAATTATTGCCAGTTTTTTAAAGCCATACAAGGTATCGATGTGACCCTTTCCAAGCACATGCCATGAAGAAAAGGTTTATATGCTTTTGTTTAAAACAGTCCCCAAAACTTTGAGATACTTTTAGTGCCCCTGACCGTGTGCATGATGAGTGCACAGTTGGGTGAGAATTCTGTGCCCTTGGTCATCCAATCAGTTGAGGACCCAGATTAGGACTGTCAAATTGTGTCAGGACTTTGCAGTCAGTGCTCACTAGAGTGCCTTTAATCCTCCAAGGTTTTCTCAAATGTCACAGCCATCTGCAGGAGAAGGAGCTTCCCTGCTGGGCTCCACTGACCACAAATTACCTTCCAAAGAGAAAGACAACAATAGAAGGCAGTTAATAAATATTTGATTTTTTTTTTCCAGAAAATGAAGGTGGAAAAAAAAAAAAAAAAACTACCTTTCCATCTTAATTTAGCATTAAATGTGATATACAAAAATGGCATCATAATGGCTGCCTGGCAGTTAATTTGAGAGCAATTGCAAAACTTCATTATGAAATTTTAGCGATCTTTGAGAGATTCTTTGACTCACTGCTAACGCAGTGCGCACTTTTCTTTGCAGTTTCTTCTGACTTTAGAATAACCGATCACTTTATCCTGAGTAATAAGCTTGATTTTTAAGGTATGGAAAGTACACCTTCTGTGGTTCCCATCTCTTACCAGCGTGGAATGGGTGGTGTTACCGAAACTTCAGTAAATTTAGTTTAGAATAAACTGAAATTTAATGCTTCTTAAGAATCCCCACTTCAAGTTTTAATAAGAAATCTGGTTCCAGTTTCCTCTTTTAATGATGTGACAATAATTCTCTTCTCTAAAGAAAGTCACTTCCTTGTTTGCCACAAAAAAGACTAGGGAGCCAGGTGCACTCTCTGTTAAAGGACACTCTCTGCAGCTGCACTCAGGATCCATGAGATTCTACCCTCTTTACCTGGATTCTCCAAGTGCAAAAAAAAAAAAATGCTCAAAAATAGAGCTGTAAAACAGTGTAATAAATAATGTATGTGCCTGTTCTACATAAAAATGCTACTTTTTTCTCCTAAATGTTCTACATTATTTACATTACCTATTGCCTTTTTGGTTATGCAATCTGTAAAGATTTTTTTTCTTTTTTACAACCAGTTTGGATGCAGTAAAAAGCTTTAGTATCTCACAACAAAGCTTCAGACTATTATTATTGTTTTCTTAAGGATGTCTTTTGAAAGTATTTCCTTCAAGTTATGAAAAAAATAATTAGGTATACATTCTACATTTTCATTATGCTTTCATATAGGGTTTTTTTTTAAATAAATTAAAATGTTACCTTTTATAAAGGCCTAAAGTTTAACCTTTGTGATAATTCTCTGTTCAAAACAGGTTGTTCTCCATTGCTATGAATGAACCCCAGATTTGAATCAATATACACTTACTTTTCCTACTATAACATCTCTAGTGAAAAACCAGGATGTAAAGTACAGCAAAGGCAAGACGTGATATACTATGAAGGGCTCAATGCTTTTCTCTATCACACAGCTACCTTCAAACAGCACCATCTTGTTATGTAATAGCTGATTTTATAAAAGTATTTAATCTATTCATATATTATTTTTCTGCATATAGAAAATTCATTCAATGAAACAAACATTACTTCAAAGGCAAGGCATCCAAAGTCTCCTATAAAGTTTAATATGCCTTAAGAACTAATACATTTGAAGGTACAAGTTAATATTTCATGTCCAACAGCCAAAATTTTAAGTATTGCATACCTAATTTGCTATATTTATATCTGTGAAATCTCTAGCCTTAGCAATTAATATTTATTACCCATTAACTAACTGTTCAACCTTTTAGTTTGTATTAATCTGCATGGGGAAAAAAATGTTCAACTCTTAATATACACCAAAGAAATGATGACAAAATATCAGTTAAAACATGGGCATGAATTATATGAACTATATATATTATACTAAGAAAAAATGAAAGGTGAGAAGAGGCTTTTATCCTGCACAATCAGCAGGAGTGACGGGTTTGATGTAGGATGAATAGATTATGCAATGAGTCACAGTGGTGATTTTAAGTTCAGTAAGTGACACATTAAGTACTGCTATAACACAAGAGTTCAATCAATCTTTAGAATGCTAAGAGAAACATGACCATATACAAAGGAAAAATTTCATACAGACAGACACGTGCACTGACACTTTGCCAGCATAAACTGAGAATCAATTCAACAAGCAACAGATGCATCGTCATTCTCACCCTAGAAGAAAAATTCATATATCTGCATGGAAAAAAAAATAACACACAAACAAAATCCAGGAACATGACTGTCATATGCCGATCATGAATAAATGCTTAGACGAGAAATTATACAAGCTATAAAAAGCCCCCATCAAGAGAAAAGTCATGAAAACACAAACTGCGTTATCATTTATGGAACTCCATTGCTATCCATTATCACAAACAAACTCAGTTGTTTAAGCAGAATTATTCAATCCCTCATTAAAAGGTTATTGTTTATACGACAAAAAAATGTATTCTGAAACATTACTAATACCATGTCGTAATCATAAGGTCAAAACTACATGTCACGGCCAAGCAATGTTTATGCTATTTAAGAAACAGACCCCATCCAACCTCAGAAATAAACAAGGACAATAAAGTGTGTGTTTAAGGTCTGCCAGAACAATGGCCAATGTTGTACCGACACTTTTCAAATGTTTCTTCTGCAGTATTAAAAGTTATAAACAATAGAATTTAACAGGAAAAAGTAAGCATTTTAATATTACATTGCTTTATAAATATCAGTTGAAATTATTTGAACATTTAAAGAGAAAAATCTAACCAGTGTATCTGTATTAAATGAACAACTGTTAGTAGCTTCCACATGTTTATTTTAAAAACATTAAATAACATAACAATGCTATACTAAACATTCTCAATCCATTTTATTCTCTGGACTTTAGGAGGAGACCAATAGATTGTTTTGCACAATCAGCAGAAATGGGAGGTCCATCAGGTGGAGAGGGATCTTAGAAGATGTGCCACGGTGATACGATAATGGTGTATGATGAGCCGTTATATCTCATACATGAACTAGGGGTTAAAGCATTACTGACTCATGTTCAAATGCAAACAGTGTCACCCAATCATATGCACCCTTACATTAATCTGAAATAAAATGAAACGTGTACTTGCTTTGGGAATTCAACTGGTTCCAGACTTCATTTAAGTCATTTTAAAAGTTGGGATGGAGAGTACTGACACTACAGAACTTAAAAATCAAACAAAAAAGGAGAAAAGTGTAATTAATGCTGGCAATACTCTAGCAACTACTTTTCTTTTTGCAGTGTTTTTTGGCCGGGGCTGGGTTTGAACCCACCACCTCCAGTATATGGGGCTGGCACCCTACTCCTTGAGCCACAGGCACCACACTCTGGCCACTAGTTTAAGAAACAAAATCACTTCAGGATCGAAAGCCATCCTCTGCTCAATCATTATTAATTCAGCTATGCTACACATGATTATATGTAAAGGAACAAGGTCATAAGCTTCAGAGTGTTTACAATCTAGATGAAAGATACTTGATTACCACCTCTTCGCTATTTACACCAATATCTGAATGATCCCAAGCTTAGAAAAAAAAATCACTGTTGTTGTTGCTTATTTTAAATAAAACACACATGCAAAGTGGACACTCAGCACTAGGATGGGTTACCCCACATGAGACGTCAATTATACAGATCAGATTCAGATTCAAGGGTAAAACAGACATTGCACCATGAAGCACTGTGGCAGCTGAGTAGATGTCCGTGATTCTTCTATGAAGACAAGGGGAGACACACAGTGCGTTCCTAGAGCACTCGACTGCCATGCAGAAAAAGTCAGACTCTGTGCGGAGATGGCCCACCAACCCTGACCCCTTCCCCGGACTTGACCTACGGAGCCAACATGGCGTTCTCAATCTCTGCACAGATGTCTAATAGGAAACACAAATACAAAATTTCTAATATCATGATTTCCAATGTGCACACTAAGGCTCCTTGGGGAATTCACGGGTTCTCTCATGATATTTTAAAATTTTTAGAGAAAAACAATGCTATTCAACATCTGTGGGAGACCACACCAACAGCCAGCCTTATGTACTTCATAGTTCTAGTAATGTGCTCATATTTCATTTCTTTCAATAACATCTTATGTTTGTAAGCTGAGTTTTTAGTACGTGTTGAGAGAGCGAGAGAGAGAGAAACTACTGCACCAAAATCAGTGTAGAACTGGAAATGAGGGTGGCAGTTTCCAATCCTAATCTAAGGTCAAGAAGTTGTGTAGAGCCCAACAGTTGCACACATCCCAGTTATGAAGGAATTGTGGTTATTTCAGAATGAAACAAATATATCAAAAAATAAAAAAAAACTGTATTTAAATTGTAATATTCAAATCACATTTGACTTCTGCAATTACAAGAGATGTAGGATATACAAAATAACAAATGTCAGTATATATTATTATGATTTAGATACAGTTTTTTCCTTTCTTAAAATATGTACACATTTTGGGGGGTTTCTTCTGTGTTAGTTTATCAACCACAACTTAATGATAAAAACACAAATCTTACTGTCAGGACCTAATTACCAATTATTAACCGCCATGTTTTTTTTTTTTTTTTGGACTAGAATCTTCATTAAAAAAATTCCTAAGAAACCAAGAACATTTGGAAACTTCTGGTCCACATCCAATTCTTGAACACAGTAGAGAAACAGTCACCTTTTCAGTTCAGAATCCTCATTTTCCCCTTGGGAACGTCACACTTTCTCCATTTTCAGACTAAGCACATTAGGTGGAGTTGATTCCATCCCTGATTCTAGGAACACGTAATCTCAGGCCAGGCTAATCACAATATTACAGTCCATTCACTACTGTGATTTATTTAGAAGCAGACATATGACTTATAGAAACCAACACAATGTGGTGAGGCATTTCACCAAGACTGCTGGAGAAGTGGCAAGTCATTTCTTTCTGCAGGACTTGAACCTGGGAGGGAGATCTCCCAGAGGTACAGAACTCCACTGTATGGAGCCAGAGTGAAGTAACTCAACATTCAATGCTGGAGAGGGAGATGAACAGGCTGCGAGTGACAGCCAGAGAACCGACTGGGACCACATCTGAAACCCTACATACCCTGGCCTTCCTCTTGCAGCGTCCAGCACAGTGGCTCCACTAACCTGGCACCTCACAGCCCCGTGTGAGAACCAGGAGGGCTGCATCATCTGGGGACTTGTCAGAGACACAGAGCCCTGGGCCTCATCCAAGCCCACCATATCCGAATATGCATCTCAATAGGTGATGTGGATGCACGTTAAAGTCTGAGAAGTTCTAAATTAGGTGCAAAAAAGTAATTTAAAAATGAATGAATAAATAATAAATGGTCACCACTGGCACCGTTTTGGTGCAGAACTTCAAACTGTCTTGATGGATTACACCAGCAGTGGCTTAAATCTTCTCTTTCAGTGCCTTATGGAAGCTTGAATCCAATGTCCAAACTTTAACTCGTAGCAATATGTTATTCATATTTCTTAGAGTTCACAGTGATAGACTTTTGTTTTTCTTTTCCTTTCTTCTTCTTCTCTTTTTTTTTTTTTTTTGAGACAGAGTCTCACTCTGTTGCCCTAGGTACAGTGCCCTGGTGTCGTCATAACTCACAGCAACCTCAAACTCTTTGGGCTCAAGCTATCATCTTGTCTCAGCCTCCTGAGCAGTGTTTTGTTTTTCTAAAACAAAGATCTGTTTACAAAACATGTCATTGCTTACAAATTCTTCAAGGGCTCCCTAGAGGTTTAGAGCAGAAAAACAGATCTCAGTATTTTAGCATGAAAAGACCTGGTGCTGAGGTCTTGACTCCATCCCTGGCCTGTCCACAGCTTCGCTCCCGTTCACTTCATCCTTGCATTTGCTACCTCTGTCTCCTATTTATGCCACCTGTGATTTCTTTCATCAATGTTTTGTGGTTCTCTCTATATGCCATCCTTTCTTTTGGAAATCACCCATGTTCCCACCTTTGCTCACTCAACTCCCATTTCTATGCAGATAATTTATTTAAAAACATAAAAGGCATAATCCCCACCCCTTCTTTATTCTTTGAGACTGAATCTGATTCAATCATCAGTTGCCCTGGGGTAGAGTGCCATGGCATCACAGCTCACAGCAACCTCCAAGTCTTGGGCTCAAGTGATTCTCTTGCCTCAGCCTCCACAGTAGCTGGGATTACAGGTGCCTGCCACAACACCTGCGTATTTTTAGAAATGGGGTCTCTTTCTTGCTCAGGCTGGTCTCGAACTCCTGAGCTCAGGCGATCTGCTCCCCTCGGCCTCCCAGAGTGTTGGGATTACAGGCATGAGCCCCCGTGCCTGGACCAAAAGGGATAACCCCTTTAAGAATTCCAAATATATTTGATATTCAAATCTGAATGAACTTGCAGGCTTTTCACATTTTGACATTTCTTTAATGAAGTACGTGCCCACCACAAAATGCCACATTACAGACTAAGTTAGAAATGCAATCTTCTTGACTATACACTAAACTATTTTGCATGTCTATTACAACAGATGGTATCATGAAAAGTACCTGGATTCTGAGATCGGACAGACATGAGATTGAAACTCACCTCCTCTGTTTAACAGATAAGCACCCTGATCTCTCAGTGTTCTGCAAAGTGGCAGTGACACTTGCTAGCACATAACTGCCAATTCCTTCCTGATCTTTACTATCCCCCATGTAGCTGCTATTCTGACTAATTTTCTGATGTTTTCCTAAAGGAGAATAGATACCCCTCAACAATATATTTCTCAAAGCATAAGTTACAGACAGACTTTTATATTTCAATGATTTCGGTTTATAACAAGTGGTTCATAATTTTGCCTTCAGTAGATATTTGGCATATCTGAAAATATTTTTTAATTGTCATAATCGGGAGCACTACTGGTGTCTAGTTGGTTGAGGCCAGGAACGCTGCTAAACATCCTATAGTAAGAACAACAGTCCCTCTCAATGATAAATTACATGGTCAAAGCATCAATTGTGCTTAAGTTGAGAAAGGATTGGATTGTAAGGTCAAATGCAGAATTTGTCTGCAGATGTCTTGATCCTAGGTATTTCTCTTCTGGAAGCTGGCTACAAGTAAATAGGAGAAACAAGATGAAGGACAGTTACACAGAAATAAGAATTTATTCCAGTGCAGGAGAAGGTCAGAAGTTTGTAGAGCACCTATAGGACGTGGAAGGGCCTTTGCAAAGAAAAGGACTAACTATGAAACACAATGCTAGTCCTGAATGCCCAAGCTCTCAGCCTTGGCAAGAATTCCTGTGACCTGATTGAGGCATAAACCCAAAGGGTGACAGGTTTTCAAGAACTCACAAGGATTGGGACAAAAATACATCATCACTGATCACAATGGACTAAAGAGAGACACCTGCCAAACCTTCAGCTCTTACAGGATTTGTGCAGGTGCCGTATAATAACTGAGGTTTAACCTCTCGTTTAAACTTGTACATGGCAAACTTAGGACTGTATCTGATGAAGATGGTACTAGCATGATATTTCTTACAAAAATTAGTAAAATCCTACCCAGATCCCTTACGCATTGCACAGTCAATAACCTATGGTGGGTACCAGCAATACAATCCATCTCCAAATTAATCTTTACACACTCAAAAAGCTCCTATTACCTGCTTAGCAAGGAAATAAAATAAACCATGTCTCCTTGCCTTCCCAAAATGTATTATAGTGAGGGAAAAAAATATCTGTTATGTTTAATCAAAAGAAAGGTAAATAAAAGAAAAGCTGTATGAAAGACAGTCTCCTAAAAGTAAAGGATTTTATGAAGTCCAGGCTACCAGAAGTGTTTCCCAACTCACCAAGGTTAAAGAGGATTAGTATGAGTAGAGGTCCTTACGCTGGCTAAGTGGAGGTCAAGGGTATCATTCAGAAAATAGTAACAGTCAAGAAATATTCAGAAAATAGTTTATTGCAGTGGATGGGGTAAAAGTATGCAGATGTCAAGGAGGAGACAGGGAAGAGTACAGACCATGTGTGAGGAGTTTGGCAGTAAAGGGAAAGGAAAGGGAAATACTGGCTATGTACCTACTTTCCCTGCCTCTATCAGTGCAACAGATGGCTATCCTTCCCTTTAAACCAGGCGTCCTTAAACTGCGGCCCGCAGGCCACATGAAGCAGTGTGAATTGTATTTGTTCCTGTTTTGTTTTTTACTTCAAAATAAGATATGTGCAGTGTGCATAGGAATGTGTTCATAGTTTTTTTTTTTTTAAACTATAGTCCGGCCCTCCAATGGTCTGAGGGACAGTGAATTGGCCCCCTGTTGAAAAAGTTTGAGGACCCCTGAGTTAAGCCTTCATATGTGTAGGCAATATCAACATCTGGGTAGCAGTGTTTCAGTGCAGAGAAAGAGAGAGACAGACAGAGAATGAATATCATTAAAGGATAGTGATGAAAAGATAAATAATACCTAACAATATTTCCATGAGTTTTTTTTCTCATATGGCCCTAATCAGAATGAATTCTCTCTTCCCCTGTTCCACAATAATTTGTTTATTTTCTCCTTCAAGTGCTTATATCATTGCCACCTTGATCAGAGAGGTGTCTTCAGGTCCCTACCTCTCTTCCTAATGTGTAACCTGATAACAAAAATACTGTATGTGTTTCTATCTTTACGGTTCAAACTACATTATAAAAGATACTTTCCATGGGCTGGGTCCCAAACAAAGAAAAAAAATGATTACTGAATGAATGTCAATATAAAATTCTAAAAAGAGAATGGTTTATGGTTCTGAAGAACAAAGTCATTATTAGAAATAAAGAGCATATCGATTTCCTAACACATACAACGAGGCTTCTAATAATTGCCCAATCTATCCACAGCTAGGATCTTATACCTAGAAAACTGTGAAGATGCTTCCAAATGACTCCTAGAACTGATAAATTAATTCAGTAAAGTGTCAGCTTACTATATCAACATACATATATCAGTAGTATTTCTATATACTCATAAAAATCGACCTAAAAATCAAATCACAAACTTAATCCCACAAAAACTACAAAAGATGCTTTCACCTTGAAGGTGAAAGGCCTCTATGAGGAAAACCACAAAACACCGAATAAAGAAATTACAGATGGTATAAACAAATCAAAAACCATCCCATGTTCAGGGACTGGAAGAATCAATACTGACAAATGTCCACATTGCTCTAAATAATCTACAGGCTTAATGCAATTCTTATCAAAATACCAATGACATTTTTCACAGAATTAGAGAAAACAATCCTAAAATTTAAATGAAACCAAAAAAGAGGATGAAGAGCCAAAGAATTCTTAAGCAAAAGAACATATCTGGAGGCATCACAATACCTGACTTCAAATTATACTACAAGGTAATAGTAACCAAAACAGTGTGGATAACTGCATAAAACTAGACACACAGACCAGTGCAAAAGAATAGAAAATACAGAAATAAAGCCAAATAACTATGACCAAGTGATCTTTGACAAAGCAAACAAAGCATACACTGGAGAAAGGACAGCCTATTCAATAAAGGTACTGCAAAAATTGGATAATCTCTAGCCAGGCATTGTGGCAGGTGCCTGTAGTTCCAGCTACTTGGGGGGCTGAGGCAAGAGAATCACTGAAGCCCAAGAGGTGTTGGTTGCTGTGAGCTATGTTGCCGTGGCACTCTACCATAAAGTAAAACTCTGTGTAAAAAAAAGAAAAAAGAAAGAAAAGAATTGGATAATCTCATGCAGGAGAATGAAACTGGATCCTTATCTCTCCCCATATACACAAATTAACTCAAGATAAAGACTTAAATGTCAGACCTTAAACCATAAAATTCTAGAGGAAAACCTAGGTTAAACTATCCTCAACATTAGCTTATGTACATAATTTATGACTAAGACAACCCAAAAGCAAATAAAACAAAAAGAAATTAAATAAATGGGATTTAAATAAACTAAAAAGCTTCTCGACTGCAAAAATATAATCAAGAGGGTAAAGAGACAACCCACAGAATGGGAGGAAATATTCACAAGCTACCCATCTGCCAAAGGGCTAGTATCCAGAATCTAAAAGTCTCCATTAAAAAGTGAGCAAAGACATCAATAGACATTTCTCAAAAGAAGAGAAACAAACGGCCAAGAAACATGAAAAACATTCAATATCACTAATCATTAGGGAAATCCAAACTAAAACCACAATAAGCTATCTTACCCCTGTCAGAATGGTCACTAATAAAGTAAAAAAAAAACAATAGATGCTGATACAGATGTGGTGAAAAGGGAATGTTTATGCACTGTTAGTGGGAATGTAAAGTTATACAACCTCAATGGAAAACAGTATAGAGATTTCTCAAAGAACTGAAAGTAAATTTACCTTTGATCCAGCAATGGATCCTACAGAGAATCTACCCAAAGGAAAATAAGTCATTTAACAAAATGGACCGTATGTTAATTACAGAAATTAACAATTGCAGAGATAGGGAAGCAAACTAAGTGTGCACCACTGATAACTATATTTTACAATTGAGATATATACCATGTATACCGTGGAATGCTACTCAGCCATTTAAAACAATGAAATAATGTCTTTCATAGCAACTTGGATGGAACAGGAGGCCGTTACTCTAAATGAAGTAATCCAGGAACCAAGACTCACATGTTTGCACTTGTAAGTGGGAGCTGAGCAATGGTTTGCATGGTCATATACAGAGACTCAGGGAACCCTGGAGCGGGAGAAGAGAGGCAGGCCAGAAAGTTACCTATTGGTAACAATGTACACCGCTACTCAAGTGACAGTTATAGGAAAAGCCCAGACTTCTCCACTGTGCATTTCAACCATGTAACAAAGAAATAGTTGCAACCCCCCAAATCAATTTAAATTAAAACACAAACACACACACACACACGAGAAAAAAATTACTCATGCACATCATCTGGCATAGAATTTGGCACAAAATGCTAAGCAGATGTTCTTCCTATTTAAAGGCACAGTGTGAAGAAAATGTAAAACACTAATTTCCTAGTAATGTGATTAATCATCAGTAATAACAAATTGTACACAGTTCTCAAAATTACGTTCAAAAATGCCCATTTATACACACAAAAAAATTTTTCAACTGAATCCAATCCACTTAATGGAACACAAAATATGCTCAATGTTTTTGCTAATCTAGTGTTAATATTACTATTAATTAATTCACCTTAGATTTGTTCAGAAATGAACAAATTCTAGCAAATGAACCATCCATAAAAAAATGCAACTTCTCACAAAAATTATAACATCCTGTTTGACAAATATTAACTAAAACAGAATCTAAACAGTGCATTCATAAATAATTAAGAGAATTAGGAGTAAAAGGCCTAAATGAGAGAGGTTACCTTTACAACAAAAGAGGCTATTACTATTTCAATTACTTATTGTAGGCATGAAATACAGTTAATTAATAGCAGTTATTTTCTATGAAATGTATATCTGTCAACAATGCACTAATTGGCTGTTTTGTTGATGTTATTTTTCAACCTTACACTGTTTCAGGAGGTCAGGATGTTTACTATAAAATTGAGGCCTGAGCACTTCCCTTTGGTACCTGGACTTCTGTCAAACACTCGGACTCAGAGGTGTTCCAGTAGATTAACTTGCAGATGATAGATTTCTCCACACATTCAGGCTGCACCAGGTTCTTGTGGAAATAAGGAATGACAAATGCCTTGAGGACATTTTCTTTCATTCTATTTGAAAACAAGTCTATTTAAAATGCCCTTGAAAATGTATTTAGGAAACACCAAAGTGACAGCAAATAAAACAACAGGTGAAGCTTTTTAAGTACCGAGTGGCTATTTACTGTCCCAGGGAAAGGAAACTGTTTTCCTATATACCTGATACTCAGTGTAATATTTCATCCAATTCATTCTTGCACAATATGGGACACATTCTGCATGGGTATGGAAGCGGACAAAAATTCCTTTGACTCCTCTGTGCTAAGGTCTATGCTTAGGAACAGAAGGCCAACAATCTCCTTGCCTTTTATTTCAGAGAACTTATTTTTAAGAGACGGAGTCTTGTTACGTTTTCTGCGGTGGTCTTGAACCCCTGAGCTCAAGCAATCTCTCCACTCAGCTTTCTGAGTAACCAGGATTACAGGCATGCATGCCAATACCAGGCTCAGGATGCTTTAAACACCTATCTACAAATGTACAAGGCCCTCCATCACTTGGGTACCATGGGTCACTTCTCCTCCAAGCCACTTCACATTTGTTCGTCCTCAGGATTCTGCATCCTTTTGCTCCTTGAAGTATCAAGCCACTGTATTTAAAACTGAAACCAACCACTCCAATCTCCCTTTTCCTTTCTCCCCCTCCCTATAGGTTTTAATAGGTTCTAATACATTAAATATTTATTTATTTATTATGTTATTGTTTTTTTGTGCACCTCCTCAGCCCTAAATTAATCTCCATGGGGACAGGCATCTCGAATGTTTTGTTTATTAATATACCTGGAGTACTCAAAAGAGAAGCACCATTAAAATATTTTCATTAAGATACTCCCTTAATTTAAAAGGGATTGTAATGCGTAAATGAAGAACTATAACACAAAACAGAATGTGTCCAGGATTTCCTTTCGTTTTTGTGGTTTTCACTGATCTTTCTTCTCCCAAGATAAGAAGACTAGGAAAGAAGGACGGTAGCCAGAAAGAAACAAACTTACATTAAGGCAAAAAAAGAACAAAGGAGAAAATAAGGTTTGGGAGACTGATGGGCAAGGTACTCGGAACACAGATCAGTAGGGGTAGCAAGGAGCTGTGGATATAATGAACAAATTACTAATGCTTAAATGTTAAATAATCGCAACACCCTGAGATTAATTTCACAACGTGTTACGCACCATACTAGGGGCACATAGCCTTAGAAAAATATATAATGATGATATAGAATTTTTTATTTTTTATTTTTTGTTGTTTTTTTAAAATTTATTATTGGGGATTCATTGAGGGTACAAGAAACTGGGTTACACTGATTGCATTTGTTGGGTAAAGACCCTCTTACAATCGTGTCTTGCCCCCCAAAGGTGTGGCACACACCAAGGCCCCACCCCGTGCTCCTCCCCTCTCTCTGCTCTCCTGTTCCCCACCCCCACCATGCCATTGTCATTAATTGTCCTCATATCAAAATTGAGGATATAGGATTCATGCTTCTCCATTCTTGTGATGCTTTACTAAGAATAATGTCTTCCACTTCCATGCAGGTTAATACAAAGGCTGTAAAGTCTCCTTTCTTTTAATGGCTGAATAGTATTCCATAGTCTACATATACCACAGATAGTTAATCTGTTTCTGGGTTCATGGGCACTATTTTTTCATTGACTTAAGGCCTTCAGGAGAGAAACCAAGAACTTAGGTAGGTATATCAACCCTTTAAAATCATACCATGGCCCGACTATAGATAAGAAGCCCAGATCTTGTTACTGTCTTCAAAACAATCTCTACTCCAGACACAGAATCACTGTGGTACGTAGAGAGGGTAGTGCCATTTATACCCTGTAATTGTACACTCTTTATCCTTTCTTTTTTTTTTTTTTTGCAGAGACAGAGTCTCACTGTATCGCCCTCGGTAGAGTGTCGTGGCATCACACGGCTCACAGCAACCTCTAACTCTTGGGCTTAGAGCAATTCTCTTGCCTCAGCCTCCCAAGCAGCTGGGACTACAGGTGCCCGCCACAACGCCCGGCTTTTTTGTTGTTGTTGTTGTTGTTGCAGTTTGGCCGGGGCTGGGTTTGAACCCACCACCCTCGGCATATGGAGCCTGCACCCTACTCACTGAGCCACAGGCGCCGCCCCTCTTTATCCTTTCTTTGAATGTCCCTCACCACACAGTTCATATAAAGACCACATATACATTCATTTACTAAGAGTCTATTTCCTCTGCAGATTCCTCCAAACAGCCTAAGCAGAATTAGGAACATATACCCTTTTGTTTCTGAAATCCTTGCTTTTGCTTTATCCTTTCTTTGAATGTCCCTCACCACACAGTTCATATAAAGACCACATGTACATTCATTTACTAAGAGTCTATTTCCTCTGCAGATTCCTCCAAATAGCCTAAGCAGAATTAGGAACATACACCCTTTTGTTTCTGAAATCCTTGCTTTTGTGCCTGTTTTGATATTAAATTCTGAGCCCCTGGTAAGCAGGGAACATGTTCAACTACTGTTTATGACTCTGGCACTAAGATTGTTTCTGTCATGCAACGGCTTTTAACAAATATTTGTTGAATATGAGAGCAAGTAGACCCCTGAGAAATTGTAATCCCCTGGCCAATAAAAATTAAATCAAGTTCAGTGACATTATCATGTTAAAGATTTGGTTATTATCTTTCCAATATTGGAAACATTTGTAATCCTTATGGAATACACAGTGTCTGACATTTTTTCAAAATATTCAATTAACCACGTTAATGATTTACTGATCAAGGGAACAAGAGATTGTTGGTATTTCTTCTGATAAAAAGACAACATAAATAATAGAGGAATTCCTCCCCGCTCTCTCCAAACAATACATTTGTGGTTTTGGTTTGTTTTGTGTTTGGGGTTTGTTTGGTTTTTGTTCCTGGAAAATATTCAGATAGTAGGCTCATGAGCTCAATTTTCCTAAACATATGTAGCCATTACCCACAAAATAAGCTTCACCATTTATGTCAGGAAAAAAAGTAAATGTTCCTTGATGTAGAGACGCTTGCTATTTCTATTATTTACCACCAGACCCCACTGGAGTGGGTATGTAAATCATGTTAACATAGACCCTCCATATTTCTGACTAAATTTGATGCTGGGAATATCCTGCCCCAAAGCTGACATCCAAGAATCACGTTCTAAATCTTTTTAGGGGCAGAATGTAACCCTGGCTTCCTTTGCTCTACTATTACAGAAATAATTTTGCCATCAAGTAGGGAGTCACTGTGACCAGTAATGTATCTATGGAGTAAAACTGGCAATTGTAGGCTGGATAGCACCTGCTGTTTTTTGGCAACAGATATTTAAAAATAATTTCATGCTCTGTAATTCTAACTCAAGGAGAGAAAGATGCCACGAGCAATGCTGTCAAGATGTGGGAATCTGAATGGGAATAATTAAAAAATGTATGGGAGACTGAAAAGGAACCACGGAAATACAGCAGGAAAAACATCCTTACTTGTGGCTGCATATCCTTGAAAAATTACCTAATAGTTTATCCCAAATGAGCATCTCTTTCCCAGTGAGTGTCATTTTGCAGGTTTCCTTTCTTTTCTCTTGTATCTACAATTAATCGAGTAAGCAGCTTTGAAGCAATTGCTCTGAACTTAGCAGGGTTTTATTGCACTAAAAATTGTGCATATTTAGTGGCTTATGCTTTATTGTTTCAGGTTCATTGAGCAAAGAATTAGGTTACACTGTTTGCATTTGTTAAGTAAAGACCCTCTTATGACTATGTCCCACTTCCAAGAAGTGGGCCATACACTGTAACCCCCACCTCCTTCCCTTCCCCCCTCACCTCTCCCTAGTTCCCCCATCCCCACCTTGAATTAATTTGAGTTTTTCTCTTCTAGTAGGTATCTGTTAGATCACCTACTGGCTTCATATTAGAATTGAGTACGTTAGATTCTTGCTTCTCCATTCTTGTGATGTTTTACTAAGAAGAATGTGTTCCACTTCTATCCAGGTTAATACAAAAGATGTAAAGCCTCTATCTTTTTTAATGGCTGAATAGCAGCCCATGATATACATACACTGCAGCTTGTTAATCCATTCCTGGGTTGGTGGGCATTTAGGTTGTTTCCACATTTTGGCGACTGTAAACGTATGACTATCAAACATTTGAAAAAATGATTATCGTCCGTGATCATCAGAGAAATCAAAACCACCCCAAGATATCACCTAATCCCACCTAGAATAGCCCATATCACAAAGTAGCATCTTTTTTTTTTTTTAATTTTAAAATACAAATTGACTGGGGCTGCTAAGGTTTTTTGATCCTTCTTAACGTGAAGGAAGCAAAAAGAAAAAGGTTAAAAGTTTGATCCGTTGAGATGAGAATATGAAAGCTGTTTTCCACTGTTGAGATCCACCCCCGTGCTTCTTACGTACTCACATACTAATGAGCCTAAAAATCTTCTGTAGTCAATCCTGGCTCCATTCAAGGAGAGGGTCAGTATTATTTTAGCACTGAGATCCAAGGAGACAACTAACTAAATGTGAAGTTATTTACATTTCTGTCCTGACTGTGCAACTATTGTAACTATCGAGCTTACCAAGGGTCAATTACTGAAATGTTTTGCTACTTAATCTATTCTTTGCTAAAAAGTAATAATATGTAAGTACTTCCTATTGGAGTAATTTATTGAAAGCATTCTAATAAAATACACTGAAAACGCCTATGAGAGAAATAGGAAGCGATTAGATCCCTGAAAAAGGGTGAGAAGTGGTTAGCCACTTTCCCAGGAGCCAATTCCAAACAAAAATGTCATCAGTCACCAAAAAATGTTTAAAAAAATTATAGTAATAATGTGGCAGTCCCACATGGTATCAACACCTTTGAAATAAAGATGCTGCAGATTCTAATAAAATGATCATAGTAGTGACGAGAGGGGCATAGCTGAGAGGTAGTGGGCTGCAGGCACCCCATTCCTACCCAGGATATGTGAAAACTATTCCTCAGTTGTGTTTATGGCTTATCTATAGAAACCAAATCGGTATCTACATATTTTACAGGAGAAGTTAACTTTACTTCCTTAGTACAAGGAAATTTGGAGGCTCATCTTGGAAGAAACATGGGCTACAGAGGAAGCTATGTGCAAACTTCCATGTCCTGGCCAGGTGCAGCGGCTCACGCCAGCACTCTGGGAAGCCGAGGCGGGTGGATTGCCTAAGCTCAGGAGTCTGAGACTTGCCTGAGCAAGATTGAGATCCTCCCTCTAAAAAAACAGCCAGGCATAGTGGCAGGTGCCTGTAGTCCCAGCTACTTGGGAGGCTGAGGCAGAGGATCACTTGAGCCCAGGAGTTTGAGGTTGCTGTGAGCTACGACACCACTGCACTCTGCCTTGAAGATAAAGTGAGACTCAGCGTCAAAACAAAACAAAACAAAAAACCAAAATTTTGATGTCCTAGATGTCACCATGGAATGAGGAGTTCTACCCTATCATCCTATACACCTGAATATTAATAAAATGGGTTTTTGTCCTGGAAATCTCTCTCCTGGGTACATCAAGAAGGATGAGTCGGTCAGCTAACCTCAGTTTCCCGGCTCTCTCTATGTCTATCAGTTGCTGTTTGAAGCAATTTGAGGGATCTGAGCTGGGAAATGAGGCACATTCTACTTTCAGGAAGGTGTCGCCCTCCACTCACCCTGCCTCCTGCCTCTCACATGTGTGCCCTTTCTCTTCTCATGTGACGTGTCTTCAGAAGGCCCTTGCCTATCTATGCTTCCTAGAAGCACCTCCAATGATCCCTTCTCCCCATACTTGCTTTATTTTTCTTCATGATACGTCTCCCTCCCTGACAGTACATTATATTTGTTTATATTCAGCTGCCTGACTCTTCTACATGATAAGAAGAAGTTTGTCTGTTTCATACATTCTATATCTAAAGAATGGCTCACGGTCAGTCCTTAGCATATAATGGGAGGCGAGTCAACAGTGGGATTATTGTACGAATGCCTAAGTCATCGTAGGTACACAGAGTGTGTCAAGGTTGTAAGCAGAAACTAACCTACCTGTAAGAGCACAACTTAGTCCATAAGGGGATTGTGACCTCAGGAAGTTGAACTGCCAGGTCAATGTGCGAGGAAGGAAGGGCATAGCTTATTTAACTGCAGGGAGTGGAAAGCGGCACGAAAAAAGTCACAGAGAATGCAATATCCAAAGATCCTGGGTGGCAGGCTTGTCTCCATCCCCTTACTGCTGCTGTGTTGTATCAGCCTGGTTTGATGCCATCCTATTTGTCTTTTCTGAAATCAGGAACTTTTAAAAAATAGTTTTATTAAGAAAGAATACGGGGTATTCATATTCAATAAAAGCAACGTCACTCCCAAAAGAGGAATGAAAACCTAGATGGTGCAAAAGTTTCATTTATCACCAAGGTTTGTGCCAAAGTTCAACCAATGCAACATAATATTTTCCCCTTAGTATCAAACTTCTCTAGTAAGGAAGAATTGTATCTTCTCCCTAGAGGCAGGGTGATAATGTAGGGTCGGGGTGATCAAAAATAGAGACACAGGGGGAAATACATTAAACAAATGACTGAGTTATCTCATTTGTTTATCAAGGCAATCACTGTGAGCTTGGAAAAAGTAGCAAAATAATTACTTTAAAACTACAACTAATTATCTCAATTGATACCACTCTTTGGAGTAGGTGTGTGTTGTATCTTATTACAAATTAGGCAACATTCCAAAGTAAATGCAACTAAGAAATATTTTTAACTGGTTCCTCATAAAGTTCTCCTCTGAACGCATTTTTTTCGTAATGTTTTGTCCTAAATGACCTCTACCTAGACACACGAGATGAAAACAGGACACGCAATGTGCTGTGCGTTCAACCTTCTTATTTTTCAAAACAAATTAACCAAAGCACTATGTGACTCAAAGCTTGAACCAACTATTGAACAATCCATTTCTTGGCAAATTGAATTGGCCAAACCATCCTTTCTCTTTGTTCTTTGTGGCAACAGGGGAGGACAGAGAAACATCTGCCAGTTAACAGATTTGAAAACAAGCTAAACTACTGGTTCTGAGTTACTCAGAACAAAGAAAGAACGATTTTGAGATGCTAGAATGGGACTGGCAAAGCCAACTGCAGGGTCTTCCAAAGTCAATCTGTTTTCAATGGAGGGAAAGAAGACAGGAGGAGAGAAGCATTAATCATGCAGCGCTTTCAGAAAGTGCTCCAGAGATGATGCAACGGGCATTTTCTTGATTACCAGAAAGAAAATGGATTTTATCTTTAGGTTTATTTCACCCAAAGACACTGAATTTTTAAAACTAGTGTGTGCCGACAACCACAAATCCTGTATCCAAGTCTCAGCTCATGGAATAAAACATAAAAGGGGTCTCAGGGAATTATTAGCACATCTAAAGAAGAATTTCATAGGACAGCATACAGCTTAGTGGACTTCATTTTAATATATATAACAATGTTCTCCTCCAAATATTTTTTCTTTCAATTAAAAGAATCAATTATTTCTAAAACAAACAAAAAAATATATCCTTTGGTAAACTGATAAATACTCTGAAATCAATTGCCACTTAAAAAAAATTAGAAGCCACTATATTTTAAGAAATATTTCAGGGGAAAAATAGTACTTACATAAGACCTTGCTTTACACTAACTTTTCCCTTTCCTGTCCATAAATATGTCTCATGAATAACCTAGTGCCACTTTCAGCATAATAGAAAATTTGTTACTAACTAAAAGCAAAAAAGAAAAAGAAAGAAAGAAAAAAGAAAAAGAAAGGAATAAAATTATCAAAACGTTTTTTTCAGAACTCTGAAAATTAACAAAAGGCTTGAAACAATCTGAAAATAATTGTTCAAGAAAAGCAGCTAAACTTCAACGAAAGCCGCAAGCCATATTGTGTTTTAACTTGTCTATTACTATTCCTCTCTCCCCAGCTCCAAGGAAGGCTTGGAAGCCAATATCCTCAGGGTCCTGGCAGAGGCGAAAAGTACCACTTCCTAAAGATCAGGAACAAGAAAGTAGTATCTGCTCTCCCTAGTTCACGTGACCATTTTACTGGAGGTTCTTGCCAGGGAAATTAGGCAAGAAAAAAATACACAAAAGACATTGGAATGGGAAGGAAAAGAAATAACATTATTTCTATTTGCAGATGAAAAAATTATGTACTTAGAAAATGCTGATGAGCACACACACTCACATACATAAACAGAACTGGGAAATTAGCTCAGCAAAGCTACAGGATATAAGATCAACATATAAAACTCAACGACTGCCATAATTCTATCTAGGAAATTTTAGCTCTAATTAGCTGGAATTAATGAGTATTTGAAAACAAATGGATTTATCAAAATCAAATTTTAAATTATATTAATATACAACATTTAATTTCACTTTCCCACAATGACTGCAATATCCCTACCCATTGTTCATTAATTTACTCCTAAAATCCATAATACTGCTTTTGTAAATAGACATTATTACACAGCAATAGCTACAGAATGCATTATTGTTATTTTTAGAAAAGTGCTACCTTCTGATACAATTTTCTTTTACCTCCAAATATGACCCATTTTTTTAGCACCATCATATTTTTCTTTCCGTAAAGTGTTGCTTCTTATGTGAATGCATAGTAATCTTTATGGAATTTTACTGAAATTTACACATTAAAAAAACATGCCTAATGTCACAAAAGAAACTGAGTACTCACGAAATATTGTCTCTAATAGTACTTTTGGCAAAGATGCAGAACCACTTTACAACACAGTGTCAATAAAAAGCTGAATTTTCTTATATAAAGGATTTCAATTGTCTACAGCAACTTTTTGGCTTTTTTTTTCTTGTTTGTTTTCTGATTCTCTTACAGGCTACTTTAAAGACAGCTGCAATTGGAGACCCAATTTTAACCTAATTATAGGAATCAGTCTTGGCTCTATTACTTCCTAAATTTACCTTTATTTTAAGGTAAATTCTTAAATAAAAATTCTTTATTGTCAAATGTTGGAATACCTCATCTGCAAAATTCTTTTAACTGCAACATTTGACATCTTAACTTCTACATGATTTAACTTTTCGTACAAATTAATACTATCCCTGTTCTGCACATGAGGTCAATTTTCTGAAAAAGGGAGAAAATACTCTTCCCAAGTCAAAGAAGCCCTAAAACCAAGTGTGAGAAATTAGAGTCAGTGAGTAGATGCTTACAAACATAAATACCTATCTTGTGAGATTATATAATTATTATGTATATAACATTTCATGCTTTCTAAGTGCTTTAAACCTATTAATTAGTCTTTCCTTCCAAACATGTTATAAATCAACAAATTATAACCCTCCCTACTTTCTAAGACCTTTCTTCTAAAGGAAAAGAACAACTGTTTTTTTCAAAGTCCAAAATTGATACTATATTATAAATGAGAAATAATTCACAATACTGCTCATCTTACACAAACCACATCATTATCACCAAATGCATTATTATTATCTTATGATTTGCACAGTTATATTTAAGCTACGCAGTGTGTAGCTACCTCAAACTAACAAGAACTTCTACGCAGGGAAGGAGTTCAGTCCTGTGAACTGATTTAAGCTGTGCTGCCTCCTACAATATTGATTAATGCTAAAAACTACCCCGTTTCCCCGAAAATAAGATATCCTCCGAAATTAAGACCTACTTACAGGAAAGATAAGACATCCCCTGAAAATAAGACCTAGCGCATCTTTGGGAGCACACGTTAAAATAAGACACTGTCTTATTTTCGGGAAAACAGGGTAGTTGAAAAGAAAAATCTACACACCAGTTGGTGAAGAAGAAAGAACCACTGAATAAAATGATTATTCAGCTAGATTTGCACAGTTAATACCACTAATGTTATGGTAACAGAAGTGTAAAATCAGAGTTCATGGTGCAGCACTCCAATACAAAGTTTAAATGGGGGCAAAAAAAGAAGAAAACAGAACAAAAACCTAAGTGATGAAAAGGAAATGAAGGCAGCAAAGATGAAAATTAAAAAATGGTAACACTAGTGTAAGCAAAAAACTTGACTAAGGCATAAAAAATAACAGATGTGTGAAAATTAATAAAAAAAAAAGCCTCGCGAAAGTAAGAAAATTAAAAAAAAGCCTCAGAAAAGAAGCCCATGCCATCCACGTAATTTCTCTAAATAGCTGAAATGCAATATTGGCATGCAATAAAAAAAAGCAGCATCAACTAATCAAGTTGATAATGACCCTAAGCATACTCAGAAGCAAATCATCAGAACTTGTCTAATGATAATGAAAACATCACACATTATGTGAATTTATACTCACATTTAGACTGTTACAGGAGCCAGACAGGCATTTGCAATGAAGGAGTTAAAGCCTAACTTTGAAAGGGATGAGCCAAACCCATTGTTCGGTCCAAATACATGCCTAACTGCTATATTTAGACAGACCCTACTCCCATGGTTTTATAGCATGCTAGCAGTGACTTCCAATGTCATCTGTCAATCATCAACGCAAAATTTACCTCCTCTGTGAAGCCTTCTAGACGCAACAAGCTGCTCTTCCTCTTATATAATAAAGGCTTTTAGCAAGTATTCCCAGCAAAGCAATTCTCTTTGTTTAATAATAATGCAATGTAATTTTATTTAGAATTATTGAAAATTGTAATCATTCTAATAAGATTACACATCGTAGATTTTAATTGTATCTCTTATGTCATATAACTGTTTACTAGAATATAATCCTCTTAGTAATTCAATTATAATATTTTTTACACGTCCATCCCCTTGATGGACTGTAAATTTCTTCAAGAAATAGTTGATGTATTTTCAATCATGTATTTCTTCTAGAACATAGTAGTACTATTAAAATGCCTGACACACAGTTAATGCCCAATATTATTTACTGGATGAATGAATAATAAGTAGCATCTGCAGTCTTCACGTCTGGCCTCAATGCTAAGCAATGTTCTATCTACTGCACAAATCCAGCTGAACATAAATGGGACTCAACATGTCCAATTCCCCATGTTCTACCCTATTTCTCACCTTCCAAAGTTTAGTTTAATGACATCAACTTGAATCACTCAATACCTCTTCTCTGTCTTTTTCCTGTCTGACCTTCTCCTCTCTCCCTCCTTCACCTGCGCCATACAGAGTCACGCAGATGTAGACAGGCAGACAGGTGCATGTGCACACACACATACACACACGTACACACATGCACACACACGCGCGCACACACATACACACACGTGCGCGTGCACACACGCACACACACATACACACACACGTGCGTGCACACACGCACACACACGCACACACACTCCCACTTCTTCCTGCAACACTTTTTTTTTTTATCTTGACTTCAAAGTCCTGTTCACAATTACTTATCTGTTACAACAGTATCATCATTGTATCACAGTCCAGTTTTGGAATGTCTTTTCCTGTCGAATTGTCAACTCAGTAGTTCTAGATCCTTTATTTTATTGTTTTTAAACCCACAATAAATTGTAGAATGCTTGGTGCATAATTCAAACCTAACAACTATTTCTTATATTTTTGTACTTAAAATTCTACATATCCTAACTCGATTGTTCAATATAATTTTTTTCAAATTGTACACCTCTTATTCCACCATTTTTATTGTGTCAAAAATTGGTGATTAGAGCTCAAGATTTAAAATAATAATAATAAAGACAACTAAAAACACAAAACACAGTACATTAACTAACAGTTCCAAATCTTACAAAAAATTTCAGGAGTTTGGTATATTTCTACTTTTTGAACTTCAAAAGTTATTAGCTTTAATATTAAAATATTTAAAATGCAGTCTTCCTCTTCACCTAAAGGATTTTATTCCACTTGCAGGGAAGGGAAAATTGTCTAAGAATTCATAGTACTGTTTTCAAATTCAAGGATTAACAAAAACATTTTTTGTACCATTCATCAAATTACTGCACTTGCCTAGATAATTTCTCATCTACGAAAGAAGTTGCTAGACTCAGCGATGTTCAAAATTGATTCAAAATATGATTCTATACTTCCATCAAAATCATTCAAAGAACTGAAATGAACATTTCAACTTCACTGAAGACACCCTTATTTTTTATGGAACCCTGTAGGGTAGTTCTAAGAAACTTTTGGTTTCCCTAGAGTACACTTTGCTGAGCCATTCACTCTGTGGAGTGCTGGCTCTCCCATACCGAGATCCAAGGGCCTTAATGCAGAGTACGCTCCATGCTCTAATGTGCTGTGCTCCATGACGCCACTGAGATTGCTCATAAGATTAAGATGTGGCCGTACAATCAAAACTGGAAGATGCAAATTTGGCAACATCTTTCAGGCTATTACTCATTTAAATTTTTAACATATATTAATATAAAACAGACACCATAGTTTCTGCTTTGACAGAAATCAGAGCGCCATAATTCAAGGGAGATAGATGATGCTAATTAGTGGAGTAGACACTTGCTAAGTGCTTTAAGGTGCAATAATTTTAAGTTTGGATACATCTTAAGTATAAATTATATTTGGCATACGTATTATTTAAATTTCACTTTTAGAATTTTTTAAAATTTTATTACAAGTATATTAAGAGAGATTTTCACCTATTTTTCAGTGATATAACATAAACTCATTTTAATTTTAAGCTCGATAGCAAATCTTTGCCTATGAGTAATTAATCCACTAATTACAAATAATGCCTGCCAGTCATCAAAAGAGAGAAGAAAAACACGTATTCAATGTCATTTCCCATTGTACAGGTAGTACATAAAGGCAACAAAGCTGTATTTTCTTTCATCTTTTAAAATAATTATTTTCAGAATTTTTGTTTATTTATTTACAGGATTTCCCTCAGCTTAGCTATCCATATTATATGACCAAACTCATTTATACTGGATGATGAGGTTTCAGTTTATAACAGAACTAAATTAGCTTCCTGGAAGGTAAATAAGCAGTTGGAGGGGAAAAGTATCATTTCCAACCAGCCAGGACTCTCTGCTGGTTCATGTTCAATGTCATAATGCAATAAAATAATCTGGCAAATGTTGCTGTTAGGAACTAGCTTCATTAGAAAAGTCAGGAAAAGGCTGTAGCTCTGCATGTCCTCAGCATATACTTGATAATTAAAGCCATATGCTTCAATCGATCTGGAAAAAATATAAATAATAGGAGGCAAAACAAAGAAACCAGCTTAGAAACCTGCTGTTTGGGATGGTTCAATGTATAACTCTACCAAAATATGTGTTTCACTTTTTTAAGATGAAGTTTAAATTTTCTGGAAACAATTCTCATGTTATTTCCTAATAAAATGTTTGCTAAAGCCAACATAATCAATACTCTATGCTTTAATCTGAGAGTCTAGGAACCAAGGTCATTTAATGAGGCCATTAAATTCCGCATTTTGGAGAAAATATAAAAAAAGGAAAAGAAGACACAGTCTAAGAAATAATTATCAAATTTTCTAACTAGAGCCAGAACTCATTCGCATACTTTTTTAAAAAGGGCTTCAGAATGCTTTCAACATGTCATACAAATAAGGGTAAATTAATAGAGTAAAAACCGAGTGGATAATTCCAAGGAGACTTGGAATAAGAGTCACTTAGAGTTCATTAAGTAAGTCTTACCAAAGAGGCTAGGCTTAAGCCAGCTTTTGAAAGACAAGACAAACGTGAAATGAATGGGTGAAAAGCAAAGAAAAAAAATGCAAGTTCATGCAACAAGATCCAGAAAGAATGAGAGCTCAGAGTTGGAAATGAGCACGATGGGTAGCTGAGCTACACTTTCTAGGGCGGAGAAATCCAGACAGGAGTTGGCACAATTAAGAAAACTTAGGACGTGTGACAGGACTCGGGAGAGTTCAATGCCCTTCCAAACACCAGTTTAATAAATCACGCCAAACCAAGTCATGATGCGTTTTTTAGCAGGGAGACAAAAATCAACAACAACCAAGAAACACTAGAGTCTGAAAAGAGCCATGTGACAATCAAAATATATTTAGATGGATATCTAATAACGTTACTTGGAAACTGAATCATCCTCAAAATGGAATTATCCTTACAACTGTAAATGTCAGAATATGCAGTTTTTATGCTATTTATACTCCAACTACTTCCAAAACAGATTTTTGAAGGGCATAGAGAGACTAAAATCATAAAAGAGCATTAAAATAGTAAATGAGGGTGAACAAGAATATGCCAGGAACACACTAAGAAAAGCTAGTGCCCAACACAAAACTAAAAACCAAATTTCTGGTAGTCAAAGAAAGGGCTAAACAAAATACATCCCTTTCACTTCGTTATTTATTCCACTACGAAGCAAATATTAATTGGTCATAATGTGTGTATAAAATAATATTTGAATGTAAGAAAAACACTAGTTCATCAAGAACATTTTTTTCCCCTGGCTTTGAACTGAAGAGGTATTTGTTGCCTGGATATTTAAACAAAAGATACCAAACAGCATGATGAACCAATGCTATCTTCTATAGCAAAATTTAAAAATTCACCTGCTCTAGGTAGGGCTATTTCTGAACACAAACTTTGATGAAAGTCAGGGCAAAATATTTGGTCATCCATGTGCAAAGCCAGTGCTTTAAAATAAATAAAACTTATTAGGTATGCTCCATTTTGGTAATCTGATGGGAAAAAAATTGGAAGAAATTAATCATACAGTAGATACTTCTCAGGACTTGGGCGGAACACAGATTGACAAATGGACACCTTTTTCTTTTTTTCTTCTTTTTTTCTATCACCCACTCCCTTTTCTCCTTCTCTTTCTCCCTCTCTCCTTCCTTCCTTCCTTTATTTTCTTTCTTTTTGATATTATCCCACCTTACCCCTACCTTCTCCAATATTTAGGAGTTGGTTTTATTTCCTATCGCCATGTAATCGGCCACGGCTGAATGAATCGGTGTTGACCATCAGACCACAGCTGTCCTTTAAGTTTTATTTTTTTTTCAATAGCATCATTCCGAGAGTCTTGTATTGAACAGAAGTGAGATAAACTTGAGAGGAGTTGGAAAGCCACATTCCACTACTGCTTCTCTTTGCACTTGGTGAAATTAATAAGATGGTGGTAGGAAGTAGAAGAGAAAGGAAAAGGGCAGAAAAGTGAGGGACACAGGAGGAGAAAAGATCCCAGGAGGGAGAGGAGGAAAAGGAGAAAAAAGAAGAGGAGGAAGAGAAAAAGAGCAAGAGGTCTTGAAAAATCAAAACTGCTGCCGGGTCTCCTATGGATTTTCTTTATTTTCCAGCTTTGCCGAGATACAAATGATATACAAAAAGCTGAATATAATTAACGTATACAAATGGATGGGTTTGGACACATGCACGCATTTGCGTCACCTGCCTCACCACAATCAGAGGGATAAACACACCCACCACCTCCAGCACTCCCCTGGGCTCTGCGTAGGAGATTGGATGTGTTTACCACGCTCGACGTGATGCTCTGAAGTATTCATACGTTACTGAATGATTAAATCTAGCAAATTAGCAAATGCATCACCTGGCATTATGAAACCCACATTATTGAGGACTTGCAGTTTTCTGCCCTTCAGTTACTTTTTTCTTTTCATCATTCTGTGATTCTAAAGGAGATTCTAAAAAGTATAGTCCCATAATTACTTTCTCCACTTTAATACCAATGTCAAGGAGACCAGGAAAATGGCCTGGTCGGGGTGAGCAGAACCTCACCTATATGACACTTCAGTCCATCCTCACTGCCTCCATGCTTTGGGAGTCACGGAAGTTGCAAAGCAAATGGTGTTGGGACTAGACAGTGACTCTAGAGAGTCTCTCCCAGAGATCTCCAAGCTACCGGACTTGGTCTTCAGTCTGGTTTTCTTGTGCTGTGATGACTAGCCAACCTTAGACAGTTTGTAGCAAGCTCCACTTCACCACCCAAGGCTCTTCCCTTGTTTTTCATTTTTTCCCCAGAAGTCTGCACAATCTTATTTCTTCCTTTCTTTAAGCTTAATGCTTTTGCCTTGAAATTTTTAGCTTTCATTACTCAACAGTTCTCCACAGTGCCTTCAGGATCATGTTATGAACTTCCAAATTAAAAATATTTTTAAGTACAAATGAAATGATCTAATAAATACAAATGGAACACATTCTATGTAAGACATATGAGAAGAATTAAAAGGAAAAAATCAACAACAATCTATGTTATGGTAATGTTTCAAATGACATAATTTAGCTCATAAAAAAAAATCTGTCTATCTATTTTTGCTACGATAATATTAAACCCTGACCAGTCTGATATGTTTTCCACCCCTAACTGAGTTGAAATGGAATATTATTTTTTCCATGGACTGTTACGGGCAAAGTCCATTTTGGCTAAACTCTTGTATTGCATCTGTTATATGTTCAATTCTTTTCCTTCTCCACTCTTCTTGCAGAAAAAAAGTCAGAGGAAAATAAAAGAGATTTAGACTACTATCTCTCTGTGTTTTCCTTAATGCAAATTTAGAAAAAATAATTGAAACTGTTTTATTCAATTTCGATAGCTAAAACTATATTCATTAAAATACACATATATGCACATATAAGCATTTATTCTGATAATTGTTTCTAATCTTTTTTTTTTTTTTCATCGCAGTTTTGGCTGGAGCTGGGTTTGAACCCACCACCTCCAGCACATGGGGCTAGAGCCCTACTCCTTTGAGCCACAGGAGCCACCCTTCTAATCCTTTAAATGTTAACATCTTCATTCAAAGACAGAATCCATTCTTCTTTCCATGTATATAATGCTCTTCAACTATTAATATATTGAACTGTAAGGACCGGGTTACACTTTCCTGGAAAGCAAGATATTAGAACCTGGACGTGGTTGACTACTCTGGATATCCAAGGTTACAACATATTTCTTTAGCTAACATCTTCTACAAAGAGAACTAAATATTTTAGTATCTCTGCTTAGGCAGGAGATTACTGCCTAATCTTTACAGTCTTTCCACTCTGAAGTAGACAATTTCAGCTTTTTAACATGAAAATTTTTATTCCCTGAATCTGCAAAATGGAGATAATAAAAGCACTTATATCACAGGGTTTCTAGGAAGATCTTATAACATATTTCCATGAGAGTACTTTTCAAACTCTGAAACATCTTTAAAAATGATACTTACCCAAATAATCCACTAATACAGAAGACTCCTCTCACCAGTACAATGTCCCTAAGAGCTGCTCATTAGAAGGTGAAGCTCTATTGACAAGGGCTAACAAAAAGCCCGGAACGTTCAATGCCATTTGTCTCCACAGTCCTGAAATTCATCGTGAAAAACCATAAAGAAGCCCTGTACTAGACATCACAGGGAATTGAAATAGGGCATAAATATTGACTTTCCTTTCCTAGAGCTAATTTTGGGGCATAAAACATAAAATATAATGATTAAAGAGAATGTATGCCCATTCTTAAACAGTATTACCATTGTATGAATACTACAGGATTTAATTTCAGAAGCGATTCATGGAAGGGACCCATAAACCTAGACTGTGAAGAAATTGGTTAGATTAAAGAAACAAACCAACAAAAAACACACCAAAAGATGAACAACATGGTAAGTGCAAAAGATCCTGAATTCCCAAAGGGCTAAATTAGGAGAGAGGTTCTGGGGAGAAAACAAAGCAGGAAACACAGTTTCCTTGCAGGTGAAACCCAGTTGCCTTGCCCTGAGGATGTCCCGGGAAGGCCAGCTGGTGCGTATGGCTGTCCCAGCTGCAGCACTGGGTCTCAGGTAGCATTAGTCCATCCGAATCACCTGGAGGGCTTGTTCTGGCTGTGTCGCTAGTCTTCCACCCACACATGCTCAGCCAGTAGGACTTGGATGGAGCTGGACAATTTCCACTTCTTTTGCTGGTCCTTTCAGAAGGACCAAGGTAATGAAAGTTTCAAGAAGAATTTGGGATCAAATTAGATTTGAAAAGGAAGGATTTGCCAGATAATTTGTAGGGAAAGTCAAAGCAAAAAGAAAAAATCTAAGAGAAAAACCTGGTAAGAGGTGGTGTGAACAGGGTGAAGGGTGGATGTGGTCAGGTTATTTTGGACTGGCTTGGGGCAGGCTGGCCTGAGGCCTTATGGGAATGGGGCTAATTGAGATCCTGCAGGTGTAAGATCTGGCAGGTGGGCTATTTTGGGGAGCTGGTTGTTTTGTGGGACTGATTAATAACTCTGGGAATTTCTCATGTAGATAGATAGATATGAGTTGTTATGGGAACAGAGTTGATCAAGACCCTGGGAAATTAGCAAGAAGCAGCTCATACCCCTCAAAAGTCATATGCAAAATCCAGCCCTGCACTCTCCCTGCTGCCTGCGGCCTCAGTGAGGAGGAGTTTGCTATCCAAGCTGTTAAAATAAACTTTCCCTTTCTTGCTAAACCTTTACCTGCTTTCACTCCCTTCAATTATCTTTGGTGACCACCTCAAGCTGTCGCTGCACCAACCCGACAGTCACAAAGTCTAACAAGCAAGGGGTGTCTAGCCTTTTCTCCTTCTGTGCCACAAACTGAATGCGTAGGAGGTGCCTTGGGCCACACATTAAATACACAAAGACTAAAGAAAGCTGATTAGAAAAAAAAAAAAATAGAAAACGAAAAAACATTCAGGCCTGCCTGTGGTGCTGTGTGTACATGCTTTTCTTGACATCCTGCTCCACAGATAACAGTTGTACATTCTAAAAATAAGGTAAGATCAAGTAGGAAAAGAAGGAGGCCTTTGATCGCAGGGACTACACACTTTGAGACTCTTCTCTCATGATTCCAACACAGTGAATGGGTCACGAGTATTACACAGTATTTCCACTGGATTCTCTCTGAAACTGTCTCATTCAGGCAGCCTTGTCAGGCTACAGTCAGGGCATAATGTGACCCCCAGCACCCCGATTGAAACTTCAGGGTTTCTCATTTACTACAAAGACTAGGAATGGGATAGCCATGGAGGATTTTCCTGCTGCTAGGAGAGGCAAGAGGACGCAAAGGAACTGGAAATGATGAATGAAAATGTGGTAAGAAAATCAGCAGAATTTTCTCAATTAACTGACTATCAAATGACTGAGCGGTTTGTAACCTGGGCATCTTGCAAGAATTTGGGGATCATTAACAGAAACAAGAAAACCTGGCTTGGTGCCCATAGCTTAGTGGTTGGGGTGCTGGCTGCATGCACCCGGGCTGGTGGGTTTGAACCAGGCCTGTTAAACAACAATGACAACAACAACAACAACAACAACAAAAAATAGCTGGGCATTGTGGCAGGCGCCTATAGTCTCAGCTACTTGGGAAGCTGGGGCAAGAGAATTGCTTAAGCCCAAGAATTTGAGGTTGCTGTGAGCTGTGACACCACAGCACTCTACTAAGGGTGACATAGTGAGACTCTGTAAAAAAAAAAAAAAGGAAGGAAGAAAGAGGGAGGGAGGGACAAGGGAGAGGGGGAGAGAGAGAGAAAGGAAAGAAGGAGAAAGGAAGGAAGGAAAGGAGGGAGAAGAAAACCAAGGGGAGGAGTTAAGTTTAGTCTTCACATGTCTGGTGGGGTTGCTTCAAAAGCAAACAGCCGGACGTGTCTGGTACAGAGCTGCAAACAAAAGACCTAGTGGCATAGGGTGGAGGGGGCTACATGGATCTGTGTGGATTTGTACATAAATGTAAAATTCAACACTTGAGCCTTGACTGATAGGAGTGAGGGAGGAGGGGAGAATGAAAAGAGTTTAAAATAGTTGAGAGAAAAAAACCTTCTATTAACTTACACAACCAAGGATGAGAAAAGGGAGCAGTGAGGATGGGGCAGGGGACTGGAACGGCAGTCTAGCAGATTTGGTGATAAGAACGCAACAAGTGAATTTTTGGAACACAATCTCGGCCAACAGGCAGGGGAAAGAGTGAGCCTTAGGAGTGAACGGAAGACGAATTCATTACGCTCATTATCCCCATTTTACACCTAAGGGGACTAGGGCTCAGAAAAGTTAAGCGACTTAGCTTAGATACCACAGGTAAAGGGGGGATAGAGATGGGAAGTCAAGGCTGAGTGATGCCAGGGTGATAGTGGGATCTTCCTTTCTGTTTACTGAGTGCACACAGAAAAACTGCTGTCCACTGTGTAAAACCAGAGGGAACTGAACAGACACAGTGGAGCAGAGACCGGAGCAGTCGGTGTGAAGAAGTGGCAGTGTACGAGGGAAATGCATGAACAGACCAACTTAGTTATCATCCCTTACTCTGACTGTACATCTCCCCTGCTACCATCCTGATTTATACCAGCAAAAGAGATGATAGGAATTGGGTGTCTACGCAACAGGCTAGCAAGCTGACAACAGGGTGCGGCGCTTCCCTCCCTTGACATCAGGAATCTGGTGTGGAAAGGCCCTTTGATCACTGGTGAGGATGAAGACGGTGCGAGGACCCTCAAGGCCATCAAAGATCTGCTGGGTCATCATGCTAAGATCTCACTGAGAGACAAGAAACATCTTTATCACAATGAATACATTCCCAACAGGGCTCTGCAGAGATATTCCTGAGAATTCAGGGAAGTTTTTTAGTTTGGGTGTTTGGTTTTTGTTTTCTTTCCCTCCCCCCTACTGTTGGCCCAAAGCCAGTACAGCACTGCCCCTTCAGACTCCAAAAATCACAAAAGAGAGTGCTGAGAAACGGTAACTAACCCTGACTTACATTGGTAAACTGCTTCTCTCGTTCCTTCCACCATTTTTATAGTGAGTGCTTTTTAATGATCCTTGTGGCGTTCTAGACTGAAATTAATTTCAGAAATCACACAAATAAATATAATTCTAAACCTAGTTAAGTAAACAAGTGGCACTACTATTGCTAAACTGGCATATTTTCCCAAAGAAAAATTAATGTGATGTATCTGTCATTTTCCTAATTTAATACTTCTCTAGGTTCTCATTTGAAGTTAGATCTGTAAGAATTGTTAAAGGAAAAGACACGGAAAAACAGGAGCAATTACATAGTTTCATAATCTCATCTTATTTTACCACCTATCTTTGAAAGCCTTTATAGTGTTAAATAACATTTGCAAGTACAATAATACTTTTGTACACTCCTACAATGCCCTGTGTAACGAATTTGAAAACACAGGAACTACTTAAGAGAAATATTTAGATTGTGTCTAATTTAAATAGATAGTCCACTGGGCAAGGACTATGTCTAATTCTATGGTAGGTACAGCACACTGCAAAATGTTGGCACTCAATAAATGTAAAATAATAACAATAGTCTTTTCCCCTTTAAAGTATATAATTACATCTACCCCCTACTGTGAACCAAGCTTGGTGACAGATCTTTTGTTTATTAAATCCACAGCCCTCAAGGCATACAGTACTGTGGCTTCAATGGGAATAGCAGTAAAGACCTCTCCGCTTTAGGTAAAGCTTTAAATTTCTATGAATCCCTAAAGAACATCTTAACAGAGTCATCCACCCTATATATTACTTAACAAAACTCAGGAAATCTTAGTTCTAAGTCCCTGATGTGGAAGCCAAATGCAAAGTGGAAATGTATTCTCCAAGTTAGTTTGGAAATATGTCATGGAATAAAATTACTCTGAGCTAATTTACCATTTCTCTCTCCTAAGGAAACACGTTGAGCTGCTGAGCAAAGCTCTGTGGGCTTTATGCAGGAAACATTCAATAGTTTCCCATGCCTGTGTTCAAAGTGAGCCATTATCCAAGTAGCCTGAGCTGAGGAAGAGAAAAAAATGACTCATGTACAGCTTTATTGAGACATTTGCACTACAATGAACTAAGCAAAGCAACAGGTCAAGTCAAAAAATATTGCAAAAAGCAACAGCAGCCGAAGCCCCTTCAAGGGGAATTTTGGACTGGAAAGCACTTTTCATGCATTTCATCATTATTTTCTCCTAGTTTCCCGTGTTTGTGTTTGAATGCTTGCACTTGAACATTAGTTTCACAATCACCTATTCTACTTTGGGTATTGATGAAGTTCAACATATGCTCAGCAATTCACTGCTGCTAAAATAAGAAATGCAAATTCAGCTAAGTGCGCTCCAAGTCTAATGTTCAGCTAGGCCCGAGTTCCTTTGTAGTTTTTGTAGAGTATTATCATTAGCAGAGAAGGGTTAATGGCAGAGGCCTATGATTGTTTAAAAATTCACATTACCAAAGTGGATTACATTGCATCTACTGAGGGGATCAACAATGTAAGCTACACTAAGCCATTATTGCAGAAACAAAGCTTTCATTTTAAGCCTTTGGAAACAAGCATAAAATGGACAAAAGAAAAAATTCTTCTGATGTAAGAACAAGGCAAGCACGACATGCTTTTCATCCAGACTCCCAGTTTTAGAACCATGATGAATGCACAGAAAAATGGACCATCTCCCCAAAGAGTGCATCGTTAAATTAAAACATACAGGCATTTTTGGAAAATGATTCTTCTGTAAGGCCAGAAATCCAATGGAAATCCTTGATTTAAATTTCTTTTTACTTTTCTCAGATTTTTTAGGACTGTCTGCCTATTTGTTCTTTTATCCTCTAATGAGAATTTTAAAAATGATTTCGAAAAATACATTCTTGTAGCCAGTGACAGAGTTTTTCCTTTGAATCAGTAATTCATTACAGCATTTTTGGTATGTGATAACCGAATGCTAAACAACCAGTTACTGACAGGAATAGGCCCTGGGCCTAGGCTAGAGTTACCTGACAAGTATTCTTTATTCCCAGCAACAAACTTAGAAATGCAACGTTGCAGTACTGAAATCCCATTTTACAGGTGCAGACACTGAGGCTCAGTGTGGTTAGACAGCTCACTTTAGATAACCTGATAAAAAGCAACAATTCAAATTCAGGTCTGGCTGGAACTGCAGCTCATGAATCTCTAATTTCCAGGGCTCCTTCTAATCACCAGAGAAGTTCCTGTTCACTGAATTGTTCTTTCGATAAATGAGCTGAAAAATTTGCTATGCTAGAGGGCCTCAGTGTAATTCTTTATTAAAGGTTGGATTCTTTGCTACTTCCCTGAAAATACTTAAAATTGAAACCTCTTAGTTTTGTTTTGTGTTTTGAGAATTTTGTTTGTTTATTCATTGTTTTGATTGTTTTACAAACTTCGGCTCAACAATGAAGCATTTTTTCACCCTATATAAATAAATCGAAATATACTATGTCACTATTAATACATTGACAGATATATAGGGGGACCTCATGAATTGTTCCAAATTAACAAATTCTAGGAGATAATAAACTCTCCTATTTATACCATGTATCCAGAAGCAAATCTTTCCAAACATTTAACTTTTCAGAACTAGTAAGTAAAACAAACAAACAATAAATAAATACAATGAATCCAAGCAGCCAAAATACCTCACACATTTTTTCCACTAAGCCGGTGTGTTTTACACAGAGGAGAATACTGCAGAGCTTTCTTTTGGATATATTAATACTTTTTTGAAACATTATTTACCAAACTTGGTTTTTTGCTTTCCTTACAACAAACTACAAACAATGAACTGGAACATAGGAAGGATCCCTAGAGATAATAAAAATCTCAAGCCTTGCCAGAAATATGAGAGAATCATACTAGCCAAAAATATATACGCGCATTAAAAACACACAATATAACAACGAACACAAATGAATGTGTAAAAAATAACAAAACTGTTCTGGCATCAGTAAATTTCTTACATGAGTATACAATAAAATATAATATAAATATAGAAAAATGTTAATACTATAAATACAGTAAAATTCAATCCTTTCACAAAGAGAATCCTAGGCATGAAAGTCACTTATAAGGCTTCTTTCTACACGGTAATCTGGGTTTAAAGGGGTGCGGCGCCGGCCCCATATGCCAGAGGTGGTGGGTTCAAACCCAGCCCCAGCAAAAAAAAAAAAAAGAAAGGAAGTTGTATTAGTTAGAAGTGTTTTTAGCAGATGAATTAAGTGAGACGTATTAAACCAAATGCACCGGGATCCAGTAAAGGCCTGTAACACAAGCAGCTCAGGACGGCGTAGCTAAACTGTATTCTCTATCTTGCTGCTCCTGCTTTTACACATTGTCTGGCTTCCCACAGTGAAATCACACCTTTGTCTTCTTTCCTTATTTAAAAGTTAGCAATGGAAGGGTTTTTTTTTTGTGTGTGTAAAAGTTGATATGCATGCCATGAAACCTTGATCTAGGCTTCATGGAGAGAAAAAAGTAAGTGTTGTGGAGTTGACGACACGTTAATAACCTGCAGAACTGTAAACTCTTTGTAGGTAAAAGACCTGTGAATAAATCTTGGTTCTTCCCCCGCGGCGTGGCAGGCAATAAACCTTGAAATAACTTCGTGAATGATGCATAAAGTTCTTTATGTCTTGTCCAGTTCACGTTTTTAGAAACTGTGAGGAAGGCAGAGGGTGGTGACTTTATTGTGGGCTTGTCCGATCTCTGCACAATTCACTCCCACTATGGAGAAATTAAAAGTCTAGAGGAAGCAGGAAAACTATTTAGAGATAAGAGTAACTTGAAGGAAATTAGCCCTCTGAGTATTATAAATAAATATTTATATGTAATAAATACATGGAATACAGAGTAAATACATCATAGAGTGTATCTGTGTGGGATGAAAGCCCTTGGAAATACAGATTTCAATACATATTTCAATTAGCAAATGATGGATATATCACTAAACACCCATTACATAGTGCAAAGCATTTCAGAAGACCCCGTCTTCACCTCTACACTGATAAGAGATACACCAATGTTACCCTAAATAGATCATTTGTAGTAGCTTGAAATATTAACTTTTCTATGTTTTGTTTCTTTATTATACTGCTATAAATGATAATTGTAACCCCTCAAAAAAATCAGAAAGAAGAAAGTGTCATGCCGTCCCTTCTCCCATCAACAGCCCCCATGCTAAAGTGACAAACAGCAGCAATCCAGTACACATTTTTCCCTATCTTTATCTATATTCATACAACATCTTCAAATATGAAATAACCATGTATGTGGGTATCTTAAAACCAAAACATAATTACAGTAAGTTCATTACAAGCCTAACTGCTTTCACACTTAACAAGATTTCACAGATATCCATCCATGTCAATGCGGATAGCTCTAATTGTTTTTTTTTTTTCTTTTTTGCAGTTTTTGGCCGGGGCTGGGCTTGAACCCGCCACCTCAGGCATATGGGGTGGGCACCCTACTCCTTTGAGTCACAGGCGCCACCCTCTAATTACTTTTTTAAATACTGACATATGAGACGCTGCATACTTTGACTTCACCATGGCCGGTTCAACTACTCTGTTACTGAGGAACATTCATGGTTTGTTTCCAGGCTTTTGCTCTCCCAAACACGGATGAAGACATTATGTATTGAACTTCCGTCTGACTATGTTCCTTTATTGAGAAACTTCACAGTTTATTTTCCAGCTTTTTACATTTTAAATAGAATTATATACATTGTTGAAGACACCGTTGTACATATTGACACATTTAGTTTTACAAGATAGATTACTAAAAGTGAAAATGCTGATTATGGGGCATGATCATATTTCTTTTCATTTTAAATTTTACCAGGCAATACAGATTACTTTCTGAAAAAGTGACAATCTGTGTCCCTGTGAAGAAACGTGCCCATCTTTTCCCAGTGTCTTTAGAAACATCGGACCTTATTGACATTTTTCCTTTTACCAATTTTATGAGCAAAAACCAGATAGTCATTCTTTTATTTTCATTTTCCTGATCACTACCTAGTTGGGGCAGTTTTCTATGACACTGGCTATTTGCAGTTCTTTTCTGATGTGAATTACCTGTTAATATCATTTACTCAATTTATACATTTTGTTTGTCTTTTTTAATCAATTCATCAGACCTCTTTTTATGTGAGAAATAATTAACACTTATCCTGTTCTACATTTTCTTCATTCCACGCACTCACAGAAACTTGAATATATTGTGAGCCAAGAAACCGAACACCCAAGACTGCTAGAATGGTTTTAAATAAACATTAACAACATGAACAGAAAGCTTGCAAAATGCACTTTCTAAAATACTAAACTCTACAAGGGCAGGGGTCATCGTTTTGTTAAATCACGTTTCTCAATAATGTAAAACCAAGCCTGGCAAACAAGAACTCAGTACACTTCTATGTTTAATAAATATAGAAAGCTATTGAATACGTGTGTGTCTGCAACAGGAGCACAGGCACCTCCGAATTCGTAAAACACCATTTCCCAAAGGAGAAGGCAGGTGTGATGTACTTCACTATCATTGGTGTTTCTAATCTTTACCACATCGTAACATTATTTCACTTCATCCTAAGAGGCAAATAACGTTATTTAGATTTTACAGATGAGGAAATAAGACACACAAAGTTATTCAAGACAACACGGCCAGTAAGTGAAGAGCCAGAATACAAATCCGTCCGTTTCCGAGACCAAAGACAGACATTTTCCAGTGTCATCTTCCTCATTATCACATGGACATCAGCTGGGGAGGGCAGAAAGACACTATTCTCTGATTTTCAACTTTCATTGCCCCTGAACTGACAGACAATCTAAAATCTACAAGAGTAACATTCTGTTTTCAGTCATAAAAGATAAAATATTTATCTTTGTAACCCTGAAAATAGCTATAAGAATATACAATCAGCCACAAAAGCAGTGAAGTAGATAAAATTTAAAGAAAATAAGAGGCTGAAAATAATCAAAAAGCAAATTTTCACAAAAAGCCCCCCAACCCCGCTTTTTTTTTTGCAGTTCTTGGCCAGGGCCAGGTTTAAACCTGCCACCTCCAGTATATGGGGCCAGTGCCCTACTCCTTTGAGCCACAAGTCCCACCCAAAAAAAGCCCAATATTTTTATGAGATACTATAAGAGAATGTGATTAACAGAATCAATACGGTTTATGAACAAAATCTTGCAACAACTCCACAAACACAACCCCAATCATAGAACTGAAAAATCTCTCAATCACATCATATTCCAGCCAATCATATAGAAATGATCAAATACACACGTTTAATAATAAAAGTATTTCAGGCCCTAACATAATTTAATAGTAACTTAGAATAATAAGTATATAAACTTTACCAACCATGTTTGTGTGTATACAAATTAAATCTCAGTTCTTGGAAGGGAAGTTTGTAATAAAAAAAAAAAACTGTTAAGTGGCATAATTTATTAACTTCTCCTGAATAAAATGTGAAGATCACTGATTGAACTATTTCTGTAACTCTAAAATGCTCTTACTCATTCAGCAGAATCATTCAATTGCTTTTCCTTTCATTTTTAAAATATTATTTCCCATAATCATTACCAGGCATTTTTAGTGACTGGCTATCCCAAGTTCACCTACGTGTTGTTTTTAATTAGCAGCCATAGTAAGAAAGTTCCACAGATAGAATGCTGGCTTTTTTAAAACATTCAAACCCAGAACAGTTTTTTTCTTTGTAATTTTGTATCAGAAACACAACTACTTTGCCTAAAATTTTTGATAAAGACAAACAGAGACACAAATAATAAACAACTAAAGAACACAGCATACCGATGACTGTGACGCAAGGGAGGTGGCAGAAACGACCATGGCTAGAATGTTGTCATGAAACCACTTGACTGATAACTATTAAACGAAAATCCTTCCTGCCCAACTGCCACATAGCTTGCTGGGGCAATTCAAAACCTTGGGGGTTACTCCATGGTTAGGGTAAAAGTTCTATTCTTGTCAATCTTCTACATGAGGGCACATTCTTAGACAACCAGAAAAGCTTGGATTAACAGTTTATGTTGACCAAATATACTTGAAATAACTAAATAATAATAATCCCATTATTGAAAATTCAGCATCAGCAATTATAATCAATTTCTTACAGACAAAACTCAAAGCAAATCAGCATTAGAATAAAATAATAACTGATAAAGGCAAGAAAATCTATTATAAATTTGCCATTTGAAGAGAGATAAAAATATTTTTTTCTTCATATGTATTTTAATTTTGCTTGTAACTATAAATTATAACTTATATAAAAGTCTATAAATAGGAATGATGGAAATGTTTTGTGAACAAATATTTAAAATGATAACATAAAACAATCTGCACTTCTCTGAGATACAGACATTTATATTCTCATGGGACTGAATACATACATACATTCTCAAAATTTTTATACCTTTTTAATGTAAAGTTGTGATGTATATGTGAAAACAAATGAAAGGCAATTCACCTTTCATTCAATAAGAAACTCATAATATGATTTAATCATTAAAAGAAATGCTTATCTGTAACATAAAATAAATGGATTCTTACAAATTCATGTTAATATTTTATTGCAATGGCATTCATCCAATATTCATGAAGTAGTGCCAATTCAGTAAACCACTGAAATGACTAAAATGGTAACATTTACTCCCAGGAGATGTTTCTAGGATTTTAAAGTGTTTTTTTCTTTTTTTCCTGCAAGTACATTGTTTCTTTCTTTATGCCTTTAAAAGATCCTAACCACAAAAAGAGAAACATTTATTTTTTAGACTGCAAGAATTCAAATAGAACCAAATTTGCCATTTCTAAAATCCAATCACGATAGGCCACATTAAACTTTAATTCTCCAGACCTTAGTTTTCTTTTTCATCGAAATAAGCTGCTGAGTGAGGCCCCAGATCCTCATAGG
The DNA here is from genome assembly GCF_027406575.1 of Nycticebus coucang. NCBI lineage: Eukaryota > Metazoa > Chordata > Mammalia > Primates > Lorisidae > Nycticebus > Nycticebus coucang. The sequence goes on from NC_069802.1 coordinate 29,712,096, forward strand.
AGAAGAGAATGTTCCAGTCTCACTTCTGGTCCCTCCACCCCCTGTTTGGCTGTGCCTCTTCCACCCTCCTGACCCACACTGCTCACCCGGCAGAGCACAGACAGAGGCAGGGGTGGCAGCTGATGAAGAATGAATGAAAAAAATCCTTAGCATGTCACTAAAGAAAAAAATACACAATCACACCATTATGTATGTATGACAGTTTTAGAAGAATGTAATTATATTAAACTCTTCTTGGTTCCCAATAAAATGCCTTAAATAAGTTAGTAACTCACATTTTCCATACTGTAACTTAAAACCAGATATTTAACACATTTAGTGGAAACTCAAGATCTGATCCTATAAGAAAGAGTTTCACTTTGTTTAAAATAAAACTCTGAGAAACTGTTCTGAAAATACAAATGTCTCATGTTGCACACCTAAACTATTATGGTCATAAAATGAGACTAAATTCTTTAGCTAATCTTATTCGTGAAATATTTCATGTGCTTTTAGAAAATAACCACATTGTGGCTAAACACCATTATTCCATTACGCCTGAAAATAACCAGTGGCTAACAGCAGTAAACAATTCAGATTACATTCCTTTGTATTAGACAGCTAAAATGCTCACAGAAATAGAACTGATTTTAAAAAGCGCTAAGAAACTCAAAATGCTTTCATCTGAATACTAATTCAAATAACTTACTAGATACACATTTATAGTGGCTTAACAGAGTATCTTTCAAACAAAATTAATTTTGTAAGCAATAAAGCCTCTATATTCTGTATAATTTGCCAAACATTTTATAACGAATAGTGCTTTCTCAATTAGAATAGTTATACACCACTATTATCACTGATTGGACTATTTTCTAGAACTCTAAAATGTTCTTATTCATAAGAACAAAACTTGCAAACCACACTAGCACTATTCACTGCCAATAACAGCCTGTAAGTTTAAGAAAACCTCAGCAAACAATTTTGTAGCAATATTGTACTTTATTTTATTGTATTTATTTATGTTCAGGGATGGGATCTCACTCTGTCACCCCCAGGTGAAGTGCAGTGGTATAATCATAGCTCACTTTAAGTAGTAAAATTTTATAAACAGCTTTCCACAATAATTTGTATTTTTAAAAAATCAGAATTCTAATCTGAGATCACCAAATCCTAAGATCTTCACCTTTTTCTTCATCTCATTTTTAATTTATAATACTGTCATTCAAACACACAGTAAAGAAGCTCAACCTTATTCTATCACATTTTTAAAAATGATCATTCGAATATTTACCTGTCAATATAAATATATGAGAGATAATCTCGTAAGAGCAAGGTTGTAACATGAGATGCTTAAGTTTAAATATGTTTTCTATTTGCCTTCAACTTTTCCCTCACACCATTGTCTGTATCAAAATTATTTTCTTACAAAACCTTTGTGGTCTGAACTCCGTATTTTATAAGCTTTGCGAATACAGACAGTAATAAATCCATTTCCTTCATTTGAAGGTTTAGTGAGAGGATATGGAAAAATCCCTGGGAAAGAGCTTCCAGGATAAAGACACGGAGAGGCCTGGGTTTGGGTAGAGCACCTGCAGCCCTTGAGACAAAGTCGCTGGAGGTACTTCATGCCTTTAGCCAGCAAGACCATTTTGGAACCACATAATAACTACGCAAAAAGATAATGAGAGGCAAAACTGGAGCACTGGAAACAGGACAGGAAAGGAAGAGAAAGATTCAAGAGATACTTAGAAGGGAAAACTGTCAGGGAAAACTGTTGACTGAAGGAGGGGAGAAGAGAAATACCTCTCATTGCATCTCAGGTGACTCAGGGTATGATGGTGCAAAGGAAAACAGTGAAGACAAATTCCTGGTGTGATGAAGAAGATCAAATACAAAAAGAAAGTTGTGTTGTGCTGGCTAAGTTTGAGTTGCTAATGTTTTCATCCCAGTTTGCACGGGCAGTGAATATTTTTATGTATGAATCCAAAGTTCAAAGATGGAGATACAGGTTTTGATAGTTAGTTCGGAGTAAGAGTTGAAAATTGGAAAATTTGTTTGTCAAGAGAGCATGCATAGAATGACGGGAAAAAGGAGCAAGAAAGAAATGTGAAGAAATATTAATGTTTAAGGAGAAGATCATGGTAAATCTTATCCTAAGTTGCAGATGAAGACTGGACCACCAGAGTTGTTGGGTAAGAGGACATGAGGAGGGTTAGCAACAATTTTAGCAAATGAATTTTAGTGGTGTGGCAAAGGGTACAGAGGCTGGCGCAGTAGAATGAGAAATGAATAAGATATTAGGTGAAAGACACAGCAATTGAATTAAACCAAGATATCTAGCCGTAGAGAGGAGAGAAACAGGGTCTTAAAAAGTAAAAAAGATTGTGTTTATGGCTTCTTTTCTTTTTTTTATTTTTGAGGACAGGAGAATATTCACCATATTTACCAGCAGAAGCAAAGAGCTAATAAAAATTTTAAGTTGAAAAATAGAAGAAATATAAATAACTGATGAAAAAGGACCAGCTAAAAAGTGAAACAGGATAAAGAAAGAAAGAAGAGCAGTTATAAACAGGAAGAGGTTTCACTGCCTTGGAGACTGGAAGTAGGAACATGAGAATCTATACAAGTTTTTAGCCCAGGGATGCTGTAGTGAGTGTTCTCATTATAAAACTCTCACTAAACATCAAAGCTGTGTGTGAAATACATGAGAATATCTTTATCATACTAAGAATATTAATGACTTTTAACTTGAGAATATTTAGAGTATAAGTTTTGGTAAACATTATTTCAATAGCAGGCACAGTACTTTTGTTAATTGACCACACTTGGCAACCAAGGAAACTGGTTTATAAACAAGGAAATTCAGCTCAGCGCCTGTAGCTCAGTAGTTAGGGCGCCAGCCACATACAGCGGAAGCAGGCAGGTTTGAACCCAACCTGGGACTGCTAAACAACAATGACAACTTCAACAATAACAAATAGCCAAGCATTGTGGCAAGTGCCTGTAATCCCAGCTATTTGCGAGGCTGAGGCAAGAGACTCACTTAAGCCCAAGAGTTGGAGATTGCTGTGAGCTGTGACGCCACAGCACTCTACTGAGGGGGACATAGTGAAACTCTGTCTCAAAATAAATAAATAAATAAACAAACAAACCAGGAAACTCTTATCATTTATAATTTTGAACTAATCCCAATAATTAAGATGAACATGAGAAAAGAATCCTAAAATTTCTTAAGAATGGCAGCAAGGTAGAGTTATTTCCAAAACCCCCAAATGAAGGGTGGTGTCTGTGGCTCAAAGGAATAGGGCACCAGCCCCATATGCCAGAGGTGGGGGTTCAAACCCAGCACTGGCCAAAAACTGCAAAAAAACCCCAAATGAAGATGCAATGAAGAATCATACAATTTTTTAAATACTGGTAGTAGATGTAAGGAAATGAAAAGTCTATGAATCTTCTTTTTTTTTTTTGAGACAGAGCCTCCAGCTGTCGCCCTGCCTAGAGTGCTATGGCATTACAGCTCACAGCAACCTCCAACTCCTGGGCTCAAGCGAGTCTCCTGCCTCCGCCTCCCAAGTAGCTGGGACTACAGGCACCCACCACAACGCCTGGCTGTTTTTTGGTTGCAACAATCATTGTTGATTGATGGGCCCCCAGGCTGGATTCGAACCCGCCAGCTCAGGTGTATGTGGCTGGTGCCTTAGCTGCTTGAGCCACCGGCGCCGAGCAAAGTCTATGAATCTTCTACACCCTTAGAGCATCAGAATTCCATTAAATCACATACAGGTAATTATGCGTGTTTGTATGAATGAATACAAAGCCAGGAACCTGACAAGACCTACACATCCATATCAATATGTAAAAACATAAAGCCTTAGATACTAAACATCGTTTACCACCATTTTTATAGGTATATGTGTAGGAAAATGAAGCCTGTGTTTACTAAACAGGTACCCTCTATTAGGCGTTGCTTTTCCTCTCTGCTCCCCACCCTGAGACTCTGAGGTGTTAATACCTCCATTTACAGAGTCAGTGACTGCAACTCAAGAAGACTTGGGTTACAGGTCACAAGCCACTAAAAAGCGTCAGAGTTAGGACTCAAAGCTTCGTCTATCTGACTTCAAAGCCTGTGCTTTCTAGGCTGTTATGTTCCCTCTCCTGTATTTCCTGTCTGACCTTGAGTTTGGGTATAAGCCACCTCTTTGAAATCTAATCCATAGACTATGAGCCTCTGTTCCCACAAGATTCACACCTCAGTTTGCCTCCTGGTACCCTGGAGTGCCCCAGAGGACCTATGATGAAGGAACAGCCTTGTCCACTTTATGGACACAAACTCTCAAGTCCACTCTCAGCCAATGAACTGATACTTTGGGCAATACCATCCAGTTTCTTAACCTTAGACTCTGTCCTTGGCCTTTCTAACGTGTGTACCTGCTGAAATGCTAATCTCCCAAGGCCCCATCATCCTGGAGTCTGATCTCAGCTCTCTGAGAAATGCATCTCACCAGGTGGAGCTAATAATCCCAGGTCTGGAACTCACAGGACATTTTAAAGCTCTTATCACTATGATTCATGATAATTACTTTAATCTCTCCCTTGTTGAATTTAGGAGCCTTTCGAAGATAAGATAGTATTTTATTCAATGTTGAATCAATAGTTCCTAAAGCAATATGTGTACAGCAGATAATAAATAACTCTTTGCTGTATAGTGAAAACACCATGGACTTTGGAGGTGGTGGGAGAGAAAGACTTCATGTCTAGTCCCATTTCTGCCTCACACTATCCTGTGAGCTTGGACAAGTTACTGCCCATAGAAGCCATGTCCTCACCTACATGTACATAGTATTACTTATTTTAAATAGTCGATGTAAGGATTAAGAAGAACTGACACAATTAATTAGTATCCCTGGTACATAGTTAATCACCTGATACATGTCAGTTTCTTGTCTTTTTACCCCTAACTTCATGAATGTCTGCCTGCAGCATTGGGAAGATTCAACAAGAATAATTATATATATTGATGGAAGAACTATGAACAGAGCGTCTAATAAGAATAAGAGACTGTGGCAGGTGCCGTGTGTATCAGAGAGATGGATTTCTGCACTCAAGGAGTGACAATCCTATAAAAATTATTTAAATGATATTTTTTAAAATGGTAGAAAATTGAGTGCTATAATTAAGTGCACAGATACTGCTACAGAGAATGAAAGAAAGAATGTGATTGCTTTTGTTTGGAGAAATATTACAGTGGTCACCAATGATCTCAAATCTGAAATGAGTTTTGAATAATTGATTATATCTTGGAACCAGATATACTCGCGAGGAATAAAAAGTACAAAATGAGCCCAGGCACAGAGGCAGGAGAGCAAAGTGTTTCTCTGGGAATGAAAACTAGTTTGGTTTGACCTGCTGAAGAATAAAAAAACAGGAGAAAGTGAAGGGGATAGAGACCTCAAATTCGCAGGAAAGAAATCCACTGAAAGGGTGAAATGCTCAATTTGTTACCTGGCCCATTGTTCTCATGCTTCCTAAAGGGGGTTCTTCTACCCTATTCTTTAGGGTTTTGAAGCAAAGTTATACAAAAAAGAAAAAGCAAATTCTATTTACTGATGTAGTTGAGAAAGGAGCAAAAGCTCTCTTCCTAAATGGATGGGTTTTGTTTAATATTAATGTCGATCCCATGTAACTATTTATTCCCAGCTTGCAAGACTGTGAAAACAGAAAATATGAGAAATGATCAAAGACAGTTTATGTATTTAAACAAAAAAAGAGAGAGACTCACACGCTTCCTGGAAGATTCGGTGTCCTCCAGCGAACCGTCCCCTGTTCCTGCAGTTCCAGACTCTAAATATTCTGCTGCCCGCTGCTGCTTTAAATTTCAGATGCATAAAAAAATCCTTCCATTATCTTTTAGTTATTGAAATGATTCTACCACTTTACTCCCCCCCCCCCTTCTTACAGAATGACCACGGTTCTAGGATTCTTTTTCGTGGCTAAATCTAACTTTGTAATGAGGATGTAAGAATTATGCAAAACTTGGTAAGAGGAACTTACAGCTTTGAAAACCCCAAATACACTTGAGCATGCGGACGCCATAATTTCTTTTGGATCACTTAATTATACATTTTCATCAAGAAGTAATGACCAATCTCCAAACACATCATTTACCTCCCATTCTACTGGCCACCCACATTTTCTTACCCAAGTATACAAGCTGTGTGGATGTGAATAATGAGTAGTTTCCTGTACACGGCATTCTATAAAAGTTAGCTTAAATTTAATAGAAAGAATAAAACTGAAATACCTTATGTTACAGAAATTTCTTCATTAGTTTATGATCTTTACCAGGTGTGGCTCAGCGCCCATAGCACAGTTGTTATGGCACCAGCCACATACACTCACTCTGGTAGGTTCAAGCCCGGCCCCAGCCTGCTAACCAACAATGACCACTGCAACAAAAAATAGCCAGGCACTGTGGCAGGCACCTGTAGTCCCAGTTACTTGGGAGGCTGAGGCAAGAGAATTTCTTAAGCCCAAGATTTGGAGGTTGCTGTGAGCTACAAGATCACAGCACTCTACCTCTACTGAGGGTGACAAAGTAAGACTATGTAGCAAAAAAAAAAAAAAAGAAAGAAAAGAAAAATCAGCCAGGTAACATGGTGGGCGCCTGTAGCCTCAGTACTTGGGGGGGCTGGGGCTGAGGCAAGAAAATTTCTTAAGCCCAAGAGTTTGAGGTCACTGTGAGCTGTGATGCAACAGCACTCTACTGAGTTTCTGTGTATGTGTCTATATGGGGCATATGCATTTATACCTTCCAATTTCATTCTAATAGGTTAGGTCACTGGGGTCAGTGATAACCAAAATAAAAAATGAAAACTAAAGGCACTTGAAGAGTTCCCAGCTTAGCAGTTACCAAATAATACATCATCATTCTAAATATGGCTTATTTTTAATACTACATTTAAGCCCTTTTGAGTACCTGCCATGTGGTAAAATGTAGTAAAAATATTTATTCTTCCGTTTAGCAATTTCTGGTCTAGTGCATTAGGAGAAGGGCTATGCCCTTTGCATTTTTTGATCTTCAGTAATGAAGGTGTCACAATCAAGCCCACATATAATAAAACCATCTTGCTTCCTCTGGAGTTATATAGTGCTACACAACAAACTACCTAAACCTTAGTAACTTTGCATAACAAGTCATTTTCTCTTAAAATTCTGTGATTGTATAGGCAGTAGGCTTTATATTGGGTTGCTAAGTGGCCTGATGGCTGAGACCTGCAAGCACCAAGCAGCTCCCACTGCCCTCCAGCGAGGGCTCCTTCCATCACTTCTTTGGCCTTATGGTGGTACAGCAGCTCTTCCAGAAGGACCACCTGCAATGCACATTTATTAAGCCTCTGCTTGCATCTCACTTGCTAATGTCTCATGGCCATTGCCAGTCATGTGGCAAAGCTCCGACAGAAGGAAAGGCATGAAACTGGGAGGTGTGTTCCACTGTGCCACAGTGGTCATCCACCATCATTCCTCTCCTTCCTTACAGCCAAGCGCCTTTGAGTTCCACTTTGAAATGTTCTTCAGATACATTCTATATGACCCATTCACTGTGTTCATATTCAATTTTTAATTATCTCTTACCCTATTCCCTTCCTTCCTTTCTTTCCTGTTATTATCATTATTCGAGTAAAAATATAGCTGGGTTTTAGATAGGGTCAGGGTAAGAACGTGGCTTTCACTCAGGGAATAAACGTGTATTGGGTAGGACACAGAAATACACTGCAGCAGGAACCGTGTGTGACGCAAGGGAGGGAATGAAAACATCCTCTGTAAGCCCCCAGTGCTTTAAACTCATCCTCAAAATTATAATTTCTTCTTCTGTTTTACGGAATTCAACATAGCCTACACTGCTTAAATATTTTCCATGCTTTTCCCAGCCTCATAGATGAGCTACAAACTCGGTGTCACCTCACTGATGGTGCCATCAGCAGCTTTTCCAGTTTCTTATCTTCTCACATCCCTCCACGTTAACATTTGTTCTCCTTTGTTGATCTGTGTCGTAGGCCTGCCATTCTGTCAGGCTGGAATACTCTTCCCTAGTCCTCTGTGTCTATCACCTGTAATTGTTCCTTTAAACCCATGCTCAGGTAACTTTTCTGTAAGGCACCCACAAAGACAGAAGGTATGAATTAAACACATGTGCCAGCACAGCATCCCTCTGACGTAGAGTGGATGCTTCTCAGTACTGTTAGAGTATTCAATCACTCACTGGACTGTGGGCTCCTTGATGACACCATGTTCATGGTTATACAACTTAATATTTTCTAAGTTGTGCAGAGCTTGGCACGAAGGATAAAATGAAAGAATAAGAGTCACCTTTCTTTAATTTATGTGAAAAATACGGTCTTTCACAAATTATCTTGAAAACAGAAATATGGCTGTTGCAAATTACATATCAAATTTACGACCTCAGAGCTTCTTCATGATGTAACATCCTCTAATAATACATGGAGGCTAATAAATAAATTCCTGTCCAGTAAGTAAAAGAAAATAAACGAAATGTAAATATAGAATGCATTACCCTTCAATTCGATCCTTGTTTTCAGTGCCTTCTAATGATCAAGTAGAACGGCTCGTTAGTGTCCAGACATCCAAGGACTCTGACAGTGACACTTTCGGTCTAACCACTGGTAAACTTGCAGTAAATTCTACCCAAAGTGATCTAATCAAAAGGAACAGATTTGAAGGCATCACATTTACCTGACTTCAAATTATACTACAAGTCTATAGTAACCAAAACAGCATGGCACTGATACAAAAACAGAGACACAGACCAATGAGGCAGAATAGAGAATCCAGAAATTAAACCATCTGTATATGACTAACTTATCTTTGACAAAGCAGACCCAACAGTGTACACTATCTGATATAAACGGTGCTGGCAAATTGGATAGTCACATGCAGAGAAACAGAAAGAGACCCCTATATCTTAACATACACAAAAATTAATTCAAGCTGTATAAAAGATTTAATGTAAGGCATGAAATCATAACAATTCTAAGAGAAAACACAGAAAAACTCTTCCAGACACTGGCCTAGGCAAAGCATTTATGACTAAGACCCCAAAGGAAATTCCAGAAATAAAATATTTAACTTAAAAATTTTCCCATACAAAGGAAAAATCAACAGAGCAAATAGACAACCTACAGAATAGGAGAAAATATTCCCCATTACTATAAATCCCAAAAAAGGCAAATATCCAGAATCTATAAAATATTCAAACAAATCAGCAAGAAAAAAAACAAACAATCCCATTAAAAAGTGGGCAAAAGATGTGAAGAGATGTTTTTAAAAAAAGATACACAAATGCCCAATAAACATATACAAAAAATTCTCAACATTACTGGTCATCACAGAAATGCAAATTAAAACCACAATGAGATACCACCTTACCCCTGTCAGAATGGCCATTATAGTCAAAAACAATAGAAGGTACTGTGGCTGCAGACAGAAAGGAACAGTAATATATAGTTGGTGGGGCCGCAAAGAGTCCTCAAATAAATAAATGTAGAATTACCATTCAATCCTACAATCTCAATACTGGGTATCCACCGAAAGCAAAAGATTTTGGTGAAATTCCATTTTCTTTCCTAAAAAAGACACCTGCACTTGAATGTTTATCACAGCACAATTCACAATTGCAAAGATTTGGAGTCAACCTCAATGGCCATTAGTTCATGAGTGGACACACACACACACCATGGCGTATACTCATCTATCAAAAGGAACGAGATAATGTCTTTTGCAACGACATGGATGGAACTGGAGACCCTTATCCTAAGGAAAATATCTCAGGCATGAACAAACAAACAAATATATCACTAATGATTTTGAGCTAAATGAAAGCTGCACAAAGGCACAACGAGATGTAGAGGACGCCGGCAACTGAGAGTGTTGTAGGGTGGGAGGTTGGTAGCAGGTCAAAACTTACCTAGCGGGTGCAATAAATGCTATTCTGGTGAAGGACACACTAAAAGCCCAAACTTAAGCATTATACAAGGTTTTCCTGTAACACAAAAAATTGTATCCCCTTAATATTCTGAAATAAAAATTAATTCTACTCTTTCATGAATAGAATCCAAACAGTGAACCTGCATTAAGTTAAATCTTATTGAGTACAAAAGTCAAGTATTTCATATCATGCAAATTTAACTTTAAAATCACCATGAAAATACAGTCTTTGCCTGTGGCTCAAGGAGTAGGGCACCGGCCCCATATGCCAGAGGTGGTGGGTTCAAACCCAGGCCCAGGCCAAAAAATTGCAAAAAAAAAAAAGATTTTCAAAAGTTAGCTGGGCGTTGTGGCAGGCACTTGTAGTCCCAGCTACTTGGGAGGCAAGATAATCGCTGAAGCCCACGAGTTTGAGGTTGCTGGAACTGTGATGCCACAGCACTCTACTGAGGGCAAGGTAGTAAAACTCTATCTCAAATAAAATAAATAAATAAATAAAATTAAAAAAAATATTTTCAAAACTATAATATTTGAAATAAATTTTCAAAAGTAAGTTGTAATACCATTAGAAGATTTCATCAGTGAATGGATTTTAACATCCACTTAGGTGAAGACAGAATGTAACTGTGTCAAGAAAGCTCCACCCATGATCAGATACAAACAGTTGTGTGCCACGGAATTCATGGTAATAGGTTTTATTGGATGATAAACGTGTGCTTTAAAATTGCACTGAGGCCTTTTAAAGTCTGACCCCACTTAAGGCTCCATCTCATCTTCCAATCACTTGCTCCCCCCTCTCACTCCCTGACTAGAACCAGATTGTACACATCCTTTCCTCTGGTAGATGCACCACTCTCACTTTAACCTCCCTCTTCAAATACAGCTATTTTTTCCTGATGCACCTCAAGTACCACCTCCTCCCATGGCCCAAACAAACTCTACATGAAAGTGAATGTTCGCCCCTCTGACATCCTGCAGCAGTTTCAACTCTAACACTCTGAAAGCTGGTGGTGACTTTACAGATGTGCTCTCCCACGCCTCCCCTAGAAATTGTGCTTTATTTTCCTTGAACATCTCACACTGTCTGGTACATATTAACACTGGATAAATGTTTCATGACTTACAATAAATGATCACACAAAATGAATCTGGAGTCTTGCCTTTTAATTGGAATAGTCATTTGCCTAAATAGTTTTACTTTCATTAACACTGAAAAAAATACTAAAATTTGTAGTGGCTGTTTTAATTTTAGCTAATTATTCACAAGTAAAGGGAATAAAATATTACAAATTGAAAATACGAATTTCAAAATATGAAAAAATAGATTACCAGATGAGTGAAAGCATAACTATGAAATGTGTCACAGTGTTTCTGCGAAACACTGGCAAAATGATGAAAAGAAAAAAAAAACTAATCCTCATTTCTTTAGTTCTATTTTTGCCACTTACTAGAGATGTACTATTTCTGTAAAATGAAGTCAGTAGTATCTCCTTTTCCTTATCTCACAGAATACTAGTAATAAAGGTCAATGAAAATCCTTTCCTTATAAACTAAAATGTAAGTCTTGATTATTATTGAGCCAAAAAGTCAATAGTATATTTTTGCATCAGAAATGATTGAGCCTGATGAACATTTAGCCCGATCACTATCTAGCATACTGAGGGAGAATTTCCTTGGAGAAATAAAATATTCATCATTTCTAATTATAAACAGTACTGTTGTCAAGACAACTTTTCTCAGGAGGGATAGGATTATTCTAAAACGGCCTTCTTTAACAATTTTTTTTTAAATCTCGATGCTTATTTACAAATGAAAATATATCATCTACTAATATCCCATTAAATACTCATCAATTTAAAAGAAATGTTATTTGGGAAAGTTTTCAATGAGTTTCCTTCCTTAGCTCTTCTAGTAAATTAGAATTCATGATATGATAATTTAACTATGTAGCTGTTCAATTAAAAGCAGGAAGTCTGAAGCTACGTTCCATGTTACACACACAATAGGGTTATCATGTGCCATGGACACCTGGGTAAGATGACAGCCGGAGGTAAAAAGAACAAAAGGGTATCTGAGTATAACAAAGATCTAACTTTAGCAGACACAGCTCTATCTGGCTCCTCCTACAGCTTGGTTCACTATAAGCATTGCAAAAAAAAAAGGGACATACAGACAATGGCGGAGTAGACACTGGAGACTCAGAAAGGTAGGAGGGTGGGTGGAGGATGAAAGATGAAGAATCACCCAATGGATACAATGAACACTATTCAGCTGGTGGTTACACAAGAAGTCCAGACTGCACCCCCGCACCATACACACAGGTAACAAAATGGCACTCGTGCCCCCAGTCTATCTAATAAATGAACTTCAGAATACGGTTCTGACAAAAAATTGCCAAGCGATTCTCTTCCATACCTCATTCGATTTGAGGAACAACCTTATGAACAAAGCAGAGCTCTAGCACCTAATTGCACGTATGAGAAAACAGGTGCAAATACAGTTCAAGGGCCACAGCCAGTAAAATTTCACCCACCCTTTCCTTCATTTATACGACTTTCATCAAGTAGCTATTATAGGTTACTATATGTTAAGGTAACACAAAGGCTAATAAGATGAATCTTTAGTTCAAAAATCATATATACAACACATCCAATTTTTTTAAAAAATTGAGCTGAAAAATGACTACATGCTATTGTATTTTAGGCTCCTGGTAAGGTAATCATATTCCTGAAATGCTCCAGCAGAAGTTATTTTAAAAAAAAAAGAAGAAGAAGAAGAGTTTCACAGGGGACAATAAACACACACACACACACACACACACACACACACATATATTTCCTCCTCTGCTAAAAGAAAACAGTAAGCTGGAGATTCATTTATCTTGCAATTTATTTATTTATTTTTGAGACAGAGTCTACCATGGTGTCATCATAGTTCACAGCAAACTCAGTCTCTTAGGCTCAAGAGATGCTCTTGCCACAGCCTCCTGGACTACAGCTGCCCATCATAAGGTCTGTCTAGTTTTTCTATTTTTAGTAGAGATGTGGGTCTCACTCACTCTTGCTCAGGCTGGACTCAAACTCCTGAGCTCAAATGATCTGTCTGCCTTGATCCCCCCACCCTGCCCCGAAGGCTAGGAACTCTTGAAATTTAAAATAAGTAATCCCTCATCAATTAGTTATTTAACACATGTACCTTATCTTGTTAGTCACTGAATACACATGAAATAAGTAGGATGTGTGTGTGTGTGTGTGCGCGCGCGTGACTGTGTGACAACACATGTCTGCAAATGTGAGACAACTCAAGGGCACCTATCACATCTTACAATGTAGGACATGAAGATCTGTAGCTAGCTAGAGAACTGAGGCTTCAAAGTACCAACTGCACAGAAATTATGAAATGTTGTGTATCCTAAACCATGAAAACAAACCAATTCCCATGCAAAATATAATTCCATATCCCTTGTCAAGAAGAATGTAAATACCAGGTTGAAAACTTCTATGATCTGAGAACGTCTAATGACAAAATCCATCCTACATTATTCAGGCCAGTGAAAACGTTATTTCTCTAACTTACATAAATAAATAAATAAAACATAGAACCAAACAACTATGGAAATTCTATAACAACCTAATGATTCATTGTGGGTAAACCTTGAACTTAATCTAGAATCTTTATTTTAAAAAATTAAATACAGTTATGTGATTATAATTATTTTATAAATTTGATTACTTTAAAAATCTTAACAGAGATATTCCCATCTTTATGAACCTAATTATAATGTACTATAGCTAAAGAATTTATAAGAGAATTAATGTTCTATATTTTGTATATTGATTTTATTGAGAAAAGATTATATTTATAGGATTAAGTTAACCTTATGGATAAAAGTATCATACATCTGAAAACAATGACCCTATTTCAGAGTTTCCAAGACCTGGCCATGATAAATTAATAAATGCAGCATTAATGAATAATATATAATTAGCATAAAATACTGCATCATTTTTAAGGAAAAGTGTCTGCGAGAGAGCCCTGTAAACAGAATAGGCAAATAAAGTATTTTGACTTTGACTAATGGGCAACTGCAATAATAACCCCAGGCACGTGCAATAGAATATGGAATTGGCTCCCCCTATTGGGCTTGCAAAGTGTACATTTCTGACAACCACATCACATCACAGATCTTAAAAAAAAAAAAAAAATGGCAAAACAAACAATGCAAACAAAATTAAAAACTTACAACTGCATTGAAAATCTATGTTTAGCCATATGTCCTAGATTAAAAAGGCCATGAAAATCAGCACATGGTGAAAAAAAATGAGTTAATTTTCAATTTAGTGATATAAATAATATATCCAAATGAGGAACAAATTATCATGAATGCCATTGATTTCTTTCCTCACTGAAGTAATACGGCATTCTTTGAAACGTGTCAAGAAAGCAAAATAGTTACCCCTCCACTAAAAACATGGCTTGAAATAATATTCTGTTCATAAAATGTGTTTTCATACTTGTTGATATATAAATATATTTGAAACACTTTTTTTTAAAGCAAGACACAGCTTTATGTGTCTTGAGAAACAGCTATGTTACACAATTCACCCACTGGGAGTGGGTCAGTCTGCTCGTCCCCGCAGGTCTCAGAACAACTGGTATAGCAGGAGGGGAGTTAACGAAGGGCAAAGAGAATGATACGATCCCTCCTTGCTTATTTATATAGAACAGTGGGGAAAACACATGGCAAAATGTAATGCAGTCACTGAGATAAATGTCCAATTATAACTATGAATAATGGCAATTTTACAGTTATTACAAATAATGAAATTACAAGCCCTCACATGCAAACAAAGAGCTTACTATCAGCCTCCTTTACTCTGCTCTCCCACCTTCACTACGACAGCTACCTCCAAAAACTACAAAGTTGTTATTGAAATAAGCCATTCTAAAGAGGGGGGTAAAAAAGAAATTAAAAATCACAACTAAGCCCTAAGACTTTCTTAAAGTTTCCGCACCATACCAAGTTGTCTCTGCCATACCCTAATTGTCTCTTTTCATACTTCATGCATATTGTTTAAATACACCTTGTTAGTTTTCTTAACATTTTGCCATTTAGAACAGAGAGGTTAATAAGCCTGACAATATTCTCAGGACAATGAAGGGGTCAAAATGCCCCAACTTACAGGAATCTCTGGAAACAGATGGCTTTCCCTTTAAAGAGTGGGTTAGATACCAACTCGAGGGTCCTAATCCCCACAGGTCCATCCTGTGACCTCTTACTAAGAACTACAAAGAAGAGACAAATACCAAACTTAGTTTCTTCTAAAAATTCCTACAAGGCCATTTTGTTTCCATAAATACCCATCATTAGGCTCTTTTCTGTACATCTGCCTTTAGGACCCTGTTCTCAAGCAAACACTAGTACGGTCTCTTAGATACCTGTGGATTAAATAGCCGTGTACACTGTCTTGGGAACTGAACCAATATTTACAACATTGTTTCTATGGGAAAACATGTTCCAAGTTCTAAATAACTTGCAAACCTTTGGAAGACACTAACATAAAAAGTTTTTGTTATGAGATATATTATGAAGTCAGGATGTCATTTACAGTTAACTCAGAGTTAATGCATGTTGACCTTCTTTTTTCTACCTCATACTTTTCCTTCCTACTCAGGCAAAGGAATAAAAATATCCTGATTTACATTGGTTTATCATTTTTGTTTGTAAAAACTCTATGAGATTTTTTTTTAATTACCAAAAAGGATATAGACGGAGTCTGTTAACACCCCGGCTCTAATTCTTCCACAGTCAGCCTATCCCATTTCAGTTAGCCAACTGACATTTATTACATTGACAATTTTGCCTAGGGAATCTCAAAAATGTGATTTTCCAGATTTTGCTGGTTAGCAAACACTGATTTTACTGTACTTGGTTTCTCATTTATCTGGTATGATTCGTCATCTAATGGCAAATAGCTCATTCAAAACATCCAAGTTCTTAGCATTCAAATTGAAGAAGAAAAAAAAAATACCACTGAGAACGTTTTGCCTCCACACTCTAAGGCAATCATCAGAACCTCTTAGATATTTAAAAAGGTTACAAACAAAAGACTTTCTTCCAAATTTTAAGAATGAAGAAAATTTCACATCAGGTAAACGCTCTAGTTTTGAATTTATTGCTAAAGCTATGAAGCATTATTGATGATGGCACCCAGCTATTTGTATTAACTATTTGAAAATATTTTATTAAAGTAGGCCGTCATCAAGTTTTTTATTTCTGAAAAAAAAAAAAAGACAAAAAAGTGGAGTAAGAAAATGTATAAGAATTCTGAAAACTCCTAAAGGAGGGAAAAAACTTCAGTCCAAGAGAGAAAAACAAAATGGTGTTTTGAAAATCAACGCATATTAGCAGTAAACCACGTTCAAAGACAATCTCCAGAGTTTCTGATTGCACATGATATTGTGTGTGTACGTACCGAGCTGTCAGCCTTTGCATTAGCAGGGAAGAAAGGGCAATTTCGCACTGGCACTGGTAAGTCATAAACACCACATTTCCAGATCGAAATGCTATCCCTCTCGTTCCTTTTTAAAGGGTTTCAGTCTATTTGATGAAATCTGCACTTTGCTTTTCTCTTCAGAGTTTAAATTCAGTCAAACACATGAAAGGCAAGTTCCCATTTGGCTCCCTTCATGGATATTATCCCTCCACACTGAGTCAGGGCAGTTTTGCAGCGTTAAGGACAGTGGCACATTAGTCAACTTATGCTCAATGCTGTTTACACCCACCAAGCCAAGCATTTAATAAAAATTAGAAAGTGGCTACTTCCTGAGGCTTATGCAGTATGTACAGCCTGGCCTCGCAGAAATGCGTATGAGGGCACCATGGGGTTGTTTACCTATCAATCACTTGCCAGTCTTACAAGTTCTCTACAAACATCTCCCTGTACTTGGAAATTTCTTTACCAATCGCTGTAATTAGAATTTTTACATACAGCAATAGACACATTCTCTAAAACTACTAAATTAAATCACCAGTAGACATAAAAAGAAAGGTAATGCCATGGTAACTTTTGTGCAACTGAAAAATTACATTTTAAAAAAGTTGTTTCCAATTCCGATCACTAGTCTATTTTTGGTTTTATTCTCTTTGTTTAAGGCAACATTCCACTTTCTGCAACCTTCTTTTCAACATCTGATATTATTATAAGTAGACGGAAAAATAAAATAAGCAATAAGTTAACTACTATCTCTGTATTTAAAGAGAATAAGAACTGTATAGCCAGTTTATTCTCATATGCAAAACAAAAGGAGTAATGAATGGATGTCTGTTGGGTTTGTTAGTATGCTTATAATATCTACAGCACCTAAAAAAAAGTCAGCAAACAATAACTGGTAAAAACTTGTCCGAATGTGTTCCTGCCACCCAGACTTTTCCTTACATTGATTTCATGTATGAATGACACAGACCACCATACAAATAAAATGCACAAAGTCTCCCCTGGGCAATTTGTGGAAGGAACAGGATTAATTCGAGTATGTAACTAGTAACACTTTATTTCATAATATCTGCCCTTCCCTTGTTCCATTCTTAATTTCAAAAGTGGTCATTTAAGACAAATCAAGTCTACGGCTTTAAATAGGTTTCCTTATAATTACGCCTTCTCAACCGAGCATGGATTTAGACTTTTATAAGAAATAGATCCCTGTACACGGAAAGGAGAGTTTGTTTTATTTCACTTTGGGGGATTAAATTGCTTTTCAGAGTTATTGCATAACTTTCAGGGGGATGAGCTGACAACAGGATGGAGCTGGCAAGGAAGGGTTCAGTTGGATCGGCGGGCTATTAAGACAGCTGATGATTTGGGACCCATGTGAAACCGTAGTGGAGAACTCCTCCCCACCACCACCAAAGTCATGGGCAAATCAAGAGTTGATAGCACAAACTGACTTTGCTCAAATTATAGTTGTTAGTACCTTTCCATCTCAATGGAAATTGGAAATCCTTTACCACGGAGGTTTTCAAATTAAGATTATTGTACACATAGTGTGCCAGAGAGGGCTTTGGGAAGCTTTCAAGATTAGAAGGGCTTTCTACCATCCTTCTTTCAAGCAGAGAAATTCCAGTTAATCTGTTGTATGTTGTTAGCTAGAACCAGCTTCATCACTAAATGTAATTCTACGCCAGAAAAATTAAGGTTAGAAACCCTTAAGACAGGGTTTATCTGCAGTCTGAACATCAGAGCAGTGACAAATACTGGCCCCCAAACCCTCTGTGTGGGTCCTATAAGGCAAAATCACTGCCAATGTCAAATTACTTTGGTCTTTTTGAGCTGTTTAACCTTTGATTCTTCCTCGAAAGGACAGCACCTTAGGTATTCTAAAAATGATTAAGTAGTTATCTCATTTTTTAAAACTTCAATCGTTTTATAACTTACAACTTTCATAAGATGCATCATTCAGACCCTTTAATACCCTCCTTATTTGTCTCTGAATCTCTTACAATTTGCCAATGATACTGTTATGATGTCCCCTCTTAATGTGAGAGACACCTGCGGTCTGGCCTGAGAAGACATGAATTCCAACTACTGCTCCGTACCTTTCATTAGCTGGCCCATTCTCCGCTTTCACTTCCACAAACTAAAGTATATAGTAGCTTGTTCTTCTTCTTCTTTTTGAGACAGAGTCTCACTCTGCCACCCTGGGGTTGAATGCCTTAGCATCATCATAGCTCACAGCTACCTTAAACTCTTGGCCTCAAGAGATTCTCCTGCCTCAGCCTCCCAAACAGCTGGAACTACAGGCGCCGCCACAACACACAGGTAATTCTTCTATTTTAGTAGAGCTGAGGTCTCACTCTTGCTCAGGCTAATCTCCAACTCCTATGCTCAAGCCATCTGCCTGCCTCAGCCTCCCTGAGTGCTAGGATTATAGGCCTAAGCCACCATGCCCTGCCTAATAACACCTTCTTAAAAGAATCTTACACGTATACATTAAAAATCCACATACAGATAGCTTTTTGCAAAAGAGTCAGGCAAACAGATTTTTAATTTATTTACCTTTTTTGCCCTAGAGCTAGAACTATTAGTCGAAATTAAAATCAAAACACACACACACACACACAAACTCGCTACATGCAAATGGTGAATTTATGGAGAAAAATTGATACTTAAAGATTTACTTAAGTGACTTCAAGATATAAATTTCAGCATTTGAAACATGAAGTACAGTGGAGGTTAAGGCCTTTGTATATTTACCTGGCTTTATACCTTTTATCCCTTTACTTTGTAAAGATAAAAACAAACAACATGGTAAGTATCATACACAGTCCTCTGAATTTTAGGGAGATGTCTTTAAATGACAAATGCAGTACCATGAAATGGTAAGAAAAGGAGTGGTGTCCCTGCGACAGGTAAAGACCAGGCAGGGGAGAGTCCTAGGATGACCTTTACACAAGGAGTCAGAACTCCAAGCCATAGTGATGGTCCCCCCTCCATCGGCTGGGTCACTTCCGTAAGTTACATAATGTCACTTCATCTAGATTTTTAAGGTCTTTCCGGCATTGGAAATATATTATCCTCTTATTACAATATGAAAAACACAGGTCACATTAATACAGCTGTGCCTCTAGTCCTTCAAATAACAGAACAGGGAAACAGTATCGGGAATAAAGCTAAGAAATAATTCCAAACCCTGAGAAGGCAGGGATGCTTTTCCTTTCATGATTCTATTTTACACCATGTAAGTTAAAAACTTAACTTGGTAATCACTAGCACCTCAATCGAAATGCTGAGGGAACTGGGTCATTTCTTGTTGTTTAAGTTGATTTTGTTTAAAATGTAAACATGCTGTTCTCTACCTACAACCATCAAACTATACAACAGCTAACATAATTCCATTGGAAATATCTCTTTTAACATTCTTCCTCTCTTTTTCTAATAGTTTCATCCTGAATTATGATTTTTGACCATCATATTATTTTGGGATCATAGTGTTATTTTGTCAAGTCGCTTTCTCTCAATTCTCAGTCATAATCTTCCCAGAGAATCATCTTAATCAGATCACCCCTCCTTATCAAATAAAGTCTGAATGAAGTCCTCAGCCTGGCATCTCGGAGCCTTTAAAATAGCTTTGAATAGACTATCTCTTCATCATCCACTATGAAACATGAACTTTCTCTTAGTCAATCAACAAACCTTTTAATCTTGCCAACTAATGTCATTCTCCATGGATACTTCTTTCTGTATCTTGAAATTTCTTGTATTAAGAAATCCACTTATAATGAAATCTCTGTTACCTTCCCAGATTGTACCATTCAGAATTGGTTTTTACTCAAGTGTCCTGTGTCACCCACATGAGTTAAAATTACCCAGGCCCCTGATGAAATCACTGCTATTGTATCACCACTCAGTCACATAATATGACTGCTTAGAGTAGACCAAGTTGCAAATATTCACCCATCCCCCCAAAAAATGACTGGGAAACTGTCACTCCTCAAAAAAGAGAAGTCCATTTCCCAATTACCTAACCAAATAAATCCCAATCACGTAACCAAATAAATCATAGTTTGACCAGCTGAATGGAGAGAAGGAATGAGCTTTTTAAAAAGCAATAATCACATCAGACCTCACGCAAACAGCTGTGATTTTTATTACTGCCAATAAACACAAAAAAACAATGAAAGGATTCTGCAGCTCAAACACACACACACACACACAAATCCATAAACACAGTCTACATGGTACTATGCCAGCCATGTGTCTCATTTATTTCTTATAACATCTGTAAATTAATTAATATTATTTTCACCTTACAGAGAAAAAAAAACCTGAGTCTGAGTGGTTAATTATTTTTCCCATAGTCACACATTTAGAAAATGGTTGCATTATGATTCCAATTAAGATGTTCTGACTCCAAGCATATGTACCTATTCTGCGATTAGAAGTCTACAACGTATTCTTCATATCCAGAGGCAGAGGAAAAACAGGAAGTAATTATTTTATATCTAAAGACTTAGAACGTGCCAATGAATAGAGGAAAGAAGATTCATCATCAACTACTCATCTGAAAGGGGAATTGTCTAATGAATCCTGAGATGAGTGTATCGGCTTCCCCTAAAAAGCAGCCTGGGGGGATGCATCTAAACCATCCCAGAAGACACGATTTTAGGCAGAGCTGATCCATTCTCCTCCTCAGCACCGCACAGGACCACATGATTCACATGTGCACACACACCCACATACATACATAGTGGTGACTGGGACCTCCTACATGTCCCAGCAACTCTGAAGTTCACTCAACACCTTTTTAAGCATCAAAAAATGACATCAAGCAAAAGCTGTAAATTATTTTTTGGAAACTACAATGGCACAGGAATGATAAATTAAATCAAAGTTCTCCATAACTGCATTTCTCAAATACTACTGCATTAATAAAATATTTCTGAGCATAAGCTCTTACCACTTATAACTTATTCATGTATTTACAAATCAATATTACCCTACCAATACACTATATGTGTTTAAAATATAAACAAAAGTAGAGATAGTTTTCAAAGATGAGAGAAAATTGAAATACAAACTTACATGTATATTCTGACATTTTCTTTGAACATCTTAGGGCCATGCTGTTGCACATGGCATCTTGGTGGGGGAACATACTACAGGAGTCCTCATGGCCGGTCTAACATAGTGAGCTGAGGGCAGGTAGGATTTCAACCCTTATTCCCCTCACAGCCAGACATTCATATGAAGTGCCAAATCTATACCCCAAGTATAAGATCAGTAAAAAGGCAGATTATCTTGAGCAGTTTTTGGAAGGTGTACATACTAGAACGAAGACATTGAATTAAATTATAACTCTTTACCAAATGTTTCTCCAGGAACGATTTAGGTATCTGGAAAATATCACACAAGTGCAAGGCACGTGTTCATTCATTTATTTGTTTGAAAATGTGTCTCTGGCACCTACTAGGTACTATTCTGGGCAATGAGAAAACATTTCAGATTAGACTCAGGCTCCATGGCTAAGCTCAATGAAGAGAGAGATGATGACAGTAGAAGAGTGCTCAGCACATTTACAGGCGCTGCACCACCCTCTACCGGACGAGGGACTCTCCGTCCATCCTGAGTGAGTAAAGGCCAACAAAGGTGAGTCCTAAGCTGAGCCCTAAAATGAGAGAAGGAAATGAGGATTGAAACCTTGAGCCACAATTCACAATTATCAAGACGTGTAAGCAACCCAAGTGCCCATCAACATGACTGGATCACAAGCTGTGGTATATGTATACCACGGAATACTGTTCAGATATAAGAAAAGATGGAGACTTTATATTCTTGGTGTTTACCTGGTTGGAGTTGAAACATTCTTCTTCGTAAAGTATCCCAAGAATGGAAAAACAAGTATCCAATGTACTCAATACTGATATGAAACCAATATACAAAAAAAATACATGCCCACACAAAAGAAAAACAGAAGTATAATCTAGCAAGGGGAGGGGGAGGTGAGGGTGGTGGTGTGCACCTGTACTCCCAGATACTTGGTAGGCTAAGCCAAGAGGATTGCTTGAGGTTGCTGTGAGCTACGACGCCACAGCCCTCTACCCAGAGTGACAGTGAGACTCTGTCTCAAAAAAAAAAAATGTAAACAATGTAACCTAGACATTTGTACCCTCCTATGATTGTGAAATGAAATTTTAAATATTTGAGCCAAAGACACAGTAGCTGTCCCTGAAGACTTTACTATGTTCTAGTATTTAGGTTATTGTAAGAAAGGGCGCGTGAAAAAACAAGTGACTAATGTAAACCGTAACGTCTCTTCTGCAAACTATGGGTAGAATTTAGTGAGAGAAATTATGAAGGTACGCTATGCTGGCAAAACAATGTTCTCTGGTGTTCACTCAACACGTATTTACTGAGAAACTAGCATAAGCCAGGTGTTGGCCAGGCATTAGGCAAACAATGATGAGGAAAAGCAACCTGCCTCTATTTTTAAGATCTAGTAAAGAAAGTATTCATAAATAAATTCAGTCATGGGAAAGTCATCCTCGATACTCCGTCACCTCCCCTCTTCCAAACTCTAACCCAGCAGAAGTCTCATCTAAACGTCAGAGCTTTTGCATATAACCTAAATACATCTTCCTGTATACTTTAAGTCACCTCTACATTACCTACAATACCTCATACAAAGTAAACGCTGCGTACATCATTGTTACCCTGCATTGGTTTTTTTACCATCATTTTTCGTTGTATAATTTTCCCTTTTTAAAAAATGTTCCAAATATTTTTGATTTGCAGTTGGTTGAATCCAAGGATGTGGAACTCGTCCACAGAAAGGCCTGACTGTGTTGGAACCCAGTTGAGGAAAGTTTCCTTGCACTACAGAGATGCGTAAAGGGGACGTGATTTAACCTGGGGGATGAGGGAAGGCTTCCCCGAGGAAATGATGATTGAACTAGAACATGAAGGATTTAAACAATGTAAACTAGGGATACAGGACAATGCCCAGGTAGAGCAAGGAAAAGAAGGAGCAGCGGAAAGAGCAAGTGGTTAAGCGGCTGTGGGCAAAAGGATCTGCACATGCAAAGGGCCTGCAGAGGTGAGGAGCGGGGCACCCCTGGGGGACCCGGCCACGCATGTTCATGAAGCCGAAGCTGGGAGACAGGAGACTGGAGACAGCAGTGAGGAGGCAAAGAGCCGGGCAGCGGGTGCAAGTCTCAGAGGCCCCCCAGAATGTGGGTTTCTATCTTACGCAGGATGTTACCAATTAAGTGGCTCTTTGTCCTCTGTAGCTACATTTAACTCTTCCCCTCACTTCCTTTTTCCAGCTATCACTATTGGAAACCAAGCACACAGCAGCGAACGAGACAGTCTCATTCCCCACGCAGCTCACGTTTTAAAGAAAAAGGCAGGAAATGAGATTTGTAAAATACCACAAATAATCTCTACATGACAAGGTTTCTGTGAGGGCCACATAACATGACATAACCATATAGCTTATAAAATGCAAACCACTGTGTTAAAAGAAAGCCTTCATCAGTTATTTATTGAATGAATAAGGTTATAAGGCATCTGTTGTGAATTTATAATACGAAAGTTTGGAAATAGAACCATAGCGTATAAACGATGTTAATGAACTCATGGGACAGATCGGGGGGAGTGGCGGGTGGGATTCCCTCTGTTCCTTTGACACAGAAAACAAATTACAGAAACAAGGAGGATGGTCAAGGAAGAAAGGAGATTTACTGCAGAGGATACCAACCACAAAGTGGGAGGACCACCTCAAATCTGCCAGCTTGACCTATGAGGTTAAGGGGTTTTCTAGAGACACAGGAAGTGGGTGAGCACTGTTACATGCTTGGGGCGTAGTGCTAGAAACACACGTTCAGGGAGAAAACATACTGGTACATATATCCCATGGTCAAAAAGTGGTGGCTAAGCCTCTCCCAGGACAAGATGTGAGCAGTATAAGGAGCCAGGAGATGATAGTGGTCTTGCTTTTGGTCTCATGTTCCTGCAGCTTGTAGGGTGGGTTACTAGTGTGTCCACGTGGGTAAGACGCGTGCTAGATGCCACTGATCATAACTTCAGCTTTGAGATTATCTCTTCACTGCAAGAAGGGCCCACTGTTTGTGGAAAGCAACTCAAAAAGGAGTGGATCAGTGAAACAGAAACTTACAAAGTTCTGGTCAGCAACTCTTATTGGCTTGAGACACTGAAGCACGAGAGATGTGTGGAAAAGTGTTTTTGTTGAGGGATCCAGGTTCAACGTGAGAAAGATAAAATTAAGAAATCGGGTACATGTGAAATTTACTAAGTGTAGAATATACATGTCTTAACACAGTAACTAAGAAAATGCCGGGAAGGCTATGTTAACCAGTTTGATGAAAATATTTTAAATGGTATATAAAACCAGCACATTATACCCCATGATTACATTAGTGTACACAGCTATGATTTAATTTAATAGATAAATAAATAAAAAGAAATCACGACCGAGGAAATACAATGGCAATAACAATAGCGACGACTCAAAGCAGGCCAGTATTTGTGCCTGGCAATAGGTCATACACAGGTTTTTAAAAAATCATTTCAAAATCCTGAAACGTGTGTTTTATTACACCTCCGTGAGAAAAAGAGGCACAAAAAAAATAGCAGTTCTAAAAGGTTCAGTTTTATTCATATAAATTAAAGGTGCTATAATAAGAGACTTGTTTAAATCCCTGGGGTAAAAATCAGACAAAATATTAAAATTTAAGTTCTTAACTATAGTGGGCATTGTTGGTTCCTTGCCTATATCCATCAGCTTCTCCACATTCCTCTTTCCTAAAAGAGTCCTGATCTGATTCAGTTACCCCAAAAGTCTAGAGAGATTATCTTAACTAGCTTGAATCAATAATGCATAGCATTTCCTTGGCAACTTTAGGGATAAAAGTTATGCACTTCACCCAAGTTGGTTCAATCCAAGTGAAGAAAGGGGCTTAAAGTCCAGTTTGAAGGGAGATAGCTCCTTCTCTCTCTTCCCCACCTTCTTTCCTTCTATCTGTTGCTCCCTCCCCCATTCTCTCCCACTGATAATGTACCAGGAACCATGAAGCTCTCGGTTGCACATGGACGGTCATTTGAAGACCAGGAGCAAAGCCTTTGGACAAGCTGACATTGGGTGTGGAGAAATGAAGAGATAGTAACTAAAGCCTACAGCTCCATCTTCTAAACTTCTTGCTCTGTGAGTTGATAAACTCCCTTTTTTGCTGATTATTTGCAACTCAATGTGTATAACTAATCCATTAACCACAAACACCTACTTTATGTAATTAAATGTTCTGTGTCTCATCGCTAAATTAAACAGAACAATACCTTAAAATGTAAAGGCTTTGTCCACAGGCGTCTCCAGTAAGCTGGCTGACATAAAAATGATGACGGCTCTAGATGCCATCACCCATGCATTTCAGAAATTCAGGGGAAATGGTCCCATTTTTCAAGCACATGAACTCGGTAAAGTGTCAATGTCTCTAATAACATCCTGGTGAATATTTACTGAGAATTTACTAAGTGCAAGCACTTTACTGACACCACCAACTCATGGTGGTGGTTCGATCTTCACAACAACCTAATAAGACAAGCAATATGGGAAAATCTAGTTCTGTGGCACTTTGCTTTACTATGCTTTGCAGATATTTTACCTTTTACAACAGAAGGTTTGTGCGCCCCCCCACCCCCATTTTAAGCAAGATGACAGCACGTTTTCCCAACAGGAAGTGCTCACTTCATGTCTCCAGGTCAGCAATTTTTAGCAATAAGATATTTTTTAGTTAAGGTATGTACATTGTTGTTATGTTAGACATAATGTTATTGCCTACTCAGCAAACTAGCATAAAGTATACACATAGATTCTATATACACAGAGAAATCAAAAAATGTGTGTGACATTTTTATTGCAATAAAATTTTTATTCCAAGCTTTATTGCAATAATTGCTTTGTTGCAGTGGTCTAAAGTCAAATACACAGTGTCACCAAAGTGTGCCAATATATTATCCTCACTTAACAACAGGTAAGGAAATGATGGCTAGAGAGAATGTCCCATCCAGCATACTGCTGCAACCAGAATCTGAACCCCATCCTGTCTGCCCACAAAACTCAGCTCTCTTTACTGCAGCATTCTCACCCACATAGCATGTTTCTTTTTAATTCCAAAATCAATGACAGGAACACATTTCCATGAGGAAGACAGTAGAATATACTGACAGCCGTGATTATTTAGCTGGAAACTGTATTGCCTTAGCGATCTGCACACATAAACACCCTCTGGTATTTTCCAATACGGACTGTTTAAAAATCAGATACAATGTTACAGAAGTTTTGTTTAATTTCTGAAGCCAAGTTTTCTTTTTCCATGGTATAAATTTGCCTTGGAGGAAAAAAATTAAAAGCCCTTAAAAATAAATAGATAAATGAGTACACAAAATTTTAAAAGAGAGTGTAAAGAGAGTGAGGGGAGAGAGAGAGAAAAGCCCTGCTGAGTTTATTTAACAAGTATTTTTTTTTATTAAATCATAACTGTATACATTGATATGATCATGGGGCATCATATACTCGCTTCATAGGCCATTTGACACATTTTTATCACAATGGTTAACATAGCCTTTCCGGCGTTATTTCAGTTACTGTGCCAATACATTTACATTTTACATTTACCAAGTTTCGCAAATACCCCTGTAAGATGCACCACAGGTATAATCCCACAGATCCCCCTCCCTCTACCCACCCCCCCTTCCCCACTTCCCCCTATTGTTAGGTTGTAACTGGGTTATGGCTTTCATGTGAGAGCCCCAAATTAGTTTCATAGTAGGGCTGAGTACATTGGGTACTTTTTCTTCCATTCTTGAGATACTTTACTAAGAAGAATATGTTCCAGCTCCATCCATGTAAACATGAAAGAGGTAAAGTCTCCATCTTTCTTTAAGGCTGCATAGTATTCCATGGTGTACATATACCACAGTTTATTAATCCATTCATGGATCGATGGGCACTTGGGCTTTTTCCATGACTTAGCAATTATGAATTGGGCTGCAATAAACATTCTGGTACAAATATCTTTGTTATGTTTAACAATTATTTATCTAACCTATCATATGTGCAGCCCTACGGTAAGTGCTGTGGGAAGCATAAAAATGAAAAAGACTTAGAACTTCCCTCCAGTAGCTTGGGTTCTACAAGCAGAAAGACAGGGATGTACTCACTCTAAGACAAGTGTTAGGCAAAACCAAGGAAAGGACTGAAGATGCTTCAAGGCAGGGCTGCAAAGGGACCAGGCGTAGATGAAGCCCTCCAAATAAGCCTCATAGAAGGAGAACAGGTGTAATCCCTTGTGTAACTCCTCAAGTTTAGTTGAGAAAACACCAGAAAATAAGAACCATAACTTGGGGCTACTAATGGAGCTTGAAAATTACAGTAAAAGTTCAGACTATAGAAAATGGTGGTTCATAAAGGTTTAGAGGAGAAAAATGATTCTGTTATGTAATAGTCCTATCACGGTGGGCTTTTAATTCAGTTACCCACTTTAGGCTTCAGTTATTTCATCTATATAATGGAGTGATACATAGTTATCAGAGCTTCTCTGAGTGTAATGCGTGGGGAAATGTTTTGTTAAATCTCAACTGTTGTTCCCATATGCAAAGTGACTGCTGACTCTGCAAGGAACGTGACATTTATTGGACTTGAGGATGAGACTTCTATTAGGCAGAAGACTTCTATTAGGTGTGGGGGAAGAAGGTTCTAGAGCAGGGAGCCTAGGTAGGAAGTAAGTGAAAGAGAGGGGAGGAAAAACTTGGATGGGTGTAGTCGAATCAACAGAAGTTGACAATGGGAATAAGTGGGATGGGACAAGGGTGGGGAGGAGAAGACAGGAAGCTCCCTGGAAGTGCCTGAATGCACGGTGGATAATTCATAAAGCAATGTGGGGATTTAGGGCACCTTACGGTAGGATCATGCATTTTACACTGTTTTTATCTAGTTAAAAGACATTATAGTCCCCAGAGTGGCTTACATACAGGTACAGAGCTCTGCCCTGTGTGTGCACACCAGCCTGCTGGTGGGGGCACATGACGTCACCTCCCTGGGTCTCAGTTTTCTCATCTGTATATTGGTTCTCCCAGAGATTGCTGGAGACCTGCTGAGCAGCTGTTAATACAGTAAGCACTCACGGGAGCTTCTGGATTAGACACTCACTGACTCCAGCCCTTCCGTCCTCTGGTGCCCTCTTCTCCCATAAGAAGATCTGTCTCGTGGTGGAATGAAGGCTGCATTCAGAGTAAAGCACAAATGTCTCTCTGTGATAGCCCACCCTCAGAAATATACAGGAAGAACCAATGTCACTGTGTTCCTTGTTATTTATTGAAACAAAATAAAACTAAAAACGGAGGTGCTTTGATTTGGGACCAAAAAAAAAAAAAAAGGAACAATGAGGTCTCCTGAGTGATTTTGACAAGCTACAAGTCAATAGGATCACAGGAAGAGCACATTCCGGGATCGCGGCTGCCAGCTTCAGCCTGTCTGCTAACTGATCCCCCAGGCCAGGCTCAGGGAGGGCTGCTCACCTTGGCTGCAGCTGATTGACTCACCACCTTCCCATGTCATAGGCCTCATCACTGCCTCACTCCGCTGTCTTGCCTTCTTTGATACAGTTCCTATTTCCCATCTGAACCGTCATGATTCACTGTCTCTGCAAGGCTGGAGTGGCTAAGATAAGATCATGGCCTTTATGTGCAGACACGGTGGATTGTTCTCCTCCCCTTCTACACGGAAGACAATTTAAGTGGAAAGGAATAAATTGCCAGATTTAATACAGTGGCCAAACACAAAAGCCTAATAAAAACGTCAGATGTACATGCTTTGGACAGGCAGAGAATTGTAGCAGCACCCAGATGATGGGGGCTGTGCCTTCGCAAGCCGTAGAAGGACACAGAATGGTAAGATCAAACCATCGGCCTCGGTTGCTTCCTAGCATTTTAGTGATTTCAATTTTGTAGTAATTTTGTCGTGATATCGTTTTATTTGCAAATTAAACAAACCAAAACATCTCTCTCACACCCAGGGATGCATGTTGGGAAAGCATTGATAAACAATGTAAAAGGTTTTATAAGGTAGCAGCCCCCTCCTCAGGCCTTCCTACACAGAATAAATATTCCACACCCTGGGGAAGGAATGGGTACCAAAGCCAGCCATGTATCAGTGCTCAGATATCATGCAAATGTTTACAGACTGCGATTCTTTTGAAACTTATATATATTAAAGACAGAACAAATGCAGAGACATGAAAAAATAATGTTCCAATGCTTCCTGTTGCTCATTTGCCGAGAAAGGTGATTCAGGGACCCTCTGTGTGTCAAGCTCCTGACCCCTGTGAAGATGTGAGCACCCAGCACATGTGGATAACGCTGTATGGAGAAGGGAGACGATCATGCCCAGGCCCACAGGGGAACGTACAATCTGCAGAAGGAATTCTGTCAGTGAGCTACTAATCATAATATAACAATGACACAACTTTCATAATATGCCAGACTTGGTCAAAGCACTTTTAATTCCCTGAGCTAGAGTTTGTAGGGGAATCAAGTGGAAACATCTGTGAGTGGGAAGGTGTCTACCATTTGGACTGCACAGCCAGGTACAGGAAGGAGCGGTGGCAGCTTGTGAACGACAGCCATCTCTGCTGAGGGGAAGAGGCACAGCCGGGTCTGGTGAGCAGTAAAGCCGGGTGGGAATTCAGCAGCCCAGAAGGAGGGTCGGAGAGACGAAGAACTCCAGGAAACAGCAGAGAAAAAGTAAAGAATGAGCAGCTAGTGAGGTGTCTGTGCCATCAGCCTTCACACCTCCCACAGTGGGAGACAACAGTGAGGCAGCAGGACTGAACCAAAGAGCAGACAACGCTATCAAATGATCTGAAGATGAGGGTGAATGTCTGGCTATTCTGTTCTCAACCAATTAAAACATTACTTTCGAGAAATAGTTAACTTTAACTGCATTCTGGGGCAGATGTGTATCAGCTCTTAATCCTCTGAAGACTCTGACATTGATACTGGAACTATCCCCAGTTGAAGAAGAGGACATCGAGGCAGAGGACTCAAGCCACATGCTCCACGCCACACACCTATAAGCACTGGAGCTGGGGTTCAAATTCCAGCTGTCTGTTCAAAGCCCTCACCCATCCTTCAACCAGGCGTTCTTGTGTATCTACCACCACACTCCACACGCACAATGTTTCCATTTCAATTGAGAGAGACAACAGGATAAATAAGTAAAATATACAAGACGGGACACACACGATGTTGAAGCCCAAAGAGAGACCTAGAACAGGGACAAGGGAAGAGAGTCTCCCGGTTCTTCATGCAGAGGGAACCTAACATATAACAAAGTAGACTTTTAAACAAGTACAATCCAAAGATTTTACTAATTTAGATAGTAAGATTTACAAATTTAGATAATTTGACGTGAATGATTTCTATTAAACTCATTTAACACCAAGCTTTAAAATAGTTGTTGTTTGGGGCGGCGCCTGTGGCTCAAGGAGTAGGGCACTGGCCCCACATACCGGAGGTGGCAGGTTCAAACCTGGCCCCAGCCAAAAACTGCAAAAAAAAAATGTTTTGGCACAGTAACTGAGATAACGCCGCAAAGGCTATGTTAACCACTGTGATAAAAATGTGTCAAATGGTTTATGAAGTGAGTGTATGATGCCCCATAATCATATCATTGTATACAGTTATGATTTAATAAAAAATAAAAATAAAAAAAAATAGCTGCTGTTTGAGCCATCAACCAAATTTATGTTTCTATTACATTTGATGTATTTTCTGCTAATATCTAATATAAATAAAAACTGGCACTCAAAGCGACAAGGATTTCAGAAATGGGACAGCAGCTTTTATGAATGATCAGTTAAAGTATCCTGGCGAGAATTATCAATCAAGTATAGGTTTTGTATAAAGCTGCTTTTGAAGCTTTATAATATTATGTCTTCCATTTACTTTTATTCCTGTGTCTAATTGTTCATATCTAATTTGTTTTGTCATGTAGTGCTGGAAAGTTAGGCCTTGGCAAAAATACTAAACAAATTAGCTTTGCCGTGAGACTTCAGAGTTCAGCAAGCATCCACCAATTGTACATAAAAAGCTTTTGGCTCCAACACCTTCTATGTAGAGTGAGATACTCTTACAAGTTGACACTCAGCTTAAGAGGATGCACACCTCAGTGTGACCCCAAAGAGTGCTGTGCACAGCAGGTGCTCCACAAAGGACTTCTGAAGCTTCATGACAGAGGCAGGGAGGAGAGAAAGAACATAGTTATAAAATGTTAAAGTCATTAAAATGGTAGTTGAGTGTCTGTGTGTGTGTGTGTGTGCACATAACACACAACATACACAGACACAAATACCTAAAACAAATATTGGTGCTAAGTAAATAACATTGGTGCTAAGTTAATAAAAGAATCTAAGTTTCTCCATTCCTTGACATAACAGAATGCCAAGTTCACCTTCAAAGGTGGGTTCAAAAGGACAGATTTACCAAACCAATACACTATGAAATGTCCTGCACCTGACAACATTGGTCCATGTAGAATAATAGTCCATTTCAACCAACTGTGTCCAGAATAGTTTTTATTTCAAGAAAAATCTCAATCAGAGCTGGGTGTGATGGCTCAGGCCTGTAGTCATAGCACTTTGGGAGGCCAAGGTGGGTGGATTGCTTAAGTTAAAGAGTTTGAGACCAGCCTGAGATAGAATGAGTTCCTATCTCTACTAAAAATAGAAAAACTAGCAGGGTGTTGTGGTGGGCACCTATACTCCCAGCTACTCTCGGGAGGTGGAGGGAAGAGGATTGCTCACTTAAGCAATCACTCGCTTGAGTTTGAGGTTGCTGTGAGCTATGATGCCATATCATGCCATGGCACTCTACCCAAGGAGCACAGTGTGACTCTGTCTCAAAAAAGGAAGGAAGGGAGGGAGCAAATCTCATTCTGAAGTAATGAAAAGCAATTATTCAGGGTAGCGCCTGTGGCTCAGTGAGTAGGGAGCCGGTCCCATATAACGAGGGTGGCAGATTCGAACCTGGCCCTGGCCAAACTGCAACAAAAAATAGCCAGGCGTTGTGGCGGGCACCTGTAGTCCCAGCTACTTGGGAGGCTGAGGCAAGAGAATCGCCTAAGCCCAAGAGTTGGAGGTTGCTGTGAGCTGTGATGCCACAGCACTCTACCGAAGCTGACAAAGTGGGAATCTGTCCCTAAAATAAATAAATAAATAAGAAAAGCTATTATTCTAAAGACTTACTCTTGCTATTTGGATTTAACTGGAATAAATAGGAAAAATAGATAAAGAAGATGTACCTCTCCAGAAAAATAACTTTGAAAAGCAAATGTTAAAAAAATTCAATAGAATTATTGGAGATTAATACACAAGTGTACACTGTAGTCACCACAGAGGATACAACTTTCATTATTTTCCAGCACATTTGAACACTGAATACCTTTCTTTTTCTTGGACCACTGGAAAGCTCATTTAAGAGTCATTTTTTAAAATATAAAACAATATGAAATTACTACAGCAATAAATACGAGATAACTGGTCTTCAAGCAACATATGCTTGAAAATTGGGAAGGGAGTTATACTTATAAAAATTTGTAAAATGAATCATCTTTTAAAAATACAACCAAAGTATCTTGTACAGACATCACCCTCAACACTGGGACATTCCATTTATTTGAAAGCAACTAAACCGCTATCAAAACAGGTTCACCTATCCTTGAAAAGTATTCTTCAGGCAGGTAACTTAATTTGCAAAAGAAAGCAAAATCTGGACTCTGTTGTTGTTTTAAACCACTTTTCTCTCTTTAAATTTAGGGTATGGCTTCTAAATGGGAAATGGTTGAAGAATAACATTCACCCATTTAAATAAAACTTAGTTTTATGTTTATATACCTTTTGGCCCCCTGTCATATGTACTTTACGTTGTTCATCCGATCTTGATCTAGCCTCCATCTTAGGGCAAAAAAATGATGTAAGGTAATTCAGAAAAGAACGTAATATAACGTTAGTGGTGGTAATGCCCACGTGTCACGTTTCACTGTGACACTGGCAAGGATTAAGGAAAAATTCTTTCCTGACCCCCTTAGGTGAAAACTCTTGCTCTAAAATATGATAATTAATATACTTTGTGACTTTTAAACAGAGTTATTGTAGCTACAAGTGTAATTCCTGTTCATACAACTTTGCTTTTTCAAACACATTATTTGCTGCAGTAATTTCCTGTGTCAACTGAATTCCAGGGGATTACGTGGCGGGTGGGGAGAGGGGAAAAGGTATTTCCTTTTATCGAATGTGAGCTATGTTGCTTTCTCATTCCCTCACGTTCCTGTGTAATAAAAGAAGAATCCAGGGTGGTCACTTGGAGTACCTGATTAACAACCTTCCTTGAAATTACTCATTAGGTGTGGAATTCATTCGCCAAAAAGAGAGGGAAAGAAACCCACATCAACTCATAGAGTAGTTCCTGCTTCTTAGAAATGCACTCCAGATTCTATCGCCTGCCAGGCATTCAGGGTGCACACATTC
Organism: Nycticebus coucang; assembly: GCF_027406575.1. NCBI lineage: Eukaryota > Metazoa > Chordata > Mammalia > Primates > Lorisidae > Nycticebus > Nycticebus coucang. The sequence continues at coordinate 29,746,177 of NC_069802.1, forward strand.
TGTCCTTCTCAAAGGGTCAGGAAAATTAACTGTCCAGGGTGCACAAATGCATTTCTGAAGGAGAATTACAGAAAATGATGGGCCCTGCTCTCAAGACTGCTACACAAAAGAGGATGACAGAAATAACACACATAGGAACCTTCATCAGCCAGCTCTGCTTTTTTTTCTTGATTTGCTCATTTTATTTGTAACTTATTTCTTCATACTAACTCAGTAATGTTTGAGAGGCAGGTGATTCTGTTGTATATCACTTTCCCCAGACTGAGGGATTATCAAGTATCAAGATAACCACTTAATAAAGTATAACCATCAAATTTCCGTTCATCATTGTTTTAAGCCTAACCCTTCAAACAATTCACATTTAATAGCAAAGCCATGAAAAAATGTAAGCAGGCTCTATTTATCTAGCAAAGAAACTGCTGTTATTTATTAAGTTGCTAATAAGAGAGAGAACGATCGCAAAATTGCTCATCCATAACTTAATTATCTAATTCCTCATTTGTTGCCAGGAATAATCCCACCATTATAATTCTTGTAAGTCCTGTGAGGAATTCCCTATATATTTTTGAAAAAGAGCTGGAAAAAATCTCAGATATATTTTGCTCTCCTCCCCTGCATTGTTGTTTTTGAACATCCCCTAAGCTGTGTATTTGGAGGCTTTATGTTAAATTCTCGCAATGTGAGGGTGAAAACACTGGACGTGGTCCCTCTCTGATCTCACCTACTGTATACTTTATATGCAAAAAAAAAAAAAGCAACTCTGATTCCCAAAGAAAGATCAAGTAACCTTCCTCCATCTGCAGGTAGTGTTCAGTAGAGCTAGGATTATCATTATAACCAGCATTCTTTTCACATCCCAACATATTTCAATCACTCTTAGTGTCTTCCCCAGCTTAATTTCCATCAACCATTCAGGCAGAAAGTATTTATAAACCAACCAGCACTAGGCTAGATGCTGCATGTGAAACAAAGATAAACATAAGACAGGAGTTTTTGCGATGTTAACATATGTGCGATTCTCTATAATTTGAGAATAAAATGGGACAACACACTCTATGAGACAGAACACAATAATACTAGTTTTAATAATAACAACCAAAAACAAAATAAAGTACATATCCCTGATTACATGCAAAAAAAATGTACCCAGCCCGGTTCATTGAAGGAATACTGTATACAACTCTCGCGTGAGGAACAATCTCTTAGTACTGTCAGGTACTGAGTGACACACACCGAGGCCGTCTGAATCCACAGACTGCACTCACAACCACTGCACTGTAATGAACAGTCGGTGAAGGCAAGGGAAGCAGCGGAGAAAGCTTGAATGGAGGAGGCGAGTCTCACATAAGGATAAACTGTACTTCTGAAGAAAGAGGCAAGGAAGGGGTCCAGAAATGTGCTAGGAATTTCCAGCTAGCACCTGGAAAATATGCTCGGCTGGGATGCAGCATCTACTTTATGACATCGTGACAAAGTTGAAGAGATAACGTAGAACAAGATTTCGGTGGGTCTTCAAAGCCAGGTGGAAGAGTTAGGTACAAGTGGGAGGTTAATTTTAACTAATGACTGCCAAGTACAATACAGAATACTTCTAGGTATTTTATCTACATCCTCAATGCATGAAATGGTTCAATAGAGTAACTCTCAAATGTTTTTTACAGCATCGTCGTATAATATGCAGAGCAATTATTCCTTTACTTTAAGAGGCAAACCTGGAGTCTACATCTAAAATAAAAACTAAAATCTTTCTTCTTAGTTTTACACAGATTCCAAATAGCTAGTGCATGAACCTATTTTTTTTTTGCAGTTTTTGGCTGGGGTTGGGTTTGAACCCACCACCTCCGGCATATGGGGCCGACTCCCTACTCCTTTGAGCCACAGGCGCTGCCCCCTAGTGCATGAACTTTTAATACTTACGTTCTCAGTTTAAAGGCACAGCATTTTCTTAGCATGAAAGCAACACATTTATTGATGTTGAATAAAATTTCCTGTAATTTCCCTAAATATTTATTCTTCATCTTTGTGAAGTGGTCTGAGCACTTCCCATTCTCTTCCCCCTCCCACACACGTATCACCTGGTCAGCTTGGAATGTCAGTAGGTATAACAAATGATGTCACACACCTATGGTACAAGGGTGCATGTTAAATCTACTAAGTGTAGAATAAAAATACCTTAACACAATAACTAAGAAAATGTGGTGAAGGCTAGAAGGCTAGGTTAACCAGTTTGATGAAAGCGTTTCAAATTGTATTCAAAACCAGCACACTGTATCCCATAATTGCATTAATGTACACAGCTATGATTTAATAAAATAAATAAAACAAAATAAAATAAAATACACTCACTATCCTGTGCATTAAAAAGCCAACTTTTCCAGGCATGGTGGCTCACACCTGTAATCCCAGCATTTGGGAGGCCACGGCAGGTGAATTGCCTGAGCTCACAAGTTCAAGACCAGCCTGAGCCAGAGCAAGACCTCATCTCTAAAAATAGAGGCATTGTGACGGGCTCCTGTAGTCCCAGATACTTGGGAGGCTGAGGCAAGAGGATCGTTTGAGCCCAAGAATTTGAGGGTGCTGTGAGCTGTGATGGTACAGCACTCTACCGAGGGTAAAAATGTGAGATTCTATCTCAAAAAAAAAAAAGAAAGAAGAAAGAAAGAAAGAAAAGAAAAGAAAAAGCCAAGTTTTGTTCTTCCTCACTTTCTCTTTTTCAGCTTTAAACTTCTAGACATTCTGTGTCTTGGGAACACCTCATCTACAAGGTGGCTGCTACGTAAAGAAGATAAGATTTAAAGAAATACTCCTCCCCGAAAAAGAAATATTCCTATTTGTGTATTTTTGTGATAAGAGGCTGGGTAGAGAAGCAGCTTTGGAAAGGAAAAGATCAAGGTGGGTTAAAAAAAATAAGAGAAGTTTTGAAGAAAAGCTGTAACTTGATAGAAGGAAGGAGCACATAACATCAGAGAAAGGGCCTACAGGAGGCTGAGCAGCACTCTTTGAGTGAGAATATAAATCTCAATTCAAAGCAGGGCTTTCTATTAAGTGATTTTAATAACATTCAATATTCCTTGCACTCTCCTACCATGAATAATGTAGCAAGTGGGTTTTATCCTGAAGTATTTGGATTCACACTTAAAACAAAAACAGGGAAAAGCGGGTTTTGTTTCAGTATAAATAAAAATAGTGTACTTAGATAGAAAAACTACATTAGAATCACATATTTGTTTCAGGAAAAATATTAAAAGATTTCACTGTAACAGCAGGTAACTTGGTAAATACATTTAAGTTTTTTATGCTTGGATAAAAGTTTCCTAATCAGAAAAATAATGAAAGAAGTTATAAATTCTAATATTTTTAGAAAAATATCTGACAGTACATATTTTCCAAATATTATTAGTTTGCCTCAAGGTCACATTAACTTTCTTATAAAGAACAGGAGTAAATCAAAGAATTTGACAAAATCTAATCTTTTGGTAATTAAAAAAGTGAATTAAAATTTTCACATACATAAAATACTGTCGAAACAGAATATTGTCTATTCTACACCTATCTCATCATGATAATTACCACCTCCAAATTAAATAACAATTAAAGTGACATATTAATTATTTGCCTTTTTACCATAGAATTCTCTTGCCTATGAATACCTACTTTAAGCCTGATTCATAAAACAATGTAACTACAGTGTTGGTTCAAAAGATACAAAATGTTTATAATTGCTAATTTATGCATCTAAAACTTATTGAGATAAAGCAATTAGTAATTACAAATGTTTTACAGTAGAAATTTAAAAATTCCATTTAAATAATATTTACATATAAGTGTTTACACCAAAGTATTCAATTAAGATGCATTTTTAACATATTAGTTTAAAAACCTTTTATGTAAGTATACCAGATTTAAAATGTAATTTAAATTAATATTTTAGAGAAAAAAGGGTCAAGGTTAAATTGTTTGTCTTCCTTAAAAAGTTTATAATGTCTTTTGTGTCTCTGCTTACAAAAAGAAATCTCAATGAAACTTGGATATTAAAACTCCCAGGAAACCAACAATAAAAGCTGCTAAGAATTTCACAAGTTTTTTTTTTTTTCCTTAGGTGTTAATTAAATGATCATTTAACACTGAAACGTAAACACAACATTTTCATCTCCTGACAGCACAGCCTATTATAAATCCCGGGGTAATAAAAGTCTTGGTGTTAATGCTCTGAACCGAGTTCCCACAACACTCTAAGATGCTCGTCCTGTCTAAGGTTAAGCGTGTAGACACAAAACAAAGCTGCGCCTACTCGACTTCCAGTCCAATTTTCCCATCGCCCAGTGACCTAGGTAACACTTGGAGCAATAAAGAATAAATTTAATTTCTCCAGCATTTTGTGAGGATTAGGAACGATTGTTGGCTTGCAATGACTTTTTATCCTTGGATTCTTTTTCCTCCAGAGCATTTCTCCGGTCCTAAAAGAGAATTCTGATGGTTTAAGACATAGAACAAACAGAACTTTAAATTAGGCTTTTTTCAATCAATTGGAACTGTTGGAGGGGAAGCAATCAACCCTTCTCTGAGCTGTTCTCAGCTATTCACATTCTCTGAGCTTTAATCTTTCACTAGTCGAAGAAACCTTCCATGATGGGGCAAAGCTATTTTTTCCCATTCTGTTTCCTAACTTATTTACTTCTCCTTTAAGCTTTTTTTTTTTTTTTAACACTTAAATCAAGTTGCCATACTTAGCTGTAAACTCTCCTTTGGAGAATGTTTCAAGAGACACAGATGTTCCCTTAATAACATTTCACACTGCTATGCTGTACCCAAGATCATGGGTATTGCCATGGCCAGGTCTTTTTATTTTTCATTTGTTTCTTCTCTAAGATTTAGTTTCTTTTTAAACTTCTGTTCAAAGGGTTTTCATACAATAGTTTTTCAAATATTTTAAGGTTAATTCTCTGTAGAGAATTCAGTGATAGTAATTAACTTTATTCGGTTAAGGGTAATAGGTAATGAAGGTATACACGCCTACCTATAATTCTCTATACTTAGAAGTACTAGAATTAGGACAAAAACCAAATAAAAACAAAAACAACTTCTGGTTCAAACCTATTTCATCATGTCATGTTGTTTAAAGTGTTAAAAGATTTGCTATTTGTACTGGATTTTGACATCATGTGTGGCAAAAAAAAAATGCACTTAAAATCACATGTACAGCATGTACAAAGATCATAACGTTCCACAGATCAAAACGTGTTTATATATTACAAGATAATGGATTATATCATTGTAGAAATTAAAGTTTTCATTAGTACTAAATGTTCTTTAACAACTTATGCAAATCTGAATAATTTTCAGAATAGTTTTCTTTTACTTTGCAGGGGTCCTCAAACTACGGCCCACGGACCACATGAGGCAGTGTGATTATATTTTTTCCTGTTTTGTTTTTTTACTTCAAAATAAGATATGTGCAGTGTGCATGGGAATTTGTTCATAGTTTTGTTTTTTTTTTTAAACTATAGTCTGGCCCTCCAATGGTCTGAGGGACAGTGAACTGGCCTCCTGTTTAAAAAGTTTGAGGGCCCCTGCTTTAAGGATTTTACTTGGGATTTTCTAACTAATGCCATTCAGGAAAAACATCATCAATATGGAAGTTTAAATCTGTGGACTACCATAAGTAGTGTTTGAATCACAGTTTTTTTTTAAACCCTAATTCATTTTACATATGAATTTTATATATGAATCATCAACTAAGTGTATAAAAATTTTTTTATGAACATCCTGGCCACAGTATACCATCTGCTTTTAAGTAAAGAGAAATAAAATGGTACAAATGCACATTTTATGTCAATTTGTATGATTACAACATTAATGTAACTATGCATATTTACATGTTCTTACACTGAGGATAAATCCACGGAGGGGGCAACAGAACCAGAAATTTTGCTGACTCAGGACCAGTTGCAAACACACCAGACAGACTGACCATCATTTTCCTTTCTTTTGCAATAAGAGGATAATACAAATACAAATATGGTTTCTAACATACTTTAAAACTGATCATGTTCTTTGGAATACAGAACTTAAATTACGGCTGCCATATCCCAGAATATAAATAGTATTATCATTCCTACTTTATAGGTAAGAAAACCTGCCTCTAGGGTATCCACTAACTTCCAGAGATAACAAAACTGCAAATACCTGAAGAGACATTTACATGTTTAGCCAACTCCCTTATGATAAATTAGTTTCAGTGTCTTAAAACATCATGTATATAAATATATAACTACATTAAAATCACTAAAATATTACTAAAACCCTATAAACACTTATTTGCAGAAATATTTATGTAAACTTCAATCTCCAAATGAAAACCTTGAGATTGCGGTGACCATTGCATGAGTTTTACAATTAAATTTTGCAATATTGCCTGATATTGTAAGATAAGATATCTTAACATGAAAACCATATACTTGAATTCATGTTTCAGAAAATAAGATTCCCCTTAATGAATATCCTAGGCTTTAATTTACCTATTACAGGTGAAATGTTAGCAATGGTCAAAATCCCCAAATACGACATATTATTTGGGCCCACATATTCTGTCAGTTTCTCCCCAGCATCCATCAAAGTATTCGCCAAATCTAAATTGTCATACAGGAGTACTTGGTGGTGGGGATAGAAGCATTTCCATTTCGGAAAGCAGTCATTTAAATAAGTTCAACTGAGTGGTAAGGACCTTCCTGAACCTCATTTTCCCGTGGCCATGAACTATGCCATGGAATTCATACTTTGAGGGTTGGCAACAACAGAAACCTGCCAATTTGGGGCTTTTTCTAGCAACGAGTCTTCCACTAGTAATCCCTTTGAAGTAAAAACTCTATACACAAGGTCTGGCAAATACAAATTAAGATTGTATTTGGCAAAAATCTCGAAAACAATTTTAATCTTCACTGGATTTAGAACCTTTAAATCATAGGATTACGCGTTGATTTTTTTTTTTTTTAAAGGAAACCAAACAGCAGGTCTTTTTCCATGCTTTGCACTTTCTTCCTCATGGCACTGGTGACGGTTACTCAAAAGTGCGCTCAGACACCAGCATTTCAAGTCATTCATCCGTCTACTTGAAAACAAACAATTGGCTATATAATGCTAATCTTTTAAAATTAAATATTCCTTGCATATCTCCATTTTTTAAATGGCAGAAACAGAGTCCTTGAGCCCAACAATAATAAATAATCAATAAATTATTCAGGTAATAAAAAACAGAAAGTTAACACTTTTCTAAGTTTCATCACTTTTATTGGTTCTTTGTTTCCAAGATGAAAAGTCAGGCTCTTCCCCATAGCAAAGCATCAGCACAGGACACATCATTTCCTTACACATAATCCTAACACAGACACGCCACCTGCTGAAGAACTTTCATCCTCAGCACACGGAGTTCTTTGGCAATCTCAGCAACAGAAATCAGCGGTAGCTATCACGGCAGCTCCCTAGATGAGTAATGATCTCGATCTGGCTGGACAACGGTAACCGTAGCAACAGTAACCTGCAATTCCTGCACAACCGCTATCGGATTTATTGTGGCAGGGGGCGAAGAGGCCAAGACTAAAATGAAGCAGCGAACGAGAGCACCTGACACCTCTAGTAGCCCACACTTTAATCAGAGTTGGCAGAAATTAATTCAAGAGGAATTTTTACACGGGCTCCACTGTGGTATTCTGCTTTTATGCTGGACTACAAGAATCCTACGAGACTAAACTGACATCCGAAAACTGGAGCGTTAGTTTTATGCAACTGTAGTGCTGTATTAAATTAAGGGATACTTTCAAACATAAAAGTGAAATATAAAAGTGATAGTGAAAAAGCTATCATTCTGATTGTGCTGTGTCTACTGAAACTCCTCAGTGATTAGAAACCCTAAGGGGGCCAAACATTTAATTAGCCAAGTTTTCCTTTAAATTTAATTTGGTTCTCCATTATTCATAATGCCTTCCCAGAGTTACTATTTGCTCATTCCAGTTACAAACCCTGAACCCAATGGAGACTTAATTCAATACATCAAACACTTTACTGAGAGGTTCTAAAGGTCAAGCCTTATACTAGACCCTGGGGATATTAAAAAAAAATATTTCCATAATATGTGTATAATCAATATTTGTATGCAGAATCATAAAAATACAACTAAGGTAATAATCGTTGGCAAGAATAAAAATGGTTGTTTAGCGGGTGGTGAAATAATGAATAATTTTTATTTTCTCTTTTAGGTTTTTCTGAATTTCCTAAACCTTTCTACAATGAGCATGTGTTATAAATATTAAAAAAAAAAAAAAATCTAAGGCTCCTTCTTTGGAGGAAAGGGGAGGAAAGGAAAATAAAGACAGGTTAGTTATATATTTGTTACACATAGCCAATCAATTCAGTACCTTAATAAAAATTAAGCTTTTCTCTTTAAAAAGTTCCACTTATAGTTATCAAAAACAATGTTGAGGATCTGAGTTCCTATCTAACGGCAAATGAATTTATGACCTGCCTATCAAATCATGCAGTCAAAATCTACTTGTCTTAGCTAAGTATTCAGTAGGTCACACAAAATGTCCTTGGCGTTAAAAAATTCCATTTATAATGTTAGATAATGTAGTTGCTCCAAAACGCCCTAGGGAATAATAAATACCACTGTGAACCAAAAAAAAAAAAAAAATACTTAAGGAATTAAAAATAAAAAGAATGAGTCACTGAGATATATGCATTTATGTTTGTTTGTCTAGCTTTGGTTCAATAGATACAAGTGAAAAATGAATTTTTACAAAGTGCTTTAGGTTCTTAAGCTTATGTTAGAAGAGCTGAGTAAATATAATAATACTCAAAGAAATAAACTGGAAACCACAAATCAAATATTTATAACCAAATGCCTAACCGCAGAACGACCAATGCCGTTCCTCCCTAATGAGCTCAGATTAGTAGCTGCAAACTCGAAACAGAAAGTGTGAATCCCTCACTCCTAAGCCACCTGTAATGAGATGTTTATCAGGAGGATCTGCGGATGCTACTCATAAATTTCAGTCAATCACAATCAGTTGTTTCAAAACTCGCTGCAACCTCTTTTTCCATTAACCAGCTCCAGATTTCTCTAAAACTAATTTTCTCCACTCTCAGGCTGGTAAGAGGAGGAGCAATGGGGAGGATAAAGTCTCTTCATATGTTACGAAAACTGTATGCTGTCTTTTTAAAACCTACAACCCATCGTTCCTTACTTTCCTCTCCCTTTACTTACACTTGCCATCTGTCAACAAGTTCTTGTAATTTTATTACACTGTCCTGTAGTTTATGCAGAGTTGGTATTATTTTACAGAGTTCTGTTAATGGACTGGATAAGTGGTAATGGTATTTAAACTAGTCTCCTGCTCCAACAAACACAGCTGCAACTGTACTACTATTTCTGAGCAAACGTCTTGACCTGAACATGTAGTGCTCTCTCAACCCGTCCAGAGAGAAATTGGAGCAGACAGCAAAGGAAAAGCACATTTGGCCGCTCGCAGCAACCGACCGTGTCGAATCATAATTCATATTCAGTATACCCTCTTTTTCTTTCATATTGCTTTTAGAGTTTGCAAAAAGCATGTTGGCCTCTTCCCCTGGCATCTTATTTTCAGCTCCAGGTCAAAAGATGATTTATTTATTACAAAAGCTCAAAGACAATAAACCTATTGTCCAGTACATCAGATTAGCTTTAATCTAAGCAAATCAGTGCTAAAAATTAAACATCAGTATGTAAACTATACAGTATATTAAACTGGTCAACTTTTTTGGTGATTAAAAAATATCCTTTTTATTCATTATTAGGGAAAAATAATAGTAAGGATGGGCAAAAGGTAGAATAAGGAAAAGAAATACATTTAGATATTAGCATCCTGTAACAAGGTATAGAGAGAAAATAAATTTTTAATTTATTGTGTTAGTTCTAGATATTTTTCTTTATTATATTACAGGTGCAACCATGGTTCACTTCGTAAGTATATGCAACAAGTCAAACATTTCCCTTGCCCCAACATGTTTTCCTATTATTTGTCAAATCCTCTGCACCCATGTTTTTCCTGTCATGTATATTTCTGAAAAAAATTTCCTTTTTAAATGAACATTTTGAAAGATACTTTTGCATGTAGGTTTGTGCAAATTTTTAATCTGCTAGAATCCCTGTTTCAGATGTGCTACTGGGCACTCCAATCATACAAAGAAAATCTCAACCTGCTCCCACCAACTTCACAAGCTTTTGATCCTCTGTTCATTTTTAATAATGGTCATTAAATTTAATTAGTAATTCCTATCATAAAACAGTTCTCACGTGCAGTTTGTAACTTATCACTCAAGAGAAGTATCATTGTTTACCCTTCATCTAAGTCTAATTCAGGTGAGGCCAGAGTTCCTCAACTCAAAAGAAGATTCTTGCTGTAAGGATGCAGATAAAATTACACCTTTAGCTTCCTACGTGCATCCAATACCTATATCAGGTCACATTCCCAAAGAAAGAGGAGCATTTCTTTCAATATTAAGCATCAAAACATCAAGGTATAATTTCAGATATATCCAAATTATCAAAATATTTGCATCCCTCTGGCAACTAATTCCACCTAACAAATACAACTTTAACTTCTATTACTCCCCAGGGTAAGTCTTTTGAGCGAAACAGGAACATAAATATACAGAACATATTTTCTAACTACCCTTTCCCCCATTTATTGACCTGCCATTATTTGTTAGGAAACATTGGCTTATAGTTTGTTTTTTCCAGAATATTGTGGGGGTACAGATGTTTTGGTTATGGGTTCTGTTTCTTTAATTCCCTTTTTAAAGATTTCAAGTCTTTTTCTTTCATATAGCAGCTGCATTAAGTTACAAAAGCAAAAGAAAACATAATAGAAAATCTCTTGCTTCACTACATGATACTGTTAGACGGAAGCACCTTGAACAGAGTGTAATTTGCAGATGGGGGATTCTGCACTGGATTATACCTCCCAAAAACTCCTCAGGAAGCTGATCCACATGCCTCCAAACTAAACATCAAACAGTTCTGTTTCCCAGAGATAGTGTCTCCTTGACTTCATCATTTTAATTCCAGATAACAGATATTCTGTTTAAGTTATATTTTTATAGCACATAGAAAATGGACTTTCCTTGACTGCTAAGTATTGTTTTAATATGCACACGACCAGGAAAGCAGAAGTTAGCAGTACTCATTGTATACTAGCAGGAACTTAATTCCTTAAAAATCTTCTCAATCACCAATCATTAAAGTGGAGAGTGCAATATTATTAAGACCAACTCTGCGGCCCTTCGGAGAAACTAAACACAGATATTGAAACACATACATGATACACATACATATAAATCTTTATAGCAATCTACATCTTATTCCCTTGGTAGAAAGAGTTCCTAATCTTTTTTTTTTTTCTAAAAAGATGGTTTCAAGGTATCCTTATTTGATTTTTTAAAAATCTACTTATAGCGAGCTATTTAAGCAGCAGGGAACAAAAAAGAAGAGAACAAAGCCTGCCAGGTGACTTTGGGTACCCTCAGAGGAACAGAGTCAGGCAAGTCAGATTCTTAGAGAAATGGTGCCACAGATGGGGGAGTTCTTTCTATGGTGAGTGAAGGTAGCAGGAGGACCTAACACAAATCCTCATTATAATAAGGGCAGGGGCGTGGGAATTGATAACAGCCCTAAAGCCTTGGCTACAAAGTCAAGTTTGGAGAAATGCAATATGCTCTTGCTGTCTGAAAACACTCCCACATGGGCCTTCCCCAACATCCAGGTGGGGGCCGCTCAGAGCAGTTTACTCTATATCCCAGCAGTTCCTTCACAACATGCACACACATCAATCATCATAGCTGTTTATTTTCCCAACACTTTGTAGTTTATCTCCCATCTGCACAAAATCATTCATATGGCTGAAAATCTAATTCTAAAAGTTTTCTAAAATGTGTTTTCACTATTACACATTAGCTCAGCAAACAAGCATCCCAGGGAGGAAAAATGGATTCTCCTTAATATTCACATTATGCTCCTTTAAAGAACTCCTTCCTTTCACAATCTATGACGTATTTGATATGAAAACCTTGCCTTCATATTGCAGAGTTTGCGATTCTGCCTTTAAAAGGAACATTTAAGAGGAACTTTACAGCCCTCTTTAAATGCCTTATAATAATATTTTCAGACTAATAAACACTACTACTGGACTACAGGAACAATACCCCCCAAAAAACTGACATTAAAAACCTCAACTTTATAAGAAAACACTGCCAACTTCCCCTTGAGAGGAGGCACAATAGCAATCCCCCCCTTCAGAATGCGATCATTGACTGTTTCCTCACCATCATCTCACGACCAGAAGAAAAGAATAATACAATTTCTATAACATGCGTAATAAGCCACAAAATACTAACCAAAGGAGGCAAAAGTAGGACTGGAAATCTAATCATAAATCTCCTTAAGAAAAAACAAGACAGGCAAACTTTCAATCCATTAATCTACGAGTGAATAGATTCCAGGAAAGCACAAGGAAACAGATCCAAAACGCATTTAATAAAACTCAAGGTACTACCCAAAGCAACAATAACTATCTGTGTCTACTTACAGCCTGTAGAGCTTCGAAGTCCCAAGAAACAGCAACTCAGGAAACAGCTGAAGGTGGTTTCTGTTTAAACGCCTTTAGAGAAAACAAAACAAAGCTTATGTTACACAGAAAATACCCAACAAGGAGGCCTGTGATTTGGTAGTGTCATGCCTCATCCTGTATTTCAAGAAAGAATAAAATGACATTCAAAACAATTGAAGCACTGCAAATCAAAACCTGGTTATACCTTTTGTTACCTGACTCTTTAAAGCAATTTTCCGTTATGCTTACTTACTCCAATGATGACTACTGGGGCCTAAACTCTGAACTCTAATCTTGTGCCAACATCAGTCAACCAGAATACATACACAGCAATGAAGGATGTTGTGACTCCGACTTTAGAGCTTAAGATAGCTGACTTCAATATACAGCAGAAACATCGCAGCAAATTACCTTAAAATAATTCAAATACTATCCCATATCACCTAAATCTTCAGCCATAGCATTGTGGGCTATGGAAGATAGCACACAATGCTATGGAAGTTTCAAATTTGGAAGCTTTCCTTTTCACTGGGATAAAAAAAAATAACTATGAGAAACTGTTGGCATCATTTGTTTCTGAAGGCAAAATCAGAAGTTCAAAACTCAACCCACAGCTCCCAAACCTGACCTGAATTTAAGGCTATAACTAACAATGGAATCAGAAGAGTTTAAGGAATGTTTTAAAATATTTAACTGACATGACAATGTTTTAATAAAGAATTTGGTCGCAACTCTAACTCAATTTCAGTCTTGATGTGATGCGTCTAAGTTGTTTTGGGATAAGCACATCTACTAACTAAAGAGGGGGCAGTCCCGTCTTTGATGGACTAACACCCCAGTCCCATCTGTTTGAAAATATATAACTTAACATCAAATTAAAAATAATTTTTATCTCTCTGCTTTTCTCAAATGTAAATAAAATGATAAAAAGCGGATATAAAATGCATGCAAATGATTTACAAACTGCTTCACTCCAGAGAAAAGTAGTTCCAGAAACCAATATCACACGGAAGAAACCAGAGGTATTTTTTTTTAAGTCTTAAAGAAACTTTAAAGGGACAGGAAAAGAGAGCATGCCAATCCCAACATACTGAAAGGACCATCAGGTAGAAGCAAGAATTATACTTATTTAGTCCCCAGAGGGTGGAAATGTGACATGTGATTGTAATAACTGCTAAAAAGTAGATTATAGGAAATTAGATTATAGGGCAGAACTTTGAAGAATTAGAGATATTCAGAAATGAAAACTCTTGGGCGGCGCCTGTGGCTCAAGCAGTAGGGCGCCGGTCCCATATGCCGGAGGTGGCGGGTTCAAACCCTGCCCTGGCCAAAAAAAAAAAGTAAAAAAACAAAAAAAGAAATGAAAACTCTCAACCCCTTATCCCAAACATATTCAAATAGAGGCTACACATGGTTTTTGTTGTTGTTCTTGTTATTGTTGTTTGTATGTTTTTCCTGCGGAGGATGGAATTAAAGGAAATTCCCCATTAGATGAGAAGGGGCACCAGGTGAACCTCAAAACTTCTTGCAATTCTAAAATATCATGAGGCAACAATGGTAACTGTTACTTTTGTTACGTGAACATATTACTAAGAAGCTGGTCATCCAAAAATAAAATAAAATAAAAAGTCTACAGAAACATTCTCAGCACTTATAAAATGCATGCTAATGAAAATGTGTGGCAAGACAAGTGGGGACAAATGGTGAAATCAGTGGTGAAAGGACAGATTTACTTCCCACTTGCACTATTTTTATGGATAAAATACAAAACAAGGTGAAATTTAAAGTGAATCCAAAACTTTTCTTCATTTGTTCTCTGTTGGGCATGATTCTGAGGAGAACTTCCAAAGTCTACCATGACACAATTTCAATAAATTACAGCTTAATTATTACTTTGTTATATTTGTCCTAAAAAAAAAAACAAAAACAGATGACAAATATTTGCTATTGTGGTATGAGAACGCTTTCTAGAAAAGCAACCACTCTTGAAAGGACCCCCACTGCCCAAAGAGCCAATCCCAATGCCTGAAATGGCAGAGATGGGCTTTGTGAGGTGATTAAAACCACCAGACTGATAAATCTCTTCTGTGAGTCTCCTGTCAGAATAAGCACGTTCCTCAAGGCCTTAGTCCTTGCAGAGATAGCTCCCATGCAGAGTGCTTTCTCTCCCCTGCAAATGGTACTTTCCTACATCCTCTGGGAAACTTCTCTGGAGGCTCCTACTTAAAATTAATGCTGTGGCTGTGTCCCGGTCAGAGTCCCTCGTGCTGTATAATATTTATTCGTGCTCTTTCCCACTAGGCTGTGAGCTCTCTAAGGATAAAGACTAAATCCCTTCCTTTTTTCTTGGTACTTAGTAGGTTTTGAACTATATCAAAAGGCACAGGGAGAAGTCTGTTCTCATGCAACACTTCCTAATCTTCCTTGTCACTTAGTAGGTTCTTAGGAAATGTTGCATGAGAACAAACTATTCTCTTCGCACTTTGATGCAGTTCGGCAAAGCTCTACCATACACAGTCTACATCAGGCCACTTACTCTCTGGCATACTCCCTGGGGGACCTGCATAGGTTCCATGTCACTTTGCAGCTGACCAAAGCTCCACAAAACCTGCTGTCATACGTCCCATAGCAGAGGGACAGCTTCCTTGCCTACTTCCCCTCACCCCACACATTCCCGAAATCACCTAGAATTTGGAAAGAATAAACGTATTTAAACAAATAAAGATGTAAGTTGACAAGACAGCTGCTACCAGCTTTCTTGTTAATGGGTCTACCTCAGCACAATTTTGTATATTGTGAGAAAGTCATTTCAGATTGAGTGCTAACACTGTCATTTTCTTAATTATTATTACCATTTTCTTATTCCCAGTGGCTCTTAATTCACTCTGCAAGTAACAGCTAGCACATATTAAGCTTACAATGTGATGGTTTACAAGTTCTCTGGTTCTCCCTTTCACAACACCTCTGTGAGTAAGTACCATTGTTTCTGCTGCTCTGGAGAGAGGCACACACCTCAAAAACAGAAAGCTGGGACTTGAATTCAGGTGGTGTAATTCCAGCACATACCCTCTGAATCACTCCTCTGAAAATAAATAACAGTCTAAAATTCCTAAGCAATAATTCAAAATAATATCAAGCTGAAACTCGCCTTCTCATCTATTTTTCCTAAAGAAAAACATAGTTTTATATAGTCCATTTCTTCTTCTTCTTTTTTTCTTTTTTTTTTAAGACAGAGTCTCAAGCTGTTGCCCTGGGTAGAGTACCATGGAATCATAGCTCACAGCAACCTCCACGTCTTGAGCTCAAGCAATCCTCTTGCCTCAGTTTTTCTATTTTTAGTAGAGGGGGGGTCTCACTTTAGTTCAGGCTGGTCTCAAACTCATGAGTTCAAGTGATCTGCCCGCCTCAGCCTCCCAAAGTGCTAGGATTACAGGCGTGAGCCACCCCGCCCGGCCCTAAAGTCCATTTCTTAAATATCACTAATCGCCTGAGTTTTATTTCTTTTTTTTCTAAAAAAAAGCTGGCCATTGTGTTCAGTTCACTATTTTAAATGCTCATTTTATCTATTTAAAATACCTAAAGCTGAGAGAAAATTGAAAATATGTATAACACATTTGCCCTGAATGCAAGTAATTTATCATTATTTCATGAAAATTATTATGCGTGATCTTTACTATATCCAAACTAACCATGACACATTTCTGTGTTGAACATAAATCAAGGTAGTATCACACACAAAAAGGGAAGATAATAGTAAGACAGCTAATAATACATGTAGGAAAAAACAGGATAAATTTGCCTTTTTTTGCTTTAAAAGAATTTCAGGGAACTTTTGGCTCTTGTTCTCCCATTCTGCCCTCCATCAGTACTAAGGTGAAATGGTCATACAAACATTAAAATAAAAAGTGAAACTTCCAAAATATTTACAGAGGAGATTCTTGCACAATAACCAGAAATTAAATTCTCAAAACTAAAAGTTTTTTTATCAGAATTTCTCTAAAGACTATTAGACAAAACGATTATGCAAAACTATTATGCAAAAGAATTACTAAATAAAGTAGAGAAAAAGTAGCCTGATTTCTAATGCTCCAGAAAATCTCTCGGTGGCTTGAAGAGATAATGGCACAATAAGAACTCTCACTGAGTTAACGTTAAAAATACAATGGTCCCAGGACAGGAGCACAGCATGCTGTGACTTCAAAGACACTGCATAATATTATTTATGGAAGCCAAAATGAATGAGCACCATTAAACAGACCAGGTGAGTCAATTAATTAACCACTGTTCAGAGGAGGGACAACTAATTGTGCTGAAGGAGAAAAGAGGCAGAGTGACATCTATCTCGTGTGTCATCCTTCCTAGATGGAATCTGCCCACAAGATCATAGGGCTGTTGGCGAATTCTCTAGATTGTAAGTCACCGTTTCAGAAAGCTGTGAGATGTATCTCTCTGAGATTTTTTTTCTCAAGGCAAAGATGAAAAGGGATCCCATCTGCTCTGTACCACCAGCTATTCTCAGGGTGACTTTCAGAGGGGTTCATGATACTTCTGTGTTGCACAAAACGACCACTGCTTCTGAAATGTTGGTTCTTAACCTCAATTTGAAGGGCGTTATTGACAACCATTGTCTTAAATTATTGACTGCCCCTATGACTCTGGTCCTTTAGTAGAGGTTATAGGGTCTTACTTTTTGCAACTTTCACCTCAATTCAATTAACATTCACCACCTTTCATCTAATTCAAAACAAGATGTACACAATTTTATCAAAGTTAGCGAACGTTTTACACTTCATATTTATATGTCTTTATAAATACAAGGTATGGTTAGCTGCTGGAAGAAGAGTTCAATCAAATGTTCCCTTAAAAACTCTATCATTTCTAACCTCCTATTGCTCAGACATAAACCATCAAGAGCAGAACTAATTCCCTCCCTCTTTTGGCTCTTCTCAGGTCAATTTCCAATTTCTCTTTTTAAAATGATTTTATTCCAACATTTTTAAAGCAAATATTTTATATTACATCAATTAAATAAAGTTTGTATGTATAGCAGCGATACCAATGGTCATTTAATCCTTTGTTATGCTACAGAGATCAACAATTACTACTAAAAATGTTGGTTCCTCATTTGTCCTCTTATTTTTGGATATTTTTCTGCAGATTCAGACAAATTATGAAAAACACCCTAAAACAAACCTTTGATCCTATGCCATGAGACAAAGAAAATCAGAGTGAAGGGACAGCAAATATGAATGCAAAAAAAGTCAAATTTATTATATGCAAACTTTGCAGTGGTTCTCAACCTTCCTAATGCTGCAATGTATTTTCATTGTTAAAAAGGGGTAATGACCCACAGGTTGAGAACCTCTGCTTTAGCAACTCAGCTAATTCCTAAACTCAGTTTTTGAAATATAAGTGAGGTGTGTTGCAACACACAGAAATAGTTTTTTAAGTGCTACGAGGGGAGCATTTTGTGAAACTGTGTACATTATCTCACTTAACATCACCACTATGAGATGTGATAATTATTATTCTTGTTTCAAAGATGAAGAAACCGAGGTTTGGAAAGCTGGACAAATGTGATCACTATCTCTCAGCAGAATTGAAACCAAAGGATTTCTGATGTCACTTTTACCTAATGTTTCTGACTTCTAAAGGGGGAAGGAAAAGAGATTGTGTCTCCTTTGAAAGCATAATCAAAATACAATCAGTGAGATTCTGCTGGCACCCAGCACCAGCATAGAAAGTTACAAGGTGCCTAAGAACAGGGGTGTCTAGATACACCCCCTGTTTATTGGCAGAACCTAAAATAGCAGCAGGAAGTTAGTGTTCTCTGTAAATGTCTTTCTGTCCATCCAGAGACGGACGCTGTAAAGAGAGCCACCAAATATTTTTTTAACTGTTACTATAAAGAAATATTCTAATTTTGATAATACCAAGAAAGCCCTATTGTGACCAGGTTTTTATTCTGAAAGCATTTTCACCGATATTCTTCTAGTGCAGCAGGCAAAATCTGCTTTTAAAAAAGACAATTGCGATCTATGTGAAGTCTATTCAGAAAAGTCTCTCATTCTATGGAAAGTTGTGGAATTCAGTCTAGAGATCATAATTCAAGCAAAGGTACACGGAAGGCCTGAAAGACGGAATTAAATGTAAAATGTTTGACATTCACTGCTTCCACAAATACACTGTAACAGTGCAAACTAAACCACTCATTTCAGGGGAGGTATAAAGACACAGCATCCAGCAAACACTGTCACAAAGGATGAGCCCAAAACAGATGTGGGAAAAATAAACAGCCTTGCTGCTTCAGAATTTCTAAATGGTCCACAGAGAGCCAAGGGGCCTTCTCACCACTGTTCAACTTCAAGGCCATAAAATACATTGCATGAGAAGCCCTCTAAGATGGATTCAATGCTCTGCTAAATTTTTAATAGTGCACATACATTAAACTTGTCTCTGACCAGGGAATCAATAAACATAATTTAAAATAGTTGATGTCACTTATCGATAGGTGAAAATAATTGACATTCAAAGACTATCCCAATTTCTAGGGTACTTTTACATTCTGCAATGGGCACGCTCAACCTCTGTAACAGAGTTTGAGGTGTTCTTTAAAGAGACTTTCCAAGGAAATGACTACAGTCATTATAAAATGAAGTGTAAAGATTCCAGGAGACAATCCCTTTGAAGATGGGCTTGCATTCTGTTCCAAGGGGATCAGGACTGTTAGTTTGCCTTTAACGTAAGGTATGTGTGTATGTTGCCTATAAACTTGTAGAACTATTCAGAAGGGGGAGTTCTCTAGATCCTTTATGAACCGAGGATAAACTGTGCTTTCAGACCTGTTCTACAACATATTCTCTACTTGAACTCATGTATAAAGCCCCAAACAAAAAAGAAAAGCTAGCGTGTCACAGTTCTTCAGCCTTCCTCATGCTGCTGGTCACATGCATAGGAGAGGCGTGTGCATGCCAGGAGAACTAACTCAATATCACCTTAAAATAAACACATGAATAAACCAACCACCAAATAAATAAATAAATTTTCATTTTAGATCCCATTTCGTCTGAGTGTAGTGTTTAGTCAAATTTAGGCTCTACTGTAAATGGGTTTAGATGTTTCTAAATTAAAATGGTGGAAACTTTAAAATATCTAAAATAATGGCTTTATTGTCCAAGATTCTATACGTGTTCTTGTTACAACAAGAGTTTCAGAACTCAGTTTTCAAGGAAAAAGTAGTATCAAATGACAAAACTAGTAGGAGAAATGTCATTTCAGACCCAACAAAACTAAAACTGGGAGCGTTTAGGGCGATTTTGTCTGAGAAGCACAGACTTACACATCATTTAGCACTTCTGCCATTTGCATCTTTTCAGGCTGTAAGACGGCTGTAGTGTTTCACACAGAGACTGATAGTGAGGGTTTCCATGCTCTGCTGATGGTTCTCACCCACATAATCTAGGCATATATGCATTTCATTGTATCAGTCTTGAAGTAAATAACAAAATATCCTAAAATTGACAACTTCAAAAAATTTCATAAACTTTCTCTCATTCTTGCACTTGTGTTATCATGGAACTTTGAATGTAAGAAAATGATTTTCCACTAGTAGAACGCTCCTGTACCCTGAGTCCCCGTAAAAGGCCATAGAACAGAAGTTAATACCTGCAGCATAATTCCATAAACTCTAAGTGAACAACAGAATTTTACACCAGTCCACTGAATTTGTGTTACAGTGTTTTTTTAAACACTCTTGGACACTTATCAGCCAAGGAATATCTTGCATTAATAATTTTGCATGGAGAACTTATTGTAGATACACACAGGTATCTTTCTGTGAAGTGTTTTAAAAAGTATACTTCTCAAGTGCTGGGATTCTTTGCCACAGTTTATCTATAGCCTGACTTTTTTTTTCTTCTATAAGTTTCCATCAAATTAACTAGTCACTTATCTACATCAGATTTCATTTGAGCTTAAATGGGGGACTTGTTAATATAATGTGCCTGAGGAACAGTCTCAAGGCTTCATCTTCAGCACAGAGACACCAGTGCTACTCACAACGTAGAGCACCCTGGGAAATCTGCCACTGCACATGTCAGGTCTGGGAGTGTAGTAACAAACTGTCAAAATAGGAAATAATGTGTGCTCCTGGCATGTAGGCGTGATTAAGACGTAGTCCTTGTACAGTGATTCATAACCACATTCTGATCATGATGCGTTATCTCATGTTCTTTTCTATAGAATACAAAGAAGAAAAAGGGGGAGAGAGGCGGAGGCAGTTAAAGAAGGAAGGAAAGAAGAGAGAGTGAGGATTTTAACATTTCTGTCTTGACCCTTGGTTGAAAATTTTGTATTTCAAGTATTCTTGGTGGTGAAAAAAAATCATATTCTTCTGTTGTTATAATTCTTTGATTTAAAAATAATGACTTCCTCATTACACGCTGAAATTAAATTCAAATCAACAACAGGACCCTGTTTCTTACAGATTAAAAGTGCCTGTGGCTCCAAGGGGTAGGGCGCCAGCCCCATATGCCGTAGGTGGCGGGTTCAAACCCAGCCCTGGCCAAAAACTGAAAAAAAAAAAGGAAGTTGAATTTTTTGAGAAGGCATAGACCTTATCTTCTGTTTTCACATTTGTCTTCTTTCCCTAGACCAAGTTAAAACTCCATCAACATAAGAAGAAAAAACTTACTTTGGAATAGTCACAAAATGGCATATGGAATTGTTTTAATTTTATCATTTTAAAATGAAAATAACTTAGAACCATAAATTCCACACAAATAAAAGAAGGCTTTTATTTTGTTTTGTTCTTCACACAAGGAATGAAAATTATATCACTATTCACTATATGAATGGCATTTACAACATAAAACTATACACCTTTTCTTAGAGTTCCAGCTTAAAATTTCACATCTAGATTGTTGAAAATATATATGTTCACACAACACATAGTTAGAAATTAATTCATTGATTACTTCCTATCTCTCACCTTCAAAGCTCTTGCAGCTTCTTGATAAAGCAAGCAATTTTTGTGATGTTAATAACAAAAATAACTGACTGAAATAACAGTATATATCACAGGGCAGGCCATAGTACTTGATTATGGAACTCTCTGGATCGTTTTCATTTTTTATTTTTTAAAACAATATACTGAACAAAATTTGAAATAGTTGGTCTCACAATAGCTTCAACGCATTCTTTAGCAAAACTGCCTTGCCATTTAATGTATTTAAAAAAAAAATAAATATTTGAAAAGTGCATCCACAATGTTCCTAAGAAATGGTTTTGAATTCCAGAGTCCCAAGGAGATGAATTGGCTGTCAGATAACAATGTGCTTCCATCAGATGGACTTGGCAGTTGTAAACAAAAGGAATTCTCTCAGCTTTTCCTCACAAATATGAAATATTTGCTTTCAGCCAACAGCTGGGGTGATTTAAAGAAGTCCTGCATATATATTAGTTTTCATTCAAAATTACAAATCTTCCTCCCACTCTGAAACATCTGACTTAGTCTTAGTACAACAGAAAATTGTTCTGAGATGAAGTGACATTCCCAGGAGAATTAAAGTCAAAAAATAGTACCTACTTACAACTCTAATCAACTTTCAGATCACACAGCATCTGGTTAATAATTTTTTAAGAAAAGTTAATTTATTCAAGATGAAAGTTCAGTTGATATTCTGAAGTAGCTTTGAAAATAATAAGAAAGTTTGTTTGGTTCTAGTCTTCCTGAAAATATTTAAAACTATAATAATAAAACCAAGAGAGAGACTGTCTGAAAAGTCATCAAGACTCCTTCAATGATTTGGAAATGGTTTAAGAACCAAAATATAGATATTTCCACATGATGGCTATAAGTCACTCTTGAAAAAACTGTTAATGTTTAAATGGTGATGTATATTATCTATTCATCTTATCAAACACTTAAATTATATTGATATTTTTTAATGGATGAATTAAAATAACTTTGCAAGGTTCTCATTAGAAATTAGCTATTCATGTAATACTATGAAGGCAATCTAAGAATATATAGTTTTAGAGTAATTTTATATATTTATAGATAGGTTGGGAACTCGTAAAGTTTGTTATAAATGCAACCAAATATTTACCTTGTTTTTATTTTTGGAAAAAAAACTAACTAAAAGTAGTGATTTTAAATTTACTTGGAATAGCACAGTTATATTTCCTATATTGTAATATTTTATTTATTATGGATAAATCTTTATAGTAATAAAAAGTAGACATTGTTGTATTTTAATTGAATTGATAAAAATGTAGCCCATATATGTATAAATATCATAGACAGTAGGAAGCCATTTTTCTACTTATGAACAAGTAAACCAAATTAATTTCTGCACTTGGGCCCAGTGAATCTGAATTTGTGTTACAACTAAATTAACATTATATATCATTATTGTAAAGAAAAATTTTATTTTTATTTAAAATCACTGTTAGGGCAGGCATTAAAACATATTGAAATAATTGTTGCTACTTTTAATAGGCCTACTACTTGCCCTTAAAATGCAAACATACCAGACTTGAAGAATCATGGTACATGAGACATGAAATTCATACTTCAAATTACAAGTCTGTAATTTATCCTAATAATTTCAGACAGTGGTTTTGTGTTTTGTAGACATACACTGTAAACATTTTTTTTAAAGCGGTCAAATAATCTATATAAATCCATGAGACTGCATGTTTGAAAACATATATCTTGTAGTCTGAAGTCTATAATTTAATTTTCTTGGAAAAAAAGAATAAACATTATATGACCACATTTTGATAACACAGTTGTTACTTTAACCATCTTTAACTGATTTTTCTAGCAGAAATATTCAAAAGGCTAACATGGAATAATGAAATAAAACTGTGAAAGTTACTAACAATGTTCACACAAATGTTAAATATTAAAAAGCAAAATCTCTATCAGTAGGAATTTTTAAAATTTCTTCAAATGTCACTAAAGACACACAAAACAGCAACCAACAACATGGAAATGAAAATTACCATTAGCAAAATTTTTCTTTTCCATAATGCAACATTAACGCAAGTAAAAGAACCACCTCTCTTCCGACATAAGCAAACAAAACAAAACAGATAAATAATAAGAAAAACATGTACATTTTCAGTACCAATGCATTCAATGTCTGAGTCATCAAGGCATTCAATGTCTGAGGAAAGCAGATCTGTATTTTTATTCTTTATTTTTGTACTTTTTATGCAGAAACTCTACTCATTATAAGCAAGTCTGAAAACTACTTATTCGTCCCCCTTTCCTTCCAAAAAACCTTTCAAAAAACTAAGACAAAATTGAAAACAATCCTCGGAATTTGAGTATTTTTAAAAATACAGTTGTGTTGTCATAAGTTTGGAATTGAAAATACTTACAGTCTCTCCAGTTCTTTAAGATCCTGGAATGCTCCTCTTTCAATGGTGCTAATCTTATTCTCCATTAGCTGACTGAAATACAAAATACAACATGCTTCTTAACATTACCACTCACCATCTAAATGAATTTCATTTCACCAACTGAAAACTTGTAACATCTTTCCCTTTAGAAACTTAAATTTTGCTCTGATTTAAGACTAATATTAAAATTATGATGATATATTTGAAAGAACTCAGGATATGGAAATATCAGTGTCCACATCACATAACTTGCATAGAAAATATTGATATAGTTTTGAGATTTACTAGTCAGAACTCTGACCTTTAAACTATAACATATCTGAGCAGCCACCCCGGACATTACAGATTTTATAGATTTTTTTTGGAAAACTGATTTTCAACTTAAGTTAAGAATCAATATACAGTAATTCACCATACACATACTTCAATTCTCATATAGATACACAACAAACATTGGAAGATTCATAATGGCCAAAATGTGTGTCTTAAAAGATGAATACTAAACACACAGTTGTCAAAATTATGTGGCCAATTGAGATGTCAATATTTACAATCCTGCGGGTAAAAACAATTTTATATTACATTGACTCTCCAATATTGTTTTACTCACAGCTAATTTAATCTATTAATTAAAGATAGAATCATACTGCAGCAATTTTATAAAAGCCACAGACATAAAATATAGAAAACTTAAAACATGACAAATGTATTTTTATAGAAAAAAGTTTTTTCCACCAAAACCTCTGCTAAAACACTTGACTGCTTGATTTAAATATTTGCAAGTCTATCTAATTGTTCTTTGGTTAAAAATAGACTGAACAATTTTTATCTCAGTAATAATAAAATGCAGATCCACTTATATATTTTTAGCTATTCTCAAATCCTAAATGTATCAAATGTCTCACATTACTTATTCATGTTGTAAAAGCAATTATTATATATTTTTATATGCATAAGGCACTTAGGGTATGGTTTAACAAAGATTTGAGGCCATGTTTAGAATATTGTTTCTTTGGCATGCAGCCAATCTTAAAATAAAAGCCCAAATCTTTATTAAATGTAGTACAATCATAAACAAAAAAGAAAGGAAACTATGATCTCTTAAATGTTTTATTTTTCTTGTATGAGTAAAGTTATAAAAACTGAGACCAGTAATGATTCAAAATATGCAACCTTAAAAACAAAACCAAAACAATTTCCAAAATGCACAGGCAGGGCACACTTACAGAACCCGTAGGTGTCTCAGGCCAGCAAAATCCGTCTTGGTTATCCTTGTGATGTTATTTCCATTCAAATCCCTTAGAGAATACCAGAAAATCAAAGTTACTATTTTGTACCTATCAATATCTGGTTAAAGGAAGTAAAATTCAAAGCAAGTTAGAACTTTAAAACTCAAAATTAATTCAATTACATCTTTACAAAGTCAGTGGAAGGGGAGCAATTGTTAAAAGAACATTTCAAAATGACTCAACTCTTTTACAAAGTATATTTTTGCTAGCCTGAGACAAGAAAATGAAGCAGTTATCACAAAACGTTCTGTGTGTGTGTGTGTGTGTGTGCCTTCCATTTTTTTTATGTAAGGGCGGGCATATGAATTTCATAGGTGTTCTGCTATTTGACTATTTTTGATAAGGAACATAACTGTACAATATTTTTATACTATTCATGAAGAAATTTAAAAAATTCAGAACACTAACAGCATGGAAGCTAACTTCCTTAAGCAAAGAAAGTGTCGCAAGAGAAATGCACTTCAAAGACTAGCTTTTATAGACATTTACCTTCCCCCAATTCTAGGCTGGTATAAACACTAAACTCTTCATTTGCAGCTCTGGGAACCCCGCTGTGACTGTAAAGTAAAAACTACTAGCGGGTGCAAGAATGGAAATAGTATTCCAGCCCTGACATTTTTGTACAGATTTCAGCACCACTTTTCCTTCGTGAGTCACAATCTCCTTTACTGGCATTTAAGGTCAATGATCTAAATTTACCCTGTTTCAAATCATTTCAAGTATAAGCAGGTTTTGTCGTGATTTGCATGTTCTTTATGGAAGTAAAGTTCTCTCTCCCCTTGGAATTCAAATCTGCGCCCTAGAAATCCGCATTTAAAGTGTTTACTTTGTCAAAGATGGAACTTTGTGAGCCAGAACCGAGTAAACTCTTCTCTGAAAACTCTGTTGATCTTTCACAGCAATTTTTTTCCCAAAAACCTGAAATCAACGGCTACTCCCCCACCCCCAGTGCATTCCCTTTTTGTTAAGACGTGTTAGTACTTAAACTGCTGGGGAGAGCATGATGTGACTAGAGCTAAAACAGAATTTTCCCTTGCTTCTCTTTCTTTCTAGCAAACCCACTTCTCCAAACGGAGCAGAGTACCATCAGGTTGTTGGTAAAATGGTTGAAGTCTTTTAGCAACTATTTGACATAACAAGAATCCCCATCCCCTACCCTAGACTAGAGGTAGGTAGATGACATCTTGACAAGACACGCCTGTTAGAGACCCAGGTGCCCAGCGCGGAGCTTGGGAAGGAGGGAGGGGAAGGGGACCCAGGGAGGCTGGAGGTTGGGGAGCCTTCTGCAACCGGAAGAAAGGGCTCAACGTGGGCCTTTATATTAAAGGCGAGAGAAATGGGTTGGACAAGGAGAAGGGCTGCTCTAGGCGCAGGGGGCAGCGTGGGTGGGGAAGAGCGTGTCAGAGAGCGTCCCTACCGCGACCGACAACCCTCACACCTGTGGGGGCAAAGAAGCCCGGGAGCCAAGTCCAGGCGCGCTGGCCGGAGCTGGACTCGCCCCCCCGCCCGCAGATCCTGCGCGGCCCACGCGCAACCGCGGGAGCGGAGCGTGCCCAGGGCGTTCAGGCAAGCGCGGGGCTGCAGCCTCAGCATTGACAAAGAGAATGGCTTCCATGCTCCACTGCTCTGAACTCGGGAAGCGCCCCACCAGGAGGGCGTGGGCCGTCAACACTGGATCTGCGTTTACTTCTTCATTACGGACTCAGAGAGACAGGGAGGCGGGGATGTCTGCGGGCAGCAGAGCGCGAAGAGGACGCAGGGCAGTTGCTGCCACGTGAAGGGGCGCAGAAACAGCCGGAAAGGTGGATGGGTGGTGGGGCACAGCGGCTTGGCAGAAAGGGCCAAGGGGGCAGCCAACGGCCGCGCGGTGGCCTAAACAGTCAGTCCCGGTTTAGCTAGTTCGGATTGGAGAACCCACACTAACTTCGCCGAGACCATGGGAAGCGTTCCTCCGCCGCAGTCGCCGCCTCTAGCAAGTCCCTTGTGGCCTGACGCCGCCACCTCCTCCCCGAGAAGTGGGGGGAGGGGAAAGAGTCGCGGGATCTGTGCGCCGCTACTGTGTGAGCTGTTGTGGTCCCGGGGGCTCCCCTTTTCTCTGCAGTCTGTAGGAAGCACCCTTAGGCTCCCCAAGACCCCGTCTCCCTTCTGTTCGTCCCCAGGAGGGCTACACAAAGCCAGCGAGGGGAAGTTTCTGTCTGTTAAGTCCCCCTGCCATCCCCTCCTCTCCAGCCCTCTACAAGAGCGGGACTTCGCTTTGAAACCGACCTGCCAAGTGCTGGCAACCGCAAGATGACTCGGTTTAAGGAGTCGGCCGAACAAAGTCGCATCTCACTTGCCCCAGGTATCTCCAGGTACTTGTCTGCCTACTAGCTCCCCAGCCAGAGAACTCGCCCGCAACCGGGCTGCGAGCGGCGGGACCAGAGCGGGGGTTGGGGGGAATGCACCAAGAGAAGCTGCCAGCGGACCCTCCCCTCTTTGGACAGTGGCCTTTCCCGGTACAGTGCCCTCTCGGAGAGCCCAATCTCGGGATCTGCGTACAAGAGAGCTACAGAGAGCTGTCCCAGGCACAGAACCCAGAGCCTCAACCCGGGTGTCGGGAAAGGGGTGCGAGGCCCAGACGGGGAGGAGGGGGGCGAAGAGCGCATACTCACAGTCTCTCGGCGTTGCGGGGGATGTTCCTGGGCACACTGCGCAGCGCCAGCCCGTGACAGTCCACTGTGCTGCCGGAGCAGGAACACTGCGCGGGGCACGCCTGCGGCGCCACCTCGGTCAGGACAGTCAGCACTAACCCCAGCGACAGGGACAGCGTCTGCCAGCCAGCGCCGCGCATCTTCCTCCTCCGCCTCCTCCCTTGCTGGCGCCGTGGGGTTTTTCTTTAGCTGGTTGCTCCGAGGAAACCGCGCAGTGTCTGAGGCCGCGTACCAGGTGCGGGGCTAGCAGCCCAGAGTGCCAGGGGAAATGTCCACAAAATAATATGAAACTGATAATATTCAAGGCTCTGGAGCCCTCCCAGGCACAGGTCTTCCACCTCCCTCTCCACCCCCTCCCCCTCGAGCAGGTCAGGGAGCTCCTCGGGCAACTTTAAGTCCTGAAGATCAGTCGTCCTGGCCCAGGCTGCAAGGAGACTGGAGAGCAGCGGGGAGGAGATACGGCGTGCTCTGTCTCACAAGGATCAACTTGGCGGTAAAAGAGCTGGAGTTCCCAACGATCGCAAATATGCAGGGACTGAGGGGGTGGTTTCTGATCACAAGCACCCCTCTGCAAATCCGATTCCAGAGAGGAGAGTACGAGGCAGAAGATGGGAGCTCAATAGGAATGGTGGCTCCTAAGTGGACTCTCCGAAGCTAGAAGGCGCAGGAGCGCCACGGGCGCAGAGCCGAGCGCGCCAGGCTACTGGGCATGGCGCGCGGAGGGCGCACAGGGCAGACGCGCAGCCCGGGGGCGCGGGGTGGCGCTGCGGTTCAGCGGGCTCCTCTCACTCTCCAGGCCTCTCCCCAGCCCGCGGCTCTGTAGTAGCCCGGACCGGTCCTCGAGATCTCCAGACAGCAGAGAAAGGTTTGCAAACACACATGCACGTCGCTGAAGGATGGTAGGCAAACCCGCCTCCTGGCCGGCGTCCTTGGCGACGCTCTGCAGCAGGGCCTGCCCCGAGGTCACGCAGAAAAGACAAAAGGGCAGTGGAACCACTGAAGCCAGGCAGGAATATCCACTAGTGAGCACCGCAGCAGAGAAAATCCAAGAGGCCAAGTTGAGGACTAAAGCTCCTGAGAAGACTGGGTGGGACTGGCTGGGGCGGGCCGGCCGGAAGGAGGGGGAAGCAGAGGCCAAGGCCAAGGAGGGGCACCCAGGTCCTGCGGGGTGTCCTGGAGAATGACTAGGTGGTGGCAGGCGGGCGGATGGGATCCGTTACTCCGGGCACAGCCCAAGCGCAGCTGAAAGGCAGTCGTGTGTGTTCGTGAGTATCAGCTCCTCTGGTCTCCCGGATACGCCACAGCTCCGCAGCAGACACCTGATGGTAAAGGTGGAGGAAACTGGAGCCTGCTCCTGGCGGGCGCAGCGCTCAGCCGCCCCTCGGCAGCCTCCCACAAGTGGATCCTCCTTCTCAAAGTGCAGGAACTTTTCCAAGGCTTTGAATCTCGTCCCCCACCGCCACAGTGGGAGCCCGACGTCTCGACGCCGCCCGGCTCCTGGCGCTGCACCTGACTCGGCGGCCGCAGTCCCGGGCAGCCGGTACCTTCCAGCCTCTTCCCCTCTCCCGGCTGCTTTCCGTGCCTCCTGCTCGCTCCGGGGAGGGAAGGGAAGGTGAGGGAAGACGGAGACAGAGAACAGGGACTCGCTGTTGACTCCGGAGTCCCTGGCAAGTGTCTAAACAATAGGACAGACGCAGCAGTCTAAGTCTCCTTTGGCTGAAGGGAAGGTGGGTTGTTGCTGTAACTGGAGTTGTTCTCTCCGGCTGCCCGGCGCTGAGCGCGGCCAAACAAAAACCCGTCCCGCGCCTCTGGCGCCGGCCGCGGGCCCCGGGACGCTCCCCTTTCTCCTCAGCGCTCCCGCCGTGTCGGCAACGCGCGGCAGCTCCGGCCTGCGCCCGGGAGCCGCGGCGCTCCCATCACTCGCTGCCGCTGCTGCCGCTACTGCGGTGGCCGCCGCTGTCTCCGCCTTTTTTTTTTTTTTTTCAAACCACAGTCTGCGGCAGCCACTGCCGCCGCCGCCGCCGCCGCCACTGACACTACCGCCAACCCCTGCGGTCCGGGCGCTTCCTAAATAAATAACCCCAAGTACGAAGTTGAGGAGGCTCGGGCTTTATATAGCCACCGGAGCCCCCGCCCCTTAGCCCCGCCCCACGAGGTCCGGCCCCGCCCCCTGGCTGCGCGCTGGGAGCCGGCACCTCGCGGGGGAGAGGTGAGGCCCGGGCTGCCCTCGCCTGGCGGCTGCGGCGCCAAACCGCGCGCGTTCCCGTGAGCCCGCCCGGGTTAGCGCACTTGCTCCCACACCGGGCAAAGTTTGCCCGCGGAAAGGGGCTGTAGGGACCTCTCCTCCAACTGTTTGGCTCCAGAGGTGACCCGGACTTAGAGATGGTCGCTTGCAGCGGCAGAATGGGGAGAGGGCGGCTTTGAACGCAGTTCATAAATAAACAGCTCTCCAGGGCCTCTGCTGCAGCTTTCGCGATCCTAAGGGGCTGCTCAGTGTTTGCAACGCAGCAAGAGAGAGACGGAGACGGAAAAAATTATGATTTAAATTTTTAAAAAAATTCTACCGAAATAGATCTGCCTGCGCTCACAGACACACATGTGTATTTTTGGGTGCTGAAAAGTTCAGAGTTTTTGCAAGTTGGAAAACAGCATTTTTCAGGCTTCTTGCTTGGCTTTCCATCTCCCATCCACCCCCCTTCTGTTTAACCCCTTCCTTATAGTCACACACTCAACACACTCTGCCCAGTTGAGGATTGAATATTCAATATGCTTACATAACTCTAAAAGCAGGAATGTGTCTGTGCGATTTTACTCTCTGATGGGGGAAAGGAGGGAAGAAATAAATCCCTAGCAACGCACGTTATACCAGAACGTTTCCTTTATTTCAGGGCAGTTCTGGGTATTTTTTCCCCACTATGTTTTGAAAGAGAATTTCCACGTTTCTTCTTTTCTCTTTAGTGTGATGTGTGTCTGGCAACAGCTATCACTCTCCCGCCCCCCAGCAAAATCAATGTCACTACAGGTTTGAAATGACATCTCAATGAGAGGACGCCTTCCCTGGGATTTAAAACGCCTCACCTCCTACTTCCTCCTCCCATTTCACCTTTAAAAAGCTTCCCAGGGATTTTGTGCAAGGCCCTAGCTTAATCCAGCCTTACTTAACAGTATGGCAATTATTTGTACGATTATTTGTAGCTTCCTTGAAAGCAAGAGGACTTGTCCAGTTCATTTGTGTTTCCATCATCTAAGGATATGCCTGGCACATAAGGATTTCTTTTAACTCAAGAACATTCTCTCCAATATCATAATTAACATTCTTTCCTAGTTACATTATTTAAAAATGTCCTGTCATAATGGCTACATCTGCCTCATTTGAAAACTTGAAGCACTTTTAGACATTTCCAAAGACAAGGTAGTGTCAGAAAACTAAGTTGGAATTCATAGAATTACTCTTTTTTTTTTTTACACACACCTTTTTTTTTTTATTATTAAGTCATATATACATAGATCATGAATACATTTATGCCTTTGTGGGATTCAATGTGTTGATTATTTGTACAAATTGGAGTGCCTACATCCTACTAATCACCATGGATTTCACCCCATTTACTTAATCACAGTGTTAAGACATTTGTGTTCTATACTTGATAGATTTGACTTGTACCCTTGCATTATGCTCCATAGGTGTGGTCCCACCATTATGTATATCCAAAAGACAAAAAACACTTGGCAACAAAGATATTTGCACCAGATTGTTCATTGCAGCTCAATTCATAATTGCCAAGTCATGGAAGAATTACTCATTTTAATGCCATAGATTTATGTTGCTCTGTTCTTTTAACACTTCAAAATATTTGGCATTTATTAACTCATTTGTCCTAGAATTTTGCTTAAAGATCTGTTATGTAACTTCCATAAGAAGGAAGAGAAAGGAGAATCCACCTCACACTTTTTGTAAGGAAAAATGAGATAAAGAACAAACACTCACCATTGAAGGAGTCTTCCCCCTACTATTTCTGTAGTCTGCACTAGTAATTAAGTGGTTAAAATAGATTTATTGCTACCCTAATTCATTTAATCCACAACAAGATGTATTTGTGTTGCCCTTTATCCACCACATGGAATCATTGTTCTGTATTTGAATTGCAAGAATATATCCTGCATTCCCACTATTTATAAGTAATATTGATATCGTTGAATAAGTGAAATTCATAGACTTGAGTTCAAATTTGATTCTCTCTGGCTTACTTTCCATTCCGTGGGAAGCTAAGAGGGAGCTAAATAACATTCATAGCAACATGCCTACATAATTCTCAGATTTAAATAAGATATGGCCAATGAATTTCATTAAGAAAAAATGGAATATTATAACTAATTTCTGAGAGGCATAGCACTTTTTTGTCATCACCTTTTCAGTTAATAAAGGGAAATTTACACTTGAGCAATCACATTTCTTGTTCTAAAAAATATTATTATATTATTCATTATGACTGCAAGATGTTTGTTGAAGGCTTTGCATGTTTCAGTAATATTAACTTTTAAGTCTTATTTTTTTCTAGATTTCTTTTTCCCAAATGAATCACTCAAGAAAGCTTCTGTGGTGCCTCTTGTCACCACACGAGGTCTCCATAAATCCTGACCTGGATTAAGCAGAAGTTGGATCCACTATAGTCAGCATTCAAGTCTCCTAAAGAAATCCAGTTGTTAGAATAATTTAGAAACAATTTAGACACTTAAATACCCACTCAGATTTAAAAAATTCTCCCAATTTGAATTTTTATACCAATAAAGGTTATGAAGTTAGGTTATGTGGCCACAGGGAGTAATAAAGAGAACTGATGAAAAAGCAGTAAATATGAATAAAATATATAGCTCTCATTTAAAAATAAAATTAGGTAACAACAATAGCATTGATCAAGTTCCTAAAACATACAGAATAATTTGGTGGGCTTCACAGCATTCAGGCTATCATCTATCTCTTTTTATTGCAAAATGCATTCATTTTAATTATCTAATTTTTCTACCAATATCATTGTTTTAGAAATGTAGAACCCTAGTATCACAAATACTTAGATTCAATGAAAATTTGTTTCATGCCTACTAAGTGGACCAAGCTATTTGCAAGCGTCAAACCACAGGGATGGTTGCTATTTGACTCTGTACAGCAAAGAACATTGTTCAGTCAGGTCATAACTGATTAAATGAAAAAGCTGTCACAAGAGGCTGAGCTTCCTGACTTCAAGCCTCAAAGGGTTCTATCAATACTCCACCCATCAGCATCTATAGATGACCTTCTGGAACACTTAAGGATGGAGGATTCTATAGTTTCTCAGGAACTACCACCCTCTTATGGGAGATGTTCATGCCTCTGTTTACAATTATCTGAAAGAAGCAGTCAAGAGCTAGGGTACTCAGCACCAGCACTCCAAGGATACTGAAACGCAACCTGCTTCTGGAAAGAGCTTTAGCTTTGAAATGATTCTCTAGGTCAGTGTGCTGCAGAGTCTAGTCCCTACATCAGCGCATCAGAGAATGTAGTTAGAAAGGGAACCTCTCAGATTCCCACAGAATCAGAAATTTTGAGGGTAGAAGGCAGAAGTCTGTGTCCTAACATGCCTATGAAGTGGTTTTGATGCTCGCTAAAGTTTGAGATCCACTACTCTAGAGCCTGTCTATGGTCTGTGGTTGTATCTGAGTCACCTGCCTATGGAGAATGAAGCAGCACAGAATGAGAGAGAGCACCTGTTATCTTGGCTTCAGCTTCTGGTTCCTGGGGTTTGACCATTGCACGTTCCTGCTAACCTCTAGGGGGCACCAAAATATCTTCATGTACAACCCCAAGGAGGCAACAAGACCTTAATTGGATTTCCCAAGAAATGGCGTTCAGAATTGGAAAGAGCTTTCTAATTATTACGTCAGCAACCTGCCCTAATTATCATGTATCCATCAGTTAAAAATGTGGCGTATTTTCTTTTTATTTTAAGTTTAATTCTGCCTACGTATGGGAATAATGATTTCTACTTTTCATGATTTTTGTAAAGATTAAGTGAAGATTAAGACAATGCCTGTCAATCTAACAGTTCAGAGCCTAGCATAGAGTTAGATGCTTATTAAATAAAGGGTATCTTTATTATTTCACTATCACTATTACTATTAATAGGTGAAATGTTCTAACATATTTGTGCTGTAAGAATACATTATATATTTTTATTAACTATTACTGTGATCAAGTACTTTCTTGTACTGAACCCTGGGAAAGGCTGGGCTGGAGATTTAAGACGAGAAGAAAAAGCCCATTACAATAATCAATTCCTGCCCAGAACTGCATTATTTCATGATAAACACAGGGGTGATGGATATAGTTTCATGATATATACATCCCTCAATATAAACTACTCTTTTGCAAGGGTGAAGTTAGTTCGTTCCTGTCACAATAGAAGCTTGTTGGTTATGTAGTGAAATTAAAATGAAAAGTTCTGGATCTGCTTATAATGGGAAATGCTTGGGGAGCTTTGAATATGTCCTTGCTTAGAGCTCCTTGCCTTAGTTTCCCCACTTACACTGTGTTGAGATTAGACCAGGCAAACCATCAAGTCTTCTCAATTATTAGTGATACTAAAACCATATTTATTAAGTATGTCTGTTTTCCAAACACTGGGATGGTTAGATTCTCTCTCTTAACTGCTTTAATTTTCACGACAACCTTGTGAGTTAGAGACCTTTTTTTTTTAGAGACAGTCTCACTTTATTACCCTTGGTAGAGTGCTGTGAAATCACAGCTCACAGCAACCTCCAACTCCTGGGTTTAGGTGATTCTCTTGCTTCAGCCTCCCGAGTAGCTGGGACTACAGGCACCTGCCACAACGCCTGGCTATTTTTTGTTGTTGTTACAGTTTGGCCGGGGCTGGGTTTGAACTCACCACCTTCAGTAGATGGGGCCGGCACCCTACTCACAAAGCCTCAAGCACCACCCGAGTTAGAGACTATTTTTACCCATGATTTACAAAAAAGAAAAGTGAGGCTCCTAGGAACTCATTTACTTGGCTATGTTCTTAACTTCTACCAAGCAGCAAAGTAGGCCCCAGAATTTTATGCCAAACCCCATTGTACAAACACTGTAATACGCTGCCTCTCAAATTCTGTGATTTGCGTGTATGGTGCAATGACTTTTTCTATATATAATTAAAACAAAAATGTACTGAGGAGGAGAGAATGTAGTAGTTTAAATATGTAAAATACTTCAGCAAGAGCAAAAAAGAACGTGCAGATACTAGAGAAACTATAGTGGAAAAAAATAATGCAAAAGATAGTTAACACTCCAGGAAACAGGTTAAAAAAAAAAAAAAAAAAAAACTCACACACATAAACATTAAAAAGCCGAAGGGAAAATACACACAAAAAAGTTTAATAGTTTTATGAGGTTAAAATTAGTTTTAAAGAATTTAACCATTGAAGAATAAGAAGTGCAGTTGTAAATAGTTTTAAATTGCCTAATCTTTTCACTGTATGAGGTTTAATATTGTGCCTCTTGGATTTTCACAAAAGAAAAGAGAAATCTTTCTGTGTTATTCAGGAAGGAAGGGACAGGAACCCCTCACACCTCCTGCAGGCAATCCTCCTGCTAGATAGAAAAGGTTGACCTTCCTCCTATGGGGT
The DNA here is from genome assembly GCF_027406575.1 of Nycticebus coucang. Lineage (NCBI taxonomy): Eukaryota > Metazoa > Chordata > Mammalia > Primates > Lorisidae > Nycticebus > Nycticebus coucang. The sequence goes on from NC_069802.1 coordinate 29,781,862, forward strand.
CGTAATATCAAGCTAAAATTACAAAGAAACTCACTCCAGTCTAATATCAACTCAAAATAAATATTTTTCAAACCCAAAGCTAAATATTCCACATTTTAGATAAAAATCAGCTCTGATTAACAGAGGGAGTTCATAACCACTATTGAAAAAATATAGCTTAAAGTAAATGCTTGCCTGATGACCAAAAAGCGATTTTCTCCTATAAAAATTCACATCAGTATCTTAGCAGAAGAGTTGATAAACTTTCTTTCAAGAACCGTATAGTACTGCCTTTTAGATTTTGCAGCCCAGTAGGCAAAATCAAGGATATTATGTAGACATGTAATGTAAGAAAAAGAGAAATCACATTTGCACAAATGTCTCATGGACATGATTCAAAATATAACAATTGATTATCATTTTTTGTAATAAAGCCGACCAATGAAAATTATGGAATTTTTTTTTAAGATACCGTTTTCATTTAATGGGGTTTCCTGTCTCCAATGGCTTGCACAATTTCATATGTAAAAATTATTTTCACTTCTCCTTCCTTTGCCCTTCTCTTTGCCTCTTCCTTTGCCCTTCTATGAGGGGCCATGCCCCTCCCCTGCAAGCCTCCTCATCATGCCTTGGAAAATTGAGGAAATCAAGGCCTTTCTGCTCACAGCCAGACCCAAACGTGAGGATGCCAGGTCTGTCAAGATCAATAAAAATAAGCATATGACATTGAAAGTCTGATGCAGCAGATACCTTTATACCTTGGTCATCACAAAGAGAGGGCCAAGAAACAGAAGCAGTCTCTGCCCCCTGGTTTGGCAGTGAAGGAGCTGAAATGAAGCAGACATGCCGATTTGAATTGCATTAAATTTTTAAAAATAAATAATAAAGGCTTTTAGCTCCCTGGCTGTATAAAATCGTATGAGGAGACAAAATTGGCCTGGTGCCAGTAGTTTTCAAATCCCTGCCTTTGTCCAAAGATGTAATTATCAGTATAGGAGGTTATAGTTTCTTAAGAGGTTATATTCAAAGGGATGCTATAAAGATAAGAGTTCTGGCTGTTCCACGATGAGCAGTGTCTTCCTCAGTACGATCGACCCCAGCACTCCCTGTTCCTTTAGCTGTGGAATCTAATTCTGCAAGAGCATTCTCTGAATGCTCTTGCAGAATTTAAATTCATTTAATTTTAATACAAAATAAATTAGTGTAAGATCCGTAGTATGCTGATATCCTTCCATGTAAGTATGCTTATCTGTTGAGCAGATGGTCCTCATGTATGAAATTGAGATAATAATAAGTAACATTTATTAAGCATTTATTATGAACAGGCATTATCCCAACGTTTTATTTTCTCCTTTAATCTTCCTTGAAAACTGTATTACCTTAGAGCAAAGAAAGGTGAGGGACAGAAAGGTTGAGGGTAAGTAACCTGCTCAAAGTTATACATTCAGGAAAGGGTGGAGCTGAGCTCTGAACCCAGAAAATCATGGCCCAGAGCACTGGAACTCTTCCTAATTCATGAATCAAGACATTTATGATAAATAAAAGCTATGTTTGTGAAAGCACTAAATACCAAAGTATCACATTTTCTATTTGCATTTTCTACATCACATTATTTTTAAATGAAGATAGTGACAAGAAGACCACATGCCAGCGTTTAGTCAGGAATCACTGCAGTGAATATAATCTGATTTGACCCAAGTCTCTTTATCCCATTCTTTTCATATTAATAGGATTATTTTATTTCTCTTTCACGACTTGAGATATGCTCTCCTTAGTTACATAAAACCATAGGACTATTTTCTCACCAACACATGGACATTCTACAACATTTGAGACAGGAGTGAAAAACTACTCTGTGAATTTAAGCAAATTTATTCCATGAGGAAGAATTTTTTATATATAAACGAAGAAGTTTAACTTTCCCATAAACGCAATGCATGAAGACAGAGGCGCCACTTTTAGATCGTACTAACTAGTCACATCTTGTTTTGTAAGAAAGATCAGCTGAAAGGGGTGGGTTTTCTTTATTGTAAGTATGAATTAACACAACTGAAAAATGTTGCAAGTTTGATTTCCCAAGCAATGCCATAAAAATTATGAAAAAATCAAATGAAATTCTAATGATATTTGAAAAACGTACAGCAAAATAACTTTGAAAAGCTTGTTCATTCGTTATTTGCTCCATTTGGGGATTAAAGTAGATAGTATGGCCATAAGTCATCGGGGATCACAGCCATAGCCATCTTTTCTGCCCACTTACACCATGTGCACACATGTGTGTATGCTAGTCATTCACTTATATATTCACCTTCCTCGGGGTCTTTGGCTGGGCATTACTAGTTTTCACTTTCATTTTTTCTTCCTTAACCAACCATATGTGGAACATAAGAGATTGTATATTACCCTATTTCAAAGTGGTTGCAATGGTTAAATAAGTTAGTAAGCACTTGGAGACTTTCAGTAGGGGAGGAAGTAGCTCACCTTCCCGTGCGCTGCTCTTTATGTTTGACCAAATGCTATAGACATAATTCCCTGGGCAATGTCAAAAGAACTCAGAGAGTTGAGGAGAAGGTGAACTGACTGAGGGAGCTCATGACCTGAGGGATGACAGCTCAGTGAATTCCCAGGATTTTCCTTCTGTTCCACATAGTGATGGGGAGGCAGCAAGCCCACGAAAGACTTAGTGGGGAGCCCACCGCCTTCTCCACACATAGGGTACCATCCAGCTGTGCTCTACCTCAAGAAGCAGTTTCAATGTCACCACAGGCCAGCTCAGGGTCTTGCTGTTCTCCACTCAGCATTGCAGGAGACCCAGCCTCAGATCTTCTGGCTCTCACCTGCTCCATCCCTCCCCATTGGCGAAAGATGACCCAGAACTCTCTTCAACTCCCATGTCAGCACTAGGAGGAAAGGAGCAGGAGCAGAAGCAGCCCCCAGGAGAGTCAAGGAGACCAGAACTATGAAGGCAATGCTGTTCCAAACTAAACTGCCATTGCTCATTGAGTTCACATCTGAATGGTTATTGGAACTAAAGTCCTCAGAAGTAGGCCAGAGCCTACATGTTAAACATAAATATGATGATTACGAGCTAAAATAGAAGGTCAAAGTCGGAGCAAGAGTTTCCTAACCTAATAACCACTCATTATATTAATAATCCAGTAAAACCAACCACAATCTGAATGAGAAAAGACAACCGCATGATGTCAACTGATGCCTATCAGATGTTGGACGAAAATATCAAGGCATTCCTGGATTAAAAAAAAATAAGAAGAAAAAAATAAGAAAATTTGTCTTGCTAGCAGACCTCTCCTAAGAGAATGGCCAAAGGCAGTTGTCTAAGACAAAAGAAAATGATGAAAGAAGAAATTTTGGAATATCAGAAAAGGGAAGAAGAAAACAATGGAAAGGGTAAAAATAATGGTTGTGGCAACATACTTTGCTCCTGTTGCACTTTTCTAAATCAGGTTCTTCTTTTAAAAATGTTTTGTACTCAGGCATGTATACTAGTGCTTTTAAAAAAAAATTTTTTTTAATCTTTAAATCTTAAAGAAAATTTTAACTTGAGGATTTATGCATAAGGTTATAACCTGATGTGTGTGTATATACATACATACAAAACACACATATGTGTATGTGTGTATATATATAAGTAGTATATGTGTGTGTGTATAAGTATATATACATGTAAGTATATGTACTACATATATATATATTTCTGACCTATGCATAGTATTTGATATTTATGCTTTTTGCTTAGTCATTAATTTACAATGATATCTTTTTATTTTTCTGCTCGATATTACTATAAACTCAATTTATTTATTTATTTTCTTTCTTTTTTTTTTTTTGAGACAGAGTTTTAGTTTGTCACCCTTGGTAGAATGCCCTGGTGTCATATCTCATAGCAACTTCAAACTCTTAGGCTCAAGTGACTCTTTTGCCTCAACCTCCTGAATAGCTGGGACTATGAGCACCTGCCACAACGCCCAGCTATTTTTAGAGACGGGGTCCCTCTCTTGCTCAGACTGATCTCAAACTCACGAGCTCATGCAATTCACCTGCCTCAGCCTCCCAGAGTGCTGGGATTACAGGCATGAGCTACCATATCAGCCTATAAACTTAATTTAATCTTATCAAAATGTGGACAGATATAAGATGCACAAATGTAGATATTTTACATTTATTTATTTATTTATTTATTATTTATTTATTTTTGGCTGGGGCTGGGTTTGAACCCACCACCTCCGGCATATGGGGCCGGTGCCCTACTCCTTTGAGCCACAGGCACCACCCTAGATATTTTACTTTTTTCAGCAGTTTTATAATCAAATGTATTTATTTATAACTGTAGATTAAAACCTATTAACTCTGACAACTAAGGTAAGAAATTTGAAGAAGCAATCTTTATAGGGTTTAAAAACCTTCTTTTAAAACCATATTGTAATCACATAAGAAATAGATTCATAAATTGAAACCTGCTTAATTGGCAATTAAAAGCTGTAGGGCAATGTTGTCTCTCTGTATTTTCAGAATTAAATTCCAGCTGTTTGGAGAAAGTAACCAGAAGATTGAGAGAAACTGCCAAGTATCCTGGGGAGAAATTAGCCACTTTCACTTTCATTATTCTAAAATCATTGTGCCACCTGCAGTAACCATAAATACTACAGATGAAGTAAAAAATCTCAAATTTTAAAGTTCACCTGCTATTCACAGGGTAAAGTATCACATCTTTCTGGGTCAAAGGGCCAACAAGTCAGTGCAAAAATAAATTTGATCTAATATTCATGATCCGTAATGTTTCTTTGCCAGTTTAGCAAATGAATGTCTCTAATATTTATTTTATTTGGAAAAATGCTCCATTTTCAGTAAAGAAAGTGATATGTCTAATGTCACTATAGCGATCAGGATAGTCTAGAATTGTAATGTAGCAACAACTCCTAACTCCTTATGGCTTATAACAACAACAATCGTTTCTCCCTCATCTACCTGTCTGTTGGACACTGACTGAAAGTCTAACTTAAAGTTACTCTTCCTGGACTCAGGTTGCTGAAATAGCCACTGTCTCAAACATTGTTTGTCCTTATAGAGTCTTGAACTATGAAAAGCTTCAGCCTGAAAATGGCATCACACATCCGACCAATTCATCCATTGGTCGAATCTACTCACACGGCCCATTTACCATAGGTGCTCATGAGGATGTAAACTAGAAATATTTGGTGAACAGAATTAAGGACTACCACTCTCTGTCTTTAAGCTCACCAAATATTTATTTCAGTCTACCCACCTCCCATGGGCAAAATGTACTCAGCCTGTCTCCAAAGACATCAGTTCAAAAGACTTGTTTTGCGAGGGCATCAAGCTCAAAGCCTGTGCTCTTCAGGTAGGATGCAGAGTCCAGGTCAAATCCAATTGGGATTTCCTTTGCTCTGGACAGGCATGAACTTAAAAGATTAGTTACTTTTCCATGCTCTCCAAATGTATAGCATTTGGAGAACAGGGACAGAATAACTGCATTAGTTAAACACGTCCGTTTGAAAGACACAAATCTGATACACAACAATTTTGAAATCTCCCCAGGCAAAGGTGATGAGGACCTTCTCCTTTAGGAGATGGGAATGGGACGGGAAAGCTTCTTCACGGCATCTTGGCATTACTCTGTGGCAGGAAAGTCTGAAGTCCATTATTTTCCCCGTGATCTTGGCTGTGCGTATTTGCCACATCTGTGCTATGTTAGGTAAGAATACGTCATCCTTACGGAGCCTCTCTCTGCTCCATGCCCACAAACAGAAGAGAATGATGGGTCATTCACTGTAAGTCTCTCACAGTCTCAGACCTTTAAAATTCGGGTTTGCATTTTCTCCAGTTGTACACTTTTGTTAATAATATTCTGGGGCTTTTAATCTATTTGATTCAGTGTAAAACACAGTTCTTCTCTTGATACACTTTCTTAGACAGCTTTATCTTTCTGAATCTTCATACCCATGCCTCTCTCCTTCTAAGCATAGTCATGGGTACCTTGAGCTTCCCAGGAGCAGGAGAGAGAGATTCATATTCAACCTCATCCAGTGAATTGTGTTGTACAATTGTAAAACATCACCCTTGTAATCCATTCACAAGTTTTTAGCAATAGGCATGACTAGGCTTCCCAGGAGAAGGGAACAAATGAACATGTCCAAATATTTAAAAATGTTCAAATCAAGTTAATGAACTATTAAATAATTACACAATATGGTAATTAAATGTAATTTAATTACATTTAAATGACTTTATGGTGCTTAGATTTTTTTGGTTTTGGTATAAATTTCAACTTGAAAAAATTTTGATCTACAGCAGCAGTAGAAACAAAAATTGTGGACAAATTTCATACATAAAAGTCATCCATACTTAAATTTAAAAATGAACTCTGGATTTTTACATATCATGTTAAAACATGATGTTTACATTAACAAATTATCTGATCACAAATTGCTATCATTTCTACTATAATTTTACCAACTTTAAAAAGTGATATTTAAATCCAACTTCATTACTTATGTTGAACTTTTAACTCTTAAAAATGTATATTATTAAAAAGCAAAAAGAAGTATTTATTCAGTTTTTATCAAAATTTCTATTCCAAGACTGCATTTTAACTGTAAAATGGAAATAAATGTTAGCCAGCAATAAAAAGGCAACTATAACCCCAACTAAATAAGGGCATAGCATTCTGATAGATATTTCTCCAAAGAACATTTACTAATTGCCGATAAGGACATGAAAAGATGCTCAAAATCGTTAGTTGTTAGAGACATATGAGTAAAAACTGTCATGACATGCCACTTTATACACACCAGGATGGCTGTAGCAAAAGGACAAAAGAAGTATTAGGACAGATATGGAAAAACTGTAACTCTCCTACACTACATGTGGAAATATAAAATGGTGGCCTTGCTTTGGAAAATAGTTTGGCAGTTCCCACAACATTAAAAGTGGAGTTATCGGGCGGCACCTGTGGCTCAGTGAGTAGGACGCTGGCCCCATATGCCGAGGGTGGCGGGTTCAAACCCAGCCCCAGCCAAACTGCAACAACAACAACAAAAAAAAATAGCCGGGTGCTGTGGCGGGCGCCTGTAGTCCCAGCTACTCGGGAGGCTGAGGCAAGAGAATCGCTTAAGCCCAGGAGCTGGAGGTTGCTGTGAGCTGTGTGATGTACAGCACTCTACCAAGGGCCATAAAGTGAGACTCTGTCTCTACAAAAAAATAAATAAATAAATAAAAGTGGAGGTATCATATGACCCATCAATCTCACTCCTAGGTATATATCCAAGAGAACTGAAAACATATATTTGTCAGAGCATAAATAATAAAAGCCTAAAAGTGAAAACAAAACCAAATGTCCACCAACCATTGAACAGTTAAATAAATATGGTATATGCTTTATGTAAATGGAATATTATTAGGTTATAAAAACGAATGAAGTTCTGATATGTGCTAAACCTAAATGCAACTTGAAAACCTTGTTTAGTGAAGGAATCTAGACCTCAAAGGCCACATTTCCATTTATATGAAATGTCCAGACTAGGTAAATCGTGGACAGAAAGACTAGTGGTTTTCTATGGGCAGGGAGAAGAGAGGAAGAGGGAATGTCTGCTAATTGGTAAGGGGTTTCTTTTTGGGGTGAAGAAAATATTCTGAAATTAGATAGTGGACATGGTTGCACACTTGTAAATACTCTAAAAACTACTCAAGTGTACACTTCGAAAGATTAATTTTATGGTATGTGACTAATATCTCGATGAAACTGTTATTTAAAAATACGATTATGATGATGGTTGCCCAGGTCTGTCAATATCCTAAAAACTATTGAACTGACCATTTTAAATGGGTGAATTTTATGGTATGTAAAATTATCTCTATAAGACTGTGAAAAAAAAACGGCCAGAAAACAGTCGGTGTAGAAATTGGTGATTATTTGTAGTCTTCTTTCTCCTTCATAGTCCTAAAAACCATTTTTGTTTTCTTGTCCCAATGTCACTATATTTGTGGTAATGTCATTTTTGCTGTATATTTCTCAGATTCTGATTTAAAAACACATACAACATTTTAAAGATACATATACTTTTATTATTTATTTATTTATTTTGCAGTTTTTTGGCTGAGGCTGGGTTTGAACCCGCCACCTCTAGCATATGGGGCCGGCCCCCTACTCCTTTGAGCACAGGCACCACCCAAGATACATATACTTTTAAACTTTTAGAAAGTAAAATAGTCAAATTTAGATTTGTTTGATTAAGCTTCTGTTACCCTTACTGATACAAGCAGCGGTTCATTACAAGTAACTTAGTGGTACATATTTAACGTTAATTCAAATTTCACCCAAGATCACAATCACTCTTTACTTAGGGTCTGCAGTTAGTTTCTGTGGAGGAACGGACACCAGGCTTGCAAAGGACAGTTACTGATTCTTATCACATTAAAAGGACACACTGAGAACAGGACAGTCTCCTGGCAAGCCTAGGGACGTTTTATGACATGGGGACAATCCCCCAAGTAACTCAGTGTTCCGGAATGAGATAAGATTGGTCACTCACTAGTAAGCATGTGTTAAACATTGATGCTTAGTAGTTCTTCATGAGGGTTGTAGGGAAAGAACACGTGGGGAAAAAACAGGTGAGGCGAGCACATGGCCATCCTTAGGCCTGCAGCCCTCCTATGTAATGACCTTAACTCTCCACACCTGTTGTGTATGTCAATTACCTTAACTCTCCACACCTGTTGTGTATAACCTTAATAATAGCTGTTGCGGAGGGGGCTCAGGGCTACCCTTCAACTAAGGTTAGCCGCCTCCCGCAAGCTTGTACTTCTAATCCGTGTCACGCCTGGTTCCTTCCTGCGGCGACCGAGACCAGTGCCATAGGGGTCGCGACAAGTTCCTCTTTACTCTTTTCTAACATTTATTATCTTGTAGCCTCTCACCTAATCAAATCAAATTGCTCTTCAGTATTTAATAGGCATTATTATCATGTGTCTAGGTATGTTTATAAGGTCAATATTTTAAGTTTCTCTTTGCAAGTTAAAGTTGTTAGTTTGATCTCTGGGAAGATTTTTCAAAAACAAAAGCCAAAACCCCCAAACCCCCAAAACAAACAAAACTCTAATTTTTGGGAAAATGTCATTGCTCTTGGTATATTTGGCTATGTCAAATTCTATCTGCTATACGTATTTCTGGCTTTTGGCACAGATTTAGCTTGTATACATTTTAAATTATCAAGCATATTAGCGTCATTATAATAGCCATGGAAAACTCATGAATCAAAGTTGAAACCTGAGTGCTCGCTTCAGCAGCACATATACAAAGTTGAAAATTGAAAATTATCTTTTTCTTCCTTAGCCAGAATGCATACTTCCTACAGCAAATATAATACCAATGAAATCACCTTTATTATTTTCTTCTGCAAATTCAATAATACTTATGATAAATATTAGCTTTTCAATATAGCTTTTGTCCCTGGTACAAACAAGTTGAACTGAATAAATACTTTTTATTTATATGTAGCTTCTTTTTGTACATTGTTGCTCATTAAACTAGTAATCTTGTTTTTACTTCTCCATTTCAGATACTAATAATTAAAATAAATTTTTAAAAATTCATTTTACATAATTAGCTATGAAACAAATTTTGATTTTTTTCTGTTAAGCATTGTCCTTTCAGTGGTATGTTATAATCATTGTTATAATCAGCTAATATTGAACATATGATATTATTCTTTTCTATATTAGAATTTATTTATCATTGGAGAATGTTACTTATTGGCTGATAATTCCTCAGCCTTTTTAAGTATGAGTAATTGCATTTCTGAACATTTTTAATTGGAAATAATTTAAGCTATTTTTATTTTTATTAGATAACAATATTTTGTGTTTCTTTAACCAAAATCTTAAGTATTTCCAGTCATGGTACCTTCTGTAGTTGAGGGAAGAACTTACAGATTAGCTGGGAAACATGTAATGTAGTAATAATAGTCTTTGCAGTTGATTCAGAACAAAGAACAATTTCTGCAACTTTTCTCCTTTTAGAAAAGTTTTAATTTCAAATTAAATACCAACTATTCTACCATGTACCTCTAGTGAAAATTCATAGTCATTAATTGGAGTCAGATTGTGTTTTGCTAAAAATACGCCCGTGCTGTCAAAAGGATGTGACAGCCATTTTCCAGGATCAGAATTTGAAAAACATATTTAATGCTCTGGAGACTTTTGTCTTTTTCTTTCCGTCTGCCCATTTTACAAATACACTTTCCTTTATTCTCTAACAGAAGAAGATAGAATTTTTTTCTTCTGATTTGTGAATTTGGCATAAATAATTCTTCTTCATTCTCATCACACATCCAGTTACCAAGGAACATGAAGTTGTGGGGATTTCATCAGACCTGTTTAAACTATGGATTTGATAGAGAAAATCTCTCTTGTTCATTTATATTGTTTTGATCAGTAAACTTCTTTTAAATAAAGAGTATGTCCTGCCTCATTTGCACGTTTCAAACACACCAGGTTCCAGGAGATTCTGCCCACTTCCATGAGTCCTGGGTTTATAAAATTGTAAGCAGGCTGTTCTTTTGAAGATGTGCTGTTTCCTTTTTGTTCTTTTCCGTTCTGCATTGTTCTGTTATCTATTCCTATCACTATTTCAGTTTGAACATTCTAAAGTATTAATAGTGAAATGCGGCTTTTTTATTATGTAAAATGTGTAAATATTTGGTTGTCATCCAAAAACATAAATGAAAAAAGTAAAACATTGATAATTACAATTATTTTTGTGTTTTTAAAAGCTACCTTCTAAAACAAAGTTAGCAATTGAATAAGACAGATACATTATTTTTCTCTATTGCATTATATGCTATTTATTTTCTGTATATTATGTATTTTAAGATAAAAAGCTCATCAGTCTTATTGAAAGCAAAATAAAGTATCATAGTTGACATGTTAGGTGTGTATGTGTATACATCTACATATCCTTAAATAAGGTGAAGATTTTAATATTGGGAAATACTGTTTAGTTATAAGGAACTCTGCCATGTGAAACTATGTGTGGCTTACTCTATGTTAGGTTCTGTTTCTCTGTTAATATCTGTAATTACACACTCATGTCTTCTTTGTAGCTTTTTTTATATTACATTCTTTGCATACATCTCTGAATGACAGTGATGATTGCAATAAATTCCAAACTTCTGGTGCTATTTGCTGTGTATTATTGACTTTAGTTTCTGCTTGCATACACTTTCCCTTGTTCCCCTCCTAAAAGATATTCAGATACTCATTTGGGTATTTCCTGACCAATGCAGCAGACAGGATAAGAGAAAAAATGACCATCATCACCAGCTCTACAGTCTCTAATTAACACACATCAATAATCATTTTCAATTCCATGGATTCACCACCATTTAGATTTACTGAAGACTTATGCCCAGAATGGTATGACAGAAATATTCTCTCTCCCACTGGATATAAACAGCTGAGATCTACGTACATATGTAACTCCTTACTAAACTGACAGCCAGTTCTACAAATTTCAAGGCTACCCCCCCTTAACGTGAAGCTGACACTTTATCTTAAATGGCAAATAGGAAAGATAAAATGAAAATGAGCATACTTTAGATTATCATTTTGTTCTGCTTTGCTCTGAGACAGAGTTCTCCCTCTGTCATGCAGGCTGGTCATCAGCTTCCCACCTTAGACAATCCTCTCATCTCCGCCTCTCAGCGAGCTAGGATTACAGGCATGAGCCATGAAATCAATATTGTCCTTCCTTCCCCCGCCACTGTGGGCACAGTCATGCCATTGATATGGTCTTAGTGTTGAGCTTGGGTACGTAGCATGCCTTACGCAAAGGAATGCTAGCATTGTTAGGGCATATACTACAAGCAAACCTTTGAAATATGCTTGAGTGGTGGGGTTTGCCTTCTTGGGCTTCTTCCATTTCTATAAAGAAACACGTCTTGGCTATGCTTGTGGTCCACAGAGGATAAGAGACACAGGAAGCAGACCTGGTCCCCACTTTATGAGCTTTCAACGACGTCCAGTGAAGCCCACCCTCGATCAGCCAATTCTCAGCTGACCTAAAGATGTGTGAACACACACAATTATTGTTTTGAGCTGCTAATTTGGGCATGATTTCATAAAAATTATTATTGCGATAATATACCACTGTTATAGCTTGTGTTTCCTACAAATAACTTGCATCAATATTTCTTCTGGATAAAACAAAACAAAACAACAACAACAAAAAAAAACCAGAAATAAACAGCAAAGCACACACACAGCCACACACAGCAGAGGAACCAGAGGAGGCTAAAGCCAAGTCTCACTGGCAGATGCGGCTCCAGCTTCTGCTACAAGATAAGCTTGTGTTCAGATCATAGCGGCTGCGTGACCAAGGCAACGGTTAAATCTAGTAAGTCGGTTATCCAGAACTTTTTTATTGAGCAATAACTTCATAGAACACATCGTTCAGGAAGTCTTATTACCGTGTGTGAAAAATAAGAGCAAAGCCACTCTCAGCACATTCCACACTAAAAGTACATTTAGCTCCATCTTCCTAAGTAAAACATGTTACTCTGGTGTGCTTTAAAATATTCAACCTGGGAAAAGCAGCTAGAAGAGACTTCAAAAGATTTAAAAAATGTGTTTATAGAAGTGTTTGGAGCAGGTTATCAAGCGCTATTTCCATTACTGTTTGATGAGTGGCCAGACAGCCCAGCTACTTGCAATGTTTAGAATTTTCTGAACCTCAAAACTATGAAAATTTCAAACCAAAGCAGTATTCCTTAAGTAAGGAATGAAGACATCTATTGGTTCTCATAGACGAGAACACTGCTGGGGAATACGGGACTGCCCTGGGGGTGATTCATCCCCACACCCACCACGCTTACTTCACCAATGTCCTCTGATGACCTTGTACAGAGTAGGACTCTGTTACCTTCTACCAGAATAACCCACTCCACAGTACCCTACCTGTATTTCTTGTTTATAAACTATTTAAAAAATATATACTAAATCTGGCCTATCCACTTTTAGAAGGCACTAAAATGCATGCAATCTAATGAATAATTACATGTGTTTGAATTTAGAGTTCATGTACTCACACAAAATATACTCAGGAATGATTAGGATCAGGTTCTCAGCTCTCCTGGTTCTGTTCAGTTGTACCCAAGGCAGCAGGGGGACTGCTAAGGAGTTTCTAAGCAGACAGAATAACTTGATAAATGTTCATTAACTCAATTAACTCCTGATTTCTTATTTCTCTGCGATGCATTTACTGTATTTGAAGAATAAAAGAGTAAAATTAGACCTGATTTTATCTCCCACAGATTCCTAGACTGAGCAGATCATTGCTGAGCTCCTGAGACCTGTTAATTTTGGTCTTTAATTGCTATTTATTTCCATGGAAAGGTCCTATTTAACAGGCCTCTTTTAAATAGGCTTGTCATAGTCATTTTCTAAATCAGTAGCTCGCCATTATTTAGTGATTGCCATACTCTAATAGAGGACTGAAACAGTTTCCTGTATTGCTGCAAAATATTACTCCCAAATTACCACAAACATGCTGGCTTAAAACGACACCAGTCCTGGAGGTCCAAATTCCTAAAAACGGGTTGGTTGCAACGTTGCATTACTTCCAGAGGCTCTAAAAGAAACCATTTTCTTGACCTTTCCATCCTCTAGAGGTCTCCTGCATTCCTTGGCTCATGGCCTCTTTCTCCATCTCCAAAGTCAACAGTGTAAAGTCTTTAATTCTCTCTTTCTTTTACTTCCCTTCTTTGTCTCAACTCCTTCTTGGCCTCTAACTTTCTTTCTTCCTGCCTCCTTCTTTCCCTCATAAGATCTCTGTATTTACACTGCACATACATGTAAGTCCGGGATAACATCCCCACATCAAGACCTGCAAAGTCCACTTTAACATGACAGGTAAGACAGTTAGAGTTTGTGGCTACAGCATTTGGACATCAACACCATTGGAGGACATTCTGTCTACCTTAAGGGCCAAGACCACAAATATCGAAGAAACCTCTGCATATTCCAACTTTTAACAATACGAAGATTTTGAGAGGAAATAATAGTCAAATTTACAGAAAACTTGTTGCCAGCAACGTGCATAAACAGGTTATTATTTGCCTGACAAATAGTTTGAATTGTACACGATTCCTATATTATTATTTTTTTAATTTATTTTTTCTCACTTTATTGCAGTGTAATTGATAAAAGTTGCATATATTTAAGCTGTACATTATAATGTTTTGATATGTGTCTATACTACAAAATGATTACCACAAGCAAACTAAAGGGTGTCTTTTTGGAGTAAAAAATACATCTTGGAATTGATTCCTATATTGAGAGAGGATACCTGAGAAGGGTGAGGTCTAGGAGAACAGGTCTTCTCATGGAGACCACAAGGATACACCTGCAGGGTCCTCACCATGGTGACTCAGCTCTTGGGAATTTGTAGACTTAACTTCATGGAATTTGGAAATTTCCACTTCTGTGGGGGCTGGAACAGCATTTCCAGCTTGATTCAAACTCACCAATGAGAAAGGTAGCTGTGGGTTGGAACTTTTTGACTGGAGATAAAAAGGGAAAGACCAATACAGCCAGAGAGTGTGACCATTTCAAATTCTTCTATGCCATAAGCTCCACCAGCTGAAATAAAGCCCTTCCTCTTATAAACATGGTGTTTGGGTGCTCTTTCTCTCCATTGGGCCTTGTCTTCCTGCAACAATATTAATAAAAATACTTTATAATTTAAGAAATCACCCAGTTTTGTAAATTATAACTTATTTTGATAATAAGTTATAAATGCTTTGAGCAATATTCGTTGAAAGGTAGAATATGACCAAGAAAAAGCCAATTAGAGAGAATTTTTGGAAAGTAAAGTATGCATCTACTTTAGTGAAAGAAACGATTTATATTAGATTTCAATGCATAAAATTCTTAAGGTTTTGTTATTATAAAGGCATAATCTCAAAACATATGAGTAAGTGTTGTATGCTGTAGGATTATTTGAACAATTTGCAACAAAATTGATACTGACAAAGCCACTCCAATATAAATTTTGGCAAGAGTCGCAGCATAAGAAAACCATAAACGGGTCACATGGATGCACTGATAACAAAGTACTTTTTTTCCCTGAATTTTTAGAGATACATCCTATCTACCTGCTTAAAGTGGAAGCCAGATTTCTGAGTGTAACACCGCATTAAAGTCTTCAGAAAACTCATTGAAATAAGATAATTCTAACATAGACTGTAAAATTCCTTGACATTTAGTAACTCACTGGTAGGTTACCAGTAAGAAGCCCTTAGTCATATGTAAATCAGTGCTGTTTCTGAATTGTGTGGCGTTCATGCATAAGAATGCCAGAGCTTATTTGTCTTTTGGAGAACAAAATCAGCCCACATGAGGATGCATGTGAATTCCTGTGTTGTTTTAAGAATCATTACTTAAGATACCACCCATGTCTTCTCTTAGAATTTCTGTCCTGTTCCCATCAAACACCCTGCTTTGTTTAATTCATTCTCATTCATAGAAACAGCTCAGGCATCACATCGTCCAGTGTGCACTTTAGTATGACCCCAAAGTCCACCCCCTGTAGTTACTTCTCCAAGTACTGACAACATTTGTGAGTTCCTTCAAGGGTAGGAGGGCCTGTGATATTCAGCTTTGTATCTCCCGGACTTCTCACACAGTATTGGGACCTAGTATGTTTTAATAAACATTAAAGAGCAAAGGCAGTACAGAAGGATGGTAGTAGGGATAGTTGACATTTGTAGAATGCTTACGGGGTGCCAAATACCCTTCCAAGTGTCTTATACTGTTGCAGGAAGTTGGGGGCCAGTGGAGAGAAACGGCACCCAAACTCCTGTAAAGAGGAAGGGCTTTATTTCAGCTGGTGAGCTTACAGCATAGAAGAATTTGAATTGGCTATGCTTCCTGACTGGCTTGGTCTTTTCTTTTTTATCTCCAGTCAAAAAGTTCCAGGTGGTACCTGTGGATCAACGGAGTAGGGCGCTGGCCCCATATGATGGAGGTGGCAGGTTCAAACCCAGCCCCGGCCGAAAACTGCAAAAAAAAAAAAAAAAAAATGATTCCAACCTGCAGGTACCTTTCTCATTGGTCAATTTGAATCAAGGGGGAGATGCTGTTCCAGGCCCCACAGAACTACAAGATTTCACAGAAGTTCCAGGAAGGCAAGTCTACAAATTCCCAAGAGCTGAGTCACCATGGAGAGGACCCTGCAGGTGTATCCTCGTGGTCTCCTTGAGAAGACCTGTTCCCCCAGACCTCACCCTTCCTGGGTATCCTCTCTCAATACATACCAAATAATTTATCTTCACAACGGCTGTTAACAGAAAAACAAAAACAAAAACAAAAACAAAAAAACATACTCTGTAAAATAATTTAAAGAGGTTTGAACATTCTGAGATGAATTTGAGGACGTGACCCAGAGCAACGCCCACCAAGCCTTGGTTAAGCAGGGGTGGGGATATAGTTGGGTTGTATACATTTTATGGAGACAGGAATTACACATGAGAACATAAATCAATACCTGGAAAAATACTTTGGTTTAGTCAAAAAACGCGGGACATTTTGGGGGTGGGTTTGCAGGTGATAGGTGGACTTAAAAATTCTTTATCTAAAAAAAAAAATTCTTTATCTAAAAGAGTTAGGCTTTGTCTAAAACACCAAGAGTCTGTGAAAAGACTTAAGATAAAAGGTCTGTTAATTAGAGATAAAGTACCAGACTGACTCGAGTGGTACTTTTTTACTGACCCACAGTAAAAAATTTGTCTCAGAATAAACCTCTTTAAATTATTTTACAGAGTATGTTTTACAGTCACAGTTTCAGGAGATGAACACATAGCTCAGGAAGGGAATAGGACAGGATTGCTTTGTCATCCGTTATGTCTTTCTGGGGCTGATAATTCCTCACATTAAAAGGACTTGTATTCCTCACATTAAAATTTCTTTCTTTTTAGCAGCTCCCGTAGCTCAGCGGGTAGAGCACCAGCCACATACACCAAGGCTGGCAGGTTCAAATCCTGCCCGGGCGAGCTAAAGGAACAATGACAATTGCAACAGAAAAATTGCTGGGCGTGTGGCAGGCACCTGTAGTCCCAGCTACTTGGGAGGCTGAGGCAAGAGAATTGCTTGAGCCCAAGACTTTGAGGTTGCTGTGAGCTGTGACGCCATAGCACTCTACCCAGAGCAACAGCTTGAGGCTCTCTCTCAAAAAAAAAAAAAAAAAAAAACGAGAATTCTTTCTTTTCTTACATCAATCTAGTGAGGTGGGTTCTGTTTAAAAGATGAGAACATTGAGATTACAGTGATTACTAACTTGTTCAAAACATTCTATAGGTGGGGAAAATAGGAGGGAAACAGAAAAACAAAACCAAAAAAAACATAGGGGGAGGCGGGGAAGAAGGAGGGGACAGGAAAGTTTAACACTGACACCACCCAGACAAACGGTGCCTCGTTCTTTGGTTCCTCACCTGCCTGCGTGCGCCCTGGCCTTCCTCCTCACCCTAGTTCAATTTGGGGTCACCATTTCATCACCCCCAACTTTCTCCTTGAGTCTTACTTGGTTAGTAATGTTGAGTCTTGATTGAATCTAATTCTTTGTCTACTCTACATCTGTATTTGTGGACAGAGGAAATGACAAATAAATAATAAATGAATAAATAAATAAGACAAGTAAACAATAAGCCCCCCAAAGCCCGAGCATAACTGTGAATGGCTTGAGGAGCACCCAGCTGTGGTTATACAGTGTCACTTTAGACAACTGTGATCACTTAACCTCTAGCGACCCTGCATTTAGTCTCTCCCTCTCCTAAAGGACCGGCTTTTCACAGTTTCTGCTCTTTCCTCAAACCCCCATAATTTTTCCTTTTTTAAAACTTTCAGGTGATGACCTGCTCCAATTGCATTGACAAAATAATAAAAACACAATCAGGAGAAAAACCAGAGACAACCTTCAAAACACATCAACCTAACTTCCAGCGCCAGCCGCATAGTCTGATTTTCTATACATGTGCTCCCTGAGGGACCCCATTCACAAAGATGGGAAAAGGACAGACTCTTTATTAAAATATCACTTGGTTCCTGATCACCTTTCAGATTGTATACCTTCAAATTAAATGATCCATCATTTCAAATTACTTTTAATAATATTTTAGGTAAGAGCTTTATTTGAGTTCCCCCAATTTTATGGCAATAGAAGAATTGGAAAATACCTAATGTGCATAAAAAATAATTCTCAGTCATTAGACATGTCATGGCCTCAATGCATACACACACACATAAACACACACGTAAACACACACATAAATACACACATATACATACACACACATACACATTCCCTAAGGTCTCCCAAATCTACATCTCCAGCCAAACAGCTCCTTTAACTGCAGATGAATATTTGTGAATCAACACTTGAAATCTCCATTTGGATATACATCTCAATATGAAAACATGCAAACTTGACATTCTGATGTCCATCCCCACCTTAATCTCTACCCTCCATTACTGGTCTCTCTCTTAGTAGGGAGAAAATTCATCATTCAAGTTTCTCGTGCTAAGTACTTCTCGCTGCTCCTTGAACACACCAGGCATCCTCCTGCCTCTGCATTTCTGCACTAGTTCCTTGGATAAAGAACCTTCTTCCTCTAGAAATCTGCACGTTCTCTTCCGTCACTGCTTTCCAGGCTTTGTCTAAGTTGTCCCCCTGTCTGATACTTTCCCTGACCATACTCAATGCTGCAAATGTCCTCTCCCCACTCCTGGTACACTTCTCCCATTCCTGCCTTTATTCTGTCCTCAGCACTTATTCTCTGACACACTATGAATTTTACTTACTCATTTGCTTGTTGTGTATTTCTCACCACTAGAATAACAGTTGAATTTCTGGTATGTTCAGTTTTTTTCTATATTCCAGCTCCTAGTAGAGTGTCTGGGACAGTAGCCATTCAGCAAGTAAAGAATTGAAGAATGAAGAAACTAATCATGGAGTAGAAGTCAATAAAATTACTCAAACTCTCTGCAACAAGCTTCTGGGATGACCTGACAGTCAAGCCAAGATGATGTTGTTGCAAAACAGACTGAGTTGTGAGGCAGTAAGGAAACTTACATTATAAGAACTACCTACGAAAAGAAAGGCTATTATATAGCAACACAGAAAGGGATGGACATGTAAATCCATTTGAGTCACTACCAACTGACAAAATTGTAAATATTAATGGAGGCATGGCAGTTGGATCTGTACCACTATCTACTTCCAAGGGAGCAACAGTGAGCCTGTAATACTGAAGGTGTGGAATCTTCCACAATGACTAAGAATTCTCATCATTTTAAAATTAGTATTCTTAGGCAGTTAGTTAGAAATCTGGCCCTCCCAGGGAAAAGAACATGGGTAGAGCCCATGGGCTCCCATCTCGGTGCTGCCCACCTTAATTCTGTCCCAAGTGATTACTCACCTGCGGGGAGGAGGGACCTTCCACCACTCTTCCAATCAGTGTGCCAACTGCAAAAAGGTGGAGAAGACTCTCTGGCCCTTATGCCAGCCTCACAGGTAAACTTAAGGATGACCTAGAACATCCTTACCATTAATTATCATGCTTAACTATACATCACTATTCACATCCCCTCCCTGTGGGCCCTCAAAGAGGCTCATCAGAGGTCTGCAGGTGCAGTAAGACTTTGGTTCCAAAATGACCTCTGAACCACGAGGTAGGCCCCACCTAGGTAGGCCCAGCTCAAGCAATATTAAAGACCCGAGGCCACATTCAAAGCCCTTTCCTTTGACAATGGAGACTCTGTTCACTGTCTGTGGTGAATATATCTTGCTCTGTAAGCCTGTATCTTGCTCTTACTCTGTAAACCTATCTTTCTCTTTCTTAATAAACTTTGTTTCGCACTTGCCTTACTTTCATTCTTCAGTGAGAGCACCCTGAGAACCAAGCACCCAACCCGAAACCTCATTTTAGGACTCAGGCAGCTGCCTTGAAACCCAACAGTATCTCAAATTGGAGAACCAAAGCTAAAAAAGATTAACAGGTACCAGTGTTGACATGTAAAGTCTCTACTTTTTCCCCCAAATTTCATGATCAATTCTAGTTTGTTAAATATGAGCAATGATCCAAAATATTGTAAAAAGAACAGAGTAAGGAAAAAATGAGTATCTGCCATTCAATTAGAAAAATAACTAGCAACAGAAATTTATTCTAAATGTGGAAATCAGACTGAACCTACTGTGTAAGAACATTTTCAGAGAAATTACCATAATTCATTGTGAACTTTAACTTCATTTTCCACGTCAGCTAATCTGACATGACTCTACGTCATCAGTAAGAGAATTTGGAATGTTTGGAAATGAAATATTTCCTTCTGTTTGTGTAGTTTTCTGGTGGAGAGCTTGAAGCACCTGAAATTTTTCTGTATATATATTTGGATCATTGTGACAACATTCTTTTATCTAGTTTTGGTGGTGCTTTCCGGGGCTTTGACTTAATAAAGCTGCACTCTCCTTATAAGAGGACTCAATTATAGAGTCATGTGTGGACAGTGACTAACCACCGTAAGTGAGGCGGGATTTCATAATTCAGAGATTTCTGTAGACAGTCACTCATGCTTTATCACATATATGAAAGTGGCATAAACTATCTCCTATTGCCATCCATCCTTGGCTCAGCCGCCTCTTATTGTATATTTGAATCTTGGCAATGTGTCATGGTCCGAAACATGCAGGTAATTTTTAGCATGTGTATTATGCTATTACCTATGTAAATGGTCATTACATTAATTTACCCCTCTTCAACTGGATGATGACAGGGTTTTGTGTGCATGCAGTCTTCAAAACATGTTGGCTCACTTTCTGCAAATATGAGCTAGAAATTTGTTATACTCCTTTTGAAAATGTTCAAGTTCTTTGGTTAAGGTTAGAATTTCAGATCTTGTGCAGACAGGTGGAGAAGATAAGTTTAGTGTCCAAGATCTATCTATGGGCCAAGCCAATCCTATGTATTAAGCAGAAGAGTGACTTTTTAAAAAATTTTTTGTAGCACCAAAAATACTATTGAAAGCATTGTATAACCTCTCTCAAAGTTTCCTGCTGAAAATTTACTTTTGCAAAATATGTTCTCATCTCTATTTAAAGTTAGGTATTCTGAGGTTCTAACTTAGAAAAATCTACAGTTTTCTTCTTTTCATGAGAATCATTTTTGCAAAATAGCATTATAAATAAAGTTAGATATAAATAATACTGCTTAACATTATGTTTACTAAGCCAAAATGGCTTTGGTAAATTATGTTTAATTTTAGCCCCAGGGAAAATTTATATAACATCCATGAAATAGGATCGACTGTTTTTTTGAGAAGCACTTATCTTGATTATAAAAACATTTTAACAAATACTAATTCCACCTACCATTAAACAAATAAATTAATATCATTTCTGACCATCTAAACAGGAAAAGTAATTCATTTGCTAATTGCCTTTTGTAATTGGTGGTCCTTGTTACTTTCCAGGGGTTCACTTCTACCATGTAATCAGCAAACCCAATTCCAACGAATCTGATGAACATCCATGTAGACTTTTTGTACGTGTGTACAGTATCAAACATAAAGGAAGCCAACAACTTTTTTCCTATGTATAGATTTCCTAGACAGACATCTCTACTTTAAGATATTTTTTGATTAACTGCTTAGTTAAAAATCAAATATCATTCTAAAATACTCATTGAATTTAATTCTCCGAGGGTTTAATTTTTTTTCGATATTAAGCAATTTTCACCGTGGCAATATAGCATGTGAAATATTCTAAAATATTCTCCAATTAAAAAATATAGAACAATACTGGATTTTTCAAAAGAAGTGCTTGAAGATTCATAGATGATCTGTCGAGAATGTAAGGGAAAGTCTAGGGAACGGGAAGGGGTAATAAGAAAAGAAAATCAAACCAAAAATCTGACTATTAATCCAGATCAGTGAATTTTGAAACACGAAGTAGATTTGCAGACACTTGCACTAACCTGGAGCTTTAATAAGAATGGTCCCCAATGGGCAGGAGTCAAAGCTTGGGGCCTTTACATGGGTAGTCAATTCCGAGAGGACTATAGCAAGCTAAGGGCCCAAGAGTTCTAAAACCTCAGCCCAAGTGCAACATGGGGAGAACATTCAGAGAGGGAGTGGTGAGAAGATGATGAAATTTGCCTAACTTGGCTCGGTCAGAGTCTTTTTTGAGATTCTTTCACAAAACGTTTCTCTCACCATCATATTTTTCACTACCTGACACGAGAAATGAATTTAAAGTTTCTTTAGTGAAGAAATGCACCTCCCAACCCTGTGCTCAAAGAATCGCTCTATATAAAGTGTCAAACACACACACACAAAATATAAACCATACCAGGATACAGGTACCATGAAAGTGAGTCAATAGGAATAAAACCCACGGTCAGATTCATGACGCCCTAAGATGCTGATAGAATTATTACACGCAGAATTGAATGAATTTGTTAAAAATCTGGTAGAATGGAAGGTAAACATAAAAAACGTATCAGAGAGGAACAGATAGACAAAAAGAAGGAGGGAGGGGGTGGGGCCTTGGTGTGTGTCACACTTTATGGGGGCAAGACATGATTGCAAGAGGGACTTGACCTAACAATTGCAATCAGTGTAACTGGCTTATTGTACCCTCAATGAATCCCCAACAATAAAAAAAAAAAAAAAGAAGGACTATAACAAGAGAACTTACGCGATTTGAAAAAGAAAGCTACATATTCTAGCAAATGTCTTTTCAGCTTTTAGAAAGGGGAAAATAAACAGAATAGCAACAAACATAAAAATTATTAATTTTGCTAAGTAACATTTTATGCATACATTTATTATAGTCCAGCTAATATTTTAACCCTGTATGTTGGGCATCATTATTATCTTGTTTTATAGAAGAGGACATTGAAGCAAGAATGAGGGAATAACTTGCCAAGGATCCTATAGTTGGTTTGCGAAGTTTCAAATCAAAGCAGTCTAGTAGCAGAGTCTGTGCTTTTACTTACCTTTTAAAATTTAAAATTACTTAATTAACAATTTTAAAAAATCTTAAAGTGCTTCATTGACAAATAAGTACCTGCACTTTTAATAATTAACATTTAAAGGATAACAACTAAACGTTTTCTAAAAACTGACCAAAGACATAAATCTTCAGATTTGGAAGGTACAATATAAAGAAAATGATCCACAAAAAGAAAATTCTTACTTGAGCGGCGCCTGTGGCTCAAAGAAGTAGGGCGCCTCGGCCCCATATACTGGAGGTGGTGGGTTCAAACCGGGCCCCAGCCAAAAACTTCAAAAAAATAAAAAAGGAGAAAGAAAGAAATTCTTACCTAAACTCATCACAATGAAATTAATAAATACTGAAGACAGAGCTGTGGACATTTGACAGAGAGTGAGAATAATTACATTTAAAGTATTGAGGAAAATAGGCTGTGTGGTCAGTAAAATTATGTTTTGAGAACCAAGACAAACTGTGTGGTCAGTAAAATTATGTTTTGAGAACCAAAACAAAGTAAAAGATATTTAAGATAAATAAAACTGAATGTCTAAAGGAATGGATACATTTCAGATAGAAGAAAAATGGTTCTCCAAAAAAGGGATAATAATTTTTTAAAGATTGGTGAGCAAAGGATATTGGGAACATATAATAATATCTATGATGAAGACATTAAGTCAAAACAAGATGGGAAAGGCTCAGCTCCCACAGCACAGTGGTTATGGCGCCAGCCACATACATATACACATATGTGACGGGTTTGAACCCGGCCTAGCCAGCGAATCAACAATGACAACTGCAACAAAAAAATAGCGGGGCGTTGTGGCGGGTGCCTGTAGTCCCATCTACTTGGGAGACTGAGACAAGAGAGTCGCTTGAGCCCAAGAGTTTGAGGTTGCTGTGAGCTGTGACGCCACAGCACTTTACTGAAGGCAATGTCATAAGACTCTGTCCCAAAACAAACAAAAAACAAGATGGGAAATTCGTGTGTACATATGTTGTGCATGTTCCTTGTGCCTGTGTGTGTGTGTGTGAGAGAGAGAGAGAGAGAAACAGAGGGAGGGAGAAGGGAGAGAGGAAAAATGATTTGGGTTTAAGTGTTCTAATTCCTATGAATTCTCTTGAATCTCTTCCCTTTCCTTATCTCTGCTGTGGCTGCAGGGCGGCGGGGCCCTCTCTGTCCTCAGCTAGTCATCCCCTGGTGAGAATATTCTCATCACCTCTGTGTACATGATAGTACCTCCACTCCAGGCCAAAGGAGTCTTTTTATTTTAAAGGAGTGAGAAATTTCTGTTTAAAATTTCAAATATTTTTACTGTTTATGGCAGCACTGTTACAATCAGGAAGATGTGGAAATAAGCCAAGTGTCCACCAATACCTGAGTACATTAATAAAACGTGTTATGTGAACACCACGGAGCACCACTCTGCTATAAAAAAAATGGTGATCTACTGTCTTTTGTAACAAGCTGGGTAGAACTGGAGACCATGCTTCCAAGTGAAGATAAAATGCCACATGTACTCAACACTCAATTGGAACTAGTCAATCAACTCTCACGTTCACATATGGAAGTAAAACGCCTGTGGCTTAGTGAGTAGTGCAACGGCCCCATCTACCGAGAGTAGCGGGTTCAAACCCAGCCTCGGCCAAACTGCAACCAAAAAATAGCCAGGCATTGTGGTGGGCGCCTGTAGTCCCAGCTCCTCAGGAGGCTGAGGCAAGAGAATGGCATAAACCCAAAAGCTTGGAGGTTGCTGTGAGCCGTGTGACGCCACGGCACTCTCCCGAGGGCGGTAAAGTGAGACTCTGTCTCTACAAAAAAAAAAAATAAATAAATAAATAAAAAATAAAAAAAAAATAAAACTCAATGGAAATCAAGCACATTTTAGGGGGAGAGGGGATTGGCTAAATTCACACCTAATAGTAACAATGCACACTTTCTAGATGAAGGGCACAATTACAATTTTGACTCAATCTGTACAAAAGCAAGTTATGTAATCACAATGTGAACACCCTGGTGATACTCCGAGTTGTAACATTTTATATCCATATCCACTTTTCGTTTGCCCCAAGGTTGTTCCAAGACACTTACTTCCACCAAGACGGGCGGCCAGAGTGTTGTTCTGAAGAGCCGAGTGGCCTGTGTGTGTTGGTCTGTATGTATTGACACATATGCGCATGAGTGTGTGTGTGTGTGTATACGTGTTCCATTTCTGTAACGTTGTTGATTGTTTTGCACTTGGACCCAACTTTAGCATCCAAATTCAGTTCTCCCTGTCTCTGATACAGATAAGCCTGAGATTAGGCCTGAACTCCCCTCTACCGTTTTTACCTTCTGTCTTTGAGCCTGCTTTCTTGAGAAAGTATACAATTTATTTTAAAAGGCTGAAATATCAAGTGAAGAAAAAATTGCTCCTATCTGCAGATTTCTTCTTTGAGTATCTGCCTTTGACTCTTGCTTGGTACGGGCTCAGTGGCTCCAAGCATCTTCCGTAGCTGATGCTCTAGGGCACAGCCCACATTCCCCTGAGGACGGAGGCACTTATTTTCCAGCTGGTGAGTGCAGTGGTTGCTGCAAGCTCACCACTGAGGCCTCCCCTAGGAACTGGTCTAGTTCAAGAGTACTTAGGGCCCCTCCCCAAGGGCAGCCCCAATTAAAAAAACTGGTACATGGTTTCTGAAGTATCACCCCAGATGCACAACATTGCGTGGCAGGGACTGAATTTTTTTTGTTGCAGCTGCAGTGAATTTCAATTTCTTATGCCCATTCATACAGACTTCATTTCCCCACAGGGCACATTCTGGGACAAGCAACTTTCCATATCAAAATCTTCTTCTGGAGTAGCAGGTAGTACTAAGACACTGAGTGATATTTCCCGAATGGCCCGCTACACTCTCAGAATTCACAGTCTAGGGTTTTTAGTTAAAAGTTAGTGATCTTCAGGACCTAGTGAGATACTCTCAGATGTTTGAGTTTGCTCAAATTTACCTTATTCTGCCCTCACCTCTCCCCAAGACAGGCACTGTTATTATTCCCATTTTATAGAAAAGCAAATGAAAACAGAGGGAATAAACAGCTTGTTAGTATTCACATATTAAATCCAGGCTAGTCTGGTGTTGAGAGATGAGTCAAGAGGCGAGAAGGAGGCTCCCCGCCCCCGACCCTGCCTCCCCCCTCAAATGTCTCAAGAAGGCCAAAAGGTCACAGATGCTGCATCTGATTATATTTAATCCACTGCAAAGAAAAGGTCTTCAAGTCAAGGTCCTCATTACTCAGGCAGAAAACTTTTCATTGTAAACCTTGTTTCTCTGAAATAGTGATAGCTGTGATGTTATGCCAGAATTTTTTAATACTTCCTGTCATTCAGCATCATTTTCTTGGACCCAGTAGCGTAAGTCTGTCTTTCCATCTGTCTCCATCTGGAACCTACGAGTCAAAATTCCTTGACATTTGTCTCTAATGCTGTTCCTTCATTTCACTGCTGATTAAAACGTCCTGCATCTTTCCTGTCTTTGGGTCCTCTTGCTCGGTTTCTCGGGAGGGCGACACAGGGTTTGAAGTTGGCATTCCACTATCCTATTTCATCAATAACTTGTCATTTTTTGTATAATGTAGTTTTGTGATCATTTTCTCCAGTCATTAGCTATTATCTGAGCATAAAAATCTATTCTAATTAGTTGCTATCTCCTTATGGATGGACACAAAGATGATGACTGTTTCTAATCTTTTTTCACTTGTTACTATTTTAATAATATGGTAGGAACACTGGAATGTAAATTTAATTTACATGTCTTTACATTTTATTTAGGTTAGGGTCCTATCAATGAGACTAGTGCATCAAAAGTTTTGAACCCTCTGTTACCTTTGTTAAATAATGTTGAATTTCTTTCCAGAGTGATATTTTCAGCCAATTTAAATTTATTTTTACCATCAGTAGATTGAAATACCTTTGAAAAGAAAAAAGAAAGAGACATTTTAGTCTATTTTTATTTTACATTGAAAATTTCCATTTGGTATTTGATTTTGCTTTTTGGGTCCTTTAGTATAAGATTAAGAATGTTTACCTTTTACGTTCCATTCTCATGTTCGTTACATTTCCCGCTTTGCAGTTTGCCTTGGCATCGAATTGGACGAGCATCTCTGTATCTGCTTTGTTTCTTTGATCTAATGTCACTTCTTATTCAGTGCTGTACTTTGGGTCGTTATAACTTTGGAGGCCATTTTGATATCTGAGAGATAGATTTCCTCTAACCTCCAGTTATTCTCAGCAATTCTTTGCTGATTAAACTACCAGATAATCTTCAAGATCATTTTGGCAAATTATAAAATAAACCAAATTGGGATTTAAATTCAAAATATCTTTAAGTACGTGTACAATGCCATTATTAAAGAACTAAAAAAAAAAATAGGCATAATACTTGATTCCCGCAGAGGAGAATATTAATTAATGAATGCATAAAGGACACAAAAAGTAAGGAGCATTATATATTCATGGGTCAGTAAGGACTCAACCTTATAAGCACAGGTGGCAAGAGATTAGGTGGAAAGCGTCAGAAGTCATTATGAATTTCCTTGAAACAAAACAAAAAAGAAAGTTTTGGTTGGATTTGAAGATTATAGAAAGCAGTGAAAGACTCTGAAGGAATGGCTTATATGATAACATTAATGTGTAGTAATAATAAGATCTGACATTATGTCCTGGATACATTCCAGAAACTCTTCCAAGTTGTTTACGGTGCATCCAACTCATGCCAAAACTCCATGTAGTGACTATTTCTCTTCCTTCATTCTATTTTCTGAGACACAGAGACACAGGATCAAGTAACTTTTTCAAAGCTGCACAGCTAAAAGTTGGCAATATGGCTATAGGGTTCATGCTCCTCACTGCTAATCTATGTGTGCCGTAGTACATGGCCACTCTCTTCTTTTCCATTGCTTCTTACCAAAACCAAGAACAAGAACAACAAAAGCAAACAAATTTGCTATAAGTAGATTTTCTTCAAGACAATTATTTTCCTTCTATTAATTTTCATTGAACAGAACAGGACTGGTGTAGGTGTTAAGGCTTTCAAAGTTCATCTGAGCTCCATATTGAAGTATAGAAGTTTGCTTTGTGTTAAAAAACAAAAAATAAGAACAAGCCCCTCCTACCTGAATCTGTAAGATGGGAGAGTAGAGTCCCTTGCACCAGACCCAGTGCTGAAGTCAAACTATTTCATGGGTCTGTCACTACGTGGTTGCTCTTGTTTCTTAGAAAACAAGTGTCTATTTATAAATTAAACAGCAAGAAGAGAATTTAGAGAATCTTTTAAGTAGTCCTTTCCAATTGTTTTTCTTTGCTATGGCTGTTTCTTAGAGAGGCTCTAATTTTGTATCAATATATTCTATATGTTAATTATTTATATCATTATTATTTAACCATAGTGGCTATTTGTCTTAGTAAAACATCTCAAAAGGCAAATAATGTCTTAAAAATGTGTTGACCAAAATACATCTCAGAATAAATATAGTTAGGTCAAAAATTAATTTGGGGGGCACATTTAACTTTATAATCATCGCTTTTTCATCTGTATTCTGCACATTGGATAGCCTTGATTTTTGTTTTGAGTAGAAATCAGAAATAAAATGAAATTGCTGACTTCTCAGTGATCACGAAGTAATAGCTAAATTATCATAAAATAGTACAAACAAATTCTACTCAAGAGGCCTCTACTATACTGTGTGTATGATGCAACAATAAGATATAAAAACAGGTATGTTCCAGAGGGATTTACAACTCAGAATGGACGTGTCTAGTTGTGGAGTTTTGTAACTTATTTGGAGACAATAATGGATGAAACCTGTAAAATTGAGGGGACCAATAGCATTTTCAAGGACACTGTCAGTATTCTCTTCCCCAATTCCACAGGTCATGCTCTTAGAACTGCGGCCAACTTCCCTTTCAGGTTTACCCTGGACAACCCAGCCATCACTAATTGTTCCATCACTGCCTTAAATATCTGCACTCCCATCTTTTCCCATCGCCAATCTCACGCATGAACAAAGCACCTGATTGCCACTGCAACCTCATAAATAGCCTTTCTTCCCCCCTTTCCTCTTTCCCATTAACACCTGTTTCCATAAACTGCTGGCATTAGCTCATCCGACTATTCAGGTATCTGTCCATCCACCCTTTGGCAAACATGTAGTGGCATGTGCAGCATTGAGAATACAGAATAGGGAGTTAGATTTGTTCTGTATCCTGATTCTATTACTTATAATTTGTATGAACTTGAGCAATTTACTTAACATCTATTTTTCTATGTGAAAAAATAATTAAACCACGTTCATGGAGTTCTTTTGGAAACAGTAATACATTAAAAGGCTTGGAATTGTACCCAGCATGAAGTAAGTCTAACCAACATAATTATTATTCAATATCATTTGAGTATCTACTAAGTACCAGGTATTGTTTTTCACACATGGGATATAGTGCTAGTGAAAACAAACAAACAAATAAAAAAGCAGGAAAAGCTCTTCTCAGACTTCGTAGAATTTATGTGATAGTAAAAAATATCAGACTTTAATCAAATGGTCACAGAAATAAATGCAAAATGTCAAGTGCTTCAAGGGAGAGGTAAATACATGGTACCATGTATTTAAAACATAGATTTGATGTCGTCAGAGAAGTCAGGGGAGGATGCCATGGGATGTGCTGGTTAAGAGAAAAGCCAAATTGGGCAGCGCCTGTGGCCCAGTGAGTGGGGCGCCGGCCCCATATACGGAGGGTGGTGGGTTCAAACCCAGCCCCGGCCAAACTGCAACAAGAAAATAGCCGGGTGTTGTGGCGGGCGCCTGTAGTCCCAGCTACTCGGGAGGCTGAGGCAGGAGAATCGCTTAAGCCCTGGAGTTGGAGGTTGCTGTGAGCTGTGTGAGGCCACGGCACTCTACCGAGGGCAATAAAGTGAAACTCTGTCTCTACAAAAAGAAAAAAAAAAAAAGAGAGAAAAGTCAAATGATTAGTTCATATGAACAGGATCAAAAGGAAAAAAGAACATTAAAAGCAGAGGCCACGTGTTGACAGAAATTGGGATGGATGCAGGTAAAGGTGAAGGTCATGTTGCCTTTTGCAAAGAAAGCAAAGTAGGGCTGGAGAAGACGGATCCACTGATGAAGGGTTCGTGGAAAAATTTATGGAAGTTGTAAGCGGTCTGTCCACATGAGCAGAGTTGATGCAATGAGATATTGAATCTTGGATCGCAGGGGGCATGGATGGGTGAGGGGAGGTAGGTCAGGCTATTTTTAATAAGCTAATTCAGGACAAAGACAACAAGAACTTGCATCAGAATTGTGGGGATGGTGATGGAGAGATGGAGACGATTGGATGGATTTGCAAGATATCTAGAACATAAAATTCCCAACACTTGGTTATTGGGGGAGCAGTGATGGATGACACAAGTACATTGGCTTGTTCAGTTAAGACAGAACTGACGGGAGGGATGGAAGGCTGTGTACCTGATTTGAAATCTTTAGCATGGGAGGCATCAAAAAGGATAAAATCTTAAGTAATCTTTTCATTAATTGACTGCTTTTGAAGATTTTATACTTGAAATTAGACGTTTAGATCCAAAATTCAATTTTTTGAACCAGTTCCAATCGTTTCTAACCTTTTCCTCTGTGAGATTATTTTTCCCAGTTCTATTGCCCTTTAGTTAAGTCAAGCTAATGTCATCACTCTTTGAACATTTAACATGGCTTCTCCTCTTTTCCCTGACAATTCTTACTTCCTTTCTTTTGTAAATTTGGTTAAAATCAATCTCCTTCTAGCAGGCTTTCATGAGCATTACATCTGATTATAATAAAAGTTCACTGCCACTCCTAGCCCTATGGCCTGGACCTGAATTTCGACACTTGTTTACATACTAATTAGCATTTACAATCTAGGGCTTTATAAAATCATTCTCTCCTTAGTTTATGTGCACATTTTCCTCCTACCTATGTTATATATTCCCTCAGATCAATGATCATGTTTCGTATTTATTTTTATTTTCTGTTTGTCCTTTATTTCCTGGAACAATCTGTAGCATTACTGGAACAATAATAACAAAAAATACTTCATTGTCTAACAGAATATTCCAAGCTGAGTGGGAGGTTGGAAAATGGCTGACTAAAGCATGATTTGCGTATTGTCCCAAAGCCACAGAAATCTTTCATCACTCTTTTAATTCCATTCCCCCCTCCCTTATCCCTTTGAATGGATGGAATTCATTCAGAAATGCCAAGATGTAAAGTCGGTGTGGTATAGAAAAATGAGCATCAGTTCTGGGCCTTGACAGCAGTTTTATTATCCCTATGTGACCTTGGGCACAACACTTCTCTGAATCTAAATATCCTCATTTTAAAAATAAAAATATTAATATGTAATCTACACACTCTTTTAAAGTCTTATTTGTCCATTCAGATCTAAGCTTCATCTTACTTCCATATACCAGCTAGTAACCCACATACATATGTTCACTATCTAAATATGTTATTTCCAACTGAACTTGCTTCCTTCGTTACATCAGTATTTGAAAGAAGCAAAATTCTAAACACAGTTGAACTCAAAGGTGTTGGGGAACAACTCAAACAGGATAGCTATATTGAAACCTTCTAGAAAGGTCAAACAGGCACTTGTGATGCCAAAATAATCTAGGATTGGAAAGTGACAAATGCATTAGAACACCCACAGAGAAACCTGTTTTCACTTTGGAGTAAATATTTTTTTCTCATGAAAAGATTGTTGCATTGAAGAGTAGAAAACTGCCAAAACTTAGAGGAAGTTAGGCAATATCAGTATGCAATTAAAAATAAATTAGTCATAGCTGTGATTAAGGGGATTTCCACACTGCACATGTGAAGTTCAGAAAAACTAACATTAAACTGTTATTTCAAAGCCAAACTACTTATACCATTTTAAATAAGAGCTTAAAAATTCAGGGAAGATATGGGCTAAGGTTTACTTTTTAAAATATATTTATCAATAGTAAATTAACCACTCTATAAATCAGCAAATTCTGTATGTAGCAACACGAGAAAGTCTAGAATATTTAAAGTAAATATACCATCAAAGTTTTAATATTTTACTGACAAGGCAATAAAATAGTCCAAAGGAGATTTCTTTAACCCTATAAGTAGCAGTTTTCCCCATATTAATATTATTTTCCAAATGTACTGTAGAGCCCTCAGGAAAAATTTAAAGGGTGAGAATCGGATGTTAACTTGGAAAAACATCTGAAACTTATCACTGGAGTGAAGTTTGTGAAATCCAAAAGATTTTGAAAGAGCTCTTCTTGTGAACTATTCTCTAATGCAGTTTTGTGCTTTTTATCTGGAGAGGGAAGCTGATGGAGAGCTGCTAGGCACTCTAATTATGTAGTTATTGGAAAGTAGGCTAAGCTTGCCCTTCCCAGCTGTCAGATGTTTTGAAGCCACATTACCTTGGGACACATGCACCCTAGCCAGGTAAACCATTTCACATTTAGTATCGCCCCAGCCCCTGAAGGCAATGCCTGATGCATTTGACTGCCAGATTCTACTCAATCTGTCTTCATTTTTCCCTGGACCTTACAACTGCATTATTGTCTGAATTCCTTTTATCCTTTAGAAACTCCACCTTAGCTGCTGCTAGAGACAGAGATGAGAGAGAGAGAGAGAGAGAGAGATTGTCAATATGCCAGAGTTGAAGTTAGATTATCTTGATTTAAATCCTATTAAATGTTAGTCAGGGGCCCAAAAGCTGGTAGTGGAGTATGAAGGCCTGAGAACTGGAAGGTCAATGATGAAGGCTCCACTCTAAGCCTGAGGTCTAAGAACCAGGAGCACTCAGAGCAGGAGAAGATGGACATGGTAGCTGAAGTGGGCAAGCAGAGAGAAAACTCACCCTCCCTCCCTTCATCTTTCAGCAAAGTTCAGTCTCTTGTTAAATTGGGTGGTCCTGCCCATGTTGGGGACGGCCGTTTGCTTTACTTCCTTCACTGATCTAAATGTTCATTTCTTCCAGAAACTTTCACAGGCACACTCTCTTTTCCCATCCTTTCTTCTTTCCTGGCATTGAATTCTTCAATTCAATAACAATTGAATTCTTCAATTGTTATTCTACAATAACAAATAAGCTTTTGCCATAATATGTTTTCTAGAGGACTTGGGTTTAGCTATTTCCTTTCATCTTTACAAGGGAGGATAAGATCCACTTTGGGATTTGAATGCTCATCTTGGTTGCAATGTGCAAACAGAAGGGGGAGAAAAGAAGAGGTGGGGAATCTACAAGAACGAATGCAATGGGCCCAATGATAGATAAAGGTGGTTTGCAAAAGAATGCCAGCTACAGAAATGGAGATAGTGATCAAGTTTGAGATCAAGCTTTCTTTACTCTCCCAGTTCTTTTCCCGTGCAGCGCACTGCTTTGATTTGTTTACACACTCACTCATTCATTTATGAGTGCTCTCTCTATAGGAATTGCTAGCATGCTGAAGAAAAATAGTGGATTTCTCTAGCAATTAAAGAAACATGCCAATAGGTTGTTCATAAGGTTACATGGATTAAATTTAGAAGGGGAATGCCTACATGCAGATATTTTAGAGTAAAAGGAGGTACTATTCACTGGTATGCCAGAACAATACAAGCAATAAATCTGTCCCAGGCAAATGTGGATATATGCTTACACAGTGTATACAGACACTGGCTATGGCTTATTAGCAAAGTAAAATGTATAGCAGTTCAATAAATCTCACTACTCACTAAAGATACAGCTAACAGAATCTGTGCTTTGCAAGAGTTTATTAGTATATTATTCAGAGTGCTCTAGAGAAACAGAACCAATGCAATATACATAGAAAGAGATTTATTATGAGAAATTGGCTCAGGCAATTATGGAGGCTGAGAAGTCCCATGACATGACCATCTGCCAATTGTAGACCCAGGGAAGCTGGAGGTATAATTCTGGTCCAAAATCCTCTGTACTGGGGGATGCCAATGGTGTAAATACCAGTCTGAGGGCAGGAGAAGATTTATGTTCAGCTCAAGAAGGCAGCGGGAGCAGAAGGGGTGCATTTCTCCTTCCTCTGCTTTTTGTTTTATTTGGGCCCTCATGGGATTCAATGATGTCCACCTCCCTTAGAGAGGGCTATCTCCTATATATAGTCCACTGACTCAAGGGGTAATCTCATGCTTAAATATCCTCATAGCACACCCAGAAAATGTTAATCTGTGCCCTCCTTGTTCCAGACAGATTAACAGATATAATTATTAATCATCACAATTAGCTATTTTTATCACCGAAAAAAATTAATATGAGATGTTTATCAAATTATGTTATTATCCATTAGAAGAAGAAAACAAGGAAATAATCAGAAGAGAAACATTTTTTAAGCCTTCTTTGATAGACTCAGCAGTTGGAAAGCAGTGGAAACCAGCTTTGAAGAACTCTGGAGTCAGGCGGGACTAACTATAAAATTTTTTTCTCAACTTACTTTTTACCTAACGGTTGAAACCTCAGTTTCTATACTGTGGAAACTAGCACAATACTGCATCAATACAGATTGCATATCTTTTATCCGAAATGCTTGGAACCAGATGTGTTTTGGATTTTGGATTTTTTTTTCAGGTTTTGGAATACTTTCTTTTTTTTCTTTTCTTTTACTTTTTTTTATTAAAAAGTGTACATCAATATGATCATGGGTCACCATACACTTGGTTCATAGAATATTTGACACATTTTCGTCTCATTAGTTGACATAGCCCTCCTGGCATTTTCTTAGTTACTTTGCCAAGACATTTACATTCCACATTTGCCAAGGCTCACATGTACCCTTGTAAGATGCACCACAGGTGTGATCCTTTCAATCCCCTTCCCTCTACCCCCCTCCCCCCTCCCTCCCCACACTTCCCCCTTCCCCCTGTTCTTAGGTTGTAACTTGGTTATAGCTTTCATGTGAAGGTCCTAAGTTAGTTTCATAGTAGGGGTGAATACATTGGATATTTTTTCTTCCATTCTTGAGACACTTTACTGAGAAGAATATGTTCCAGCTCCATCCATGTAAACATGAAAGAGGTAAAGTCTCCATCTTCCTTCAAGGCTGCATAGTATTCCATGGTGTACATATACCACAATTTGTTAATCCATTCATGGATCGATGGGCACTTGGGTTTTTTCCATAACTTAGCAATTATGAATAGGGCTGCAATAAAGATACTGGTACAAATATTTTTGTTATGATGTGGTTTTTGGTCTTCTGGGTATATGCCCAGCAGAGGAATTACAGGATTGAATGGCAGATCTATTTTTAGATCTCTAAGTGTTCTCCATATATCTTTCCAAAAGGAATGTATTAATTTGCATTCCCACCAGCAGTGCACAAGTGTTCCCTTTTCTCCACATCTGCGCCAACATCTCTGGTCTTGAGATTTTGTGATATAGGCTAGTCTCACTGGAGTTAGATGATATCTCAAAGTAGTTTTGATTTGCATTTCTCTGATGATTAAAGATGATGAGCATTTTTTCATATGTCTGAAGGCTGCTCGCCTGTCTTCTTTGGAGAAGTTTCTTTTCAAGTCTCTTGCCCAGCCTGTGATGGTATCCCTTGTTCTTCTCTTGCTAATGCGTTTGAGTTCTCTGTGGATTCTGGTTATTAAACCTTTGTCAGAGACATAACCAGCAAATATCTTCTCCCATTCTGTGGGCTGTTTGCTTGCTTTACTTACTGTGTTCTTGGCTGTGCAGAAGCTTTTTAGTTTGATCAAGTCCCAAAAGTGCATTTTTGAAGCTGCTTCAATCACCCGGGGGGTCCTTCTCATAAAAAACTCACCCAACCCAATTTCTTCAAGGGTTTTCCCTGCACTCTCTTCTAGTATTTTTATAGTTTCATGTCTTAAGTTTAGGTCTTTAATTCAGTAAGAGTCTATCTTGGTTAGTGGTGAAAGGTGTGGATCCAGTTTCAGTCTTCTACAGGTTGCCAGACAGTTCACCCAGCACCATTTGTTAAATACGGAATCTTTTCCCCACTGAATGTTTTTAATTGGCTTGTCAAAGATCAAATAACAGTAAGTAGCCGGATTCATCTCTTGGTTCTCTATTCTGTTCCAGACATCTACTTCTCTGTTTTTGTGCCAATACCATGCTGTTTTGATCACTATCGATTTGTAGTATAGTCTGAGGTCTGGTAGCGTAATTCCTCCTGCTTTGTTTTTATTTTTGAGTAATGTTTTATTCAAGGTTTTTTCTGATTCCATATAAAACGAAGTATTGTTTTTTCAAGATCTTTAAAGTATGACAGTGGAACTTTAATATGGATTGTGTTGAAGTTATCTATTGCTTTGGGTAGTATGGACATTTTAACAATGTTGATTCTTCCCAGCCATGAGCATGGTATGTTTTTCCATTTATTAACATTCTCGGCTATCTCTTTTCTTAGAGTTTCATAGTTCTCTTTATATAGATCTTTCACATCCTTCGTTAGATAAACTCCCAAATATTTCATCTTCTTTGGCATTACTGTGAATGGGATAGAGTCCTTAATTGTTTTTTCAGCTTGACAATTGTTGGTATATATAACGGCTACCGATTTGTGAATGTTGATTTTATAACCTGAGATGTTGCTGTATTCCTTGATCACTTCTAAGAGTTTTCCAGATAGAGAGTCCCTAGTGTTTTCCAGATATACTTTCATTCACACAATGAGGTATCTTGGGACAGAGACACAATTCTAAACATGAAATTCATTTATGTTTCACATCCACCTTATACACATAGCCACAAGGTAATTTTACATAATATTTAAAATACTTTTTTGCATGAAATAAAGTTTACAGTTTTGTTTTTTTTTATTGTTGGGGATTCATTGAGGGTACAATAAGCCAGGTTATACTGATTGCATTTGTTAGGTAAAGTCCCTCCTGCAATCGTGTCTTGCCCCCAGAAGGTGTGGCATACACCAAGGCCCCACCCCCTCCCTCCTTACCTCTCTCTGCTCTTCCTTTCCCCACCCCTCCCTCCTTCTTTCTCTCTCTGCTCTCCCCTTCCCCCACCCACACCGTGACCTTAATTGTCATTAATTGTTCTCATATCAAAATTGAGTACATAGGATTCATGCTTCTCCATTTTTGTGATGCTTTACTAAGAATAATGTCTTCCAGTTCCATCCAGGTTAATACGAAGAATGTAAAGTCTCCATTTTTTTTAATAGCTGAATAGTATTCCATGTACCACAGCTTGTTAATCCATTTCTGGGTTGGTGGGCATTTAGGCTGTTTCCACATTTTGGCAATTGTAAATTGAGCTGCAATAAACAGTCTAGTACAAGTGT
Source organism: Nycticebus coucang (assembly GCF_027406575.1). Taxonomy (NCBI): domain Eukaryota; kingdom Metazoa; phylum Chordata; class Mammalia; order Primates; family Lorisidae; genus Nycticebus; species Nycticebus coucang. The sequence goes on from NC_069802.1 coordinate 29,819,237, forward strand.
CCTTATGATAAAAGGATTTTTTTCCTTCTGGGTAGATGCCCAGTAATGGAATTGCAGGATCAAATGGGAGGTCTAGCTTGAGTGCTTTGAGGTTTCTCTATACTTCCTTCCAAAAAGGTTGTACTAGTTTGCAGTCCCACCAGCAGTGTAAAAGTGTTCCCTTCTCTCCACATCCACGCCAGCATCTGCAGTGTGTCTGCTTGGATGGAGGAATCTGTGCACAAAGATATATATCACAGGAGAAGGAGGCTGAGATGGTCTTTTTTCTCTTGGGGATGCTGAATAAACTGTGGGTTGTGTTTCTTCATTTTAACCAGGACCCATCACGTCAGGTCAGGTGTGGAATTTTCCACTTGTGCGTCATGTTGGTGCTCAGAAATTGTTGGGGTTTGAAGCATTTTAAATTTCAGATTTTTGGATTAGGGATGCTCATTCTGCAGTTACAATTGTTTTGGTTGTGACAGATAACCTACCGCTGGATTAAACACAAGTGCCCACTGTGTGCTAGGTATGCTCCTAGATGCTGGGGGGCAGCAGTGAGGAAGCACACAGCCTACTGCCCATGAGAAGCTCACACCCTTGTGGAGAAGAAGGGAAATTACAAGTGAAAATCAGCTATGTTATACAATGGCAGCCATCACTGAATTCAGTGAGGAAACTTGAGGAGACAAAAGTGGTAGAGAGTGCTCCAAAGCACTTCTATAGAAGAGCGTCAGGCCGGGACTCTCTGAGGATTCAATATTTGAGCAGATTCCTGAAGAAAGTGAGGGAGAGAGTGATGCAGATGGTGAGGGAAAGAAACAACAAATGCTGTGGGCTGAGTAAGAAAAGCAAAGCAGGAGCTGCAAAGGAGTGAGCAAAGGGAGAAGAAGCCTAAGAAGACGGAGCATGAATGCGGTATACCAGGAGGAGGACTGGCTTCAGGGAAGATGTGGCTCAGGGGTCACATAATCTTGCTCAACTTGTTTTCTCTTCATCTGTTGACCCCACTTGCCACTTGTGGGCATGGATTTAACAGTAGTTTTCTCTTGTGGAAAAACCACCTTGTAATATAGGTAAATCAAGATAAAAATAGCTTTTAATCTATCAAGTAGGTATTACCAACATGTAATTTAAAATGAAAATTTTTGCCAAAGGTCTTAAGGTCAGGGAGACTAATGACATTTTTAGCAATTGCTTTAGTTATGATAAACTATGAGAAAAATATTACTTCATAATTCTTTTCCATTAAGTCTGAAATATTGGAGTACCCTGTTTGCCCCCTTCACAAGATGGACTGAGCCTAGATTTTAGATAAAGTTAGCATATTTTCAACCTTATGATATTCATGTATGTATAAGGCTTAGCAATATTTTAAAAAAAAAAGTTCATTTTTTCTCAAAATAATTAAAGTATTTTATCCTGAGTAAGCACATACTGTACACAGTTGAAACATTTTAAACCATGTCTGTTGTTTGGAAAATTGGCTTTCATGCAATGGTTTGGCTCAAAAACCACAGTTGAGATTCAAGTTTTAAAGTGGTTATCTATGTGCATGCGTTTGCTAAGCCTCATTCCCCAAAGATCATTAAAATTATCCAAGGGGTCTAAAAAATAACAATATATCTATCATGATGTTGAAATACAGAATTTCCATTAAATACAGAGAATATTTTAAAAGTTGTTGGAAAATATCAAGCAGATAGAGGCAAACAAAGAAGCCTGCCCACTAAGTAGATGGACAGTTTTCCTCACTATAATACTGGAAAGTGAAAATATATGCCTTAGAGTTATCAGAATTGAAGGTGATAGATAGTTACATAATCAAGCAAATATATAGTCATAGCAATTTTCCTCAGATTCCTTTTGGTATTCAGTAAACGTGGATGAAAAACAACTACTTGTTATTGTAAGGGATATTCCTAAAGGTTTAGGTTCTTAATAACTTTTACCTTTCCACTTGAAAATTCAATTTAAATCTAATTCTTGGCCACCTTATAGGCTAGGGGGATGGGTCAGAAATCAACAGCCACCTGCTTGAATGGCTGGAAGAACCTGCTAGAAAAAGAAAAAGATATCCATCTTTATGCCTTGTGGCCATCTGAATCCTCAGTCTAGTATTTTCAAACCACAGAAAATACAAAAGTTCTCTTTCTTTTTGGCAGGGGCAAAAAACTTTAAACACAACCTTTAAAAAATATCCCAACTATTTTAGCACAAGAATATGGGGAAAGGGCCAAGGTAGGGGAGGGAGGGTGGAGGGAGGGGAATGGGTGGGGTCACACCTACAGTGCATCTTTAGAATGGGTACAGGCGAAACTTACTAAATGCAGAATACAAATGTCTACATATAATAACTAAGAAAATGCCATGAAGGCTATGTTGAACAGTTTGATGAGAATATTTCAGATTGTATATGAAACCAGCACATTGTACCCCCTGATTGCACTAATGTACACAGCTATGATTTAACAATAATTTAAAAAATTAAAAAAAAATAAACCACAAGTCATATCTCTAGACAAGCAGAACTCCCTGTTTAAGAAAGTGCTTTCACATGAAAGCTATAACCAAGCTACAACCTAAGAATAGGGGGAAGGGGGAAAGGGAGGGGAAGGATGGGGGGAGGTGGGTGCAGGGAGGGAGATTGGTGGGATTACACCTGCGGTGCATTTTACAAGGGTATATGTGAAACTTAGTAAATGTGGAGTGTAAATGTCTTAGCACAATAATTAAGAAAATACCAAGAAGGCTATGTTAACCAGAGTGATGAAAATGTGCCAAATGGTCTGTGAAACTAGTGTATGGTGTGCCCCATGATCGCATTAATGTACACAGCTATGATTTAATAAAAAAAAAAATAAAAGAAAGTGCAGACAGAAAAATCTCTAGGTACGTGCCAAGACTCAGTAGTTCAAATGATGTGCTGAAAAATTAGTACAAATCCAAACCTGTGACATAGACTTACTTCAGGAAACAGGAAAGCAAACAAAAAAAAAAAACTCCCGTCTCTTATTCACAATAAAATTTGAAAAAACATTGTGTGATTTAACATCAAACAATGTGAGATTAAGAACTCTTTTTTTCTTTTTTTTTTTAGAGGAAATTTTACTCAGTTGTTTGGGTAGAGTGCTATCGCATCATGATAGCTCACAGCACCTAAAACTCTTGGGCTCAAGCGATCCTTTTGCCTCAGTCTCTGTAGTAGCTGGGACTACAAGCACCTGCTACAACAACCAGCTGTTTTTTTTGTTTTGTTTTTTTCCCTATTTTTGGTAGAGACAAGGTCTTGTTCTTGCTCAGGCTGGTCTCAAAGTACCCTAAACTCAGGCAATACACCTACTTTGGCTTCCCGGAGTGTTAGGGAGATTAGGAGCTATTAATCCTGAGGGGGAGAAAGAAACCATTATTACTAAATATTTGAAAACAAACTTTACGTACATGAGGAAATGTAAGTGGCAATCTGAATTAATGACTTAGAAAACAAGAGAAGACAGATAAGTTATCTAGGCTAGACTGCTAAGAAAGCCAAAATAGTTATACTACAAATGCCAGAGAGTAACAACAGAATACCTGGAAGAGAAACAATAATCAAAGGCATAATAGAAGAAAAATTTACTGAGAGGAAAAATAGCTATATAGATGATCCCTGACTTAGGAACTTTTGACTGTATAATTTTTCTATATTACAATGAATTTATAGAGATGTAATCTCATTGTTAAGTCAAGGAGCATCTATATTCTTAAAATTTTTAGGGTCTACTGAATACTAAATAAATTAATAGGGAGAAAAAAGGAAAAATATATCTAGATATATACATTTGTTTTTATAATTTTGGAGATAAATTCAACAAACATCTATTGCAAAGAAGAGGAAGATAACATGTTACCTAAAACAGACAAAAATGTAGATAATTACACAATTTGTAAAGAGGAAAGGCAAGGCAAAAATGATACAACATTTCTAGAGATTTAAAAAAATATTCATATCCCCCAAATTTTATACATGCAATAAATATGATGCTCAGTTTTGTGGTCAGAACTCACAGGTACCTTCTAATTTCTACTTTCTTCTTCAATCTTACCTTTGCATACGTCTATGTGACTATTCTCCTCCTAAAAATTCCTTGAGATTTGACTCCAAGTATTATGTAAACTTCTACTAATTCTTATAAAAGAAGAACAAAATCATGTTCTCATGTCTCTCTTCCTTCATTCCCCTGCTTGGAAAGTGCAGAAGATGACTGGCACTTAAGAGCAATGTTGGATCATGAACATGATTGTAGGCTTCAGGGAAGGCCGATCGGAAAGCTAAGATCACAACAAGATTCATAGTGCATCATGTCTGGCCTGGACTTCGTATGCTCAAATTTCTTTTGTGTATGAGAGAAATAAATTTTAATGTTTTGAAAGCCATTATTCATTATCAGATTTTCTGATTCCAGCTAATATGACAAGTGCAGTAGAATATAAACCTGATTCTCACTAATATGACTTACAAAATGGCAAATGAATGTTTGTAAATATTCACAAAATAAAGAGTCTGCATATGTTTTCTGAAAAAAATATTTAAATAATACTTTGGCCATCTGAGAAGTGAATAAAAATAATGATCTCATTTAAGAACAAAACAGAGAAGTAAGTGGCCACAGGTACAGGAAAACTTGAGTTGATTTCTAAACTTTTGTTAAAATGGATATAATGCAGGTGTTAAATGCATACCATAACACTTAAATTAATACCAATAATTTGATTCTAAATGTCTGGATATGCTACATAATGTGATGATTGCGGGCGGCACCTGTGGCTCAGTGAGTAGGGCGGCAGCCTCATATACCGAGGGTGACAACTTCAAACCCGGTCCCAGCCAAACTGCAATAAAAAAATAGCTGGGCATTGTTGCAGGCACCTGTAGTCCCGGCTACTCGGGAGGCTGAGGCAAGAGAGTTGCCTGAGTCCAAGAGATGGAGGTTGCTGTGAGCTGTGACGCTACACCACTCTACTGAAGGCGACAGAGTGAGACTCTGTCTCAAAAAAAAAAAAAAAGAAATAATGTGATGATTGTGGCATGTGAGAGGAAATACAGCCAACAACTGCTCACGTGACGGGGAACAAAAAAGTGATTCATTCTAAAATGAATCATTACATTAAAGATAAATAGAGGTCAAACATTTAAATATATAGAAATCCACAACTAGAATGAAAGTAAGTAAAGGTTTTGTGTCTTTAGAGACAAAATATACCAACAGGAACCATGTAGATATGGCAAAAGATATGAAAAGAAGAGAGAAAACAGCCAGGAACTATAAATACCCAGAAGTCTATTATAAAGTAACAGAAGTAAGACTCCATTAGTTAGAATTATTTGATGTGTGAGATCAATTTGGGTTCAAGTTCAGAAACACAGTAAGATTTAGGTCAAAATGAGGAATTTACTATTCCTGAAAATCCAGAAGACCCTGGGTGCCTATTTTCAATTGAGGAATCTCTTACCCCTTCTATCTTCTATTCTGTTTTTAGAATTTATAAACTTCCCCGGTAAGAGCTAAAGAGTCTGGATGGGGTCAAAAAATAGCATTTGGCACTTGCTATTTGTGAAACAAATACATTAAAATAACAAATCGCAGTATGTAACTAAAAAAGAGTATATTTATTGAATAAATTTAAATTAAAAGAATGGGTAATGTGATTATATAAAAGAAAAATTAATTTAAGGGTAAAATATTTTAATTAGTAAAATAGGAAACATTTCTATAAAATAAAAAGATGACAATGACTAGATACTAGTTATGAATGTTTGCACGCCATAGAACATAGCATGTGATTATAAAAGGGGTTATTAGAATTAGGGAACTTTAAAATTCCTCTCTTGGTCTTTGATGGAAACAGTTCACAAAATATTAATGGAAAACTGAATTGCATAATTCATACACTGATGTAATATGTTTGCTGTAATTTTAAAAGCAAATATCACAGAATAAAAACACTCTTAAAGTTTAATGGACATTTGCAAAGGGAAATTACGTTTTAGATCTCAGAATATCTATACAATAATATAGATTGACATTTGACAATGTATATCAAATTATAAATTGCACTCCAGCTGTTCTTTCGTCCTGAAATAAAATAAAATGGGGGACTAATAATAAAAGAAGAAACATACAATCTTACCAGTCAGACCATTTGGAAACAAAGTGAGATTTTCCTAAAAATATTTTTTAAATCAATGTGTGTATATTAAGTTATTTCAAACTGATAATGAAATCTACACAGCTTGACAGATGTGGTCACAGCAATAGTCAGAAGAAACTAAATTGTTTTAAATGATTTTTATGATTAACAAAAAGGAAAAAAGATAAACTAAGTATAGAATGTAAGAAACCATTAATAAAATGAAAGATTGATAAAGTTGTAAAAAGAGGTAAGTAATATAGAAAAACATAATAAAAAAACCTTCTTTTTGGAAACAATAATAAAATACACAAATCTGTAAGTTGCAATATATATCCTGGCAATGGAAGGGTAGATATAGCCACGGATCAGAAGGGCACACAAATTCTATGAAAATAAATGTGCAAAAACAGCAATAAAGTTCAAAATCTTGATTTTGTAAAAGTCTAGAAGGTACTAAAACAGACTTAAAAACAAAGAAATAAACCAGATTAGATATACAAACTTGGAAAAGTTTTTTTAAAATCTAATATCCTAGCAAGGGGATGTCCTCAATAATTTTATATGTCATTTGTCATTTTTTTCAAGATTTTAACGAATAAATAAATATGTTTAAAGGTGTTCCAAAACAACAAAAAAGAGATTTTCAATTCATCATTTAAAACTAGAATAATGAAGCTAATATTTGAATAAAAGTAAAAAAAAAACCCTTATAATCTGCCATGTGTGTGCCTATATAGACATAAAGATTTCAAACATTATTGCTATGTTTGTGCATTAATTTTCACACAATTTGTGCGCCCTTTTGATCTGTGGCTACATCTACTCTCTTATTGCAAGGATGTGTATTACACACGTATGCATATAATAAAAGCTAAAATCATCCATGATTCAATGTAGTAATCCCCTGTTAGCCATAGTTTCACTTTCTGTGGTTTCAAGGGCCCATGGCCAATCATGGTCTGACAATACAACACCACTACTCGTAAACTTTAGGGCCATTATGAAGAAAAAGAGGGATTGCCTGAGCACAAGCATTGCGATACCTTGACAGTGGATCCGATGAACAAGAAGGCTACTATGTGACTAATAACAATTCAGGTGGGATGTAGCTGGAAGGCACGGAATTCCCTCCCACTACTCAGAATGGTGTGTGATTTAAAACTTGGGAATTGTTTATCCCTGAAATTTTTTGCTTAGCTCACGATGTCCACGTGATTCACCTCAGTTCGTCTCATCCCATGGGCATGTGATCATCTCACATTAATCCCAAGAAGACGAAGGATCAGAACAGAGCAGTGAGATACAAGTGTGAATAAACGCAGGCATGTTACATCACTGGGCGGCAGAATCATTAATTCAATGATGAGAATTTCCCTCCACATGGGAAAAAGTACTAAAATATATATGGAAAATGCCATAAAGTTAAAAAGACCTATTATGAATCATGCATTATATATCACTTGAAAATATATACTGTACCAGCTACAACACATCTAGTACATACAGGGTCTTATTAATATTAATTTTATAATTTAGTTATTAATCAATAACATGTATAACAAATAAATATAATATACAGGAAAATGAACTCATAAAGAGATTCTATAACTTAATAAGAATAATATCCAATTTGAAACAATAGATTCTGAATATGAGGAGATAACTCACAAAAGAAGGTCTGATAAATATAAGAACCTAAAAGGCAAATATAGGAATGTACACAATTAAGTGCATGAAAAAAATTAGTGGAGAAGTCCCAGCATTACCTCCACCTGTGCTCCCTAGTGCCTATATCTTGTTTCATTTTTCCTCAAAGCCAAACCAACTGCAAACATACTGTTATTTAGCATACTATATTCCCTAGTCTACATATATTTCCTATTTGTTTTATCTGGCTCCCTCTGCTAGAATGTAAGATCTCAGCAATCGGGAATAGTCATATATAAATATATCTAACTCTCAGATCTTAGAACAGAAACCGGATTACAATAAACTCTCAGTAAATATTTTTAAAATAAATACCAGATTGTTAAAACATAAAAGAGAGACAACGCCAGAACGCGCTCCTCACAGCTTCTCACCTGTGCTGTGCTCTCTACCGAGAGGGGCCAACTCTCCCTGGCCTTAGCCAACAGCACCTCACCAGGGCTCAGGCTGAAGCTGCTGCAGCCGCTGCCAGACCAAGGAGGAAGAGGGAGGCTGGCCAGGCCCATGTGCCCCTAGGCTGGTCCCCGCTGCCCTGCAGACTGGACTCCCCACAGACTCTAACCCTTGCTGCTTCACCTGAAAGGGGCCCTCATCTGTCCAGTTTGGGGCCCGCAGCCAGTACCATGTTGAGTTTTTGGCTGCCAGGGTTCTGCACCTTGCCCTTGGGCTTGGCTTTGGCTACCACTGACACAGCTGTCACTGGGCTGAGGAGGGAGGAGATCAGACAGTTTCATGCACCTGTAGGAGGAATCCCAGCATCCTGCTCCAGGCTGCCGTGAGACTCAGTGGACAGGCTGCACCCTCCCCAGCTACCTTCCCCTCTGATTCAGCTGACACCTGGAGAAGAGAATAGAGAACTCAGAAGTAACCCAGGTATTTATAGACAGTTGATCTCTGGCAAAGCCAACAAGAAGATATTCCAGGGAAAGGACATCTTTTCAATAAATGATGCTAGGGAAATTGTCACATGAACAAGGAATCCCGTAACCTATCTCTCACTCCACATGTGCGCACATGTTTATTATGTTTTTTTTTTTTTATGAATGAAAGAACCCAGCCTGTTTTAAGTTCTGAAAAACATCTTGAATGCCTTTACAAATGTTACAAAAATTTCCAAAACTGTTTTGCCAGTCACTGTTTTTTTAATTTTATAACTTAAGTGAATGTTGAGGGAAATTAATTCCTTATGTTTCTGATTCTTTTGGTTTGGCCTATCCAAGTGTTTCATAAGAACCATTTGATGTCTAAAAGATCTTAGAGGCTCTTTGGTTCAAGCATGTTTAAGATTATTTATTCAGAGTAGCATTTTATCATTCTCAAATGGAAATGAAACTCAGAAAGCCATAAGTTATTTTGGAAATTTAAAGTGGACTCTGGTTAAAATGAATATATACCAAAGCCATCTTAAGTCAATTTACTACATTTTAAAAATTTGTATTTTTTTAATGGGAAAACATCAGAAATCAGGACAAACAACTACTGGAACAAATACCAGACTGGACTTCACGTGGTATGGGCTGAATGGTCTTGATAATTATCTATTTTTTGAAAATTTCAGATTGGTGGCACGTGTGGCTCAGTGAGTAGCGCACGGCCCCATATACTGAAGGTGGCAGGTTTAAACCCAGCCCTGGCAAAACTGCAACAACAACAAAAAAATAGCTGGGCATTGTGGCAGGTGCCTGTAGTTCCCCCGGGGAGGCTGAGGCAAGAGAATCACCCAAGCCCAAGAGCTGGAAGTTGCTGTGAGCTGTGACGCCATGGCACTCTACCGAGGGTGACAAAGTGAGACTCTGTCTCTAAAAAAAAAAAAAGAAAGAAAATTTCAGATTAATGTGAGGGTACAAATGATGATGTTACAGTGTTTGTGTTTATTAGGTAAGGTCCTAGCTGTAGTTGTAACCCTCACCAGGGAGGTGTCCCACATACCCTTACATTGTACCCATATCAATTTTCCTCCCTCTACCCCCTTTTCCCCCTCTCCTCCCTCCCCCCAACTTGAATTAAACTGAGTTTTTCTCTTGTGCGGGCATGTATCAGTTCATCTACTGGCTTCATATTATATTGAATGCATTGGATGCTTCCTTCTCCATTCCTGTGATACTTTACTAAAAAGACTGTTCCCCAACTCTATCCAAGTTAATACAAAAAATGTAAAGTCTCCATCTTTTTATCACTGAATAGTGTTCCGTGGTGTACATATCGCATGGTTTATTAATTCATTCAGGGATTAATGGTCACCTGGGTCGATTCCATGTCTTGGTGATTGTAAATTGAGCTGCGATAAACAATCTAGTTCAAATGTCCTTACTATAAAATGAGCAATTTTTTTTCTGGGTAGCACTCTTGGTGGGATTGCAAACTAATACAGCCTTTGTGAAAAGAAGTATGGAGAATCCTCAAAGAACTCAAAACAGGCCTTTCATCTAATTCCTGATAATTATCTAAATATCCTGAGTAACGATTTTTATCCTGGTATCCAAGATCACCTGATCTTTTTTAAAGAGGTCCCTAACGAAAACATAACTAGCAAATAACTTATCTATATATTAGATTTTATCCCCCAAATCAAGATAAGTGTCTATGACCTAAGCTGAATCCTGTAAGATTTTTTTTTTGTCCAGAGGGCAGTTTTTCATTGTGTGGGCTTTGAGCCATTCTTGTTGGGTTTGAATTTTGACTCGATCCTTATTAACTATGTGATCTGAAGTGAGTTATGTCTTCTCTGGAAACCCTTGGATTTTTTAACTCTAACATAGAGATGATCACAGTTCCTATTTGTTACAATGTCTTAATTTATCCTAAAGTATTTTGCTATACATGTAATTCATATTATATTCAGAAACGATGCACACCAGAGAGCCACAAAGGAGAGTGGCTCCTGGAATTGCTTCTGTCATTGGTAGCTTAACCCACTTAATGCACTTTGGTAATTAGCATGGTGGGTGTCAGAAATGAGTAATTATTTGTGAAATTAGTGGTTTGATAATTAGAAAGATAAATTTTAGAAATGGGATTTAATAGTGAAAGTAAAGTTTTATAAGATATTTTAACGTACTTAAATATCTTAAAATCTACTAGTATCCTCAGTCATTACATGAACAAGTTAGAAGAATCTAGGGAAGAGTCTTTATCCTTGAAGTTCGTGTCCATGTGCTCTGTCCTTGGTTTGGATAGTTTTTTAAGTTAATGCTGACTTTTTTTTTTTTTTTTTGTAGAGACAGAGTCTCACTTTATTGCCCTCCGTAGAGTGCCGTGGCCTCACACAGCTCACAGCAACCTCCAACTCCTGGGCTTAAGCGATTCCCTTGCCTCAGCCTCCCAAGTAGCTGGGACTACAGGCGCCCGCCACAACGCCCGGCTAAGTTAATGCTGACTTTAATGTTCAAGAATATGTGCCTTTAAAATATTGTAACCCCCGTGCCAAATAGCATATTCCCTGAGATTGGAGGTCAGAGAAACTAATAGGACAGATAAATGGAATTCATCAATCCTACGGAACAGACCGTACAAGCTGTTCTGTGTCTAATTAACAACTTTAACATGTGACAGAATTTGATCTGATGTTTGCTTTCCTCATAGTCCAACAGAGAAGTTGTAAGACTGTAACTAACTCATCCATCTCAATCTTCCACTCTGGATATTATCAATCAACAAGAATAACAGAGTTTTGCATTATCAAAGTAGCTTATTCAATTCCTAACACAACTTTGTACAGTTGACATGAGAAAGAAGAAAATGACCTATGTGAACGCTGAGGACAGTGACCTGAAGGTTCGGGCATGATTGCTATTACTAGGCTAACATGGCCTGGAACCCAAACAAGCCATCTGACTCCTGTTTCCTCTAATACGGACCCGAATGTTGGATTTTACCACCAACTGCTGAGAAAGCTACATATTTGTCAGAAAGAAGAATGGAACAGCGTGCCAATGCATAGACAAAGTTGGTCCAAGCCAAAATGTCAGGCCTTCTTAGATCAGACACAAAGGCAGCCCATGGACTTAGCTTACTTTATAACACATTCAGAAGGCAGAATAGTAAACCAAGGAAGCAGGGAAAGGTGTTGTTACTGTAACTCTGAGAAATTAAGAAGGCTTATAAATCTTTACAATATACCCAGGGAATCCCTGAACCCTGGAAGCTTAGCCCCATAGGGCATCTTGAAGTTTAACCAATTCACCTTGTTTGAATGTCTTTTTTTGGGGGGACAGAGTCTCACTATGTTGCCCTTCATAGAGTGCCATGGTGTCACAGCTCACAGCAACCTCAAACTCCTGGACTTAAGTGATTCTCTTGCCTCAGACTCCCAAGTGGCTGAAACCACAGGTGCCTGCCACAAAGCCTGACTATTTTTTTTTTTGTTGTTGTTGTTGTTATTGTCATTGTTGTTTAGCAGGGCCTGCTAAGTTCAAACCTGCCAGCCCTGGTGTATGTGGATGGTGCCCTGATCACTTGAGCTACGAGTGACAAGCCTTGAATGTCTTTTTGAATGAAGAACAAAGTTTAGGGAGAGAGAGGAGACAAGGTGGGTCTTTGTTTTCCTTTTTCAAAACCAAAAAGGACATTGAAAATCCTTGCATGCTCTGCATTCCAAATAGTGGTGGGTTATCGGATGTGAGACATTAAACACACAAACACACACACATCATATAAAATACATGGAAAGATAAACAATGAAGTATACTTGTTCAATTTTTGGCATTTTAAGTATTTTATTTCTTTGTGTAAATATTTGAATTTTCCCAAAGGTCATATATATAGTTTTAAATGATAATAATAAATTCGCAAATGAAATTAGGTTCATTGCTTTGTATTCGCTCTCTTGTTTGTGTTTTAAAAACACACATTCTCTTGATAAGACCAAATTAAAGCCAGGTCAAGGATTTGTGAAAGTGTTTGTCAAAATGACATGCTCTTTTATATAATTAGTGGTAATGAATGTGATCTGTGGTTCACTAAGAATTAGGACTTGGGAGGTGGGGAAAATGCAGCAAAAACTGAAGACAAACAGTGTGAAACACACACATCTGTCCTGAGTTCAAAATGTGGCCCAATACAGGAGCTGTCTAGGTTAATTGGGAAAAGTCTGATAAAGTTTAACCCTGGGCCATTTTACCTAAATCAAGAACCTATTTTTAGTTTAGATCACATTCATTTTTCATAAGCAGACGAGGTATTGCATATCTGTTCCAAGTCAAATTTGGGAAGTAGTTATTCTTCTTGAAAGTTATTTTTTTTTTTCCTGTGGCATTTCATGGAAAACACTTGCTCCGGCCAAGAAGTTATGGATATATTTTCTTAGACTAAAAAAATTCTTATTATGAGTAAGTTAATTGAAGCCCTGGGAATGGTACAATTAGTGAATTTTTGGTTTATAATGCAATCATACAGTTGGAAAGAATCTTGAGAAGCCATCTACTCCCCCTCTTCTACTGAGGAGGCTTAGAAACACCCCCTATCCCAACTTCCAACATATGGGCACCTGTTTTATTTCCACAGCTATTTAGGGAATATCATATGAGCCCACTGGGCAAATTCTGCCTTCTAGCTTTTCTTATCATCCTGATGTTATTTTATAAAAGTTATTTAAATTGTTTTTATGACAAATGAAACCATGAAACACAGTACAGATATAAGCCACTTTTTAATTATTCTTTTGTGTTATCATTTGTGATCTGATTTAGGGGACTCCTTGCATTGTGTGTGTTTAATTTTCCATAGTTCTCGCTGGAATTTTGCATAAGTTAGGAATTTGCTGTGGTGGTGGTGGCTGTCTACAAGTAACAAAGACTCTGACTTATTGCCATGGTGGGGTAACTTTGTAATATGTCAATGCGGCTAGACTGCATTGCATGTCCCAGAATGCTTTCTTTAGGTATGTTTCATCAGAATGAGGTATAAGCGAGATTCTCTCCAGAACTTGAGAGAGGAAGATGGGCAGGGTTATTTTATGGGATTCAAATGTTGTTGCTGACTCACTTCCTTGGCGTGAAGCGACAGCGACTTTCCCTTACTTTTTGATCTTTCATCAATTTCTATGACCCCTAGGCTAAATATGTGTATATGTGTGTGTGTGGGGGGGGGTGGGTATTCATAGCCTTGAGGAAGGGCCCTACTTTTGCAGGGATACCCTTTACCAAGTCAGGAGCAACAAGAATTAACATGGGCCTCAGTCTGCTTTTGTGGAATTCCACCTTGAACTTATGGGGTTCGGTCCGCTGGAGATTTCTTCTTCCAACCTGCTTTCCCTCGACTACAGCATTAGATGTGGAGGCCATCCTGTGGAAACCACTTCATTCCCTCTCATAATTGGGTTAGTAAATTCCCTATGATAAATCCTTTACTAGATGAGGTTGAACAAGTAAGTTTGCCAACTCATCCTAGAAAAAGTGCTACCGGGCAGCGCCTGTGGCTCAAGGAGTAGGGCACCGGTCCCATACGCCGGAGGTGGCGGGTTCAAACCCAGCCCTGGCCAAAAGAAAAAAAAAAGAAAAAAGAAAAAGTGCTACCTACTTCATTGATGAATATCACTACAGCCAGTAAATGGCCCCAGGGAGTACTTCGAAGGTGACTGCCCTGATATTTAGCAATGAGGTATGTAGCATTTTTCTAGGATGAGTTCCAGAACTTAATGTTCTGACCTTGTGTATGTATGTATCTTATTGGTTGTTTCACAGAAATAGGGACCAATGGTTAGGATCAATAGAAATCAAGCTGTCTCATTTCTGCCCTTTCTCAGGCCAGCTTTAAGCTTTCCTTTCTCTTTAAATAGTATTCGTGTGCATCTTCAGAAAACTTGTTGGAAAATATAGCCCCGAACAGTTCCCAGAATCACTTAAATGATTAGGAATTTGCCGTGGTGGTGGTGGCTGTCTTTAACCACCTGAAGAGACACTAATTCCATTATTCAGTATGTATTTTTCTCTCATGACAAACTCTAAATCCTCAGGAAACAGACTCTGTTGGTCTCATTTTAATCATATATTATGACCTTGAACAATCTGCAGTGGTCAGGGAAGTAGGCTTTAAGGACAGAATTAGGCTATGTCTAGTACCTGCCTTTGGTCCAAACAATTGTATCAAATGCAGCAGGGAGAGGTTGAACAAAATGACTTTGGGGATTACAACGGCATTTTTCATGTGCACAGGAGCTAACCACTCTTTGTCAGGGTTGGTAGTTGACGGAACATGCTGATATGGTACGGAGTTTGTTTCTAACCTGTTCTTATTAGGTGATGCCGATGCCATGGAAGTTGCTAAACATTGTCAGCATCATCCTGACCGCAGATTCTCAAAATGAACTCTAAATGTTCATTTATTTATGAAAAATATATTCATAGTTTGTAATAGCTCGCAAACCGAACACTGTTACCAGGGAAACTAAAAATGAGTAGTAAGGCAAAGTTGTAGTCTGAGAGTACATAATTTAGCAGGAAAGACAGAAATTTCCAACCTTGAGTGAAGGAGCGTTTGGACTCAGAGTAAGATACATTTGGTTTCTTTGCTCTATTCTTACTATCGTTTTGCCCGTGTAATTTCACGGAGCAGTAGGTCTGTAAGAAGACAGACTGAATACACTCTAACTTCATCAATGAAACATCTGTATGGCCTTGGGCCGGTTATTTTAGCAGAGTAAATTTCATCTTTAAAAAATAAGGGTAGGATTAGTTAGAATAAAACAAGATTGTATGTAAAAGTACTCAGAGTAATGGAAACACATGTCTTTTTATTTTGAATTCCATTAGATTTGTTTTTAAGTCTAGAACACTGAATTTTTCAAATTCCTTCTCAGACCCATAATTCTTTAAATTTGACCATTAATAAAATCAATTACATGCATAAATTCATCAAAAACTAACCATTCTTACATGTGTATAATTAATCTTGCTTGATTTTAAATCCTTCTGGTGAATCTAATTCTCCAGAAATGTATTTAAATTTTTAAAGTTATCTGTAGGTATGAATCACAATGCTCAAATTCAATTGTGAAAAAATATCACAGTTCTTATTATCTTCAAATTAAATTAATTCCAGCTTCAAGCACATATGCTTCTAGATTGGCAGGAAATTTAATGCCAGTTATTCCAGTTTTTTTTTTTTTTTTGCAGTTTTTGGCCAGGGCCATGTTTGAACCCGCCACCTCCGGTCTTTGAGCCACAGGCACTGCCCAAGCCAGTTATTCTTGAGACTCTTCTATACTACTAAAGTAGTATAAATATTCTAGGGTCTCACAACAGAATGAGATTCTAGTATAAAGTTTCTACATAGTGGCTGGAACCCCCTTGTCATCAGTCATCTCTCTTTTGCAGTTGCCACTAGCTCTTCTAGTTTTTACGACTAGATTCCAAAGCTGCTGTTTTCCATAGAGATTTTGGTGCTTCTCAATCCATGCCATCCCATACAGCACAATACCACAATAGGATATTATAACCCTGTCTTTTCTCACTAGTTTGATGCAATTTCTTCCTTACT
This sequence comes from Nycticebus coucang, assembly GCF_027406575.1. Taxonomy (NCBI): domain Eukaryota; kingdom Metazoa; phylum Chordata; class Mammalia; order Primates; family Lorisidae; genus Nycticebus; species Nycticebus coucang. The sequence continues at coordinate 29,835,572 of NC_069802.1, forward strand.
TCCAGGTCGAATCTGATCTTCACAACAAAAACAATTAACCTAACCTCTTTGATGGAGTTTTTACAGAAGTGGAGAGAGAATCAGTTTAAAAATCTTTGAGGCAATGAATTATAAAACCATGCAGTTTGGGGCTGAGTGTAGGGAGTGGATATGGGGAACAGCAACCTAATTTGATCACATGAATTGTGACACTTACATTTCTTCCATGATTTGTGAAAGTTTAAATAGCACAAAAATATCAATTTCTTCTCAGGGTTTGCAGGGATTTCTTGCTAAAAACCATCTGGGCCTCATTCTTTTTCTGGGAATAGTTCTTTAATGAGTGTTTCAATTCTTACAGGGTTATTGATATATTCAGATATTCTATTTTTTTCTTACATCGACTTGCGGTAATTTCAGATTTTTCAGAAACAATATTTATATCTTTGTGTAGCAGAGACTTAAACATAATACTGTAATCTAAATATATTACCTGTTTGGAGGATTGCATTTTTTTTTTTTTTAATAGAGACATGGTCTAACTCTGTTGCCTAGGTAGGAGTGCAGTGGCCTGATCATAGCTTATTGTAACTTTGAACTATTGGGCTCCAGTGATCCTCCCATGTTACCCTCCCAAGTAGCTAGAACCACAGGCATGTGCCACCATACCACGTTAACTTTTTCACATATTTTGTAAAGAGAGGGTCTCACTATATTGCCCAGTCTGACCTTAAACTCCTGACTTCAAATTATCCTCTCATCTTGGCCTCCTAAAGTGCTGACACTGATAATGACCACCATGAGCAGCTACATACTGTTCTTATGTCTAAAATTCAAATATTTCGATTTTTATTTGATTGTATTATCTAGAAGTTTGTGTACTTTGTCTAGTTTCTAAAAATTCATATTTTGACTTTATTTACTAGTTGGACTTTAGTTTCAAATCTATTAGTTTCTGCCTTTTATGTCAACCTCTTTTTCTGTGCATTTTTTCTAACTTACTGAGTTAGATGTTTAGTAAATTTATTTCTAATCACTCTTGTTCAAAAAGAATGTTCTCAGTGTGGTGCTTGTGACTCTGATTTTGGTATTAGTCACCTCTTAGATGTGATGTGACTTGTTATCATTTTAATTATTTTGCAATCTTATAGTAGTTTTGTTTTCATTGATCAAAACCTTCCTGGTTTTGTTGAATTGTGATCTGCAAATATGTTCTCTGAAGTTTTAATGTTGAAGAGTTTATATTAATTATCTTATAACTTTAATAACAATGGACTATTTTAATCTTTAATCCCCAGAATTTACCTTATTTTAAGTAGTGTGGATTCAGAGTCAGATGCTTTGAGAAGCAGGAATAGCAAGGGCAGGAGGCAATTCTGTCTCAGCTCAAGCAATCTGCAGGGTTAATTCAACTGTCCTCTACCTATTTCTATCCTGGCCTTCAACAGGTTGAACGATGCCCACCCACACTGAGGAGGCCCTCTGGTTTACTCAGTCTGCTAATTTAAATGTTAATTTCTTCCAGAAGCACCTTCACAAACACAACCAGATATCCAGGCAGCCCACGGCCCACTCAAGTTGACACAGAATTAACCATCGCAACTTTATCCCTCATAAACTTGGCACTCATGCACATCTTCTTCAACCATATTGATTCTCCAAATAAAGACAATAACAAAGTAATTCTTAATTCTTCCCAACGTAATACAACTATCCTCTGTGGAACCCAAAACATACTAATCCTTTCCCTATTAGAGGAAATAAAGCCCTTAGTTATATTTTCTCTTTTCCTAACCTAAACACTAGCATATAAAATTAATAACACTTAAAGATCATGGCATGAAGTCACTACATCATATGTAACATGGTAAGGGAATGAGAGAGGAAAAGTGTGTGTGTGTGTGTAACAAAGCAAGGAGGAAAGACTGAGGATAATTACAGTCCTCACTTCTGTACCTTGTCACATGGTTCTTACTGGCATTTACAACTGTCTTCTTCACCACCCATTTTAAAGTCTCTTTACTTTCAAAAAACACCTTAGTTGCTCATGCGTCTTTACTTGGTGGAATCACTCAAATCTTCCTTTTGGAAAGGTCTGCTCATTAGCTGTAGTGCCTGAACTGGGTGATGATGGTTTTCCACTGTCATGGGCACACTCATAGTCAGAGATACCCTTGTAGATTTCTTACATCAGACATTCTCTTCCTTACCTCCATTGTGGAGAAGCTGTCCAGTTGTCACTCGGTGATTGGAATTAATCACCTCAGCCAGCGTATGCCTGATGATTTAGGATATGAGAAGCCCACAGTAGTTGGGTGGCAGTCTTACCTTTTAGTTCAATGCCATAGTTGTATCTTCTAGTGTAAACATTTATCCTTGTAGAACTAAGATCTCTCAGCCAGCAATGCATAAAGTCAAGGAAACTAGAAACAAAATTTTGGTGTAGGGTCACTGGGAGTAATAGCAAATGGTGCCACTGGCATTGCCACCTCTTTATTCCTGAATCTACTGGTACTGTTTCTCTGTACCACATATTGGATGCTGATTTAGAGCATGTAAATCCTTCTGGAAAACCTTTCCCTGGTCCTGTAAGGTTTTGCTGCTTACCTGACTCTGTAACTAAGTTTTCAAAGGCCATTCCACTATTGTGTCCAGATAGCTGCTTCAGAATGGTGAAAACGTGGTAAGACCAGTGAGTTTCATGATCCTTGGCCCATTGCTTTACCTACGTTGCTGTGAAATGACTTCTTTTATAAGAGAAATGATGTGTAGAACACTATGATGGTGGACAAGGAATTCTATAAATCCAGGGATGGATGAAAGTTTTGGCAGAAGTGTTCCATGCAGGGAAAGCAAATCCATACCTAGAGTGTCTGTTCCAATAAAGATGAAGCTCTACCCTTTCCCTGATGGGAGAAGTCCATGGGGCCATAACCTGATCAACCCTGGTGAGTGGAATTCCATGTTGCTAAGCCCATGCATAAGCTCCTCACTGCCACTATGAACACCATGTTCATGAGTCCAAGAACACCTAAGGATCAAGGCAAACTGAGATTTACAGAAGAGGTCATTGGATCCATTTTCTTTTTGTAGTCCTTTTATTTTTTTATTTTTTTTTAATTAAATCATAACTGTATACATTGATATGATCATGGGGCATCATACACTCGCTTCATAGACCATTTGACACATTTTTATCACAGTGGTTAACATAGCCTTTCCGGCGTTATCTCAGTTACTGTGCCAAAACCTTTACATTCTACATTTACCAAGTTTCGCAAATACCCCTGTAAGATGCACCACAGGTGTGATCCCACCGATCCCCCTCCCTCTACCCACCCCCCCTTCCCACTTCCCCCTCTTGTTAAGTTGTAACTGGGTTATAGCTTTTATGTGAGAGCCCCAAATTAGTTTCATAGTAGGGCTGAGTACATTGGGTACTTTTTCTTCCATTCTTGAGATACTTTACTAAGAAGAATATGTTCCAGCTCCATCCATGTAAACATGAAAGAGGTAAAGTCTCCATCTTTCTTTAAGGCTGCATAGTATTCCATGGTATACATATACCACCATTTATTAATCCATTCGTGGATCGATGGGCACTTGGGCTTTTTCCATGACTTAGCTATTATGAATTGGGCTGCAATAAACATTCTGGTACAAATATCTTTGTTATGTTGTGATTTTTGGTCTTCTGGGTATATGCCCAGCAGAGGAATTACAGGATTAAAATGGCAGATCTATTTTTAGATCTCTGAGTGTTCTCCATATATCTTTCCAAAAGGAATGTATTAATTTGCATTCCCACCAGCAGTGCAGAAGTGTTCCCTTTTCTCCGCATCCACGCCAACATCTCTGGTCTTGAGATTTTGTGATATAGGCTAGTCTTATTGGAGTTAGATGGTATCTCAAAGTAGTTTTGATTTGCATTTCTCTGATGATTAAAGATGATGAGCATTTTTTCATATGTCTGAAGGCCGTGCGCCTGTCTTCTTCAGAGAAGTTTCTCTTCAAATCCCTTGCCCAGCCTGCGATGGGATCCCTTGTTTTTTTCTTGCTGATGCATTTGAGTTCTCTGTGGATTCTGGTTATTAAACCTTTGTCAGAGATATACCCTGCAAATATCTTCTCCCATTCTGAGGGCTGTCTGCTTGCTCTGCTTACTGTGTTCTTAGCTGTGCAGAAGCTTTTTAGTTTGATCAAGTCCCAGTAGTGTATTTTTGAAGCTGCTTCAATTGCCCGGGGGGTTCTCCTCATGAAATACTCACCCAGACCAATTTCTTCAAGGGTTTTCCCTGCATTCTCCTCTAGTATTTTTATAGTTTCATGTTTTAAGTTTAAATCTTTAATCCAATGAGAGTCTATCTTAGTTAATGGTGAAAGGTGTGGGTCCAATTTCAGTCTTCTGCAGGTTGCCAGCCAGTTCACCCAACACCATTTGTTAAATAGGGAATCTTTTCCCCACTGAATGTTTTTAATTGGCTTGTCAAAAATCAAATAGCGGTAAGTAGCTGGATTCATCTCTTGGTTCTCTATTCTGTTCCAGATATCTACTTCTCTGTTTTTGTGCCAATACCATGCTGTTTTGATCACTATCGATTTGTAGTAAAGTCTGAGGTCTGGTAGTGTGATTCCTCCTGTTTTGTTTTTATTTCTGAATAATGTCTTGGCTACTCGAGGTTTTTTCTGATTCCATATAAAATGAAGTAATGTTTTTTCAAGATCTTTAAAATATGACAGTGGAGCTTTAATAGGGAGTGCGTTGAAATTATATATTGCTTTGGGTAGTATGGACATTTTGATGATGTTGATTCTTCCTAGCCATGAGCATGGTATGTTTTTCCATTTGTTAACATTTTCAGCTATTTCTTTTCTTAGAGTTTCATAGTTCTCTTTATAGAGATCTTTCACGTCTTTTGTTAGGTAAATTCCCAAATATTTCATCTTCTTTGGCACTACTGTGAATGGGATAGAGTCCTTAACTGCTTTTTCAACTTGACTGTTGTTGGTGTATATAAAGGCTACCAATTTATGGATGTTGATTTTGTAACTTGAGACGCTGCTGTATTCCTTGATCACTTCTAGGAGTTTTGTAGTAGAGTCCCTAGTGTTTTCCAGATACACAATTCATATCATCTGCGAAGAGCGAAAGTTTGATCTCTTCTGACCCTACATGGATACCCTTGATCACCTTTTCTTCCCTAATTTGGATCCATTTTCATTAAATCTTCTGCTAAGGTCACCCTTTGATGAGCATTCACAGGGGATACCAATCTCTTCACATTTTTTCCCACTCAAATCTGTACACACACTTCCTTCCTAAACACCTCTTACCTAAATCTCTTTGTCACCAATTTTCCAATTATGTTTCTTCTAAGTCTCTGTCCAAACCATTGCAAATATCCCACAAAATGGTATATAATCACATATATGGTCACCCCTCTTTCCAAGCAAGGTTCACACCCAGTTTCACTGCTCAAAAATCTTCCCAGAGGGATAATTTTTCTTTGCCACTTATCTTTAGAGATATCCCAGAGAACAGACGGGCTTCAGAGTGCTGAAACTCCACTGTGGGTTGTGCCTGCACATGATACCAAACTCTATGCAGACCAGGACTGAGTCTCCTCTTTCTCTGTCAACGGATCATAAGGAACTTCCCGTGAGGCCACTGGTGCAGTCTGGGATAGTAGGGTAGGCATGGGAGCCATGGGCATTTGGGCCACTTCATTTAACTCACTTCACCTTTAGGTCAGGAGCTTCTTGGGCCCCATCACTTTTGTTTGATGATGGGGTCTTGCTGTGCATGTCCAACTTTGTGACTGAGGGTGGGTGAGGTAGCAATCCGTTCATAATAGGCCACTTGGGCTTTACTATAATGTGGTTGCCCATAGTTAAGTGTTCAGTTTGCACTGAACCCTGGTTCCAGTCCACAGCTGGCTCTCACAATGAGAGTGGTCATCTAGATGCACAGGATTGCAGGGTCTTACTACAACTGCTTAAGACTCATCCTGCCATAAGTTCCAAACACCATTTCCACATGCCACATACACATCATGCACCACTATCGGATCTGCTGGGTCATGTGAGCCGGGGTAGGATAGCTTGCAGCCCAGTATGGACCTGTGGCAGAGCCTTCCTTCTCTTGTGCTAGGTCCTGTGCAAAACCAGTAGCTTTGGGGGGAACTTAATAAATGGGCTGGATAACACACCCAAAATGAGAAATATGTTGCCTCCAAAATCCAAAGGGGATGCTAGATGTTGTGCCTGTTTTTTAGTTCTAGATAATACCCATGCAACAACTTCTCCTTCACTTTAGAACAGGTCCCACATTCTTCTGTTCACTTGATAGAGCATTTCTGTCCCCACACAGGCAGCAGTAGGGTGGTACGCTCCCAAGGCATGTCACTTCTAGGAATGTGAGGATCAATTAGCCAATGCCTTGGCTTGGCTTGAGTCAATCTACTCTGATTGGGGCTTTGACTCTACTGACTGTGATGGTAACTATACCCATCTCACCTTTGTTGGTTGAGTGCTGCCACTTAGGCCTTGCCACCCTGGGATGCAATGAACTCTATCACATTTAGATTTCTCAATTCAGTGTCTTTTCCCATTATGAGGTCTGGTCTATGGAGAAGAGTGACCACATAGCTCTTCAAGGATGCTGAAGTTCTCCTCATAAATATAATTCTCGCAGTGCTGGTAAAGGCATGTCTTCTGGATCCTCCCAGCATGGAGAGAAAGTCTTCGGTGATAAATCTACTCTAACATTTCAATCCTCCTGAATCTTTAAATTTCTTTCTCTACATGAAACCAAGGCATACCTGGCATTCCCAGTATGCTCACAGTGGGTCACCTCTTGGTTCAGCCAAACTAATGGTTAAAGTGTTTTCTAGCTCCCAGTTATATTCGGAGCAAGTGGCCAGCACCATCATACTCATTAGTTTTCCAAATTTATGGAAAAGTATCATACATAGTCACCCAGCTCCTGTCTTCTGTAAGTGGTTGTAGGTGCATCTACTGCAGATTTTTTCCACACCTCTATTGCCAGATCACACCATGGACTATCAGTGCTCTTTTAACTACCAAAATTAGTCATTAGCATCTTTAAATTGAATCAGATTAGAGAGCCAATTCCAGAAACCCTGGAACCAATTTACAAAATTCATCCTTAACATTCCACTCCTGTGGATTCTCTTGGTACCAAAATATGTATTACTTAGGATTCTTCAGCAACAGAATCACTAGGATATATTACACACACACACACACAAATAACAAACACACACACATAATGAAGAAATTTTTTATAGAGTATTGACCCTCACAGTTATAGAGGCTGAGAAGTCCCACTGTCTGCTGTTAGTAAACCAGAATCCCAGGAAACTTGGTGGCGTAGTTCTGAGGTCTGCGAGCTGATGGTATAGATTCCAGTCTACATCAAAAGGCCTGAGAACCAGATGCACCCACAGCAGGAGAAGACTGAACAGCTCAACAGTCTGGCAGAGTTAATTCTCCCTTTCTCTGCCTTTTTGTTCTATTCAGGCTTTGAATGGATTGAATGATATCCACCCACAAGGGGAGGGCCATCTGCTTTACCCCATCCACCAATTCAAGGACTAATCTTTTCCAGAAACATTCTCACACACACTTTCAGAAATAGTATTTAACCACCTATCTGGGTGTCCTGTGGCCCAGTCAAACTGACACCTAAAATTAACTGTCACATTATTATTTCTCAAACATTTTATTAGCTGTTCTTTATTGCACTTTTCAGCAGAATTTTCATCTTTGGTTCTCTGTCTTTTCTCATGCAGATCTGTTAGGCAAGATTTGTCATTTCTGTACTATTTGCTATTGCTTTTGTGTTTCTTTATCTTCACCCTCAGTCCAGCTTTTTTCCTACCAACTGTCTACTCAATTACCAGAACATTTTGTCTTCTTAAAATTAATTTATCAAATATGAGCTAATAAAATGATTTATGTTTCAATAGAGTTAAAATATTTTTAAAGGCTTCAATCACAAGTGTATGAAAAATTTCTTGATTCATACAACATAATTTATAATAAAAGAACACAAGCTATCTCTCATTTAAAAGGTGTGATAAAATTTCAAAAGAATGATACCCTTAAATTCATTTAGACATATTATCATTTATTCTTTATATTGTATTTGTGTGACTTTCTAATAAGATAAATTTCATTTTTTCTAAATTTATTTTTCTTAAACCTCAACAATATTACTATTATCATCATGGGAGCATAATTTATCCACTTATAGAACATTCTGGTTTTGTTTGAAAATGTGCTCTAGAATGATCGTGGAGAAAAGAGAGCAATGTAGCCAAGTCTTCCACATCAGCTTCTGAGAAATGCTGGTATTTATCTTTCTCATTTTTAAGTCAGTGCTGAGAAAACAAACCATTGTTCACCAACCAGTTATGTATCAGCCTAATAGGTCTGCAATACCCAAACCAGATTATACTCATGGATTAGCACATCTTATAGGACATGCAATATTGTATGACATAATAAATATTTTATAAAAATCAAGGTAATTAAAATCTTTTTTTCCTTTTCTCAATCTTCCGGGCCTATCTACCTTCATTATAATTAGACTCATTGGACGGAAGTGTTCTTTAGCAAGCTACATTAGTATTTACCCAGTTTCCTATTTTCACTTGACATTGTCAACTTTACCTTAAGAAGCAGTTTAGTCTGAGTGGTTTTGGATTCCAGATCTCTCTTTATATGTTAGCATAAGCAAAACATACATTTTAACTAAAGTGGAAGATATTAAGTGTGTTGATATGGTTAATTGATGGATTATTTAAAGGACAAACAAGAATTATTCTTAAAATGAATCACTTCTGCCTCTCAATTTCTTCTCTCAACATTCGCCCTTTCTGGCCAAATAAATTCATAGTCACACTCAATATTTGACAACTTGGAAAAAGCTGAATTAAATAAAAATAATTCAGCTGTATTTGGTGAAAACTTTGATGACAGTTTATTACAATAAACATATGACCTGCTGTAATAATGGAATTTGATATAATGACATAACCTCTATATTAGCACAGCACATCTGCTTACTAAAAGCACCATTTTAAGATTTACTCTTTTGCCTGTTTGCCAAATGACCAAGTTTTTATTTGGCATTTCAATATTAGATTAAGTTGAGATATCTAAATGAGAAAATTCTACAGTCCCCTTTGTCTTGATTTTGGAAATCTTCATAGCTTTTAAAGTTTTTATTTATCTTACATAGCTATGGCTCAAGATGTAGCCAGTCTTGGTTTGTAATGGTCCAGAAATAAAAATGACCTTTTAGCCAAGTTTTAAATGAGAGGACATTCAGAGTTGTAAGCATCTATTTAATGGCTATGTATAATGTAGTTTAATTTCCATAGGTGCTGACTAAGGCTGGGAGAACATTCCTCTTCCTCCAAACCTGATCAGATGACTAGGTGTCCAGATTCAGTCAGTGATGTCTTGAGAATAAAGATCAAGAGCCAAGAAACTATTCAATCAATGGACTAGAACAGTGTTTACCCCAGCCCTACTTTTCATTATTATTGCTATATACGTAAGGATTAACGTTCTTCAGGGCCATCGTCTCATTAAGTAAATAATCCCTCATAAATAGATGGGATGTAGAAGAAACGCTGGACAAATTTCATAGAATAGGGATGGAAAACCCTTCCAGGTGAATCTAATATCAACCCTTATATGTGTGTCGTACCCTATGAGCATCCCCCACACCACCTCTTAATACCAGGTAAAGAGTAACAACACAGATAAAAAGCAAAACTGAGATGACTGGGGGAAAGGGTGGTTGAGAAGTACTGAAGATCAAAACATAGGGGTGGGAAGCCTACAGAATCCCAATGCTTGGGTATTTGGGGAGTTCTCAACTAAATTGGGGTTCTAATAACAGAGAAGCCAGCAACCCCGCCCTAATGGCAAATTAAAAGGAGCTGGATGTGGTGTTTATGGTGTATCTTTTTTTTTTTTTTTTTTTTTTGCAGTTTTTTGGCCATGGACGGGTTTGACTCCACCACCTCGGGTATATGGGGCCGGCGCCCTATTCCTTTGAGCCACAGGTGCCACCAATGTTTATGGCATATCTTTCATGGGATACTTCTTTGACCTGGAAAATGGTGTGATGTCTGTTTGTTTGACCCACGACCAAGCAGGTCCCTCACATGGGAAACATGTTTCCCCTGGCAGATGTCCCTGTGATTCTTGTCCTACCACATCCAGTGTAAGTTTGCCTGATCATGATTCTGGTGCAAGGAGTCTAACTTTATGTTCTTCCTGGAATCCTGGAGAAAACTTGGCCTGAAGTAGTTCTTCACATAGAATGTGTGAATTCAATACACCACCAAAATAGAAAACAACTTCGAAGATACTTGCTTACAGATCCTTGTCAAGTAGAGCACACTGAGTTGGAAGGGCAATCCTCTCTCCCAGGCAGGAAAGAAGGGGACAGGAAGGGAACGAGAGGGAGAGGGAGAGGGAGAGGGAGAGGGAGAGACTAACAGGACCTGTATGGCAACAGAGTTGTAAGTTCAGAGGCAAATGCTTGAATGGTTCTTTGAAGGCAGAGCAGGAAGCCCAGTCTGCTGGGTGCAGTGATGCCTCTAAGTTCTTGTCTCTAACCACAGGCTTAATCCATTTGGATGTGGTGTAGAACAGGAAACTAGATCAAAGTTGGCTGAGCTCTGCTTCTGATATGAGAAAGTTAAATTTTTATTCAACACGGATGCCAAGGCAACATAAAATTATAAGAATTCACTACATGGGGGTAACTTTTCATAAGATCATTATAAAAAGAACTAAAACTGAATAGGTTGTGTTTCTCTTACTTAGTACTTTGTAGCTTATCACTCTAAATCTTAAAGTCTTGAGTATTTATAACTTCTCAAAACTGTGTAGGTGGACTGGGAGATTCCTCTGCTTCATATGGTGTCAGTGGGAGTCACTCACGAATCTCAGAGCTCAGCTGGCTCGCACAGCCTCCTCTGTATGTCTTGGAGGACCGTGTCTTCTGGTCTCTTCCTCCTGCAGGATAGCTTGTTTTTCTTTAAGCACAGAGGCTGGGCTTCCAAGTAGAAAGCCCTTGGAGGAAGTGCATTTAAAGGCTTTGCTTGCATCTTACTTGCTAATGTGCCTTGGCTTGGATGCAATGTAGGAAGCGATTAACTATGAAAAGATCTGACTACGGAGTCATCTCTCTTTACATGCGCCAATGGAACAGTCTGCCATATGCATTGAGGACTAAATATTATACTGAGTGCAATAATATTAACATCCACATATTCCCATGCTCCAGTAGTTTTTTTATTCAGAAAATGTTACTCTTATCTTTCTATGGAGTATAATTCATCTGTATTCTACGTACTCCATTCACCTCGGTGAGTATAAGAGATGACAAAAAAATAGGGAAAATAGGCTTTGACATCACATCTGATTATTTATTAGGTCTATAAAGAGTTCAAACTCTTTTCTTGTGCTAAAGGAGGTTTACTGGAAGCTGCCCAAACAGCTAACCTGCAGTTTTGTGCAACTTTGCAAAATTTGTGCCTCAATGAAAACCTTTTTGGAGCATTAAGTTCATTGTCCTGAAAAAATGGTACTGTAAACCCTGCCTAGGTGATTTGTTTTTGCAACAGACACCATGAGAAAGTTTTTTTTTTTTTAAAGTTTACTCATACATTTCTAACTTATTGAATAAGAAAAATTAATTGTTCTGCTATTACTTTCTACTGCACAATTTGCTTTGCTTTCTGTTTTGGCAGATCTTTTATTATAATAAAAGTTCCATCTCATGATTAAATATGAATCTAATCCTTAATATTTTCAATATACCTGGCAGATGCTGCCAGTTATTCCTTTGAAGAACACTGTGCAGTAAGCTGAAGTGCGCAGTTGAGAGTATTATTTTTTTAGATGAAGGGGATGAGGCTTGAGAGATTGCCCAAGGCCATGTCAGGCCTTAATGATAGAGACGAATTAGAATTCTCAGTTTTCAGCGTCTCCTCTTAAAATCAAAGGAATCTGAGCTGACTATTACTTTAAATGAAGAAAGTGGCTACAAGGAAAAAGTGTGTGTCTCTGGCCCGTGGAATGGCAATTTACCAATTTAGTGGGCATTGTTTTAAGAATAGGTTTGTCTTCTGTTCAGACATGGATTACTTTATCACTCCGTAGAATTTCTTTCCCATGATGTTAGTAAGAAGCAATCTGAAGTTATTCAGGGTGTCCATAAAGTTCACGCACAATTTTAAATAGTTGTCTAGATTGCACATGAACTTTATGGACACCCTGGATAACTTTATGGACACTCTGTATATAAGAGATGTATGTGTACACTGCCTCTTGCAAGTAAAAGAGGAGTGCAACATGGAAACTTTTTTTTTTTTGAGACAGAGTCTTACTTTGTCACCCTCAGTAGACTGCCCTGGCATCACAGCTCACAGCAGCCTCAAACTCTTAGGCTTAAGTGATTCTCTTGCCTTGGCCTCCCTAGTAGCTGGGACTAAAGCGCTAGCCACAACACCTGGCTATTTTTTTTTTGTAGAGACAAGGTCTCACTCTGGCTCAGGCTGGTCTCAAACTTGTGAGCTCAGGCAATCCACTCACCCGGCCTCCCAGAGTGCTAGGATTACAGGCGTGAGCCACCACACCTGGTCCCGCACCGAAGCATGTAAAACAGTGGTTCTCAGCCTATGGGTCATGACCCACTGGAACTGTATTAAAGGGTTGTGGCATTAGGAAGGTTGAGAACCACTGATCTAAAATTATGCTGTATTGAATACAGATTCACTTCTCTGTTTTTTGTTAGTGGTAAAAACCCTTTCCTCCAAGAAATTTTATAGTTCTGTATCTAGCATATGACAGTGGATACATATCCAATCTTAGCTAATCTACTATATGAAACCTATTAAAAAATATCAGTTCACTACATTGCTTTCTATTTGGTTGGGGCCAATGTATAAAGCAAAGTATCAAAGAAAATAAAACTCTACTAGCATCTGTACCGCTATTTTTGCTCAGAATTTTGTTTATTTTCATTGCTTCATTTTGGTAATATGCTCTAAATTAATTAGCTGCAACAAAACTTTGAATAATTCAAAGAGGCACTTTGGGAAAATTGCATTTTTTTTCCAATTGGCTACATCATAAGTTGGTTATGATGAATAATGGTGAGGCAGCTCTTTTGGTGATTTATTGTTCTCACATAAAAATTTTATAATTTTTAGAATAAATGGGGCTATTTATAGTGATTAATTTTTTCAAAGATCAGTGTGGAGATTCAAAGAACCCACAATAGTATTCATTATTCTGAACCTTAAAAGACGACATGTAGAACATGATCAAGAGGGACGGGAGTCAAAGCCATGCTGTTCAACCCAGCTTCTCGGAACTGTTATAAATATGTTGAATTCAAGAACTTTTTTTTTGTCTTTTTGTTTTCACTATTATTTTAGTGTCAAAGCCTTCCTTTCAAAATTGTTAATTTTCTTAATGTGTAACACTTTCCATTCAGTCTTTTGTTTTGAACTTTGCTTGTTAACAAAATCAGTGGAAAACCATTTTTTGGTGATTCTTGATTGTATCTGTTTGCTCTCTCCATCAGCCCAGCTGCTCCCCATCTAACCCCATGCTCCTCAGCAATCTCTTCTCTGCTGGTCTCTGTACTAATCATTAATCGCTGCTTTGGAATCTTGACTTCCACAGATGGTATCACTTGTTTCCTTAGCACTTTGGTGCCCAGATTTTTTTAGCCTATGGGAGACACAGCAAGAAATGGGAAGGAGAGAGAGAGAGAGAGAGAGACAGACAGACATTGAAATATCTAGCATCTATTCTCCCCCATTAGAATTCTCCCCCCATTTCTCTCTGCCCTGGTTCAGTCACAGATCGTAATAGCTTTCCCACCTTCCAGGGCATCAAATCACATAAAAATTTTGCTCTGAGTGCTGATTGTACAATTCTCTCCGCTTTGGTCCTACGGGTAGTAATGGCTCCTCATTGTTGACAATGTCTGGATACTTCCCTAACCCATCTTGGTTTACTTACTTCTGCCCACATCTCTGTGAACAGTCCTTCCATTAAACCTCAGTTAAACAATTTAGAGTGGGCCATCTGTTTTTTCTTGGGATACTGAATGATATAATTGGTTTTTATAAAAAACGACTCTTCTATAAAGCACATGAAAGAAAATACCCTTTTACCATATCAGTCTATTTCTGGATGATGTTCTTACCTTGTGTTCCTCATCTTCCTCTATAATAGTGTGAAGACATGTCAGGACAGAGAGAAAACCAGAGGAATTAATGGCCCAATGACACTCTCTTCCACCCCATCCTCCTCACCTGGTGAGGCTATTGTCTGAATCCCAGAAGCCAGAGTGTGGGACTCAGGCAGGGAAGGGTAGATGTTGCATTTGAAGGGGCAGAAGAAGCATGTCCAGTCCAGTCCACCTTTTTTGCACTTCAATATCCACTTTTCCAGATGTTAAAAAAAAAAGAAATCCTTATCTCGGATACGGGGGGTACAAAAATCCATCAACAACTTTGTTATTATTGAACCATGACAACCCAACTACATTCTGAGCCCAAATCTAAACTGTTTGCTAGCAATGATGTCTTTTTATTATTAATTTCTTTTTCTTTTCTTTTCTTTTTTTTTTTTTTTTTTTGAGACAGAGTCTCAAGCTGTCACCCTGGGTAGAGTGCTGTGGCATCATAAACTCTCAGCAACCTCACAGCAACGTCAAACTCTTGGGCTTAAGTGATTCTCCTGCCTCAGCCTTCCCTGTAGCTGGGATTACAGGCATCTGTCAGACACCCAGCTACTTTTTGTTGTTGTTGTTGCAATTGTCATTGTTGTTTACCTGGCCCCGGGCCAGATTCGAACCTGCCAGTCTCGGTGTATGTGGCCAGCACTCCACCCACTGATCTATGGGTGCCACTTAATTTCTTTTTTTTAGTTACAGGGGTACAAATATTTTTAATTACATGAATCAGTTTTATAAGGCTTGAGTTCTGGTTATACGTGTGCCCATCACCCAGCAGGTGTTCATTGCACCTGCTAAGAAGGTTTGCACCCATAGCATCCACTGCCGCTCCACTGCTTGATTGTCTTAAGTACTTCCCTCTGTGCTGTGCTCCTCAGTTAGTTCCAATTTAATAGTAAGTACATGTGGTATTTGTTTTTTCCCATTCTTTAGATAATTCACCAGTTCTATCCAAATTGTTGCAAAAGGCATTAGGTCATCCTTCTTCATGCCTGAATGGTATTCCATAGTACACACACAACACATTTTATTAATCCCCTCATGAATTCATGGCCACTTGGATTGATTCCACATCCGCAATTGTGAATTGTGCTGCAATAAACATTCAAGTGCAGGTGTCTTTGCATGGAAAGCAGCAATGAGTTTTATATAAGATAGTGAGGGATGTAGGGGAAAGGGTGGAAGAAAAAAATTAATGAAAAACATAGATACTTCAGTTCCTTCTTTAGAAGCCAGTCTTGAGGCCTGTTTCCTTCTTCTGGAACTATTTCACATTCTCCTTCAGTTCACCCATAACTAAGAGGGTGGTCTTTACATGATGGTTGACACAAATATGCATTCTCTCATTATCTGAATCTTTGGTAATTTTGTCTTTATTAGGGTATTGCTGTTTCTCATCAGCCAGGACCGATGAGTAAAAAGTACCATCTGTTCTTTTTTCCTGACTTCATTTGAATTGAGTAAATTATATGATTTCACCTTATTTGTTAGCTAAAACTCTTTGTTATGTGATTTTAGTTCATGCCATATAGTTTTAACTTTCTCATGTCAACCTTCAAGACATACTGTCCTTCTTCATGAGCAATATCAGAGTCATACACTTGTATATTTTTTTTCTCCCTCCTGGCCTTCCTGGAATTATCATCAAACAATTTAGTTCTAATCATTTTATAAATTCCACAATAAGTGACTTATAATTTTCATTCAATCATCCTTTAAAATATTTAAATCATTTGAGAGATTATTTTATATGTAACGATATAAAAACTATATAGTCACCGTTTCTGGTGTCCGTCATTCCTTCCTGTTGATTCATATTTTCATTTGGTGTAAATTCTTTGTAGTGCGTGGCTCATAGTACAGCTGATAGTTATGAATTCTTTCTACTATTTTTGGCTGATAGCATCTTTATTTCCTCTTTTTTTTGTTCAATTTGCACTGTATATAGAATTGTAGGTTGATCATTTGTTTCAGTACTGTAAACGTAGTTTTCTACTATCTTATGGCATGAGGTATTGTTTTGACAAGACAAATCCACTTCAACTTAGATCTTGTCTACGTGTATCTTATTCCACTGAAAAATAATTTATTATTTTTCTTTTCATTACTTTACCCACATTGATTATTATATTCTGTGAGTTATTTTTCCTCATGTTCCTTGTTCTTGAAGCTGACTGAAATTCTCGTATCATTGCTTTGTAGGTTTTTAATCAATTATAAAAATTTTTGGTGATTATTTTTCAGTATTTTTTGTCCTTTTCTTTTCCCCTTCTTCAGAGATTTCAATCAATCACATATTTCCTTTCTGATGTTGTACCACTGTGAAATGATGTTATGATGTTTTTCAGTCTTTTTTCTTGTCTTTCATTTTGGGTAGTTTTTGCTGCTACTTGTAAAATGCACTAATTCTTTCTTCTGCAATTTGTAATCTGCTATTAACCCTACCTAATGTTTTTCATCTTAGACACTGTAGTTTTCATCCATGGAATGTAAATTTCAGCCCTTTCTTATAGTTTCTACTTAAACTCCTTAACTATTTCTTAGCTTTTCAACATGTGGAATGTAATTATAATAGTAATTTCAAAGTAACTTCTATCGCTACCATTTCTCAGTGGTTTCAAAAGATTATTATTTTTCTCTAATTATGGATCACATTTTCCTGCTTCTTTACATGTCTGGCAATTTCTTATTTGACTGTAGGCATTTTGAACATTATCTTGTTGAGTGATAGATATCTGTGTAGTTTTATTTTTCTAAATATTTATTTCTCCAAATATTAATAACCTTTTGTTTGTGATTTAGTAAGGTTATTCATAAACAGTAAGTTTCTTTTGGGTCTTGTTTTTAAGCCCTGGTAGGAGCAGCATTTAGTCTAGAATTTTGGCGAATTACCGAAGTTGAGCCATTTTGGAATTTCTACCTGATGTTTCTCCAATCATGAGGTCCTCTAATCTGGCTGGTGTCAACAGAAAATGCTAAACCTGTGATCCTCACATGGTTATTATTCTATGTGATTCTTTGAAGCGATTTCTTGCTGAGCTCTCTATCTATACTAGTTAGTACTCAGCTGAAGTCTCCAAGGCATTCTCTGCATATCCTTAACCATCTCTTACTTCTTACCTCTCTGGTACTCTGACATGTAAACTCTAGATGACTTTTTTCTTTACAAACTTCCAGGACAATCTTTTCAATTCAGGGATACCTTTGGGCTGTGTTTAGCTTCCCTCTCCCTTAACCATGTCTGGAAACGTTCTTTGTCCATAAGCTGGGACAGTCGCAGGGCTTGCCTCATTTGTTTTCCTCTTTCAGGGATGACTATCTTTCATCATTGTTGTCCAATATTTTCAAAACTGTTGTTTCGTGTAGTTTGTCCCATTTTCTAGCTGTTTTAGATGTGAGAATAAACTCATCCCTGTTAATCTGTGATATCTATTTTTAATTGAATGTCATAACCAGTTCATAATTAGAAGTTCTTTTCTCATAAATCTGTTGCCAGATATTTGATATTTAAATGGACCCAATTGTACACAGGAAGCTTTTATAGAAAGAGACCTTGTTGCTAGAAAAGTGTAAATTGGTCTTATACTAAATCTGTAGAATTCTGCACACGTATGCTCCTTTTTGGAATTGTCAAGGAAGTCCACACAACTTCTTTGTCTTCTCAAACAAGTGCTTCTGCTGAGTCACGAGACTCAAGTGGTAGCACATTTGCAGTGGAGCACAGACCTCCTGTGGAGCCTGTTTTAATTCAGGCCCCAATCTAAACTGGATGTCTTGCAAATTAGTTAATGGATGGGCAGTCAGATCATCATGCCCAAATGTAGTTTATTTTGCTCCTGTAGTGTGAAAAGGCCCAACAGGTTTTGCCTCTTAAAATGAAGGTTGAAAGTTTCAGCAATTTATCCCTCACTTTAGATAAAATATTCTATCCTATTGCAAACCAGTAAAACCTCATCAATCTGTCCATCTGGCAGGCTCAAGCTCTTGAACTTTCAAAGGGTTTATCTCTCAACCCTTGACACCATTATGTCTTAATAAAGCATTTAGTGCTTGCTACCTCCTACTTGTAGACTCAATTAACATAAGTCACGAATGTCAAGACCAATGTGATATTTTATGGAACACAAAGATGATTAAGTTCTCTCCAGTCTGTATTATAAAAAAGAGCATGATGGCTGAATGGACAGTGCAAATGAGTTACTTTATTTGCCTTGTCAGTATTTTTCCTGATAGTCGTAGGGGGAAAAACATTACCTAAGTCAGTATATCTTCAATAGAAAAGTACAATTAATTACCTAGAAGGCTCAATAAATCATACTTCTGGGCCCTACCTCTGAAGGTTCTCATTTTTGTCTATCTGGAATTGGACCCAAGATTTTCCTTTTTTAGTAAGTTTATAGGTAATGCAGACACTATTGTTCATAGAACTATACTTTGAGAACCCATGCAAGTGGCAGGGGTAACCTTGATTTTTTTTTTTTCCAGTAAACATACCACATACAATAACTTTGCTGGTACAGGCACCAATGCCTGATTTTGTTTGTAATGATCCAAATAGTCATTCTCAAAGTTTAACCTGACTTTCTTTCAGGCAGACGTGAATTAATTGAGCAGTGTTAGGAGTGGCACCCAACTTTCACCATAGACGTCTTTCCAATGGCTAATGGTTATACTGATCTGTATTTTCTCCAGGAAGCATAGCTTTAGGTTTACTACCTTTCCAATGGGTTCAATCTTAGAAGTTTTGCTTCCTTTTTCCTACCCTAATAATCCATGGGTAAGTCAGTGGTCCCAATAGATTTACTGTGAGATGAATTCAAGTCAAGATTCTACCACCCACCTAATTGCCATAATGTTCACTATTAGGGGCTAAGCTGGCATCCAGAGTCTCTACTGACTAACAGGAGTTCAGACCCTATAGCTAATTATTCTCCAGAAGTTCTGGGTATTTATCTTTCAAGAGTACACAGCCATCCTGGGAAATGACTGTAGGTCACATAGACTAGGTTGTGGGAATACTCACAGCACATATCAAAGGCTATGTTGCAGATCCCGTCTCAATGGAAACCAGCCTCCCTTTCCCTTGAAAGGTTGTGGGCCTGTGTATTGGCTTGTGTCTTAGATGTGGATAAGTGGTTGTGAATTCCCATTATAATGACTTGGGTTGTATTTTTAGCAAGAGATAGACCTAGAAATTTTCTGCTTTTATATATTAAGCTACACCTTAGCAGGGTGATCATCTACTTCAGTGGTTCTCAGCCTTCCTAATGCTGCGACCCTTTAATACAGCTCCTCATGTTGTGGTGACCCCCAACCATAGTCACCACGACATGAGGAGCTGTATTAAAGGGTCGCAGCATTAGGAAGGCTGAGAACCACTAATGTACTTCATTCTGAGAAGCCCAGAAATGGATCAGAAATTCACTAACACAGGTTATGCAGATCAGAATACTGATTACTAGTTCAACACTTGCCTTATTAATGTGATTTTAAGTACCTTGTTTCTGATGGTTCAGTCCTTCTATCTGGAGTCTACTACCATTACTCACCTTTTGTCTATAGAAGACATTTGCCATGAAGATTTTCAAAGATGCCTTGGTAAGGGGAATGTCACTCAAGCCCTCTCAGGGTGACCGGTAGGGTAGCTGAGCAGCTTACATGTAATAAATATATTATAGCATTCTAGGGCAGTGCCTGTGGCTCAAGGAGTAGGGCGCTGACCTACTGGGGAGGGAGCATTCAAGCCGGCCCAGGCCAAAACTGCAAAAAAAAAAAATAATAATAAAATATATTGCAGCATTCTCATCTCCCGGAAACCTTCAGATTCTTCCTCTATCAGTAGCAATTGATGTTCAATCCTGGCTGCTCAGTAGAACCACCTGTGGAGCTTCAAATCCCAATGCCCCATATGGATTTCCAGAATGATAAAATCAGGCACAGCATGTCTAGACATTGATAATTTTCAATCACCTCCTTGGTGATTACAACGTATGCCCAAGGTGAAGAGCCCTTGAACTATGTCACATTAACTGTAGGCCGATGTCGAGCCCGGATTGGGCTTTAATTAGCCTCTTCCATGTGAATACCGCTCCTCAGGTGCATAAGCCCATATATTACCTTTCAAATCTCAGGTAAGTGTGCCTGAAATATGGGGGTTCAAAAGTCCATCCTTTCCCTGTATGCTCAAACATCTTAGAGTCCTACCTATTCTTTTCCCACAGTGTTAGCATGAGATCCCTGACTGGGTTTTTCATTTAGTTGGCCTTACCAGCTGTGCAATTACATTCAGTCCTTGGACTTGATTTTTCTCATCCATACCTGCCCTGTGGCTACTAGAGATAAGAATTCTTCTAAAGTTTCCATAGAAGCTCTCTGATTTTTCATTCATGTTGTGAGGCAGACCTTCAATTTCTCTCTCCTCTCTTGCTATGGTCTTTGTGAAACCATTGTTGCCACAGTGACTAAGTGTCCCCGCCACTTGATCTCCCAACGCTTTCACTGCATCTGTACTTCATCTATGCCACCACCACGATTATGTGACTAATCGTGATGTCACAGCATGCCAGAGATTAGGGGTGCTCCATTTCTCAAAGTAAAAAAGTTATCTGCGAGTGCCTCAAATATGGTAGCTACCCAACTCCAGAAACCTATTTAAGGATGTTTTCTTGGACCATTTCTTCTGTCAATTACCAAATCACTCATGATCCTGACAGGAAACAGATGGTACACTCTTAACGGACCGATTAAGAAGAGTTTAATAAAGGACTATTTACAGAAGTGTGAATAGGGATAAGAGAAACCTAAAGGAGGTGGTACAGCACCCACACACAGCCAGCAAAGCTGGGAGCTATTATCACCTCTAAGCATGAACTTGACTCTTCTTCCACCGCTAATCTTCTAGCACCTCCCATGGGAAAAACTCCAGCTGAGCAACCTTGCCCAGAGAACAAGAGATAACAATTTAGGCATGTCATAGTGAACACCCCTCTTTGGATTTAAGGAGAGGAGAGAAGACTTTAGCATAGATCTAGAGGCACAAATAAAGAAGGTCCAGCAGAAGGTTTAAACAGGAGATCTCTGTGCAGGAACATGTATATAACCTCTAATTTGACACCTTTAATTAGATGTCTTTTTTTTTTTATTGTTGGGGATTCATTGAGGGTACAATAAGCCAGGTTACACTGGTTGCATTTGTTAGGTAAGGTTCCTCTTGCAATCATGTCTTGCCCTCAGAAGGTGTGGCACACACCAAGGCCCCACCCCTCTCCCTAGATGTCTTTAAGACATCTCAGACCCGATATATTGAAAATTATATCCATTGTCACCTACATCCAGTGCTAGACAGTAAGAAACTGACAGTAATCCTGAGCATAGCTCTCTCTTGTGTCTCTCAATATACCTCAAATTCTGGTTGAATTTCAATTTCTTAAATGTTTTATAGGTTTCATTTCTATGTCCCTGTCACTATTGTAACACTTCCAAACTACTATTACTTCTTTTTGTCATAGACAGAAACAAATTTATTATAATTTTTAAAGATACAGAAAAGTACATAAATCCTAAATGTACACATTCATACGTGATTAGAAAGTAAACACTTCATGAAGCGAGTGTATGATACCCCATGATCATATCAATGTATACAGTTATGATTTAATGGAAAAAAAAAAAAGAAAGTAAACACTTGCATAAGACCATCTGGTCAAGAAATAAAGAATTGTCTAGCCGGGCGCTGTGGCGGGCGCCTGTAGTCCCAGCTACTCAGGAGGCTGAGGCAAGAGAATGGCTTAAGCCCAGGAGTTGGAGGTTGCTGTGAGCTGTGTGATGCTACGGCACTCTACCGAGGGCCATAAAGTGAGACCCTGTCTCTACAAAAAAAAAAAAAAAGAATTGTCAACCCACCACCTGCCCTTCCTTGAGCACCTTCTGACAACTCTTTCTCCCCTGGAGGAGACCTGCAGAGTAATAGCATCACATTATACAGCAGTTGAGGTCTTTCTGACTTCTATTATAAGAGCTTTATCAAGGTATAAAGCTTATGCTAGAACATTTTCATTACTCCAGAAAGAAACTGCATATCCATCAGTAGTCACTACCTACTTTCCCTACCTCCAAACCCTACGTGATGGGTTTGGAGCAATCAGAGCAACCCATAGCTAACGCTTGAAAAATGAGGATTTGAACTTCATGGGTGTACTTATATATTTTTTTAATTTTTTTAATAAAAGACAGATAGAAATTATAGTGTTCACCAGATGTGAAACTTGCCTATAGAAAGGTTAATTTTGTGCATCGGTGAGTTTTGCACAGCCAATTGGGGGAACTGGATATATGTATGGGTATGGTGAGGGTGGAGGTACATGTCCTAGAACCAATGCACTGTGATGTTGGATTGTATGGTTCTACCACATTTTATTCTCATTCATTATCAGATGATGAACAGTTACATCCTTACCACTTTGGTACTGTCATGAATAATGCTGCCATGAACATTTGTGCACAAGTTTTCTGTGTCTTGTACAGTTATTATTTAACTGTTATCATATTAAATGAATCATTCCCAAAAGTGGCAGAGAAACTAATAGTCCCACGAAAATGTCTATGCCTTAAACCCCAGAATCTGGGGATGTTGCTTTCCATGACCAATGGAACTTTACAAATGTGACTAAGGTTATGAATTTGAAGTGGGAAGATTAGGTTGCATTATCAGGATGGGCCCACTCTAGTCTAACTTACTCTTTCAACTTTCTTATTTTGTTTCTCTGTATCAACTCTGTACCCTGTTTTTCATACTATATATACAAAGGAGGCGATTCTTTACATTATGCCTCAAATTGAGAACTCCAGTCAGTTGCCTGGTTGGATTTGAAAGATCACAATGTACCAGTGGTAGAGGAGGATGGGAAAATTATTTATTCCTCTGCACTCTTTCCTTTCTATCAGTTTGAAGTGGCTGTATTCGTCAATGGTCTTCTTTGACAGTACCATTTGTTGAAAAGACTGTTCTTTCTCTATTGCACTATAGAGAGAGACTTCTTTGTGGAAAGTCAATTGGCAATGAACTTGATGTTATTTTTTTTCCTGGTCTTTCAATTCATTTCCAGATTCAAATGTCTATTCAGCACCAACTTGACCAAATGATCTTATGTCACCCCTGTAGACTTGAAGATCAAATATCACCCCTGTAGACTTGAAGTCAAGAAGTGTGAGTCCTCTGGATTTGTTCTTTTTCAAAATTGATTTGGCTATCCTGGGCTCCTTGAATTGTCTTATAAATGTTAGGATCAGCTTGTCATTTTCTGCAGAGACAACAGATGGAATTTTGATAAGGTTGTACTTAATCTGTAGATCAGTTTGAGCAGTGTTGCCATTTTAAGAATGTTTAGTTTTCTGAATAGGAACTATCTTTTCATTTATTTGGGTTGTCTTTAATTTCTTACACTAAAGTTTTTTAGTTTTCAAGGTACAAATCTTGGGTTGCTTTCGTTAAATTTATTCATGAGTATATTATTATTGGTTCAATTGCAAATGGGATTGGTTATTTCATTTTATTGTTCATTGCTGATATACAAAACAATTGATTTTTATGCATTCATCTTGTATTCTGTAACCTTGCTATACTCACTTATTAGGTCTAACAGCTTTGTGTGTGGATTCTTTAGGATTTTCTGTATACCAGTGGTTGTCATCTATAGTAGAGATAGTTTTCCTTCTTCCTTTCTGGTGTGAATGCTTTCCTTAACCACCTCCCTTTTCCATGCTGCCATCTCTCTTTCTTCCTTTTTTCTGAATTATCCTGGCTAAAATGTTAAATTAGCAATGTTGAGAGTATACATTTTTTTGTCTGTTTCCTATCTGAAAAAGAAATCATTCAGTTTTTTTCTCACTGATTATGTTGTTAGCTGTGGGGTTTTTGTACATCAACTTTTTCTTAAGTGAGGGAGTCCCCTCTGTTAATGGTTTGGTGAATATTTTTATTATATGAAGTCTTGAATTTTATCAATTTTTTTCCTGTATTTATTGAAATTATCATGTGATTTTTATCCCTTATTCTACAAATGTTGTATATTACATATTCCGGGAATAAATCCCATCTGGTCATGGTGCATATTTTATTTTATTTTATTCAATTATTTATTTATTCATTTATCTATTTATTTATTTATTTATGACAGAGTCATCTCACTTTGTCACCCCTGGTAGAGTGCTGTGGTGTCATAGCTCACAGCACCCTGAGACTCCCAGGCTCAAGCCTCAGCCTTCCTAGTAGCGGGGATTACAGACACCTGCCACAACCCTTGGCTATTTTTAGAAATGGAGTCTCACTCTGACTCAGGCTGGTCTCAAACCTGTGAGCTCAGGCTATCTACCCACTTCGGCCTCCCAGAGTGCTGGGATTACAGGCGTGAGCCACCGTGCCCAGCCTGTTTTTTCGATATGTTGCCAGATTTGATTTGCTAGTATTTTGCTGAGGATTTTTATGTCTATGTTCATAAAGGCTATTGGTTTATAGTTTTCTTATGATATCTTTCTATGGTTTTGAAATTAAGGTAATACTGGCCTCACACAGTAAGTTGGAAAATGTTTCCTTCTCTATTTTTCGGAAAGGGTTTGTGATGGATTAGTGTTAATTCTTCTTTAAATATTTGGTAAAAAATCAACAGTGAAGCCGTGTAAGTCTGAGCTTTTCCTTTGTTGACAGTTTAAAAATTAGGAATTCAAAGTATTTGCTTGCTATAGGGTTACACAGATTATCTACTTGTTAGCCATTGTGCTAGTCTGTATATTTCTAGGAATTTTCCATTTTGTCTAAGTTATCTAATTTGTAGACATCCTTTGCTCTTAAGCAATTTGTGCCTTTAAATTAGGTTCCTTGTGGATAATATTCAAGGACAGACAACTAAGTTCCCAAACTCATCCTAGCAAAAACACTACATGCTTCATTGCTGAATATCAGTACCTCCCCCTCGACATACTCCCATGGGGAGGCTATGAACTGATGCCAGGGCCTAGTCCGCTCTTCAAAGCATTTTTTCCAGAATGAGCTCAAAAACTTAATTGCCAAATCTCATACAATGACAACTTTGATGGCCATTCTAGAAAAAAGTTCCAAAATTGCCTTGAAGGCTGGACTAGCCATTCATGTCAGTGCCTCGCTTCCCCAGGGGAGTGCTCCAAAGGTGTCCATAGTGATGGACAATCAGCAGCGAAGTATGTAGCCTTTTTCCTAGGATGAGTTCATGAACTTAGTTGTCTGACCTCAAACTACATAAGCCGTAATAACCTCTCCTATATGATGCCCAAATACTCTCTATTAATTGAGGTGTTCAGATGATTTATATTTAACGTCCTAAACGATAAGTTTGGGTGTGAATTGTTTATTAATTTTCCATTTTTCCTTTCATTATATGTACTGTCCTCCACACCACTCAGAAAAATTAATTCACAATAAGGCACGGGACTAAAAGAATTCTAGGAGAGATTAGAAAAACTCTTATAGATATTGGCCTAGGCAAAGAATTTATGAAGAACACCCAAAAGGCAATCACAACAACAGCAAAAATAAATAAATTAAAAGAAAAAGCTGCATAGCTAAGCAAACTATAGCATGATTAAACAATGTACAGAACAGGAGAAAGTCTTTGTATGCTATAGATCCAATAAAGAGCTAATAAGCAGAATCTACAAAGAACGCAGGTGAATAAGTAAGAAGACATCAAAGAGGGCAAAGGATGTGAACAAAAGCTTTTCAAAAGAAGATAGATTAATGGTCAACCAACACATGAAAAATGCTCAACATCTTTAACCAACAGGGAAATGCAGATCTAAACCATAATGAGATATCATCTTAACTCCAGTAAAAATGGCTTTTATACTAAAGTCCAAAACAGCAGATGCTGGAGTGGATGTGGAGATGAAGGAATACTTACACACTGTTGGAGGGACTGCAAACTAGTGCAACTTCTCTGGAAAGTTCTGTGGAAAGACCTCAAAGAACTAAAAGATCTATTATTTGATTCATTAATTCATCTACTGGGTATTTACCCAAAGGAAAAGTCATTCCATAAAATGAACACTTGCATTTGAATGGTTATAGCACCACAATTCACAATCGCAAAGATGTGGTGAAACAACCCAAGTGCCCATCCGTACATGAGTGTTTTAATCAAATATGGTATACATATATGCATACATACCATGGATATGATGTGTATATATATATACTATGGAGTATTATTTAGCCATGAAATAAATTGTGAACTTACACCTTTTGTAACAATCTGGATGGAATTGGAGACCAACTTCCTTAGTGAAGTATCACAGGATGAAAAACAAAGACCACATGTGCTCACCATTAAAATGGAACTAATAAATCAACACACATATGTACATATGGTAGTAAAATAAAATAGAAATCAAGCAGGTTGGAGGAGGCAGGTGGGAGCAGATGAATTCACACCTAACTGGCACAGTGTACAGTGTACCAGAATTCTCTTGCCTCAGCCTCCCAAGCAGTGCTGGGACTATAGGCACCCATCACAACACCTGGCTATTTTCTTTTGTTGCAGTTGTCATTGTTGATTTTAGCTGGCCAGGGCCGGCTTCGAACACACCAGCCTGGGCGTATGGGGCTGGCACCCTGGCACCCTACCCACCGAGCAACGGACACCAGCTGTTATTTGTTTTAGGTAGAAGAGTAAATCCAGTCTCTGTTACTCCATCTTTGCTGGATATGGAAGTATTAACAGTAGGTTGATTTAATTAATTTTTACACTAATGCCACCTTTTTTTTTTTTAATTTAATGCAAATTCAAGACATGAAATCAGGTAGTAAACTCTTTTGACTGTCTTCTTCTTTTTCCGTATCATTTTCAGCTATTTTGGATTCCTTGGATATCCATGTAATTGTTAGAATTCTCTGATCAATTTCTACCCCCCCCCAAAAAAAAGCTTGCAGGAATTTTTATAGGAATTGCATTAATTTACAGTTATATTTGCAAAGAATTTCTATCTTAACAATATTGGCTATGAAATCAGTGTATCTGTTAACCCAGTTATACTCTTTAAGTTTATCTCTGCAATGTTTTCTAGTTTTCATTGTCAAGATCTTAATGGCCTTTCATTAAATTTTTGGCTTTTTATTTTTATGAGATTGCAGATGGTTATTTTATACTTTATTTTTCATTTGCCTGTTGTTAGTGTATCAAAACAAGTGATTTTTGTACTATCCTTGTATAATTCAAATGTAGTAAATTAGTATACAAGTCCTAGTATAGTTTTTAAAATCTTTTACATTTCTTAAATACAGGTTTCTATCATACGTAAATTAAAAGTCTTACCTTTTACTTTTCATTTTATTTGTTTAGTCAATTTATTTATGGCACTAGCTAAGGCCCTCAGTATAGTGCAGATTACATAATATTAATATATATATTTTGCTTATTCCTATATTCAAAAGAAAATTTCAATATTCCACAATTAATTATGACAATTGCTATAGGAATGTCACAGATGCTCTTTATGACTAAACAAATTCTCTTCTACTCTTCATTAGTTAAGGGGATATTTTTTGAAGTTATTATGAACCGGTGTTAAATTTTGTCAAATTATTTTTCTACTGGGATCACCATATGGTTTTCAAAATTAATAAGATTCGCTTTATGAATTGGAAATTAATTCATCTTGGTGAATTTTTCATGTGTGCTCAAAAAGAATGTGTAGTCCAATTTGGGGGATAGTGCTTTATAAATCTAATTTGCAACAAATCGAAATCTTTTTTGTCTACTTATATGTTTAGTTTAGGAGAAATGACTATCAGAGTCTCTATACGTGACTGTGAATTTGTTTATTTTTCCCTTTAGTTCTGTCAATTTTTGCCTCATTTATTTTGAAGGTCTGTAATTCAGTAGATACTCACTGAGTAACATTATAGTGTTTGGGAGTTGATTAATTATTATTATTAAATGCACTTTATCTCTAGTAATAATAGTTGTATTTAACATATTTTTTCTAATGTTAAAACCACATAAGCTTTTCAAGATGAAGATGTGCATGGTGTATCTGTTTTCATAATCTGCTTTCAGCCTATTTAAATCTTCATATGTAAGGGAGGGACAAAATGTATTTATTTCATTTCAGTCTTAAAATTACTCTGCACCATTCCCTATTATTATCAGGTTGGTGCTGATAATAACGTGCCTTACCAGCCCACCCAGCCGGAGCTCACCAAATAGCTGAGGGTCCCCTTGACCCACCCAGTCTTCTTCCTCACTGGTGCAATCAATGGGGTTTTCTTATAGTCAAGGGCTCCTTAACTGTAAATTCACTGTGTCCAGACGAGAGGAAAAAGTCTGATATGTTGAATATTCCTTATTTAAGCCATGACTTAATCCTATTTAAGGATTTAACTATTTTTATTTTCTGATCAAAACTTTAAAAAAGTGAGGGATGGCAGGGGTGATAGAGATTATACCGTGTTGATATTGATACTTTAAATTCTAGTCAAAGCTAAGACCCATATAAAGGACAGCTGATGGATTAGAAAGGAGATAACTATAGGGAGTGCAGTTTTTCACGTTCCTCAGCCTCCTAATCTATTGCACTTTGGCAGGTGAGAGGCCTTGCACTCCTGTTTGGTTTACAGTATAGGTCTCTGGAGATCTTGGCCACAGAGATTTGGAAGATAACAGACTAGAATCATCCTTTTTGCTCCCCCAAAACTATCTGCTTGGGGTTTGTTTATGGTATGCTTTGATTTAAAAAGCTTTAGAGGTGGCGCCTGTGGCTCAAGGGGTAGGGCGCCGGTCCCATATGCTGGAGGTGGCGGGTTCAAACCCAGCCCCGGCCAAAAAAAAAAAAAGCTTTAGACTTAAACTACCCTGTTTCCCTGAAAATAAGACATCCTCCGAAAATAAGACCTATTTACAGGAAAGATAAGATGTCTCCTGAAAATAAGACCTAGCGCATCTTTGGGAGCACACCTTAAAATAAGACACTGTCTTATTTTCGGGGAAACAGGGTAGTTAATGGCTTTGATTATTCTTCAATTGCTTGAAGGTTAATGTATTAGTAAACTTTGGGCTGCTATAACAAAATATCATGGATTTTAGCTTTAAACTACAGAAATTTATTTTTGAAGTCTGTGATGAAGGTGTCAGGAAACTCTATTTCCAGTGAGGGCTCACTTTCTGGCTTATAGGTTGCCACTTTTTTGCTCTGTCCTCTCATGGCCTTTGCTTTGTATTCAGAGAGAGAGAGAGAGAGAGAGAGAACAAGCCCTGATGTCTCTTTCTCTTCTTATGATTCACTGGCCCTTTGAATTAGGACTCTATCCTATGTCTTCATTTGACCTTTATCTCTAAATATAGTCGCATTAAAAACTGGGACTTCAACATATGAATTTTGGGAGACATAAGTCAGTTCTTAACAGTTTGTGCCAATATTATGACAAAAATGCAAATATATATTTCATTTTTATCTGTATATTTTTAAGGGACATTTGCATTACTTGGTCAGCCAGGTAGGCCCCTAGAAGCTCGGCCATGCTCAGTTTTCTACATGAGTCAACACTATCATCCCTCAAAGAAAGAGGATGGATGCCTTTTCTCCAAACCCTCTTGAAGGTGAACATTTAGGCTCCTCCATTACTCACTGAGATACACTAAGATTCCTCATGTATCAAATGAAGCAGGACCCATCTTGTGATTGCTGGGCGGTAGGAATGAATCAACTCATTCTTTTCTGTTATTGGTGTATGTGAAAGTCTGTCGGGGATGAGGAGAAACTCTAATCCTTAATTTATTCCTTTTACCAAGTTCATCCATTTGCTTTCCACTGTGTCCCTGTAAAGGAAAGGTGGTCTCAGGCTTACTTGAGCTTTACCCACACAGGTGGTGGTTACTGTGACAGACTCCAGACATCTGTTTTACCCTTAGTATTTTGTTTAAGCCAGTTATGAGAATTCTGCCTCTCTCCTGGATTGGGTCAGGAATGTCCACATGTGACTCATATCTCTGCCTCTGAGATATAAGGAGAATCCGATGGGAGACTGCTGGGAATTATTTCATCACTCCCAAGAGAAGGCAGAGAGACAGGTGTGTAGAGTGTGCATTGTATGTGAGACCAGCAGCCATCTGTTTGTTGGCCTAAGTGTAATACTAGCACTGAAAGTGGCAGAGAAGAAAGATGGAATGAACCTTTCTTCCTGATAAAGTTTTGACCCACTGAGTTAATTAATTAACTGAGTTAATTAATCTTGTAGCCCACTCCACCTTTGAACCTCCTATTATGAAGGACATAACAAATTTAAGGGTATCTGTTACTTCTAGCCAAATATATTAAAGTGATGCAGCATATTTAGTGATTTTGTTATGTACACATGACGATACATTGGAAGGATTAAAAAATCTGCTTCCAGAAGTGGAGCATTATTCTTTCATCAGGCTATAGCCTTTACCCATGGAGGATATATTCCAAGACTCTCGTAGATGCCTGAAACCTGTGTATACATACAGGCTTTCTATACATTCACACCTACAACAAGGTTTAATTTATAAATTAGGTACAGTAAAAGATTAACAACAAAATAGAACCATTATAACAATATGCCATAATAAAAGTTATGTGAATGTGAACCCTATCTTCTCTCTTTCTTTCTCTTGTACTTTCTCTCTTAAAATATCTTATTGTACAGTACTCAAATGCTTTCAGATGAACTTGATCATGGATAACAGAAACCCATGGATAAAAGGGCACATACTATGTATATACTTCAGGGTCTTCCTGTTGCTCTTAAGATGCTCTTAATGTGTGGCCCAGAAATCCTAGAATAACTTGGGAACTGTAATCCCGTTTTTCACATGCACTCAAAAAATATATTATGCAATCAGTGTATATCCAGAAGACCAAAAATCACATTATAACAAAGATATTTGTACCAGAATGTTTATTGCAGTCCAATTCATAATTGCTAAGTCATGGAAGAAGCCCAAGTGCCCACTGACCCATGAATGGATCAATAAATCATGGTATATATACACCATGAATATTATGCAGCCTTAAAGAAAGATGGAGACTTTATCTCTTACATATTTACATGGATGGAGCTGGAACATATTCTTCTTAGCAAAGTATCTCCAAAATGGAAGAAAAAGTATCCAGTGTACTCAACCCTACTATGAAACCAATTTATAGCTTTCTTATGAAAGCTATAACTCAATTATAGCCCAAGAAGATGGGGAAAGGGGCGAGGAAGGGGAGGGGAGAGAGCAGGATGGGTGGAGGGAGGGTAATTGGTGGGATCACACCTATGGTGCATTTTACAAGAATATATGTGAAATTTACTAAGTGTAGAATATAAACGTCTTAACACAATAACTAACAAAATGCTGTGAAGGCTATGTTAACCAGTTTGATGAAAATATTTCAAATTGTATATAAACCAACACATTGTACCCCATGATATCATTAATGTATACAGCTATGATTTAATAATAAAAAAATGATTCAGGGAAAAAAAAAATATATATTATGCTTCCCATGCATCTGGCTACCTTTGTACCAATTGTTCATTCCTGTCTCCTGGCCCTGCCACCTAATTCTTTCAGTTAGCTCTTAATTTTATTTCTCTTTAATTCTCAATGACAATGTTGCCTTCTAAGTGCAAAATTTCCTAATTCCCCAGAGAAGGTCAAATTTCCCCTCTATGTGTCTTTGAAGATTTGTGGATTTTCTCCTATTAGCCTTGTCTAAATCTGTAATGACACATCGCATTATTGCCTATTTTTCTTGATAACTAACCTTAAAGGGTAGAGTCCCTGCTACTTCTACTTAATAATATATTCTCAGCACCTACTATATTTCTCCAAAAGAAGAGCTAATTAAATAACTGATTATCGAATGAATGAACAAGTGGATGGACTTTTTATTATATAATGTAATTTGAAGTCCACTGCCATGCAGATTGCTTACCTTTGGATTCTGTCTGGTGTGGGTTCATCTCTCTTAGAGTGATAAAGAAGAGTAATTTTCTCTGGGCTTTTACTCTGACTGCAATAGGAGACGGGGGAAGATTTGGGGAAAAGGAATGACATTCTTTGATTTGTGTTTTAAAAGAATAACTCTTGTGCTTGTGCAAATCCCAGATCGCAGATAGATAAGAGGGTAGATGTATTCATTTAGTGACTATGACCATAATCCAGACATGAGATCATTTTGACAGATAACACCTTCTCCTAGAGTGCTGTTGGTAGAAGTGTGGAAAAGTGGTCTGATACGGGATATATTTTGAAAGCTGAGCTCACAAGGACTTGCTGACAGATATAAGGTCTGTGTGTTGAAAGAGGAGTTAAGGATGAATTGAATGTTTTTTTCCATAGCCAATGGGAAAAATGGGATTTCTCTTCACCGAGATGGGCAGTATTGTCAGAAAGACAGGCTTTGAGGAGAAGATCACGAACCTGATTTTAGACACGATGATTTAAAATTGATATTGGCCATTCAAGTGGAGATGTCAAGTGGGATTGTTAAATATATTAGTATGCATTACATGGCAGAGTACTTGGTGGATTTAAAAATGTGTGAGTCGTTAGCAGATAGATGTTAATTAAGCCATGTTGTAGGATTAGATCCCTTAGTGACTATAAACAGAAAAGAGAGAAAGAATGAGAAACGAAGCTTGGAAACGCTAACTGCAGGAACTCAGGTTAATGGGACTGAAAACAGAAGGAGTGGCTTTTTTTTTTTTTTTTGCAGCTTTTGGCTGGAGCTAGGTTTGAACCCACCACCTCCAGTATATGGGGCTGGCACCCTATTCCTTTGAGCCACAGGCACCGCCCTTAGAGTGGCTTTAATGGTGGGATAAGAAATGAGAAAGCCTGAGAGCTCAGATCCCAGCATAAGGGAAGAGTGATTTGGAGAGTGTGTGAGATCACGCAGGCCACTATTTTTGATAGGTCTGGCTAGACAAGGATGAAGACTGGTGACTGGATATACTTATCAATGTGTAGGTTGTTGGTAATTATGAACAAGTGATTTTAGTAGAATTGTGGGAATAAAATCACATTGGCAGGATTTTCAGGAGCAATGAAAAAAAGAAGTTCAGATAGGCATACAGACCACAATTTTAAGGAACTTTTTTATAAAAAGGAGCAGAACATTGTGGTAGTTGGAGAAAAAAGGAGTGTCAGGAGAAGGCTTCTTTTTTAAAAAGAAATTTCAAAATAATTACTCAAATGCTTACAAAAATAATCCAGTAAAGAATAAAAATTTGATAAGCCTCTAGAGAGAGGAATAAGCAATACACCTTTATCCTCCAGAAAATGAGAGGAAATGGGATAGACACAAGGGCATTGGGCTTAGATAAGAATATGGAGAGTTCCTGGGTAACAGGCAAGAGAGACGGGAACAGGCCAGGTACACGGGCACAGACAGAGACAGGTGGGGGTGTGCGTGGATGCGAGTCTGGACGTTTTACTCTGGATGCTTCAGCATTTGTGCTGTCGTAGGAAGCATATTCATGAAGTGATAATGAGGATGAACAATAAAGCTGGGGTTGCTGGAAAGAAGGTGTAAAATTGTTAATTTGGAGAGTAGGGAAACGATTGATCCAGACAAATACAACAATCTTGTTGAGACTCTTGATATTATCAGAAATACATTACCGAACACCATTGGTAGTGTGTTTTGTTTCAGGCACTTTGAGCAAGGAGTGACTAGGAAGTTGGATTTATATGACAGTGAGTTTTCCCAGAGATTAGTGGGGACAGGTAGATGCGGCAGGTGGATAGTTATCAGAGCAGCTTGTGGAATACAAAATGAATAAAGAGGAAGGTGAGGATCTTCTGTTGTGAGAAGAAAAAGACATATCTTTTGGGAAGGGCAGGGACAGATTTCTACTAGAAAATTAACCTTTAATAGCTTTGCATCCAGTTTTATGATAGTAAAGTTTGGCAGTGGGTGGACACATGTGTATATGCTGTAGCTAATCTGAATGTCTCCAAATTATATATATCTATATATATAACTCTGTAATGCCTAACCACAATTGAGAAGAAGTCTAAATATTCATTTGTTTATTCAAAGTCAAACCAATATGATATTAAGAATGTCAAAATTCGGGTGGTGCCTGTGACTCAAAGGAGTAGGGCACCAGCCCCATATGCCAGAGGTGGCAGGTTCGAACCCAGCCCCAGCCAAAAACTTCAATAAATAAATAAATAAATAAAGATCATATAAATTTAAAACAAACAAACAAACAAAAATTGCTTCCAGCTTTGGAGAAACTGATTTTTGGGAACAAGCAAAGTTTAGAGATTCACAATAAATCTTGACTGAATGGATTACATGGAATGTTATCTGGAAAAGTAGGAAAGAAGTAATATTCAGAGACCATGGTAAAAAATAATACATGCTGATAGCAAGGCCCAAATTAAGTGATTTGGTAGCTTAGAGGAATGAGAAATTACTTTGTTGGTAAAGGTGGCATCAGCCAGCAAAAATGATACACAGTATAAGTGCAATAATTTTATTTCACTATAATTAAGTTTGGATTTGAGTACAGAACCTATAGACAATATGATAATTTGACCTATTCATAATTTTTTAGCAACTTCCTTCTTGTGTCCCTTCTTGGACTGAAGAGTCTAGAAATCTGAATTTTCTTCCTACTAATTTTCACCAAGTTTCTGGATAGCATTAAAATTCCACTAATCCAAAAAAAAAAAAAAAAAAGAAAAAAGATTCCACTAATCCAATGTAATTGTACAGTGTTCAAAAATAGAACTCAGTTGACATGGAGAAGGAGAGAAGTGGGCCACGAGGCATCTATCTTGCTCATGTGGGTTGTGACATGAATAGTTTAATTGGTTCAGGAGCTGGAGCTGTTGTGTAAGTGTCTTGATTTAACAGCTTCCTTCTCTCACAGCCCCTAACACAGGGGAGGGAGGAACCCCCATGTTGTTCTAGATCTGCACGTCATCTTGGAGTCCTTTCTAGATGGTCAGCGGCTTACCTGTTTCATCTTGTTTCCCACGAATTCTGAACGTCATTCGATATATAGTAATAAATTTTCTGTTCAACCTCGTTAGCATGGGGTCTGCTCTCTGCAACACAACTTCTGATAGAAACAGAGAAATGACCTCACAAATTTTTTACAAGTGTATGGTAATTTAAAAAGTATATGAGTTTGGTGTTTTGAAATGCAAAGTTGATTAAAAACAAGAATGTTTATGAGTTATAAAATAGAAGACTATGATACTAGATTTTTTTGAATTTTTTGAAAATTAAGGAACAAACATAGGTC
Organism: Nycticebus coucang; assembly: GCF_027406575.1. Taxonomy (NCBI): domain Eukaryota; kingdom Metazoa; phylum Chordata; class Mammalia; order Primates; family Lorisidae; genus Nycticebus; species Nycticebus coucang. The sequence goes on from NC_069802.1 coordinate 29,871,157, forward strand.
TTTTGATGGTTGGGATGTCAGGAAATTAAAATACTAAATTAATCACTTTACAGGGAACTTCATAGAGCACAATTGAATATATAAAAGCACTATTCAGCCATTAGAAAAGATGGAGACTTTACATCTTTTGTATTAATCTGGAGAGAGTTGGGATACATTGTTCTTAGTAAAGCTTCACAAGAATGGAGAAGCAAGAATCCAGTGTACTCAATTCTAATATGAATGTAGTAGGCATTCTAATACATATCCACATAAGAGAAAAACTCAAATCAATTCAAGGTGGGGGGCGGAGGGGGACCAAGGGAGCAGGGAGAAGGTCCAAAGGAGGAGGATGGGGGTTATGGTGTCTGACAGACCACTTGGGGCAGGACACAATTACAAGAGGGACATGACCCAACAAATGCAATCAGTGTAACCTACTTGTTTGTACCCTCAATGAACCTGAAATAATAAAAAAAAAAATTAAATAAATAAAAATAAATGTAAAAAGCATCTAAATTTGGTGATCTGATCATTTTACACTAATAGTTCTGTCTGTCATGAGAGGAAAACAAAACCCCACAATTTCGAAATTAAGATTATTTTCGTTATCATAACAGAATTTCAATGGACAGATTTTCTTTCTTTTTATACACCCAAATGTATGAAAACTGTATGCATATAAACATGCTGATTCTATCCTTAGCAAACGTACAATATTCATGAGTCTAAAATCACTCCTCATCATGTGTAGTCCAATAATGCCTCTTGTTCTCTCAAAGAAAGCACCATACCCCCAGATGTAAACATTACTTTAGGAGCCAGTGCCATATGCTGACAGATGGCATCCCATCTGTGGTTCAGTTATTAAAAATAAATTTCTTGGCTATGTTCAATAAATGTAAGATATTCTTATCCATTTTTTTCCAGAAATGTTTCATTTTCAACCATGGGTTTAGCAAACCAAACCACAAAGCTCAATTCTATATAATACCTTCGGTAGCAAAATAAGCTTGTGTCAGGCTAAAACTATATATTTAGGCTAAGATATTCAGGGGAGGAAAAATAGAGAGAAAAATGTAAATTAACTTATCTAAGTAATATACTGTTGGTTTGGCTCAGCTATAACTATTAGGAAATGACAAAAAATTTGGCTGCAGTGTTAGAAGCTAAGCCATGGTGGATGGGAACATGAAATCCAAAACATTTAAAATGTTTTACACATTGCTCAAACTCTAAAATGCTTGTCAGTAGTTCTTTTTCTGCTACGTCTTGAAATCTTCAAATCAATATTTTTTTTTCACATCTTCCCTGTTTAACAAGACTTTGAAGAGACTGAGAAATACCCACAATAAATCTCCACTCAGCGTAAAGTGACAGAATTTCCTTGAAAGGATAGAAGAACAGCCATGACCAGTATGATTAGTGGTCAATATGGTAGGTTTCAGGTTTCAGGAGTATAACCATGATGACTAAAGATCTCAGGAGAAGTTGGTTTCCAGGTAAAGCAACTAAGGAAAAAAAAGAATCATATAAGAAGGCTCTTTACAAAAAGACAATCAGTTGATTTTGTGTGTGAAGATCTTCAAAGCCCATGTCCCTGGGTCTCCTTTGTCCTGGGATCTTGACAATTGAATGTAGAAAGACTTCTGTTCTTGCTTTGCTTCCTCTTTTCTTCTTCCTCTTCATCTGTTTTCCTTCTTCACTGTCTGCCTTCCCTTTTGCAAACAATTATAGGTGGCTAGTTACCAGGTGAGGTTGTGGGTGATCGAGAGAAATGTAGCCTCCATTTTCATGGGTCTTATAATCTATTTGTGAACACAGGCAAGTGAAAGGGTGAGCAAAACAGCATCAAAGTGCCCAAATCAGGGATGGATCTGAGGGGAGAAGAAGGGAAAGCCGGGGGAAGGGTTCCTGGATGTAGTACACAAATTACGAGTTCTTCTCTACCCAACTCTTTCTCTTTTAGATCCCTCGTTGGCTTTTGGAGTAGGTGATAAGCTATGGGTTCAATTTACTTCTTTTTTGTTGATATGTTTAGTTTTGTTTTTGATTGAGGTTTGCAGGAACTTTCTTCTCCTCCTAAAAATATAATTTTTTTCTTTACAGCAACACTATAAACTAAAAGAGAGTAAGTAGCTCTTTTTTCCTCTTTTGGTCTCTGCAGCCTCTGGGCATGTAGTGGTTGAGGTAGGTAAACATTATTTTAAAAGAGAAGAAGGTATCTAGATAACCACATTTGAGTCATTGATACCTACTGCCTGAAATATCGTCTAGCCATGAAGCATATAAAAACGATTGTCATCTTTCCACCTTTGAGTTGGACATCTTGTCTTAACTTTATAAAAACACGTTCTCTTCACGAACATAATCTCATCTGTTTCATTAGGAAAGCCCTGACTGTTATAGGCTAGACTATAACAGCTCTCTTACCCTAAAAAGAGCCTGAGAATTCTCAATGTTTACTTATTTATTCATATTCTGACACCAGATCTCTGAGAAGCAAGATCTCTGGATGAAAGAACAGACCAATTATTACTCAGACTATCTCAGCTCCTGTTCCCAGATCTCCGTTCAGTGGCATATAGAGTGGAGTCACAGCACCTGTGAGAGGATCTTTAAAATTACGACTCAGAGCTTGTTATTAAAAGGCTAGCACTATTAACAGCTACATTAAACAGCTACATGCCCACAGGAGAGAAAACACAAGCAAATTCAAGTGGGGTGTCAGGGAGCAGAGGAGGGAAAAGGGAGAGGGGAGAGGGGAAAGGGGAGGTGGATTGGTAAGGTTGCGCCTAATGTGCACAGTGTAAAGGTATATAGCACACTGCCAGTGAAGGGCTCAACTACAACTTGAACTCTATATAACTAATGCAAACAATGCAACGTAACCCTCATATCAATCTGAAATAAATAAATAAATAAATAAAAGACTTAACCTTTGGCATGTCTTCCCCTATAGAGAAGACTTTATAAGAATGTAAGCAAGTCCATTCTGGGGAGGAAGGGAAAAAGGTCTCTAATCTGAAATTTAAGCCAATGCCTCTGCTCTCTAAATCTCTCTGGAGCAATACACTACTTAAAACTTCCAAGGCATAGGTATCATTCAATCATTATTTAACAAAAGTTGCCAGTTTTTTTTTTTCCTTAGAAATCTCACAGTATGTAGAAACTCGAAAATATTCATTGAAAATTGTCTCTCAACAGGAATTAGAAAGTGATTTAATTGACACCAAAAGAATGGTTGACAATGGTAAATTTGAAACTGAAGTCTACTCTTCCAATGATTGATCCTGCGATCTCTAGATTATATCACACCTCTATCATGTTTTCTTAACAGGAGACTGAGAGTCAGTGACTGATGAAACTGTTTTAGAATAACATTTCTATCATTCCTACCATTTTGGATCTGATGTTCAGAGAGCTAGAAGATGGATCAATAAAGGCAAGAAAGAAAAGTAACTAATTGTAGCAGTAGTAGTACTTTGAAAATGTTAAACGCAAATGCTTAAATTAATGTACAGGTCCAGAAAATAAAACAAGGAGCAAGTCTCTTCAACACAACAATGACTAGGATTAAGTTTATGCTCTAAATACATAAGGTCAGTACGAAATGGAAAACGATATCCTAGGCTTACTTATGAATATAGTGAGAACACTTCCAAATAACATAAGAAAACTGTGGTAGGCAGAATTATTTTTCCTATGTGCTTTTCGAGGTCCTTGTGTGTTAAGTGTGTGACTTATAAATAACAACAAATTTCTAAATCTAATTTGACAGACTCTGCTGCTATTAAAAGGAGTTATTAAATTTATTCTAATTACTGATTTATTTCCATCATTATATTTTATGCTTTCTAATTACACTTCTATTTCAATGCTTCTCCATATTCATTTCCTACTCATAGGAATGAGTTTGTTTTTTTTTTTTAATGCCAATGTTTTTCTTGAACTAGTTTGCAATTTTTAATTTTTTTCTCTTTTTATAGTAACCTTAATTATGATATATTCACAGAATAAAATCTTAGGTTAATTAATATCTTTAGCCTTCTCCTGAACAACATAAAAAATGCAAAAATGCATTAAATTATGGTCAACTGTCTCAATTCTGTCATTGTTTAGTTTTATCTTTTGAAATTTCTTCCAAATTATTTATTTTATTATAATCTTAAGTGGTAATCATTTAGATTTACCTACATGTATAAATATATATTTTGTACCTTTTTTCTTATGAGTTGTTTTTTCTATTTTTCTATTTTTTTCTATTTTTCTACCTGTTTATGTACTCTGCATTTTCTATCCTCACTATTTTATATTTCTCCCTATAGAGGTCTTTCATCTCTTTTGCTAAGCATATTCCCAGGTATTTTATTTTCTTTGTTGCTACTGCAAAAGGACTTTGGTTTGGTTCCCCACTTGACTGTTGTTGGTGTATATGAAAGCTACTGATTTTTGTATCTAGATTTTGTAACCTAAGACTTTACTGAACGTTATCAAATCTAGGAGTCTCTTAGTTGAATCTTTGTGGAGTTTTCTAGATAGAAGGTCATATTATCAGCAAAAAAGTGATAATGTGAGCTCTTCATTCCCCATTTGGACCGCTTTGATTTCCTTTTCTGGCCTGATGGCTTTGGCAGGAATGTCCACCACTATGTTGAATAATAGTGTGAAAGTGGACAATGCTGTCTGGTTCCAATTCTAAACAGGAACGTTTTCAAAATCTCCCCATTCCATATTATGTTGGCTGTAGGTTTGTCATATATAGCCTTTATAATTTTGTGGGATGTCCCATCTAGACTGATTTTGTTGAGTTGAAGGGGTGCTTAATTTTTTTCAAATGCTTTGCCTGTATTGATTGAAAAGATCATATGGTCTTCATTTTTACCTTTATTTGTGCAGTGAATTACATTTATAGATTTGTGTATGTTGAACCAGCCACTCATCTCTGGGATGAAGCCTACTTGGTTGTGGAGAATTATTGTTATTATTATATTTTGATGTAGTGCTGAATTCGGTTTGCTAAAATTTTATTGAGAATTTTTGCATCTTTATTCATAAGTGATATTGGTCTGTTGTTTTCTTTTTCAGTTGTGTCTTTTTCTGGCATTAGTTTCAAGGTAATCCTGGCTTCATAGAATGTATTGGGGAGTATTCCTTCTTTCTCAATGCAATGGAATGATTTCTACAGTATAGATACAAGTTCCTCTTTGTATTGTAGGTTTGGTAAAATTGTGGAGTAAAATTGTCTGGCCTGGGACTTTTTGTAATTGAAAGACTTTTTATTGCTGCTTCAATTTCAGTGCTTGATATCGGTCTATTCAGGAGTTCAATTTCTTCCTGATTGAGCCTAGGGAGGCTGTGTCTTTCCAAGAATTTGTCCATTTCCTTCACATTTTCAAATTTATGGGCATAGAGTTTTATAGTATATTGAGATGATGTTTTATATTTTTGTGATATTGGTGATAACTTCTTTTTCATTTTTAATTGACCTTATCAGAGTACTTTCTTTTCTATTTCTAGTTAATCTGGTAAGAGGATTGACAATTATGTTTATCTTTTCAAAGAACCAAGTTTTTGTTTCTTTAATCTTCTGGATAGTTGTTTTGTTCTCAGTTTCATTTAGTTCTCCTCTAATCTTGGTTGCTTATTTTCTTCTGCTACGTTTGAAATTGGTTTGCTCTTTCTTTCCAATTTGTTGAGATGATTCATTAGATTGTTGATTTATGATCTTTCTGTCTTTTAGATGTGGATGTGTAAGGCTATAAGTTGTCCTATCAGGACAGCTTTTGCTGTATCCCATAGATTTGGATAACTTGTGTCCCACATTTCATTTTGTTTGAAGAATCTTTTGATTTACATCTTGATCTTTTCATTGACCCAACTATTATTCAGCATTAGATTGTTCAGTTTCCATGCCTTTACGAAAGGTCAAGTGCTTCTATTAAAATTGGTTTCTAGTTTTATTCCACTATGATCCGTGAAGATAAAAGTTTGGTGTCAGGCCTTACCTCCCCCTGCTGGATAGAGGCAGACAGCAGCAGCCTGGCTGAGCAGATATAGATTTCTTGCGATTCAGGCAGGTGCAACCCCCTGGAGTATCTGCTCACTGGAGGCAACTGGGTCAAGCCCTGCGGGGCTATCAGTGACTGGGTGAGACAGAGGTGCAAGGTGGGGAAGGAGGCATCAACCTTCCCAGAGTAATCTATATACTGGGTGGGTCCTCCTGACTTCATGGAACACCGGAACAAGTCATATTTGAGTTGTCACCAGACCCCGGCAATCCAATTGCCAGAGACTTTTAAACTCTCCCACCCGAGACAGGAGCTGACTAACACAATTGATTTGGACCTCGTGAACTTAGCCAATCGCCTGAGGACTATTCAAGTGGTGCCCTGGGTGTGTGGTTGTAGGAAGGTTTGATTTTCCTTTTCCAATTATTGCCTGTGTGGGGCGGGGTGACTTAATTGCTGGTATTTCTCCACAGCTGAGACTTCAACTCAGAGTAACTGTTTCACTAGGGTCGGACAGAGACCAGCTGAAAACAAGACAGAACCACTTAGCCCCACCACACCAAACAGGTCCCCAGTTTCTCAGGCCGTAGCACGGTACGGGACCATGACAAAGCTCCAGGGGAAAAGTCAAACAGTGTAAAATAATCTTGGGGCAGAATCAGCAGAAAAACTCTGGTAAAATGAATAACCAGAATAGATCAACCCCCCAAATGAAAGATATGGCAGAAGTAACTGAAGATCCCATTCATAAACAGCTGGCCGAGATGTCAGAAATCGAATTCAGAATTTGGATTGCAAGAAGATTAATAGAATGGAGGAAAATTTGGAATTAGAAATTCGAGGAACAACTCAAAAGTTGGAATTAGAAATTTGAGGAGAAATTCAAAAGTTGTCTCAAGAATTTAACGAATTTAAAGACAAAACCACCAAAGATTTTGATGCACTGAAGCAAGAATTTGCAGCCCTCAAAGATCTGAAAAATACAGTAGAATCTCTCAGTAACAGAGTGGAGCAAGCAGAAGAAAGGATTTCTGACATTGAAGACAAAGCCTTTGAACGCTCCTAAACTCTCAAAGAGGAAGAGAAATGGACAGTAAAAATGGATCATTCTCTCAGAGAGCTCTGGGATAATTCAAAGAAGGCTAATATCTGCCTCATTGGAATCCCTGAAAGTGATGAAATGGCCTTGTAAGGCACAGAGGCCCTTCTCCATAAAATTATGAAAGAGAACTTTCCAAACATGCCAAGAGATTCTGAAATTCAGATAGCAGACAGTTTCAGAACCCCAGCACAACTCAATCTGAATAAGACATCCCCCAGGCATATCATAATTAACTTCACTAAAGTTAATATGAAGGAGAAAATTCTGAAAGCAGCCAGAAGTAAGAAATCTATTACCTACAAAGGGAAGACTATTAGAATGACTGCAGATCTCTCTGCTGATACTTTTCAAGCCAGAAGAGGGTGGTCATCAACATTTAATCTCCTAAAACAAAATAATTTTTAACCCTGGATCCTGTATCCAGCTAAACTGAGTTTCATTTATGATGGATAAATTAAATACTTTAATGACATTCATATGGCATATACTTCTCATCAGCCCATGGAACATACTCCAAAATTGATCATAACTTAGGTCACAAGTGTAACCTCAGTAAATTTAAAGGAATAGAAATTATTCCTTGCATCTTCTCGGACCACCATGGAATAAAAGTTGAACTCAGTAACAACAGGAATCTGCATACTCATAGAAAAACATGGGAGTTAAATAACCTTATGCTGAATGATAACTGGGTCAGAGATGAAATTAAGAAGGAAATTGCCAAATTTTTGGAACAAAATGACAATGAAGACACAAATTATGAGAACCTTTGGGATACCGCAAAGGCAGTCCTAAGAGGGAAATTTATAGCACTGCAAGCCTTCCTCAAGAAAACGGAAAGAGAGGAAGTTAACAACTTAGTGGGACATCTCAAGCAACTGGAAAAGGAAGAACATTCCAACCCCAAACCCAGTAGAAGAAAAGAAATACCAAAATTAGAGCAGAATTAAATGAAATTGAAAACAAAAGAATAATACAACAGATCAATAAATCAAAAAGCTGGTTTTTCGAAAAGGTCAATAAAATAGATAAACCTTTGGCCAACCTAATCAGGAAAAAAAAGAGTAAAATCTCTAATCTCATCAATCAGAAACAACAAAGACGAAATAACAACAGACTCCTCCAAAATCCAAAAAATCCTTAATGAATATTACAAGAAACTGTGTTCTCAGAAATATGAAAATCTGAAGGAAATTGACCGATACTTGGAAGCACGTCACCTTCCAAGATTTAGCCAGAATCAAGTGGAAATGTTGAACAGGCCCATATCAAGTTCGGAAATAGCATCAACCATACAAAACCTCCCTAAAAAGAAAAGCCCGGGACCAGATGGTTTCACGTCAGAATTCCACCAAACTTTTAAAGAGGAACTAGTATCTATATTACTCAACCTGTTCCAAAATGTAGAAAAAGAAGGAAGACTACCCATCACATTCTATGAAGCAAACATCACCCTGATCCCCAAACCAGGAAAAGACCCGAATAAAAAAGAAAATTATAGACCAGTATCACTAATGAATATAGACGCAAAAATATTCAACAAGATCCTAACAAACAGAATCCAGCAACCCATCAAACAAATTATACATCATGACCAAGTCGGTTTTATCCCAGGGTCTCAAGGCTGGTTCAATGTACGTAAATCTATAAGTATAATTCAGCACATAAACAAATTAAAAAACAAAGACCATATGATTCTTTCAGTTGGTGCAGACAAAGATTTTGATAATATACAGCATCCCTTCATGATCAGAACACTTAAGAAAGTTGGAATAGAAGGGACATTTCTTAAACTAATAGAGGCCATCTACAGCAATCCCACAGCCAATATCATATTGAATGGAGTTAAATTGAAATCATTTCCACTTAGATCAGGGACCAGGCAAGGTTGCCCATTGTCTCCATTGCTCTTTAACATTGCAATGGAAGTTTTAGCCACCGCAATTAGGGAAGAAAAGGCGATCAAGGGTATCCACATAGGGTCAGAAGAGATCAAACTTTCACTCTTCACAGATGACATGATCGTATATCTGGAAAACACCAGGGATTCTATTACAAAACTCTTAGAAGTGATCAAGGAATACAGCAGCATCTCAGGTTACAAAATCAACATTCATAAATCAGTAGCCTTTATATATACCAACAATAGTCAAGCTGAAAAAACAGTTAAGAACTCTATTCCATTCACAGTAGTGCCAAAGAAGATGAAATATTTGGGAATTTATCTAACAAAGGATGTGAATGATCTCTATAATGAGAACTATGAAAGTCTAAGGAAAGAAATAGCTGAAAATGTTAACTAATGGAAAAACATACCATGCTAATGGCTGGGAAAAATCAATTGTTAAAATGTCCATACTACCCAAAGCAATATACAATATTAATGCAATATGATAATAAATTAAGAAGAATATCATTATGATAATTCTATGAGATAATGTATATGAAAAATGATTTGTAATCTCTGACGAGCACTACAAAGTGCAAGTTTCTTCCAAGATAGTACATAGTAACTAATGCTCTTTTATATTTTTTACATTTCAAAAGAGATTCAAACACGTTAAAACATAATTTTGTAATATAGGATGATGACTGGAATCATTTGATAAGAAATTATGTCCATAGGAGAAAAATTATGGTAATTTTGATAAGAAATTATGTCAATAGGAGAGGGGTAAAAATGCGAGCATTTACAGAAATTAAGTTGTGCTTTTCTCTTAATTTTAGAAACCATTATTTATTCCTGAAAGGAAAGTATAGTAGGTAAGAAATGATGGAAAGCTAGACGTGGCTTGGTCATAAAAGCATGTGTAAAATCTAGGTAGAATCTATGGCATTAGTCTGTTTGGTACATGCGTGTAGAAATGGAATACCGGCAGTCTGAAAATATTTAAGTGTTTGATAAGAAATTTATTCATTCTTCCCACATCTCCCCCAACACAATTATGTGTAGATTATTTTCACAGGTCCTCTGAAGAGACATTGAGTGCTTGGTTTCTTTCTTGCCATAGAAATTAAAGTTGGACTTCTCTTTGTCACCTTCATGAATGCTTTGTGTTAAGAACCCACAGTGTTTGATTACCTTTACACAGCTCTATTACTGGGGTAAATATTCCCTACCGCAGTCTGGTAGGTATTCCCTGCAAAAGCAATACTCAACCTGGAGGCAGAAAGTTGGTTTTTTTTTTTTTTAATTTCCTAGTTAATAAATATTTTGTCACTACTTATGTCTGAGATGGTGGGAATTTACCGTAACCGACCTTTCAAGCAAATTCAGTGCTAGTTTGTGCTTATAAATAGAGTTGTGGTTTAGGAAAATTTTTCTTTTTTTACTTCCTTAGCACCTACTAATATATTTCTTGTTTTTTTATTTTTTTAAACAAAGAACTTTCTCTTTAGATTTAAAAATCAGAACTTTTAAAAGAAACTCTCATGGGCTTAGAAGATGATAAAAATATAGTAATATCAAATAACTGCTCCCACTGAGAACAACGGATCATATTCTCATTTTATTTGACTCCTGGGCAATTTGCCCACTGTGTCACCCATCTTGGGATTCTAGCCCAGGTGGTAGTTCTAATTATCTTCATTTTTCATTTCCTGGCAAGGAAAAATCCTTTTAATTATTACATAATTCTGATTCAATCTGAAATAAATTTCATTATGTTATATTTTGGCTTCAGTGAAATCTATGTGTTAATTTCATTTTAATTGTCAGTTTTCAAAGGCTATTGAAACCAGTGAATAAGACTGTGAAGGGAAACTTAGGAAATAAAGTTTAAAATCAAATGATTAAATTCTTAAGGAATATATTAGTTTTTGAGTTTCCTTACTTAAAAATGTATTATATTCTGTAAAGCCACTAGGGTCATGTTCATCACTCTACCTTCGTGGCGTAACAATTTTTCCCAGTACATAGTATGTGCTCATTAAATATTTGTAAAATTCATTACTGAACAAATCAGTGAACGTATCTGGGTCTGCATATGTCTAAACACATAAAATGTCACTGTAGGCAGGTTTCTTTTGTCTCATGCTCCTGGTAAAAAATGTTTCCTAAAATTTGGAGGCTATACCAGAACAAAATAGCATTCAAAAATACAAGCACTTACCTGACCTTATATTTCCGAAGCATGATGTTAGTGAAGTGAACAATTGAAGAGGAGGTGTGAGATAGCAGGCTCTCCCAAAGTGACATTTCCCACCGTATGTAGGTGGTTAATGTGAGCTGATAGAGAAAAAAGTATTTTTTAAAAGCATGGCCTGACAACACAGGTTTCCAATGCAATTATGTGAAGAAGTTTCAGTTTGAAAAATTCACTCTGTGACTAGTTAAAAGCTCTGGGAGAGCACATTTCTTATAGAAGTATTCATATAAACCTGTTTCCATAGTGTCTGGGCACTCTTCAGCCTTGTCTTCTCAGAAGACAAATGAGAGTGTTGTGAATATCCAGGTGATTCCCATCAGGATGGACTCACTGAATGCACCTGGCTAGGAACGTGGTGTTCTCGGGAGTCCAGGCAGATAAAGACAGAGGGAAAGGGAAAGCTCTCCCATAAAGAACCCCTCAGGATAACTGCGGGTGGGAAAGAGACCTCTAAAATAATAATTCTGACGTTGTGCTAGAGCTGAGACTTAGACTCTGGTGCCACCACAGAACTGCCATCTAGGAAAGAGAAATGGAATAAAAGGAGTCGGTCAAGTGAGGAGCTGCTCCACTGTCTGGTAAGGAGGGCAGGCTTCTGCAATGAGCCTGAGTGGAGATGAAGTATTTTCTGGGCAGAGAATGGAAGACAGAGCATTTCAAAGCTCGGGGCACAGTAAATATAAACACACAGAAATGGGAATGAATTAGGGCTGTCCAGAGTGAATAATAGATTTGGTCCTTTTAAATGTAAATAACTTATAAATACATAAGTAAATAACTTATAAACACAACTTAAACCATTAGGAAGTGTTATCACTGACTGGCCATCATATTTCTCCATTCACATAGTGCAAATATTACCCCCTCCCTGTGAGGCAGTTGTTTGGGGAGAGCATTCAACTTGTTTCTGTATAATCCGAGCTCCAGAAACAACCATGCAGACTACAGAGGAGGATGTCACTTTTTGGCTGATGGGAAGGAATGCAATCTGTGCCCATATGTCTAGTTTATGTTCCACTGAATGTGAACACCTTTCCAGTCCCACCTGCTGCTGCTGTTCACTGTATTACTGCTCACGTGACCTCCTGTCCTGCTACTCACAACTTTATACCATAATTAAAAATTTTATTTTATGTATGATTTTTGTTAATTTTTAGCTACTGTTATCTGTGGCTCATGGTTTTCATTGGCCTCTGAGGTCTCTCCTGATGTAGAAAATGCCAGGGAGAAGCCTCTTGTGTTGGCCTATCAGAGGATGGATGATGTGTGAGGGCAAAGCTATTCACCATTTTGTGGAATTGACATGATTATAAATGGTACCTGAGCTATTTCCTCTACTGATAAAACATTTATTTCCCTGAGAGACTATAGACCTAACCTAAACATCTTAGCTAGACACTGAAATTAGGACTGCAGTGAGACTTCTAATCCTCTTCAACAGTGGTTTTTAACCTTTTTTTATCTCATGGCACACTTGAACATATAGTTATACTTACACGGCACACTTAAATTATGTTGATCAAAAAAATGAGTAAAAAAATGTGCTTACTGTGCCTTCAACTTCTTTTGAAAATAATTTAATTATCTTTAAAATTTTTTGCGGCACACCTAAGATGCTCTCAGGGCAGGGCAGCGGTTAAAAATCACTGCTCTGAAGCTTTGCTTGCTACTATTGCTTTTTCCTTGCAGAACTGTGTGTGTATTAATGTTTGTATGTTCTTTAAAGTGTCATCTGCCATCTGTGACTTGTGTCTTGGTGTATCACAGTCTGTATGACACCTTTGCTCAATATGAGTCACCATATAGCAACTTGGCCCACAGCCACATTCCTTAGCATTTTACAACTATGCCACATTGCCTTGTTCAGAGTTTCAAAATATTCAAGGGTAAGTTCCTAGCACAGAACGTCTTTTAGCTCAGTCTTTTAACTTTGCAATGGCATTGGCGGAGTAAAAACTGCTGGGTAAAATTTTTGTAGCCTTCAAATTTTTCAATAGTATTTAAAAACTATTACCTGGTTCCCCTTTCTTCTCCATAAATGATAAGCTCCTTTGCTGTTATGTTGGCCCATTTTCAGTTGTTTTATCACTGAATACTTGTAATGGGTAATTTATATAATAAGTACATGTATTTCTTAGAGTTTGGGGAGGCTTAGAAGTCCAAAGCCTATTTGTGACTCTTGCCTAATGGTAAACGGAGTTGTTTGCTCTTTTCTTGTGGATAGTTTGAGTTCTCTGTAGATGAACAACTCACACAAGTTGTTCTTGTTGATAGTTTCAGTTCTCTGTAGGTGAACAACTACATGCCCACACAAGAGAGAAACTCATTTATATTGGATAAAAGGGGCGGAGGTGTGGTGAACTCTCACCGACTGGGAACAATGTAGGGGCATATGCAACAGCACCTGGCTGAGGGACTCACCTGCATGTTGGATTTTACCTAACAAATGCCAACAATGTTACCTAATTATAACTATGAAATCAAAAATGAATTCCAAAGCCTAAGTGCCCCATCTGGGGCCAGGGCCTTCCTGCTGCTGTGGACTCTCTGCTGAGTCCCAGGGCGACACATGGCAGCCATGGCTGGGAGCCAGTGAGAGACAAAGCAAGCTGACTATTATAATAGACCCACTCCAGTGATGACTAACCTGCTCCTTCAAAAAGCCCTTAGTCCATGGATCCATGAATGAATCAACCCATTCATGAAGGCTGAGTCCTCCTGATTCAGTCACTTCCCCAAGACCCCACTTCTCAACATGGCTGCACTGAGAATTTCTAACACACAAACTCTGGGCGGTGCCTTACACTACAGCAGCTGATGTTTGAAGATTTCTGTGATCTGGCTGCAAACTGACCTTTACGCTTTTCTTTTAACCATTATGTCTTAATGTGACTGTTCATGCCATTCAGATAACTAGGCTCCTGGCTGAGTTATACACATGCTGTGGGCTCTCCAACCCCTACCCTCTGTGCATATGGTTCTCAGCACTTCCCGCCCCATCTGCTTACCCTCCATTCAGAGAAACTTCACGCTCTCTCTCCAGTTGCTCAGATCAAACACCCTGGAATCCTCCTTGATTCTCTCTTGTATCTCTCACATCAAATCTTTTTCACTATTTCTACCGTTATTGTTCTGTTTTGTTATATTATCATCTGTCACCTGTATTTAAAAAGCCGAATCCCTGGTCCCCTTGAGACATTGCTCTGGCTTCAGAACTTGCCCTTGTTCATTTATCACAAGGACAGCAGTCAGAATAGACATGAGAAAGCATATGGTGCAATCCGGCACTCCTCCCCTCCCTGGAGAGCACTATTTCCAAAGGCCTTTAATGGAATATGTGGCTCTATGTCTGGCAAATTCCATCTTCCAAAGCATTTCATCTTAATGAACCTGCTGCAGACACACTGGCTTCCTTTCTTCTCCTTGAACATTCAGGCGTGTTCCCATTTCAGGGCCTTTGCACATGTTGTTCCCCCCTGTCTGCTCCTCCCCCCAGACCCACACAGCTCCCTCTTCAGCCTCCACATCTACTCAGCGCCATCTTTCCCGACCTCTCCACTTTACATGTATCTCCAGTTGCACGTCTACATTTTTTTCCCATTTTATTTTTCCCCATTGTAGTCACCACATTAAAAGATGTGTATATATTATGTATATTTCTTTAAAAAAAATTTGGCTTCCTCACGTCCAAGGCGAACCACCTACAGACAATAGTTTTCAGCTGTTTTTTCATTGCTGTGCTCCAGCTCACTTAAGACCACATCACATACACATATTAGAAATTTAAAAAAAGAATGAATAAATAAGATTTTTGAACTAAAATGGTGTTAGAGGGATTGCATTTACTTTCCTAGCTGAAACAAGAGTAAAACAAGCAATAACAATGACAGAAACAAAATTAAACAAAATAAAAGAAATAGCAGTTGTCAAGACACAGGGCATCAGGCAACCAAAGACAGTGTTCCCTTAGCTACGGTAAACAACAGAGTAAGCATTATAATTTCCCCAATTAACTGCCTCTGAAGAGTCCTCATGCATGGTGCAGGGAGGAAAAGTACAGGTGAGGCCAGTGGACTCTGAGATGGGGCTGAGAGTCCAGGGAGAACGAGGAGGCTAGAATTTTCAGGTCAGACTATTTGAGAGAGGGAGCTGCACTGAGAAACTACCCCAGAGATGAAAAGCAAAAGTGTAGATAATTTCTTTCAAGCATCAATAAGAACTAGAAATTGCAGGGAGAATGGAGACCAAAGACCCCATTCTTAACAAGGAAAACACCCCCAGAAAAGGGGAAAAACAGAGAAATAAGCTGAGCAAGGTAGAATAAAAATAGTTTAGTTAGCTTAGTTTAAAACTAACAGTCAAATTACTTGTCTTGGCAGTTTCTGCTTTTACTGGAAGCCTGGCCTATGAGGGATACAGCTTGCAAACATCCCTGCTTGGTCTGTAAGGACTCTGAAGGACCAGGGCAGTAGCAGAAGCTGCACCAAGGCCTGAGAGGGAACATTAACCAGGCCGACCCCTGCCCAGTCAACAACTTCCCAAAAGCAAATACCCATTGTGGGGATTTGTATTATGGCCAGGGCAGAGATCAAGGGAACAGCTCAAGTCCTAAGATACAGCCAGGAGGGCTTGTGCCCCAACCACAGAGGGAAACGCCTCCGGGTGAAAATAAGGGGAAAATTCCTCTTTTCCACCAATTCTTCAGAGGAGAGCTAAGATCACCACATCTGCTCCACAGAGAAACTAGAGTGGGTATAACCTCCCCCAAGGGATCTATGTGTGTGACCACAGACAGGAGGTTGCCCCCACATGAGGCTCAGGTTCCAGATTTCTCAAGGCTGCCCAGAACCTTAATGATTATAGATAAAGTAAGAACTAACATGCTTACTCAGAGAAGCTGCTGATGTTTTTACTCCCTTCCTCAGGTCACCCTCCCAGCTAAATGAGACAATAGCTTTCAAGACAAGCTGGATGGAACAAGCACTCAGGGCCACTCACTGAAGCCCACAAGCCAGTGGTGGACCCTGTACCCCGCTTTGGGAATTCCTTTCTGAGTGTCCCACCTCTTTATTATTCCTTGCTTTTAACTTTATTTTTCCCCAGTGGATCCCTACCAGTTCCACAGGTTGTAAAGGACCCTGCCCTATGGCTGGACCCCCATAGGAAATAAGGACAGTGAAGCAATTTATGAAGAAGGTTATTTACACATGGGAAAAAGGGAAGCCACAGAGTTATGGAGAAATCATGAAAGAATGCATTGTCAAAGTTGTGGGATGCTCAGAGTCTGATAACTTTTCAAAGCATAAATAGCTTCCTCTTTCAAGGAGAACCATATATTACTTATGTAATAAGTCAAATTCACAGAAATTTCCCTTTAACCTAGGCATCAAAACTAATTCAACAATGATAAAAAAACACACATCATATGTACACACACATAAAGTCTATCACAGAATTAATGGACAGTTAGTCCAGATAAATTTTCCATTGTCTTTGCAGTTGTATGGAAATGAACATGGCCAAAAGAACTGAAATGGACATGTTAGTGCTGCCTGGCCATCTTAGCAGATGGAAGTACAATTAGTTCACATTAAAAAAAAGATTCAAAACAAAATATTAAGGAACCAGAATTTCCACAAAGTTGGCAACAGAAGTAGGATTTTGTACAAATCAATTTAGCACTAATTATGGAGGGTGAATCCCTTGGTTTTAAATAGATCACTCACTGTTTATTCTTGAATTCCCTCCTATTTCAATTCCCAACCCTCAGCCTACCCGTAAATGAAACCGACTCTGAAGGATCTGGAAAAAATAGTGTTTTAATAAAGATACTTTAAATGATAATAGGAGGTAAATATATCCTAAAGTGAAAACCAAAGTGCAGAGGGGGGAATCTGATTTCACAGAATTGCATTGTAATATAAAACCAGATTTGTATACTTATAAATATAAGTCGTGTGCATTATTCCTCTGCCAGGAAACTACATTAGACACATGTGTATAAAATATATTTCCAATTTAACCAGTCTGGAATGACCACATTCATTTTCTAGTTCACTGCAAGGGTAAGTAACATAATAAGCACAATGTATTCTCCAAATTTAATAATTTAACATGCTTGCTTAGTTAACTTGTTATTACCAGTGTAACATCTTGGGCTTTGTTTCTTTCTATGTAAAATGACAACTGTGTTAAGGATACTTGCAAATTTTGAATTAAAAATTTATCTTCTTCAAATCAATTTTTTAAAAAGTTATTTTTGTATTTGCTGCACTTAAAGGGGTATTTATTTTAGAGTCTTATATTTAACAGTTAATCATAAACTTACAAACTTCTCTTAAAAATCCAAATACTCTTCTTCAAAGTAGAATAAAGTCAAGCTAAGCAAAGGTCTAAAAGTTATCCTGTTAAGATGTTTATATATAGAGAAAATCAACTTTAAAATGAGTATGCATGTATTATAATTAGAAAATAGGCTATGGTTGATGGAACACAGACACTACAGAGTTACTTTTTTATTGTACATTTTTTAAATGCAGGAAATATATTCCACAGAGATGTACTATGTCATTTCCAGAGGGGCTTCTTTGGGCTACAGCTGAAAAACCAATATTCAAATGCATGAAATATGCAATACAACATGAAAAACCAAATTAGTTGAAAACAGGTGTAATTTTTCCCTCCAAATCCCCATTCTCAATTATTATCACTGTATCAGAACTCAGTACAATGGAATGAAACCCACACGTACTAAAACCCATGTGTGAGAACAAAAATGGGTATTATATAATGTTGCCTACAAATTTACTGACACATCGTAGATTCCCAGGCTTGTTCTGTCTGAAGAAAAGTCGAAGTGTCATGATTTTGATTTTCACGACATTCACATCTTCACTCAAATGTCACTTTGTCCCTGAGACTTTCTTAGATTCCTCTATGTAAAATTTCTCCCAGTTGACACCATGGCATAATTATCCCATGCCCAGGTTTTTTCTCTCCCGCTTTTCTGTATCACTTTACTTCACTGTAATACTAATTATTGTGCCAATTTACTTGCTAATTGACTCTGCCTGAAGTTATAACTAGTATTATAATTCATTTGTTCAAAAATTTAAGGTGCATTAGGAATTTACATCCATTGGGTTTCTTGTGATTTAAGTCAGATAAACCTAGACAATTTATTCTGTTTTAGAAGCAAAAAGCTCCCTTCTTCAACACATTTATCTTCCTATCAGTCATTGTTTTTCTCCTTCCTCCTTCTGTAATCCCGTTTCTCTAAATTTTCTGGAGGCAAATCTAGAAGACTATGGTTCTATTTTTGTGCATAACTCAAAGAACATAGATCACGACTTCCTGAAATGTAAAATGATTTGTATCTGCCTGCAAGTACCAGCACATTGCCGTCCTTTTTGTAGTACTCTTATTTGAGGAACATGCATATATCTTTAAGCTGTGATGGCCACATTCTTACCAAAGAGTATTTGACATTATGAAACTTAGAACTTTCATCCCACCACTTCTTCATTTAAAATTAAATAAGTATATAAGTGATTAACTTTAATTCTAAGATATATAGGGATAGTGATGACACTCTTGAACTGGAGACCTGGGGAAGTTATTTTTATTTCTAAAGACTTCACAAAGCCTTTATTTATGGCTTGTTAATCTAAAGAGACCAGGTGTCTTGTTCTGATTGAAAGAGTCCTCGAAGCATGACTATTCCAGGAAGGATGTTGAAAACTTGCTATATAGTTCACATATATGTGTATAAACCAATTACGCTATGTAGATAGAGTTAGTATGTTTGCCATATCTAAGCTGCGTGAATGTTCTGCAATGTCAGAGTTAAAATAAAACTGATGGAAAGGTCGACAACCCTTCATAGATTATGTGTAGTAGTAGAGCTGAAACTTTGGCTACAAGAGTCCTTTTAAATGGCAAAAGGTTCTGGACCTTTGAGGACTGAGAAAAGTTGAGATTAACAAAGGAACAATTTCAAATGAATTTGAGGTTTATGAGTCATAACATCCACTAATATGTGGAAAGCTGTGGCCCTTCTCTATATACGATGCTCTTTGTTTAGACTCCTATGAGTGTTTTCTATACATTTGATTTGTGGCCACAGCCTTTCACCCCAATGATCCCTGCTCAGTGTTTGGGAACCACTAATGTTCTAGTTAGAAACTCCAAGGGAATCCAGATGCCAGGCCATTTTTTCTGCAAGTGAAATATTTTTAAAGAACATTTTGAACTGAGTGATGATCTCAGGACTTATTCTGGTTCAGAAGGAAGCATCATGCACATCTTCACTAAATTTGACTCCCTGGCTAGAGTAATCACCAATGCATTGAACATTCTACAAGACTCATAATATAAGCCCCGAGGTTTCTGTGAAGTTGAATTGAGTTCCCAAATTCAAAGCTCTTAAAATTGTTCCTTGAAAATAGAAATTGCTCATTAAATGTCACTATTATCACTTTTTCCATGCATTTTTTTAAATTATAGAGACATGTCTTATTCTGTTGCCCAGATGGTCTCAAACTCCTGCGCTCTAAGTATCCTCCTGCCTCAGCTTCCCCAGCAGCTGGGACTGCAGGTGTGACCCACAGTAGCCTTATCATTGTATTAATAACAACCATTGTTTCAAAGATGCAAGAGAAAATAGAACATCTAACCCCTACACCAGGTGAAGATTGCCACGCAGCCTACATATTGGGAATCTGAAATCTTTCTCCCCATTTTACATTGCAATAGGTTTTGGGGATACTAGAGTAAGTGAAATAGTATCTGCTTTCAAAATGCGTTTCTGACTCTGCCCTGCGGGAGGTAGATGCTTAACAACTAAATATACATCCAATTGCATAATAAAATAAGTGCTCTGAAGGAGTTTGAGGAATAACTAAATTGCATTATGGGAGACCTGGCTAAGAGCAGAGGATTAAGGAACACTTCTTGGGTGAGTGAAGTGAAATTTGAGATCTAAAACTTGAGTGCAGATTCACAGATGGGTGGGAGGGGAGCAGCATTCCCAGTGGAGGAAATTTTTTTCTGTGAAGAGAAACTGAGAAATTCTGTAGCTGCAAGAGAAACTGAGAAATTCACATTCCGGAGACCACAGTGGCTGCAGGAAGGTCAGGGCAGGCAACGTCAGGTCACGGATCTTGGATTTTGTCTTATAGATGATAGAAAGGCATTGGAGAATTTTAGCAAGCTCTATAAACTACTGGCTTGAACATGGAGCTTATCATGTGTATTGTCAACTAAGAGAAATTAAAAGTAGGACGACTAACCTTGACACCAAAGGGTGGACTCACATTTAAACATTTTGGGGATCTGTGCAGGGCTAAACATCATAGCGCAGGTTTTATTGGAAGGCAGTAATTTACAAAGCATTAACTCAGTTTAAATCTGGCAAATTTAATAAACCTATTTACATGTCATTTCTAGGTAGACACATGTTAATGGTTGAACCCAGATTGTTGGGTTTCAAATCCCATTTTTTCCAGTTATTCACTGGGTGAACTTGGTGTATCAGTATTCATATCTGTAAAATTGGAGTAAAAAGTTTTGTTTTAATAATTATTCAGGCAGAGCAAACTGAAGAATCCCTGGCACATTGTAAGTAAGCTCTTAAAAAGTAGAGATGCAGGGCGGCACCTGTGGCTCAAGGAGTAGTGGTTCAAACCTAGTGGTGGTTCAAACCTAGCCCCGGCCAAAAACCAAAAAAAAAAAAAAAAAGTAGAGATGCAAAATTGTATTTTATGGAAAACCTGGGGGGTGTTCAGCACCCTATTAGGTTTGGTCAGAGCATAAATCAGGGTACATAATACTAACTCTTAGCAGTTTTGTGAGGCCCAGATGAAAACAATCTGTATAAAGTTTCTGGCATGGGGAGGAGCTCATAATAAACAATGCATGTAAGAGCTCAGGAAATTACATAGAAGCTGATCAAAGGATGAGGCCAGACTCAGCAGAGGAGGTCAAGATAGAGTCCAGTGCCCACCTGAATCATCCTAGAAATTTATGTCTTTGAACATTTTCTTTATGTAGTTATTTAAAAAATGTTAACCAATGGAGTTCTCGATTATACAACAGATAAAACACATGATTAGGATACCAGAAGACCAGGGCTATCAAAAAGCGGGAGATACTCTTCTGGAAGGAGATGGATATTAAAAGAATTTGTAAAAAGAATTTGAATAGTCAGTATGAAAAAACAACTTTGCTAGTCTTACATTTATTTTGCAATATGTCTTATGTTTATAAATATATGTTGCATACATATATATAAAATAGTACAGATATTTTATCTTGAATTATACATTCAAGACACCATAATCATCTCAGTGTTTAAAGTCTGTAGAGATCAGAATCTGGCTGATTCTGGCCAGACAATTAAGTATGTGAACTCGCCACCCTGCACTTACCTTGGCAGCACTGTACAGACTTCTTGGTAAGGTATCATAACCTTGATATATCAGTGTCTCACAGCTGTTCATGTTGATGCATTGTGTCATCTTGCAAAAGGGTGTTCGTTATCGTTGTTGTGTATTTTTGTGTGCTGTTGTGAAAATGTGGGAGCTTGAATTAGAGCAACAGACAAATGTTAAATTCCTTGTTAAAGTTGGCAAGAATGGAAGTGAAATCCACTTGTCCATCCAAGTTTATGCGGACAATGCCATGAATAAAACAGCAGTATAAAATGGATTAAACCTTCTTTCTGAGGGGAGAGTAAGCCTCACTAATGATGAGAGGTCTGAGCGGAACTGAATGAAACGTCACGAATATTCGTCAAACTGTGTACAAAATTGTCAGCTGACAGAAGTGAGCAGACCAAGGAAAATCCATAGAAAACCAGGAAAATCTTAGTTGAAAATCTTGCATGAGAAAGGGGTGGCTCTTGCCTGTGGTCCCAGCTACTCATGAGGCTGAGGCAAGAAAATTACCTAAGCCCAGGACAGCACTCTACCAAGGGCGACAAAGTGAGATCCTGTCTCTACAAAAAATAAAAGAAAGAAAGGGGTGGCTCTTGCATGGAGGTAATGCACCAGCTCACATAGAACTGTCTGTAAGGGAGTTTTTAGCCAGTTAACAAATAACTATTGAACACTCCCTATTTGCCTGATCTGGCCCCTGTGACTTTTTTCCTTACCTGAAGATAAATATGGAAAGAAAAATACTGAAATATGGAAAGAAAGACATTTTGATGACATTCAGGACATTAAGGATAATATGACAATAGCTCTGTTGGCCATTCCAGAATGGGCACACTTCTACACTGCTGGTGGGAATGCCCACTAATACGTTCCTTCTGGAAGGATGTTTGGAGAATACTTAGAGACCTAAAAATAGACCTGCCATTCGATCCTATAATTCCTTTACTAGGTTTATACCCAGAAGACCAAAAGTCACAATATAACAAAGACATCTATACCAGAATGTTTATTGCAGCCCAATTCATAATTGCTAAGTCATGGAAGAAGCCCAAGTGCCCATTGACCCACGAATGGACTAGCAAATTATGGTACATGTATACCATGGAATATTATGCAGCCTTAAAGAAAGATGGAGACTTTACCTCTTTCATGTTTACGTGGATGGAGCTGGAACATATTCTTCTTAGCAAAGTATATCAGGAATGGAAGAAAAAGTATCCAATGTACTCAGCCCTACTATGAAGCTAAATTATAGCTTTCACATGAAGACTATAACCCAACTATAGCACAAGAATATGGAGAAAGGGCCAAGGAAGGGGAAGGGAGGGGGGAGGTTAGGGTGGAGGGAGGGGAATGGGTGGGGCCACATCTATGGTGCATCTTAGAATGGGTACAGGCGATTGCACTAATGTACACAGCTATGATTTAACAATAAAAAATAAAAAAAAATAAAAAAAATTCTTTGAAGGGTGGACTAGGCACTGGCATTGGTGCAGAGCTTCCCAAGGGGAGGACTGCAAAGGTGACCATGGTGACGTTCAGGAATGAGTGATGTAGCACTTTTTCTAGGATGAGTTTGCAAACTTAATTGTCAGACCTCCTGGGACAAGCATAGCACCAGTGTCTGACCAAGACGTTCAGCTGGCTCCAAGGGAACAGGTGCCACACTTCTGTGTGTGTGTTTGAGAGAGAGGATGGTTCATTATTGCAGAGAATTTGTGAGTAGTCTCACATCTTAGAAACTGATTGTCTACTGACCACATGAATTTATTGACTAAACTGTTAAATATTTATTCAATACCTACTGTATCAGTTGAGACCCAGGAAGGAAAGCAGAAAATGCACTAGCTTGGAGAGGATTCAGAAGCCAGATTGATTAAACAGGTATTGAAAGACTGAAACTGTTCAGAAAACAAAGATGTAACAACACAAGGACTGTGACAGCCTGAAGCAGATTCCACCGTGGGGCTGGGACATCAAAGGCAAGAGCTTGGGGTGTTAGAAGCTGGAAGGACAGGAGCCTTCTGAGGAGAGGGCATTGCCCTTTGGAGACAAAAGCTTCCTGAGAGGCAGGACTTACAGGGTGGACCTCTGACCCGGATGGAAGGGCTGCAGCCCGACAGTTGTCAGCATCTCTGAGTGGGTTCCACGAAGCTGGCTGCGTGCATGTGGGGAAAAAGCTGGAAATCAGAAGCAAGTGCTGCTGCCAGAACAGCAGGGAAGAAGGAAGAGGCAGGTCTGTTCTCCAGCTTCCTGCCTTGCAACATCTTTCAGGGCTCCCGGTTGGCAAAGCGTAACAGGAATCAAGCTGGCGGTGGAGAAGGGTGGCCTGCCAAATTCTGTCCTCACGGGGCAGAATTTAGAAGGGCGGATTTGGAGCTGAGAGCAAAAAAGCTTAATATCCAGCAGAACTGCTGTGTGCTACAAGTCACGCTAAACACAGCTGTGAGCAAGACAAAGTTTTTGCTTTCAAAGAGCTTATATTCTAGAAACAAGGATAAAATGAAAGCACAAATAAATATTATCTCAGATACAGATTGTGGGGTTAAAAAACAAGGGATGGAGAGAGAGAGAGTGCATGAGAAAGAGTGAGGTGGGGGCTAAGGGACAGGTTTGCAGAGAGGAGCAGAAGCTCCGTGAAGGTCTGATATCAACACGTTCTGGGCAGAGAGAACAGCCAACGTTAAGAAATGATCTTGGTGTGAGGAGAGGACTTCAGGATTGTAGGAATAAGACAGATTGTGCAGGCCATGAAATTACGTTTTATTTCATTCCAGGTGAAATGGGGAGTCATTGGAGGATTCTCGGCCATCTGACTTGCGTATTCAGAAAATCATTCTTTGGGTTGTGCTGAGAACGGTCTATTGATGACTAATAGGAACCATAAATGGTCACAGATGTGTGTCATTTGGCTGTCACTGAGAGAAAAAAGTGAAGCAACACTTTTGTTAAATTTTTAATAAAAATTGAATTCCTGGCTTCTGTTAAAATATCTAAAGTCTTGGGATTACTGAGCTCGCAACATGGCAACCATGTGTTGGTGCTAAATGGTCACTGCTTTTCTGCAAGTGAGTTTTAATTCACTGCTGCCCACTCAGCCTTCATTTAGCCCAACTAATCTATTTTCTTCCATAATATGAATAGCCTGGACTCTACAGGCATTTGAGTTGGTGACCCCTGAACATTTTTTTCTTGTGCTCAGGCAAATGCTTTCCATCATCTCCTCGTTCATAGTGATTTACTTTTTTTTTTCAGCCCTCAGGTAGCCCTAATGAGACCAGACATAACTCTTGAGTCCTGACGTTCTCCTAACACTGGTTGTGACATGGTCCACTTTCGGCACGTTGCAATTCAAAATGTTCTGACGCTTTCATAGTTATGTGCATGAGTTAGAGATAACCAGCTAGTGTGTGTGCATACATAGACACATATGTATTTATTAACTCACATATCATACAAATGATTACTCATTTAATAATCTACAAATTATTTGCATGATTTCAAATCTCATCTCATATTGGAAGTATGAAGGACAATTTTAGTTCAATAAAAACAATTCGTGACACTGTAATTACTCAAGATTTGTCTTAAATTCTCTGCTAATATTACTATTACATATGCAAAGATGTCTGTTGCTTTTTAGATAGACTTAGTATTTGATTTATTTAATCAGTCCCATTCCTTCCCTAAGTAGTTAGACTTCCAAAAAAGTAAATCAAGTGAGGGATTTCTTATGAGCAGTATGATTATCATCTGTTTATTTATAAATCAAGGACTATTATAAACCAAGGATTATAATATGGAAAGTATTATAGCATTTTTCTAATTCTCTTGCAGTTTGAAAAGAAAAATCAGAAGATGTAAACTTTTTAGAACAGGAGTTCCTTCCTCTCCGTTGCTGTGCTTCTAGTGCCTCATGAAACACCTGACACATTCATGACAGGTATTCAAGGAATATTAATTAGATGACAGTCGGGTAGGAATAAGGACCTCTGAATGTTTTTATAAATTATCATATTATGGTTATTTTAAAATGGAAATGGATGGATGCTGTAACCCATTGACAAGCAATTTCAACATTGGCTGTAACAAACCTTGGGGATGGTTTATTGACTCGCTTTATTGAACATTCTCAAAGTGAATTGGATTAATGAAAGTGCATATTTAAAAGACACACACACGAGCACTGGGGCGTTGTTTTCCAAGTGTTATCATCAGATCATCTACATTTCCAGTGCTGGTTCAGTTCTCGTTAATGAATAGGGAGAAGAAATTCTAGAGCGAGCACAGGTCAGAGCATCAGGGGCCATGAGTCCAGCCAGCTGAGAGGTGGTTGAATTTAATGGTCCCCAACGTGTGAACCCCAGACCAGCAGTGTCAACATCTGGCAACTGATTGGAAATGCAAATTCTTGGGCCCTCCCTTGACACACTGGATTGAAGTGTGGGGGTAGGATCCCAAAGTGAATGTTTGAATTATTCCTTTAGGGGATTCTGACCAACACTCAAACTTGAGAACCACTAATTTAGGAACTGAATTGTTTTTGCCATGGAAAGAAAACTATGAGTGGGAGGTGTAGCTGACAAACATCAGATGCTGTTGGTTAGCTCCCGAGGGAGGCGGGAGGCAGTGACGGGGAACACATGGGGCAGGTTGGGAGTCATTGACTTGGGAAGTCTTTATTGTATCCAGTCTGTGTGCAAGACCCTCTGATAACTCCTAGGAAGTGACAAGTCGAGGAAGCAATGATTCTGCTCTTACAGAGCACACTGTCAGGAGCTCTGTTATCCAATATCTGCTGAGAAAATAGAAGCAAGACCTCTAAGGGGCTCACATCTGAGCGGGGTTCTGAAGGACCAGCAGGTGTTAACCAGAGAAAGCAGAGAGGTGGGACTCAAAGTCAAAAGGGAATGAGATGAGATGAGAGAGAGATGCTGAATTGCTTCAGCTTCCTGTGTTGAAGAAGCCTTTCTTGATCACAGTAAAATAATATTCTCTATGCCAGTAAGTCCCTTCTGAAACTCAGTTCTCCTATTCTGTCAGCCCTACAGAAGAAAATAAAGCACAAATATAAAAATGTTTATATTTGGATAACATTTTTTTCCCAAATGCAATTTCTCTGCATTTTACTAACAGTCCACCTTGCTCGCTCTTGCCCTTTCCACAGCCCCTTCCACAGCACCTGTTTCTCTTTGGCTCCATTTTCCCACCTTATCTCTTGCCACTGACAGCCACTTCTAGGGTGTAACACTTGATGTGATTTAGCAGAGACTCTTAAACTCTCTATCTATCCATCCCTATTCCTCTCATCTCATTAAGAATTACTCTTAATCCAAAATTCTTTCACTTTACTGGAAACCTCTGAAAAGATTTGGCAAGTATATCCTGGAAGACATGCTGTTCCCTAAACAACCAGCCCTCTTTCTATCCAGTTCATCATTATGTTAAAGAAAAGTACACTTAAATGCTCATAGGAATTATTGGAAATTGAGTAAAACCTGAGCAGATCGTGTGGTGTGGATATCAAGAGACCTCCCTGGGATCTGACTTTGGGAGGGGTACCCTTATTACTTTGGCTCAATCTGTACAAAGCAAACGATGTAACCAAACCTCGTGTACCCCTGTAATATTCTGAAATAAAATGAAATAACACAGGGAAAACATTTAAGACTTCTTTCAACAAACAGATCGAATTAAATACCCATTCACACATCTCTCTTATCACTTGACTCTATACAAACCTTGTTTTAAGAAATAACTTGCTGATAGGTGCACCCATACCCCCATAAATTTGAAGAAAAAAGACTAGATATGGTGCTAATTGTGGCTTGAAAAGAAACATCAAGTGATTTTTTCCTATGCACTATTAAAATATATATGTCTCATATAACAAACTCCTAGCATCTAATTAAAATTAAATTCCATACTATTTCTGGTATTTCTCCTATGTTTTCGTAAAGGCCGATGGACAGGGCATTCCATATATGTCTAAGTACATATATGCAATTCTATTAGCTATATAGCTATAGTCATAGCATATATGCTATGCTATTATTTGATATGTTTCTCTGGTATATTTATTTTGCTTTTATTCAAAGGTTAATGCTTTAGAGTAAGATACAGCCTATGAAAAGAAGCTTTGTCTAAACATTTAAACAACTCTAAAGGGAACGAAAACTCTTAAGAGATGGCTTTTGCAGCCATTTCTGGGCAGAACTTTGAAGACCATAAACACATATTGGTGTTTCCCACACAATCCAAAGGCTAGTATTACCATCAGTTAACAAGAAAAGACCCCAAACCACATATTATGTTTTTTGACTTTTCAGTTTTCCCTATAAATGAGAAGCAGAGTCCTGTTTCATGCAAGATCGGTGTGTGCTAAAGCTCAACCCTTGCCAGGATTTGCAGCCTAGCTTGATGGTTGCACAAATTTGCCTTCTGCTTTCTTTCTTTTTTTTTTTGCAGTTTTTGGCTGGGGCTGGGTTTGAACCCACCACCCCCGGCATATGGGGCCGGTGCCCTCCTCCTTTGAGCCACAGGCGCAACCCAGCCTTCTGCTTTCTTTTCTGTTAAATGAAAAATTAAATGAATAGGTAGGTGCAAGTGTAAATGTTGTCAACAGTATTTGCACTACATTTTTAAGATAGAGTAGCATTGTACTTTGAGTGATTTATCTCCTAATTATCTGTCAAAATGATGTTATTAAATATCATGCTAACTCATGGTTTCATGTAAATAGCCTAATTAGCTCCACTCTGGCTCCAAAGGGCACCTCCACAGAATTTCAGGATTTTGAAGAGAGAAAACCTTTTCCCTTTTGCCTCCTCACAAAAAGGCTACTTCTCTCTCTTTTCTCCCAAAAGGGATTTAACTTCTGCCCATAGGGTAGAAGATCAGCCTGGATGCCTTCATTTACTCCTGAAAGTTATTGCCCATCCTCTATTCTAACTGCCTTGCCCTTCAGGACGCCAGAGGAAGAGTCTCATAACTCTGTGTTAACATTTGGAAATGGCTTTTATCTTTGGGGTCATTTTATGGTGTCATTTCAGTAACTCACCCATTTGGAATACTACTTAGCCGAAAGAATAAAATATTTTTTCTGTGCTCTTATACAATAATTATCTTGCTTTAGATACAATGAATGTATCAAGTCTGGGCAATGTTTCTACCCAATTGTTTGTTTCCTCTAGAAGGGATTGAGACAGGGTAGTGATGGTAGGGAAGTGACTTCATCAAATTCCATGGCAAATACTAATTTACCCTAAACGTCTCCATTAAGCATCTTGGGTGCTGGAGTGTAGATCTGTTACATGGAGCAAGGTGTCGTGAAGTCAGATTAATTTTTTAAACTTGTCAGGTATATATTTTTCTTCTACCTTATTAACTCATTTGCATTCAGTTTTAGTTCAAAATATGTTCTTATTGCTTAGAAGGATTATTATGATACGTCTCTAAACCTTCACATATTTAAAAAAATCAAAAGGACTAAAATTTAGCGAGTGGGTAAAGTGATGTTAGACATGAGTCCTCCTGTCTAATTGTATTTGACCTCTGGTTTGTGTCTTTGGATTCAAAATAAGGTCAGGGGACCTTATCAGATATATTTTAACTTTTATTTTAAGGTAGGCCAAGTCTCTTGAGGGAATTTTTAAAATTGTAAACTGAAAAATAGAGTTAAGTCTCTTATTTGTTTGAATCATTTAGGTACTTTTATTCTGATTTTGTTTTCATCTAAATGGCCTCCAGCTAAAATTTGGTTTATTATTATTTTTTTTTTTTTGCACAAAGGCAAATTATCACAGCTCAAATTCCAAGGTTTTCTTTAAGCTCTTTTTATTCAAAGTCAACCACAGGAGGGACAGTCTAGCCAAAACTGCTTTAGCAATGCAAACTTCAATTCCTTTGAAATGGAAGGAACAGAGTAAGCAGAACAATTAAATGGAAAACAAACCAGTGAAATCTTTGGACTTCATGATCCTTTTTTGGAGGACTTTGAAAGGCAGCGGGACTCAGTCCACTTCAGCAAGAATTTGTTTATTCAGCTTATCTGTGGTCAGAACTAATAGTCTTAATGGTTTTGAAGAGCTGTAACTTGTTCTGGATTGATTAGGGCCATTTGCAGATTAATGTACCTATTTGCAAATGATCATATTTCTACATAACCTTTGTCACATATGCTCAAGTTTGTTGCAAGAGCTACAGTCTAGGTAAATAAATACCATCCACTTTTACTGTTATGGCATCAAGCAAACATATGGGAATGCCTTGCCAAGGTCGTCTGCACACTCACAGACGTCTTTGAGTGCGTTGGGGATGGCAGACACGAACCACACATGAATAAAAATGAGCTTTCATTTCAGATTTTGATGCCATGTTCTTTAATTCAAAATTTTGCAATGTTTAAAAACACAGTGGCGTTTATTTAGTAGTGAAAAAAGGACTGCGTGGACTGGAACTCTTCATCTCATTAAACATACATAAGGGCTGACTTGAAGTGAAATGTCCAAGTATTATACATTCCTTGCTTCTCACTGCTCTGAAACAACCCGTATTCTCCCATCCAAGGAAGGGATTACATAAACAATATTGGAGACAAGTGGGTCAAAATCTTGGCTACTCATTTGATTCAACTTTTAAAATTTTACTGTTTCCACAGCCCCAAGAGATACCAATGAAATTATGTTTGCACCCAGAATTTGCTTTTAAAAGGTTCCCAGGTGATTCTAATTAGTCAGGCTTGCGAGACAAATATTGGATACCAATGGTTTTCAGACTTTGGCTTAATCTCAAGTCACCTGGGCTTGTAAAAACACAAGCCTCACCCCCAGAATTTTTGACTTAATAGGTCTTTGATGGGGATGTGTGCGTCAAGAATTTGCTTGCTTAACAGGTTACAGGTGGCCCTAGGTGACGCTGATGCTGCTTTTTCGGGGACCACACTTGGAGAGCCACCATTGCAGACAGTGTTGCCCATGTGAGGAAGCACTGGGTACGTATTAGGTACGTATAAATCAGGTATATTTTGAAAAAAACATTTATAGAACTGTAACAGGATGTGAAAACAAAGTTCTGCTCAAACTGCAAAAATGACTTGTTGAAGTGAAATTTGAAACTGACCACCTATTTAAACTTGAAAAAGAAGGTGGCTACCAATTAAACAACTTATAAATCCCTTTCTCATATTGAAGGCAAAAAGTCTGAAGAAAGACTTTGTAATGGTTATATATAGAGAGCGATGCTATAAAAACTACTCCAAAGAGCAAGTGAGTGACTCTCCAAGACTGAAGAATTTCCCAGGACAAAGGGATTTTGGCAGTAAAGCCAGGGAAGACCTGGGCAGATGGGGACAGTCAGTCATGCTGAGGCTGTGCCTTAGGACAAGTTCAGGATAGAAAGCACTTTCAGCACTTGAGACAAGTTTTCTGTAGGTGAGGCCACCATGGTCTCAAACTCCAGCATGAAATGCTGAGGGGAAATGGGTGGGGACTGCAGCTGATGGACACACCTAGTCCAGCCTTATGTCCAGAGCTGTGTGAAGTGTTTCCCATGGACGAGATACCAGCACATCCCAGAGGGCCTCTGTGAGGTCATGTCAAGTTGACCTACAGGACTTCCTGAATGAGCAAATGGGCAACAACTGTTTGGGAATTGCTGAATCCAGTGACAAGGAAAGGGTTTAGAAACCAGCTCAGGGAACGTAAAACACCATGACTGAAAAACTGAAGGTAACAGGGCAAACAGTGGAGGGGATGCGGACAGGATGACTCACCCCTGAAAATACCCGCAAGATAAAGAGCATTAAACACCCGCTCTGCTAAGAAATTGCACAGGCATCTCACCATTGTGAGAAGCTCAGCTCCCTGACTTCCAGCCTGCAGGAGACCCTAGCTGAGGGAGGGGAGGAAGTGTAACATCACATCAGATGTGAGTTTTGGGTTATTATAGGGAACTGGATAATTTGCATTATTTAATTGAGAATGCATTTGTCCATGTAAAGGAAAATGACCTAAGAATAACCAAAAAAGTCATGAGATGACCTAAATTATCTTCCAGGGACAAAGGAAGAACTTTCTCCATCAACTCAATTTTAAGGTAAGTGGAAGAAAAAAATTAAGTTGCTTAACAATTTCCATTCATAAATTCTGCTTTCCCAACACATAAATATAAACTTAAGTACTTGATCATTCTTCATGTGGTTCCCTAAATGAGAAGGTGGCAGACCCCTCATACTGGGGTCCAGGGGGGTGAAGAAAGGCGTATCAGTGGTTTCATGTCTTGTCAATTTCTTTTTTTTTTTTTCCTCTAATGGTGGAATTCTCAGGCATAGTATCTCAAACTAATGTAATAATTGGGCAAGTTCAGGTTTAAATTGACCTTGCAAATCAATTCCAGCATAATCCTCAGGGCTCTCAGATAATCCCAACTCATTCTTTTCTGGGCAAATTGTGTTGGTCAAATAAATTCAGGGCTGTCATTGGTTAGGCCTGGGTCCTGCCAAGTTGGGGGAGGTGAAGGATTTAGTGAGCCCTAACTGAATGATGCAAAAGAGGGGATTCTTTAACAGAAGAAGACTGGATAAGGAAAGATAGCCAGGCAGTCAAAAATATACATTCTTCAGTCTCTCATGGAAAATTGGTTTCAGGAGCCAGCCTTCCACATTCTGAAGATGCTCAAGTTTGTCATATAAAGTGGAATAGAATATAACCTATGCACATTTTCCTGTGTATGCTTAATTAGCTGCAGGTTACTTATAATATTTAATACAATGCAAATGGTATATAAATAGTTACTATGTTGTATTATGTCTATTTGCTATATTATTACTTTTTATTGGTTTTTCCAAATATTTTTGATTCTCAGGTAGTTGAATCCAAGGGATAGGGAACCCTTGGTTATGAAGTGTCCACTGTACAACCACCATAGTCCATACTATAGTAGTACTTAGTGTTTATTCAGTAAAAACCAAATAGATAAATAAGCCATTTATAAGTATCTTTTCTTTGTTTATTTGCAGCAAATTTCTCAGAGACCTTTTTAATGATAGTCTTAAGGTAAGGCTTATAATGTTGAATGTTAGGCTTATAATTTCTTAAAACATTTTAATAATTAAAACATACATTAAAAAAAATGGAGGCTTCCCAAGAGTGCCTTATAAATTTAGTGAAAAGTTGAACCTTTTAATTTTTCCAGCATACTTTCACTTGCATTCTTTTCAAAGAAATGTAATATTAAATTTTTAGGCAATGACATATTTTACAAACTTTTAACCATGCGAGCAGTTATCTTCATAAAGTATATTTTTATGTGTGTGCAAAAAGGGTAACATTAATGTGCCTCCACGTATATTAAAAATTATTGGTTAATAGGAGGCTGAGGCAAGAGAATTGCTGAAAATCAAGTTTGAGGTTTCTGTGAGCTGTGACGCCCCAGCACTCTACTGAGGGTGACATCGTGAGACTGTCTCAAAAAAAAAAAAAAAATTATTGTTAAAGAAAAGCTTTCATGGCTGTTGCTATCGTTTAGATATTGTCTCTCCAAGTCTCATATTGCAATTTGATGCCCAATATTGGAGGAGGGACCTAATAAAAGGATTTGCATGGGGGGGGGTGGATCCCTCATGAGTGGGTGAATGCCCTCACTTGGGAATGAGTAAAATCTCCTTTCTGTTAGTTTCCATGACATCTGGTTGTTGAAAGGTCCTGGCACACCCCTCCAGCTTCCCCCTTGCTCTGTCGTCTCTGGGCACATCCTCTCCCCTTTTTCTTGGCACTGTGAGGGGAAGGACTTTGGGACCCTTACCTGATGCGCATGCCAGCTCCATGTTTTTTGTATAATCTGCAGACGTTTGAGTCAACCAAACCTGTTTTCTTTGTGAATTATGCAGTTTCAGGTACTCATTGATACAACAGAAATGGACTAAGACAGGTGGGGATAAGAAACAGCTGGGGCCATTTAGAATTCTTTCAAAACACACCGAAGATTTTTTTTTTTCCTCAGTATTTAACAAAATCTCCTTTATGAAACATTTGATTATTCTCTAATGGATCAGAGTCTGAGTACAGTTTTTCTTACTACTGGTATAGAATTATGGACTATGTTCTTAAACAGCCACTTCTAAAATTAGATTAGTGATATAACTAAAATATTTGGCTAAGGCTTGGACTCATCTTCCAACTTTGACATCCAGATGAGAAAAATGACCCTGAACTGTCTGTAAATAGAAGCAGTAAGCATTTCTTCTGCTCCCAGGGGAGAGAGAGAGAGAGAGAGAGAGAGAATGTGTGTGTGTGTTGGCTGCATATTGGGGGAGAGTTTGTATTAGTTGAAGTGTCTAAGGAATAAAATGACAGCTAAAAGAAGTAGGGCTGATATTGATATCATCTTTACCTTAGATGATACATTCAGTATTAGTTTTCTGGGTCTGCTGTAACAAAATACCAGAGGTTGGATGGCTGAACCAACAGAAATCAATTTATTTTCTCATAATTCTGGAATCTAGATGTCCATGATTAAGGTGTTGGCAGGTTTAATTTCTTCTGAGTCTCCTCTCTGTGGCTTGCAAACAGCCATCCTTTTGCTATGAGTTCACATTATCTTCTCTCCATGTTCATCTGCATCCTAATTTTCTATAAAGACACTGGTCCTATAGGAGTAAGGCCTACCCATACGATTCCATTTCACTTAACTTCTTCTTTAGAGAATCCATCTCTAAATATAATTATATTCTGAGATATTCAGTGTTAGGACATCAACACACAAATTTTGAGGAAAAAATCAACCCGTTGTACTTCTTAATTTATAATGAATATTGTTCTGATGGGTTATAAAAAACGACTTGTTATTTTTGAAGTGATCCACTTTGGTAAATTAGTATATTTTTTTTAATGATGAGAAAACTCAGGCTTTACAAGTTCAAAACCTTGTCCAAAGTCCCTTGTTGAACTTGGGCTCAAAATCAGGGTTTTCGCTAACATTCTATTTACTTCATGACCATACCCATTTTTTTTACTCATTATTCCAACTGGAGAAATGACACAAATACAATACTGGCATGCAAAATTAGGGATGACAAAAAGTTGCGTCAGACAACGTAGACAGTGGCCCGTTGGAGGCCACTTTGAGTAAGGGTGGTGGGACGGGAATGGAACACAGAACATGAGCAATGGGTCCTGTCACCTTCTCACCTGTATCAGTGTGTTGACACTATTTGACCAAGTTGACGGCTGACCTCATTGATTTTATACGACTTCAAAAATTATTCAATAGTTTCAATTTGGCTCATTGACTCCAACACCTCAGGCGTATATATATATATATATATATATATATATATATACACATACATATATATATCCAATTCCAAAGATTTGTAATACCCAGAACTAAACCAACATTTAACAATTCCAAAGCTTGGTAACACTCAGAACTAAACCAACATTTAGCTAAATAAACCAACATTTAGTTATATCTTTGTGATTAGTACCATCTTTCAGGTCTAGTACCTTTAACAATAACAACAGCAAAAATAAACATGGAAAGAAGAGAGGTCCCCATTTGTACTCAGCTCACATATGTGCTGCTATATTATTCATAATGCCTTTTAGGGCCCTGCCTAATTTAATATGTTCTCTACATACACTTACTAAATAAAGAGTATTTATTTAGTATCTTGAGAAAGAAGAAAAAACAGATTTACTAAGTATTGTGTAGGGTGGAAAGCAGAAACCATTTTAGATCAGGGGTGTTATAAGAAAATGTCCCCTGGGTTTTCTGTATTGAAATTCCTAAAACTTGATAAACTTGCACTAATCAAACATGAAGGAAGATGAATTAGTTGATAATCCATCAGACTGCTTTTCAGCAGAGTCTTTGCGGTCACTGTTTTTACTGTATGAGGAAATAAAACAACCACAGACAGGGAACAATTCTTAGTTTTCTTTCTTCAACTCACCCCTAGTTTTTAAAAATATAACACATGCATGAGTCTGGATGATTTCTGGCTTTTAATGAAATAAAGAGCAGTAGCATAAAGTAAGAAGATCATGAGAAATTAAGATATAAATTCCAAAGCGAGTTAAGGGATAGATAATAGAATCCAAGGTTAGACATTACATTTTACAGCTGGCCGCTGGAAAGGACACAGCAGCTGGTAAGGAAACGGCCCCAAAGGAACTGTATTCCTTGTAGCAATCAAAGAAGGAGAATGTAGTAATTATGTGCATATGTTTGTGCTTTACAGCATTCTGATACTAATCAGTGTGTATTTCTATATATGTAAATACCAGATCAATGAAAAGGCTTCCATGTGTGTGTATTTAGCTGCATAGCCTCCCTAGTTAGATATATAGATAAATATACAGAGAGAGGGTAATTGAATATGTATGAGAATCTAGGTTGAAGAAACGTGGATCAAACCCTAGCTGCCGCAGGTCTCGTAAGCACTCATACCTACGAGCTGTAGCATTTTTCTCACTATATTATTGAAATTGGGAGTCTGTCCAATGCGTAATCAGTAAGGGACTGAATTACTGCAACATGATCTGTGCAGAGATACTCAGAAGGCCACCCAGAAACTCCTAAGGAAACAGCCTCCTTAGGAGCCCAGCCAGTCCCAAATGGCCCATATGGGCAATGTAGCTGGCCCTGGCTACCTTTTGGTTTCTAAAGACAATCAAAGGTTTGGAATACAGCATCGACAAACTCGCTTTAGGTCAACAGGCTGAGGTAAGACTCTGGCTGCCTGAAGCACTCATTTATCTTTTGAGAAAGGAATAAATGAACTTACATATTATCTCACAACTCCCAGTGTTACTCACCACCCTTGAGAAAATTAGGCAGCAATCTGATGACAGACTTTCCTTCATATATAACATTCTCTAATTTTTTATTTCTCTCTTTCCCTTTCACGCATTTTTTTGCCATGATCAAATTCATAAATGAGAATAAAAGAACATTGTCAGAGAAAGTTATTTCTTAGCAACCATTCTTTCTTTATTTTATTTATTTTTTATTTTTTTAACTTTTTTTATTGTTACATCATAGCTGTGTACATTAGTGCAATCAAGGGGTACAATGTGCTAGTTTCATATACAACCTGAAATATTCTCATCTAACTGTTCAACGTAGCCTTCATGGCATTTTTTTTTTTTTTTGTAGAGATAGAGTCTCACTTTATGGCCCTCGGTAGAGTGCCGTGGCCTCACACAGCTCACAGCAACCTCCAACTCCTGGGCTTAAGCGATTCTCTTGCCTCAGCCTCCCGAGTAGCTGGGACTACAGGCACCCGCCACAATGCCCAGCTATTTTTTGGTTGCAGTTCAGCTGGGGCTGGGTTTGAACCCACCACCCTCGGTATACGGGGCCGGTGCCCTACCGAACGAGCCACAGGCGCCGCCCATGGCATTTTTAGTTATTGTATGTAGACACCATTCTTACATTGTAACCATTTGTAAAAAAGTGATTGCACAGAAAACCAAGAACATTTAGGAGGAGATGTAGGATTTTGGCTGGCGAGTTCAGTTACTGACTGACTGAGATGGGGACTTAGTGATAGGACCACACCTTGAACGCAGCTTCTCTTGGCTTATTTCACCTGGCAAAGCTCGTTAGCTTTGTCGATTACTTTTGAAATGTGTGAGCAAAATGTGTTTTATATTGTGAGTAAAGAAGGCTTTGGGAAATAGCATCTTTCATGATGATTATTTGAAATGCCATTTTGAAAATTCAGTGTAAAATGTGTGCCGTATTTATTTAACATGATTGTGATTGGTCTGAAAATACACACGGATTTTTATAAGTGCATTCTGTCCCATGGTTTAATGTGAATGTCACAGCAAAAACGGTTTCCTTACCCACTTTTCTGCTCTTCTCTCAGTTCTCACATGCCATCAGGTATTTACTCGATGATTTGAAGAAAATGTAAACTGTTGGTTTATAAACTAGGTTTTTATTTTTGAATAAAGTGAAATAACAAACAGATTCTTAAAAAAAACCCATCCCAACTAACCCAACTATTAATTATTTTTTATTTTATGTAATCAGCAATGTACTATTTTAGTGATTTAAAAAATTCACTTGGAAGATAAACTCCTCAACATAAACACAAGCTATAAAAATTCCCTGGGTACGTAGCTAACATGGCATAGGAATAGGACATATCTGATACAGCACTTGGGCTTTTTGAGAATTTTGCTTTCTTGCAACTTGAGCTCTTACTATAAAAGCAGCAGCAGGATAATTCAAAGACCACCAGGGCCTTGGAATTCCACAGAACAGTGAGAAAGTTATTAAGCTTGTTTAGTGGTAGTTTCCTAATTGGAAAAATGGAGATAACTTGGATCATTTTAAGAGATTTCGTATACACACACACATACATATACATATATCTAGCAAAATGCAGCCTCATAGCATTTGAATTTGTAGCATCTCAATAAAGGGTAGTATTTTTAACTATTACTAACTTTTCTTACCAAAACTTTCTACTAAGTTTTCTACATCCCTCCTAAATCCGTCCTTACAGAGATTCACATGTGCTCTTTCCCGCAGGAGTAGTTGCCAAGTGCACTCACTGTCACCCATTTTTGGTGGCCTTTTGTCATCTCCATTCTGACTGAAGTGGAGCGAGGCCATTAGCTTATAGGCTAGTGGCAACAAAATCCATTTGCAGAATGGGTGATCATCTTTCTTTCACACGGCTGCTATCGCCGTCTTGGGAACAGCAAAGTGTTGGAAAAACAACAGCAGCAGCAAAACCATGAGAAGACAGAGGTGACTGCTAGGTAGGGGCAGCTTTAACTTTCCATAAAGTTAAAAAATCCCTTAAAGGGACTTTTTTAAAGTCTAAATTCAGTTCAGAAAGAAAAAAAGGGGGTTCCAAAAGATGTCAGAAATCATATTTAAACATTGATAAGATTGATTGATTCTTGTTTTCTCATGTTATACACGGCACATTTGTGAACACGTCTAATGAGCACACATTGACTCACACTCTCC
Source organism: Nycticebus coucang (assembly GCF_027406575.1). Lineage (NCBI taxonomy): Eukaryota > Metazoa > Chordata > Mammalia > Primates > Lorisidae > Nycticebus > Nycticebus coucang. The sequence continues at coordinate 29,909,828 of NC_069802.1, forward strand.
ATTCATTACCAGAATTTATTGACGTTAGAAATTAATATTGACTGGGGCAAAACAGCCACTGACTTTCTGACTTTTCTTGCAGGCCAATAAATCTGGTGATAGAGGAACACCAAACCAGGAATCAGTAAATTTTTTTCTTAGTATTTTTTTTTTTTTCCATTACCCTGGAAAGAATGTCAGTGCAGCTGCCTGATTCCAGTGGGCCTATCATGTTTTTAAAAAATTTAGTAGCTGGCCATTTAGAGTCTGTTTCCAATTTACATTGTGTACTAATAGGCCCCGATATAAAATTTCCCTCAGATGTATTAATATGTGTAGGTATAATGAAGCCAAAGCATATTTATCACAGTTAAATTTCATAAATAATGCCAGAAGAAAGAAAAAGAAAAAAACGGTAAATTCAACCCATGTGACAATAACCTAGAATTTGAACATAGTTATGTACCTTAAAAGATATAAATGAGATCTCGTAACATCACTCCATCTTTCTAGAGTGCAGCTTTTGTTTCTGTAAAATGAAATGTTTGAATTCATCTTTGAGGTCTCTGTCAGCTCCAGGATTTCAAGAGACTATGAATGCCTTCTAAAAGCTAGAATTTGTGGGGAGGAGTTGTTCCCTCAAACTGAACCCCATAGAGAAATTATTCAAGATTCAGGGGTGGCATCTGTGGCTCAAATGGGTAGGGCACCGGTCCCATATGCTGGAGGTGGCGGGTTCAAACCCAGCCCTGGCTCAAAACTGCAACCCCCCCAAAAAAACCCCAAACAAACAAACAAACAAAAAGATTCAGGGGAAGGGAAAGGGAGGGGAAGGAGGAGGAAGGATGGAGGGAGAGTGATTGGTGAGTCCACACCTACGGTGCATCTTAGAAGGGTACAGGTGAAGTTTACTAAGTGTAGAGTATGAGGGTTTGAACACAATAATTAAGAAAATGCCATGAAGGCTATGTTAACCAGTTGGGTGAAAATATTTCAAACTGTATATGAAACCAGCACATTGTACTTCATGATTGCATTATTGTATACAACTATGATTTAATAATGAAAAAAAAGAGCAGCTACCAATAGTAGGACACTGGTTAATTTTTTTATTTTCTCTCATATCTTTTCTTGGTACATTAATAAATGTTGGGAAGCTTCTTGAAGGAAAGAGTAGTGGTAAAGATAAATTTTAGGATTAAATATCTATGTTTGAAGCCTATACCTTCCCTGTGCAGGTGTGTACACAGAGAGAAAATGAATTAAAAGACCTCCGCACCCTCTGTGTGTGGATTATTTTTTTAAGGTCCAAGTTGCCACAATAACTGTGCCCAGTTGACTGTTTTTCATTGAGCTGATATTCTCTGAATATCAGCTGTCCAAAATAAATAGCCAGGCTGTCATTTGAATCCAGGCTGGTTGGAATTCAAAGATGATTCTCTGGATGGTTACTCAGCTTCTCTGAACTTCTGAACTTCTCTGAACTCCCTGAGCAGCAAAATGCTCTGTCAGCGAGAGCAGGCCCTGGGCAGACCTCTGCAAACGGATTAATTGTTAGTGGTGATAATAGTGATGATCATCTTATCTTTGAGACCATAATTTGGAAAACATTTCCTAATAAAAGGCCATTTTGAATAACAGAATTTAAAATTGCAAATAGATACAAACTCAAGTGGGTCATGGTAAGAAATCTCTCTAGCAAAAATATCAAATATGTGGTCTCTGTAGAGAAAGAGGGGTCCTTTGGTTTTTTTCCCACCACTAACGGTGTCCCATCTTCTGCCCCTCATCTGGGTGCTTAGGCTTTTTCCAGATCCCAGATCATTGTCTGGAACTTCTCTGAAACCAACGCAGGTGCATGTTTAAAACAATAGGGGGCCAGTAGACTCTAGGGTAGGCAGTTAGTCTATGATAAATTTTGCATTGAGAAAGACCTGAGTTTGAATCCCAATGTTGCCACTCGGCCATTACATTTTAAGAAGCAGTGTCTTGAAGATGTGACATACAAGTGCAGGTCCTGAGCTCCCCAAAGTTCCCAGGAACGGTTGTTACTATTATTAACAGCTCAGAGGAGCCTCTCAGGCATTTTTAGGAGGGGTCAGTAGCCTTAACAGTCAGGCCAATTCAATGGGAAAGGCAGACAGAGTCGTGTCATGTACTGAGAACAGAGAAGTTTCCAGTATTTTTTTTCTTGTAGACGTTTACTGCTCTGTCCTGGGGCCGATGCCTGATCATGATTACTTCTCTTTCACACGCACACGAATAAAAGGTGGTGGTAGAAAAGAGAACTGAGCCCTCTTCCTACTCATGTCATTTTTGCAAAGTTACTTATTTTGATATATTTTGTGTGATTAAGATGCTCTCCTGAGTTCCTTGGAAATGCCATAAGGCTGGGAATTCTTTCTTATAATAACCAGGTTGTTGATGGAGATATTATGGGCAAAAAATCCCTGACAGATAGGAAACGAACAGCAGGCTGGGAAGTCTGATGTTGGTCCTTGCTCTAAGGAGTAAATATCTGAGACACGGGTTAGAGATTTTGCTAGTAAAAGTCTCTCATGCCACGTGAATTAATTGGATAATGATTAGTATTTCACAGGGCTTTTGAAAACAAAATGATACATGGACCTTCTAATCACAGATACTCGCAGTGAGTACATGCAAGAGATTTTTCTTCTTTCTTTCCTTCTTTTGTTCTCTTTTTTTTTCCCCATTTCCTTTTATTCCGTCCTCCCTCTATTCAGTCCTTCCCTGCCAGCCCCCATCACTTTCCCCTGTTGTCACATCTCAAACGGCCCTGTACTTTCAATAGCGGAGTACTTATCACAGAGAAATGTTTATTTGTCCATCTCCTGTTAAGCCCTACAAGTTCCCCTCGGGAATAGTTTCTATCTCGCTTGCTGAATGTGTGTCACTGACCACCTCGCCTGGTACCTGGTACACAGTAGATAGCCAGTTATTATTTCTCTGTGATAAACCCTGGGGATTAATAGTGAACAAGGCACAGTAACCAGTCTCTGGGAACTCACATTTGCTGGCTGCAAGTGGCACCATTGTGTGATATTTTAATGGTTCCTTTGTTTGACAACCATTTAATGAGCTCCTACCATGGACCAGGTGCCCCATAGGTGAAAATATACAGATACTGTCTTTGTTCTTAGGGTCGTACACCCTTTTGAGTGGAAATTGGCTGTGAAAAAAAATGAATGAACAAAATGATTCCAGACAATGACTCTAAAGATGACGTAACAGGAATATTGGGGTGGAGCGTGAGTGGTGTAAGGGGATACTTTAGATCGTGGGCTTAGGGAAGGGCTCTCCCAGGAGGTGATATTTGAACTCGGCAGTGATGAGAAGGTGGAACACATACAGCTACGGGGCAAATGTGTTCTGGTAGAGAGAATAGCACGTACGTCTCAAATTTGAAGCAAGCATGGATTGTATGAGGAAAAAGTGAGGTCGGTGTGTCTGCGGTGTAGTATTTGGGTAGAAGTGATAGGCAGTGATATAAACAGGTAGGCAAAGACCACGCAATGTAGAGCCTCTGACCGCATCTCTTTGTCTGGTCTTGGTCAGACTCTCTCTCAATGAAACCACTGAGAATGGGTTTTGCAAGCTGCCATGTCAACCATTTAATCCTGTAGTAACTCAAGAAAAACGTAAATACCTCTAAAAAACAAGCAAACAGTAACATGTGCGTCGTCCAAAAAAAATAGAAGAAGAAAAAAAAGAGAATAACATGGAACTATAGGGAAATTCCATTCTGTGAATGGATTTATCTTAATAAAAGAAACATTTTGCAAATGTTTGTTTTCTCCCTTCAGTTGACTATCTCTTGTATGAAACGAAGGCAGGATGAACAGCCAGCACGTGACTTACCCTGAGAATATGTCCTATGCCGTTCAGTGAAAAGGCCAAGCTTAAGGATCCAGAAGGCCCCATGTGGGAATGACAGACTGTTCACTTCTGGAATGACGGACTGATGCAGATAAAAAGGGATCGGGGTTCCACATTCCATAAGTTTACAGGACAAACAATTCTTCCAGGAAGATTTTTTTTTCTCTTAGCCAAAGAATATAGAGAGTGAAGGAAAATACGTGTTTGCTTGCTGCTTTGTTTTGAAACCCATCTCTCTTTTGTAATCTGTACACTCTTTTCCAGAAGGAAAGTCTGACACTGTGGTCCTCCTTCCTTTCCCAGTAACTTGCTACATTTTTCGCTGGTGCTGTCACTGGGAATGCCAAGGAAAAAGTTTAGTGCTGTCTGTGAAAATTGTTCCACTTCAAGGAAGCAAGACGGCTAAGTGATAAGATACATTAAACAGCACAGACAAGACATTTGAAGTGGTTGGGAGTATAAATGACAGAAAGGACAGAAACGAGAGGTTTTGAAGATGTGGTGTGAGCCTCCCTCAGGAGGCCGTGGGAACAGGCACTCGGAGCCTGGAAACGTTGGGGATTTTTTTCTCTCTATCAGATTTCTGTTTCTCTGTATCAGAATAGGGCCTTTTCACGGTTGGAAATAGTCAAGACAGTGCTGACAATTAATCTTTCAAGTCAAATAGAATGGAAAATGACTTCTTAAAAGAATCAACAAAGTATTCACCGGGTCCCTGTCCAGGGCCTGACACTGCGCTGGGTGCTTTGCAAGTATTTTCTCGCTGACTCTTCACTCAATGCAGTAAGATGGCAATTACCATTTCGGGTTAATCAAAGAAGAATCTGAAGATCAAAAAGTATAAGAAAATCATTCAAACATTATCTAAGAGGTAGGCAGCAGAGCTTTAAATAAGTTAGGTTTCTCTGACTAATTTCTAGGCCATTCTTGCAGCTGTTACAATTCTTTCTTAAATGTAGTCGTTCAAGGAGCTCCTACTAGAAAAGTGTAATAACAAACAAGTGATAGTTATTTTAGGAAGAACCCAAGAGAAGGTCATGGTCTGTATTAGATAGGGCATTGAATAATTAATTTACAGGTGTGATTTCTCTTTGAAGGAGTGGGGACCTGTGGCCTGGGGGCCACCTAGGGCCTTCTGGATCCTTAAGCTTGGCCTTTTCACTGAATCCAAATTTTACAGAACGAATCCTTTTATTAGAAGGGACATAGCAGAGAAAGATAAAACTTCCCATGTCTTCTTTGGTGCTTAAAAAAGAATCTTGAAATTAGAAGGCTACAAGTTACCTGCCTGCCCCCCACCCCCCACCCCTTCATTTGCTGGTTGACTGAATCCAAGGGTAAGGGAATTCTGATCTTTCAGACCGATACCTAAGGCCTCCCAGACTGGGGAGAAAGGGATGGGAGAAATCAGGAAATTTCTTTTTCTCAACTCAAGTCCCCTCTTGGGCCCCAGCCACATTTCCTTTTCAGCCCCACTGCTGCCAGGCAGACCACCTGGCTTCAGTTTCTTCTAGGGAACCTCTATACCTGTGTCCTGGAAACACTGCCACATCTCTGTCCTTTGGCCCAGGACAGTAAGGGTTTCCTGTGACTATTGCTGGTGTCTCAGTAGCTACCCTGATCCCTATTTGATTTCTCAGGTATTCCTTCCCCTATGTAACAAATTCCCTGTCCATTTCATATGTTCCAGTGGTTTCTGTGTCCTCGGTAAGCTCTGACTACTACAAATGGCAACAGAGGGACCCTTCGCAAAAGGGAGAGAAGATTGATGTATGTTGCTTAGGCCCTTCCGTCGCCCACTTCTTCCTCTGCTGACTCTCTCTCCCATGCCCAGTGTCTTGTGGACCCTTCCTCTTATCTCTCATCTAATCATTCTTCCCAGAGAAGACCTAAAATTTGGCCAAAGAGAAGTTACAAGAATGACTAAAAATTTGCTTTAGAATATTGTCTCTAAAGTGAATCAACTTCTTCTATGGAGTAGCTCCTTAAATTGAAAGTAAGAACACAAGGGGAAAAAATCTGTAATCATTCAGTCATGGACAAGGCTGCGAAAATGACATTTTATTTTATCTTAACCCTAAGAACGGCATCAGCTTAGGAGCAATTTACTTAGATGTAAGCCCAATTTTGACCCTAAATTGAAGCTAATTAATAATGAATAATTAAAAAAGAAGGCAGCACAAAGTAGCAACACAAATCATGCAACTAGGATCATGAATGGAAATATCTATGATGTATGAGACTCTGTGCTAATTGAGTTACAGACCTTATTCACAGTAATCTGTGGAGGTAGGCATGATTCTTGAGACGTGGAAACTGAGGTTCAGAAATGTTAATTAATATATCAAGGCCGGAGTTAATAACCTTTGTAGCTGGAATCTAGGCCCAAGTCTTTATCCCAACCGTATCATTTCAGTTTTGCAGAGTAGATGGTGAACTGTTAAGATTAAAAACCATCTGTCTGGAAATGGGATTTGGTGCGAAAGGAGGTGTTTTATTTGGCCCCAGAATATGTATAATTATTTTGAGCCAGTATTTGAACACTGGTAAATGTCACCTAAAAGATTTCTAACTTATCTTTAAAAAGTAAGAAATACAGCAAAAGTGGACCTACATTCTGCAAGGGTATCGGCTTTTGGCTTCATAAGAGGCACTGTTCTCACTTAACAAAAGTCCTCACAATTTTCTTAACGCTTTCCTAACATTTTTGTTCACACATCACTTCCCTAGTTCATGTTGTCTGCTTGGCTTTGTGTGTGTTTACCAAAATTATAAAGCTTAGCATGAGTTCTTAGAAGAATAGGGCTTTAACCCTATTCATGTGAGCAGAAAATAGTAACAAGGCTCCTGGAGGTGAGTACCATGGTTCTCATCCCCACTGTGTGCTATTTTCCTTACGTGACCTTGGACAAGTCACTTGACCTTCTGTTTTCCCTTTGTTAAATGGGAGATCTCTAGTATTAATCTCATTGCTTCATTATGAGATCAGAGAAATTATTACTCTTTATAAAGAGCAAATAACCATGCTTACCCCTAATGTGTGTTAGAATGCACCACTAGTATACACAGCATATGCATATACATGTATATAATATACACACATACATCCCTATATTATTTAATATTAATAATACCATCACCTTAACACAGTATGTATTAATGGAAAACTGTTCAAGAAGGAACCAGGTAAGCTGAGAAATGAATGCTTTGATGATTTGGAGTCTCTGTAATATCAATATCAATAGTAATTTTAGGGGTAAAATATGGTAATATAGAGAGAATTCTTCAACTACAAGGTAAGTATATAAATGAACAATGGTATTTTAGTTTTAAATCTCAGACTACATAGGGGTTCATGGGATGATTAAGGAGAAATGCAAGTCATTCTCCTTACTGCATAATAACTCGCAATTCATCAGACACATAATAATTCTACATAATTCAAATATATACCATTCCTTTCTAGATTGATGCAAAAATACCTCAGTAAACCTAAGTCAAATCACATCATGGTTCTTTCTAACTCCTGTTGATGTCTCATTTTATTTAGAATAGTGCGTCATAATTTGCTTTTCATTTTGGAAAAAATATTTAAAAGCCAGGAATATTTAGTGTTGTCTTATAATTAATTGTGATGGATGTAAATCAAAATCTAAGCCTTGACATTTAAAATATATACATATCTATGTGTGTATCTCAGAGCTTCTGTTTCTTTAATAACAATGTGTCTCCATAGGGTCTAGCCTCTCCATGTTTTAAAGTTTAAACAATCCCAATCTAAACACTTACTAGGAATTAAAAAGTAATTCTAATTTTTATTTTAATCTCAAAAGAGGAAAGAGATATAATTCATGGTCTGCAGCATTCTTGCCAAAAGCCTCATCCCCTATTCTGTCATCCATTTTATATCCTAAATTCCCTGTAAGGTTTTATAAGAAGAAATCACTGGGCGGCGCCTGTGGCTCAGTGAGTAGGGCGCCGGCCCCATATGCCGAGGGTGGCTGGTTCAAGCCCAGCCCCGGCCAAACTGCAACAGAAAAATAGCCGGGCGTTGTGGCGGGCGCCTGTAGTCCCAGCTGCTCGGGAGGCTGAGGCAAGAGAATCGGTAAGCCCAAGAATTAGAGGTTGCTGTGAGCTGTGTGACGCCACGGCACTCTACCGAGGGCGGTACAGTGAGACTCTGTCTCTACAAAAAAAAAAAAAAAAAAAAAGAAGAAATCACTAAGCATCTCCTTAGTCCTGGTTTGAGGATGTCTTTGTTAGTCAACCAGTCTTTTTTTTAACTTAAAAAATTTTTTTTATTAAATCGTAAAGAGGTAGATCATGTATACATTATTGCATTTAGGGGGTACAATGTGCTGATTTCCTATACAATTTGGAATACTTACATAGTACTGGTTAACATATCCCTCACGTACACCTGAACACCAAATTCTTTGTTTTTAGATGACGTTAATTGTCCAGGCTACGTCTAGTCTTCTCTTGTCTCCTTCTCAGCCTTTTCTCTATCTAGCAGAGTTTGCATTTTGTCTTCGAAAGAAGATCATTGACCTTAGCAAAGAGATAGCAAAGGCTGCAGGACTTCAGTTTTTCTACCCCAAACAGGGAGGAAGATTGAATGCAATCTGGGTTACCTTCAGTTGTTCAGGCCACTGCTTCATTTTCACAGCCAGAAATGATGAAAACTCAAATTCCTCAGTGTATATTGTTAACAAGGCATCACCACCATCATCATCGTTATCACCACCCTGGACAATAACATCCTCCTTTTAATCATCAACAGTGTCAATGTGCACTTGTTTTTATTTTTGACTATGTACCAATTGCTTTACTGAGTGTTTCGTAAACATTACTTCATGCCCCTGGGATGATAAAATTCACGATAATCCAGAAACCAGTTCCTTTTATTTTACATAGCTTCTACCTCATGGCTCAAGATGATTGCACCAGGTTCGACAACATATCCACCTTGCGTCCAGCAGAAGGGAGAGATCAGGAAAGCAGAAGGCAAACTCCTTTTTATCCTTTAGCGCAGTAAATGTGAAATGTCCAGTTTCAATCAAAAGCTTAGTTTATTATCTCTCAAACAAGAAGCAGTATAATTAATCAAAGTACGTGCCTAAACTATTGACATATTTTGCCATCTGAACTTAAAATTATGTCAACAGCTAAACAGACTTTTAGAGTGGAAAGAATGGCAATGAAAAGAGTGAAAGATGTTTTCCACAGATTGTTGAGAAAAAAATATTCTTCCTTGCAAGAAGTGGTCCAAAGCCTGGAGTGAGTGGACATCAGTTGGTGCAAGATCTGGTGAATATTGAATGACAGAGATTTTCCAAATCCAGCCCCTGTAGCCTTAAGCAGTGCTATTTGTGTGACATGTGGTGGAGCATTGTCTTAGAAGCAGATTGACCTGTCTCTGTTAACCAGTTTCAGATGCTTAGTCACAAGCATCCTCACCACGTCATCCAACTGGTTGCAGTAGACATTTGCTGTGACGTACTGAGCAGGTTTACTAGCAAAGCAAGGAAACAGCCTGCAATGGCACTGACAAAATACTCTTCCTTGATCTAACTTTATTCAGGCTCCTCTGAACTCTCTTCTGCACCTTTGGACTTCCAGGTTTCTCTTAGTATGAGATAATTTTTTTTTTTTTTTTTTGAGACAGAGTCTCACTTTGTTACCCTCAGTAGAGTGCTATGGCATCATAGTTCACAGCAATCTCAAACTCTTGGGCTCAAGCAATCCTGAATAGCTGGGACTACAGGCACCACCCAGCCATTTTTAGGGATGAGGTCTTGGTGTTGCTCAGGCTGGTCTCGAACCCGTGAGCTCAGGCAATCCACCTGCTTTGCCCTCCCAGAGTGCTAGGATTACAGGTGTGAGCCACCATGCCTGGCCTAGCATGAGATAATTTTAATAAGAATCCAGCTAAGTCACTTTAGAGAGAGTGCTCCTACCCTCAAATCTGATCATGTTTGATATTGGATCAAATTTCTCATCCTCCACCACTTCCCCAGTAATAGCTAATAATCCTGCCCCATCTTCAGCAAGAATCTTGCTTGATCTGTTTAATCCAAATCCTTCCTACCCTCATCGTGTTTTTCCTATTAATAATTCTCCACCTACCACTTCCACCACACACCTCCAAACCTGCTCCTTGTCTATAAACCCCCTGTCCTATTGCATTCAGAATTGAGCTCAGTTCCATCCTGAAGGCTCTTTTCCAGCGTTTCAGGAGATACTCAATACAATTTTGTTTGTTTTGTTTGTTTGTTTGTTTGTTTTGCTGCTTTTGGCTGGGGCTGGGTTTGAACTCGTTACTCAAACTTCCAGGACTAGACGGTTTGATATCACCTTCGACTGCTCATTCTTGTTCAGATTTAATATCTAAGGTGAAAAAGAATCATATACCTCTGGTATATGGGGCCGGCATCCTACTCCTTGAGCCACTGGTACCACCCCCCCAATTTTTTTTTTAATTTAATTTTTGTTTTGGTTATTTTATTTTGTTTTTGTTTTTCCCACTTTATTGTCCACCTCAGGTTTTCTTTGAGAGGACTTGGTTACTGTCAAGACTAGAAGGATCTTAAATCTGGACAGTAGGACTTTGACTTAACTTGGCTAGATAAACTCGTCATCTTTCATATGTTCTGGATTAAAGGGATGATTGAACTCTCCTCAGCTGACTCTAGGAGCAGTGTGTGAAACAGGTTGGAATAGAGGAACATTGGATTTAGCTAGAAGACTCTCTTTCTTGGCATTTAAATCTAAACAGATGAAAACACGAAAAAAGCAAGGACAGAGGGATGAGCAAGGAATTGCAAAAACTGATCAGAAAAAACTGATTCTTTTTCACCTTAGATATTAAATCTGAACAAGAATGAGCAGTCGAAGGTGATATCAAACCGTCTAGTCCTGGAAGTTTGAGTAACGACAGTGCTGATTCTAGAAAAGGGAAAGTTGGAGCACAAACGCAGATGCCTTTGGGAGAAGATAATGGACCTATTGAAACTGGGATAAGAATTGAATATCTAATCTGAAGTGTCTGAAATCTAAGTGGCAATGTGAAATAAAGTCACAGAAGAGAGGTTTTGAAGTTTGGCTTGTGTGTACAGGCATCTATTAAGTTCTGCAAAGGAGAAGTAGGAACAGTTATTACCTCAAGCAGCACAGTCTTTGTACAAAACACGTTTGTCATAGAGTTAGAAATTTCCTGGTCATGCAGCAAGTACCCAAGACTCGCTGCTGCCTGACATCCAGCTGAAGTTAATAGAGGCACAGTTGTATGTGAGGGCCTCCTACGGGAAGATAAATCACGTCAGCTGTGCAGGTAACTGGATTTTTTTTTTTTTTCCTTCCACTCTGTTTCTAAACTAGTTTTGAAACTCGTGACAGAACAGGTGACTAATCATAGCCTCTCTGTGAGTTTTTGCAGTGAATCTAATGGGAGTTTTCTGTATTAGCTGAAAACTTAGTGGTGTGTTTTAAAAATAAGACATGGGATTCCATAGTCAGTTGCAATGGGCCTCCCTGAGCAGGACTTCAATTTCACAATCTTTTTAGGAACAAAATCATAATACTGGACTCCTTGCTTAAGAAGCAGCCAGAATAGTATTTTTAAGAATCTATCTGTAATTCCTCTGCTCAAACACACCCTAGGTTTCATTTGGATGTTATTTTTCTCAAAACAAGTTCTCACTGATCACAGGGCTGTGCACTACCTGGTCCCCGCTCCCTCTCTGACCTCATCTTTTGCCTCAACCCTTCACAATGACCATCTCCTTCTTGTGAAATGTTCTTCCTCAGGCACAGGCTTCCCCAGCAGGCTGTCAAGTCTCAGTGAGGCCTTCCCCGAGAACTCAAAACAGGGCATCCCCAACATCCTGATCACTCTTGGTTCCCTCCATCTGTTGCATTTGCTTTTATGGACTGATCACAAACTGACATGCTTTGTGAGAAATAAGCTTTATAGGGATACATATTTTGACTACAATACAAACTCATTCCAGTGCAAAAAAAAAAAAAAAAAACACAGCATTTGGTACATAGTAAATACAAGTTTCATAAATAAATATGAAGGAAATAATGTTGGAGCAAATGTAATTCTTTGGCTAGAGGACAATTTATTTCTCTTGTTTCACAAATCACTGCTTCAAGCTTGAGTTCACAAGTGAGCACCAGCCTTAACCTTTCTGTGACCACCCACCCAGAAGTGGTAGCTTTCTTCTCTGATCCATTGAATCTAAATCTAGCATATTTTCTTTATGTAATATACAGTGGTATAGACTTAGGTTTGTTGCTTATTACTGGCCTGAGTTTCATCTGAAAAGTGGGTAATATCATCTGTCTCACAGTGCGTGACTAGTGAAGGTGAATGAGGTAACTCAGACAAGGTGCCTGCCGTGTGCTCTGGGTGATTCTTCAATAAAAATTACCTAGTATGTTCAACTAAGTTTCAGGCTCTTGGGGAGCAGTCATCATGAGTGTGAAGTTAAAGGAAGGGAAGACCTTCTCTTTCACACAGTGACCATATAGCTGAGATATAGGATGAATTTCTGACTGTACACATAGAAGGGGGTATGGGGAAAATTTTTTAGTATTGATAACTTTGTAGCCTCCTGATCATGTAGCAAGTACCTAGACTCACTGCAGTAACTTCAGCAGTGGGGATATTCCACATACGTAGGAACCAGAGATTTTACTTCAGTCTTGAAAATATTCTGAGCCTAGTAACTGGTTATTTATGATTTGTGTGGCTCAATCCCAGCTGAGAGAAGGATGATATGTTACTTTCTAGGCTTCAAAAGAGATTCTAATAAAACTGTATCTGATTCCCTGCCAGAATTGAAACTCAATCTTAACTATAACCATCACCAAGCATTACTTTTGAAAACCACCCATGGATGTGAGGCTGTTCAGGTTGCAATAAGACACCATATGTCTCCTGAGTTACTTAGAAAATGAGTTAGAGCAGGGAAAGCTAGAAAACAAGAATAGGCAACAGAGGACCTCTTCTGGAGGACTGAAGAGCTATCACACAAAATCCAGAAAAGCTTTTGCACCCCTCGGGTCGCGGCATCAAAGTCTGACAAGATTTTATTGTCTCAAGCCTCTGTAGCAGTGATTTTCAACCAGTGTGCCATGAGAGGATCTAGGTGTGCCACAAAAATATTTAAAGATCATTAATTATTTTCACAAGAAGTTCAAAGCACAGTAACACAATTTGGTCAACAGAATTTAAGTGTGCCATGGAAGTTTAACTATAGGTTCAACTGTGCTGTGAGATAAAGGTTGAAAAACACCACTCTGTAGTCCTGTCTTTGTAGGATATCCCCGTGTTACATAATCCTTATGCTGGTTATTGGATATAGAAGAAAACCTAACTATTTATCCAATGGGAACAACTAGATACAATCATCCCTATCCCATAGTGTGGATTAATTGATATAAGCCAGTTAGTACCCAGCCTCTTAATCTCAGTCAAAAAAGAACTTCTATAGAAATACTCTGGTGACCCTAACTCCACACCATTGGTCCAGAAGTAGCAGAACCCTTCAGAGGTGTATGGCTCGCATGACTATGCTCAACTATTGACTGTGCTAGTGACCCTAAGTAAATGGCTGAAGGGAGGAGAGGGCAGAGGCTTACTGGGTCTGAAAGTCACACCCAACAGAACAGAATACACCCCATGGCACTGACAAGGGTGTGGTCTTCTCCCAGTGCAGTCCTTCTTCTGTCAGAGTCAGGGACCACTGGTCACAGACCCTTCTCTCCCAAACTGGGCTAGAACAGAAGAAGTAAATACTATAACCTTTTTGGTACACTGAAATGCATCACTAAGGACTAGCACATATTTTTGTAGGTTGAGCACAAAGTTAACTTTACTCTTTCTGTATGTAACCACTCTCACTTTATTTCTTGCGGTTAGGTAATAACAAACAAATGAATACTGTTCACAGTAACTTTAAAAAAAAATACCTGGGAGTATTCCTAACAAAGGACATGAAGGACATTTACAGAGAGTTATGAAACTATGAGAATATAAATAGCGGAAGGAGTTAACAAATGGAAGAATCTACCATGTTCGTGGCTGGGAAGAATCAACATTGTGAAAGTGTTTATACTACTCAAAGTAATCTACAGATTCAATAAAATCTCCACCAAAGTACCAATGTCATACTTTGAAGAACTTGAAAAAATAGCACTTCATTTCATATGGAACCAGAATAAAACCCTGAATAGCCAATGCAGTTCTAAGAAACAAAAACAAATCTGGAGGCATCACATTACCAGACTTTAGGTTATACTACAAGTTTATAGTGATCAAAACAGCATGGTACTGGCACAAAAAATAGAGATATAGACCTATGAAATAGAATAGAGAAAATAGAGATGAACACAGCCACGTATGGCCATCTGATTTTAATAAAACAAACAAGCATACACTGGTGAGAAATTCTCTATTTAATAACTGGTGCTAGAAGAACCAGGTAGCCACATGTAAAAGACTGAAACTGGACCCACACCTTTCACCACTTACAAAAATTGACTCAAAATGGATAAAAAATTTAAATCCAAGACATAAAACGATAAAAATCCTAGAAGAAAGTGTGGGGAAACTCTTGAGGATTTTGGCCTAAGGAAAGATTTTATGAAGAAGGCTTCAGTGGCGATCACAACATCAACAAAAATAAACAAATGGGACTGAATTAGACCGAAAAGACTCTGCACAGTTAAGGACACAACAATTAAAGCAGATAACCTTCAGAAGGGGAAAAGGATATTTGCACATTACGAATCTGTCCAAGGCTAGATAACTAGGATCTACAGAGTACTCAAATTAATCAAAAAAAGAACAAACAATCCCATCTACCGCTGAGTGAGAGACATTGACAGAACCTTCTCTGGGGAAGACAAACCTATGAAAAAATGCTTCTCATCCCTAATCATCAGAGAAATGCAAATCAAAACCATCTTGATATATTATCTACCCCAGTGAGAATAGCCCACATCACAAAATCCCAAAGTTGCAGATGCTGGTGCATATGTGGAGAGAAGGGAACACTTCTAAACTGCTGGTGGGGTTGCAAACTAATACAGTATCTTACTTCCTTTTTGGAAGGAAGTATGGAGAATCCTTGAAAAACTCAAATTAGACCTCCCATTTGACCCTGCAATCCCATTACCAGGCATTTACCCAGAAGGAAAAGCAAAACAAAACAAAAAAAAACCCTTTTTATCCTAAAGGCATTGGCGTTAGATTGTTTATTGCAGCTCAATTTACAATTGCCAATATGTGGAAACAACCTGAAGGCCCACCAACTCAGGAATAGGTTAACAAACTGTGGTATATGTATACCATAGAGTACTATTCAACCATGAAGGAAACTTTATGTCTTTTGTGTTTACCTGGATGGAGTTGAGAAACAGTCTTCTTAGTAAAGCATCATAAGAATGGAAAAGCAAGTATCCAATACTAATATAAAACCAATGGATAAACAACTACATGCCTATGTGAGAGAAAAACATAATTAAATTCATGTGGGGAGGAGGGAGAGGAAAGAGGGGAGGAGGGAGGTTGACTGGTAAACTTTCACTTAATGGGCACAATGTAAAGTTACACAGCACACACCCTGGGTGAAGGGTTTAACTACAACTGGAACTCTATCTACCCAAGGCCAACAATGTAACCTAATCATTTGTACCCTCTTATTAATCTGAAATTAAAAAAATCTAGACAATTATCTGTTATAACATTTAAGCTAATCAAATAAACATGGCTCCTAGTGTCTTGAAAATTGTGTCCAACTAGAAAATATTGACAAAGGAAAGTCTATGAAGAGATGGAATGCTTTCTCTTCATTCATTTCAGTGTGACATTACTGAGGATTTGAGGCAGGCACTGTGCAGATGCCTGCAAGAAACTGACCACATGGAAAAACAGATGTGCTGGCAGAGAGGCACAGAACAAAACAGAGGTAACAAGGTCCATATTGGGGTAATCAGCAGTGCACATGGGGAACGTAAAGAAAGGAAAATGGATGTTCACAGCATCCATCCCTCCTTTGGTTTCATTCATCATGCTGGTAATTACTTATCCAATGTCTGACTCTCCCCTAAAATATGAATTCCAGGAGGGGAGGGGCAAGTGTGTTTTCTCACTGGGCGTTGCCAGCCAGCATCTAGCTTTAGGGGCAGATTTCACAAAGGCCTAGAGCCTGGGTCTTCCAGGCAAACACAGAGCTCAGAAGTGCCCTCACATCCCCTGGTAGCCCTTTCCTTTAAGTGCCCAGGGAACTGTTGGACTGTTGACAGGTACTTTTGCTTGGTAGGCAGATAGGCATGTAGTCAGAGTCCACAAAGCAGCTGGGAGAGGCCAAGAAGTAGTGAAAAACATCTCATGGGAATGGCAAATGGAGGTCCTCAAAAGACCTGATGAAATTCTCACCCCATTTAGGCAGTGGGGATGGACATGAGGGGCCCTCTTGGGAATTGGAGGCTAGGCCTGTTTGCCCTTTCTATAAAGCTGATCCCACTCAGCCTCCTGGTTTGTGCAGCTGTGTTCCCAGTGTCAAGTTCATGAACCATTTGCTGAACATCAAGGAATGTGTGTTCTTCCCTTTGCTTGTTAATATTTCCCCTGAGGGTCAGTCACCACTTGCTACTAGTAGAAACACAATTACATGTTTAATGAGCACTTTTGGATGCATAAAAATGAGATGAATAAATTTTCTTATTATGGACGTCTTTGGGGGGCATATTAAAAACTTGGAGAATTCGGGGAGCAGAGAGAGAAAGAAGGAGGGAGGGATGGACAAAGGAAGAGCAGAGAGAGGGAAGGAGGGAGTGGGGTGGGGCCTTGGTGTGTGCCACACCTTTTGGGGGCAAGACACGATTGCAAGAGGGACTTTACCTAACAAATGCAATCAGTGTAACCTGGTTTATTGTACCTTCAATGAATCCCCAACAATAAAACAAACCAAAACAAACAAAATACAAAACTTATAGAATTCAAAAATATAATGAAAACCATTAAAATATACACTAACCCCTGTAAACAAATCAAATTTACATAGCATGTCATTGGTGCCGTTCTAGATATTTTTCTGTATATATGTATAAGAATGTATAAAATGAAAAGAAGCAATATTTTAGGAGCACATGGGAAATGTCCGTGCTTTTCCAAATATTCTAAGAAATTTACCTATATGGTATTTGAAAAGAATGGCTAGGTCTCAGTTCGATGTAATAGTTTGCCTTCTAATAACCAAAATGTCTTTAACATGTTATTTCTGATTATTTGATTCATCAAAGGTTGAGTAAGGAGTGTGGAATGATCTTGCCATCACAGGGAATCTCAGCGTTTCCCAGTATTCCCAACAACTTTTTCATATCTAGAGTAAATAGCTTGATGGTTTTTCAACATCATTTTTGATCATGCCTTATATCAAAATTATATGATGCGATGTCTGTGATAACACTTGAAACTGTTGGAAATCAGTATTTCCTTCCCAACTACATTTCTGTTTGACTTTGGTGAATATTTGTTCCTTTTTAGTTTTAACTCTCAAATTGTTATTTTCCTTGTGTCTTATTTCCTCGTCTGTAAACTGAAGGCAAAAGTAGCATCACTTGAAAGGTTTCTGCAAGGACTAAATGAACAATCCCTGTAAAGTATTTGCAACAGGTGCAGCAGTGAATAAATTCTAGTCATATGGTCTTGGGTGTGGCATTTACTTGTTCCTTATATCTTAACCTCAGTCTAAGAATCCTCGTCTTTTACAAGGTAGTTTTAATAGATAACTCCCTTTATCATTATAGTTGATTTTGTTGACTTTACGTACTTAATTTTGTTTAATACTTTAAATAGTACAAAATAGTTCCTTCATTTTCTTCCTTCAACTCAATGGAACATGTTTATCTGCATTTGTTTTACAGAGATCTGTAAAATATTCATGTCATTTCAAACTTTTAGTTTAAGTACATGGTTATTTATTTGTATTAGAAAATATATTTTCAAACTTTATTTCACTGATTATCAAAGTGCAAAATAAAAAGTCTTTTTTCTCCGCCTTTTGCATGAAACAGAATTTAGCAAACTTTGCCTGTTCTCTGCCTTCTATCATTCATTTATGTTAATATAATATATAAATTTGGGTATTAATTGTTGCTACCAATGATGGCTTTTATGTTGTTCTCCCTCTCCAATAATGGTTTTTGATGTCTGTTTTCCTTGAGTTAGCACTGTTTAAAATGATGATGATACGGTGTTATTAAATATTATGTGAATAATGAATCTCTCACTAATATCTCTGCTAACTGCCACTTGTTTTATAACACATATCCCTTCTTATTAATCCTGTGGTTTTGGTTCATTTAAAAGTTAGCTAGACAATGTCTTCAGCTATTTTTCCCCTGTGTAGACACGTGGTGGCTTCTTTTTTTCTAAGACTTCACATTCTTTTAGAATTTCTTTCTTTTGCCTTTTTTATACTAATGAAAGCTTGCAAGGTATAAAATTTGTGAATCACAGACTTTTCTCTCATTACAGTTTTGTGAATGTTTCTCTAGTATATTCTGTTATTTAGTGTTCTAGGAAAGTCTGAGGACAGCCCAGTTTTGTCTCTTTTTGCATTCCCTTCCATTTTGTTTCTATTTCACATTTTTTTTTGAGTGTAGGATTTTTTTCCTTTAATATTATAATTAAAACCTTTTCATACAGATAGTCTAGATGGCTTATTCTTTTCATGTTTTGCCTGGAACTCTCTGATGTCTTTTTATTGACTATTTGAGGACATGTTTTATGGCTAAAATATTTCTCTTTAAATCTGTGATTGCCTTTTCTTCTGATGAGTTGTCCTGGTTCTCTCTGAAAGGGCTGTATCTATGCGCTGGGTAGTTTCTTTTGTTTTTTGGGGTTTGTTGTTGTTTGGGTTTTTTTTTTTCTCCATTATCTGTCAACATCTCTTCCATGATTTCAGCCTCTCAATCCCACATCCCAGCCTCCAATTACAATCTAACCCCACTGATTCAGTTCCCTAGTGTGTAATATTTTCCCATTAAACATTTCTATGCCGATTTTTATTTTAATGTTCTAAACTTTGCACTTTTACTGTTCATTTTTTCTCACTTTACCCCCTGATTATCTCTGCTTCTTGTCTTTGTGGGTCCTCTGATGATCTTAGTGCATCGTGCGTCCCTTTTATATCATCGTGTTGTCTCTTAGCCCTACAACATGCACTCTTGCACGGAGACCGGGTTCCTGCCTCTTACGGCTGATGTTGTAACAGCTCTTTGTGGCTTGACCTGCACGTTATTCTCTTTTGTGTTTAGGGAAGGCCACAGAACCCTTCTTCTGGAGTATCAGTTCATTGCACCCATCCCATCCCATCTCTCCCTGTGGTCCAAATCTTCAAACCTGCCCTCCCACCACGCTGGCTTCCCACCATCTCTCTGGCTCTGTTCTGTATACTCCACAGACTTCTGAAAGTCCACACTCCTGATGAATTACCATCTCTTTGAAGGCAAACATCATGCTGGTCTTTGTTTTAAACTTTTCTTGAGGAGCTAAGCCACCAAACCAGACTATGTTCTCTCCCCACATCAGGATTCTGCTAAATTGTCTCTATCTTAGTAAATGAGTTAAAAGCCAGTGAATGAATGAGAAATACATTTAATTTTTACTTTCTTTCTGGTGACTATGACAACTCTGGCTTATAAAGCTATATCGTAAATTAGTCTATGCTATTTTCTTACCTGGGACCCTTGTCTTAAAAGTCTGAGGTTGTCAGTCCAAATGAATGTGGGGCACAGTTTTGTAATGTTTCTGCTTGTGGTGTTCACACATCCAGATCATATGTAGGCTTTTCAGTATTAGTGTGGAAAGACGATCCTGGAGGCCACCAGCCCCAGAACATTTTTGAAGAAAAATCAGTTCTACTGGGGACATCACTCATGACAGTAATCAGAAAGCAGAGCAGTTTCATGACTGTGGTGGTATTTTAATAAGAGATTTGAGTGATTTATAAAATTAAGAGTTCAAGAAGCAGGAAAGGCATTTCAGACCATATGTGGTTATCAGAATCATGATTAAGTACATGAAAAAACAAGGAAGAGGAAAAATCCCAGGAGATAACTGGAGATATTTGAGGTTTTATAAGTCTATATAATCATAATCATATTTTAAGCTGGAATTTGCTAAAATAGGATTGGGTCTGAAATGTTGAAACAGGCAACCATCTTCTATTTTTATATGTGTGTGCGTGAAGACTAAATAAAGCAGTTTCAAGCTTATCTATATTAGGAGTATATTACAGAGCAATTTGTGGTTTGAGTACCCTCTTAGGAAAGGACAAAAGCTTCTTTGTTTATGTGGTTTGGTCCAGGGAAACTTTGTAATTAGAAATATAAGCTATGTGCATATCAGCAATTTGAAGAAGCTCTGACAATTTTGAGAATTTTTAAAAATGTAGGAGCACTCTTTCAAGTCTTCTTTTCCGCCATTTATGTGACAGCATTCTCTTCACTAGCTCCCAGTCACTTATAAATGATTGCTTTATTTAAAACTGAACTTAATGCATTTTGGTGGCACCAAAATTTTCACTCATTAAAACTGGTGACATTAAGTCACATTGCCTTCATTGCAATGGTTGCTAAGAAAACCATCAGCTTAAGCAGTACCAACTGTATTTCAATAGACAAATTAATCTTTTCTTGAAAGCCTCATCAAATCTCCCTTGTTCAACAGGAAGTTTTCTGCCTTATAGGCATTTGTGATCTTTTGGCAGTAAAGAAGAAATATGATCTTTATAAGTAGAACTTTAAATGATTTTTGAAAGTAGGAATACATAAATGTTCTAAAAATAAGATTGACTCTACTTGAATGCAAGTTTCAAAGGGAATGGATTTATAAAGTATTTATTTCTGCTAGAAATGCCATTTGGCAGAAAAAAGTACTTTCTTATACCAGGCAGAGAATAGGATTGAGGCAGCCACAGCCTTAATTTATGAAAAATACCGTTTGTACTTTTTTAGGCTTCTGACCTTGAACAAAAAAACCCTATTTATCCAGATTTTCCTATTGGTAAAATATGTTTCTTTCTTCTTTCTTTCTTTTTTTTTTCCTCTCCTATCTATTTGGAAGGTCGTTAAGAAGATTGATGATGACTTTTCAGGGATAAGTTCTGTGTAACTTCTTTTAGCAAGAGTGTATTAATATTTTACTCTTCAATGAAATCAATGCAAATTGATGTAGCCCAGGCAGTTAGTTACCCTGCCAGCTGTTGGCTCTCACCAGACAGGGAAGTTCAGAGAAAAAATTCTGGAGGGTGTGCCTTTCAGTGTGCAGCAATTTCCTGAGAGCACAGAACAAGTCACTGTGTTCCTAATTTTCTAGGCAACGCTATCTGTCTGCTCTTCTTGTTTCCCAGGAATACATGCCAAAGAAACACACTGAAGCTGTGCCTCAGTGTGCCTGGACATCTCCAGCTATACCACACAAGTTCAAGTGCAAATGTTTCAATACCTGCAACTTCTTCCCAGCTCATAATTTCTAGGAAGAAAGCATCCCAATAGACCAGTTGTATTTGAGAAGTTCATGCCTAGTTTTGACATATCAGGTAGGGTACACATAGAAGGAGCCACTCACCGTGAACTATCATATAACGAGATGCATCATAGTCGCGTGAAAAGATAGAAAATATTATCTCTCTGGAAGTCTGAAATGTGGACTGGTGTGTAAACAATGAAATACGGAAGTACACGGGGAAAATTGTGAATCGTGGGCGTGAGCATTCTATCCAAATAAGAAGACAGAACATGAGACTGATGTTGACTAAGTTTGGATCTAGGTTTTGTAGGCAGGTGGCAAAGTGCCTACAATTTTAAACCTTCCACTGTTTAAAAAAATCCAAAATTAAGTATAAAAATGAATCTTCATTTTGAAAGAGAAAAAAATACAAAATAATTGGAAAATTATAAAGGCAAATATCACAAATATAACAAATGTTCTAGTCAATGCAAGAAATAAGGAAATGTGTAGAAATAAAAAGTACACTACTGCAAATAATAATAATAATAATAATAATTCCCCAATATGCTGCTATCTATCCTTTCCCCTTTCCCCCAATTTTTTGTTGCATAATCTCTTGCTCCTTCTTTATATGACAACAGTTTTGAAAAATTATCATAATGAAAATTGATAGAGAACTCAGGTTTCATTTAGAGTGGTTATCAAAACGAGTTTTTTTGTTGTTTGTTTAAGTATTGAGATGGATAAAATATGTAAATTCTCACTTAGAGCATCACATTGCTTACATTACTGTTTCAAACTTACGCTCTCCATTCAGAGTTTCTGATAAAGTGTGGTTTGCAGGATTCTTATCACTTGGAATTCACCGCTAATAATGAGAGTTACCAATCGGTAAGCCCAGAGTTGATGAATGCTCTACACTGCATTTCAAAAAGAGCTTCTCCTTTGGATATGGAGCACCTCTAACTCTGATTCTGGGAATTTGCAGAAGGAATAAAGAAAACAAAAGAAATTATAGCAGCAACATTAGCAACAACAGGACATGACCAGGGAATTAGAAAAGGGGGTACGATAGAGAAGGACGATGGGTCAGGTTTTTAGCCTGTGCTTAGCCCTTGATGTATGCATCTCATAAAATGATAAAGTCTTGAGATAAATTATGCCATCTTGATTTTGTAAGTTAGGAAAATGAGGCTCAGCAATGTTAACTAACATGCTCAGTGTCACACAGTCAAGTTGGAGGCAGAATTTAAGTCCTTCTTTGCCTGATTTAAATTATTCATTGAATAAACTCTTGTTACAAGCATGCTGTATATGCTATTATCTTAGCCTGAGGGTGTAAGAATAAGTAAAATATATTTATGCTTTCAAATTAGCTGCTGTTTCCCATAGGCAATACTTAAAGAATGAATAGATTTTTTTTTTTTAATCATCTGGAGAGAAGGGAAGAGCAGTTGTAGGTAGTCAGTGGATTAGCAAAGACAAATCAATTTCTGATAGGGAGGAGTGTAAGCAATGATTTCCTTGAACCCTGAGGTTGTTGTCAGTGTTCACAGTAATACTCTAGCCTAGCAAAGTCTGATAAGCAGGGAAGTACAAATCTTTCAGCTCTTTGAACTTTATTTTTGTTATTTTTATCTTGGGGTATCACTGTGTAATAAAGAAAGAAACATCAATAAACATCTAAACTCTACTCCAGTGCCTAAGGATTTCCAAACTTGAATCTGATTGGATGAGTGTTCATGGAGGGGGTTGTTAATTCAGATTAATTGTAGTCACTTCCTTGGTGTGTAGACACTGGGGTAGTTTTCTAAAAGGCAGGAAGTACTTAGCAGAATGTCCTGCTCCCTGCTCATGCTTTCAACTAATTTAATGATGGTGATGAAGATGAAAGCGAGTCGCGCAATAATGCACATTTAACAATATTTGTTCCATTATTGTAGACTTTGATTATCTGAAATGTGAGCATAGTAATAGATGTCATTTTGATTTGCAATCTAGCACAAGTAAAATAGTTGCATGTCAACCAGGATGAGAGAGATGGAATGTGTTAAACCGATCTTGTCATTTAATAGCTGATGAATTAGAAGTGAGCACCCTTCCTGAAACACATCAGTTTCTTCTGGTAGCACACTAGGTATTGTACTTGTAGCTGGCGAAAATCGCTGTCTAAATGTATGCTCAATTTCACGACTGTCTGTTAAAGTTATCAACATATTCCAACATCCATTACACAAAAGAACCCCTTCATGCACTGAAGCAGAAATGATTATCAAAATGAGGCAGGAAAGGGAAATACCCATTGGTGCACCTTATAAAACCAGCACATGCAATAGTTTGGAAAGCAGGCATTTTTATAGCATGAGAATATATGGTATAAATTTGATGTGGCAGTAAAATCTTTAAAAAAAAAAAAAGGAGGGGGGAGAGAGCGAAGAAATAAAAATCTTTCCATATTGCACACATGCTAATCCCTCCTCCCCCAAACCATAAAAAGCATAAAACCACCAGCAGGTGTTTTAAAACTTAAATTAATTGCCAACATATTATTAGTAATTTCAGAAATGCTGAAAAGGGAAAATAAAAAGTACGTGGTAATACAATGGTGCGCGAGCTATTTGAAAACAAACATAAAATAGAAATAGGTTCAATTGGACGCATTTTATTCACAAATGGGCAATTGCTGGAGAATTTATTAAGTGACTAGAATATTGAACGATTAGGTCACAGGTTGTTTAGGAAGTTACAGAGGGTGTGGATTGGGTCAATGAAGGAGAGAAATCAACTATATCAAATATTCCAGAGGAAAAAAATGTGGCAGCGCATTAGGATAAGAATGTAAGTAAAGCGCTATACATGCTGTGCTTTATAGATACATTACAGGCATCTACTAGATACATAAAACAGAAAAATACAATATCACTTGTAATGTATTTTGCTCTTTTGAATTAAACTAGACATAATTCACTATATAATCACTAAGTGCCTACATGTACCTGGCACTATGTAGGTGCTGTGAGAAATAAAGGCAATGACATTTGATTCTTCTTTCAAACATGCACATATAATTTTTTGCATTTTTCCTCTACCCCTTCAGTATATGAGCAGGAAGCTGTACAGAATGGAAAGAAGAGCTTGGATTTTGGCAACCTACAAACCTCCATTCAAACATGGTCCGCTACTTGCTCACTGTGCAACATTTTGAAATTTATTTAATTTTTCTGTGCTTCAGTTCCATCTATAAAATGAGAAGAAGGAAGGTCAGGCACGGTGGCTTGAGCCTGTAATCCTAGGTCTCTGGGAAGCCAAGTTCAGGCACAGTGGCTCACACCTGTAATCCTAGTTCTCTGGGAGGCCAAGGAGGGTGTATTACTTGAGCTCAGGAGTTCTAGACCAGCCTGAACAAAAGTGATACCCCCGTTTCTACTAAAAATAGAAAAATTAGCTGAGCATTGTGGCAGGCACCTGTAGCCCATCTAGTGGGAGGCTGAGGCAAGAGGATCATTTGAGCCCAAGAGTCCGAGGTTACTGTGAGCTACGATGATGCCATGGCACCCTACCCAAGGTGGTCGAGTGAGATTCCGTCTCCAAAAAAAAAAAAAATCAAAATGAATAAATAGGGGCAAGTCCATCTACTGCATAGGATTGTGTGGTTTAAGTAGGATTTTGCTTTAGCCCCAGGACCAGCTGGACCTCTACGGATACAAATCAACTTACAAAAGAGACACAAAGAATTCAGGGTATTTGGGGAGATGTGGGAAGGAGGGTTTTCAGGAGAAACAGAGCAAGCAGGGTAGAAAAAGCGTGAGCAGTGAGCACTGTAAGCTCCTTCTCTGGCCTACAAAATCCTGAGTAAATTCTACATTAACTCTCCAAGTCCTTCTTATAAATAGAGAAGTCCTTCTTCTCTTCCTTCCCACCCTTACGTCTAGTGTGTGTGTGTTGACTAATGTTTCCATCAGGACCAACAAGCAATACGTACATAACAACAAAACAGCAAGCAGCGTGGTAAAGCCTAGGGAAGTGAAAGGTTTGAGAACTCACTCAAACCCTGGGGTGGCCTAGGGTTTTTCAGGTGATAGAAGCAGACACCCAAAGCAATTGACTTATGGGCAATCTCGTGATTGCTCAAGTTATGTCTGCTGATATCTGGGTTCTTTGTAATTTCTTTCTTTTTTTTTTTTTCATTTTTATTTTTGAATAATTATAGGCCACAGACTTTGGTAAGGCAATAGTGAGTGATCCCATGTACGCTTTACCCACTTTCTCCAGGGTTGCATCTTACCTCCCTATAGTATAGTATAAGATCAAAGCCAGAAAATGGACCTTAATAGGTATCTGTATAGCTTCCTGTCTGTTTGTGCAGCTCCCTGCAGATCCTCAACTTCTCCCATGCGTCAATTCGTGCGGCCACACCATAATTAAAACACAACAGTATTCCTTCACCAGTTACTTCTTCATCATCACCTTCATCTCTCCCCCCGATGGATTACTAACCTCTGGCAACCACTAATTTGTTCCACAAGTCTACAATTATGTCCTTTCCAGGATGTTACATATAATAAATACAGCCATACAGTCTGTGACCTTGGTAGTTAAGCTTTCTTTTATGCAGCGTTCATACCCGTGAAATACGTCTGAGTTGGAGCATCAACGATTCCTTCCCGCTTAGTTGCTGTATTGTACTCCATGGTACACAGCACAGTTTCCTTAACCATTGGCCAATCATAGAACAGTTTGGTTGATCCCTGTTCTGACTATAACACACAAGTCTAGTATGAGTGATCATGTGCAGGTTTTTGTACGGGTATGTTTTTATTTATTTGGCGTAAATGTCTAGGACTTCAATTATTGTATCATTTACTAAGGGAAGGTTTAGTTTTTTAAAGAAAACTGCCAATTCATTTTCTTTAGTCTTAATTTCCATTATTTGATGATCAGTGATGTCCCATATCTGGTGCCTATTTACCATCCATAGGTATTCTTTAGTAATGTGTCATGACTTTTGTCCATTTTTAATCAGATTTTTTTTTTAACCATTGAGTTTTGATAGTTCTTCCCATATGAGTCCTTTGTCAGATGTGTGGTTTGAAAGCATTTTCAGTACTCATTTAAAGTACTCTTCACAAGTTTTTTTGCACAAAATTTTAAAAGGTTTTGATGAAGTCAATTTATCTATTTTATCTTTAGTAGATGGTGCTTTGGGTGTCATGTCTAAGAACTCTTTCCCAAACCCTGAGAAGATTTTCTCCTATGTTATATTCTGAGAGTGTCATTTTTTTTTTGCTTTATATTATAATAGACTTTTAGATAAATTTCACATAATATATATGGTTTAGGTTGAGGTTCACTTATTTCCCCTTTGGATATTAATTTCTCCAAAACCATTTTTGAAAAGACTATTATTTCTCCACTGAATCACTTTTATAACTGGGCTAAAAATTAGTTGGCTGCATGAGCATGAGACTCTGAGTTCTCTGTTTTATTCCAGTGATCTATGTCTCTAATAAGTCACCAAGTCTTAATTACTACAGTTATATAATGTCTTGAAATTTGCTTCAGTGATTTCTCCCATTTTCATTTTCTAAATTGTTTTAGTTTTTGTTGTTCCTTTGCCATTCCATATGGAGTTTAGAATAATTTGTCTACATCTACCAAAAAAAAAAAAAAAAAAGTCCTTGCTTGGAATGTGAGGAATTAGGTTATGATTCTAGCAATGTAGCTTATGTAACAAACTGGGGAGACCTGACATCTTCACTATGTTGGTCTCGTCCCCCCATGCATACACACATCTCTTTACTTACATAGATCCTTTTTCAGTCTATATTTTTTAGTTTTTAGCATATGTGACCTGTAAACGATTTCTCAAGTATGTTTCTCAGTAACATTTGGCACATTTATCACAGTTTGCATTGGAATGATTGTGTAGCTTTCTTCCTTTACACATGAACTT
This sequence comes from Nycticebus coucang, assembly GCF_027406575.1. Taxonomy (NCBI): domain Eukaryota; kingdom Metazoa; phylum Chordata; class Mammalia; order Primates; family Lorisidae; genus Nycticebus; species Nycticebus coucang. The sequence continues at coordinate 29,937,190 of NC_069802.1, forward strand.
CCAAAGGATAAATAATCTTTCTGTCTAACAGCTCCTGCATTCCCAGTAAGGACCACCTTCCTCTTCTACCCATCCCGAAATAAGGAAAACAAAATAATCTTTGAGAGAATATGAAGGAAGACAAATGGTGATAGTTATCTTAGATTCAACTTTTATATTCTGTATGATTTAATAAAAGCTTAGGGGGAAAAGAGACATTTTGCAGTGTTCATTTCAGTGAATAGTTGCTTTAAAGCTTATATTTTAGGATTCGACACATGGAGTATTTTTCTCTATTTATTTTTAAAGCTTAAGAATATACATATACATATATATTTATTTGGTGGTATGACATCTATAATATAGTTTTATCATTCATATGAATGTGTGATTGAGGCTTATCAAAGATCAAATGACACTAAGTAGCTGGGTTCATCTCTTGGTTCTCTGTTCCGTTCCATAAATCTATCTCTCTGTTTTTGTGCCAGGGCCATGATGTTTTGATCACTATTGATTGCCCATTGACAGTTGAGGGCAGATTCATTCACTGGCCTACTGACGTTTATCAAGGATCCATTTACATGTCCCTTTCTCAGCTTTTGGATGTCAAGGTCATAGTGAGGCCAGCACTCCCTGTGGCCTCAAGATGACAGCCAACTCCTCATGCAACCTCCTCTCTCATCTTCTTTGCAGAAGAGACAGAAAGTCACTTCTGAAGATCTTCCATAAAATAGAGGAAGCTTTTGGCCCAGAAACAGTAAAAACATGCCTTCTCCCAACTGTTGTCCTGAATTAGATCACTTTCATGCTCCTGAATAAATCCATATGCTGATTGGCTCACCCCTGAGACATTCACCACGGTAAGAGGGATTGGATTACCGTAATTGGCTTAGATTTTGCAGGTCCCGCCTCTGGAACTGAGGTTAATTCTTCAAGATGCATGAATGCAACCTGAGGAGGGCAGAGTATTGTCACTGAGGGGGGAGTCAATCTCAGTGACAGTCAGAAACAGGCTCTGGTAATGGCCCTAAGTGCAAAAGTTTCTTTATGATTGACTATGCTCTGACACTAGAGATCCAGCCTATTAAAATGCTATACTTTATTTGTCTACAAGTAAAATATGAACTTAAGGAAGCTGCTTAACATCTAAAAAAAAAATCTTAAACCTCCCTGGGACTTTTCCTGAGAACTGGAATCCATTTCAGAGACAAGAATTCCATAGCACTCTAGAATCATGCCCTAATTTAATAAGATACATAAAACACTTAATTACTCTATAATCATGCCCTAATTTAATAAGATACATGAAACAGTATTTCCAGAGTGGGAGGGGGCTTAAGGGATCTGGGCTAGAAATAAAATCCCTGATCTAGTAAGAGTTCTGGTGGCCTACGGAAAAAAAAATAAACCCAGAATAAGAGCCGAAAGCGTAAAGGATGAAACAGATGGAAGAAGCCAAATACATCATTTTCCAACTTTCAATTTTCCCCCAAGTTAGACTCAGGTTCATGTTTATGGAAAATGAGCAATAATGGATGATAACCACGATTCCCTTGTGTGAATTGATCTCTGGGTATGATTATTTCTTTTGAGCATTTAATCAAGTAATGGTCACAATTATATTCACAACACTCTTTCAAGATGAATTTAATTCCCTGTAGCTTCCAAATGATAAGACAGGGAACTGTGGGGGGGCGGGGGGAATGGAAAAAAATGCAGAAATAATTCCTAAAGTACTTCTCTGCAAAGGAAATGAATAAATAAATCCATATGCCTCCAGATTGGTGTGGATTTTTCAGTCAGAACGCATAGAAGTCCACAAAATTGGGGGGGATACCTCTAGACTGTTCATGCCCACTCCCAAGACACCGAGTTTGAACTGGGGAAGTGCTCTCTAATATTTCTGGCTGTTCTGCCATTTGAAGCATCCTGTCTTGAGGAAATGGGCTAGAAAAAGGTTTTCCTTGTGGACACTAAGACTGTTGAATGCCAGTTAAGGAAACATCAAAGAATTTTCAGTTACCATAAATGCAAGGAAGTTCCATTTATACATAAAGAACCTGAAAATTCTGGCAGCATCACAGAAATTCCTGTCCGTGTACAGAAATATCACTTCATAGATCTGTGTTTGCAATGAATATTCACAATCATTGAAACAACTGCAAAATGCCTGAAAGCAGTGGGCTGAATGCTTTGTTCAGGATGCAGTCCACTTATTACTTCACAAATTCTTTTTTTTTTTTTTTTTATTAAATCATAGCTGTGTACATTAGTGCGATCATGGGGCACCACACACTGGTTTTATAGACCGTTTGACACATTTTCATCACACTGGTTAACATAGCCTTCCTGGCATTTTCTTAGTTATTGTGTTAAGACATTTACATTCTACATTTACTAAATTTCACATATATCCTTGTAAGATGCACTGCAGGTGTAATCCCACCAATCCCCCTCCCTACTTCAGAAATTCTTACTCAAGAACCAGCTTTAATCATCCAAAAAGAAAAAAAAAATGTGTAGCTTATTATAATCACTTGTGTGACTCAAGCATAATGAAAAATTGAAAAATAAACAAAAATACCTTAGATCAAGTGTATAAGTCAGGATGGGTTAAGTCGATCTGTGGTATCAAAGAACCTCCTAATATCAATGCCACAAAACAATGTGAGCTTATTTCTCGTCTGTTCTGCATGACACTGCAGGGCGGCTTGGTGGTTCTGCTATAGATCACTTTCACTCAGAACTCAGCAAGTGGGAGCTTCCAACTGTAGGCTGCAGTTAGAAAGGAGAAATAAGCAAGCTTGGCAAACCGAATATTGACTTCAAATCCGTAGCCTAGAAATGATAAGCATCACTTTCTCTTACATGCAACCATCCAGATGAGACACGTTGGCATCTCTGCTTTCCAGTAGGCGGAATAACACATGTATCTCCTATTTCCAAAAGGAGAACTAGACATTTCGAGGGAACAGCACTAATGACCACTCTTCTAAGCAAGAGAGAGCCTCCTGACTGCAAATATTTTCTGATTTCTGAAAAGAGCATTTTTGGCTCCTATTTGAAACATTCACTTTGTATACCATGGTAACCAATTTCTTTATAGTCATATATTGCTTAATGACAGAAAAATTCTGAGAAATGCATCATTAGGCGATTTCAATATTATGGAAACATCATAGAGTGTACAGGCTAGCACATACCTATGCTATACGGGATAATCTATTACTCCTCAGCCAAAACCCTACCCAGCAGGCTACTGCCTTGGATACTGTGGACAATTATAGCAGGATGCTATGTGTTTGTATATCTTAACAGTCATAAACATAGAAAAGGTACAGTAAACAATATGGTATATATAAATGGTAAAGAAAACTGTCCACCTGTGTTGAGCAACTTACCCTGACTGTGAGCATGAAGGGATGGAAATTGCTGTAGGTGAGTCAGGAAGTGAATGTTGAGTGACTGTGGAGGTTTCTAAGAGGGGTATGGAAATTTTCATGTTGGAAGGACACATCCATTTAGAGTAGTCCAAGAAGGCTGCAATTCAGGAAACTTCAAAAAGATAGATGTACTTAAAAGGTACAGTATTTTGTAAAAATCTAACTACTACAAACTTAACTTCAAAAAATGCAAACTATTAACTGTTTGCTAATTTGAAAGTTACCTAACCTTTTAACGACTTTGTTGTGTCTGTTTTTGTTGGAAAGCATTTGAATATTTGGTTGCAGCATGGAGGTCTGCTGTGTGCTCCCTCTCGGGCCAAACTCCAGGGACATGCCAGTTCACCCACTCCTCCGTATTTGCTGCCGTGCTTGGAGCATGGAGGATGGGAAAGCCTTCAGGGAACTTAGTGGTTGGCTGTTCACCAAAGGGCCATAGAAGGGAGGGAGAAACCCTCCTTCCCCTTTACAGGGCTCCAGCCCTCCCTGGGTTTGATACTTGCTGGTATTTTCTTTTCTTTACCTTCCTCTTTCTCAGCTTTGCAGTTTTTCTCTGTGTGATTCATAGTCTCTCTGTGATCCACATCCAACCTGGGAGTCTACTCTCTACTCTCTGACATCTACCCTCCTGCTGGGATGGTCAGACCAACCATGTCTCTAGTCAGCCATCTTGGCTCAATCCACTTTTCATCTTTCTGTTTCTGCAGTACAACTTCCTGTGTCTCTCTGTTTTCTCCCTTCTGTAATCTCTTGGTCTTCTTTGACACCAGGGGCTGTTAAGCAGACAGAATTAAAAATCACTTTTGGACTGTGCAACTGTTCACAAATTCCACTTTAGACAGAAACAGTGCGCTGTTGTCAACAGCTGATAGCAGACTGGTGTACTTGACCCCCCAAAACTCTCGCCAACCAGCCTCATGTGGTAGTTGTGCCAGTCAGGTGGGGAAAGTTAGAACTAAATCGTGAAAGTAGCAGCTGTCAATTTCACCATTATGTGTAGCTAGAGTTCTAATTGTGCCAGTCAATATGGGAATAGTATTTCATTAAAACTTATTTTATACTTTGGTATTTTAAATACATTCATTTTAATAATAAAACAAAAATATGCAATATGCAAAGGCAGACAAAAATGTGTCAATAAAAATAAACGGAATTATTGCATAAAATTTAGATTCAGTCAAAAGGGCCACAGTTAAGGATTTGGAAGGTCACACGTTCCCCACCCTTGGTTTAGGACATTACTGTGCAGAACTATGGGCTTTGTAAATGCTGTACATGTGGGTTACACGAAATTTATTTTAAAATGTTTTTTTTCTTTTTTTTTTTTTTTGCAGTTTTTGGCAGGGGCTGGGGTTTGAACCTGCCACCACTGGCATATAGGGCCGGTGCCCCACTCTGTTGAGCCACAGGCACCACCTCTTAAAATGTTTTTCAATAATAATCTTAGATTTTATTCACTTTTTATTTTAGATACTTCTTAATCTTTTTTCAATTCTTTGACTCTTGTAATAACATAGCTTAAAAGAAGTATATTAACACAACTGTACAAAATGTTTTCCTTCTTTACATCCATATTCTTGGACTATGGACTTACAACAAAATACTACAGACTGGATGGTTTACATAATAGAAATATAATTCCTTACCCGTTCTGGACGCTAGTAGTCCAAGGTCAAGGGATCAGCAGAGTCGATTTCTTTCAAGGCCTCTCTCCTTGGCTTATAATGGGCATCTTCTCCTTGTGTCTACACTCGGTCTTCCCTTTCTATGTATGCATGTGGGCTTTAATCTCCTCTTTTGACAGGTATTCCTGGATTACGGCCCATATTAATGACCTCATTTTAACTTCATTACTTCTTTAGAGGGCCATCTCCAAATAGTCACATTCTAAAGCACCAGGGGTTAGGATTTCAACCCCTTCCTACTTCAGCATGAAGTTTTTTTTGTGGGGGACACAATTCAGTTTATAACACAGCATAATAAAAATAAAATAAAAATAAGGGGAAAAGACCAAAAGAATAGTAGACTTGGTAATTTAGGAATATCAGAGAAGTCTGGAACTGTTTTGTACTGCAACCTATGCCAAAGGACCCTTGGAAAATTCTGCCCTCACAATGAGATGCCGGGCTCCAGGCATTGGAACAAATGTTTCTTTAATTGCAAAGAAAAGGATGGCTGGGAGAGCAAGCCCTATTCCCAGGAGATATTTGCAACAGCTAATAATGGCAGGAGGGGATGTATGGCAGGGAAATCCACTGCTCACCGCAAATCCCCATGCTCCCCCAATATTTTCCTGTCAATTTGTTATTGGACAGACTTCTTCTCATCAATGAGCTAAGTGAACAAGAAAAACATGCAGTAAAAATGTTTCAGGCAGAGGAAACAGTGAGTTCAGCAGCCTCCAAGAGAGTGAACCTAGTGGGTTCAAGGAGCAAAGTGAGCAAAGTGGAGTTGAGGTCAGGGAGTTTTAAAGATAGGCAATAAAGGGTCTCATAGGCCTCTGTGAGCATTTTTTTTTTTCTTTGTGAGAATTTTATCTTTTGCTCTGAACAGGAGAAATACCGCAGAGGAGTGTTAAAGGGATCACTTTGGCAGCCGTGTTGAGAATAATCTTCAGGGATGGAGATAAGAAAGCTATTGGGACGGTTCAAGGGTATGATGTAGCATCTTGGCCTCAGGTGCTAGGGAGGTGGTCAGACGCTGGATGTATTTGATAGGTAAAACCCACAAGATTTTCTACTAAATTCAGGGTTGAGTTTGAGGGAAAGGAAAGAGACAAATAGGGGTCCAAATGTTCATCAAACAGTTGTGAGAAGGGATTTGTCCCAAACTGAGATGAAGAAATCTGCAGAAGAGCACGTTTGTGTGGAAGGGCGATTTGGATCTGTCCAAAACAAAATACACACATTTGCTTCTTTATGCAACTTGAAAATTGAGAATGTCTGTTTCTTACTGTCTCACATGTTATATTCCAAGTCTCTGATATAGACTGATCTTTTAGTTTGGAAATGAGAAATTAGAATTCCTGGAAATTTTTAGGAATTCTCTAAATAATATGATTTTCCATATTTTATAGCATTTATGTATTTTCAGTAATAATAAAAGACCTTACAAATAGTGACTCTTTTTTTCTGCAGTAGATATATATTAGGATATTTATAAGTTTTTCATAAAATAAAATTGATATAATAGCTGCATGGTTTGTGATTATTATCACTGATATTTTGTGACATTTGTATTTCAATAGCATGTACAAATGATCTCAACTTACACACATATCATAATAGAAAATCTCTAAATGAAAGAGAACTAACACAAAAATAAATTCCAAATGAAATAATTTCAAAGGCTGTATTTCCAGCTACCTGTGAGGCTGAGGCAAGAGAATCACTTGAGCCCAAGAATTTGAGGTTGCTGTGAACTGTGACACCACAGCACTCTAGTCAACAATAGGGTATTGTTCTGTCTCAACAATATAAATAAATAAATAAATGGAGAGATAATATAAAATTTAATACTTATAAATTATTGTTCTAAAATAAAATTATGAAACACCCCAAATATTAATTGCAATATTCAATAAGACTGATCTTTGTTTTGTAACAGATACTCCAGATGCAGAAAACTTTATTTCCTTTTGAATTGAAATTGGTCGTATTTTAAAAAGTGTATTAGAAAGCAACTCCAGGTTGATTGTAATGATACATGATGCTTCATAGGGATTCATTTAATTTGGGGGTACTAGGCTTTTGTCCACTTGCCCCAATTTTTACTTGATGTTAAAATTAGCATTGCTTTATAATATTACATCTGATTTTAGGTCAATTTCTGATTTCACGCCAGATTACACCACCAGATTTTCATGCATGGTGCTGTTAAAGTGTTCACAGGAACTGTAACTTATAGCTAATATTCAGGCACTAAAAAATTACCAATAAATGTTCATGGGAAATATGTAAATAAAATAATTCATACTTCCTGTTAAGGCTAAGAAGGGTACACAGAATCATACATTGAAATTGGCAATCAAAAATGTATATTTTGCTTCCTAAACTTGTTATTTCTTGGAACAACACTCGTGGGGTATATATAAAGTATGAGATATGTGCAAATCTATTCCTGAGTGCAAGAATGGCTCACCATCAGCCATTGCCAGGGCTGTGAACATGTACATACCTATCGCAAGGCGACAGCTCGTACTGACCCATTTCTCATAACATTTTCTCTCCTAACTGCTCTGTCCTGTTTTCTGGAAATGTTGACTTCAACCTTGACTTTGCATGTCAGTGTTCCCTGCTCTTGCTTTCAAACCAGTATTTTCAGTTCAAACAGTAACATTTCTATGTTGTTTTATGTTTTAATTCTCATAGGGGAGTTATAACACTTTTCCCTGATTTCTTGGCAGATTTTTCATGAGATTCGGGATTTAGAAAAACGTATAATTTCCCAGTGAATATGATAAAGGCAAATCCCCACAGAAACACTTTCCAAATAAGATAAGAGAAGTTGTAATTGAATATTGATATGGTCAATTTTATCATTTTTAAAGGAAAAAGGCAAATTACCTAACTCAAAGGAGAGAAATGGTAAGGTTACGTATATGAACTTTTAAATTAGACCAAGCTTTTCATTTTTTTATTAAATCATAACTGTATACATTAATGCATTTATGGGGTACAATGTGCTGATTTTATGTACAATTTGGAATGCTCCTATCAAACTGGGTTAATGTAGCCTTCACCTTATTTACTTCATTATTGTATTAAGACATTTATACTCTACGTTTAATCGATTTGACGTGTCCTACATCAGCAGAATCACATCTCCTTGGAATTTGTTAAAAATGTAAATTGCTGACCCACTGATACAGAAAACTGGAGGTGGAGCGCAGAAATCTGTGTTTCAACAAGAAATCTGGGTGATTTTGATAGACCAAAAAGTCTAAAGACACCATTATTAGATCATCTTTGTTGTAAATGCTACTTCACAGAAAAATTGTCTTCTCTCCTTAGATTTTATTTATTTATTTATTATTTCATAAATAATTTAGGTAAGCATCTTCTTCTCTAAAGCGGAGGCTTGAGAAACTAGAATGGACAATATCTGGCAATTTCTGCTTAGTATTTTGTAAGACAAATTAAAATCTTTTGGGGTTTTTCCATTCCTGGTGGTCTAATTTCTCACTAGATAATAATAAAGGTATAAAAATACAATTTTTGCAGGGTTTTTTTTTGTGTGTGTGTGTGAAGACAGAGTTTCACTTTATTGCCCATAGTAGAATGCCGTAGCATCACACTTCACAGCAACCTCCAACTCCTGGGCTTAGGCAATTCTCTTGCCTCAGCCTCCCAAGTAGCTGGGACTACAGGCGCCCGCCACAACGCCCAGCTATTTTTTGTTGCATTTTGGCCGGGGCCGGGCCTGAACCTGCCACCTTTCGTATATAGGGCCGGCGCCCTGCCCACTGAGCCACAGGTGCTACCCCCAATTTTTTGCAGTATTTATCTGCAATATTTGGTAAAGAATTTCTCTAAAATGAGATACCTTTTCCATAATTGTTTCTGTAACATCACTTTAACAATCATTGTGTTTTTAGTAATATCGCTAAGTTTTTAAGTACCTAAATGGAAGTACAACAAATATTTGCTACATGCATAAGCATTGTGCTAAGCGCTGTAGTGTCTCCAGATATAAGCAAGCCATATCTGTTTCCCTCAAAAGTATTATGGGGTGGTGTAATAGAAGAGAAATACCAATTGCAAACTATAATTCGAAATGGAAAGAGATAAAACCTAGTATAGGGTCACACATAACACAGAGAAAATGTGTGCACACATACACACACCTACCTGTTCATGCATATTTGTGCCTGTAACTCCATGTATGTACATATCTTTACATCTACATGTAAGTACATATCTTCATCTTTAGAGAGGTACATTTAGTTGTTTAGAAAATCATGCTAATCAGGACCAGTCATTCCTTGGAATGTTCCAGTTCATTTTATCTCCTTAAGTAACAGTGTAAGGGTACTATTTAGTGAGAGGGTCAGATGAATAACCCTTAGAGTAGATGTTCACAAGGATATGGTTGGGCCACAGAGTAACTTAACCTTTAATTTTATCCATTTCAGTGGTTGCCACAAATTCCCACAAGCGACATTGATACTTTCTCAAAAACAACTGACAGCGGTGTGGCTCAGCCATCCTTAGTCACTGTGCATAGTTGTGGCCTACATTGAGGATTAAAGTTACATGGAAAATATAGTGATGCTGTTGGGTTTTCTATATCAGTACATGTTACAGAAGCCACTACTTTGAGAATGGCAGGAACTTGATAAACAAGGTCAAACTCATGGGAATAAAAGTATTTCCCATCATAAAAGTAAATTCACTTTCCCCAAAATGAATGCACTTCATTGTCTTAAGGTCGCTTCATCAGCACATATGAAGTTTGTTAGTTAACGTTTTCAAAGTATTTCTTTGGCTCCATTGGGAAGAAGGGCTCAAGCAAGTTATTTTCTTCATGTAAAGTGATGTTAATATTTGCTGATTTCAAGTCTTTCTGATAAATGAGTTAGACTGTAAACTTGCTGACTTCATAATGCTTTTGCTGTAATGTCCCCAGCAATGAAGTAACTACTTTATTATTGCTATTTATTTTAGTGTAATTAGGCAACAAAAGGTGATCAAAGTATTCACGTAGGGTCAGAAGAGATCAAATTTTCACTCTTTGCAGATGATATGATTGTATATCTTGAAAACATCAGGGATTCTACTATAAAACTCTTAGAAATGATCAAGGAATATAGCAGTGTCTCAGGTTACAAGAAGAAATTACTTATCTCCAACTATATAAAATACATGTTGATATCTGTACAAACTATGGAATCAAGATTAAAAAAAAAAAAAAAAAAGAAAACCGGGCAGTACCTGTGGCTCAAAGGAGTAGAACGCCAGCCCCATATATTGGAGGTGGCGGGTTCAAACCCGGCCCTGGCCAAAAACAAACAAAAAAAAAAAACCCACCATCAACAACTAACCAGTCAAATTGTGCAAAAAAAGTGGCTTGAAAGAAGCCAATCTTATCCTTGGATATTGCTCCTTTGAAATAAATGAAAATATATACATAAATACATATCAATATTAATTGATTTATTATTGATATATTGATGTATAAAACGTAAGCCCCTCTACTACCCTGACGTGGACTCCTGGATGGACTTCTAGTCACCTATTAGGTACTGTCTCTGTTTAGACCGTCTCTTTTTATACTGACTTTACATATTATCCTGACAACACTTTCTAGTAAAGAAATAAGCAATTGTTATTGCAGGTCAGAGGCGTCTTGAAACAGGACTTGTTATATTTATCATTTTATCCCCCAGATCAGGGATTGACAACCTGAGACCTGCTGTTATTTTTGTCTACCCCCTGGGCTAAGAATAGCTTTAATTTTTTTTAAATGATTGACAACAACAAACAAAACAATAATAATAGTCTAGGACATATGACAATTTTATAAAACTTAAATTTTGGTGTCCATAAATAAACTTCCCTTTGCTCACAGCCATGTTTCTTTGTTTACAAACCATCTATGGATGCTGTTATATTTTTGTTGTTGTTGTTGTTGTTGTTGTTGTTTGCAGTTTTTTGGCAGGGGTCAGGTTTGAACTTACCACCCTCCAGTATATGGGGCCGGCGCCCTACTCCTTTGAGCCACAGGTGCTACCCTGGATGCTTTTATATTTGTAGCAGAGACTTATGCCCTATATCTTATAAAACAATGGTTCTCACCAAGGTCTGAGTTTACTCTTAGGTTTCAGAGGACATCTGAGAAAGTCTTGGAAACATTTTTGGTTGTTGGAACAGAAAAAGGTAGATATTCCTGGCGTCTTACAGGAAGAGACCAAAGTGCTGCTAAAAATCCTACAATGATCACGGAGCTCTCTGCAACAAAAAATTATCCCACAAGACATGTTGGTAGTGCAGAGGCTAATGAACTTTGGCCTTAAATGTTTCCTACGTGGCTCTTTACAGAAAATGTTGGCTAAAGCTTTCTGCAGGTCCTAACTAAGAGAATCTCAGTTTAAACACTAAGAGGATTGTATTTTTTTCTGATAATTGGAAGATAGGCACGTTCAAACATAGATACACACACTAAAAAATATACCATGAGTAATTACAGATTCAGCCAATTCATTGAATTTTACTTATAAATTAAATGTGTCTAAATATTTACCAATGTGGAGAAACCACCTGAGCTGAGTCAACAGTTCCAATCTACACATAATACTTAAAAAACCCACCTGGAGAGTGATATGGTGAAAATCCTGAAAACAGAGACACAAACACATAAAATCAACTGTTTATTTTGTGACATGAGTGGCAAAGAAATAGGTAATTCTATTTTCAACTGGGTTGTTTTTGTTGTTGTTGTTGTTTTTCAGTTTTTGGCTGGGGCTGGGTTTGAACCCACCACCTCTGGCATATGGGGCCGGTGCCCTAGTCCTTTGAGCCACAAGCACCACCCAACTTGGTTGTTTTTAATACAGAGGATAAGCGAGTCACCTCTAGTATCTAGGGAATTCTGTGTCATACTTCAACAGTTATTGTATATACAAATAAAATAATGCATAATTTTACATAATGAATAAGCTGGGTGCAGTGGCTTACACCTGTCATACCATTGCTTTGGGAGGCTGAGGAGAGAGGATTGCTTGAGGCTAGGTTTCAATAATATCCTGGAAAATTTTGTGAGACTGCAATCTCTGAAATAATATTAATAAAAAGAAAGAAAGAATGTCTTTATTTTTGTTGGGTGTTTCCTTTGTAATTGTGCAAGCCGTTTTATTCTTTAAGCCCAACACTTGCATTATAGAAAAACAATACAAAAGAGACTTTCAATTGTAGTGAGTCCTCAGTAGAGAGGGTAATAGAAACCATGAGTGGGGATTTCCCCCCTGATTTGTATGAAGTCACCCCTTAATCACATATACCTCTAATGTATGACTTAACATATTGTCAGCTGCATTCTGTTTTTACTTGGCCTTTTAACCCTGCTTTTTGATTTTTAGCAAAAGCACGGGGAATATTTCCTTTTGTGGTAGAAGGTGGGAAGGAGAGAAGGTGTTCCTTCTTGTCGTTGTTAGATCATAAAAATATCATATTTTTCCTATTTAGAAATATGACTATGAGTTAATATAGACCATTCTAATATGTCAAAAATGTTAATTTTTAATGCAAAACACTTGTCTTACTAAGAATGGGTGAGATCATGTTAGCTGTTTCATGATAGCTGAACAGTACCTCACCAGGTCCCTAATGAAAAGAAACAGTGAGGTTGCCGCTTTGTCTCATTTCAGGCAACAATAATAAGAAGTGGCCCCAGAAAAATTGATAGCAGACTCTGTGTGTTGTACAGTGTTCCAGGAATAATCTGGTTTCAACATAGTACAAAGTCAAAGAGAATAAAGGGGCCTATGGTGAATACAATTGTTTCTGACTCACTGGGAACTAATGATTAAGATGCTGGTTCAGGAATAAGAAAGACCTGGGTTTGAATATCATCTTTACCCCCCACAAGCTGCGTGATCTTGTGAAGTTATACAACAGCTGTAAGACTCTGTTTTGTCATTGACAAAAGATGGATAACAACAATATGTTTCATAAAGTTGTTGGTATGACTGAATGGCATTATGAATTTTAGGGTGTTCAATGAACATAGGGTCGCTTTAGTTACCGTAACGTAGATGTCATATGGGGCACCCTTGCTCTCCAGAGAGCTCATTATGATTTGTATTTAACTCCATTCCCTAACTGGTGATGTCCCAAAATCTTCCCTATCATTTCAGCTGAGTTGTGGGTCTTGCTTTCCCAGATTTCCCTATACCTTGACGCTCTTGCATTCCAATGAGACGTAAGAGGTCTGACAATTAAGTTCTGGAACTCTATCCTAGAGTTAAATGCCTCATTGCTGAATATCACTGTGGTCCCCTTTGAAGTCCTCCTCTCGAGAAGCTATGCACTGACACCAGCTCATAGTCACCCTTCAAAGCAATTTTGGAACTCTTTTTCTGGAATGACCACCAGAGCTGTCTTAGAATGGCACACAAAAGCATGCAACAGTAAAGAATGCCACCCAGTAAGACCCTGCCTCATGTCAACATGAACACTACTGTCAGACACTGATGCACCATCGTTATGAAACTTTACCAAATTGTTTGTATGGTGCTACCAATGGAGGCACACAGAGCCAAGTTCACAAACTTAATTTTCCTTGAAAATACTGTACCTTGAAGTTAAACTTTTGTGTTTAGTTTTAAGATTCTACTCACAGAATGTACATAGTTCAAAAATTTTTTCTGAAGACTTTATAGTGAATATGGGAGCCTTTGCACATTGAAATGTTCTGCCCCAGGTAATGTTTTTTCTTCTTTGTCCTCTTGCCTTGCATTTTGCTCAAATTCTTCAACCTTTTGCTTCACCTTTACTGCATTTCCGCCTTCCTCCTCCTCCTCTTGTCTCTGTCTCCTTTTATTTCCCTTCTCCCTGACTTCTCTGTACTCCCCAACCTTCCTCAGCCCCACCCCCTTTCAAATTACTCTGCCTCAACTATGCAAAACAATATTCTCTTTCTGATGCCTTGTCACACAAGCCCTCCTTGGGGAAGGAGCCCTTGGGTGCGCAGTCTCTAACATGCACTTTTCCCTGCTAATGTGGCTTTCTTTGCAATAGAAATCCAGACTCAGCTCTTTAGAAAATAAAGACATCTTCCTGTGGCTCAGTGAGTAGGGTGCCTGCCCCATATGCCGAGGGGGGCGGGTTCAAACCCAGCCCCAGCCAAACTGCAACAAAAAAATAGCCAGGTGTTGTGGCAGGCGCCTGTAGTCCTAGCTGCTCGGGAGGCTGAGGCAAGAGAATTGTGTAAGCCCAAGAGCTGGAGGTTGCTGTGAGCTGTGTGACATCATGGCACTACCGAGGACGGTAAAGTGAGACTCTTTCTCTACAAAAAAAAAAAAAAAAAAAAAAGAAAGAAAAGAAAGATATCTTGTTACATAGTTATTCCTTCTCTGTGTTTTTACATCTCGGAACCTCTGAGCTTTGCTGCAAAGGCTGAAGGAGCATCCTTCTCCGAAGGCTTCCTTTAGCAAATCTTCTTTTCTACCTTTGAAAGCCCATCCTGCTCTGCCTGCACTTTTCTTATAGCTTTCTAGCTCTGCATGGCTTGTGTTGTGGTGGTCTGTGAATATTCCATTTTTGACGTGCATTATCCTTTTGGGAGGCTGGAACTAGGTCTAGTTCATTTCGGTTTCTTCCACAGTGTTGCAGACTAACTTAGTACGTGAAGTTTTATTATTGCTGTTATGTTTACATAATGAACATGACCTTTAAACATAAATATGGCTGAAAACAAAAACCCACAGAAGAAAGGGCATGGACTTTGGCTGTGACCATCTTAGGGTTCACTTACTTACTGTGTAGTCATGGTTTCATGCATCAGCCAGAGTTCAGATAAAGGAGCAAAGCCTCACTGTGCATCACGGAAGTGAGAGAATCATTCCAGGGATTAGACCTCAAACCAATGAGGGAAGAATTAGAGAAGTGAAAGTCTAGGGGAGGAGGTCACAAATAAGATAAAGCAGCACTGACTACTCTTGCTGAAGCCTGGATACAGGTGGACAAGCTAGAGTTTTCAGAGAAATAGAAAAGCCATGAAAGTTTATGTGGGACCTAAGCCAAGGAGCACGTGGAAAGGTTTATGGAGAGCTGTCACTTTTGTGGCGCTTCCACCTCTGTGGTGTGCAGTGGTGTGCAGCAGCGTGTCTGGTGGTGTGCCTGGGTTGCTACGGATCAGTAGGTCAGCAATCTGGAAAATGAGACAGACCCGGAGTATAGAAGAGTAAAACCTGGCAGCCTCACTGCATCCAACTTCCACCACCTTCTACAGGAAACAAGGTTTGCCTAACTTTTGCCTTCCAAATCTCATGCAAGTACCACTTTGACCAATGTTAACCCAGAGCCATACAAGGAAAGATTTTGGAGAGCATAGCTACAGCTTTTTGTAAACTGACACACTACAGTCCCACGTGGTTGTGTTTCTTAACCTCTCTGGGCTTCAGTTTCCTGCTCAGAAGATTGGAGAACTTAATTTGCCAAGTTGGCATGAGAAATTCTTTTTTTTTGGTAGAGACAGAGTCTCACTTTATGGCCCTCGGTAGAGTGCCGTGGACTCACACAGCTCACAGCAACCTCCAACTCCTGGGCTTAAGCGATTCTCTTGCCTCAGCCTCCCGAGTAGCTGGGACTACAGGCGCTCGCCACAACGCCCGGCTATGAGAAATTCTTATACATGGTCTAACACTGAATAGGTCTTCAGGTAATAGCATCAATTACTCTGATCACAAATCAGACATAGTCATAACTGATTTCTTCTAGAGGGCTGCATTCAGCTTTGCTCTGAAACATAAAGATGTGGAGGAGAGATAATTAAATAAAAGAAAAAAAATTCAAGGTCAAAAATGACATTGTAAGAGCTCCAAGGGGTACTTGCAGATTACAGTGTGGGTACCTAAATTAAGGGCTATTAGAAATAGATCATCTCCATATATTTCATTTAGAAACTTCACATACCATAATTGCTTCAATTACATACTCCATTATATACGCTCCCATTTTCTTAAGTACAAGAAGGGAATGCACTATGGAATTTGAAACGTTCATTGTCTCACTCTAGAGTTATGAATCTCTCATTAGTAAAGATGTGATTTTCATGTTTACAAAGGTTAATGACTTTCAAGCTGTATGGGAAAGTAATTTTTTTAAATCTCAGTCCAGTGGCTTTTGTGTATTTTATCAAATTCCCACACAGTTATTACGGATGACATGTTAGAAGGCCTAAGTGGACACACATCATAAGTGAGAAGGATGAATGAGATTGGAGTGAGCTTTTGACAATTGCATTTCGAATATTGGATTTGTAGTCCGAAGAGATCTGAACTCCTAGTTCCCCCAGCCACCAAACATTCATTTTTTTTATCACAGTCTTGTTCAGAAGAAGACACAGCCAAAAAATAAATCTTCCTCTTTTATTTATGTCTGGGAAGAGATATTTAAAACTTGAAGCTACTTTTTTTTAAAGTAAAATCTCTTTTCCTGTTTCTCCTTCTCTGTTACCATCTTCATTTTCCTATCAAATTCCCTATGGAATCTCCA
Organism: Nycticebus coucang; assembly: GCF_027406575.1. Classification (NCBI taxonomy): domain Eukaryota; kingdom Metazoa; phylum Chordata; class Mammalia; order Primates; family Lorisidae; genus Nycticebus; species Nycticebus coucang. Next base: position 29,953,826 of record NC_069802.1, read on the forward strand.
GTGCTATGGGTGAGCTTATAAAATACAACTTTCCCTTAGGACCAGCCACCACCTAACTGGACGTGTAAAAAGGGGTCTTTTTTGTATTCATGAACATAAGTAAAGAAACTTTTTTCACTCATGATTGTGGTTTTACATGCTCTTATCTGTATATGTCTGAATTAATTTGCCCCCTCCCTTAATTTCTGGTAAATACAAATTAACCCTGCAAAAGGACATTTCCAGCTTCTATTTGCATTATTCCTATCCGAGTCACTCCCATTCCATTCCGTGCTCAAATTATTTGCCTCTGTTAGTAGACCAGGACTCTGCAGATGTTGTTTATAAAGAGCCAGAGAGTAACTATTATAGGCATGCAAACAAAAGGGGAAAAACATGGATGGTGTATGAGTAGTTGGACTACATGTATTAAAAATTGTAAAAAAAAAAAAATTATAAGATTATGGCCATACAAAACAGTGCGGCTGTATTTGGCTTATGGGCCATAGTTCATTGACTTGTGGGTTTGATTGTTGCCTACAATTTGATTGGTGTTTGGTGTCCTGACTTGATCTTTGGTTGAGCTTCTCTCTGCACCTTGCTCCTATAACTTATGTTTAGGCCATGTTCACTCACTCTGTGCTTTTGGGGTATTCCAGAAAAGATCTCAATTGTCTTTCAGAATGGATAAATTCATAAGTATGATCTATTATTTTTTAGGCTTACAATGACAGAGATAGTTTTTTTTGTCTTTTTTTTTTTTTTTTTTTTTTTGTAGAGACAGAATCTCACTTTATGGCCCTCAGTAGATTGCTATGGCATCACACAGCTCACAGAAACCTCCAACTCCTGGTCTTAAGCGATTCTCTTGCCTCAGCCTCCCAAGTAGCTGGGACTCCAGGCACCCGCCACAACGCCCAGCTATTTTTTGGTTGCAGTTCAGCCAGGGCCGGGTTTGAACCCGCCACCCTCGGTATATGGGGCCGGTGCCTTACTGACCGAACCATAGGCGCCGCCCGACAGAGATAGTTTTTTTAGTAAATTAAAATTAAAATGATAGATCCCCAGTGATACTATGTATTAATTTTGGCATAAATTTCCAAGGCTCATATCTAACAAGTAATATGAAAGAGAGCACAAATCTACCTTTACCCCAAATATCTTTTTTTTTAATTGTTGGGGAATCATTGAGGGTACAAAGAGCCATGTTACCCTGCTTGCATTTGCTGGGTGAAGTCCCTCCAATAATAGTGTCCTGGCCCCAAGAGGTGTGTCACCCACCCCGACCCCCTCCCCCTTCCCCTCCTTCCCTCTCTTTGCTCCCCATTCCCCCTCCACGTTGTCCTCATGTCAGAATTGAGCACATTGGATTCTTGGTTCTTCATTCTTATGATGCTTTACTAAGAAGAAAGTATTTCAACTCCATCCAAATTCATACAAAAGATGTAAAGTAATAATTAATGAAAACTTTTGTGACATCTGATGTCACTGATGACTTATTTTTGGTGTCCAGGGCCTCTAACATTCTCTCTTCTGGCATTCATTTATTTAGTACATATTTATTTCCATCCACAATGTGCCAGGAGTCTTACTGGGCACTATCAAATTGGAAATAGCAGACACAGTCTCCGCTTTCCATAGGCAAGAATGCGAAGAGCAGGAATGACAAGAGAAGAGGTGGCAGATATGATGCAGCGTGGGGGTGGCTAGTGTGGTGCCAGTGAGAGGTTCAGCCTAAAACCTACAAGAGCAGCACTGAACAGGGCAAAGGAAGCCAGGAAGAGCTTCCCACAGAATCTGATGTCTGAGCATTAATCCTACACCATAATAATTCAGCAAGATGCACAAAGCGAAAGGGAGTGTTCTTTGCAGAGAAAGAGCAATGTGGAAGGCACAGAAGCCCTGGAGATCCCAGCGTGCACGGGGGGCTGCACAGGATTTAATAAAGCTCAGCTGCAGAGAATGACGTGTAGTGCTTGGCATCGTGCCTGGCACAAGGTTGATGTTTGGTCAAGAATTTGACAGATGGAGTGCCAGGAGATGAGTCTGGAGAGGTAGGCAGGACCAAGATAACCTATGGCAAGCTAGGAAAGTTGAAATTTACCCAAAAGGCATGGCAGAACTTTATAAACGATCTGACTTGATGATATTTGGGTCTCAGAAAGTTTGCACTGGCGGCCTTGTGGGAATGGACCAGAGTGCGGCAACTTGGAGCCTGGGAGAATAAGTGAGATGCTGCTGCATTCCCTGCACTATAGAAAGGGAAGGCTGAGTAGCTGAGCCTGGCGGGTCACAGGAGGCATGAACAGCAGTGATACAATTTGAGAGTCTTTTAGATTGTCAATATATATTTTTATTGTTATTCTGTTGAGCACACTTAAAGACAATAAAACCCTATTGTATTTATGTACCCTGGTGTAGTTTGCAAACTATTTTCCTAGACAGCATGAATCAATCCGTCTACTTGGCCTTTGAAGGCTAGACCAGAAAATTACAATGAAAGACAAAATAATGAATAATAACCTCACTCCCCCAACACACACACACACACACACAGAGACACACTCAACATACATAATCTAAGGCCAGGTTTTGTTCCTGATAACTCTAATTCCTATTGATCACCTAATTCATCCCAGCGAGATCTAACACTTGAAAATGCAAATATTATACTTTTTGTTGCAGGGTTAATTTGTATTTACCATCCCTAGTTTGGCAAATGATGTTCCGTTTTCACCATGAATATGTATGGCTTGGCTTTTAACAACCAGAAACACTTTTTTTTTTAATTTTCTACTTCATGTTCTGCCTGAAGCAGCATTGACTTAAGAGCAGCCTGCTAATTAGGCCTAGGTAAATTATAAACAGCAAATTTAGGGGCACTTGGTTGACTGAGAATATATATGTTATATACAATGTGGGTCTCATCAGACATTTCTAAGCATTCGTTTTATTTTTAATACATGAATGCCGAGGGATGTTTTAGTCTCCCCTACCATAGTTACAGGATGGCCTCATTTGGAATAAGAGTTATCATTTAATGGGTACTTAAGAGCCAAACAGTATTGCATTAGAAATTCGGTCTCTGACAGAGCAGAATAAAACATTCTCTCTTTGTTTTTCTTTTTTATTTCATTTTTCCTATAAAATCTCATTGAGATAAATATAGTGCATCGTAATATGTCTGGTAAATATATTCAGATGTCTGGTCGATTTTCCACATTCAGACCCTGATAGGGTGCATCCTGTGCCCAAGAACCCGTCAGCAATTTAGTAAGAAGAAACCAAAGCCTCAGGCGGTGCCTGTGGCTCAGTGAGTAGGGTGCTGGTCCCATACACCGAGGGTGGTGGGTTCAAACCCAGCCCAGGCCAAACTGCAACAACAAATAAAATAGCCGGGTGTTGTGGAGGGTGCCTGTAATCCCAGCTACTCGGGAGGCTGAGGCAAGAGAATCGCCTAAGCCCAGGAGCTGGAGGTTGCTGTGAGCTGCAACACCATGGCACTCTACCAAGGGCAATAAAGTAAGACTCTGTCTTTAAAAAAGAAAAAAAAAGAAGCCAAAGCCTTCTCCCTGCAAGTCCAGACACTTTTCCCTACATCCCTTGTTGCAGTATGACTTCTTACTAATTCCTGCAACTCCATTACTATAAACTGATGTACTTGACCTTCAGTTAATTCTTTTAACATTCAAATGTTCCAGGACACAGGCAGGTAGATCTCTAAGAATTATCCACTTTTATACCTTTTAGGGGGAGTAAACCTGTCACTCCTTTGATCCCTGAGAGTGAATTTTGGTAAGGGAGTGGTTAGGAACCACAGCAAGAGAAAGTCAAAGTATATTTGTGAAGGAGCAAGATCTGGGAAAACCACATGAAGTTTACTTTTACTTTATTGGGCTGGAGTGGCTCCAGCTAGAACCCCATATTGGAAGATATTTGTCAAATTTAACTTTTTGTTGCTAATGGTTTGAAAATTGACTATTTCCCCCCAAATATTCATTCATACCCACCTTTTGCCTGGAATGCTTGTCCTTGGATGTTCTCAGGACTCCCTTCCCCACCTCCTTCAGCTCTTTGATTAAACAGCCCCTTCTGAATGGAAAAGAAAGCATCCAGTGTACTCATTACTAAAGTGAAACCAACATAAACAATTACACGCCCATAGGAGAGAAAACGCAGGTAAAGCCTGGAGTGGGGGAGGTCGGAGCGGGGCGGGGGAGAAGGGTGGGCTCTCACCTACTGTGCACAATGTGAGGGTGTTCAGCACACCCCTGGGTGAAGGGCTCAGTTACAATTTGAACTATACTTTAGAAATGAAAACAATGTAACATAAACATTTGCACCATCATATTCATCTGAAATCAAAAATAAAGAAAAAGTTGTTTAAGAAATGAGAACAATCATAACAAAAAATAACAAATGCTCCCTCTTCTGGATGCTTTTCGAGATGGACCCCTTAACACTGTCCGCTTCTCTGCTTTCTCTATCTCCAGCCCACATAACCACCGACTTGCACACTGCATATTGAGCTGGTCTCTAGAATGTCAGCCACATAAAGGCCAGAGTGTGTGTGATTTGTTTAATGTTTTTACCTTGAATGCCCAGAGTTGTGCCTGGCACATGGAGGTGCTCAATTGACATTTATTGAATGAATAAAGGAATTGCTTATGAACATATTATGCATGGCTAAGGGAATGGGAGAGATATGTTAGTTTTATTTGTGATGGGAGATTTAAAAGGACTAATTCTATGGAGAGCAGTATAGTCTAGTTTATTTTTAATACATGAAAATTTTTATCATTTAAATTTTAAGAAGATATTCTCCTAGTTATTCATAGAAACTTGATTTAAAATCGAGAGATATTATCTGCATGGGCCAAAGGATCATTCTGTATTGATAAAAAACACAATTTACATTAGAAACTTAAGGATTATAAACTTTATAGGGGTACAGTACTTACATAAATGAAATAAAAAACAATACTTAACTGTAGCATGGGGTGATAAAAAATCAAATAATCGAGGTAAATAAACTATAGCTTTCTGTTGTTTAAAATCAGGAGCTGAATTTTTGTTTTAGTTAATGGACTTGGAAATTAACTTTATTTCTTTGAGCAAAATTGTATAGTCTTTCACCAAGTATACAGATAAACATAAAAGATTTTCTATATGTTAGAGAATTGAGGGGGCATTGCCTGTGGCTCAGTGGGTAGGGCGCCAGCCCCATATACCAAGGGTGGCTGGTTTGAACCTGGCCCCGGCCAAATTGTAGCAACAACCAAAAATAGCCAGGCATTGTGGCGGGCACCTGTAGTCCCAGCTAATTGGGAGGCTGAGGCGAGAGAATCACCTAAGCCCAGGGGTTGGAGGTTGCTGTGAGCTGTGATGCCACAGCACTCTACCATGTGTTAGCCCTAAAAAAAAAAAAAAAAGAATTGAGGTTTCAGCAATGTATGAAGAATGCTATAAAAAAAAAAACCCTCCTTAAATGGTAGCGTCTGTGACTCAAGGAGTAGGGCCCTGGCCCCATATACTGGGGTGGTGGGTTCGAACTCAACCCAGCCAAAATTGCAAAAAAAAAAACCAACTCTATAATAGACAAAAATAACAAATCTTGTCATCCTTCCTGAGTGCTCTAGATCATCACTCCTGCAGGCACCTGATTTGTTTGGGTCTTATACAAGTACGATAAGGTGTTGTTGGAATAATACCGGTGACAATAACGAAAGTCTGGTAACATTTTCATGTATGTGTTAGCCCAGCCTGGTTTGGAGACAAGTCTGCAGAAAGGTTGACGGGAGAGTCAAAGAACATGCATTTAAGCAAATTGCAAGTGCAATAAAGTCATCATTGTGGCAGGCTCCACCTAATCTCTCCTTACAGCAATCTTACAGAAATTGAATGCAAGTGAAGACACATGACCCAGGCACGCCGGCAAAGCCCGAGTAACCAGCAGACTGTTCTCTCCTAGTAAAAGGAGAATAAATGTCAAACTTTTCATTTTTAACGTTCTCTCTCTTTCCACTTACACATGTACTCACACACACACACGTGTTTACCTATATTTGTATCTGTCTATATGTACACAGAGGGTTGTGTGTGTATTATATGTCTGTTTTTTTTTTTTAAATAATCTTTTTCCTTTTCTGCTCTCTCTTTTATTCTAAGGGATTAATGATGAAAACAAAAAAGTAAGAAGATGGTTTGACAATCTGGAACTAACTCCAACAGATATCCCTCCCCCCAAAATAGAGGGATTGCTCCAGTCCATTTCATCTCTGAACTAAAACATGAAATTTATAAGAATTGTTATGCAGTGCAGTTGTGTCATTGACTGCGTATAAATCAATGACACTCTGTTCCGCTTCCAAACAGTGTGATTTTTGTTGTAGTTTAAGGTCACTGGGAAGAAAAGTAGACATAGATTTTGGATAAAAATACACAGACCTGTTTTAAAGGTATGTCAGATTGTGTCAGCGTCATCATTTAAATTTTAAAAAGTTATTCTAATAATTTTTGATTGAAAACTTGATTTAAAATAGAGAGATGTTTTCTGAATGGGCCAAAGGATCATTTTTTATTGATAAAAAACACAATTGATATTAGAAACTTTATAGGGGCACAGTACTTACAAACATAAATGGAATAAAAAGAAATAATGTAACATAGGGTGATAAAAAAATCAAATAATTTGGTTAAGAAACTGGAAATAAAACACATGCATAAATGGACACCCTACAAAAAAACACGTTTTCTTAAGTGCTACCAAATTTTATAAAGCTTAATGTTAATCATAACTTTATAAAAGGTGAAAAGCTTAAAGCTATATATATTTTTTTCTTTTTTTTCTTTTTTTGAGACAGAGTCTTACTGTGTCACCCTCGATAGAGTGCCAAGGCGTCACAGCTCACCTCAACTTCAAACTCTTGGGCTTAAGCAATTTCTCTTGCCTAAGCCTCCCAAGTAGTTGGGACTACAGGGGCCCACCACAACGCCCGGCTATTTTTTGGTTGCAGTAGTCATTGTTATTTAGCAGGCCCAGGCTGGGCTCAAACGCTCCAGCCTTGGTTTGGAGGTTACGTGGCTGGTACCCTACTTACTGAGCTACAGGCACAGAGCCTTAAAGCTATATTTTTGATGACATAGTAAAACTGGAAATTAGGTATAAAAGTTTAAAGAAAAACAATAATGCTTTGAATTTGAACTATCAATTTCATATCCAAAACAACTATTTGTTTAAAGAAAAAATACAATTATATATTTTAAACATTAATTTTGGAAAATATATTTCCCTATTTTCCATTTAACTGGAAAAATGATGCATGTAACTTTATTCATTCATATGCAAATTTAAAAAACCTTTCCTCTAATACCCGCCATTGACCATGAACTATTTTAGCACTAGAGATAAAGTAAACACAACAAAGTCTCTGCCCTTAGGGAACTTCAGGGTGAAAGAAAAATTTTTTTAAAAGGGGGATAAATACACCGGACATGGTGGCATGTGCCCATAATCAGGCCCATAATCCAAGCACTCTGGGAGGTGAAGGCCTGTGGATTGCTTAAACTCAGGGGTTGAAGACCAGCCTGAGTAAAAGTCAGACCCGTTTCTACTATACTAAAAATATAAAAACTAGCCAGCCATAGTAGTTGGGCCAACTTGAAGTCCCAGCTGCTTGGGAGGCTGAGGAAAGAGGATTGCTCAACAAGAGTTTGAGGTTGCTGTGAGCTATTAATGCCATCACACTTTACCTAGGTGAAGGATGAAAACTCTGTCACAAAAAAAAAAAAAAAAAATCAAAAGATGAGGAAGACCCTTCATGGCAATTGCAGCAGCACCAAAAATAAAACTGGAATTTGATAAAGCAAAAAAGCTTTTTAGCTTAGCACAGCTAAGGGCACTATAGCCAAGAGACAGAGGGAATATAGTAAGTACGTCTGCATTTACAGATGTTGGAACATACATGGATATGCCGTACAGAAGATAGGATGCGTCTCTGGGTCATTAACGGTGTACTGAATACTATCTACAGAAAAAGGCTTTCTCCTCACATAGGGGAAAATGGTACTGAAATCAATAATTTACAGTGTATCATCACACGTAATTCTACATATTTCATAATTATACAGTTATACACACCATATATGGAGGAATTTTTAATTGAGAAAACTCTATACATTGACATTTGAAAATTGAAACCATTCTTCTAAAACTAGTTTTGTTTTTGTTTTTTGTAATTTCGGAGTATTACAGGGCTACAAAGTTTTGGTTACATGAATTGCTTTTGTACAGTGAGAGTCAAGGCCACAAGTGCACCTCTCATCTGGAGGGTGCGTCATACTATCATACCTGTTAGAGGGAATTTCTTTTCTCTCCTGCCTTTTTTCTTTTTCTAACATTGTTCTTGAAATTATTGAAGACGTTGTTCTCAAAATTACTTTTTCAGTTAAAATCTGCAAAAGGCTATTTCTTGTTTTGATGCATATAGAGTTAATAAATTCCTTACATGAAAGCTTAATATTTCATAATATAGATGCACTATACTTATTAATATGTCTCATCTATTATCATTTATTTCTGTGAAAACAGTTCCTCATAAGAGATTGTTGGATTGTGAAGTAATTTTGTTAGATACCTCAGGGTTTATTTTCCATAACAGTGTGACAATTCACCCTTCATTAGCAACACAGAAAGAGCTATTTATCCACGTTATTATCGGCACTGGATAGTGTCTTTTTAGATTATACAAATTTGATGGATTCAAAATTATCTCATTTCACTTTCCATAAGAAACTAAGAGATTTTTTTCCATATTTTATGTGATATTTTTCTGTGAATTTCTTGTTATTTTAGCCTATTTTTATATATGTTCTTAAATTTTAATTTTAACTTGCTTGTAATTTAGAAATACAAATGGTATGTTGCAAAAAATGGTGGCGGTCTATCTGCCCTTCTATTTCCTGCGCTCAAGAATAAATTACTTGTAACTCTTTTTGTTGACTTTTAAAAGATCTGTCCCACAACTATGAATAAAACTCTTACATTGTCACATTTTGATTTTCTAATTTGAGTTATTAAATCTTTTCCTACTATGATGAAATTTGAGTGTTTGGTTCTGTTTCTTTATACTCAGCCCTCATTCTACACCTGGATGCTTCTTCTCATCCTATCAAATTTATATAATTACTTATATAATTTCATGACTACATATTGTATATAATTATTGTTTGGATCAATAATCATTGCTTATTCTGTCTATGTCATAATCTTCACAGCTGAGCCATACCATGCATGTTGATAAGCCTTCTCTACACAACATTTTGTTCTCTTTAAATTTGTCTTATTTTCTCATTTCTTGTTTTTCTATGTACTTATTACTAATTTAACTGTAAATTCTTTCCAAGTAATATAAATATTCCCTCCATTTAGGTATCATCTTACGTTAGTATCCATCAATTTTATCACCTGGAAGGGGATTTGGGGGCTCTGTGAGAATCTCTAATTAGCTTGCTCATGAGATTGCTTCACAGCTATTGGCTTGAGATCTCTTCTCTCCAACCTTTTTAGAAGCATCATCCACCAGGTATATAATTCTGACCTCGTGTCTTACTTTTCTGTTACCGGAGCCACATTAAACGAGTAAAAAAGATACAGATGAAATTAATTTTGTTGACATTTTATTTATTCCAGGATGTCAAAAGTATCAACATTTCAACAATTTCTCCATCCACTGGCTCTCCTGTTTCTGGATTTAACTTCTCATTTTTTGGAAGCACATCTTTGTGTAGCTATTTTGATAACTTGCCTGTTATTTATTCTTTCACTTTCTTTGTGGTTTATCAGGTAGACCATTTTAAATGGAAATAATTTTTCCTTAGAATTTTCAAGGCATTTTTCCATCATCACTGTGGCAAATTGTGAAGCCAGGATGATTCTTTATACATTGTATAAACGCGTTTTCTCTCAACACTTGTGGGATTTTTCTTTGTCTTCTAAAATTTTATGCTGATGTCCTTCATTCCGGTAGCCTCTTTGGGGGTCATTTTAATCTGGAAACTCATGGACTTCGGGTTAGGGATATTTTCTTGAATTCCTTTCTTGGAGACTTCCCTTCCTTCTACTCTCTCCGTCTCTGTGACTCCCATTGTTCAAATCTTAGACTTCCTGGAAAGCATCTCTAATGTTCTCTATGTGTTTTTCCTAACTCTAAACCACGCAAATCATATTTTTAACTGCAAGAGCTCTTATTTGTTCATTGTATTTTCTTTTATTTCTCTTATTGCACTTACTTCCTTCATAGATAAAATATCTCTTTATTTTTCATTTTGTTTTTGAGACACAGTCTCACTCTGTTGTCCCGGGTAGAGTGGAGTGGTGTCATCATAGCTCACTGCAACCTCAAACTCCTGGGCTCAAGCGATTTTTCTGCCTCAACATCTCGCAAGTATTTTTTTTTGTTGTTGTTCCCCTGGGGATATTAATAATATGGTCTTGTTTAAAAAAAAAATGTTTCCTCCTTCTGAAATATTTTTTTCTTACAATTTGCTTTTTTGTCTGTGTTTCCTTGGTTCCTTCATTCATCTCAGATGATAACTTTAAATGTCGGAACATACTTAGCTTTAGGGGTGGGGTAAAAAAATGAATTAGAAGCAATGTATCTATGAGTGGGATAATTTTCCTAACTTCTTTATTGGGCAGTGCTTTGGTTGATATTTTTTTGTGTGGTTTACTCAAAAGAGAGTCCTTATATTTCCTCGAAAAGTGGAATAGGAGGTCTACAGGTCTGTACAGTTAGTATATATACTCACATTTAATTGTCTTGTTTTCTTTTGGATACACTTGTCCTCAATTACGTTGGGACCTCCATTCCAGTGTCTTCAAAAAAAAAAAAAACAACTTTTCCTGCAAAAACCCCTAATTTTTGGCCAGAATACGATACGGTCAGCCTTTCATAGCTAAAAGCGGGGAAGAAAATCTGAGAGAGGGGATGTCCAGCAGATTCTGAGATGGAATTTCTGTCCGTACTCTAGGTTTGGGCCCTAATTTTGCTGCCACTAAGATTGTACTAGGTGGTGACAATTTATGAGTTTTTTGTGTGTGTTTCACTAAATATAGTTGCTTATTCCTTTCTCAAGTACTGACTTAGAAGTCAGCTTTCTTATTCTGCTAAGCTACAGACTTTGCAGCTTGGAAAGACTGGGTGGTGTTGACTCCTCCATCATTTTGAGTTTACAGGCTAAGTTAACCAGTTTGCTGTAAGCATTCCAAATTGTATATAAAATCAACACATTATACCCTATAAATGCATTAATGTACATAGTTATGATTTAATAAAAAAAATGTTAAGAGAAAAAATGTATCATTCCTCACACAAGAAAAAAAATCACTTTGGTTTTGTTTCAACGGAGTTGAGAGAGTAAAACTAATGAGAACATTTTTTTTTTTTTTGAGACAGAGCCTCAAGTTGTCACCCTGGGTAGAGTGCTGTGACATCACAGCTCACAGCAACCTCCAACTCCTGGGCTCAAGCCATTCTCCTGCCTCAGCCTCCCAAGTAGCTGGGACTACAGGCACCCACCACAATGCCCAGCTATTTTTTGATTGCAGCCGTCATTGTTGTTTGGCAGGCCTGGGCTGGATTTGAATCCACCAGCTCAGGTGTATGTGGCTCGCGCTTTAGCTGCTTGAGCCACAGGTGCTGACCCTAATGAGAACTTTTTAATCAGACATATTTACTGGAGACTTAGAATTCAACCTTTTGACATGACTGGACCTTCTTACCTTAGAAGGACCATGAGCATTTTAGCTGAGGCCCTGATGCTATTTGTGTGGGGAGCCCATTTCTTCCCTTTGGAAAGTGTTCCTTTTCTTTTTGTAGCCAAGAAAGTCAACCCAAAGATTTTAAAATCATGTAAAATAGAGGAGGTCTTGGAGATAAGTCAGTGTAACAGCCTCATATTACACATGCAGAAATAGAAGCCAAGAAAATGTAAAAATCTTCCCAGAGTCATTAAATAATAATTAGCTAAGTAAATATTTAATCCTGTCCAGGTTTTCATGTACACGTTTCCCTTAGATTTTTTGTTTTGTAGTTTTTCTACCATGCTGCATTGAGGGCTGAAATATAATTTATTTGTTTGTATGTTTATTTGTTCATTACCTGTGTCCCTCCACCTCCATAGAAAAGTTTTATGAGGTCAAGAACTACCTCTTTGCACGGCCCTTTTCACTTAACCCAGCAGCTCTTATCTTCAGCACAAATAGGGGCATATAGCTGGACTCAACAGATATTTTAAAGAAGGTGGTGCATACAATCGCATGACCACTTTTTAGCCTGGAATGGCTGCATTTTGTCATATTGATCTACACTGAGTATGGAGTCATTCCTATACCTTGTGATCCATACATTGTTCTAATTCCCAACTCTTCCACAAATAAAACCTAATACAACAGTGATCAAGTGTTACTTTTACTGCAGACGCTATTGATAAATAACATTTATTCCTCTTTAAATCATTAAAAATATTTAACCATGCCAAGGATAATCATTGAAAAGTATGCTTTTGTAAAACGGAACACCTACCACATTATTTTCTTGAGAATCTAGAGTTATCGCAAACATATAAATGATACTATAATATTATTTTCTATGTCTTTTTCCACCTTCCCTTAAACACAATGAGAGAGGTAAATACATCTCCACTCTATCATTTCAGGGGAGAAAAAGCCTCTTAATCCAGAGGCATATTATTATAAGATTATATGAAATGTCTTTGTATTTTGTGTGTCAGCGAGAAATAGTGCTTTCATCAGTTACCAGACTGCATAGTTCAGGAAAGAGAATATTTTGAGAAGCACAAGGAATGTCCATTGCATATTTATTAAAATTAAAAGAATTTTAATTTGAGTGTCAGGGACATTCCATTTCCCATTCTTGCTGGCAGATGAAAGCGCACACATGAAATTTAAATGATGTACTAAGGAGAAAACAAAACCACTTTGCCTCTTCTGCTTGAATTTTGTTTCTTGGAAATTTTAAACTTTTTTAGCTAAGTGTTCCCTTTGCTCTTGAGGTGGAGAAAGAAAGATCTTAACATGATTTTTCCAAGCTTTCTCAGACCGGATTTAGCATTGGTGGGATTACTGAAGGCCAACAACTTCTTACATCCTATTTGGGAGGCACAAACTACTGAAATATTTAGCTATTGCGACCAGAGATAAATGAGCAGTCAGAACTGTCATAGGTCTTGATATAAAAGGAAATGCTGCCATGGCGTGAAGTTGGGAAGCCACAGGAGGGAGAGGGATGGTGAGAGGAAGCCGGAAAGGAGAGATACCTCATTACAATGAGGTTTGTAAAAACGCAAAAGATCATTAGAAACTAGATCATTAGGCCCATTTGTTGGCCTCATGAGAAAACTGAATCTTTAAGTTATTTTATTAAGTTTTAGGAGATTCTTATTACAAAATATTTCATCTTGCTCCTGAGAGCTTTCTGCACTTTTCCATACTACATCAACTATCCATACTTTATTGTCTTCTGGAGGGGCTCTCGTTCTTGAAATGCTCTGCACTAGATCCTCAGAGGTCCAGAACAAAGTTGTTACAGGGGCTCTGGGTTCAAACTATAGGATCTGTTGGGCTGTATGACTTTGAAAAAGATAGTGAACTTTTCTCAGACTAGTAAAGGGGAAAAAATGAAAATGTATTTACTTCAAAGGGTTGTGATGCTGATTAAAAATACTTACAAGTGTGCTGACAGGTGTAGAAGGCACAGAATACCTACTGCCTATCATCAGGCAGCGCCTGTGGCTCAAAGAAGTAGGGCGCCGGCCCCATATGCTGGAGGTGGCAGGTTCAAACCCAGCCCCAGCCAAAAACTGAAAAAAAAAAAAAAAAAAAAAAACCCTACTGCCTATCTTGATTTCTCAGTAAATCTAGTATCCAGATTCTCTCTGCATGGTAATCTATGTTAACTTTCTTCTTGAACCCTGTTTTATAGCAAATGCAGGGTTTCCAAAATTTCTTAAGAAACCCAAAGATTTCTTGTTTTCTCATTAGCTCATGTCATTTTCTATTCCTTACTTAAACTTCCTCTTCCTCAGTTGCTATCTTGCTAAAATTGGTCCTAGCATAAATGTCACCTCTTTAAATAAGACGGCCCTTTTTTCACAAGATGAATACTTCTCTTTGAGTGGAATCTACTATAATACTTCAGTATGTCATTTATCACACTTTGCTTTTCAAACTCTGCGTTATAAGGGGTGTTTCTTAAACGGTGCTTTGTGGATCCTGGGTGCCTGTAGACATATTCTCAATTTCTATGAGAATTCATGGATGTTGCATTCTCCTCTTGCTGAAAATCTTAAAATAACACACGCACATATATATGCATATTCTGGGTCACCTGTATAACAACCTTGTGATTGAGTATTGGCAAACATTTCATTTCCCATAATTGTCATTGTGTTTACAATGACCCACCATTTCACATAGGGAAGAGTCCTGGGTGGAAGTGAAGACTCCATGCATCCTGAAGTATGATCTTCCTGAGCAATCCATGCTCCCGCCACACTCACCCACACTGCAGAATGATGTCTGGGGGGCGGTTTCCATCTTTCATACACTAATTATCCACACTTCATTGGCAATAAATGTAATAGTAAATATGCAAAGAATGGAAATAATTTCTCCTTTGATGTTATAGCTTGCACTTTTATACCGATTAGCCCATCAAAATAAAGAACCATTTCATTGTTAATAAGAAAATGAAGAGATGTGATAATGATAGCTTAGCATAGCCAGATTTGGAAGATTCAATTCAAAAACGAGTTCTATACGAAAGCATAAAAGTGTGTTTCTATTACTGAATGCAACATAAGCAAATTAGTTTCAATAAATTCTACATATATGTGTACATACACATATATACATGTATATCTCATACAAGTAATCCATAACATTAATCTAACATTTTCAAATTTAATGTTATTGGTTTGCAGTTGCTCCATTAATTTTACATTTATTCTTTCATTCAACAATGATTTATTGTCTTGCTGTGTACAAATCACTCATCTAGTTACTATAAATATAAGACTGAACAGACAGATATGTTTTCTCTCATGGATTTTTTATTAAAATGAAAGAGGCAGACTGTTATCAAATGAACATATAAACTGCACAGGGTATAAGATTCTGATCAATTATTAGGAGGAATATTAAAATAGCAAAGGGTATCAAGGAGGAGGTAAAATGTCATTGAAGTTCTGAAAAAAGTGTATAACTTTTTATGTAAAAAACCAGGGGGAGAACATTTCTGGCAGAGGGAAATAGCAGGTACAGATACCTTACGGAAGAGAGTGCCAGTCTCAGCGCCTGTAGCTCAGCGGTTAAGGCGCCGGCCACATACACCTAGGCAGGCGGGTTCAAACCCAGCCCGGGCCTGCCAAACAACAATGACAACTGCAACAATAAAAAAAAATAGCTGGGCATTGTGGTGGCACCTGTAGCCCCAGCTTCTTGGGAGGCTGGGGCACAAGAATCCCTTAAGCCCAAGAATTGGAGGTTGCTGTGAGCTGTGACGCCAGGGCCCTCTACCGAGGGTGACATAGTGAGACTCTGTCTCAAAAAAAAAAAAAAGAGCATGCGGATTTTGTTGAAGAGCAATCAGTTCCAAATTGCCAGAGCAGTCTAAATAAGGGACAGAATAAACCGAAATCAAGTTAGACAGGTGAAAGCCTGGGCTACACTCATAGGAAAGGGCTTGGGCTTTTCTTCTGGGTCCAAGGGGAGTCATTGGACAGATTGCAGAGTGGAAATGGTGTGATCTGATTTATATTCAACCAGGATTCCTCTGACTGCTGTGTTTACAGTGGACATAAAGGAAGACAAATGCAGAGGCTGCTCCAGGTGGGAAGTGTCAATTACCTGAACTAAGAGGAGGGTGGTGGGAGCCGTGAGCAAAGCTTGCATTCTGGATCTGTTTTGAACATAAAGCCTGCAGGATTCACTGATGGGTTAGAGGTGGAGAGTGAGAGAGAGAAGGAAGTGAAGGGTGACATTATTATTTTCGACTTGAATTATTGGAAGAATGCAGTTGCCATTAACGTCAATGGTAAAAACCTCCTGAAAGGTTAGGTTTGGAAATATAGTGGAATAGTTGGAGATCAGCTTTGCAAATAGTGAGTTTAAGAAAACTGTTTAATATCCTGAGAAAATGTTTTTGAGTGTGAGGGCTGCTCATAGTAATAAGGATAAAAGTTAAACTTTTTGTATTTAATAACACTGTGAGTATCATAATTTAAATCACCAATTGGTGTCCACCACAATTTTCCTCCTGTAAAAGAGCTCTATTCAGGGCGGCACCTGTGGCTCAGTGAATAGGGTGCCGGCTTCATATACTGAGGGTGGTGGGTTCAAACCAGGCCCCAGCCAAACTGTTACAAAAATAGCCAGGCACTGTGGTGGGTACCTGTAGTCCCAGCTACTCTGAATTAGGCAAGAGAATTGCCTAAGCCCAGGAGTTGGAGATTGCTGTGAGCTGTGTGATGCCACCGCACTCTACCAAGGGCGATAAAGTGAGACTCTGTCTCTACAAAAAAAAAAAAAATCTCTTTTCATCACTTGGTTGTAAAAAATGCTCTTACAGGAGATAAGAGCTCAAAATACTTTGAAGTCAGACAAACTAAGACTTGAGTCCTAATACGATCATTTTCTAGATATGTGACTTTATATGGTTTATTTTCTTTGTGATTCTGTTAGGCATTTCAAAAACTGAGTATAGACACACCTACATCCAGAGGTTGTGGAAATGAAATAAGACGATGGCAATAAAATATATAATTCAATGTCTTGTCTGGCACTTAATTGGGATCCAAGAAAAATGTTACTTCTCATTCCTAAAAGCATCTCGATTTGCTATGAAAAAAAGTGACAGAATTTGACTGGGAAACTCAACAGGGTTGACTCAATGAAGAATGTGAGTTATAAGAATGAAGATACAATAGTTCTATAAAAAATCATTTTGAAATAAATAACATCTAAGGCAAATATTTGAAGTGGAGGTCCAGTAATGAATCAAGGGGCATGAATCAAAGCCAAATATTTGGGTATGGTGTGGCAGCCAAAGGAGGGTTTTGCTAAATAGATAAAAGCAGACTGTGCACTTGGAAGGATATGTCATGCTTGATGGTGATAAGGAAGGAGAAAGAGATGATGGTTATCATGCAGGAAATTTTTACATTTTAGCATTCAGCGGCTTTTTTTTTTTTTATTGTTTGGGATTCATTGAGGGTATTAAGAATTAGGTTATACTGATTGCAGTTGTTAGGTAAAGTCCCTCTTGTAAAAGGGACTTTTTAAGTGGCTTTTTAAAAAGAATAGTCATAGGTAGTTTCTTATGAAATCTTTACAATATAGTTTGTTTCCCTATTTATTGAAACAATACAAATTCAGGTCTTCTAAGGTTAGCAACTTTTTCTGTAAGTTCATGGGATTGATTCATTCCGAGAAAATTTTCTTTCCTCTTAATTTTTTTATTAAATCATTACTGTGTCCATTAATGCATTTATGGGGTTTAAACAAACTATATGCATACAATTTGAACAAACATACACACGTTTATATATTACATATGCGTATACTTACACAGGTATATGTCTATACACAGAGTGGTTGCTGTCATTTTTAAAGGGTTTATAGTCAAGATAGGCTTGAGTGACAGGACAGAGATGGAGCTGCCATGCTTGGTAAAGGATCTAAAGGCAGGTTCTCAGCTTCTTGTCGGGGCAAACTGAACACTGTTTCAAGAACTGTGAAAGAGAAAATTCCTGCCTGTCTTCGTATTCTTCATTTTTGGGGACAGGGTGGGACCTCGGCAGTTGACTTCCATCAGAGGAGACCTGGGCAGTGGTGAGGCTTGAGAACGCGTCACCTTCATTCACGTGGCTCTCAGAAGACACCCTGCAGAGTGGCACTGAAACAGCACATGGCTCTTAGTCGGTGTCCTACTCTCCGGGGTCTCCTAATTACCTCTCCACATCAATGACATCCTCAATTCACTTCTGATGGGTTGGTCTCCGTCCTGCTGTGGTTTCTCAGCAGTTCATCAAATAAAAATGTCAGCATGCTCTTTGGAGGATGGTAGACAAAGAAGTCAGCTAAATCCCAAGACAAATAATGTCGCTGGACATTACACAAAGAAATAGTGCTGGGGTCCTGAAGAGTGTCATATGCACGACAATCTTGTTTGTTTGTTTAGCTATACATTCAATTTTCTTAGTAAGGGGCTATTCAAATTATTGGTACGCATATCTATTTTACATTGGGTATGTTGTAACACTTTGTAAGTTTTGTGGAGTTGATACATTTTGTCTAAGCTGTCAACTTTTCACATGTCAAATTGTTTTTAGTGCGCCGTTATTGCCTCTTCGATGTCTACCGGATTCACATGTATAGCTTCTGTTTATTACTGGTATTTTTAATCTGAGTCTTCTTTCCTTTTTTCTTTGTCCGTCTTCCTAGAGGCTTGTCACTTTTATCACTGCTGTCCTAGAAAAAGGTTTTGGTTTTCTTGACTTTTCTATTGTATTTCTATTTTTAATTTCATTCATTTCTGCTCTTTAGTATGTTTTTTCTTCTTCATGTTTTTGGTTTATTTTGCTTTTTTCCTCAGTTTTTAAGGTGGGAGCCTAGATTATTGAGTTAAAGTTTTTCCATTTTTCTGTCATGTATCTTTAGTTCTCTAAAGTTTCTTCTTGGTGCTATGGTGCAATGGTGTCTCAGAAACCCCATTCTGTATTTTCTTATATCTGTTTAAACTTCTTGATTGGGGTGGTGCCTGTGGCTTAATGAGTAGGGCACCAGCCCCATGTACCGGAGGTGGTGGGTTTAAGCCTGTCCCCGGCCAAAAACTGCAAAACAAAAAAATAAATAAATAAACTTCTTGATTGATGTTTATGACTTATTTAGAAATGTGCCCTTAAGTGTCCACATATTTCAAGATTATCCTGTTTCAACCTACCATTGTATTCTAGTGTTTTATTTGTTTTTCATTCAAATTTAATTTTTTTTTTTTTTGAGATAGAGTCTCACTATGTCATCCTTGGTAGAGTACCGCGGTGTCACAGCTCACAGCAACATCAAATTCTTGGGCTTGAGCAATTCTCTTGCCTCAGCCTCCCAAATAGCTGAGACTACAGGCTCCTGCCACAATGCCTGGCTATTTTTTGATTATAGTTGTCATTGTTGTTTGGCAGACCAGGGCTGGATTCAAACCCACCAGCTCTGGTGTATGTGGCTGGCGCCCTACCAGCTGAGGCCGAGCCCAAGTTTAATTTATGTTTAATACAAATTTGGGATTTTAATTCAAATTTTAATTCAGATAGCCATTTCAACATCTTTATCCTCTCCTTTTCAGATTGCGATGACACAAATGTTAAATCTTTTTACATACTCCCGTGTGTGTCTCAGCCTCTGCTCATTTTATCTTATTTATTTTGTTTTAAGTCTATTTCTTCTGTTATTCAGATTGCATAAATTCTATTATTCCGTCTTCAAATTCACTAACTCATTCTTCTATCCCTTCCATTTTGCTATCTGGTCTATCCATTGGATTTTTATTTTGGCTATACTATTTTCAAGTTCTAAAATTTCATTTGATTCACCCTTCTATCTTTTATTTCTTTGCTGAAACTTTCTATCTTTACATTTGTTGCAAGCATGTTCAAAACTGCTCCCTGAGAAAGCTGTGCTTTTTTATGGCTGCTTTAAAATCATCTTCAGTTAATTTTAATTTCTGTGCCATGTCTGGTTTGACAACTATTGGTTGTCTTTTCTTACGCATTTTGGAATCTTTCTGGGTTTTTCTAGGATAGTTTTTTATTTTTTTATTGAAACCTGAATATTTTATTATTATTATTATTATAATAAGACTTCAACCTTACCTAAATCCTCTATTTAACATGTCTCCTCTGACACAGTCCTGTAGGAAAGGGAGTGCTGGCTGTATCCTGGCAGGTGGAGATGGAATGACAAGTTATCATGTCTGCTTCCATGGAAATCCAGGGGGGAGGGCTACCCATTTTTGCTGGATTGAATGTGAACTCAGGTGTCCCACGTGGCCTTTGCTGACACTGCTGGATGAGGGATGCAGGGACCTCAGGACTGCTCCTCAGGTATCTTACCCTGACACAACTGGGAGGGTGCTATTTGCTTATCTGCTTTATGGGTTGTTAACTTCTCCAGCTTTTTTTTTTTTTTTAAGAAAAGAAAACACAAGAAATTCACCTACATGCCATTCTTTCCGTACCAACTTCACTAGCTGGTCTCTCTTCTTCCCCTTTTAGAGTATCTTTTTATATATATATTTTAATAAAGGTTTCATTTGCACTTTTGATAATTTTTAATCAATGTTTTCTATTCTTAAAAAGAAGAATAGAACAAAGAAAACCTATTATGTCTTTCTGCAAGGGGAAGTCCTCCATAAATTATTATTCTAGTCATTTTATTCATTCAATGAATACTTATTGGGTATCTGCTGAGTGCCAGTGATAAAAAATGATAGCTCTGCTTCCTACATTCAAGGGGATTAGATCCTAGTGAGGAAGATAGAAGGTAAACAAATACAAAATTATTAGTTAATTACAATTGAACCAAATTTTATCATACAGAGTAGCATATAAGCAAATATAGAAATCTTTACTTGGTTTTATACAATGTTTTAATGCAATACTTTATACATGCATTAGTTGTAAATAATGTTATGTATGATATTCCAAAAAGGAACATAGTTTTTTTTTCTTACTCAATAGGAATAGAAGACTAGCATAAATCTGTTAAATAAACACAAAATAAACATAATAGAATTTTAACTATTGTCTAATATAATAATGCTCTTGAATGTTCAATCACAAACCTGGCAGTGGAGGATATTTCTGACTAGTATACCCTTGTGCTTCTGTGGTTACTGTAATGAATGACTCCCCCACCCCCCGTCAGATTATCTCTTATTGTCACAAATAAGACAGAATTCAGAATTCTAGGTTAAGTGAATCTGGGTTATACTCCCCAAACATCTGCAGGTCTTGTATGCTTGAAACTATAAAGCACTAACCCAAAAAAATCAAAGATACATAAGAAATGGAGAGACATGCACATTATTTATGGATCCGGAGACTCACATAGCAAAGATGCCAATTCTACCAATGTGATATACATGCCCAGTACAGTTCCTATCAAATTCACAGCGAGATTTTTTTCGTGGACATAGACAAGATTATTCTACAATTTATATCAAAAGGCAGAGGAATTGGACTGGCTGACCAGGTACGAAAAAGATGAAGGAAGTGGGAGAAATTGCTCTATCCACTTTCAGGATTTATTTTTTATAGCTAGTGAACAAGCTCAGGTAATTTCGTCTCTGTATATGACTCCTTGTTGTAAAGGTTATTTTGCATTAAAGGCTGTTAGAGATTAACGTGTTTTCTGGTATTGGTTAAACATATAGATTAAAGGAATAGAATAGACTTGAGAGAGAAATTCAAATATATATGCCTTATTGTCTTTTGCCAAAGGTACACAATTACATGACAAAGGAAAGATAGCCTTTTCAAAAAATGATGCTAGAACCCATATTTTATCCTTAGGCAAAATGTGAACCATGACCAAGATTTCACAATTTATACAAAAATTAACTCAACATGCATCACTATAAAGTGCAAAATATGGAATGTTTAGGGAAAAAAACGTGAGGACATCTTTGGGCTCTACAGCTAGGCAAAAACTCAATACCAAACATCCATGAAAAGGCAAAATTAAATGCCTACCTTTATTCTCATTTACATACCATATTTCTTCCCATCCTAAGGTCTTTCCTGGGTTATTTCCTCCGCTTGGAAGACTGCTTTTACTCCCCTTCACTTAGTTACTGTGCGTTCTTCAGATCTCAACTCAAACATTGTCACTTTCCAGGGACAACATCCCAGTTCAGATCAAAACCCATGGTAAAGGTACACAGAGCTCTGAAAATACATTCTTTGTAGTTCTTTAAAAAGTTGTCATTTTCAACCAAGACATGAAGTTATTGTGAATTTAGAGGTCTGGCTACTTCACTCCCCAGAATAGTGCCTGGCATATCATAAAGACTCAATAATTTGTTGACTGAATAAATAAAAATAGAGAAAGGAAGCCTTGAGAGTGGCGGTGGTGGGGCAAGGGGCAATGTTTGGAGATGAACATGACTTTCCAGAAAGAGAAATCCTCCCGGGCAAGAGTCTGAAGCCAAGAAGACATGGTTTGTTAGGTGACCTAAAAAAAGTATCAGGTAGGTGAAGCACAGACTCTCTGAAAGTTAGCAGGGGCCCAGATACAAAAGACTTCATAAAATGTTCAGACTCTTCCTTGAACTTATGAAGGATTTGTTTCCATTTATTACATAGGGTACAGGAATAATAATGGCATTACTATTTTTGTAAAGCTCACTCGGGTTGTAATATGGAAAATAAATGGGGCAGAATATCTGGGCTGGGGAGCCTCAGTTGATGATTATTGCAAAAGTTCAAGTGGAAGACACAATGAATTTAGCTATAAAGTGCTTTGTTAATTTAGCAAGAGGAATAACAGGAATTGGTGGTTGGTTGGAAAGTAAGATGGAGAAACCACCCCGGCAGTTAGCGTGGGCTCTACAAGGATGGTGCTGTACTCCACGTAAATACAAAATGCAGGGAGATGAGCAGATTTGGAGAGAAAGGTGGTAAGTTTGGTTTCAAAGCTTGCAAGGTTGTCTTGGGAGCTTGGGAGCTACTGAGTGAAGTTGCCATGCAGGTAATTAGAGGTCTGAGTCTCGTGGTTCAGAGACAGCTATAAACTTTATGGGATAGGTAAAGTTCTCTGTGAGGCATAACCTAAACCAAAAATTTGGATGCAAATAGTTTATTAAGAAAATGGGAGAAACAGAACAGGGAAAGGAAAGAAGAGAAGCCCTAGAATATTTTCATACCTGCAGCCTCCGCCTCTGCACAGCATAAATTACACCTAAGAGTTCATTCCAGTGGAAGGAAAAGAGCTGTGTTTAATATTCCAGAGTGTAGGGGAAAAAAGCACAAAAACCTCCAGGTACTTCTGGTGCTCTATATGGGTGAGGGAATTCCAGTGCCCAAGAACAATCTTCTAAAAGTCATAGGCATGAGTTGTTAACAGCAGGAGCTAGAGGAGGGACACCCAGATCTCAAGAGGATCCCAGTGGGGCACAGTATTATTATGTAGCATATTTGGGGGGATCAGCAAGGAGAACTGAAGCCACAGACAAGGACAGGACTTCCCAGAGAGAATATCTTGAATGGGGAAGAGAGCAGAGCTTAGGAAGGAGAGATGAAGTGGAATCAGCAAAGAGAACAGAAAAAAGAAAGTGCCTGGTTCTGAACTCAGGATTCCTAAAATGATTTTAAAGGTAGAATTTCCCAACTCTAAGCATAAAGATAGTAAAGTGTGGTGAGTACTCATTTGATCAAATTCTACCTAGAACACCAGGTGGCTTTCAATCTTAAACAATTTACCAGTGATCTCCGTGTGTTCAATAATAAAATAAATTGGTTGATCATGTCTCTAAAATTCTATATTGTCCAAACCCAAGACTGGCTAGAGGCATTCTAGGTGAAGATGAAAATAAAAGAGTTGACACTGTAGATGCGATTAATTAAATAGTTCCTTGATTCGATTAGTATTTATTGGGCACCTGCTCTTTGCTAGAACTACACAGAGTTGAAATCAGGATCTTGAAGAGATACTTGCACTCCTATATTTTCTGCAGAATTATTCACAGTAACCAAGAAACAATGCCAATATGCATTGATGAATGAATGGTACTGTGGTTTGAATATTTGCACGTGCCAAAAATCATACTCAAACTTAATCCCCAACAAGGCAGTATCACAACCTGGGGTGTTAAAAGGCTATTAGGCCATGAGTGCTTAATAGGTTAGGGGATTAATGGCTTATCATGGGAGTGAGACTGGAAGCTTTCTAAGAAGCAGAGGGGACACCTGAGCTAGGATGCTTCACCTTGTCATCAGGTGTTTCCCTGCACCATCTGGGCTCTGCAGAGTGTCACATCGGTATGAAGGTTCTCACCACATGCAGCCCTACAACCTTGGACTTCTCAACCTCTATATGTGTAAGAAGTAAATTCTTTTTCTTCATAAATTATCCCATTTCAGGCAAATTGATCAAGGAAACGTGATGGACATATACACACCATCACACCATAGTGGGGTGTGTGTGTGTGTGTATACGATGGAATGAATGTTATTCAGCCATAAAAAAAGAACATCACATCATATCCTACAGTATGGGTGACTCTTGAAGACATTATGCCATATGACATAAGCCAGTCCCAGAAGAACAAATTCTTCATGATTTCACTTACATGAATTATCTGGGGAGTTTCTATTTCTTGGGTATAGAGTTCATCACGTGAGGTGTAGAAGTTCTATAGATATGCTGTACAAGTTGCGCTTGTAATTAACAATACTGAATTACATGCTTAAACCCCAGTGGCCAGGGGTGCCCTGTGGGGAGGCAGCTAAATGTTCATTTTCCTTGAATCCTGGTACATCTTCAGGCTCCACAGCAGCTCTGTGACAATGTGCCTAACCAGAGTTGGACGCCTGGATGTTGCTGGAGACTGAACTAGTGTCTGGTTCAAACTCATGGATTGCAACTTCTTTTATGCATTATATTTCCTCCTTGCTTTTCTCCACTTCATATACATCTTCCCTTGACTATGATTCCTGTTACCGATAGGTCCAGCATTGGATACAACCGTACCATGGGCTGCTTACCATTGTGGAAGATGTTGAAGCTGATTTATATAAAGTGTAAATGGGAAAGTCTGCATTCTTCCCACATTCTTAGTTGGCTAGTGATTCTCTTTTGTAGTAGTGGGAGTTCATGAGAATAAATTCATTGTATCTTGTAGATTTTTTTCTTCAAACTTAATGGGACTAGGTTTAATAATCTCTCTTGGTTTCCAACCTACTGAGTATGAAATAGCTTGAAGATATCTGGGTTTGAATGATAAAGTCCCTAAATTATAAACAAAACATCATCTAGGAGATTCTGTATCAGACTTTAAGAATGAACGAGATAGTATCATTTTTGGTATAAATGGTTGAAATACAATTATTTGGAAATCTTATATTTGAAATATTCTAATAAGTCATTTTTTTCCTTGCAGAATATACTACTTTCCAACAATGTGGTAATATTGAAATACAGTGTGCAATCTGTTTGAATTTATGGTGATACATATTTCATTGTAGATTAATTCCAGAACATTTTCAAATTTCTTTTTTTTTTTTTTTGTGATTTTTTTGGCCGGGGCTGGGTTTGAACCCGCCACCTCCGGCATATGGGACCGGCGCCCTACTCCTTGAGGCACAGGTGCCGCCCATTTTCAAATTTCTTATTCTTCTCTTTCTAGCTCCTTTGAAATGTTTGAAAAGTTATACATAGATGTTGGACTAAGTAGAGCTTACAGTAGGTTTATACTAGTTTATTTACCAATTGTGTGGCAGTGAGCAAGATACTTAATCTCTCCCATCATTACCAACATCCTCCATCAAATGAGGATAATACTAGTCAGCAAATATAGTTGTGAGAATTAAGCAAAATAATACATGAAGAATCCATGGGACAAAGCTGATGTTTATTCATGCTGGTCTCTCCTCTTTGCTTTCTTCTACAATAATCAGAAATCTAAGAAAACTATTGCACCATTACTTCTTCTAAGATGGTAGCCAATTTCCATTTTGTGTAATATTTTGCCACGAGAAACACGTAAAATATTTAACTCGTTACCTGCCCCCCCCTTTTTTGTCAGAGGTCAGGCTTTAATGAGATGGATTACTTCAGAGCCCAGAGCATATTTTTACAGTGACTGTGTAGTTGTCAAAACCTTCACAGTAACAGAGAAACTATGGACTATTCTTAGCTGGGGAATGGCTGGGGAACAAAACGATAGTTGAGCCCATGGCAAGTGTTTTTTATAAGTTCTCATGAACTTGTCATTACCTGATTTTCAGGGATATAAAAACACAAAATTAATTTCCTAAAGGAGAATGGAGCTTTATATTGCTTTTTATAAGATATTGTCATGGACAGATATATGAGGTTAATTTTGGGAAGCATGAAAGATAACGTGAGAAAGTTAGGTTGGGATTGTCTTGGGGATGCTAGGCAAAGCAGGAGGACAATTTGTGAAGCATTCATTGGGAATAGTCTCCAAGCCAGGTCATGGTCAAGATAAATATTGCCAAGACAGTTAATATTGGACTCAGCAGATCTATACTCATAGAATTTATATTTTGTAGGTAAATAAGAGAAGGATACCATTTGCTGTGTAGCAACATGAGAATCAACTTGGAAATCTATAGGCTTGCATTCTAGGGTCAACTCTGCTTCAAGTCTCTTCAACTTCTTGAATTTAATCTCTTCTAACTATAGACTAAGCATGCTGGTGTTCCAGTTTCGGAAGTGGGGTATAATTCTAACCAACTTCTAGGTTTAGGGACATCTAGAAAGAGATGGAATTAAGGTTAAGATTGATCTAAAATGATTCCATGATTAAATCTGGGGATGATCTTCAGCTGCTTGACATCTTCCACTCTTAAAGAATGGTTTCAATTTCTCTGTACACTAATCTCCTTTTTCTTTTAACTTGAACGTGGCTGTAGCCTCTATACCTTTAACTAAGTATGAAGATGATGGGGTTCTAAGTGACCAGTATGAAGAATTGATACACTTGACCTGGAGAAAACAGCCAACTTTCCATAGTGACCCTACTAAATAACTTTTATTTTTTTTGATAGTTTGATAAATATGAATTGTGTGAATAATTTTTAGGGAATAAAGATATAAGAAACATTTGGACTTTGTGAAAATGAAATAGACATGTATTCCTATGCAATTTTTCTGCCTTTACATTTCTCAATATTCTGAGGCATAGCTCCAAAACTACTTTTGGAAGTAAGATCAATTGTGTATGTATACGTGTGTGTATGTGTAGTGTGGGTGTATTTGCTTGGGAGTGGGAAATGTCTTATAAAACCATTTCAAATGCTTTTAGATAGAATTAACAACTGGTTCATTTGCTTTCATAGCAATTACAGAATTATTAGCTGGACCATTAGTTTATACATTGCATGATTATGTACCATATTCCTAAGTGAGAAGGATTAGTTATAAAAGAAAATTTTTTGAGGGCTTTTGCTTGGGAAATTAATTTATAAAATAGCATGTATTCTTTTTTCTACTTATACTATTTACTTATCCAGCTGGTTTGCCAGTAAATTTTAAAATGATCTACTGATGCTATGTTCTATGAGAAAAATGCCCTGCAAATTATGGATTCTTGTCGAGATTTTTTTTTCCCCCTTTGAGGCATAACATGGCTTGTTATAATAAAGCCTGTGTGATAGATTTTTAGGATGACACTTTATTTTCTAGACTGGAACTCTTTTAAAAATATCTTTGGCATTAGGTCGTCTAGCTATAAATGTAATATTTCAGTAGTTTTTTTTTTCCTTTAAAGAGTGCAAAGTTCTTATAAGATGAATAAATTGATTTACACACATGGCAGCAGGTAAAAATGAAATGGAAAAGAAGATACAATCAGCTTTCATTTCTGGTTGCTTGAATTTAACCATTGAAAATCTAACATGTAAGGGGAAATGTGGACCCCTGCATTTGTATGTGTCTTTTATCCAGTGATACAGAAGAACTTGACGCACTCCTTGAAAGAATGCCCATTTTTCTTATTTTTATTTGGGATAACTGTCTGTGTGGTTGTTTTAGAATTATCTTCTGCCACGCTAAAAGTACAGTAAGTGGATAGGGTAGGGGGATGAAATTAGAAAGGCTTTTCAGATTGGCAGGATGTAATTGCTTACTTGAAATTTACCCAGGACACTTGCTGTTGACACATTCAGATGGTGTAAAGGATCTTTAATTACCCAAAGCAACTAGTTTGTGGTTTCACATCTCAGCCGAAAGAAAGCAATTCCTGGAGCAAGGCTTTGTAAACACCACGCAGTTCTGAGCATTCTTTCTGATCAAAGGAAACCAGGGTTACTTCTTATTAGAGAGGTTCACTGCAATCATGCTCGGTTATTTCTTAGGGCAAAAGTTCCCGGATAATTTGTGGAGAGTAGCTAATTTTCCTTTCTTGGAGGCAGTGTGTAATAAAGTAAAGACAATGCGCTTTGAAATAAGGCTGTGATTGTTGAAATCCCTCCTCTACCACTCACCAACTCTGGCCTTGGGCAAATTATTTAATTTTCCCTTATCTGTTACCTCAAATGGGAAATGATATGAATATGAGGGAGTAATTAGGGGGCCTGAGTAAGCTAACCCATGTAAAATCTACCACTGCCATTGTCACATCATCAGGACTGAGCAAATGTCAGTTCCTGCCTGCAAAGCACAGTGGTGTGTGGCAGCGATCTCCTGAAGGAAGTATCTTTATATGGACAAAGGGGGAGCATTACTCAGGCAAGGGCTTCCTACCAGGTGAGTTATATGGAAAACCACGGACCGGGCCCGAGTATGTTGCTCTAGCTATAGGGAAAGGAATGTTCCCTGCCTTGCTCTTTCTTACCTTCCTGGCTTTGGGTAAATTGCTTAAACTCTCCAGTAATTAGTTGTTTCACCAGGCAGTCAAAGCAATGATATTTTCCCGGCCTACCTCCTAGGGATGTGTGAAACAAACAGGTGTGTGAGAGCATTTTCTGGGCTACAGAGTGCAATCAGCCCTTAAGACTATGTTTTCAATCCTTGGAAGAAAGGGGATGAATCCATTCCTTCATATAAATGAATATATTGATTGCTTTACTATAGGCCCATTGTTGGGCTAGGAACCTGTGAACAAACCAGCAATGACATACTTCTTAATCTTACAGAGTGAAGGGTGACTTTTTGAATCCCTTGTGAAATTGACATATGGTAGATATTGATTTATTATTTTTCATAACTGGATTGGATTGAAACCTATCTGACAAGAGTCTGAGCTCTACTGATTAGATCACCTGTCAGACATTTTCTGGGACAAACTGGCTGAGTAAACCTCATGACTTGTCAAGCATGTCATGCAATTTACATATTCAGGTGTGACTGTCAATTAATGGGGTTTGAATTCCAATAGCACGCCTTTTTTCCTTCACTATTTAATTTACTTTAGGTACCTTTCAACAGATTGGTTTCTTTGATAGCAGAAGTAAGTCCTCTTAGTTTGTTGTTAGTCTTTGACTCATTTTTATACTCATATATTTATTACAATCCTTTACGAAAACATAATTTTTATTGTTAGAAACAGGAATAAAATGAGAGATGGACACTAAAATAGGATTGTCTCATGAAAACCTAGGTTTATCCAGGTTTATCCTCTTTGGATGGGCCATAGGGCATGTGAACACAGCGCCATTTAAACTGATGAGTCAGTCTTACCTCACTGGATAAGAAAAGCAGCAGGCAAATTTATGCTGCAAGGTGATTACTAGTATCACTATTATTCAACAATGTCCACTTCAAAAACCATATTCATAAATGAAAAAAGCTCATACATCTACCCGGACCTTTGCCCTTGTGCTAATAGGACTTTTAACCAGAAGAAGGGCCCTGATTCTTACACTAAAAACATCTGAAGTGGGTGATTCAGTGGCAAATAAAGAACAGACCAAAAGATGCCATTCTCTTAGCTTCCCTACCTCCTACGCCACATGTGTGTCTAGTTGGCTGTGCAATGACAACAACTAACACCGGAGTTCCCCTGTTGCTCCTGGAGTGTAACCAGTCAGCTGCAACTGCAGAAACTATTGGATCATTTACTTCGCCTGAACAGGGTCAGGGCCATGGTGAGCCATGGCTTTCCAGTTCTGCAGGAACTATGGGGTGTGTCCACACAAAGCACTTTAGAAGACCCTGGAGTCAGGGACAGAAGCGATTTTCCTGCACCTTGAGAGCACTGAGCTTGGAGTGCCTTTTTTTTTTTTATTGCCCTGGGGAAGTTGTGGCAATGGCAGGAATCACAATCTGAGGGTGCAGAAAGACTGATATTCTGTGAAGTCCATCACAGCTGGAACTCGCATTACCTGAGATAAACAGCATCACCATGGTGACAGGTATCTTTTTGAGTTAAAAGTAAGAAATCTCCTATTTAAGTGACAGGTAATTAGAATGGTTATCTTTGCTTTAGAGAAAACCCATGAAAAGGAAAAGATAGCCTCAAGAGTCTGAAGGGGAAAAGAGAGGAAACACACTAAAGTCAATACCTCATCTCCTAAAGCAGTGCCACAGCTAGAAAGAGCCTTGTGCTGCGGCAGAGAGAACCTTCTAGACACCACAATATGTAGAGTACACCAGAATGGACAAGGTCATGTGCAATCTGATCTGTTCATTTATTTAGTCATTGAAATGTTGATAATTACACACCAGGAGCATTTAGTATACCTTGATGTAAGTTAGCCACATGGTGGCTCGGTGACCTAACATCACGGGGCTTGGAGCATCTTTTTTGAGTTGCCCTGGAGATGCTGGACACAGAGTTGCTGCTACAACTGGGTGGAGAGTCCTTTTTGAATGTGGAAGTCTTCAGCCTGAGATGTAAACAGCAATGGTTGCTAGACATACGAATATAAATTCTGATGAAAGGATTCTTTGTAAGTGGAAAGCTATGCTTTTTAAAAGTTTATCTGCATTTGATAATGTTAAACATTGACTATAAAAAAAGTATTTTCCACTCCTCCAAAGGATGTCATCTGTATGTTTCCAACTTTGTAATTCAGGAATTATATATTATATATATGTAATTTCTAAATTTAATATATATATATATATAATTTCTAACATTCTTTTGAACCCTAGCAGTGAGGGCATAAATTCTATACAGCTTATGATTCTGAACTTAAAACAACGCCCGTGTGTTGTAGTTCCTTACCTTTCCCTAGTGTTGACTGTTGGACTAGAGAGGACCCATCACACAGAGTTTTTGCTTTTCATTCATTTCTTTCACTCCAGTTTTCTAGTGATCAAAAATCAAGTGGGTTGAGGATCAGTGTGTTTGGCTAAATCTCTGTAGCCTGTAGCTTTAGAAAATTACAAACTGATGATTTACTGGTGTCTACCTTTTAAGTGAAGCAGATCAGGTAACAATTTTACTTCTATTGTTCCTGCCCCCAGACTCTCG
The DNA here is from genome assembly GCF_027406575.1 of Nycticebus coucang. Taxonomy (NCBI): domain Eukaryota; kingdom Metazoa; phylum Chordata; class Mammalia; order Primates; family Lorisidae; genus Nycticebus; species Nycticebus coucang. The sequence continues at coordinate 29,985,040 of NC_069802.1, forward strand.
GGACATATGACACCTTTCTTGCTTAGTATGCACTCTCAAGAATCCTTAAAAAAAAAAAAAAAAACACTAAAACAAAAGCAATAATCCACACCATTGATTCTGTAGATTGTTAGACCACAATTTTTATAGTATGGCTTTGCCAATTAAGCAAATGTCTTTAAGAATGTTTATTTTACTGTTCAATTTCCTTCTTAATTCTCCTGTAAACACCAAAATGATGCTGAGTTACCCTCATACAGACACCAAAAAGACACATGGATATATAAAACTGTTACAAAAGTGTCTCTTTCTGTCTTATCTTCTACCACCCTATAACAACTTCAACCTTGTCCTCCAGTCTTTGGGTTTTCCCAGCGAGAACCGAGAGACTCCAGTGATTGTCTCTTGTTCTTCTTCCATATCCACTATTTGCAAATCCTGGGTTATACGGAGGGGCCTATGAAAGATTCAGACTTCTTAGGACTCTAGTGCAAATTTGCTAAATATCTAAGGGTGTGGCCAGGAGTTTTATTTCTAAAGGATCCCCAGAAAATTTTGATTATCATTCATTCCCAGAATGGCAATGGACCCAGATTTCTCACCACCCAAGCTTTCTGATTTTCAGGATCATGAACTCAGCCACTGGCAGGCACGAGCCATTCAGTTTCTTTGCCTCTCCCTCTCAGCAGTGTCCTGCTGGTGTCTGCTCTTTCCAGAACTCAGTATCTCCCAAGCATCTGTTGCTTCCTCCCTTCCACTGGCTTCTCCTAGCTGAGGCCAGAGTGTTTGTCCCATGTCCCAAGGGACTCTAGCAATCCCTCTAGCAAAACTCTTTCCTTTCCTTATATTATTCCCGTGAATAACACGCAGAAATTTCAGTGAACTACTCTCCAGTCTTTATGACCTCTCACCATCTACTTTTTCCTTTTTTCTCATCTAGTTACAATTCTTAGTAGAAAAGAGTTGAAGTAAAGAAGTCTTGTAGGACACACCTCAAATTTATTCCTCCCTCTAACACTGAGTTTTCTGTCTACCTCCCTCAGAGTTAAAGCTAGCGAGACACAACCCTTGGTGAGGGAGGGAAGCAGAATTTCAGCCTCTACTCTTTCTTTGAAAAGATGCTGTGTAGGTTTCACAGCCAGCACAACCATAAATGGAGCCCAGAATTCCTGCTGCCCAGAATAAACGTTTTCCCAGGATGCTGTCCTGTTCTTTGTACAAAACCAACCATAGGAAGGTTTATCCAAGCCTGGGAAGGATTTGAACGGTGGGTCATGTGGCCAGAACTCACACTGAGATCCTCCCTGGGAATAGATGATGTGCCCCAAAGCCTGCATAGTAAATGCAGTTCCCGCTGGTATATTTGTAAGCATAGAAGTTGCAAAGATATGTAAAGGGTTTGTCTCTCTTAGACCTTTATCAGTTGACCCTCCCTACTTATCTTACCCAGAGATAAAACTTCCCTGAAGAATGTACCTGTGCGGCACAATGTAGAGGTCCTTGGACCTCTGCACTGGTCAAGGACTCAAGTACAACTGGGGCTACGCTTACAAACACAGACCGTGCAGCCTAATCGCTTGTCATTGTTAATTCAAAATAAATAAATAAAAACATAAATAAATAGAATTCCTTTTTTACTTTTGTTATTTCAAGTACATTTTCTTTTTATTTCCCTCTTATATTTTACTTAATGCAAAAACTTTTTCCAGGAAAGTTTTTTTTTTTTCCGGCTGTTATATTCTGTTCTATTTAACACATTTCTTGTTACTTGAAAGCTGTGTTTACCCTGGATTTTCTGTGCCTATTGAGTTCATAGGCATAAGTTGGCATCTTAATATTTTGCCTATCTTTCTAACATTTTGGTATAACACTAGTAAAATTTAAAAACTATTAACATTTAACACATTGTGCAAGATTCTAAGTGTATGTGCGTATAAGTAGGCATGTGTTCAAATGTGTAAATATATGCAATTTTATTATCCCAGTTATTCCTTCAATGACCCTGCAAGTTCTGAGTTACGCACATTTTAAAAATGAGGAAGACGAATCTCAAAAGTTCTGGCAGACAGCAAAACAGAAAAACGTACTCTGGAATGCTTCCTCCTTCTCCGAAGGCTTTAGGACTTTTACAAGAGGACTACCAGGTTCTGCCACGGCAACTGCCAGATCAATAAGGTGGTAATTTAACCGCGGCAATGATTTTCAATGTGAGTCACTTTAATCTTGTAAGAGCGAAGTTCCATCCTCACAAAACGTGGTAGTGATTCATACTTTTTGAGTGCTGGTGAAGATAAGGTCTACATAACAAAGCAAAACTCCGTGATAACTGAACTCAGGACTTTCTGCTCTGGCTGCACTGCAGGGTTAGACTCTGTTCCCAGCAAGAGTCTTCATTTGAATGGTGCAGAAAGGGAGTTCTGTTTATGACATTCCAGAAACCTGCATCGTCTACTTATGAGTGCAAGAGGTCTGGGAACGTTTCAGTATCATTTCCCATGTTAACAAAAAAAAAAAAAAAAAAAAAAAGAAAAGAAAGAAAGAAAAAGAAAACACCCCTTAGGCGAGCTACCCTATAATTAAAGCCGGATGAGAATTTCATTCATGCGTAGAACAAATACTTAAGAAGGGTCTGCTGTGTGCCAGGCCCTCTGTTAGCCACCGAGGACAGGACACACAGGTGCTTGTCCTCACACGGCTTACCATCCATTTCGAGAGAAAAACGCAGGAAACCGTCCTACCTATGGGGGGAGAGAATGGGGAGGGGTACGGAAGAGCGGCTGTAAGTGAGAAGGGCCACAAAGAAACCGGAGTCACCGGGGTGGGAGGAAAGCCCGACCGCTGAACCAGGAAGTCTGGAGGGCCTATGGGAATGTGGGTTTGCCGTAACCTGGGTAACCAATGACCAATAGGAAAAGACTATCAACGACCAATAGAAAAGGGCAATACTGCCTGAGGGCTCAGAGAGGCCAATGGAAGACTTGCCGCCAATTCGGGAGGGAGCATTTAATGCCCCTGTGGGACGTGGTCTCTCTCTCTCTGACCTTTCTATTTCGTGAGAGGAACCCACTTCCAACTCCTTTGAAAGTGCGCTAAACTCTCTTTTTTCTTCCTAAACAAAAATCTCTCTGTTTCCCTGAAACTTGTGCAGGTCCCTTACACTTTCTACCACTCTGCCCGGGCTGCTCCAGCGTTCGTTTCGGTTTCCACTCACTTCTGCTTTGGGTCAGCGCGGTTCCTGGGTTGAACTTCCAAGCTCAGCTGAGTAATTGACCCAGGTCAACTGGTTTTGGGGAACCTGGACCCCTGACCCCCAACAATATGAATGGAAGCTATGCAACAAGCCAGGGGGGGAATATTTAAACAGGATGAAGAAAACAGAGAAAAGCTCCGAGGGAAAAAATGGCTTTTGGCTTCAAGGGTTGAACGTGGTCGACTGGCTGAAATCGAGTTAGCGAGTGTCAGCTTAGTAGGGTTTAGATGGACTCTTCTCTGTCTTGTGATGGGGTCTGCGGGAGCGGGAACACTTTCTAGTTTGTAAATGAGAACTGATTCACAGATATTTCTTGTAATTCTCCACCAAAGCCGCTGTGGAGCATGGTTGATTGAAACAAGGTCTTTCCCTCTCTCTCCCTAACAGCTTTCTCTGGAACCAGGGAATGGCAGGTGAGCGCCTCCTGGTAATGGAGATTATGTTTGAGTGTTCTGCAGTGTCCAGTAGCTTAGGTAAGGGACCTGAATGAGTCACTCTTCTCTTCACAGACACCTAGATTGGGTTCTGACTGACCCACTGCTGTGTTCATGTCCTGCTTAGGCAATGAGCAGTATTGCTCCTTCATGGCCATGGAGCTGTGTATGTCTTTCTGAAATGTGTCTGTCTGCTGCTGTTCTGTCAAAATTCTATGGTAGCTATGAGTGGAACCCTAGCAGAGGGGAAAGGAAGGATGTTCCAAATTTTATATTATTGCTGTCAGTCAATCAAGACTAGAAAACACATCGATTACTTGGCTAAATAGCTAACCATTTATATCCAGGGTGAAAGGGCGAAGCCGCTTCTTCTTTTTAAGTATTTTTTCCATTATTTCTTATTTCTTAGTATGGTGTTTATGGCAAATGAGCCATACTCAGTAAAATAATTTATTCTGAGCCAAATTTGAGGACCATGACCCTGAGCCACACCCTAGAATCCTTGAATAAGTGAATTCCTGGTGGTGGAGTTAGTTTGGCTTTATGTATTTTGGGAAGACAGGAATTACTGGTGAGGTTATAAATCGAAAGGTGGAAAATATGCATTGGTTTGACCAAAAAAGGTGAGACATCTTGAAGTGGGGGTAATAGGTGATAGGCGAGTTTAAATATTCTTTAGCTGACAATTGTCTGAAAGACCATAGGCTTTGTCTGAAATACCAGGAGTTACTGAAAAGGAATTCTTTTTTTTTTTGTAGAGACAGAGTCTCACTGTACCGCCCTTGGTAAAGTGCCGTGGCCTCACACAGCTCACAGCAACTTCTAACTCCTGGGCTTACGCAATTCTCTTGCCTCAGCCTCCCGAGCAGCTGGGCTGAAAAGGAATTCTTAAGATAAAGGTCTGTTCAGGATTGCAAGAGGGACTTTGCCTAACAAATGCAATCAGTGTAACCTGGTTTATTGTACCCTCAATGAATCCCCAACAATAACAACAACAACAAAAAAGATAAAGGTCTGTTAATTAGAGACAAGTACCAAACATCAGATGGGTTATGGATGTTGAGGACCTGCAGGTAGGTCTTGCATAGCCTTAGGCCTGGTAGTGAGTCACAGATGAAGTCTCTTAGAAGGGGAGGAGAGGTCTCCTTTCTCCTGGCTCCCAACTCAGGTTTTTTTTTTTTTTTTAATTAAGTCATTTGTACATAGATCATGAATACATTTATGCCATTATGGGATTCAATGTATTGATTATTTGGACAAATTGGAGTAGGGATCCTCTTGGCCAAGAGGGGAGCCAATCAGTCTGCTGTTCAGGGGGAGCCATAAGATTTTACTTTAGTTCACAGTGGCAATACTTTTTATACCCAAAAGGAATGTTTATCCTCTGACCTAAGTTCTGTTTGCAAAAACAGCCCCGTATGGTCGTTCAAAAGTTTTTACTGGTAAAATGATTGTTTTGTAATTCCTAGACTCTCTTAGTCACGATGCCTTTTAAAATCCCAGAGCAAGGACAAAGTGTGAAAGATCTGATTACAATCACTTTTCTCTCAAAGTATAAAGCAATTTCTTTTGAAAGCAAGCAATGCTTTGGTTAATACTTTTATTCATAGAAATGTTGCGTATATAGTTTCAACTTAGCTTTTAGTCGGACTTTTGTGGGAGAGCTTCAGAGCGCACCTAGAGTGAATTCAATGCAAAGGGTGCTCAACATTTTAACAAATCTGAGTCGAATAGTGTCCACGTAAACTGCTCCTGTCAATACAGCGTTGACTGCCTGCAGCTGCGTGTTGATGCTGCTCACCCAGATTTATTCTCTCCTGCACTTGGCCCGTGTCCTGGGAAACTGACCTGTCTGGACTTGGGGAAGGGCTGCTCTTCCTCTGGCTTCCAGTTGGCTTTGTCAGTAGGAGGGATCAGAGCAGATTAACAGGGATGAAGAGGACAGGGGCTGCTCGAGCAGTCTGCTGTCTGGTGGGCTTCAAGCTCCCCGTGTTTGTCCTTTTGCGACCAAACTGGCAACGCGGTTTCATTGTTCCTGTTTGATTCTTCTTCTCCTTGACCAACCTCCAGAAAATGGTTTCTCTAGTCACTCTCCTCAAACACTGTTTGAGTGCACATACAGCACTCCAGTGCAATTGTGTATTTTTTTCAACTTTTTTATTTCAATGATCCTCCTGCTTCCACCTACTGCATAGCAGTACTGTGGGAACCTACCACTACACCTGGCTACTTTTTCTATTTTTAGTAGTGATGGGATCTCGCTCTTGCTCAGGCTGACCTCTAACTCCTGAGCTCAAGGGATCCTCCTGCTTCAGCCTCCCAGAGTGCTAGGACCGCAGGCGTGAGCCACCCTTCCTGGCCCCCATCTTACATTTTGAATTGGATTGACACATAAATTCTGTTTTTATTCCACATCTATTGGACATTTTATTCTGAATTATCTGTGATAATTAAATGGAGAAAAATGTCTTATAACTTAGATTTTAAAAAATACTGAAAATTTCTCATTATGCCTCTCCTCCTAAACTCCCATGTACCACTTAGTAATGAAGAGTATTATCAGGCTGTCTTGTGTCACGTACACAGTGGTCTGGCTTCTAGCTGTTTTGGAGGTTGCACGGTGTTCTTGAAATTCAGAAAAAGACCAAGCTCAGCCGAAGGCCACATTGGGATTCTCTGGTTTCAGTGGATTGTATACGTATATTCATTGAAAGAGAGAAGGTCAGAATGTGAGATACGGAGCTGGAGAAAGGAGCTTCAGGGGATTATCATCAAAGACAAAATCATGCAAGATTCTAAGTCCCACATTCACTGAATCTCAACATGGTGACTTTTAATTTGAGGCCCCAAGGTGTGGTACTGAAGACAGCTAAGAGAGGTGAAATGATAGACACTTCTCTTAGGAAACCCCTGTCGTTTGGTGTCATCAGAATTATCCTCCCTATGGCTGAAATCTTTCTGAAATTGAGCCACTTGTATGCAGAAGTTCTTGGATTTTGGGAAAACAAACCCAGCTGAAATTTATATTATATATAGTAGGTGGACTGTATGGGAGTCCAGTGGAGGTGGTTTCATGTAACCACCAAATTGTATGAAGAGTTGCTCCTTCCATTCCAAAGAAAAGAAAGTCACCCTAAACACTAAGATTAAAAAAATAAAAAAAATCCAAACAACAAAAACAACTTTCGTAGTAGCCAAGTTAAATTCGTTCTTAGCAAACGTTCCCACAGAACAAACATAACATTTTCTTATGCCCTGGCCAGTTAAACAAATCTGACTTTAAAGAAAGGAGGTGTTAAATGTTTCCCCGCTGACAGTTTTCCAAAAGTAGTGTGGGTGGAATATTTTTGAAAGGCATTTGGGGTATTTCTCTTTCCTCCACCCCTTTCATCCAGTTTTCTCCCAAACGTTTCCTTGGATACTTGAAAATAAAATCCAAATTGTCTTTCACATCGTGATGGATGATAGACACCTTGATAATTCTGGGATCATACAGCTGAGGTTTAAGAGCCTTGGTCATGACCCTGATTTACCTTCTGGAACCTAGTTGTAATACATTTCAACTTTCATTTCCAAAAAAAAACCTTAGTCAAACAATGAAGTTTAAACAAAACACTATTCTTTATCATTTTTATTGGCACAGAAACTTAGTTTTCACGAAGACAGACAGCTTCCCTCTTCATAGCTTTCAGTTTATTCTTAGAAGAGATAATAAGGCCGAGTTATCCCTAACTTAAAGTGCTCAGGTGTAGGCTTGGCTGTAAAGAGAAAAATGACCCTTGTGAATTTTAGTCTCGTAATTGCTAGGGTACCATGAGGATGCTATTTTGAAGTTGTCTATATTTATAAGGAAATAGTTTGGTGGCCGTAGTTTCATTGCTAATAGCCAGATTGCAAATGCAAATGACAAGCTACATAGTTTTTTCTAAGAGATGGGTCAGGGTGGCAATTTGCCTGTGTAAGTAAAATCTCCCATCTGGTCTGACACTTACCAGGTGTGTGAGTTTGGACAAGTTACATAACCTTTTTGGGCTTAAAGCCATAATATGAGAATGGAGATGGTATCTATTTCATCCGACTGTGGTGAATGTTACAAGAGTTAACAATTCGGAATTATTTAAAGTATGCAGGTAACAAGTGCCTTAATGTGTGGCTTTTTAATAGATTAAAAAAAGAGTTGGATTCTTTTCCCCATCCTATTCTTATTGATTTTCCTGGTCTACTGTCTTAACTTTCACTTCCATCAGAAAAAAAGATCGATTAATATTTTTTAATTACTTAAAATGTTCCAACCATTTTACTTTCATTATCTTATTTAATCCTGACAGTGAATTTAGGGGGCAGGTATGGAAAAGAAAGTAGGTCGTAACTGTTGGAATTTGGTGACTTCACTAAAATACTCCACGTATCTTCGCTGAGTGTGTATTCTTTTTTATTAATGTCAGGGTACTTATGATTAGGTTTTGTTGTTTACATTTGTTAGGTAAAGTCCAAGTTGTTGTATACCGTGGAGTACTGTTCAGCTATAAAGAAAGATGGAAGGATTTTGAGAACAGCCTCCTAAGTGTCGCAAGAATCCAGTGTACTCAGTATTACTATGAAGCTAGAAGATGAACAACCACATGCCCACAAGAGAGAAAAACACATTTAACTTCACGGAGTCTATTTTCATAAATAGTGTAGCCATCAAATAAACCACTTAAGACTCTATTATTTGAATTATCTCATTAAAACACTGCAGGCATTTGCTATTACTTGCTAGCCATTCTTCTCACCTTCACCTTCCAAAAGCCTAGTAAACATTGAGGTTTGAGGTTTGGCGTAGGAATTAAGAGTTAACATTTTCTACTCACTACAATAATGTTCCTGGTTTCTCCTTCTGCAACTTGATAACTAGAAATTTTCCCTCAATTAAGAAAAAATTGAGTTCATTCCAGCTATTGCCACCACCCTCTCATTTGAAATCTTATTTCTTCCAACTGTTCTCTCTGCTGGCTACAAAGTAGCCTCATTATATCTTGAAGTGCAGCAATGATACACTCCGAGAATTAGAGAATGTTCTAGGGTAGCTGAGTTTTCAGAAATGAAAATCATTATCAATTAACATTCACAGAGAACCCACAGATGGTGTGGAAATCTAGCCGGTACTCAGAGGATATGGATGGTGAAATTCTAAATTTTTAGATTTCCATTTCTCCCTCCTCCCACCCCTTCCAATTACACGCATTAAACTTTGGTAATTGTGTTTTATGGTGATAATTTCCAATACATTCAAAATACCTATATGGAAACAATGTAAGGGTACTCAGCACACCCCCTGGGTGCAAGGCCTCGGGGACAACTTGAACTTTACCTCACAAAGGCAAACAAGGTAACCTAATCATTTGTGCCCTCACATTGATCTGAACTAAAACAAAAAATAAAATACTTTGGCAGCCTAATGAAAATAAAAAGAGTTGCACCCTTAGATAAACTGCTAACTCAGAATATTTTAATGTGCACTAGTTCTGTCCTAAACTGCTAGTTCCTCATTTCTTTTTTTCCCCAAGTTTATACATTGATTTATTAGAAACGAAAACATCCACATTAGTACCATTCTACATTTGCACATCTGGCATACTCCGACCTGATAAAAGCAAATATGTAAATATCATGCTTAAGTGTAACATTGTAGCATTCTTTCATAAAGAAATCTAATTCAAATATACTGGGGAAAAAAATTGCCGTTTTGATTAATTTGTGGTAATATCAATCTCCAGATAAACATGGGGTGCTCTGCACTACATGTTTTTTTTTTTTAAACTTTCAGAATTTGCTTTTATGGTACCTATTAATTCCAGATGACAGGACATGGTGCTGAAAAGTATGGGAAAATATGGTTAGACTAATGGGTTTCCTGCCGATGAAATCATTCCGAATCATTTAATGAGGCTTCTATATTATCTCACTGTTGATTAAAGCAGAGGCAAATTACAGTCCTGGAATCTCTTTAAGAGAAATTATCTGATGAACGGGTTCCTGAAGAGGAAGGGAAATGTGATATGACTGTGTACTTGAGATCCATCATTTTCAGGCAGTGCCTTCACGAGATGCGTTCATGAGCCTGAACTAGTATTCCTGATGGAGGTGTCACTCTGATCACAGCACATGTATGTCAGTACAATATCTGGGCTGAAGATTGTTTTTCAACTTTCTTAATTTGCAAACCTCTGAACCCCTCTCCCAGATGAAAATTCAGAACCTGAATACCTTGGCTGGTTTTCTGCATACAGGAAATTAAAAATGGCTTCTTATAAAAAATGGATGTCAGAAGAGAACAGGAAAAATAAAAGAAGAAAATGTGTCAGAATCAATTAATTATTGGAGTTAAAAATATATCTATTAGCAATGGTAGTGGAGCAGTGATTTAAAAATGCATTTTCAATGGTGATGGCTTTATGATTTAGATGTCATTTGCTCAACACAGAAATCCTAATGTTGATTGATGGGCTTGTAGAGGTCTTCCTTGGGATTTGGCAGACAAAACTGATGTCAATGAGTTAAATCAAATACTTCCACATCTTTTCGTTCTATTATAACACTCAAAGCATCATTCACAGTGATCGGAAAGACTCCCATCCTGCGTTGTGACAAATGAAACTCACTTATCTCCTCCAGATTATATGACTATTTTCAAACCCTTTCTTAATATCTCGCCTTTTGAAGCTATGACATAACGTATTGATATTTTCTTCTACATATTTTGGCATTTGATTTATCTTCCTCAACTCGTCACCACTTTAGCATTGGCAATTTTTGTGGTGCCTGATGCACTTTACACCATAAAGAAGAAACACTATTTATGCTGAACTCAGTTATGGTTGCAGGGTTGCTGTTACAGAAAATTTCAGAAAAAAACATTTAGAAAAAAATAAGCATAAGGATAAGGAACAAGGCATAGATGGTATAAAGAAGAGAATTTATGTAATTCAATTCAAATAATGCTGAGATCAGAGAGACAATATTCGGTTTGAGAACATCATCACTGACTTTTAAATGAATAAAATGTGGTGACATCAGGAAAATAATATCCCACGTGGGTTGTTGTTTCTTGTCTTGATCCTTCTGACATCAGTCCAATCCAGGCTAAATGTAGACATAATTTAATTTTTCTGGGTAAAAAGGAGATTTTTGCACTTCTTGAATTGCAGTACCATGTGGGTTAGTATTATAGGACAATGAATTTGAGACTATTTCTGGACGAATTCATGTACCCTTTCTGAGCAGTCTGAAAAAGTTGACATGACTTTCATAAATGTAATACTTACACTTTTTTTGTAGTTTTTTGCCTCCCAGACTTGAGTTTTTAAAAGGAAAGAGTATGTCTTATTCTTCTGCATAGCTCCACTTCTCAGCAAAGTGCCTGTCATATAGAAGACATTTGATAAATATTTGACACATTCATGTGAACAGGAGGCAGATTATGGTACAAAGGTTCTACTTTAACATAAGCCAGGAAATTTTTCATTTGGTTATTCATTCATTAGTTCATTGAATATATATTAAATATCTATTGTGGTAATCTGTCTAAAATATATTTCAGTGACTAAATATGTTTTAGGTTAACAATACACAGTAAGGCACAAATTTTTAATAGATTGTGGGAAGAGGCTTCTACTATATCTTAGAAAGTAAGAATTTAAGACCTACTGTTTGACAGACACAATGAACATAATTTTCTTTAATGCTTATCTATCACTGTCAAAGTTAAACTATAGCACAACCACTAACTAGCACAAGGGTCAGAAAATTGCAGCCTATGAGTCCAACCTTGTCTGATGCCCGTGTTTATAAATAAAGTTTTATTGGAACATAGTCACATTCATTCATTTACATATTTAAGACAGCCACTTTCCTGAGGCAGCATTGAGTTTTTGAAACAAAGATCAGGTGTCTTGTAAAGCTTAAAATACTTGGTCTTTTACAAAAAAGTTTGTCAACCCATGAACTAGAATCTATTTAACAGTAATTGCTACAAGGACACAATGGCTGTGTTTCAGCATCACTACTTAAACAAGATGAAATAACTTAAACAATTAATTTAAGCTCTCTGAGCCTCAGCATCTTCATCTGGAAAATGGGAATTGTTGTGAGTACCCAAGTGTTTATTCTAAGAAGAACTCTGGGGAAATTTTCCTCTGATCTCATTCTCAATCTGACGCCTCTGTGGAGTCAGACCTTTAATGAATACCCTTGGGTAATAGAGGCTAATGAAATTAGCACATCTGACCAAATAGCAAATGGTGTTTAGATTGATTCTCCTTAAGGAGTCCCTGTCTAAAGATTTTTACAGGCTTGCTTTTGAATTTTAATATTACTGTATAAACTTTCCAGAAACAGCAACATTTCAGCATTTCAGAAAGTAGAAATTCTTTCGTCAGTATCATTACTAATGCCACTGATGATAACAAATACCACCATTGGGGGCCTTGAATTGTACAGGTCACAGTGCTAAGTGCTTCGTATAAATACTATGGCAATTTGTACTCAAGATACCCTGAGATAGGCATTATCTATTTGGATTTCAAATAAATACCCCAAGGCTTGTAGAAAAATGAATCATTTGTTCAAGATTGTTTACTCAGAAAGTGGTGAAGTTGTAATGTGAATGCATCTCTAACCCGAGAAGCAAGCTTTCCAACCAACACCTCTGGGGTCTCTTGACTTTGTCCCAGGGACCTTCTTTTCCCTTTCTTCCCATTCCCAGAATCCTCACTCTTGTTCCTGAATTTTACCCTGAGGCTTTAAGAGAAGACCAGGGCATGGTCTAAATATCAATTCTCTTACTGGTTTCACTAGGAAGTAAAAAACAATCCCAACTTTTCATGGAATTTATATAAAAACAAGAATTAGTTTCACAGTACACCCAGCAAAGCCTTTTTAAATCAATTGGTAACCAAATTTCAATGCAGTTAATCTGTGATAATACACCCAGTGATACCAAAACTCAGAGATGACATAAGTGACAATTCGCTCTTCTAATGCTACGGGTACAACGCCCAGCCTGGTAATTGAGAAGACTCCCCTAGTCACTTCATTAACCTTGCCATAGGGTGACCCTGCATTTTGCATGTTTTTCTTATCTCTATTTGTAGAGTTTTGGTCGAGCTTTTTCATGCTATGTAAAGTGATACCTCCTTCTTTTGATTAGTATGCAGCCTCATCACTCAGATTGCTCAGACAAGAATGTGAGCTCCACTGGCAAATTCATTGTTTGGTATGCTGGGCAAGGCAGGCATGGAGATTTTGGTGACAGAGATATATCATTGCATTCACAGTATTTTTGGAGCACAGTGGGTAGACCTTCGGTATTCTCTGTGGGCTGCTTTCCAGTGACAAAGTAGGGTAGTAACATTTCTGTTCTTGTCTCAAGTTTTCCTTTCTTTGAGAACTTCTGAAACTGATACTAATACCCTTAGGTTTAATGTAGACTTTTCTTAGAGAAATATCTATACAGTAGAAGGTTGTAAGTATTTCCAGTATGCCCCTATTATGAGCTGAATTGTATTTCCCCAAAATTCATATGGTGAAGCTCTGACCCCCATAGTGACTATATTTGGAGATAGATATTCTAAAGAAATAATGAAGCTTAAATGGGATCATATGGCTGGAGCTTAATTAAACGGGGTGGGTGTCGTAATAAGAGGAGGAAGAAGTACAAAGCTCTTGCTCCTTGTGCTCCACAGAGAAGATGCCATGTGGGGACTCAGCAAGAAGGTGGCCATCTGTCAGCCAAGAATAGAGCCCTCACTGGGAACAGAATCAGCTCACAAGTTGATCCAGGACCTCTAACCTCCAGAACTGTGAGAAAATAAATTTCTGTCTATAGTATTTCATTATGGAAGCCCAAGCAGATTAATACAATACCAATTGTAAACTGGAAACTAAATCCTATTCCATTTCCATTCTGATAAACCAGAATTATTTTTTAATGTAGGAAATATTCATTGTTACATAAGTCATTGCTCTGAAGGGTTGCTTGGTAATAATTTACAAGTTCTAGAGAGACATATTGTTATAAATTTTTAAAGAAAGTCTATATAAAATTTTTTTTCTTCATACTGCCCTTATAAGTTTCCACCCTTGTAAAGATATCTCACATCTAATTTCTCAATCTAGATATTTGGGGGGGTGGCTACTGAAGACCTAATGTTTCAAATAAACCAAATATTTAAATATGTATAATCCCATAAATCTTCTTTTTAATGGAAGAAGAAAAATCAGCAATGGACACATTAACACATCCTTTTTTATTTTCTTCTTTTTTTTTAGTTTTTAATATTTATATTTAATTTCAAAGGAAAAGTTCTATTGTTAGGAAATGTATTTCAAAAATATTTGAGAACCAATGACTAGAGGATAACTGTGTAAAACCTTTACATCATTTTCCCATTGCTGGCAAGTATCACCCAAGATTTCTTCCAATTTTTCCACTATCCTAATAAATTTACCATATCTAGTTTGGGTTCCTTTAGTAGAATGCAATTTCTTTATGAAGTAGTTGAAGTAGTCAGCTATTTTGGTCATTACTGTTTTCTTTTGAAAGATTAGAGTCAATATTTTAGGATCCAGAGAGTGTAGCCTTAGCAACTATAACAGCGCTGGACTCAACAGTAACTCACTAGAGAATGTGGTCAGAGGACATGGAATTTGGTAACTTCAGGAGAGGATGATTTGGAGTTGAGGTTTAGTTTGAGATTGAGTTTCCACTTTGTGAATTCCTGGTGGAGATTTTTAGGTCCATATAACATAAGGCTTATTTGTGTAACTTGGGGTCATCTGAGTTTGATCCTGCCAGGCTGTTCCCTGTGGATTTGAACAGAATGAAATTTAAGTGTTGAATTCATTGTTTACATAGATACACTTTCCCTTAAACTTTTGTGGTCTCTATATTTAAGGAAAATAGAGATCTCTTTGTTTAAGGAAAGTGGGTTATATTTTAAATATTTTTCGTGGCATATAAATGTAGCTTTTTTTAATTTTTCACATAGTTTGGCAATATCTCAAAGTATAGCATGTCAGACATCATAAGGACGTGTGAAGATTTAAAGATATTTTTATAAATCTTTAACACGTATAAAAAGCAGAGGTCATTGATGTTTATGAGGGACAACACTGAAATCCTTCAAAAGTCAGATTATCGAAGAATATTAAATACTGCTGTAGGGTCTCTACACTCCTGCCTTGGTTGGACTTTGGATCCAACTTAGGTCACCTTGACCAGGTGCTCCGCAATATTTAGTAATCACAGATGAAAACTCGCTGTCTCAAGGGAGGCAATGCACGTCACGGCAGCCACATCTTTTCTAGCACCTTTCCCTCTGCTAGTGATGCCAACCCAACTTGATTCATCTTATCTGCCATTTTCCATTTTTTCATTTGACCAATTCCCGTTTGCCCTTTTAAACTTTCCTCAAGTTATCACTGTACGTTTTTTCTGGCCCTTCCATGCAGAATGACGACACCAAATACATCTTTTGTTATGAATTATTTACCTGCCCATCTCTTCCATTAGTGCAGTGTTCTTCACAGGCCAGGGCGAGGCTTCATTCTTCCTGTGTTGGTCTCCTCTGCTTTCTGTTGAGCCTGGCCTGGAGGAAACGCTGCATAAATATTGGTCAGCAGGCCTGTCATCCTAGGTTTGCTAATTCTGCCGTCTAACTTTGGAAGTTTGTGAAAGACACACGCCCGTGTGCGCACGTTGCATCTCATATAGGGTGAGGCTATTTTAGGGATGATAATTAAAAAAACACTCTCTGACTGTATTGGTGTTAATGGTATGATCTATTTCACCATCTTATCATTTTGTTTATTTATTTTTATTTTTGGCCAGGGCTGGTCTTGACCCCCAACACCCGGTACGGTATATGGGGCCGGCGCCCTACTCCTTGAGCCACAGGTGCCGCCCAAGAGACATCATTTTAAAGTGGAGATCTTTATCCTGACTAGCAGGAACCAGAACCAGTTCTTATCTCGTGGGTCTTTCCTATGCCTCGCAACTGTGACTGGTATCCAAGGAGCAAATTCTTCTTAAGTCTGACTCATTTCTTGGAAGCCAGAATTCAGACACAAGCAAAATTAAAACATCACAAAGGGCTCCAGGAAAATGGCCACAGAGGAAGTAGGATGGCTCAGCTCTTTTCTTTTTTAACTTTAATAAAATATAAATAACGTAAAATTTACTAATTGTAAAAGAATTCAGTGGCATTAAAGTACATTCATAGTGCTGGGCAAACATCACCACCCTCCTTCTCTAAACTTTTTCTTCATCCCAAACTGAAATCGTGCACCCTTTAAATACTAACACCTCATGTCCTCCCTTCACCTAACCCCTTGTCACCACTTTTCTGCTTTCTGTCTCTATGAATTTGACTTTTCCAGGCACCTCGGATAGCCAGAATTAAACAGTATTTGTCCTTTTCCTGTCCGATTTACTTTATTTAGTTTAATATCTTCAATGTTCATCTACACTGTAACTCTCATCAAAATTTCCTTTCTTTTTAAGGCAGAATCATATTCCGTGGTATGTATACATCACATTTTCTTTACCCATTCTCCACCAATGCACCTTTGGGTTGTTTCTACCTTTGGAAGCCAGCACGAGGACCTCCCCTGCTCAGTCATTACTGGGAGTAGCCAGAGGAAATGAGGCCTCACAACTAATGATGTGGTCGATTCAGAGCAGTTCTAGCTGAAGCAGCCCTTCAGGGATGCTGCTCAAAGCAGGTTCTTTTGTAGAGGGTTCTAAGAACATACCTCCATTCCTACTATACTTCAGTATGCTGCAAAATTTACCAATTAGCTTTGAAATTGGAACTTCTCACTATGATTCCATTGGCAGATTCTACTGAATGAATTAGTCCAGGATTTCTGGACCGTCTGTGGAAATAATAGTCACAGAGTGATTACGTGGATCCTGGTGCTTGTAGGAATTGAACACCTATGCAAAGCATGCTGGGAAAAACTTAACTGAAAGGTTTTTGTTTATTATGGATTATAGTCTTGTAAGAGACAGTTGGATGAGACTGTCTACCTCGTAAATGCCTGGGCATATGGCTATTTGTTTTTTGATGGATTTAATATATCTCAAATGACACAAAAAATAAAAGTACAATTTAAATCATTCCTTAATCTTGCAGACCACACACTGGCGTGTCAGGGCCCCTCCCAGACTGTGCACTCTGTGTCATGGGAACTACTCTGCCTTTGGTCATTCTTGGTATTTGGTGATATGCTGAACATAAAAGTGAAAAGTGCATTTGTAACGTATTTAAGATGTAGGTTTTATAAGACAGTCTTAACTCAAAAAAACCAACTTTTTAACTTCTTTGATTTAGATGGACAAGTATTTATTGGAAGTATGGAGTGGGAAACAAACTGAGCAGTAGTCCAGTTTCAACCGGTGAACCATTAGGGCCCATGTGGAGGTGATTTTCTTCCTTTAAACGTCCCAACTGAAAACCAAAGCTGTTGACTCCTCTTTCTTGCTCCTTTTATACTCTTCCATGTTTCCAGGGTCTGGAATATAGAATGTAGAGTAGGATATGCCATTTTGTAATAGTTGACTTGGAAAGCTGTAATGTATAGATAAAAACAAAGGAAAAGTTGCAGAGGGCAATTAGCACGGTGTTAGTATAACTGAAACAAGAAGCCAGGTTCCTGGACTTCCAAATAAAAGTGTTTTTTTGTTTTGTTTTCTTACCGTGCATTCTCAAATCAAAACTGCTAGAGCAAACGCATGTATCAAGGACAGGAGAAGGAACAACCGGATAACATTAAATACGGGGGTCTGTGTCTGACCTTGGCTATGAGTTCACAAGGAGGCCAAGAACACTTCCTCCAAACAATATTTTAAGCAGAATGAGATTAGCAAAATGAGCATAATCTATCCATTTCCACAAGGGAAATGGTGCCCCAAGGTTTACAATTAATTGCATTTCTCAGCAACAGGTCTTTAAAAGTATACGTAGTTCATAATAAATAAATGCATCCACCTTAGTAGGTCTGGCGTTCCTAGGAAACATCAGTGACGATTTGGTAGCCACAGACATTACTTTCTTCCTTGCCTTTCTACAGGGCAGACATGCTGCACTTCACCTAGAACTCAGTTATCACTTTGCATACTAAAAATAGATACATGAACACCCAGAACCAGGTTAGTTAGAAAGAGTCTGTGTGAGGGGTTATATGCAGTGTCTTCTCCTCCCAGGGCCATACATGCACGTTAAAAAATGGCTCCTTGCAGTACTTCTCCTTAGTCAAAGGTCGCAGTTCAGCAGGCTTTGACCTTCGTAGCATTACATAATGTATTACATGAAATATCAACTGATTTTGATCATTGACATAGAAGGACTACTGTATAACCTTTCTCTCCATCTAACCCCAATAAACCAAATGGTCATTCAACCAAAGAGTCCCAGAATGCCTATACTAACTACTCCCCTTTTCTCCAGTCGTTAAAACAATAATTATCTTTGTATGGCTATAATAAAATACTGCTGAATGGGAGACTTATAAACCACAGGAACTTATTTCTCCCAGTTCTGGATCCTGGGAAATCCAAGAACAAGGGGCCAGCCTCTACTGTGGCTGCCTTTCTTTTCTGAGAGGGAGGCTGGACGCTGCGTCACCCTGGAGGGCAGGAACGCTGTGTTCTCACCTGACAGCAGTTGGAAAGGCAAAAGTAGGGGCTGATTCTCTCCGAGAGAGATACCCGATCTATTTCACGAAGCCACACCTCAATCCTATCACATGGGCAATGCCTAAATTTTGAAGAAGATACAAATCATAGCAAAATGCCAAACAATTAAAAAATAAATAAATAAAATGATCTTTTTGTTTACTAGAAGGTCAATTGCTTTTTTAAGAAAATTATGTTCAAAACCCAGCCAGACACTCCTGACTACAGAGTTATGAACAGGACAATGTATTCATCTGTTAAAAAAAAATCTTAAACGTAATGAGTTCAGTCTTCCCAGACCTGTGAAAGTTTAACTTGATGCGACGTAGATGACAACGGCCATAGCAGACTGGCCTGGAGGATGACAGGGACCTTGAGTACCATTAGATAGGGCCCAGCTCTCTTGGAAACTCAAGCACATCCTATCCTTATTGATGTAAATATATTTGCAATTTCATTCAATCCACAAATAAAATTTTTTTACTCTTGAAAATTGTTTGAACTCAGAGGCAAGACCATTCAGGATCATCAAAATGAATTTCATTGGTAATGTTTGTTTCTCATTCTGTTTATTGAAATTTGTTCCTAAAAAAAAAAAACAACAACTTCAAAATAAATACTTCTACTTGTATAGAAGAGAGACAGAGAAATGATGGAATTGAGCTCCTCCAGAAATCCAGACAAAGTGGAAAGGTTCATGCTCCTTCCCTTTTATGTGGGAACGTACGTCTGGGAACTTCCCTGCCTCTTCCTGAGCCTTTGTTTCAGCGCAGCTACCTGAAGTCCCTCTGGGATTGGGAACTTTCTAAACTTCCAAAAGGAAGATCTGGTTCAGTTTTTTGTTTAAGAAGAAAAAAAAAAAAGAAAAAAATCAAACAAAACTTAGTTTTATTTTTTTCTTTTCTAAAGAGTATTGATTTCCCTTAGGAACTAACAGAGTATCTATAGCCAAGCCTGATTTGGAATTCAGGCAGTATTGAAATTCACGTTCAATGAGTTTCAACTGCAACCTTTTTTTTTTTTTTTTTTTTAATTTTTTTTTATTAAATCATAACTGTATACAATGATATGATTATGGGGCATCATACACTCACTTCATAAACCATTTGACACATTTTTATCACAGTGGTTAACATAGCCTTTCCGGCGTTATCTCAGTTACTGTGCCAAAACATTTACATTCTACATTTACCAAGTTTCGCAAATACCCCTGTAATATGCACCACAGGTGTGATCCCACCGATTCCCCTCCCTCTACACACCCCCCCCTTTCCCACTTCCCCCTATTGTTAAGTTGTAGCTGGGTTATAGCTTTCATGTGAGAGTCCCAAATTAGTTTCATAGTAGGGCTGTGTACATTGGGTATTTTTTTTTTCTTTTTTTCTTTGTATGTTTTCCTTAACTGGGATTGCTTAAAACTAACTTATACCTCCTTTTAGAAGGCAAGCTCTGAAGTTCAACGTTTTCTTTTCTTTTTGTCTTTGAACGAATTTTCTTTTACTCTAGAGAAATCAGGCTAATTCAATGACGTGTACTTTTCTAGAAGAAAAGTCCCATTTTATTATCTTAAATACGTATTTCTTTATTTTAATAGATTCAAAATATATTTTACTAGCATTGTTGTCTACATTTATGTAGGGATTGAAGGCTATAGAGAGAGAAACTGTAATCTTTGATAACAGAAAAGACTTGGCCCTAACAATGTAAAATTAAACCTACAGTTGTTTTTAAGTTTAATCATCATTTGAGCAGAATGTAAAGGCTTAATATTATTTTAAAATTAGGTTGTGTGATATTTTAGCTTTTTTTCCCCTCAGGATTTTTTATTCAAGTTCTTTTCTGGTTTTACACAAATTTAAGAATTGCTTTTTTATATTTCTAAAAAAAGGTTACTAAAATTTTGATAGAGATGGCATCTATCTATTGCTTTAGATACTATGAAAATTTTGATTATGAATTCTGCTAATCCATAAACATAGGATATCTTTTCATTTACTTGTGTCTCTATTTCTTCCATCAATATTTTATATGTAGTGTTCAGTGTACTGATCGTTCACCTGATTGCTTAAATTTATTCCCAAGTATTCTGTTTTATTTATATTTATTTATTTATTTTGAGACAGAGTCTCACTAAGTAGAGTCCTGTGGCATCACAGCTCACAGCAACCTCAAACTCTTGGGATTAAGCCATTCTCTTGCCTCAGCCGCACATGGCCAACACGAATGCTTTTAAAATACACTCCTAAAATACAGTGACAATAGTTTAAAAAATATAACTTTTTATTCAGAAGAGGAATATTTTGTTAAGAAAAGGAAGACTGTTGAGAACTGATAAAAGAAGACTCTGAAGAAGGCAGAATATACAGCACATGCCTTTGCAGAAGGTCGGAATGATGGTAAAGGCAGACTGCACTGTGTCCAGCCTGGCCAGATGACATTCATGTGAGCTGTAGAGGATTCAGAGAAGAATTAGAAGGCAGTGTGTCTGTAAGGAGGCCTGGGGGGCGTAGAACAGGAAACTGCACCTGCGGGGTCTCCTAAAAGTGAATTTAGTAGCCATGGACCTGCCTTGTAACTTCAGTTGACAGTGCCAGAGAGCCTCATGAAAGACAAGATGACATCTTCAAATTTCCTTGCTCTTAAAGTGAACCTGGAATTGTGCCTATGCTGTTCCCTAGTGTCAGTGGAGGGCTTTCCAGCAATAGCCGAGTGTTGCCTGCCTATTCTCCTACACAAGATTCCCATGTTTCCCCCATTTCATCTCACTGCAACACACAAACATTTCCTTTTCTAATGTACTTACTAAGTACATTTGTAAGCCACAGCCGTTGATGCTGGGATTATTGACATGAGAATAATTTTGGTGGTTTCAAAGGAAAAGTCCTCAGTGTCCACAGGTGGCTGAAACCTATCCCTATGTTGTTTAGGGAACACCTCTTCTCTACTTTTAACATTAATATAATTTCAAGTATTGCTTTGGTGTTAGAATATTCAAAGATAAAAACAAGTTAGTAGACAGGTTATTGGGTGGGAGACGACTAAAGGAAGGCAGATATGTTAGTGGGAGACTTGCTACCAGGGACATGGTCTTTCTTCATTACAGCTATATCCGCCATGCCCCACAGAATGAATGGTATACTGGGGTTATTAAAGTTTGATGGGGAAATGGTGCCTTGTTTACTCACCACAGTTGGAGGTAGATAGGAGTCAGCAGGTAAAAATTAAAATATTTTCTTTGTTCTTGACAGAAGGTATTGGATGGTACAGCATAAGTCTTAGTCAGGTTAAGTCATTAAAGCTCCTTTGGATTTCTAACAAAAATCTTAAAATAGCTCATCTAAAGAATGGTGTGGATTTTCATAGGATTTCTGTCTCCCTTTAGTCCCAGGGACAGATGGCAAGCCAAAAATACCAATTTCTGGTGCTCAAAGATATTTTATAGGTGAATTATGACAATCAAGAGACATGATCTGATGGCTCCCTTGTCCACCCACACACCAGACAACTCACTCTTCACTAGGAAGAAGTAACAGATGAGCAGGAGACCGGTGTGTTCCTTTAGTGGGGATCCTTCCACCTGAAAGTAGGGGGGAGTAGAGAAGAGGTGTTCCCTAAACAACATAAATATGTTGACAGCATGGATTAATCAATGGATCTGGCATGAGGGGAAAAGATAATCAACATAGAAAAGACGAGAACAACCCTCTCTTAATCCTATTAGCCAAGATTTAGGATACTATTAAATAATCATAAGTATACGTGAAATACAGTACATGAAATGATTTTTTAAAAGGTACACAAAATGACTTCCATCAAGCAAATGCACATGCCATACCTAAAAGTAATATGCATAGAATTACATAAAAACAAGTTAACTTAAATAATTTCTAGGACTCCTCAGGATAGAACTTTTTAGTCTTTTTGTGAACCAGCTATTTTGAGATTTCCTGAAAAACATTATGACCAACAGCAGAGAGGAGGAGGGAACAGGGATGGGGGCCGATGACTCCAGTGTGGTGGGAAGCCCAGCAAGTGCGGGAGCTGCCGATGCAACACAGGCCCGGGGTCGGCGAAAGGCTGCTGTGCTGGTAAGAGCTCAGGTGGAACCTGGAGATCCCAGGGTAGGAGAATGGCCAGCTGCAATTAGAAGGAAGCATTAGTCTGGCAGCTGGGATAAAGGCATTTTAGAAAGTGAGTTGGTTGAAGGAAACAAGTGAGTAAAACGTTTTTCTTTTATTGATGGTCCACTGTCCTTGCTTTGTCTTCTTGACTCCAAAACCAAAGTAGGGTGAAAGGGAAGAGAACGGAAAACGCAGCTTCCAAGAAGACAAGAGAACAGAGGGCCTTTTTCTACCAAGACCTTGTCACTACCAGGATTTAGCAAACCTCCCTAAATCTGGGTTTCTTATCTGTAAATGAAGTTAATGATATCCAATCTTCACCTACCCCATTTCCCCGAAAATAAGACATCCTCCGAAAATAAGACCTACTTACAGGAAAGATAAGACGTCCCCTGAAAATACGACCTAGCACATCTTTGGGAGCACACCTTAAAATAAGACACTGTCTTATTTTCAGGGAAACAGGGTAGTTGTGAAGATTCAGTCAGGTAACTTGTTAGGACTTATTACTAATTATTACTGTGGTTAACATAGCCTGTTTTTGAACGCTCAGTTTTAATTGCCATTTGGTTTGCTGGTAGCAACGGTAGCGAGCTCACTGGCAGAGCTCGAGAAAGGACCATGTCTCTAAAAGATGGAATTGGGAGCATGGTCACAGTAGTCACCGGTTTGTACCAGGCAGAAAGTTAATTTTAAGTCCTGAAATGGATTTGGGCCAAGATTAAGATCATCTGACTCACAGAGGCTCTTGTTTCTGAATGTGTGCCTGGAGCAGGTGAGATTTGTAATGCTAAGGGAGAATGCACGTTCAATGTAAGGCAATTTTTACTTGCGAATTCACAATTGTGAGAAAGCAGTCAGTAAACATTTTAGCACAGAGATTTAGCACATGCAATGATTCCCTGAATAAACAATCTGCTTTGCTTTAACGTTTAGCTAATAGGGTAACATGTTCCAATTTTGAAGTAGATTCTTATAATAATAGATTGAAATAAAATCTTGTCCTTCTTTTCATGATACTCTTTACAGGCCACCACCTTCCAATACAGGACACATAGCTTTGAAACCAACAAAAACTTTAAAAACACAGATCATTGGCTTCTGGAAATGGCTATGGAAAATAATATTACCCAAAAATACAGTGCTTATTTTGAGATTATTAACTAATATCAAACATTTTTTATTAGAGAACTTGCTATTAGTCATTTAGAATTTCTAAGAATCTACAAGAGAATACTTTTACTTAGTTTACTCTTCAGTAGTGCTGACATAATAGCAAAGATTCTGGGTAGCTTCACATACGGATTCATGTATGTATTCGTTTATCTGTTTTGCACGCAGATGTTTCTTTAGTGAATTGTTCACCAAATTATATTGTCCATAGATATTTCAAAACCGCTCACAAGGACATTTTCCTGAAATTGTTTAAATGGATTTCAGTTTCAGTTGTGTCCATCAGGACAAAAATTAATGCCATAGGCTTGGCGCCTGTTGCTCAGTGGTTACGGCGCCAGCCATATACACGGGGGCTGGCGAGTTCGAACCCGGTCTGGGCCTGTTAAACAACAATGACAACTACAACAAAAATACAGCCGAGCATTGTGGCAGGTGCCTGTAGTCCCAGCTACTTGGGAGGCTGAGACAAGAGAATCACTTCAACCCAAGAGTTTGAGGTTGCCGCAAGCTGTGACACCATGGTACTCTACCAAGGGTGCCAAAGTGATATACTGTCTGAAAAAAAAAATTAATGCCATAAATATGTTTCCTATGGATATTGGCCCCTTACAAATCAGTTTTTATATAACAGCATTGGAAGGAGGACCCATTACCTTATTCTTTCTTCGACCCTTGATTTCTTTCTTGCTTTTCCCTTAGCTTATCTTCTTGAAAATGTTGCTAATAGTAACTGAAAAATAAGAGATGTGGAATATCTTCTATAATGGTAGCTTAACTAGACAAAATGTGAGACCCACTATTTATGTTATTATTGGTTATTCTCAATGAGACTTTAATTGCTTTAAGTTCTTTTCTGAATGTGGAGTCTGGGATCTGTGCCAGAAATTCCTTCTTTGAAAACACATCCAGGTTTTGATTTTGTAAACATGTTCTGCTTAATGGTTCATTGCATGAAATGTTAGTGAATTATATGTTTTATTTTCAATTTCATCCCAAATTTAACTGTTGGGTCCTTGTTGAAAAAATATTGGGATAACTAGTAATGATCCACTAAGAATTTAATGAAGCATTTTCAAAAATTATCAGATATATAAAGCTAAATATTTCCTTTTAAATTGTATCATGCTTTTTGTGTTACATCCCTACTATTTGATAAATTAGCTCAGGAATGAAAAGGTGAATTTCAGGATGAAGCTTCCAGAGTACTCTCTGTTTCATTTTCTCTCTGACAGATGATAAGCTCTTGAGTTATTGAATATTTAGTTGTATTTATTTTAAATAAAATGGTCATCTTAAAAGTTCATTTCAAAGCAGTGAAAATGTGTAAGTTGGAACTGTCAACACTTGATAAATTGTATAAACTCTATAAATTGTGTAAAACGATTCAAAAGGGATAACTTCACAGTTACAGCTCACTTGCGGGAGCAAAAGTGTTTCTGAAAACCTCCTTCAAATGGATTTTATGGAATCAATAGCTAGTTTTTATTGACTTTGGGCCATTCTTTTGGGAAACATTTGAGAACAAGGATGGAAGAAAAATCATGGATGAGAATAGGAGAATGGTTTAAACCCACATATTTAGTACAGAGTGTATGTACGTGGGTGTACACAAACTTCAGTGAGGCCTAGTTTATACATCACATAATTTACCCATTGCAAGTGTGGAATTCAAAGGTTTTTAGTCAATTTATAAATGATGCAACCATCACAGCAGATCAGTTTTATAACATTTCCATCACCCCAGTGAGATCCCTCACGTCCATTAACTATTAAAGTCTGCCCCCCACGTCTCCCACCCGACCACCTCAGACAACCATTAATCTGTTATCTGTCTCCATTGATTTGCCTTGTCTGGACATTTCACATAAAATGCAATATATCATCTTCTGTGTCTGGCTGCGCTCACTCAGTGTATTTGGGGTATTTTTCCATGTGGTGATGGACATCAGTAGTTGTCTTCCTTCTATTACTGAGTCATATCCCACCGCATGGGCCTGCCACTTTGCTTAATCCATTCATCAGTTTCCAGATGTTTGTCTTTTTCTAACTTTTGGTTTTATCGAATAAAGCTGGTTCTTTTAAATAAGAACCATTTGCTAAGACCATTTGCATGAAGGTCTTTGTGCCTGTATATAGACGGTGCTAAAATACGTGTACACATTTTAAGAGATGCCTTTGCATTGCTTTATAAGTTCAATTGAAGGGTATCATTACTGGTCAAATATACCCACATGTGCTATGCACATTCATTTTACCTGGAATTTGTACATTTGGGGGGCATAATTGATTTTACTTCTATCAAAATCTCTTACATTATGTATACTTTTTATTTTGGCACTTCCTGTATGTTTCTGTTCTTCCTGGATGGCTACCTAGGCATGAAATTCCTGGGTCATATGGCAAAAGTATGTTGGACTATTTAAAACTCTCAAACTTTTTCTAAATTAAGCGTCCACCTCAGTGCACATCACCACTGGAAGTGTATCATCGCTGCCATTTCTCAAATTCATATCTAATTTTCTGCTTTTATTTATTATAGTCATTCTGTCTGATGTGAAATCATACCTCAGGCTATATTAATTCACATTCTCCTAATGAATAATAGTGTAGAGCTTCTTTCCTTGTACATATTAACCATTTTTATATCTTCATTGTTGAAATATATATTCAATATTTTGCCTACATTATCTCATTCCTTGTTTTCTCATGATTGAGGTATAAACATTTTCTATATGTTCGGGATAAAAGCCCCTTATCATATAAGTGCATTACAAAATATTGTATTATGGGGTACACAAGTTTTGGTGATATAATTTGCTTTTGTACATTCTTCACC
The DNA here is from genome assembly GCF_027406575.1 of Nycticebus coucang. Lineage (NCBI taxonomy): Eukaryota > Metazoa > Chordata > Mammalia > Primates > Lorisidae > Nycticebus > Nycticebus coucang. Next base: position 30,011,555 of record NC_069802.1, read on the forward strand.
CAGAATGTGTGCACTGTACCAGTTAGGTGAGAATTTACCAAAGCCTTCCTCCTCTCACCACCTGCCTGATTTTCCTTGAGTTTTATTTCCATATGTGCACTTAAGTATTGATTGACTAGTTCCAACGTAGTATTGAGTACATGGGGTGCTTGTTTTTCCATTCTTGTGATGTTGGTACCACCACCATCTTGGTGACTGTAGTTTTACAATGAATTTGAAATTGGGAAGTTAGTATCTCCCAACTTAATGCTTTTCATTTTCTTTTCAAAATTGTTTTGACTCTTTTAGGTATTTTGCAATCATATATAGTCAAGGACCACCAGAGTAACAGAACTGATAGGATAAATATAGATACTGGTATTAAGAGAAGGAAGGTTGTAAGAATTGGAACTGTTCTGATGGATACATCAGTGAACAAAACAATAGCCCAGGTCCTCACACAGCATACATTTTTACAATAAGCAAAATTATAAACTAAAGAACAAATGTGCTAAAACATCAAATACATAGTATGCTATGTTCACATACTCAACTATATAGTGAAAAAGCAATACATGCTAGAAGAAAAAACAGAAATCACACCACAGTGTAGGGGCTGAGGGATTGTGGAATGCATGCACGTGGAGTCAGCACTGGTCAGACGGACAGATAATTGATATACACGAAATATATGATATACATGTATCTATTTGCATGTATATCTGATTCTTTGCAAATACTTTTTGCTAAGCTGGAACATAAATGGGTGTAAGTTATTTGTAATTAAAAAAAAATGAAGTTCCCATGATAGTGTTCATGATAGTTGGAAAGAATATAAATATGAGGGCTGTCCAGAAAGTATGCAGCCATGCGTGCCTTTTTTTTGTATTACACGACTGGCCACTTTCTCAACAGCCCTTGTACCCTCTTTTCCTTTATCCTTGGATATGCCTACGGGGTGAACGGGGTGACTCTTTTTTTTTTTTCTTTTTCTTTTGTCTTATTTTACATTTCAGTGGTTGAAGGCAATAGTACTATGTATACGTTGAGCTTTCTTCTTTTATTTAAGCAATGAAAATGCAGAAGATATTTGGGTTTACGGATACAACGGATTAGTTTATACAACAATACTCCAAGATCTGTAAGATGGCGAATTATTTTGTATTTATTTTAAATATCAAAATGTTCCTTAAGAGAAAAACTCAAGGCAATAAGATTAGAGGTCTTGAGAATATCAAGTTTTAATGTTAGAGATCATGAACCCATTTCTTACTTCACGGGCTCTGATTCAAGCCCATGATCAGGGCAAATACAGTGTCCAATGGGAAGTAAGAGAAGCAGTTACTTTTTTGTATTCAAACTGTTTTTTCTGATTTTTCCATTCTGAAAAGTACATTTAATTCCACAACATATGAAGTTCAAATCACACACAGTATTGAAATGTAGTAGCTTGCCTTTACTATAAGGACTAGAGTAATGGAATGAATAAGTTGAGTGTCATAACTGTGTTGATTCTTGGGACTTTATATACCAATATTCTCTCTTACAAGGTGCTGATTTTCATGGATTCAATATGGTCAAATGAAATGACTATAAAACAAAATATATATTTTTTAATTGAGACAGAGTCTCATTTTGTCGCCCTCTGTGATGTGGTGTCACAGCTCACAGAACCCTCAAACTCTTCGGCTCCAGCGATTCTCTTGCTGAAGCCTCTAGTAGCTGGGACTACAGGTGCCCACCACAATGTCCGGCCATTACTGTGTTTGTTTTGTTTTGTTTAGCAGGCAGGGCCAACAAAATAATAATTTAATTATGTTCCCAAGTAATATCCATCTCATCTAGGATTTTTTCACCCATCCATTCACTCATCTATCTTTTTGTCAAAAATTTATCTTTGGAGAACTTAATCTGTTCTAGGCACAGTGGCAAGTGCAGGGATTAAAATATGACCAGGACATAATCTTATAAGAGAGATGTGTGCTATTAACTGTATGCTTTTGTCTCCCCAAATAAACAAGGAAGGAAAGACAGAGAAAGGGACAAGGAGAAAAAATAGAGCTCTTTTTGGAGCTATATTCAGTTTTAAGTGACTATCAGTTATTTTGGTAGTGAAATCAAGGAGTCACTGCGATCTAGGAGAATGAGGCTCAGGGGAGATTTCTAAGTGGGGCACAGGCTTGAGGTGATATTAGAAGTCATGGGACTTGATGTGATTAAAAGGAAGAGAATGCAGATGAGGGAGCAAAGAGAGCTGGCATCAGAGCCTGCTGCATGCTACGGACAGAAGGAGCAAGGGAGGAGGGGACGGCACAGCTGGGGACGGAGGAGGAAAGGAGCAGTGTGGCCACGTCCGGAGGGAGAGGCAGGCTGGGATGAACGCTGCTGAGAGGCTGCGCGGGATGAGCTGACAAAGTGCCCATGGTACTTGGCAAAAGCATGTTGGTGGCCTTCCAAGAATGGTTCTGTGGGAATGCTGGTGACAGAACCCAGACTGGAGAGGGCTAAAGGGAAAACCCCAGATTCACAGATTCCTCCTGGATTAACTGAAACCTCTGTGCTGTCCCTAGGCCTGGCCTGCGCTTTCCTGAACATACTTAACTCCATTTACCCATGGAATTTGGTCCTTAAGGGATATTATGTTGAATTCTGAATCCCTTTTAACATGAAATGCAGTTGTTAGAATTTGCTGGGGAAAAAAAAAAATCAACCTAGTGTTGATCTATGAGCTAAAATTGTTGTTAAGGGGTAATTTTGGGATGTGCCATCCTCTCAATAGGAGAGAGATTATAAATTGCCACTCCCTTTATAATCTCACTGTCTTTAATTCATAGCACATCCTTGGATGAAAAGAAAATATATCCTCATCCCAGTTTTGTTCTTTTGTGTTTCTTTCACCCAATCTGAAACATAAATTTCTATTGCCCAATCTTTTCTGGAAGCCAGGAAGAGAAAGTGGATTGTAAGGCTTCTCTTTAAGTAAACTGTCACCTCAGCTGTTTGTACAGTGAGGATAATTATCTCTGAGCGCGAGTGAGGAGAATAAAAACAACTTTAAAATAATTAGTTAAAATAGTTTTCTTTCTTTATTTCTACACGTGAACATGTTTTACTTTCCTTTTATCTTGTTTTGTTTGTTTTCCTCTTTACTTAGTTTATTCAAAGAGGCTTGGTTTGGAATAAGAATGAAGATTCAACCACAGACTATTTTGTATGGGACTTGCGGAATTTTTTTTTTTTTTTTAATGTTTTCCTTTCCATCTTGGGGACTCCTAAAAATAACGTATAGGTGGGCAGCTCAGTATAGAGCCAAATTCTACCTCTGTTCTTTATTATATTATTTGTTTCATTTTTAGAAAGTTTTATAGCTGATATTGAAGTTTTTGATTATTTTTTTTTTCTGGATCTGCAGTTTTCCAGACTTATTTCATAGGCCTATATAAAGTCCATAATCTTGTTTTTATTATAATTTTTGATTTGATAAATGAACAATGGAGTGGAATTTAGACATAGGGCCAAATGCTGTGTTTTCTTATTTTTTTTCTGTACTGAAATGGTCCCCGGTTGTTACTTGAACTTGGTGTTGAGCATCAAGGTTTTAAGTCTCTTTCAGTAAATGGGACAGCAAGAACCCCTCTGCTGAAAGGATGTGAGTAAAGGAGTTGACATTGCAATGTTGAATTATCCGTAGACAGGTTTTTTTTTTTTTAATTTTTAATTAATCTATTCAGAAGATGCAGCAAACCTTTGTATTAATAAGTTCACAGTGTCTTGTTCTATCATTTCAGTAGAAAATTTATCTCTAAATTCCAATTCTTGAGGTGATCTTGTGAGTATTTGTTGGGCCTGCAACCATGATGCCTTATAAATTCCGGTTTAAACAAATGCATGTATTTTTTTTTTCCTAATTGAATGTTGCTGTGTACCTCAGAATGAGCCCTTTAATACTAAATAATTAGGACCATGAACTCTTCAATCGACTATTACCGTGAAGTGCACGCAGAAGCATTACTACTGGTTCATTAGGATTAATCTGGGGAAGCAATGTGGTCGGAATTAATCTCTACTCGATTCTGCTTCCTATAATAGCGATGTACACATCTGTTTACATTTATTGAAGACTGACTACCCGCAGAATTGTTGCCACCTAAATAAAAAATTACTGATATTGTGCCTAAAACTAAACAATCCTTGCAGTGCACCTGAGAGGTAGGGAGGACCACTGGATTTGAGGCAGTAAAATTGAACTGTTAGGGCACAAAAACACCTTTTTTAAGTAATGTCAAAATTTTTGACACCAGGCCTTTTCCTACTTAAATTCAGGAGTTTGAACTAAATGATGGGTATGTTCCTTTCTTCATCTAAAATTTTATAAGGCAATATAAGACAGTCATTTCTTTTTTTTTTGTGTGTGATTTTTGGCCGGGGCTGGGTTTGAACCCACCACCTCCGGCATATGGGACCGGCACCCTACTCCTTGAGCCACAGGCACCGCCCCAGATGGTTATTTCTTCTTCGTCTTTAAAACATTGACTAACATCACACATAAGCCATAATCTCCTTATAAGAGCAAATAACTCACACAATACGGATCAGCACACATCTCTTTTCACCTGCCCTTTCTTTTTGTATCTCTGTCCAGGCTCTGTAGAAACAATATCTTCATTTTAATATGTTTCTTTCTCAATCCTTTTCTATGAATTATATGGGAATATGTTCTTTTTAAAATGACAAAACTTCGTGTGTGTGTATTTTCTTTTAGAGACAAGGCCCTGTCTGCCATCCAGGTTGGAGAGCTGTGGCATGATTATAGTTTAGCCTCTAATTCGGCTTCAATGAACCTCAGGCTTCAACTTTCCAAGTCCTGGGACAACAAGCATGTGCCACTATGCCTAGCTAATTTTTGAAAATTTTTTGTAAAAAATAAATTTAAATTTTTTGTGCGTGTGTTTGTTTTATTATGTGGCCAAATTCCTGACTTCAAGTAATACTCCTACCTTGCCTCCCAAACTGCTGGGATTATAGGCATGAACCACCACGTTTGGCCATAAAGCTGTATTTTAAACTGTTGCTTAGCATCAGTCATCTGATTGTACCATGACATACATAGGTAACCATTATACCTACAGAAAGTTATGCATATTATTTCTTATCTTTTTAAAAGAATTATGATGAATGTCCCCTTTGTACATATATGCAATACATTTTAGAGAAAAATCAACAGAGGAAAGAAATGGGTGCTTTAGAGCAAAGCACATTTTAACAATATAATGGATATTGTAAAAAAAAAAAAAAAAGTCTACAAAAGGTCCCAGTATATACAGCACAGTTCTTTGTGACTGTTCAAAATCTTGCCAATCGGTTGGACCAAAGTGTATTATCTCATTATTTCTGTTTCCTTTTCTATGATTACTAGTGGAGATGAGCAGCTTCTTGTGGTTATTTTTTTGGCATTTATGTTCATATACTTTGCTTGGCTTTTTATTTTAAAACATTTATCTATATAAAGTGTTTTTTTTTTTTTTTAATTTCAGATTAACATGAGGGTATATACAATTAAGTTACACTGTTTGCCTTTGTGAAGTAAAGTCTGGGGTACATTTGAGTCCTTTTCTGAATACTAACCCCGTATCTTTCTAATTTAAGGAAACTTTTGTTTTTCCAACTTTTCACTCTTTTTCTCCTTCGAAGAAAACTACAGTTAATAGATTTATAGAGGACCTAATCCGTGCAAGGCACGCCATCAGAAATAATAAAGGAAAGTAATAATTCACATGGAAAGCAAAATCTTTGAAGTTTCCCAATATATCACATTTTCATATACCTAGCTGTGTTTATGTACTCTTAAATATTTGATTAGGAGGTGAAAAAAAAGGCTTTCCAATGGTTGTGCAGTACCTTGTGTTATAAAGAGGGGAATCTCACCTCCCAGAAATATTGTTTCATTACTTTGACCCCAAATCAGAGGCTCCTGGAATGCTGGGAGAGGAGGGGTATGGACAGTCATCATCTGGACACTGTTCCTGGGAATACTTTCCTTTGCTAAGAAACCTCCTCTGAGAACCCCCTGATTCTTTAAGTTGTGTCTCTTCCTCCATCCCCATCCTACTTTTCACTCTTTCTTCCTTTGATTTTTTCTTTAATGTTTCTTTTATTTATCATCATCATCATCATCATTATTATTATTTTTGAGACAGAGTCTCAAGCCATTGCCCTGTGTAAAGTCCTATGGCATCACAGCTCACAGCAACCTCAAAGTCTTGGGCTCAAGAGATCCTCTTGCCTCCGTTTTTCTATTTTAGCCAAGATGGGATCTACCTTTTGCTCAGACTGATCTCGAACTTGTGAACTCAAGCAATCCACCTGACTTGGCCTCCCAGAGTGCTAGGATTACAGGCCTGAGCCATTATGCCCAGCTTTCTTTTATTTTGAAAGCTATCACAGTAAAACAATCTTTTCTTTCTGTGCCTCCCCAAAACCTGTCTCCTTCTAACTTTTACTCTTTGCTTTTATTTGTCTATGTTATATTTAAATATATTTATAATGAAGCAAATGTTTGCTACATACAGTGACTAACTGAACATGTTTTCACTGAATCTATTCACATGAATGTGTGTGCGTTTACACAGCTAATGTGTGCGGGGGGTGGGGGGTGGCGTCAGGGAAATGATGCCAAGGTGCTGTCTCCTTTAGGCCCGTCCTGCCTGGGTACACAGAGCCTGCTGGCCTTGCCTTCTCTAGAGGTCCATTCTGACTGAAATCTCGTCAGCCCAGGAGTCCTCCTACGCTCCTAGTCTGGCTTCTTGTTCTGTGATTCCTGGCTGCCTGGCGCACCTCTAGGGAGACTCCTCCGGGCTTAGCCTCTTCCCTGGCCTGGTCTGAATGGGGACGCCCCTTCTGTGTGATTCCCGGCTGCCTGGCGCACCCCTTCTCTGTGTGTCACATGTGCACCCTCGTGTGCGTCTATGCAGCCCTGCTTAGGAATTGCTTGCTGGTTTGCACATAAGCTTTTCATTAGGTTATAAGCATCCTGACAGCAGGTCTTCCCCATCTCTGTCACTGTGGGACCTTGTGCTATGCCGAGTAGACTCATATTCAAATAAAGTACAGTAAGGAAGGCAAGCATAGACAAACTCTCTTTCCTAAAAAATAAGGTAAAGGTTACATAAGGAAGGGCATGGACAAACTCAGCTAGTCTCATTTTCAAGATCCCTCAGAAGCGCCCACTTCCCACATCCAGCCCAGGCTTCCTTTTGTGTCTTCCAAGCCTCAGTCTGGCTGGGCACAGTGTCACACCTCTCATCCCAGCATTCTGGAGGCCGAGATAGGTGAATTGCTTGAGCTCAGGAGTTTGAGACCAGCCTGAACAAGAGTGAGACCCCCCTCTCTACTAAAAATAGAAAACTAGCTGGGCGTTGTGGCTAGGAGCCTGTAGTCCCAGCTATGCAGGGGGCTGAGGTGAGCAGATTGCTTGAGACCAGGAGTTGGAGGGTGGTTGCTATGAGTTATGATCACACCATGGCACTCTACGGAGGGCGACAAAAATACTGTCTCAAAAAAAAAAAAAAGACTCAGTCTGCTTTTCTGCTATTTGTTCTCTGACCATTCTAGTGGAAAAAAATCCCATTTCTGATTTTCCAATTATGACTCTTTGCACATCACATCAATGAGAAAAAACAGTGAAAAATGGTGAAACACAGCACCTTCCTTGTGGGGGGGGCACCCTGTGACTCCCCCATACATGAATATTTTGGTCTCCGTTCTACTTATTAAAAATTGGTGTGTCTGTATATCACTCTAAGATATGCTAGGTACCAAATGGTTCCTGGTTAATATTTTATGAGCTTGGATTTTGCATTGTGTTATTTGTACGGTTTTCATTTTGTCTGTGCTTTCAAATTGCTCACAATGAAAACATTGCATTTTTATATAGAAAACATAGGAAAATTATTACAAACATGAATTATTAGATTTGACAACGAAGAGGTCTTTAATGTCCTTCCAGAAAAATGTCAGGGAACTATTAAGGAAGAAATTATACGGTAGGGAGATTAAGATTTTCTAAACATAACAATATGAAACTTTTAAAACTTCTCACCCTACTGAGATGAACTTCAGTTTAAATTTCAAAGTTGCAACATATTGATAGTTTTACAGTAATCCAATGAATAACTGACTATCAAATAAGGTTCATTAATTTCCCCAGGAATGGTTATAGCACTTATTCCTTATTCCTCTGTGACGATGAGGAGACAATGTTGGTATCCACTGTTCCAGGTGCAGGCTCGGTATTTACTCGGTATTTACCGTGAGGCTGAGATTCGGGGCTGTAGGAGAAAAGGCTATATTAAAATACTGTACACTTCATCTTGGATCATTTCAGCTGAGGGGAAACTGAATTTCTTCTCTTTTCTGACTATGAGGAATATTTAGGGAATGCACATTGAAGGGCTTCCCTCTAGAACTCTCAGGGTATGTAATAGGGCAGTATAGTAGAACAAGTGTATCCTTTGGTTTTTAAAAAATATATATGCAAATTTTATGTAATGTTTAAATAACTGACATATAATTGATCACAGGTCAATGGCTATATATATATATATATATATATAAAACATATAAGTGAAGTAATATGATAAGACAAAGCCCAGGTAGGATAGTACTGATAGCCCTTGTCCTCTTTTATTCTAAGCTCTTGCTTTCCCTGCAATCATTATCCTTTATGTTGTTTATTGTTGTCTTGCCACAAAAAGGGTTTTTACTATGTAGTAATGTTTAAACAGTCAAGGTTTACAGAAGTGCTACTATATTACATATATGGGATCTGACAATTTAGTTCATGAACTCTTCCTAGAAAAAAGTGCTACTTCCGCCATTGATGAACATCACTACGGTCACTTCCGACTTCCCTTGGGAAGCTAGGGCCCGAGCCAGTGCCCAGTCCACACTTCAAAGAAATTTTGGAAGTCTTTTTAGGGACTGCCTTATGAGAAATGTTGTCATATAGCTCAAAACACATGGAACAATGATAACGACTCCCTCTCAGCAAGACACTGCCATACGTACACAGGAGCATAGGTGTGAGATACTGATATACCAGTGTTATGAAACCTCGATGAGTTGTTTGTACAGGGCAGCCAACATTAGTGAATAATGGGAAATCCATGAACTTAATTGTCAGATATCTTATGAATCCCCCCCCCACACACACACACAAAAGCGTGTGTGTGTGTGTGTGTGTGTGTGTGGTCTGCCGGGCCTTATTTAACCCATATTTCTACAACTTTTTATATTTTGCCTTTCTTGTTAATACTGAAGGACATCTTAGTTGCCATTATTTTGCAATTATGGACAATATTGCTGCTCTGAATATTCTTGTACTTGTTTTCTGGTTGTGTATGTCTTCTGGTGCATATGTGCAAAAATTTCTCTAGAAGTCAAATTAAAGCATATGCTTTGGAGGCAGAAAGGCGTCAGAGTTGGCGTGTCATTTGCACCATTTGCCTGCTGCGCCCTTCACCATGTGAATCTAGTTTCTTTAAGTCTTATTTCTTCATCATCATAACAGGGTTCTTATGAGGGTTCATGGCAGAGTTAATACTCAGGATTTGTGAGGACGAGTTATTTTTCTCTCCCTGCCTTCTGTTTTCTCCTCTGCTACCGGCTTTTTTGGTTAAAAAACTGCTTCTTATTCTCCTTTGAAGGGAGATGTTTCTTTATAGAAGACTAATGAAGGCTGTGGTCTCTGTCCAGGAAAATATACACATGCACAAAAGTTCACACATGATTTCAGACCATTCATGAAGTCCCACAAAATACTTCCATGAGCCCAGTTTGGGGAAACATAGCTTTACATTTTTAATTTCAGCTAAGTTCCATTTTACCTCTTACAGACTCTCCCATGGGTTTCAAATCTCAGAGTCTTTCCAAAGGCTGTTTTAGACTGAGCACTGTGACTTATATCACCATCTACTAGCACATACCGCTAGGCAGGTGCCATAAGTTAAAATAACTTTTTGAAGACAGAGACCAGCATTGACTTTCTACACTCCTTGTTAATTTTTGTGGGGCTCATTTGTTCAGGGAAATCTTTCTTTACCTACAGGAAGCAAAGGGGGATTAAATTCTTGATGATCAGAGTCTCTGAAGCCTCAAAGTCTAATTAAGCGAGTTCTCTGAGTTGCTATACTTTTACTCAGAGGAAAAAGTCAGTTTGCCAAATACTCAAAGTTATTTCATTTCTATTCAGTATACTGCAACGTGAATAATAAAACAAACAGAAACAAGCAGAAAACTTTTTTTTTGGCCTTAGCAAGCAGCCTTCTCTGACTGTCAGAATCCTCCTTGCTTTACCTAAAGTGAAGAAGACTTACCACTCCCTGGAGAAGTCTTCAATCGATGTTGGGGAGAGGTTGTGTGTCACTGCTAACTTCCTATAGAAAGATTACTCAAGCACTGATACGGCTGTACATTGACGCCCAGAATTTTCTCAGTTGAATTATATTCTAGTTGCCTTCAGTGGTAACTAGTTGGGTAAAGCACATTTTATTGACCTTCTTCCTGTCATGTCATGCATCTCACCTGTTAGTGATTCACTCAATCCCAAATAGATTACTTGCAGTTGAATCCTCTGTCAGAGTCGGCTTCTGGAAAAATCAAAAGTACAGCATTATCTGATACACTCGTGGGCCCTGCTTTTGACTTTTATACACTGCAGAAGATTAAATGTCTCTGGTCACCACCCACTAACATTGTAGTCCCCAAGCAGTGAGATATCCAAAGTACCTTCTCACTCCTCCAAAGCTCCCCTCTCAAGGGAACAATAACACTTTCAGCTGATTATTATTGAGAGAATTAGTATCTTTTGTGTTGTGATTGATAACAGGGTACCACAGACCAGATAACTTAATGAACAGAACTTTATTTGGCTCATGGTTATGGAGGTTGGGGAGTCCAAGATCAAGCGGCTGCACCTGGTAAGGGCCTTATGCTGTGTCTTGACATGGCCGAAGGTGTCCCGTGAGTGAGAGAGAGTAGGAAGGGAGGCTACTCATCTTTACTAAGGACCCCACTTCCCAAGTAACTAACCAATTTCCTATATAATGGCACTAATCTATTTATGAGGACACTCTCCTGATCAAATCACTCTTTAGTGATTCTATCTCTTACCTTTGTCACTGAGTATTAAGTTTCTAACACATGAATTTGAGGGGCACAGTCCAACCACACTACTGATCTACCAGACAAACATTATGATTATAGTTTTCAAATATACTCAAATAATTGATCTAAACTCATATTTTTAAAACAAATAAGATAGTTCTTCAAGGTTTTTTTTTTTGCAGATGATGTTAGAATGGATAATATAATTTAAGATTTACTATACTTATGTCTCTAATGTATTAGGTTTATAAGAATCAGTTAAGTTCTTGGGGGCAGCTTTGTTTGATATTCAGATACTTGAATTGCATATAAAAGAAAACCAAATACATAAAATGTATTCATGCTATTTAAAATATTTAAGGGGCTTTAATTAACTGAGCTGTAAAATCCACTTTAAAAGTCATGTTTAATTTACTGACTTTATAAATAGATGACACATTTGTAAATTAAAAGCTTTGTAAAAAAACGAAACCTTTGAATTTTCAGTGTTAAGAATTTAATATTAATTTTAAAATTATAGTAATCCTAATCATCTCCCTGCCTATAAAGATTTCACCTAGAGCAATAATCTCACATTAAAGGTATCCAAGAAATGTAGAACTTTATTCTGAGAAAGTTCACCAGTAACCTCTCCCCACTATACCACATCTAGTTTACTATAACTGTAACTTCTCCATTAAACCTGTCTTGATGTCACTAGTTCTTATTCATTCTCTTTGTCTTTGAATTTATACTATATTTATAGTCTATATTATACAATTTTGACACGATCTCATTTCTTGTGCCATCGTTGTATGATGTCTTTTCATACGTGTCAGAGTAATCTTGCAACTATATTTGAATCACCCAAAATGTCTTCCCCAAGCCATAGGGCTCTCTTCCATTCTGTAGCATCCCAGCTTCAGAGAGTCCCTGTCTCGCTTCAGTATTCCTATAATCATCAATATAGTGTTTGCTTCAAGTAATTAGCCTGAAGCCAATTGTCCCATGACCTTGTCCCAGCCACACTTCACTTACGACTGTGCAGGGCTCAGCTTCATGTACCTGACCTGACTATAGTTGCATCAATTATTTATTGCTACATTAATGCTGTTTAGAAGCCACCTCAAAATTCAGTGGCTTAAAATATGACCATTTATCATAGCTCACAAGTCTAAGAGCCAGCTTTAAAATGGGTTCTGGTCTCAGCGGGCTTATTTGCACATCTTCCATCAGCTTTGGGTGAGACAGACTGACCTTGGCTGGGATTTTTTTACATGTTTCAGAGTCAACTGGCTCTTGGCTAGGTTTAGTATATCTTTGGTGGGAATGGATCTATTTTTCGTTTAGTATCTCTCACATAAATCAAGATAACATAGCTAAGGCATGTTGTACTAGAACTATCAGAAAAGCCAAAAAAAGAATGAAAGACACAAGTGCTTTGTCAACTTCTATGTATATCAAATCTGCTAAGACCCTATCAGTCTCAATGAGTCTTATGGAAAATCCCAGAATCAAGAAATATGGAAATATTCTTGGTTGAGAAGAACTTCAGGGTCACAGGCAAAGGACGATTATGTAGGAAAGGCAGGTTGGGGCCACAGTGCAGTCAATCAAAATCAGCACAGAGGTCAGGACATCTGCAGGGAATTAGATACACCCTAAGATAGCCCTATGCTCTGGATAATGTGGAATATATAAATACAGTTTTTAATTCCTGTGAGTAATTTTTTCATAAGTGAGAAAGAGTTCAAATAGAAAACTGGAGTAACAAGAATAGTAGGGAAATCGTGGTGAAAGATTGCTAGCTCTTCACAACTGAACCGTAGCCAGTAACAGGCTTGAGAGGAAGCTTGGTACAGCAGATCCCAAACGTGTAGGGATCCCATTTTTCTCCTTCTCTTCACCCTGAGGTTTTGATTCAGGGGTTTTGAAGCAGGCCATTTTTAGGATACTGCTTATAGAATTCTAATGCATTGCCCAGTCTAGTAAATAGGATAAGAGGGGTATTCATTAAAATGGTTTTGGGTGACCTTTATAAAAATATTAGGAATTGGCATTCATAATCAAAATCCTTATATTTCCAAAGATAGAAATATTAACACAATCAACAAAAACTGTCTCTTAATGTCAGTCAACTGAAACAATTTCTCTCTGTCCCTCTCTCTGAGTTACATGCCCTGGATTTAAACTCCATGTAATTGATATTTTAGATATCCTAAAATTTTGCAATAAGTAGACTCATTCTGGGAAAGTAATACAAAATTGTATTGTTAACATATATGTTTTAAAAGATAATTGTGTGTGTGCATGCATGTGTGTGTGGTGTGTGTTTGCATGTGTGTAGAAAGGAAGGCTTTAAAAGTGCATTAGGGTGCCTACAGATAGAAGTTCATGAAAAAACATTGTAATCAGGTGGTGTCCTAACAAAAGCTTACAGCCTTGTGAATTGATACAGAAGGTTGTTAACAAATTCAGAGCACTTACAGGAGCCGTATGTTAAGAACTTCCTCTGGCAGAGAGATCTCTGCTGCAATTCCAAGTTTTCTTTAAATAAACTGATGTTTCTCTGGAGTGTCTATACAGCACTTCCATGTTAGTCATTTGTCCAGTGTATGATAATTAACTGTAATTTCTTTTTGATCCTTAACATGAGTAGTGACTAAATGGGCAGCAAATCTGTCAATGAAATTTCAGATTAGCGTCACAGATCTCAATTTTTAGCTGTGCAAACACACTTCTAACACAATCATATATTTGAATACAACACAGGAGAGAATGGAGTCTTGTTGGTTGAGGGGAAAACACTGAGTTTTGAAAAAACAACCTAATTGCTCATAATTTCTGAGTGTTACCTACAGTTCATGGTGCTCCTAATTTCAGGAGCTGCATCCTTCATTTTATGGCAAAGAATTATAGATGTGGTATTTACTTCATGTTCCTCAAAGTAATGTGAACAAGGAATATTTGTGTTCTAGAGACTTTCCTGTTATTTCCAAAGAAATTGAAGAAATTTTCTATGGGGAAATGATGATCCTAAAATGAAATTAAGCTCATTAAAAACAATATTAATGTTTCACTCAGAGAGAAGACACTGTAGTATAACTTTGCTTAATTTGGCAAAATAGCCAATATCTACTACTTGTAATATATTTTCCTAGATATTGAGATATAAAATTGAACAACATAGAGATCAAGTCCTCATTAAACTCTCACACTCAGAGAGACAGGCAAAAATCCTGGAAGTAAAAAATATATCATTTGTAATTAAATTAAAGTCATTAATGAATAGATTAAAGTAGTCCAAAAAAAGAAGAAATTGATTTATTTATTGCAGGATGGGTAGGAATTAGCACACCATATGTTTTCCTGGCTTCTTCTTCTTCTTCTTTTTTTTTTGCTGTTGTTGAATGTGGGAGAAGGAAGGATTAATGGCTCTCCAACTCTTAGCACATATTATCCAAATGAAGTGGACTCAGCTTTTACCTCTAAGTATGAACCTCTGACCAAGCACTGGCCAAAAGGAAAATCACGTTGCCTTGAATCAAGGCCAGGAAACAGATAGGGTGTCTTAAGTTTGCCGGCGCTGCTATAACAAAATACCATAAACTATGTGGCCTAAAAAAAACAGAAATTTATTTTTCTCAGTCAGAGAGGTTGGTAAGTCAGAGGTCAAAGCACCAACAGACTCTGTTCCCTATAAGGGCCCACACCCAGGTTAACAAGGTGTTTTCCATCTGTGTCCCCACTTGCTGGAAGAGGGAAGCGAAGCTCTGTGTGCATTGTTCCTTCACATTAATCTCCCTATAAGAAGGGCACTGATTACATTCATTAGGACATTTCCCTGATGATCTATCTATTCACCTCCAAATGTCATTACATTGGCCATTAGGTCAACATTTGATTTGGGGGAACACAAGCATTCAGAAAGTAGCAGATGATGTATTAAAAGTTATACCCATATATAGTTGGAGGAATGCAGGGCCTGGCAGGTGTGAATATCTTGAGAATCTGAGCAACAGCTGGAACAAGAACTTTGCCAAATGTGGTCATGTGTTGAGATTATTTGACAAGATTTTATAATACCTGAAATAACAATTCCTCAAAAACAATTACAACATCTCAGAAAAAAGTGGGGGGAAAAAAAGAGCATAATTTTAACAAAGAAATAGAAATTATACAAAAGAATTAACTGGAAGTTATATAACTGGAAAATGCCACAACCAAAATAAGAAATCTGCTGATAAACTCAAAGAGTAGAGATGACTGAAGACAGGGTGTTTGAAGATAGATCAAGAGAATTTACTTAATCTGAATAACAGAAAGAAAATAGACTTGAAAAAAGAAAGAATCTGTGGGACATTAGAAACGATTTGGAATTTTTATCCTCAAATTACCTGAAGAAGAGAAGATAAAAGACGGAACTGAAATAGTATTGAATAAATACATAATGACTTAAACATTTCCATATCTAATGAAAGACATAAAACAGTAGATCCAAGCAGCTGGGCAAACCCTAAATGAGGTAAATCTAAAGAAATGGACACCAAGATACATCACAATTAAATATCTGAAAAATAAAGACACAGTCTTAAAAACAGCTAACGGCAAACAATGTATTATCTATAAGGAAAACTCATTTGAATGGCAGAATATTTTTCATTTGAAACTACAGCAGCCAGAAGAAAGTGAGATAATACTTTTTACATTTGGAAAGAAGTATCGACCATAATATTTATAAGCAGCAATTGTATATTCAGCCATGTAATATACCATGTCAATAGAATTGAATAAGCACAGGATCGTTGCAATAGATGAAAGAAGATATTTTGACAAAAATACAATAAGCGGTCATGATAAAAGGCACTCGACAAACTGGGAGCAGAAGGCAACTTCCCACAGTTGATGAAGGGTAGCTACAAAACCACGAAGCTGTTATCATATTTAATGATGAATGATTGATACATTTTCCTTCTAAGATCGGGAACAAAGCAAGAATTTATACCACTGCTAGTGCTTTGTGCTGTAGGATCTAAGCAAGGCAATTAAAAAAAACAAAAACACAGAAATTTAGAAAAGCCAGATAAAAAGTAAAGTTATTTCTATTTGCATGTGACATGATCTTATACACAGAAAGTCCTAAGGTATCCACTAAAAAACTATTAGAAGTAATAAACTTATCAAGGTTGGAGGATATGAGATCAATGAAAAAAAAATCTATTATATTCTTATATACTTTCAATTAAAAATCTAAACATGAAATTATGTAAACTACCTTTAAAACAACATCAAAATAATAAAATTCTTAGAAATAAATTTAACAAGAGAAGTAGAACATTTATACTCTGAAAACTACAAAAGAATGTTGAATAAAATTTAATCTGATCTAAATACATGGAAGTTTTCCATGTTCATAGATTGGAAAACAAAATTATGAAGATGGCAATATCCCTCAAACTGATTTACAGATTTAATTAAGTCCTTATCAGAATTTCAGATGACCTCTCTGCATAAATTGATAAAATTCTAAAATTCAAATCAAATTGCAATAAACCTAGAATAGTCCAAAAACAAACAAACAAACAAAAAAAAACAGTCTTGAGAAAGAAAAAAGTATGAGTGGGATGACTCCCCAACTTCAAAACTTGCTACAAGGCAGCAGGAATCACAACATATGGATAGATACATAGATCAGATAAAAGGAATTAAAAACCCAGAAATAAACCTGTGTGTCTATGGTCAAGCCATTTCTGAAAAGGGTGCAAAGACGTTTCCTTCAGTCTGTAACATTCCACAGAGAAGTATTCTATGGAAGCAGGAAACTCCACTGGGAGTAGGGAAGAGGGATGTAAAAGAAATCTTTATGGTTCTCTGTAGCTTTCCCAGTTTTTAATTCAGCTGATTTCCTGTCTTTGATGTATAGCTGATTCTGTAAAGTGATTCTTCTATATAAGTTAGCCTTCAAATTTAATTCAGAAAATATCAAATAATACCTCAGAGGCACATAAACAAACTATAAGAAGGCAAATACTGAAATGAACCTTTAGGCTCCTTACGTGAATAAAATAAAAACAAATTTTCCTCAAACATCTATTTTTTAATAATAGCTTTGTGAAAAGACAATGCCAATTACACTCTTAGGGTTACTTGGGTCACTCTGAACTGCAGGCCCAGAACAACCTCCTTCCTAGGAAACAAATAAACCCAGAGACCAATATAAAAATTCGCAGATCAAGTGTGCATTCTAAGACTCATAGCCTGAGAAATGTGTCAAGGTCAAGGGCACAAGATCACTCATTTTAGGCTGCAGCATAAAAAACGTGTGACCTTTATGAGGATGGTAACAGATACATCCCATGAGAATTCAGCGGTTCTCAACCTGTGGGTCGCGACCCACAGGAACTGTATTAAAGGGCTGCAGCATTAGGAAGCTTGAGAACCACTGCCCTAGATGCCCTGTCTGCTGAGAAAACACAAGCAAACATTCAACATTACTGGTGGAAGTTGGTCGCAGTGTGTCGATTTTGTTTTCCTCCAGTTTTCTCTCTCCCCTGGTCACTTCCTCCCCTTATGGTGGCTACTGGATTCTGAGATACCACTTAACTGCTCTCCTTCCCAAGCCCGGGCACATGCCACCTCTATTCCAGTGTGGTCCAGGATTTCAGACATTTTTAGCTCAAATAAGAATCTGTTGAAAACCAAACCCAACGTGCATCAGAAGAGGACATTTTGCAGAATGAATTCCCTCATACAAAATAATATATACAAAAGAGAGCTTACATAAATCATACGGGAAAATAAGCTATCAGGGAGAAAGGATTAGAAAGGAGGGGAAAAGAAAATCACTTTACAGAGATAATTAGGAAATGGGTTAAATGAGTATTATCAGAAGGAAGCATTAGAAACAAAATCATATTTGGAACACACTGATTTTGCATTTCACCTTATTTAATACTATTTATAGAGTTACTGAAATGAAATGACTTCCTATTGCAAACATCAATCAATATTGGAGTTAAGTTGCACAAATTGTGTGCTATATTTTTGAAGCACTCAGTCTATTTGTTCTAACATTGCACTCTTTTTTAACTATGCCTGCAGCACAGACTGTATTTACCAAGTCCCATTTTCTTTTCTTTTAGGCACAGAAGTAGACTACATTTCCCAGCTTCCCTTTGCTAGATTTTGGCTCCTGAATTACGTAAACCATTTCCAAAACTGGCTTAAGAAAATCTTTCTTGCATGATTGCCTCTTTTTCCTAACTAGCAGCTGAAAAGAGAATCAAATCCAGCCTTTTTTAGCCATAGAGAATAGATGCATGAAATTTAGATCCCTGAAAAACCAGGGGCACTTCTCCCACCATCCAGAAACATCTACATTAGTGCTGGCATAGCAGACTTATGGCTTCTTTATCTTGATCTCCAGCAGGTGAAGGAAGATCTATGAAAATAAATCAACATCTTGGGCTTTTATTTTATAAGATAGTTTACTTAAATTTTTTTAAAAATTCAGTGTCCCCACATGAATACTGAGATATTTCTTTGATAATGATAATTGATAGTTCAAAATATGTATATCAAATATTTCTTGTTGTGAACCAAATTACCACAAATTTAGCAGCTATTGTGTTCAACAATAAGACTTTGGTATTTGTCTGCTATAGTAGATATTGTTATTTTCCCTAACAAAAGTAATACTCTAGGGGAAATTTCCTAGTCTAATAAGTAAGTTCTTCCATTGTGTTCCAATATTAACTTTAATTAGATATAACATCCAAATTCAGCAGAGAAGGAAAGAAAAAAATCCTACCAGTGAGACACAGGTGCATTCAGGCCGATTCTGTACAGTGAATTTAATGTGTATCAAGTTTGGCCCATTATAGGAAAATTCTGAACACAGATCAATAATACTTCACATTCAGTTACTTCAGAAAGTTCCCTGCCTCAGTGTGGGAGCTACGTGAAGAGTTAATGCTTTCATATGCTCTTCCCTTTAAGCTGTGCTCTAAACTGCACAAGAACCACCTGCTTAACAAGCATCTGAGGGGAAAACAACTTCCAAAATGCTTGTGGGCTAAATCAATACTACAAATGGCCTTTGAAAGAAATAGAAAATAACCAAAACCTTTATTTGTCAGCTAGTTAACCATTTAAACCACAAGCATTTACAACATGTACAGGCAATAGCCTGCCTAAAGGAAAGGGAGTGACTTTTTTCTTTTTTTTTTTGAGACAGAGTCTCACTACGTCACCCTCGGTAGAGTGCTATGGCGTCACAGCTCACAGCGAACTCAAACTCTTGAGCTTCAGCGATTCTCTTGCCTCAGCCTCCCAAGTAGTTGGGACTACAAGCGGAGAGTGACTTTTTTATTACAGTAGATCTCATTGTGGCTTCTTTAACTTGATCTCCAGCAGGTGAAGGAAAATCTATGAAAATACATCAATTTCTTGGACTTTATTTTCTAAAATAGTTTACTTCAATATTTATTTATTTATTTATTGTTGGGGATTCATTGAGGGTACAATAAGCCAGGTTACACTGATTGTATTTGTTAGGCAAAGTCCCTTTTGCAATCATGTCTTGCCCCTAGAAGGTGTAGCACATTACTTCAATTTTTAAAGAATTCAGTGTCCCCACATGAATACAGAGATACTTCTTTGATAATGATAATCAGTACTTCAAAATATGTGTATCAAATATCTATTGTTGTGAACCACATGACCACAGGTTTAGCAGCTTAACGAATATACACTTACTATCTCACAGTTTCAGTGTACCAAGACTCTGGTCACAGTTCATCTCGGTCCTCTGCTTCATGATCTCTCTCAAGACTGCAATCAATGTGTCAAACAGGCCTAAGGTCTCTGAAAGCTCAACAGGGGAGTGGGGCAATTTTCTTGTAGCTTGCCTGGATGTTGGCAGGATTCGGTTCATTGAATATTGTTGGACTGAGGGCCTTGTTGGCTGTTGACCAGAGAGCCCACTGAATTCCTTAGGATGTTGGCTTCTCCAACACGGCAAATTGATTCATCAAAGGCAGTGAGAAAGAGAGAGTCTACTATCATGAGAGAAGTCATAATCTTATGGGGCCTAATCATAGAAGGGTTGCCTTAACACCACTGCTCCCCCCCTCTGCAAGCAAAAAACTAAACCCAGCCCATATTCAAGGGGAGAGGAATCTACAGGGATCTTCTGTTTTAGCTTTCAAGTCATCCATTTAAGTTTGATGCATTATTATGGACGTTACTTTCAGTGAGAGTTTACTTACCTGAGTTCTTACAATGTCATTCTGACTTGCTTTATTTTACTTGTACTGGTGGGAGCCCCGCTCCATTTCTTCTGGTGCTGAAGAAGGCATTTTTTCCTGAGTTGTCTGCTGTTGTTGAGCCATCTGTTGGTGGGGAGGAAAGCAGGCATCGCCAACCCTGGCTCTTCCTATGCCACTAGGAGGATGGAGAGATGTAGGGTTTTGCTATTGCAGTTGCTGATGTAGACCAAATTTCTTGCTGTTTGAGTTGTGGAATAGGGACTGGTCAGCCCCAAACATGGCCGCTGCAAGGGGATCTGCTATCTGATAGAATACGATGAATAATTTTATAGGAGGAAAAGAATGCCAGATAGGTACAGTATAATGAAAAATAGATATCTTGTGTTTGATGATTAGAAATTTTTCTAGGAAGTGGAACCTAATCTGGGTAACCATGTAGTCTAATTTTCCCAGAAAACTTTCTGTTTATGCCTGTTCTCTTGGGGCAATTGCTACTAATACCTCCTTCTACTCTCAAAAAAATCTAGTTTGTACAACACATTATAAAGTCATCCTTTGTCTCAGTAAAAATAAGGATGAGTTGCAGATATCCAGATAAATGGCCTGGGGTAAAGAATGTTTTAACTGCAGTAAATGGCATGCACGTACACCTGTAGGCAGAAGAAAATATAGCATGTTTAAAAATAAACAGTGTTGTTTGAAAGGATGGCGTGATTTAAAACAAGAGATGAATTAGGTACTTAGCTGAGCTTCGGTTCTGTAAACGACCTGAGCTTTCTTAAAGACTCTACCTTGGTCAGCAAAACTGAGAGTCTGAAGAGCAATGAAGATAGGTTTGAGTTTTAAAATATCATTTTGTTTGGTCTGTGAATATAGATTTTTAGGATTTGAGTGGGATGGGGTAATGGGTATGGTAGAAGGGTCAACTAAAACCTTTGAAAGTGATACAGACAGCAGGTGATGGGAGGCTTACCCAAAATACCAGCAGCGTGGATGCAAGGACTGCAGAAGAAATCGAGTACTACTGCATGGTTAGCAGCTGTAAAATTTCACAAGTTGTTGAATTTGGGGGATGAGGGTTTGGAAATGACGAAATTGGGCCACTGCTTTCTGGCTTTAGCAGGTGAGTGGTTGTTGGCACCATTCATTGAGGCAAGAGTCTGAAAATGAAAAGAGGAATTCAAGGTATTTTGTAGAGGAAATTATTCAACTAATTGAATGTTACAAATGGGAAAGAATGGTAGATAACTGATGTTATTTTGTTAAATCTATTCTACAGCCCTGGGAAATAGGTGTCATTGTCTTCCAAGTTTTTATTTCCAAACTTGGATGATGTGAAACTGTTATATTCTTCTCTGTATAAGATTTTTCTATTGTCAACAAATTATTTAACAAAAAATGGATTAAAACCAACTGTATATCTGTGACTTCCACTTCCAATTCAAGTTCTTAGGGAGTGAGAATTGATTTATATATGTTTGACTCCCTTGAACTTTTCTTAGTGCATGGTATAGGGTAAGCACTTAATAAATTTGTTTTAATTTATTAAGTGTGTGTACACATGATTAAGGAAGAAGGGGTCCAGCTAGAAATAAAGAGTTGGGTTTTACACATGTCCTGAAGGACAAGAAGACACCAAGAACAAGTCTAATGGGCACAGAGAAGGGCAAGGTCCTGAGGTGGCCTGTTATTTTAGGAGCAGACAACTTGCTGCTATGGCTAAAATGTGCTGAGTAAGAAGGGTGGGCTGGGAAGTGTGGGGCATTCACACCAAGTTGTCACAGATTGGTGACTTTCAATTTTATCCAGGAGCATGTTGTATTTAAAAAAAGAGTATGTTGATTCAGTAGAGACAAATGCATCAATTATTTATTTATTTATTTATTTATTTATTTTGCTTGAAGGAAATAAAAATCCCTCTTGTCTTTTGGCTACTCTACCAAGTCAGTTTCTACTAGAATTTATCCTAAGAGCAGCCCACATGGGCAGCAGTTTCCAATAGCTGATATGAGCCTTACAGGTGCTATGTATTTTTGCCAACTTTTCTGGATGACAGCTTTCTTGTCTCAGAGGTAACTAACACATCTGGAATTGCTCCTCAGAGTAAGTAACTCAATCTGGGATGAGTGCTGACTGAGCCACTTCCTACCCAGGTGGCCTTGGCAAATGACTTATTTAGCCTCTCTAATCTCAGCAGACTCATCTTCAAAGGAAGACAATGACACCCATTTCCCAGGGCTGCAGAATAGATTTAACAAAATAACGTATGTTAAGCCCTCAGTGTATTTCCCCAAACACAGAACTCAATGAATAGCAACATTGAAAAAAAAGTGAAACACCCCCAGAATCGGGTACTCAAGAGGAAAGTCAGAAGCACCCATTTTAGACCTCAAAGTAGTTTAAAGCAGCTAAGCCAGACTTCTGTCACCAACAGGTGATTCTTTGTTATGTAGTATGTGGGAATGTAATTAGATAAGATAATAATAGAAGTTCATATGTTTGTCTGCTTTTCTCTGATCATGCTTCAGTTCAATGGGTTCATCTAATAGGTACTGTGGGGATGATTTCTTTTTCTTTTTTAAAAAATTATTTCAATAGATTTAAGGGGCACAAATGTTCTTTTTTGTTACATGAATGAATTGTATAGTAATGGGAATGTTCGAGAAAAGTATTGGTAAAATATTTGCTTAAAAAAACTTAGATTGGCATTAATACATTTCATAAAGGATTTGAAGTAACTGAAACATTAAATAAATAGAAAATGCAACGTAAAAGGAAGAGATAAGAAAGACTTAACTAGATAAGACATTACATTAGATTTAATCATCATTTACTTCTTCCATTTACACCTCAACTATATTAGGATTATAAATTAGATAAAGGAAAAAAGGAAAACAAGCAAGAATAATAATATCTGAAGTGAAGCCATAACTACAGAACATATATTCCCAAAAGGAAAGTGTATAAAACCAAAAAATTAATGGGAAGTAGCAAATGTTATGAATTGGTGACACAGGCCAGTATGAGACCATGTGGGTAGTTGAGTTTTTGGACATTGCATTTTATACAATGTCCCATAGTGTTGCTAGAATTGTGTATGTGTTTGTTTCTCTTTCTAAATGCGTGTGTGTAAAATTTCTTATTTTTCAGAGTTTACCAAAACAAGTAAAATAAAACTCATTTATGAAAGAAATTAAATCCCTCAGGCAACCACTTAATGCACCCTGCCTCCAATATCTCCTAGGATGCCTTAAAATTATATTGCTTTCTTGCAGTTAGTACGTAAAGGGGATCCTAGTCAGTTATAAAATATCTATCCAATAAAAGCAAACCAATTGTTAAGAAGAAGAATGATTTGAGATGAGAAGGAAATTCCTCCAAAGGGGCACGGACTTTGTGTGCTGTAATGGGCAATGCCACTCAGATATCCCTTCTGTAAGCAAAACAATTACTCCCTGGGTTCAACTTCAGCTGTAGTTATGAAGTAGATAGTAGTCACTATGGATGTTGGAAGAGAAAAAAACCCCATTCATTGCCTGACATAAGATATCAGACTATCAATCTTCACAAACTTAAAAAACAACGACAATTT
Organism: Nycticebus coucang; assembly: GCF_027406575.1. Lineage (NCBI taxonomy): Eukaryota > Metazoa > Chordata > Mammalia > Primates > Lorisidae > Nycticebus > Nycticebus coucang. The sequence continues at coordinate 30,035,537 of NC_069802.1, forward strand.
CTTAATTCCTTGCTTAGATAATCTACAGTTGTTATACATCCTTTTCGAAAACCCATAAAAGACCTGAAATATTTTGTAGCATATTTCAAATGAATTTTTCATCCATTATTGAGAGTTCTTATTACATTTTGAGATGGTATAAAACATCACTTCATTTTTTTTCAGCACGTATAATTTTGCCCTGCCTGAAATGCTCGAAGGTATACAGCAAGATGTATAACAGATATTGTAGATTTAATGAACACGATTACAATTGTTAACACTTCTAATATTTTACATCATTCAATTTCAAAGACTGGTGGAACTGTAAGACATTTGTTCATAATTTCTTGTTAGCTACTTAGTTTTTTTTTTTTTTTGACATATACTGAATTTAGATCATATTGTTGCTACACAAATACTTAATTTAGGGGAACTTCTTAATGTTTTAACATTTTATCACCCATTACTTCCTAAATATTTTTTTGCATGTCTTCTGAAGCCTAATGTAAGCTTCTAGGGCAGCAGTTCTCAACCTATGGGTCGCAACCCCTTTATAACAATGAAAACACATCTCAGCATTAGTAAGGTTGAGAACCACTGTTCTAGGGGACAATAAACAAGCACAGATGGCAGATAGAGTGTATTTTAAAGAATTATAGAATGCATTTTAAAAATATTTCTGTATGCTTGCAAACTTGTCATTTTATTTTCTTGGAATGCAGTTGAAAGAAGACAGAGTTACGTTCATCTTTGTATACAATTTTTCTATTGAGAACCAATTATGTAATCAGAAAACGGATTGAAACCAACTGCTGTATCTCTGTGACTTCCACTAGAATTTAAAGTCTTGGGGAGTAAGACTAGATTTATATACATTTGAATCTCTCAAACGTTCCTTAGTAAATGGCACAGGGTAGGCAATTAATGAATTTATATTAAATAATTGATTTGTATATGCATAATTGAGGCAAACATATTGTCCTTCCTTACCCTAAAGTTGCAATTCACTGATCTCAGTGATGGTATATATGTTTGTGTGAGCGTGTGCAGGGTTTTTATTCCAGGATTTCTAATAACAGATTGTTCTCTTCTGTCTAGGAATAAGATTTTCATGCTCCAGTTGGAACACATTATATTTTTATAATATTAATTAAATGTTCGGTCTTCTCACTTTACATCTGTACTGTTTTTTGTCCTCCAGACACTTTTGTTTAAATAAAATGGCTTTACCATTCTGTTTTGTTGTTAGTTTTTTTGTCAGAGAGAAAGTAATTGACATACAAAACTGAAAGGCTAAAGAAAACAAGTGCACACTGCGAGTCCCTCAGGTTCTTCCATTTGGACCAGAGTTATTTTTGTCGATGAGTACAAGCTTACTACTACTCTGGTTTTGAATAAGAAACACCTTTACTTAAAGAATATTTTAAGAATAACAGATTTTCTTGCAAATTGTGAATTTCCCTCAAATAAAAGGCAAATTCTCTTTTACACCTCCTTTATTAGAAATGAAATAAAAGAAACAATGAATTACCACATAAATAGAAAAATAGCATTCGTGTGTACTATTTGCACTTGAGTCACTGGAATATTGAATCTGCTTTCAAAAGGGAGCTTCTGAAAATGGATATTAAATATGAATTAGGGTGATACGGCTTTAGATCAAAGGCACTGACTTCATTAGAAAATTGGGAGAGGGTGAATATTTTACTCCAGTAGATAGAAGTGTTGAAGGTTAGAGTAACTGTGACTTTAAAAGATAAGCCTTGCTTACTTCTGGAGAGAGTCAATGGCTGCCAACAGGATGTGATGGGAAAGAAAGTGGGAAATTCTTCTGTCTTTTGTGAACTAAGCACTTGTGAGAAGGTAGCTACTTTGGAAATTTGTGAGAATGAGAGCTGATCTATATAATGCATCTAACACATGTTGTGCCTAATGCATGATAACGTCTTAATTAACATCTTCTTCCACGTTTCTCATGAAGTCTGGAGGTCTCGGGATGAAAGCCATATGTTCATTTTAGAGGTGAACATTTTAAATCCAATTGTTCTTTTATTTCCTTATATTCGAAAGCTCCAAAGCATGAACTTCTAAAAAAAGGTTGACCATAGGTTTCCAATTTCCCAAACAGTACTGGCTTATGAGGTGTAAATATTAATATAATTGTCTTACACTGTCAACATTATATCAATGTAGATGATAAATTATATGGCAATCCTATTAAGAAGGCACTTTCTGTGAAATATTTGAGTGGGAAATAAGAAATACTGGGGACAAGATATGATTACTCCACAGTGCTATAATTTAAGAAGGTTTATTGAGGGGTTTCCTGAACAGTGGCAGAAAACAGAAAGGTTGATAAACGGAGGAGAGGTTATGAAAAAGATAGGGGGAAAGGGTGATAGTAACACAGGTCAATGAATTCACCGAAATCATGCAGCTGGGTAAGTGCAGGTATAGGACAATAGCTCCATTTTCTTTAATAAAAGCAGTATTAAAAGAAACAAAATATTATTATTTTATTATAATAAAATTAATCAATTGTTGTTATGTATTAAATAAAACTATGTTTTTCAGTTCAAAAATAAATCTTAACTTTGGAAATCTAGAAATCAAATAACAAATCAGATGTCTGCTCTTTAGAAATACCTCTTTTATGGGACTTTGCCTAACAAATGCAATCAGCGTAATCTGGTTTATTGTACCCTCAATGAATGCTCAACAATAAAAAAAAGAAATACCTCTTTTATATTTACATGGATGGAGCTGGAAAATGTTCTTAGTAAAGTATCTCAAAAATGGAAAAAAAAATATCCAATGTACTCTGTACTACTATAAAATCAATTTATAATCACTCACACTTTCATATGAAAGATGAATCACAACTATAGTCCACGGTGAAGGAGGGACGGGGGTGGCTCGATAGAGGGAGGGTTAATGGGACCACAACTATAGAGCATATTGCAAGGGTACAAGTTAAATCTATCAAGTATTGAACACAAATGTCTTAACACTGTGATTAAGTAAATGAGGTGAAAGCTATGTTAATTAGTAGGATGTAAGCACTCAAATTTGTACAATAATCAACACACTGAATCCCACAAAGGCATAAATGTATTTATGATCTATGTTTATATGACTTAAAAAAGAAAAAGAAAGCTCTACCTGAAATGCATCTAGTATAGTATTTTTCTTGTTCTTTTTGCTTTTTTGTAGTTACTTTTTGTTTGTGTGTTTGTTTGTTTTGAGACAGGGTCTATCTATGTTGCTCAGTGCAGTGGTGTCATAGGTCATAGCAACCTCAAATTCCTGGGCTCAAGCAATCCTTCTGCCTCAGCCTTTCAAATAGCTGGAACTTACAGGTGACTGCCACCACATTTAGCTAGATCCCCTCACTCATTTTTAGTAGAGACAGGGTCTTGCTCTTGGTCAGGCTGGTCTTGAACACTTGAACTCAAGTGATCCCCCAACTTTGACCTCCCAGAGTGTTGGGACTGCAGGCAAGAGCCACCAGGCCTGGCCTGGATCTGGCATAGTTTTCAGAAAATGAATTCTAAGCCTCTATAGATTCCATATCTAAGTGTTGATGGAAGATCCTTTCTTCCTTCCCTTAAAAAAAAAAAAAAAAACAGTATCTTAAGAAATTGGGATATACAAAAATATGCCCAGGACCTCATTTGGGATGTTTTGCACAGAAAGCTAACAGAAACTTAGATTTGCTTGGAATTTGATGGTTGGGGAGACAGAAGGTAGAGAGGTGATGAGCCCCAGCAACATGGTGGGACGCCCAGTTGCAGAGAAAGGGCATCTGGTGAGGCCTCTGGTGGGGAATTCCCTATGGCAGTAAAGGTGAAGGACTCCCCCAAACAGAAATGCTTAGTTTTAAATTATACATTTTTGTCAAAGTGATGTATCTTTTTCAGTTTATCTCAATATTTCATTAAATATTATTTATTTCCAACAGCCTATGTCAATGAGACTGTGGGAATTAAGTGATCCGAATGGGACAGCAATGGACCTTGTTGCAATTAGGCACTGGGGAGTAGTGCAGGTGATGGACAGTGAGGAGGAAGGAAGCTTCAGCAACATCTCAGAGTGCTGGGAGGGACGCAGAGACCAGAGATAGTTGGCCACCCAACAGGCTATGTCAGAGATGGATGTGAGCCCGATCCTACTTATCCTAAATATATTAGAGAAACAGGACATTTGGGATTCAAATCCCGTTCACTACTTCATAATTACAGGATCTTTGGCCAGTAATTTAATCTCAAAACCTGTTTGCTCATCTATAACACTTTCATAATAAAAGCACCCCCTCCATAGGTTTGCTGGGACAATTACATGAGATGATCCACTTGTAGAAGGTAGCAAAAAGATTTAGCAGGAGCATAGCATTTTTTATTCGATGTTTCTGATTTTGTACTTACGTAATATTTTAATAATATTTTAACATAAGCATTTCTTTTATATCACTGAATATGCTTTGAAAACCTCTCTCTCTATATATATATATTTTTTTTTTTTTTGAGACAGAGTCTCACTTTGTCACCCTCTGTAGAGTCCCATGCGTCATAGCTCACAACAACCTTAGTCTTGAGCTTAAGCAATCCTCTTGCATCAGCCTTCTAAGGAGTTGGGACTACAGGTGCCCACCACAATGCCCAGCTATATTTTTTAGAGATAGGGGTCTCGCTCCTGCTCAGATTGGTGTCAAAATCCTGAGCTCAAGCAATTTACCTGCTTTGGCCTGCCAGAGTGATAGGATTACAGGTGTGAGCCACTGGGCCTGGCCTGAAAACATAATTTTTAATAAATGTCTAATAGTTTTCTTTATTGAGTCATATCCTTAATTTAACCATTTCTCAATTTTTTGGCCATTTATGTTGTTGAATTTTTTTTTTTTTTTGCAGTTTTTTGACCAGGGCTGGGTTTGAACCCGCCACCTACAGCACATGGGGCCAGTGCCCTACCCCTTTGAGCCACAGGCACCGCCCTATGTTGTTGAATTTTTAACTATTATAAAAGACAGTGGCAAACCTCCATATTTAAAACTTGATATGCATTTGGAATTACTCAGGAAAAAAATCATAGACTACCACTTCAGTGTATCAATTTCTACAGACATTTTAAGATTATTTATAGATGGACAATTTGTCCTTCAAGAAAAGAGTACCATTTTTTACCATTTTGTTTAGGATGTTTCTAATGGCAAGTTAAAACTGGGTTTTACATTGTATTAAACTGGGTTAAATGATAACAAAAAATTTTAGAAATTATAAAGGTTATACCAGCCTCCAAAGTTGATTGATAAGGCTCAAAACCATTAAGCTCATCTATCTTCCTTTGTATTGATATCATACACAGGCAGATGGCAAAGTGGCTGTAACTGCTTCACATATTTCATCTGGACACAGCAAAGCCCAGGACCGTTCACGCAAACAAGAAAGTCACTCAAAGAATTCTCTGCAGACTTCCCTTGTCATTGGTCAGATTTACCAGGTTCCTATTGCAAATCACACCATGGAAGGGAAACTGACTAGTAATTGAACTGTCAGTTCAATTGAACTGACTAGTTTCTTAGGAGAAGCTGGAGATAGGTGATCCCAAGACAATAATAACCATGATTGGCCCTGTCAATGTTTACGAGTGTGATTTTTGAGTTCACCCTCACCAACGCTACGTGGTTTTGTAAACTTCTATTTCTATTTGTATACTATCAGAAACTATTTTTGAGTACAACATACAGCATGGTTATTCACAAATATTATTGACTGCCTATTGGACTGAATGACAGAATGAATTACTAACTGATGGGATTTACCAGGTCGTTCATTCAACTTGGCTGTATTCTATAGGGTTGAGTGGAGCTAGACCTTCTAAAATACAAAGGCGATATTATATGCGCTGAAAGGATCTTTTTTTTTTTTTTTCTTTTTTTTCTTTTTTTTTTTTATTGTTGGGGATTCATTGAGGGTACAATAAGCCAGTTACACTGATTGCAATTGTTAGGTAGAGTCCCTCTTGCAATCATGTCTTGCCCCCATAAAGTGTGACACACACTAAGGCCCCACCCCACTCCCTCCCTCTCTCTTTCTGCTTCCCCCCCCATAACCTTAATTGTCATTAATTGTCCTCATATCAAGATTGAGTACATAGGATTCATGCTTCTCCATTCTTGTGATGCTTTACTAAGAATAATGTCTTCCACTTCCATCCAGGTTAATACGAAGGATGTAAAGTCTCCATTTTTTTTAATGGCTGAATAGTATTCCATGGTATACATATACCACAGCTTGTTAATCCATTCCTGGGTTGGTGGGCATTTAGGCTGTTTCCACATTTTGGCGATTGTAAATTGAGCTGCAATAAACAGTCTAGTACAAGTGTCCTTATGATAAAAGGATTTTTTTCCTTCTGGGTAGATGCCCAGTAATGGGATTGCAGGATCGAATGGGAGGTCTAGGTTGAGTGCTTTGAGGTTTCTCCATACTTCCTTCCAGAAAGGTTGTACTAGTTTGCAGTCCCACCAGCAGTGTAAAAGTGTTCCCTTCTCTCCACATCCACGCCAGCATCTGCAGTTTTGAGATTTTGTGATGTGGGCCATTCTCTCTGGGGTTAGATGATATCTCAGGGATGTTTTGATTTGCATTTCTCTAATATATAGAGATGATGAACATTTTTTCATGTGTTTGTTAGCCATTCGTCTGTCGTCTTTAGAGAAAGTTCTATTCATGTCTCTTGCCCATTGATATAGGGGATTGTTGGCTTTTTTCATGTGGATTAATTTGAGTTCTCTATAGATCCTGGTTATCAAGCTTTTGTCTGATTGAAAATATGCAAATATCCTTTCCCATTGTGTGGGTTGTCTCTTTGCTTTGGTTATCGTCACCTTAGCTGTACAGAAGCTTTTCAGTTTAATGAAGTCCCATTTGTTTATTTTTGTTGTTGTTGCAATTGCCATGGCAGTCTTCTTCATGAAGTCTTCCCCCAGGCCAATATCTTCCAGTGTTTTTCCTATGCTTTCTTTGAGGATTTTTATTGTTTCGTGCCTTAAATTTAAGTCCTTTATCCATCTTGAATCAATTTTTGTGAGTGGGGAAAGGTGTGGGTCCAGTTTCAGTCTTTTACACGCAGACATCCAATTCTCCCAACACCATTTATTGAATAGGGAGTCTTTCCCCCAAGGTAAGTTCTTGTTTGGTTTATCGAAGATTAGGTGGTTGTAAGATGTTAGTTTCATTTCTTGGTGTTCAATTCGATTCCAAGTGTCTATGTCTCTGTTTTTGTGCCAGTACCATGCTGTCTTGACCACTATGGCTTTGTAGTACAGACTAAAATCTGGTATGCTGATGCCCCCAGCTTTATTTTTGTTACTAAGAACTGCCTTAGCTATACGGGGTTTTTTCCGGTTCCATACAAAACGCAGAATCATTTTTTCCAAATCTTGAAAGTACGATGTAGGTACTTTGATAGGAATGGCATTGAATAGGTAGATTGCTTTGGGAAGTATAGACATTTTAACAATGTTGATTCTTCCCATCCATGAGCATGGTATGTTCTTCCATTTGTTAATATCCTCTGCTATTTCCTTTCTGAGGAGTTCATAGTTTTCTTTATAGAGGTCCTTCACCTCCTTCGTTAGGTATATTCCTAGGTATTTCATTTTCTTTGAAACTATGGTGAAGGGAGTTGTGTCCTTAATTAGCTTCTCCTCTTGACTGTTATTGGTGTATACAAAGGCTACTGACTTGTGGACATTGATTTTATATCCTGAAACATTACTGTATTTTTTGATGACTTCTAGGAGTCTTGTGGTTGAGTCTTTGGGGTTCTCTAAGTATAAGATCATGTCGTCAGCAAAGAGGGAGAGTTTGACCTCCTCTGCTCCCATTTGGATTCCCTTTATTTCCTTGTCTTGCCTAATTGTATTGGCTAGAACTTCCAGCACTATGTTGAATAGTAAAGGTGACAGAGGACGACCTTGTCTGGTTCCAGTTCTAAGAGGAAAAGCTTTCAGTTTTACTCCATTCAGTAAAATATTGGCTGTGGGTTTGTCATAGATAGCTTCAATCAGTTTTAGAAATGTGCCACCTGTGCCTATACTCTTCAGTGTTCTAATTAGAAAAGGATGCTGGATTTTATCAAATGCTTTTTCTGCATCTATTGAGAGGATCATGTGATCTGCGCTGAAAGGATCTTATGCAACAACATTACCCAACAGCTAAATCATTATTTGGGGAAATCTATAAACGAACTGTAAATTAAAACGTGAAAATGAGTGTAGAGAGAAGTGAAATTTAAGCTCTCAATGGGATAATCCTTCAGCTGAAATGGCCTCACACTGTTTTTCTTGGATTATTTTGAGGCCCATTGTATAATTTGAAGGAAGTCTATTGAACAGTGATTGAGTGGCGCTGACCTGGTGCTACGCTCACTTTGTACAAAAGCTTCTCTTCTGTAATGCTCTGTGAGGTTGCACATTGAAGGCAATTGTGACCCTGAAACAAAATGAAACCACTCACCCACTCTTTAAAGGTTTTAGTATGACATATTTTATTATAATTTTGAAAAGCATCATTTTTTCTGATGGCTAATTATTAACTTTCAAATGGATGCTGTGCAAATTGCAATCAAATATCTTTATGTTATTGAATGCATGTGCTGTCAGGAAATATAATTCCACGTTAAAGACTTTTACAGATTTACTGACACCCAGATCCCTTTGTTCTGGTTTTGGTCTCCCCTCCTGCTGCTCCTGCCAAATTGAAAAACTACTTTATTGAGTTCCATGCCTCTGAATTCCTTGATGTGCATCACTGCACAGAATAAACACTCAGGTGATTTCTGAGCATTTTCTGTTCCTATTGTTCATTCATTCTTTTTTTCTCTCTCTCTTTCTTTCTCTCTCTCTTTTTTTTTTTTTTTTTTTTTTTTGCTTTTACCTGAATGTCATAGAGATGGTATGGCCCAGAAGAGGCTGTAAACAAGTGTACCCAAACATTATATGGAAAATTGTTAGATGCTTATTTACATTTCTATTCCAAATTTTAACAAGACTATCATTGACATCTTGCCCCAGAATTTTCTTTATAGATAGTTCAGAATCTTTTTGGTCTGAATGTGTATATATATATGTGTGTGTGTGTGTGTGCGCGCGCATGTATGTTATGTATATATACACACACACAGTACTTGTGTGTGTGTGTATATGCTAACAGTGACAATGCACCTTTATTAAATCTATCCCTCCAGCTTTATTTAGATATTTTTCTTTCTGCTTTTTTAATGCTCTGGAGTTCCCTATTCTTTCACATTTATCACTTTGTATTGTCAATGTCTATAATACAATTACATTATCAGCTCTTTAACAGCAGGCCTGAATGTTTTATATTCCCTTCCCTTCCACGTCCTGTATTTAAGTGCCCCGTAATACTGTATATTACATAATTATGTGAATTAGTGAAAGAAAGACCTGTTTGACATTTACCCTCACTAGAAACATGTTGTTTTTATCCTGCAGTAGAAAAAACATCTTGAGCTTGAAATACAAAATGGGTGAAACAAAAAACTGTTTAAAAACCCCAATTCCAGGTGGGGGGTGAGAAGGGGGGGGAGGGAGGCTCATGGGAGTGTTAAAGTGTATGGCATAGCTCTTGGGGCCAGGACACAACTATAAGAGGAACCTTATCTGACAACAACAACAAAAACAAAAACAACAGCTTGATTAGCAGAGACCTGAATTGTGAGTAGTTCCACTTACACTATTGTGATAGAAGGTTATCATCAGAACTGTTCTGGGACATTTTTGTCAAAGGGAAGTACGATAATGATTTATAAATTTAGTGTAAAAGATATCCACAGTTTGCTTCCAATTAGAGGGCAAGGTGTCATTAAATAATCAAAGCTAAATTACTTAGAAAAAAAAAAAAACTTCACAAAAGGAGTAGAAATTATTCTCAACAACATTGAGAAAAAAAATGAATAATCCCAATAGTTAAAGAGGGATAATACATAAATGTTGGTCCATGTATATACCAGTGGTCTAAATCCCTCAGATATTAATAAATTACATTGCACAAATCATGAAACCATGAGTAACTCTAAAGATCACAGGATTCTATTTGTAAGAATCATGAAACAGCTGAGGTGACAAGCTTCTCAGAGATCATCTAATTTTGCCTTTCATTTTGGGGATGAGGCAGTAAAAGTCCAGAAGGAGGAGGTGATGGGCAAAGACTAGGTCCAGTACATGGAGAGCAATTCAGATACAAACGCACACAGCACATCTGATGACTGGAAAGATTAGAAATGACCTCTACAGAATGAGATTAAAAAATAGTTTGTCCTGCCTCCAGATCACTCAGAAAGCTCTGTGAAGAGAGAGGGCTCCACTAATGTTTTATCCCACAGAGCAATGGTTCTCAATAGGGGGCAATTTTGCTGCTCCCAGGGCATATGATAATGTCTGCAGACTTGTTGATTGTCATCACTGCAAGTGTGTGTGAGAGACAGGTGGAGGTGTGGGCAGAGCTCAAGGATGCTTTGAAATCCTAAAATGCTCCAAATATTAATAGTGTCCAGGTTGAGAAACCCCACTGTAGAACCCAACCCAGATAACAGAGTTAGTCCAGAGGCCAGTAGGGAGTATCTTGCTGGTCACTCTTTAAAGTGCATAAAATTGGATATACCTACACAGCATGGCTGAGCGGTGCCAGAGAAAGCAGCCCACACCAGCTCAGAATACATGGAAAAGAAGATTTCTCCATGTGCTATGGTCAGAATAGCTTTGAGGGCATGTCTTTATGAAGATGTCCTACCCATGGAGGGCGGCCTAGATCGGAAATTACATTCAGAAACTTGACTAGGAAAAAAAAATTAAAAAAAAAAATCTAAAACAGGTGACACCTGTGGCTCAAAGAATAGGGCACTGGTCCTATATACTGGGGGTGGTGGGTTCAAGCCTGGCCCCAGCCAAAACAGAAAAGAAAAGGAAAGAAAGAAAGAAAGAAGGAAGGAAGGAAGGAAGGAAGGAAGGAAGGAAGGAAGGAAGGAAGGAAGGAAGGAAGGAAGGAAGGAAGGAAGGAAAGAAAGAAAAGAAAGAAATTTAACTAGGAAGTCAACCAGTCACGGAAGATGACACCTGCTGTTCCCTCTACCAGGATTTCTGTGCTCCTTCACCTCCTGCCTTCGTCTGTTTTTTGTTGCTATAACACAATAATATATTGGGTAGTCAGTAAGAAGAAAGTCACTTCTCATGCTCTCACTGGACACTGGGCAGTGTAGTCTCAGGATGATGGCATTTGGTGAGTGTCATCATGTTTTACCATCCCATGTGGAAGGTTAGAAAGACACAAGAGCCTGTGTGAAAAGGAAAGAGCAAGCGGGATCCCAGTTAATTTCTTTTTATCAGAAACTAACTCTTCTGGTTATTAACTTACTCCCACCATAGTAGCATTAATTCATTTGTGAGACCAGAACCCTCATCATAATCATCTTTTAAAGGTCCCACCTCTAACATTGTTGCCTTGGAGATTAAGCTTCCAACGCTTGCACTTTGGGGGACCTATCCAAACCATAACATCTTCCCAGGGACCCTTCCTTCCTGGAAAATGCTGTCAGTTTAAATATAACCTGTCATTCTCCTCTCACCATGTGATTTAATATGCCTGAGCCATCTTCAGTCACTCTGTCATATCACTGTTGTGGTTCATTTATTTACTTGATAACTATTTTCCCTCTACCAATTCAGTTAAGAGCAAATTTTTGAAGAAGGGAGTCCATTTAACATCTTGCTCAGCATTGTAATTTTATTGCTTATAGTAGGTGCTCAATGAATATCCCATTTATAAAATGTATCAACCAACATTTATTGAGTGCCCACTTTATGTCTGGTTCTCTTTTGGCCTTGAAAAAAGAAAAACAAGATTCCTGTCTTCATGGAGCTTGTGAATGAGTATATACATGAATGAATGTGCAAATCTACCCAGACCCCCCCCCATGTAGCATGACAAAGAAGAAACAATATGCTCCCAGTATTAATAAGGGAGGCACGATAGGAGGAAGGAAAGAAAAGTAATGAATTATTACACTATGACTAGAGTTCACCAAGATACTATCTTCATGATGACTCAGGGGCAGTTCCATAGACTGAATGTTAGAGGCAATGGCAGCCAATGATAAGAAGTGATAATGTCACAGTATTAGAATTCAGCCATGCTACATTACATACTTAACTTCATACTTACTTTAGGAGAATGCTTCTATGGAGGTTTCATTTCATGATTTAAATTCCTGTGAAATAAAATGGACAAGTAGCATATGCGTATATACCAATTAGTGACCTTAGGCTAAAATAGATAAAATAACTTGCCCAAGATGGCACAATTACAAAAATACAAACATGGTCTGCACGTGACATATTTTTTCTGCGGTTCTTTTTTGACTTGATAGCCTTTTGCAATACTCACTTAAGTGAAGATGTTAGGTGAGAAAGAGAGGTTGGCAATAAGGAAAGGAGAAGATGGCATTTGTGCAAATGTTAAGCTACAGAGGGTGGTGTAAATTTTAAGTTGATTGAACATGAACATGTTCCCTATGTAATGTCTAATCCTAAGAAGACTTCTTCTTTCCTGGTAATTGTAATTTTAAAATTATTTTTAATACCCCCAATGTAAGAAAACTTTTACTTTTTTTAGTATCATATAATGACAGAATGTTAAAAAAACTTCAGTAATCTACTCTTTTATTTATACCTTATTTTTCTTTTTCTCAAGATAATTAGAAATTGCTATTTAAAAAACTTTATATACAACAGGGTCAATGAAACAGAAGTACAGAAAAAAATTAAGACTATGGCTGGGAGGAAAATCTATTTTGAGGGAAAATCATCCTCACTATTGGAATCAAAGATCCCAGAGCACAGTGAGAAGGAGAGCAATTTACATATTGGAAAGATGGAAGCATGTTGACCAACCCATTGGTAGACATGATATTTTCCTGGCAATAGATTTTAAAAGGATCTTGCATAGGGAAGAAAATTACTTACTTAATATCTAACATCATTTTTTGGGGGGGGCGGACAAGAGTTTAGGCACATGCAGAGATGATAGGTTTCATTCATTCATCCAGTGATTCAAATAACTGTTACTGATTTTGCACGTGTCCTACGAATGCAGAAACAGAACATGCCCCTGTCTTTGTAGAATACTGAGAAGGATGGAAATAACATTTAAATTAAGATATCTGTGCTAAAACACAGGAATATGGAAACAGCATGTTCTGGAAACATGGAAGTGACAGAATCCAATTTTGCTCACTTGAAAGTTCATAGAAAGAGGAAATTTTGGGATGATTCTTAAAATGGAATTTTCAAGGCTGATAAAGAAAATGAACGGCATTTTAAGAAGACTGAAGAGAAGAAAATACCATATTTGAAGAAGTCTAAGTAAATGCAAATTGCAAGAGCATCTCAGATAGCAGGGAGTCATTACCAAAGAAAGGCGTATGCCAGATTAAGGAGTTAGCATCTAGGTCTTTGAAATGAGGAGCCATTGAAGGAGGTTGAACACACAAGAATAAGATCTGATTTGTGTTTCTGAAGATCATTCAGCTCTATACATTTTTTGCAAGGTATTTCCTATGTTTAAGAATAAAATAAATCATTTACTCAAATATTTTTAACATCTGCTCTGTGGGAGGCATTGCACTGGAGACTCACAGAAAGAGCGAAGGAGTTTTTGTACTTATGAAGCTCATAGACTACTCTGAACACATGTTAATTGTATAAACATTAATTGTGTAAACATATGTAATTGTGTAAACATAGGTGTGCAAATGGATGAGGAAAAAATAGAAAAGTCCATCGGAATATAAAGCAATCTAACTTTGACTAGAGAATTGAATCTTGACCAGCCTGAGCAAGAGCAAGATCTCACTTCTAATAAAAATGGAAAAACTAGCTGAGATTTGTGGCAGGCTTCTATACTTCCAGTTGTTTGGGAGGCTGAAGCAAGATCTCTTGAGCCCAAGAATTTGAGGTGAGCTATGACATAATGGCACCCTACCCAGGATGACAGAATGAGACTCTGTCTAAAAAAATAAAAATAAAAAAAGAAAAGCAATAGGCTTTCCTGAGAAAGGTATGTTTCAATGGACATATTAGTTATATTTAGCCAGGTAAGAGAGGAGCTGGCAAGAATAAAGGAGGCAGAAAGCACGGCTTTATAAAGAGAAACTTAGCATGGCTGGAGAGGGGAGAAGGGGGACAGTGGTCCCAGATAAGACTGGACAAGCAGGAGACATTAAGTCACAGGCTTTATGACCTGTTAAAAAATTTCCCCTTCATTCTAAAGCCAATGGTTTGCAATTCAATGGCTTTTGACACAGGATGGCAACATTTGAAAGACCGTGTTTTAATAAATAAGTCAACTTTAAAAAGATGACTCTGGCTGCAATGCCAAGGATTATTTATGAGGTAGATAAAACAACAACAAAAACAAAACAAATGCAAAGACAAAAAAGAAAACTGTGCGCTGATCAATTGGAAAGCTGTTGTAGGAGATCATGAGAGTAGAAGGTAGTCTAGATTAGCACAATGAAATCATGATTTAGGAAATATTTTGGAAGATAAAATGAGCTAAATTACCTGGTGATAAATTAAAAAATATTGGATGAAGGAGAGGAAGGAGTCAAAGATTACTCTTAATGTTCCAACATAAACAGTCCTAACGAGAGTAAGAAGCTCTCTGTGGAGTTATTGGCCAGGATACCATTCAGGAGGCACTGCAACCTGCAAGGAAGAAATACACACCTAACTGGGGGCAGCCAAAAAACACTGAGGAAATGCCATCAGGGGCTGTTTGTAAATTACAAATGCAGGGAGACTTAGTGACTAGTTGGCAGTGAGAGATGAGGTGGAGGAAATTCAAGGCCAGTTATCTTGTCTTAGGCCCGACTCGATGCCACTAAGGTGGAACACAGTGAGAGGGGAAGAAAGTGAGAGTGATCATGGATGCGTTAAGATTTTGGGACAGATTCTGGTGAAAGTGTTCAGGTAGCAGAGGAATTTGAACCTCTGAGGCTCAAGGCTCCCTCTGGAGTGAAGTTTCACTGGTGCTCCCGTGATAAACGAAGTGGTCAGAAGAGCACAGATGAGCGTGGGTAGAAGCTGACGAGTATGAAGTGCTTTCAAATTGCCTCAGAGGAAGTGTTGGAGGAGGATGGTATTTAAGTATTTTACCCAAGAAGCATCTTTATGTGGACAATGTGCAGCTCGGATGCTGAGCAGGAAGTGGTTTCTTCCTACCCAGAATGTTTTAAATTCTCCCCACTCTCTGAATGTCCCAAGGAGGGGAAGACAAAAAGGAGCAGGACCACACGGAGGAGAAGCCCCAGGCCCTAGACCAGGACATAGTCATTTTCCTCAAAAAGCTCACAATCCTTCAGGGTTATAACTCACAAGCTAGGGGCTGCTGAGGTGGCCGTGAATGGGGGGCAGCCCAGTGGGGTCTGGTATAGATGCACCTGTTCATTCTAGGGGAGGACTCTCATGCGGGAAGGTGGGCCTGGTTACACTGGACCCTCTGCCATTTTTATTTTTATTTATTTTATTTTATTGTTTTACTGTTATTTGCATTTATTTTATGTTGCATCTATTCCCGTGCCATAAGTTTTTGTTTCTTCAGTTTCTTCTGGGATATCTTTTTCTTCTGTGCTACCTCTTCTTCTGGTTTGGGAACAATCTGTTCCTTTTCAGTAAGGATCATCTCCATGTGGCAGGGGGAGCTCATGTATGGGTTAATGCGACCATGAGCTCTGTAAGTTCAGCGAAGCATCTTGGGTGCTTTGTTCACTTGGATATGCTCAATGACCAGAGAATCTACATCTAAACCCTTAGGTTCAGTATTACTCTCTGCATTTTTAAGCATATGCAGCAAAAATTCAGCACTCTTTTTGGGCCACCGACCCTGTGTCCAGCCCCACTGTTTGGCCTGGGCACACCTACCAACTTCACCATTGTAACATCGGAATGGGTCACATTGTTTCTTTAAGGTGACATCCTTCAGATACTTGGTGGCTTTTTGTATATGCATACCCTTGATGGCCTGGGCAGTTTCACATGTGTGCTTAAAGTGAACACAAAGATTTGAGCCTCTTGACTTGCATGACTTTGTGGGGTTTTCTGGGTCAAGTGAATAGCGAACCATTTTCACAGATCACCTCAGGCTGCTTAGGGGAAGAGAGCCCTCTGACATTTTTAAAGCAATGTTGGAATCATCCAGATCTTTATTGTAAACCTTCTCTGTGCCATAAAGAGTTCTAAGTGGTGAGAATCTAGCAGTAAACACAACAGTTAATAATTGCTGTCTTTCTTTGTATTCTTGTGGGTATTATAAATAAACAATCAAATCTTATATCTGATGTTGAGAAGAGAAGCAGTGGGGTAGGGACACGGGAGAGCAGGGGCTCCATTATAAATGATGGTCTGGAAGGCCTCCTGAGAATGCAACATTTTGGAAATGACCTAAAGGTAGGGGAGGGAATGAAGCCAAAAATAGGCATAGCAGGAAAGAAATTTTACAAGGAAACAGCCAGGGATACGTACCTTGGCTATATTTTGAAGTCA
Source organism: Nycticebus coucang (assembly GCF_027406575.1). NCBI lineage: Eukaryota > Metazoa > Chordata > Mammalia > Primates > Lorisidae > Nycticebus > Nycticebus coucang. The sequence goes on from NC_069802.1 coordinate 30,052,140, forward strand.
GAGCTATGTGGACTGTCTGTGAGATTAGATGGGCCAGAAAGAAAAGAAATAGAAATGACCTAAGAATTTTGGACTGAGGCCTTGTCACTGAGATGTCAAAGTCTTGGAGGAATTGCATATCAGTAGGGAAGATAGTTTGGGACAGGTTAATTGCAGGATGATCTTTTGTGCCCAAATGAATGTACTTTCTTAGATGCCCTCGACTGGCTGCTTCTTTCTTTGCCCTTGTTTGTCACTTACCAGAGCTGGAACAACTTCCCACTTTTAAACTTGGATGAACCACCAAGTCACATCCGAATACTTGGAGATGGCACCAAGAGAAACCATCAAGGAGCCCTAAAAGAAAGGGAGTTTCAAAGGAAGTTTCCTCCCCGCAGGTGGAAGCCAGGCAGATTCCTCTCTTCCTTGGCCGATTCCACCATGGAGTAAGAAGCCTTCCCAGTCAGTTTGCTGTGTCTCTGAAAGTTACTTTTATAGACTAGGCCTGAGAAATGCTTAGGGTTGTCCTTGCTTCCTTTCCCCTTTTTCTCTCATCCTCACTTTCCTGGGCTTGCACATTAATCCATGCACGGGATCTTCTTTGTACGTGAGGTAGACCAGGGCAGTTGGCCACAGGCGTCCAAGTGGGGCTGTCAAGCATGAAATTGGATCAATAAGAGGAAGGGGTGGGGCCAGGTAGAGGGACCAATAGTGGGCGTATACATTTGGGAATCCTATAGCAGAGATAATAGTTACAGCCTTGGAACTAATGCTTACCATAAAGTGATAGCATTGAGAAAGGAGAAGGAGGCCAAAGACTAGCCTTGGGCACGCCTATAATTAGGGTTCAGGAAAATGGGGGAGGCAGCAAAGGAGTCTGAGAATCAGCTGCCAATAAAGGAAGAGGAATCTACAAGGGAGTGTTGTGGAAACCAAGTGAAGAGTGAGTCAGGGAGGGAGGAGTGAAGTGACAAATGATCTGGATATTACTATGAAATCTCCCAGTTTTGTAATGTTAGCAAAGTATTCAAACTCATTTAAAACACCACAGAAGCAGAACACTTTTAAGAACAACTTGTTCCTCACATGGCCATATTGCAAAATGCAGACCAGTGGGAGAGCTTTGGGAGACAGACTTTGTCCCATTCTTTCTCTACTGTAAGTAAGGCCATGTCTTACTATTTCCTCCAAAATGGTCATCACCCAGTTACAGCACTTTCTACCTAGATTTCGATTTATTAAAAAAAACTAACATGTATACAGCACTCGGTATATACCAGACCTTGTAATCTATTTATCTCTGTTTAATCTCTCTTTCCCATACAAGTATAATCTTTGCAAGAGCTTTGTAATGGATAGATTCTATAATTATCTCCAGTAAAACACAAGATAACTGAATTATTGAGAATCTTAGTAAATGTCCAAATGTTATGCAGGGAGTAGAAGGCAAAACTAGGATTTGAACTCAAGATGTCCAGTTCCACGATCCACACTCTTAGGCTTCTTATGATACTGCCTCAGAAATTCTGGGTTGGATATCTGGCATATGGCTGCATATTAGTCATAGTTCCCCAGAGCAGTAGCTCCAATGTGTGTGTGTGTGCATATTTACTACGAGAATTTACTCATAAGATTATGACACCAAAAAGCCCTAAAGTATGTTACCTGCGAGGCTGAGAAATACAGGGATGTGGTGTGATTCTCAGTGCCAGGCCAAAGACCTGAGAACTGGGGGTGCTGCTGGTTTAAGTCCAGGAGTTCCCAGGTCTGAGAACCATGGAACATCTGATGTATGTGGGAAGAAAAGGTGAATGTTACAGTCCAAGTAGAGAGCAATTTCCCATTTCCTGTTTTTGTTTGTTTTGTTTCTAGACCCTCAATGGATTTGATGATGCTACATCTTTATTTAGTCCACTGATTCAAATGCTAATCATGTCAGGAAACTCCCTCCCAGACCCATCCAGAAATGATCTTTCACTATTTATCTGGGTATGGCTTATTTCAATCCAGTCGACACATAAAAGTATCAATTACAGCTGGTTGGGAGAATTGCATTAGGCATCTTCATGTCAGCAGTCTGGGTCTCTGCTTTTTCTAACTTAATTTTGGCCCCTGACATCTTAGACACCAGAGGGGGCATATATTGGGCTATGCTGAGAGGATATGTAGTTTGAAAACACTTTACCCCTGGGGCGGCGCCTGTGGCTCAGTCGGTAAGGCGCCGGCCCCATATACCGAGGGTGGTGGGTTCAAACCCGGCCCCGGCCAAACTGCAACCAAAAAATAGCCGGGCGTTGTGGCGGGCGCCTGTTGTCCCAGCTGCTCGGGAGGCTGAGGCAAGAGAATCGCTTAAGCCCAGGAGTTGGAGGTTGCTGTGAGCTGTGTGAGGCCACGGCACTCTACCGAGGGCCATAAAGTGAGACTCTGTCTCTACAAAAAAAAAAAAAAAGAAAACACTTTACCCTGCTGCCTCTTCAATCCAGAGAAAATCATGGCAGTAGATGACTTATAAGGTTATTCCTCAAAGGGATGGCAGAGTCATTAAATTGAAGTTTTTAGAGGATTAAATGTCAATAGTTTTACTAGATCCATATTACAAACTTAAAAAAATGCTCTGCTGTGGGCAGCTCTATTACTATTTGAGGGGTTGCCTTGTAGATATGCTTTGTATAAAATTCTTAATTTTCAGTGTTAATTTTTGCCCTGACTAATAGGCCAAACTCTGTGACATTCAAGAATTGATCTCATCTTAGAAAAAAATGTAATATTTCTAGAAAGTGGCTGTTTTTAAACTTATTTTCTCTCCTATAATGAGAAATCATTATGGTTATGTGACTTTCACTTATAGAATGGTAGGAGAACTGGATTAAAATTCAGGCTCTGTGATCAACTTGTTCCCAACACCACTGTAGGCAGTTTTGCAATGATGAGAAACATGAACAATGAAAAATATAAACCCTAGAATTATAATCCAATGAGTTTCCCCCTTGCACTCATGCTCATTTTCTCCTGATAAGTCCTCTGAAAACAGCTGTTATGGCCACTCTTTCCTCAACATGACACCTTTCTGCTGATAGTTGCATAGCATTAATTGCAGAATAGGAAGCACCCAGAATTTGCCAGCAAAAGAAGGTCTGGAGTTTGGCTTATTAAAAACAAAATGGTAGGAATTAAAGCAGATGCAGGTAAGTGGCAAAACATCACATTCCCAAGGATTAGAAGAATTAATATTGTTAAAACATACACACTATCAAAAGCGATCTATAGATTCAGTGCCATTCCTAACGAAAACTTAACGGCATTCTTTATAGAAATAGCAAAAATCTTGTAATATATGGAACCACAAAGGGCCTGTAATAACCAGAGCAATTTTGAGCAAGAATAAAGCTCTAAGCATCACACTCCCTGATTTTAAAATATATAACAAAGTTATAACAATAAAAACAAAATGGTACTGGCACAAAAACAGAAGCATAGAACAGTGGAACAGAATTGAGCACACAGAAATCAACCCACATATGTATGTTCAACTGATCTTTGATTGTTGCCAAAAGTATGCAATAGGAAGAGATAGTCTCTTCAATATATAGCGTTGGTAAATTAAATAGGAACTTAATAGACCTTTCTGTGAAGAAGATATACAAATGGCTGAAAGTTATGTATTAACAAAAAAGTGTTCAACATTGTTAATCATCAGGGAAATGTAAGTCAACACCATAATAAGACATTACCTTTTACACCTGTTAAGATTACTATTATTAAATAAACAAAATAAAACAAATTTTGGGTAGAATGAGCAGAAGGGTAACTCTTATACACTGTTGTTTTGAATGTAAATTGGTGCAGCCACTATGTCAAACAGTTGAAAATTTCTAAAAATTCTTAAATATAGAAATACGATGTGCTCTAGTACCAACTTCTGGGTGTATATTCAAAGGAATTGAAATCAGGATCTCAAAAAGTTATGTTCACTTGTTTATTCATTGCAGCATTATTCACAATGTCATTGTTCCACCAAGACATGGGAGTAACTTATCCATTAATGGATGAATGAATAAAATAAAAAATAAATGTGGTGTATATACACAATGGAATCTTATGTAACTTTAAAAAAGAAGGAAATCCTGTCATTTATACTAACATGGATTAACATGAAGGATATGATAATAAGTGAAATGAGCCAGGCACAGAAGTACAAATTCTAGATGATATCATTCATATGAGGAATCTAAAATAGTCAAAATCAGAAACAGAGATTTATATAGAATGGTGATTATAAGGGACTACGGGGAGAAGGAAATGTGGAGGTGTTTTTGAAGGATGTAAAGTCTCAGTTATGCAAAATGAATAGGTCCTAGAGATCTACCGTATAGCATAGTGCCTACAGAGAGCAATACTCTATTGTATACTTAAACATATTCTTGGAGGGATCTGACACTGCGTGTCCTATCTACATAAGCAAATATTAATAATAAAGACCTGATAATAAAGGGAGCCTAAGAAACTTTTGGAGATGATAGTTGGTTATGTTTATGGTATAGATTGTGGTGATGATTGAAGGGGTATACATTTATCACCAGGTTGTACTTATCAAATTTGACAGAATATACAAAGAACTCAAGCAAATAAACAAAAAAGAGCAAACAATCCCATTAAAATCTGGGCAAGAGACATGAACAGAATCTTTTCTCATGAAGGTAGATGAATGGCAAGCAAACTCACGAAAAAATGTTCGTTGTCCCTAATTATTAGAGAAATGCAAGTCAAAAGCACTTTAAGATAACCTCAGTGAGAATGGCCCACATCACAAGGTCCCAAAGCAACAGATACTGGGATGGGTGTGAAGAGAAGGGAACACTCCTGCACTTTTGGTGGACCTGAAAACCAGTAGAGCCTTTATGGAAAGAAGTATGGGGAGTCCTCAAAGAACCAAAAGTGGACCTCCCACTTGATCGTGTAATCCCATCACTAGGTATCTACTCAAAAACAAAAAACAAAGTCATTTACTGTGCCAAAATATTTACATTCTACATTTACCAAGTTTCGCAAATACCCCTATAATATGCACCACAGAAGTGAGTGTATGATGCCCCATAATCATATCATTGTATACAGTTATGATTTAATAAAAAAAAATAAAAAAAAAAAAGACAAAAATGCTATTACCACCAAATAATACTGTTCAGAACTAAATATATATGTTTATATATTAAAATACATATTATATATATTTTAATGTTTAAAAGTCCTTACCTTTATCCTGACTAGTTCTGGAAACTTTCTCATTAAATTTTTGATAAATAAAAAAAAAAAAAAAAAAAAAAAAACAAAGTCATTTCATCGTAAGGACATATGCACTTGAATGTTTATAGCAGCCCAATTTATAATAGCAAAGGTGCAGATACAACCTGAGGGCCCTTCAATGCGTGAATGGATTAATAAACTATGGTATATGTGTGCCATTGAATACTGTTCAGCCATAAAAAGATGGAGATTTTGTATCCTTTGTTACAACTTGGATGGATTTAGAGAACATGCTCCTAAGTATCACAGAATGAAAAATTAAGCATCCCATGTACTAATCTAAAACACGTAGATTAACAACAACCTGCTTACATGAGAGAAACACGCAATTAAATTCAAGAAGAGGGGGTGGGGAAGAAGGCATTTGGCAAGCTCCTCCCCAGCAGAAACAATGTGAGGGGGTATGGCACATTTCCTGGGTGAAAGTATCAATTAAAACTCAAATTTTATCTTAAAAATGCAAACAATGTAAACTAATCATATAACCCTCATATTAATCTATTTTTTTAATAAAAGCTTTTTTATGTGTCAGTTATATCTCAATGAAGTGTTTTAAAAAGTAAAAAAGAAATAAATTTGTGATATCAGTAACCTGGAGAGTTCCCACCTCACACAAGCCTCACCCTTACAATAGGCCCTTAAGTTTATTTTGTCTATTCTTAGCAGAAATTCTGATGTTGAATGGACTGAGGGGCCTTTGGGTAAATGTTCAGCCAATCTCCATCTTCAACACTCTGGATGATATTTTGTTTTTGGTCCATGGCAGATTATTTTTCTTCCTAAACTTGCCAGCCAATCCATTATTTATTTAAAGTTTCAAGTAAAACACATACCTGTGAGCGAGATATAAAATAACTCACGTGGCTTTACCCCTTAAATTTATAACAATGGAAAATCTGAAGAAAAATCAGTATAATACATTGTTTTATGGACAAGAAAAAGAAACCTAATGGAATCAGAAATGAGGCAGAGTTTTCAAATTGACTACCTGGTACAACTCTTAAATAGTTAAGCTCCATTTTTTTTCTTGCTTTCTCTCCCATCCAGTTGTAGGAAGAAAGCCTGAGGGCTCTGTTGGCTCACCCAACAATAATTTGGATAATTAATAACCCTGAGAAATGGGGCACCAAAGTCTCATAAGGCAGGGTGGGAACATTGTTACAGTGCAGAGCACCTTAACTGGTCCCTTCCTGTTCCACCACTAACAATCCTGGGAGAGGTGGCAAAATATGTTATTGTTGACTTAAAATGGAGCATTTTTCCTTAATGGTGTAGCACAGGTCTGCACAGTAACTACTAATATTTTCCTGCATATCACATTGTGTTTTGAAGTTGCCTCATTAAATTTAGATCAAATAAGGAATGAGAATGCAGTTAGAAAACCAATGTTGTGACTATGAAATTACAATATTTCATTTTTATAGCTTTGGCCTTGAAATCACTGCAAGCATTTTTCCCCAGGAATGAGATTTTTCATCAACCCCTACAGGGACCAGCAAAGTAGAGCCCTTCTGGTGCATGCGTGCAAACATTAAAAAGAGCTGGTACATAGAACAACTTGCAGGTCATTACCATGTGTGGAAGCTGCTGGGCCCCTTCCAAGGAATCATGCTTTCCACACTTGGACACCAGTACAGGCTTTCAAAATTGTCTTCTAACTGGAGTCCCCATTTCCTGCCTGCCTTGTGCCACCATGAGAATTATCTGCCTTATGTGGAAATCTGCCTCTGTCACTTGCCAGCTTCTCTCCAGATTTTCTTATCTATACAATTAGAGAAATATATGTATCTAGATTACAGGATTTTCCAGAGGCAGTCCTAGCATATCTGGCATCCAGAGTGAATCATTTTGTAACAACATCATCACAAAAGTATTTTCATTTATAACTATACCATAAAACGGATAATTATAATAGCTCAAACAACCCCACAGTGATAATTTTCTTTTATAGAAATTTGTATACATAATCATATCAGCAAATTAAAAAATAAAAAAGAAACAAATGCTATAAAATGATAAAGTAATGGATTAATAATTTTAATTATGTTAAATTTTGGATAAAAGGAAAATTATATATACCTATCTATTGGCCTGCCATCACAATGAATACTCAAGTAACAATGAAATAGAATTAAGACATTTTCATTCTAATTCTATTATTAACATGCAGTAATCTATTTTATGTGTGAACTAAAATTTACACTTGCCAAGGACAGTGTTAATTCTTGCATTTCTCACTGTTTCCTAGTTTTAAGTTTTAAACAAAATAAAAACTTAAAGTGATCATGTAAAATGACAGCATTAAAGCTGCTTAAAACTCACAGTAACCAGCAATTGTAGAATTTTAATCAACAAATGACTTTTTTCCCAGGGAATGATATTTTATTACTGATACTTTTTAGAATTTGAGAATGGGGTTGGGCATAGAGTTTCATAATAGTTTATAAATTCTCCACGGACAATCTACCTCCTTATTGGCCCTATCAGTAAAGGTAGACTGTGCTGGCTGCCATGTAGCATGCTGCCACCGAGATTCTAGAAAAGTAAAATGAATTAACATCTAAAGTACTTAGAAGAGGCCCTGGCATGTACTAAATTCACCATAAACATTATTATTGTTGTTGTTCAATAGTTATAATGTCTCCATATATTTATGTAATAGAGGTACTTTAAGCATGAAGCCTAATCTCGTTGGTATATTTAAGCCCATTCATAGTCTGGTCATACTCTAATTGTAATTATTTCTTTCACTTCCAAGAGTAAAGAGAAATTTTCAATCTTAAATTAAATATATCATTAATTCACTGCCAAGTCTCCAAGTTTTTTTGCTTTTTTTTTTTTTTTGTCCTGGAAAGTCCCATTCCTCCTTTATTTCCTGGGACCACCTTACTCTTCATGGCTTAGCTTAATTGCTAATTTCCCCTCACCACCTTCCCTTCTGTCAACTCTCCTGATCAGGGAGACAATTCATCGTCCATCCATCCTTCCATTTATTTTCTTATCTATTATCAGAATGCTTGCAATGTTCATAGCAATCTTCTGGAATTAAAAAATAAACAAAGACATGATTGCTGTCTTATTTCACCTGTAGCCTGCTAGGGAAAATAGAGAAGTGCCAAATACAATTCAATATTTTTAGTGCTAAACTCAGAAGTAAGAATGGAGTGCTATGAGAGGGGCACTTGTGAGTGTAGTTTAACCAGTCCTGGGAGTTCAGAAAAGGTTTCCTGGACCGTATCAGAGGTAGCTAAGTGAGACCTGAAGAATAAGATTCATCCCAGCAGAAGGGTGATGTAACATGGGAGAAGTGGGGAGACTATCCCAGCATAATCGGTGGCATGAATTATGGCCTGGAGGTAAATACAATACAATGGAACAAAAAGAATTCCTATGTTTTTGTAGGATAGAGAGAAAAGTTGAGAATGGTGAATAGACTCTGGAGAGGTAATCTGAGTTCATATCATGCAAAGCCCTGCCACCCTATGTTCAGGAATTTGGATCTAGTTTGAGGGCATTGAGAAGCTACTAAAGGATTGTAAGTGGGGTCTTGTTTGATTTACAGTTTTAAGTATTACTCTATTAATAGTATAACTTATGGTTTGGAGAGGGAAAATACTCAAGGGAAGACAACTGCTTTGGTTGCTACAGGGATCTTACCACAAGATGATAGTAACTCTTATGAAATGGAGCAGTGGGGATGAACTATAACTAGTATTTGGATATTTGTAGCTTAAGACAGGAGGGATCAAGGATGGTTGTTGCATTAGCCTCCAAGTTATATACCCTTTTCCCCAAAAATAAGACAGTGTCTTATTTTAAGGTGTGCTCCCAAAGATGCACTAGGTCCTATTTTCAGGGGACGTCTTATCTTTCCTGTAAGTAGGTCTTATTTTCGGAGGATATCTTATTTTCGGGGAAACAGGGTAGTGACATGAGTCACTAAACAGGGCTGTAAACAGAAGAGATGACACTGATCACCAACCTTGGTCATGTTGCTGGGGAGCAGGTTTCTCAGGAGGATGATAGTGTTTGTTGCTTTTACTCAGGGTGAGGTGTCTATGGGACATGGAGTGCCGAGAAATTTGGAAGCTGTCCATAAAGAGATAAGGGTGACAGTGGGCTCTCAAAAAGGACTATGGAGGGTCAGAAGAGAAGCTGGTGGAATACAGAGCTCTGCATCATGCCAAAAATTAAAAGAAAGAAAAAGGAAGAGAAGGAAGGAACGAAGCTGGTTGAGAAGGAGCAGGTACGAGGAAATCTGAAGGAGAATGAGGTTGGGACATTTTGACATTTGATGTTCATTAAAACTCTGTATGAATTTAGTTGTCTTCTCACTATGATTTTACTTCTTGAGACACATGCCTAGTATATAGCATAGGACCCAACACACAGGGGCTCAGTGCATAGACATTGAATAGAAAAAACATATATATATATATATACATAAAGCCCCCCCATTGTAAGGACTTTTCTACTCTGTTATTTTATGAAACAGCTGAATATATAAATAATCAGGACTAGTGAATTAAAATACAACCTTGTTGTCTGGTAGAAGGAACATGTAAGCATGCTTTCCTCCTTGTGATAATTTGCAGAGTGATCTAAACTTGAGCAACACTGGGCTTTGGTATAAGATCCCTTAAATAGATGGCAAGTTGTAATTGAAAAGCAGTCCATGGAATAAGTAGCATAAGTTGTAATAAACTAGTGTAGATTCCAAGAAATTCTGATACCATTAAAGAAAACATGTCAAGTAAGTTGGAAATCACGGGCCATAGGGAAAAAGTTATAATAAAAATCTTGCCAGAAGAGCCTGTCTAATCAATGATGGGAGGCATGTGCCAGGATAGAATGATTTATGTGGAAATTTTGAAAACCTGATCCACACCCTATTGAAATTAATGGATCATGGGAATAATATGTGGTTATTATGTACAAAGTCAAAGGGCTTGATTTGCTATTCTCAATAGAATATCAAGCAGGTAGTGAAGAGATGAGATTATTTCTCCCATGAAAAGAAGCAGAAAGCCCAGAATTCCTCATAAAAGTGGAATGCGCTCCAAGATAAGTAGGTTGGATGCCTAATTTACAGGCAATTGTGTGCAATGGAAAGAGGGCACATTCTCTAGCCCTCATAGCCTGGGTTCAAATCCAAGTGCAGCTAAATACAAGTCATTTGGCCTTGAGTTAGTTATTTGATCTCTTAGACATTTAGTTTTGTTATTTGTAAAAATAGGCATACTTACTTTTTAATTTGTCACATTGTTCTCAGGATTAAATGATCTAATTCAGCTGAAATGCCTGGGTAGTGCCTGGGTATTAATCAGGCGCTGCATGTAACCTGATTTTTCTTATTTGTTATCAGAGCTTTCCAAGAGATGTCCAGTAGTAGCAGAGGCAGATGGGGACAGCCAAACTGGTTCCATATCATTGTAGTTATTTTGTGCTTTTAAGAGGTGAATGTTTTCAAATTAAAGTTCATTTGACTCTGTTATCTGACTGTGTTATGTAGGTGAGGGTCCAGGCAATTGTGGTTGTGAACGTACTATGACTTTGTACCACTCAGCCTTAAAACATACTGACACACACACACTTACACACAAAGAACAAGAACAAAAAAATTTATCTGCGACTGAAATAAATGTTAACTTGTGCTAATGTGCTATCCAAGCAAAGTTTTTTCTGGAAATGGATGCAAAGTGAAAAGTTATGATTTTGCTGTATTCCAAGAACATGATGGAAAGTCAAGGGTCACGGTGAAATTCATGGGAAATTGGAAAAATTGCCTCAGGCTCTTTTCACCTTTACTACACAAGGTGAGAGAACTCAGGTCTATCCAAGATAGTAAAATCAACTTAAAAAGCAGAAGAACAAAGAGGTCTCAGTGATAGTAAACTGAACTTAATCACACTGCCTATATCATGACACAACATGCTATTTAATTATTTAAAAGCATAAGAAAATATAAAAATGAAGAGTGCAAATAACAATATAAGTAATTGATTCTTCCTATGACTCTTAAACTAGACACAGCAAATATAGCAAAGAAGTCATGCATTTATATTGTGAATAATGAGGCGAATTAAATAGACTTTGCACAAAAATTGCCTGACTTTAGCTACTCAGAGAATCACATCTCAAAGGGTTGAGGGTAAATCAGAAGTTTTAGCAAAACCAAAGAAACTTCCTTATTTTTAGAAAATGAGATACTTTAAAATATCCAGATTGCTTCCTCAAATAGTGATGCTATCTCAAGTCAATGAAGAAAAAGAAAATAAAGCATTTTTATTTTTACTTACAATTTTAGTTTGCAGCGCTGGTATGGATGCCACATCTCAAATAATTAATTAACATAATCTATTTGAATGGATCGAATCATGGGATTTTCAAAACAAAAAGGAGATTATAGGCTAGAAACAAAAATAGAAATGATGGTCAAGATGGCAGTGGGATAGAAATTATAATATTGACAGGGACTGTGGCTGGTTATAATCAGAAGTAATATTACAAATATTTAACAACTGTTATAATGCCATGCTGCACATACAGAGGCCAATCTCACCCTGGGACTGAGATTTTGGAGAGCCAGTGTTCTACATATTTGCTACAACTCAGTTTTGGGATCCAGGAGGGTTTCCCAATGAAGGGAGTCAGATGTTTGGGATAGCTAGAAGCATAGGAATATTTTAATATTTTAACAAGTACTGAATAATGGTTAGTTGTCAACCTTGGATACATCTTACTCAATTTTTATTATAAAGGAAGCCAGAATGTTGGGGCCTCAGCCTAAGGTACGCAAGGAGTTTGATATGCAATCTCTGCATATGCTTACAAGCTAAGAAAATGCTCCCTACATTTGAATCCAAACAATATCCACTTACCACCCTTGGATTTTAGCCTGGTACTGAGCCATGCCTCTGAACCACTGATGGAAACCATCCTCAGAAGAATCGGAACCCCCAGCAAAACCACATGTGTGCATCTCCAAACAGTTCATGCAGTGTGAAAACCTCAAGCCTGGAAACTCATCTAAAACTGGCCTGAAAATAGAAATTCCTGTAGGGACTTTGCATCGGCAAATGTAAAAGCATTTCTTAAGGCTGTCTCTAGAAACTGAGAAAAATGCGGTTCCTGTGAGACCTCCACTGAATGAGACGACTTAGACAAAATGAGTATGCACCCAAGAAAACCCACCACCAGAGATTGTCCTCTGAATCTAAACAGAATTCGTGCTCCTAAAATAAAAGATGAACAATGGGCAATCTAAAAGGACTTCTTTTAAAATTAGTTCAAGAGAATTATACAAGACTATAGAACAATAAATTATGCCTATAGTAACGACATATATATAAATATATAAAATTTGATACTTCTTTTAATTTTTTTCTTTTTTTTTTTTTAGAGACAGAGTCTCACTTTATCACCCTCGGTAGAGTGCCATGGCGTCAGCTCACAGCAGCCTCCAGCTCTTGTGCTTAGGTGATTCTTTTGCCTCAGCCTCCCAAGTAGCTGGGACTACAGGCGCCCGCCACAACGCCCGGCTATTGGTTGTTGTTGTTGTTGCAGTTTGGCCGGGGCCAGGTTTGAACCCACTACCCTTGGTATACCGTGCCGGTGCCCTACTCACTGAGCCACAGGTGCTGCCCTAAAATTTGATACTTTTTAAAGGACTGAATAGAAATTCTAGAAAGAAAATACAGTCATAATATAAAATTTTTTAAAAAGCATCATAGATGCTGAAGAGAAATTGAATATCTGTTTTAGATAAAAATTACCGTAACACAGTAGTGGATGATTTCTTTAAAAATATGTACGTGTATGTAAAGACACCCCTATACAAACATCCACAATTTAGCCAAAAGCAAATTGCATACTTAATAATGAAGCATGTCATTTCCAAAGCTCAGAAAAAGAAAGTAATGATAAGGCCCAGTGATTAATTCTATCTTAACATCCATATTTAACCTATTAACATTTCTGAAAGAGGAATATACCTTGAAATCTGCGACGTTTTAGGAATATGTCGATTTTACTGTGTTTTCTTTCTCTTTGTTAGTAGTAGATACATTCATAGGGTCATTTAAGATCATAGGGTTTCTTACGCGAAGAAATCATGTGTTTTTCATTGTTTGCGTATTGTTAGCCAATTAAATTTAAATTAAAAAAATTAATGAGCTTAAAATTATTTCACTTAATTCTAAGAGAAAACACCAAGTAACAGAAAATTCATATTAAATTATAAAATACAAATTTGATGTAGTATTATCATTTTGCATCTCTTCTTATTAAATTTTATAGTTTATTATTTATGAGTCTATTGTTTAGTATTATTTCATGTATCTTTATTATACTGTTGTTATTCTTTGCAAGTTCAATACCTACATAATAAAAAATAAAGCAGCATTTAAACATAATTTTGAAAACAAATGGAGAAGTGTATTCAGCTACACCAAAGTACGTGATTCAGGTACACCAAGGCTTCTTCCACGCGCTTCCTGTACAGTCTTTGGTAAGTTTATTTAACTGTGTCTTAATGCAACAGTCAACGCTTCAGAAATATTCTTTAAGTTCATTAGATGTTATAAAATCTTATCAATGCATTCCTCGTTGAATAGTAGCATTCATGGGACATGGTAATACTTCTCTAATTTGAATGAAGTGACATGTTTTGAAGAAAAAAAATGTTGGGCGGCGCCTGTGGCTCAGAGAGTAGAGAGTGGCCCCATATACTGAGGGAGGCGGGTTTAAACCCAGCCCAGGCCAAACTGCAACCAAAATATAGCCAGGTGTTGTGGCGGGCACCTGTAGTCCCAGCTACTCGGGAGGCTGAGGCAAGAGAATCGCCTAAGCCCAGGAGTTGGAGGTTGCTGTGAGCTGTGACACCACAGCACTCTACTGAGAGCAACAAAGTGAGACTCTGTCTCTTAAAAGAAAAAAATGTTAACTATTTGTTGAGATCATCTAAATCTATCTTGGGTTTCATCCAGGTCCTCAGAGAGGGAAGCAACTATACTGGGCCGTTTGTGCTTTGGAAGAACGTTGTGAATGGAAATGTACTTTGCCATTTGGCTTTTTGTTTTCGTTACACTGAAAGAACATTATAATAAACGATGCGAGGAAATTCATTACTGTATTTATTATAACGACATTGTTTGGTGCCTTGTTCAAACTCTTCTCTCTGGCCCCAGACCAGTGACAGCCCACCTTCTCCCAAAGTGTCAGTTGAGTAATTGCATATGGTGTAGGTTTGAATTCTATCATTAATTAAGTTCCCTTTGCATTGTCTAGTAGAATGATCAAGGACAGAATTTTGTGTTTTCCTCTAGGAGCTGCGAAGCCAATTTTGCACATAAACCTGAAGTTTCATTTATTCAGTCTCTCTGATGCTGTTTCCCCTTTGCCTGGATTTCCTTACTCCCTTTTCATCTTCTCTGCCAGTTTTTTTTACTCCTGTTTTAAACTCATCTAGAATTAATTTCGTTTTTATTTTACCTAGAATCAATTTTTAAACACAGAAAGGGCATAAATAAATACACGAGTGTATCAATGAATAAAACCGTCTTTCCCAGCCTCAGTTTCTTCATGAGACACTTGTGCTCCCGTCTCTGCAGCCTGAGCCCCTCTCTATTTGCTGAGGCCTTCCTGGATCACCCGCCCTTGCATCCTCTATCCAGCTTTTCCCTTTTATTTTTCTTGATTAAACTCACCACCAAATTACTTGCTAAATCCAAGTCTTATTTATTATTTTTTGTCATTTCTTTTTTAATCACCTCCCTTTATGACCTAGTGCCATCTTGACTGCTTTAGCCCCAGAGAGGTTGATGCAAACAGGTGCTTGCGTAACATTTAATGAATATCTCCTTCAAAGATGTCCCAAAGATGGTAATCATATGACCTATTTTGAAATGACTGTGACGTCCAGTCAGTAGACTGACTTCCCTTTTGTGCTCCCCTTGTTCACTCCTGGAGAAGGAACCAGGAGTTCCTTCCTTTGGGAGACTCTGGCTGTTACCTACTTTGACCGGCATTTTCAGATTTGGGACTCAATGAAAATTTACCCTGTTCTAATCCCAAATGACACAGCTGGAGGGCAGTTTCTATTGAAGATTCAAAGACGTATGTTTTAGAATAATAATGAAAGATCAGCATATTTATTATGAGCCTTAGCACTGCAGGAAACACATCCCTTTGGCTTACCTTTTCATACCTACTTCATGGCCCAGAATAGCACAAAGCCAGCAAACAATACCTGTTTGTTGGATAATGAACCGATAATGATGATTAACAGTAATAAATATAATAGCTGTTTCTTAATAGGTTATCATGTTATTACCTTGGAAAACACTTTAGCTCATATCTATTTTAATTTCTAATATAATAATGTGGGTTGAATGATGTTATCACCCCCTCCTTGAGACCTCTATTTTATATCTGAGAAGACTAAGGTTGAGAGAAATTAAGTGATAATTTTCATAAACTTGTACAAGTAATAAACATAGATATGGGACTTGAATCTAAAGGTTTTTGTCTCTGGAACCATTTTTTTTTTTTTTTTTTTTTTTTTAATTTCAGCAGTGTCTGTTGGGACAAAAGCTCAATTTCTTTTTATTCCAGTTTTATTTATTTTCTGTATCATCTTACTTGGCCACATCCTTCAGTAAAAGTTTTAACAGGTACAAATGTAAATAGCCCTATTTGAAGATATAGAAGCCAGGTTCTAAGCTGTAAGATTTTCTTTTCCAAGAAAAAAAAATACTTGCTATAAAAATGACGTTTGAGCCCCTTAGATTGTCTGATAAGCCACATGTAATGCCTGAGCTAATCTTTCCTGAAAGCTCTTTGGGCAAATTGCTGTTAACACTCAGGTCTGACAGTTTAATGCTATTACACTACAAAATATATGTTCTTTCCCAAAATAAACATGTTTTATAATAGCAATACAGTTGTCGTCAAGGGGCAAGGTTATCGGGAGATAATTAGACCCCAGAGAGATTACAGGCTCTTAGATCATGAGAGCAATATTACCAGCCTGCCTTATTAAATAATTGTAAGAAAGTCAAAGTCAACTATAAATACACACATTTCCTTGTAATTACTTTAAAAAGTACAAACTCGAGTTGCATGCCAATGTGCTGAGATGATAAGCCCTCTCTCTCCATTACCTTAACATGTCTAAAAATAACGTGGAAAATCAACTTTGAAACTGAATTTTAAATAAGAATGAGAAAAGAAAGACATCTCTTTTTTTCTTTGCTAATATTTTTAGGTTAGCTGTTTTCAGGACGTTTGTCAACTCTGGTAAAAGAATGGCTGCATTTAGTACTTTCTTTTTTCCTAACCGAAATATTCAAATACCAACATGCTCTCCCTCTTTTTTTTTTTTTTTCTCCCTTTAATAAACAGAATTTTAGCTGATGGATTCAATGGAAATGAATGACTCTCATCCATGTCATTTCCTTGACAGGAGGGGATTTTGACCAAGTTATACTCATTAAAGGTAAGTGTTTATCCCTGTCAAACATTTAGCTTTTTTTCTTTTACAATTAAAGTAGTGGGATAATATAAATAAATTGGATTCCTTTAGAATCGGCTAAATAATAGTATTTTTACAACAGAATGCTATACAGCTATGAAAAAAAAATGAATAAAGGAATTCACAATGTGTAGATAGGGATGGAGCTCCATAATAGATTAAGTAAAAAGCCTCTAGGCTCAGTACAATGTCTAGAGCCACTGCTTTTATGTGGGAGTTCTAGAAAAATATACATGTATGTAAATTATTTCTGGAAGAATATACAGGTAACAAAAGGGACTGATAACAGTGACTGTCTCATGGGAGGAAGATACCTTACTATATGCCCTTTTAGACTTTTGGGATTCTTTTCTATATTAATGAATGCATACCCTATTCAAAATACTAAACATTACTGAAAAAAAAAAACACAATAATTTAGTCTGGTTATAAATTCACTCATGTTGAACTAGGAAGAAATTCACATCCTCCTGTGGCTGACTGAATGGCTATGATGAATCACAATAACAAAGGGTACTACCACTGGCCCCCTGGATTTATTACTAGTTTCCAGAGGCAGGTGTTTTTTATGCATTTATTAGTTCATTCAGTGATCAATTATTAGATTATTACAATGCCAGGTTTTGTCCTAACTCTGCAAATACAGCAGTATACAAAATAAACATGTTTCTCATTCATATGGAGCATAAATTCTAATGTAAGAAGAAAGTAGACAAATCATAAAGACGCAAAAGTCGTAATGAGACGAAAATAAAACTGATTAGTGAACAGTGTTAAAAGCTATTTACAGAGTTAGCACATATTCAATATTAGTGGAGAGAATGGAGACTCTCAGATTTGGCATTTTATTTTTTTAGTACCCCTTTTACAGGGGAAGAAACAAGGAGAGCCATTAGAAATGACACATTGTTGAGTAAAATAGGAAGAATTGTTGTCATGTAGCAGCGCATTCTTTCCAGAAGGATCGTTATGAAAAAATGGATTTAGCTGCTTTTGGAGAAAACAATAATGAAAGCAAAGTTTTTATCTTATTTTATTTTGGTTAGTTTTTTTCTTTTTAAGGCAGCGGTAAGTTTTTGGTTATTTCTTATGGTGCTTCTATGTTATATACTTTTTATAAAGATGTCTTATATCTAATAAATATATTTATTGAGCACGTTGAGTCTGACACCATCACAACAGATTATAACACTAGATTATACAAATTCCTGACATCTCGCTTTAACCTACGTAGTGAATAGGCCCATAGGACGGCTTCGTGATTCCCACCTCTTCTTGGGTGTGGATGGAACCTGTGACTTGCTGTGAACTGATAGAAAGGGCAAACGGGATGGGATGTACAAGACTATGGGCATCTCTCGGATTATCTTGCATTAGATTATGGCATCTTCTTTCTGGAGTCAGTCTGCCCCGCCCTGGCTTTAAGGAGGTTGAACCCCCACTGGGGAACCTCACATGCAGAGAAAGATGGGTGCCTTCCAGGGGACAAGGGTGGCATCCAACTGCAAGTCGAGGTAAAGCTAATGTCTTCAGTCCTATAGCTGCCAAAAAAAAAAAAAAATCTGCTAACTCTCTGCACAGGTGTAGAAGCATGTATTGTGGTGGCCAATCTTCCCATGAGACTGCAGATCACACCACCTTGAGTGTAACTTGGGAGACTATAAGTTGAGGACCCAGTTAAACAATGAGAGTTCTGACTTGCAGACACTGTGAGATAACACATGTATGTTGTTTAAGGGTCTTAAGTTGGTGGCAATTTATAATCCAGCAAAAGATCAGGCAAATGATAAGAAAATCTCAAGCACAGGAGAATTTATTTGACCAAAGATGAAACAACTAGTGTTGGAACCAGAATTTAAGCTCAGAGAGTTCACCTACAAAGCTGTCAGCCTGAACCGTGATGTTCTACCATCTCTGGGTTGGATGACATGCTCCTTGAAAAAGTCACTGTTTCCTATGTATGAGAAGCAACCTGGTAGTAGAGAGACCAGAGGTCTGGAGTAAAAAGGAAGTTATTCAGACCTGGGTTTTGCTAGTTACTATTCTTTGGAGACAAATTCCCACCCAATTCTGGGTTTTGTTTTCTTACCTGCAGATAAGGGCAATCATATCAATTTTAGAGTTTGTTGTGAAGATCAAATGATGTACCATATGTGCAAGGTCTAAAACCATGTAGACATCTAATAAATGTTCTGGCTTTCATTTATTTTATTATTCCACTATGTAATACTGTCTATATGAGCTTTAAAATGACTCAAGGAGCAATTTCAATAATGTTCTAGAATCTGCTTTGTTTCTCTTAAGGAAAGCATGACCTCTTTTTTTTTTTTCTTTCTTTTATTGTTGGGGATTCATCGAGGGTACAAGAAACCAGGTTACACTGATTGCATTTGTTAGGTAAAGTCCCTCTTACAATTGTGCCTTGCCCCCAAAAGGTGTGTCACACACCGAGACCCCTCTCTCTGCTCTTCCTTTCCCCACCCCCCTCCCTCTATCTTTCTCTCTCTGCTGTCTCCTTCCTCCACCCCCCATCATGTCATTAATTGTCCTCATATCAAAATTGAATACATAGGATTCACGTTCTCCATTCTTGTGATGCTTTACTAAGAATAATGTCTTCTACTTCCATCCAGGTTAATACAAGGATGTAAAGTCTCCATCTTTTTTAATGGCTGAATACTATTCCATGGTATACATATACCACAGCTTGTTAATCCATTCCTGGGTTGGGGGGCTTTTAGGCTGTTTCCACATTTTGACGATTGTAAATTGAGCTGCAATAAACAGTCTAGTACAAGTGTCCTTATGATAAAAGGATTTTTCTGGGTAGACGCCCAATAATGGGATTGCAGGATCAAATGCGAGGTCTAGCATGAGTTCTTTGAGGTTTTTTTGAATAGAATGCTAACTTTTAATGATATTTGTCATAGGTAAGAGGCAGAATTATGTGCCCAAAGACTTTATGTTCCTATGACATCTTTATACCAAGGACATTTATCTCAGCTAACACTTTATCTTGCCCGGAGAACTGGCAGAAGGCAGGAGTGAAAGAGTTAAAAGAGACCTCGGCTGGCAAGGTCCCATCAATCAAGTGCCTGTTACCCACAATGGAGAAGGAGTACGTGGGGAGGAGGGTGAGAGGGGAGTAGTTGAAATAAATAGTTCTCCCCAGCACAGATCTCACTTCTACTGGCAAGAGAGGAAGGGCAGAGACAGTTATAAAGGGTTTTTATGCAAAGTGTTTCAAAGGCTTATGATGAAAATACAATATAAAATACACTCTTAGCATATTAGCCGACAACTAAGCCTCAACAAATAAGAGCATTTTCAATTTGTTCTTAAAAGTCTCCCAGGAGCTGGGAGTTCTTACAGCTGCAGAGAGAGAGAAAGAGAGAGAGAGGAGAGAGTTAGTTTGCAGCCTGAAAAAATTATTCTTGCCCTTATTGAATCAAATTGAGCAGAAGCCAGTAGTGGAAAGCAAATCACTGAAAATGGATGCTATATAGGCAACAATATTATCTGAAAGGAATTTAGATCTTCTTTGTAGAGATATCTGAAAACCGAAGATGAAGTCTACAAATGATCCTAGGGTCTGTCAGACAAGAAAGACTATTCCATCAAATGCAGAGAATAAATAAAGCTGGGTCCCATAGATGACCTTTTCTCATCCCAGGGTCTCTGTAGTTGAGTATTAGTGCTGGGTATAAAACAGCTCACATTATTTCAGTTTCTACAGGTCAGAATTCTGCATTCCCATTTAAAGAACAACTAAAGAAAGATCTGCTTCTACATTTATTCAGGTAGTTAGCACTGTTCAGTTTTTATGCAGCAGTAGAATTAAAGAGTTCAGTTTTATCTTGACTATTAGTTGGAGGCCACCCTCATCTCCTAGCAGCCACTTGCAGTTCTTTGCCACACTAAATTTCCTGGTGTAGGGTTCAAATTCTTTGGGGAGACAGAGAGAGAGAGAGAGAGAGAGAGAGAGAGAGAGAGAGAGAAAGGGAAGAAAGAAAGAAAGGAAAGAAAGAACGAAAGGAAAGAAAGAAAGGAAGAAAGGAAGGAAAGGGAAGAAAGGAAGAAAGAAAGAAAGAATAGGAATGAGTCCAGGAGGAAAACAGGTGCTACATCTAATGTAATATAATCAAGTTCCCATAATCTCGTTCATCTGTTCCTTCCACCATGTCTATCATCTCAAAGAAATTCACCTGGAAAACATTATATGGATGACTGATATCAGTTTAAATGAATGTATTTTCCATTTCATTAAATAATTACGTATATTCTATCCTTTATGTTAAATAATTTTTAAAAAGTCTTGTATTCAACATTTTTAAGATATCCAGTTCCTTTTCTTGTTTAACGCGTTTCTTTTTCATTTGCTTTGTTTAATAATATATTTTTGAGTATTTTCCCTTCATTTATCTCTTTGAATATTTCAAACATACTTGCCTTAAAACTCTCATCAGAATGTTCTAAAAAATGTGTTTCACGAAAAGTGCATTCATAACTTAAAAATTAATTTGTTGTCTGTTTCCTAATGATAATTTCTTTAATGAAATTACCTCCCCCCAAAAGACAATTAAGACAAAAAGACATTTATCATCTCATAGTTTCTGTGGGTCAGAAATTCTGGAGCATTTTAACTGGGTCACTCCTGTTTATGGTTTCCCGGGGGCTGGCAGTCAAGTTACCAGCCATATCTGTATTCATCTGAATGCCTGAATAGAAGACTAGGGTCCTTTCCCAAGATAATTCACCCACGCTGCTATCAGTAGAAGACCTACACTTCTCAGGATGAGATATCTGCCTGGGGCCACTTGTGCATCTTCTGACATGGCAACTGTCTTCCCCATACTGAGTAATACAAGAGAGCAAGGTAGAAATCACGTGTTTTGTCTGACCTGACCTAGGAAACCACATCCTCATTTCACCAATATTTTATTGGAGATAGAAGGCAGCCCTGTTCATGAAGAAAGTAAACAAGAAAGCAGATGGCAGGAGGCAGAGATTGGCAGGGGTGTCCTCCTTGGACACTAGCTACAGGCTACAGCAATTGTCCACTGGCTTTAAAAGTTTTGTAATATGGGGTCATATGTTCTGCTCAACAGTGATATTGGAGATATCAACACATTAGGCAGACGTGTGTAAAATTTTGGCTTTGACTTCAGCTTTCTAGGTATAGTGAAGAATTGAGAGACGGAAATAATTTCTCTAGGAGTGTCTCACAATCTTTTCTCTCCAGCCACTGGTTTCTAGCAATAAGCCTGTCCAGACCGTCTGCTCACTCAGGAACAAGGTCAGTTTCCGCATTTTTCATTCTTATGAAAATTCCATCAAATGTGTTCTTACATTTCACACAATCTTTTGTATTTCTGTTTTGTTTCTGGCCCATGAGGACTTTTGGCTTCATCCTACATATGACTTATTTTATTTTATTTTATTTTATATATATATATACACTTTTTACTGTTCTGGACTCATTAAGGGTACAAAGACTTAGGTTACACTGATTGTGTCTGTTAGGTAAAGTCCCTCTTGTAATTATGTCCCACCCCCAAGAGGTATGCCATGCACTGTGACCCCCCTCCCCCTCCCTTCTCCCCGTCCATCCCTCATTCCCCTACCCTCCACCTTGTATTAGATTTACCGCCTTCATATTAGAATTTTGCATTCTTGCTTCTCCATTCTTGTGATGCTTTACTAAGAAGCATGTGTTCCAACTTGATCTAGGTTAATACAAAAGGTGTAAAGTCTTCATCTTTTTATGGATGAATAGTATTCCATAGGATACATATATCATAGCTTTTAAATCCATTCCTGGGTTGGTGGGCATTTAGGTTGTTTCCGTGTTTTGACAATTGTAAATTGAGCTGTGATAAACAGTCTAGTGATAATCTAGTCTAATGATAAAATGATATTTTTTCTTCTGGGTAGATGCCTAATAATGAGATTGCAGGATCAAATGGGAGGTCTAATTTGAGTTATTTGAGGATTTCCTTCCAAAAAAAGCTATATTAGTTTGCAGTCCCACCAGCACTATAAATGTGTTCCCTTCTCTCCACATCCATGCCAGCATCTACAGCTTTGAGACGTTGTGATGGGGGACATTCTCCCTAGGGTTAGGTGATATCTCAGCATGGTTTTGACTTGTATTTCTCTGACGATCAGGGACCATGAGCATTTTTTCAAATATTTATTAGCCATTCCAGATATGACTTAAAAATAAAAAATGTTAATATATTTTCATTGATTATCATGTGTTTGCCACAAAGAATATATGAAAGTACAAAGGTACGATTATAAATGGAGGTTTTCCTGATATAACAAGGCAATTTCATGCATGTTCTAAGCTCACATAGCACACTGTTAAAATCAGTTCACAAATAGCTTCTGGGAAGAAAAGAGACAACAGTGAGCTTCCAGAGTCATTATTAATGTGGCAGATTTGGTCTATGGGGAGTCATGAAGGTGTGCAGAAGAAAGTTTGGTTAACTGATTTTGAAATAATTTAAGACATAGCTGGAAGACTGCATAAAATTGTCCATAAATATTAAACAGATATTTGGCTTCAGAAAAGATAAAGGAAGGTGGTAGCTCTCCTGGAAAATCTTGGAATTTAATTATGGATCTTTTATGATTGGACAATGTAGATTAGATACAAATACAAAATAAAGTGAAATCGTAGATGACATGTCTTGATATTTACTTCACTATTTTTTTGACAGATGGACAATTGTTGGAGCTATGTACATTTATAGGATGGAAATGACTGTATTTCATTTGGCTTCTTTCTGATATTGTTTGGCATTTCTTCATTAGTGAATCTCCTCATATTAATTGCAATTCCACTGCTTGAGCTCATCTGACACTTGTGATGCATATGATATCTTACTTACTTATTTATAAACTGTCTCTGTAACAAACTGTGAAATCCATGTGCAAATGACTGTAATCATTCAGTCTTGGAAAAAAATGGTTAACATCAGAAACATCAATACCCAAGCAGAAAATTATTTTGACTGGTGAGTATGAGTATTTATTGAGAATTATCCTTCCATGCTGTTATGACATAGGTCTCTACAAGGTCAATTTCTATATCCAATATAATGAGAGCATAGAAAAATTCAAGTACACATTGCCAATTATGATTTTCTGAAAGAGTGGATAGATTTTTACATTAAAGATTTAAGTATTTAGTCTGCTGCAGAGAAATAGTGTTTATATTCACAGATGAAATAACATGTTAACAGAACGTGAAAGCTGAAATTTCAGAGATGTTTGAGATGTCATCAAGGGAATAAAAAAGGTATGGATTTCAAGAGAACACATGTTTAGATAGAATACGGTATACAAGTGATCATATCTTCTGTAGAAATAGACCATTATTTTCAGAGAAGTAGATGGTGTTGAAATGAATTTGATTTCACAATTCTGAAGAAACTAGAAAGTTAAGGAAAGGAATTCAAGGTAAAGAGCTATTTCAAAAATCAAGCAAGCAAAAATGGATCAAGGGCTTCAGAATGAAGGAGACGTATCTAGACTAAATGACAGCTAGCTGATAGGTACAAAGGGTGCTTCCGCATAGAGGTGTCAGGAATTCTCAAAAATTAAGTCAGGAATTTAAATTCATTGCCTAGTTACTAATGGAGAATAAAATGGCCTTAGTTCCTAGTTCTTAACTTTATGCACAAACTGAATTTCAAGATTATATTAGTTTTTAGTTTCCTTAGAAACGAGAATGCTCAAACATTCTAGTAAGTCACTGAAACTAATATCAAAGGAGAAAGAATTACAACCAGGCTCAATGAGGAAACAAAGAATCTGAGAACAATTGACCTTTGAGTTGAGATGGAAGGATGATGTTATGACATGGTATACTATTTGGATTTCTGAATTTCTAATAATACCCAGATAATGGCTTTCTTGAGTCAAAGCAAAGTTAATGTCTAGTATCAAAGAAACTCAGAGAGAGGAGTCCTTTAGCAAGCACCTTGAAAACTCTGCAGCACATATCAATGTACATTTGGGTCAACTGATACTAGTGTTACTAAGTCTGCAAAATGGGCAGAGCTCATTCATTTCAAAACATTAATCACTACTGGTGGGGTTTTTGTTTGTTTTTGTTTTTTGCCACAGCTCTGTGCAATAACAGACGCCCCTGCTACTAACGTCATATTACAACCATGGTATACGTCAGGCGTCCTCAAACTGCGGCCCATGGGCCACATGAAGTGGTATTTGTTCCCATTTTGTTTTTTACATCAAAATAAGATATGTGCAGTGTGCATAGAAATTTGTTCATAGTTCTTTATTTTTAACCATGGTCCGGCCCTTCAACGGTCTGAGGGACAGTGAATTGTCCCCCTGTTTAAAAAGTTTGAGGACGCCTGGTATACGTATTTATTTCAAAAAGTATGATGTCTTTCTGGCTTGTTCATTATAAAAAATAACAATATCTTCAAATATTTCTCATAATGCACATTCTACAGAAATTTTGATACTAGTTCAGGCAAGGACAATTATCTCCATTTTATAAAAGCCATATCATGCATTTTGAGATCACATTAACTTACCCAAAGTCACATGTCTAGTTAGTGAAGAATGTTACACTCAAACAGGATTTCTGTTTCTTAGCATAACACTCCTTCCATGGAATTTAAATCTTCATGAAGTAGCACAGAATGCCTCCTCCTCTGCAAAGGGACCATTGGATCCTTTTCTTCAGGGTTTGTCAATATCTTGGGCATCTTTTCCATATATCCCTTATCAAGCAAATACACGTAGAAGAATAAGACCGAGGCAGATTAATACTAAATTGACCTCGCATCAAGACATTTTGTTAAAAGAACAAAAGCTATTGAAACAAATAACAAGCACCAAATCTTATGAGTAGTGATTAAAACTTTGTGAATATAAACTAAGGGATGAATTAGGGGGTGGCCATTTTTAATTTTCTATACCAATTGAGAAATCTATCAAGGGCACTATATTTAGCTCATTAACATATCTTAGGAAACCAAATGAATTATTTGTCAGAAAGAATTATCTGGAAAGAAATTACTGAGCTCAGTGTTGCATATCTTTGTGGATATTGCCACACCAAAATTAATTACAATTATTAATAATAGTTTTCTCTGGGGACGCTGCTTCTGCCACCCAAATAAGTCATTCTGTGTTCAGGCTGCTAATGGTCTGTATTTTCCTTCAATGCTCTTGCATATTTTAAGACATCTGTATATAATGGTAACTCTGGATAAAATATTTTAGAAAAGTAAAGAAGCCCCATTGTTAATGCAGCTGCTGAAATATTGGAATCCCACAGAAACAGCTAGATAAGTTAACAGGATGAATAAGGTACAACTCTCCTTTGCTAGAGTGTAGTATCTGGAAATATTTCTCACCTAGAGATGTCTGCTATTAATAATTCCATGAATGTTAATGGATGTTTCCATTTACATGACAAAGAAAATAGCCACAGTTGATGTGGACATGCTAAATGACCGTCTCTATCAGAGCTGAGCAAAACCGGTTGCATTTTGCTAGATGCTAGCTGAAGTATTATACTTCACATAAATGAAATGAGTTATTTTCCTGTGACCTTTCGCTCTTTTTTGCCAACAGCTCCTTATATTTGAGCAAATTACATATGTGTTATGCTTGATACTTTGAAAGAGTTTGTCAGAGAGCAGATTTTATCTAAGTTAGTCATTTTCTCAGAGGTCCAGGGAAGATAAGAGATTTATGCGAGGTCACTTAGCTAGGGCACCTGGAGCTCAGTTCACTGCCCAGACTCAACAAGTTTTTAGTCAGATTATGGGAAGGTCAATGATATTTAGTGCTACATTCCAGAACCCATTTTTAAAAGTTGATTTAGTTCTAAAAAATCAAGACAATTCTTCTAAAATAGAAAAAAATGGTGATTTTGTCTTTTGAACTTTCCACCACAAATTTTTGGAATTATGTTTATCTATATAGATGTTATACCATAGTAATACCACATGTATGTACATCTTAGACCCCAGATTTTTTTTTTTTTAACCAGTAAAGGTACTAATAAAACTTTTCCTAACAATTTTGGTAGTTATAATAGCTACCATGTTGAGAGTGTGAACTATATTCCAATCATAAGGTTTGGAATCTCTTATCAGATGTGGAATGGAGGTTTTTGATTGCCTTTGAATTTTGGCTAAGGCTTCTTAGCTACAAAGGGCCATAGCCAGGTGGTAGATACATCTGGGTTTTCCAAGATAGCAAAACTGATTCGCACCTTATCAGTATCAGTAACTGACTGTTACTGACAGTCAATTTTTGCAAGAGACATTTAGAAATTTGAAATTATACACAGAGAGTCAGGGAGGTAGGGA
Organism: Nycticebus coucang; assembly: GCF_027406575.1. NCBI lineage: Eukaryota > Metazoa > Chordata > Mammalia > Primates > Lorisidae > Nycticebus > Nycticebus coucang. The sequence continues at coordinate 30,079,320 of NC_069802.1, forward strand.
GTTTTGAAGCTAGAAGAGAAGGGTGTGATGTTTCCCTTTCATATCTAGTCTTGGAGGAAGAGTAAATATCATTCCAACTTCCCTCCACTAGGAAAGAGAGGTCTGAGAAACTCATTCCTCATTGGGTGACAGCTGGATATTTATGAAGCTATGAAAATGAGGGCCCCATTTCTTTCATGGCCAGAGCAAATGGGCAACACATTCATGGGAGACCTTGGCCCCTGGAATGTGGGGCATCTGTGACTACAGAGATGATTATCTTGTTTCCCACCAATGTAACTTTGAATGCAAACATGTACCAAGCATCCTGCTATGGCCACAAAGTGGAATCTGAGGGAAGGGGAGTGATTTCATAAGAGATAATCCTGCATTGTGCCATGGCATTGACAATTTATAATGTAGCCTGGACTTGGAGGCCTTCTCTCCAATAGAAGTATAATGGTTACGAAAGAGTAATAGTCACATCATGATACACGTGCTCCTTTTCTTTTGAAATAATCCCCTCCACTGAATTTTCCCTAGAGATAAACCAAGATGGAAAGATAGTGAAAATACACTCTAGTCACTCTACAAGTGTATTACATCAGTAAGAAAGATTATGCCTCAGTTGTAATGACAAAAAGATAGTAATTAATTACATGTGGAATTGAACCCCCGATTAAAACCCAAGTTAAACTTCTATATCCTGAAAGTGAATCGTAATTTCTCTTTCTCTCTTGCTCCCTGTATCCTCTTCCCTCCCTCGCTCTTTCCCTTTTTCTCTTAATGTTTGGTAATCAAAATTATGAAAACCAAGGTATCAGCTCATGTTATTAAGGTCAAGGGACATGAGAGGGAAAATTGATACAGTAAGGCCAAGCAGACAAATGGGAAAATGATCAAGTGATTTCCTCTTTGCACCTTCGTCAGACTTAACGTGTTGCGTTCATTGCGTATCAGTTCATCTCGAAGACAACCCTGTGCAATAATATCATCAACCCTTCCTTTACAAATGCCTCAGAGAGTCATTAAGGAACCTAGATTATACCAGTTGCATCCACACCTAACACTTTAGCAGCTGGACTTCAGCATTGCTGAGTAGAACTTTACATTGATAAGAATATTCTCTCATGGGAGGCGCCTGTGGCTTAGTCGGTAAGGCGCCGGCCCCATATACCGAGGGTGGCGGGTTCAAACCCGGCCCCAGCTGAACTGCAACCAAAGAAGTAGCCAGGCATTGTGGCGGACGCCTGTGGTCCCAGCTGCTCAGGAGGCTGAGGCAAGAGAATCGCTTAAGCCCAGGAGTTGGAGGTTGCTGTGAGCGGTGTGATGCCACGGCACTCTGCCGAGGGCCATAAAGTGAGACTCTGTCTCTACAAAAAAAAAAAAAAAAGAATATTCTCTCATGTCAACCCTCCAATCTTACATCCTCTAGGTATGTGTTACTAGTGAGTACTTGAAATGGGGCTATTATAACTGAGGAGGTAAATTTTTAATTGTATTTATTTAAAAATGAATTTGGAGTTAAATAGTGACATGTGGGCAGTGGGTACTATATTGGACAGCAGTTGTTCCAGATTGCTCCATCTGTCCAGTAGTCCTATTTCTGCGGCTCATGGGATATATGTGGCCATTCCTGTAGCTCCCAGTGGGAGTTCACATTTCTCAGGCCTTTGAGAGTTTAATGACACACATCTATTGGCACACTCCCTTTTAGATTCAGTTTAGCCAAAGCTATCACTCTGAGTCTCTGTGAAAGGAGAGAGAAGGAAGGCATTCAACCATGGGACGGAGGCAGGGGGACCTTGAGTCCCTCACCGCTCATGTAACCTGACCAACTTCACTTTGCTATATTATCGGGCTGTATAAATGCTTTTATTTGAATCGTATGAATACATAAACAGATCAATGAAGCCTATTTAAAAATGCAGGATGAATTCTGAAGAGCTTGGATTTTATGTCAGCTCTTTTTAAAAGTATGAACTATGTAACCATAGACAATTTTGTCAAGCTTTCTGGTCTCCGATTTCTCATCTGAGAACTGGGGAGGACACCAGAACTGCTTCCCTCAGAACCTTTCCTGAGTTTTTGTTGATCATAATGAGGTGCTGCATGAGAAAGGAATGTGTGAGCCGTGAAGGGCTCCACAAGTGTGGATTATTATTCATTTGTTACCACAGCAACTGAAGGGCATCTCTGTGACAACAGAACAGCTAACTGAAAGGGGATGATTAAAAAAGGAGTATTTGCAAAGCTGAAGTGCATGATACTTTAACAGCCAGAGAGCCCCACAATGGATGTTTCTCTTGTCTTTCTTTTTTTTTTTTTATCAAGAAAGTATTACATGTACATTTCAATGATTCAAAAAACATAGTGAACAATAAAACTATTGCCATTCCAATGTTTCCTTTCGATACTTTCCTTTGTTTGTAAAGATATCTATATTCATATAGATGAATATAACATAAAATTTTGTTTTTCTTATTTGAGAGCATATTGAATATGTATATTCTTTTTATAATTTGCTTTTGCCATGAATCATACATCGTGATCTTTTTATCTAGGTTATTAAATATTTTTATAAAATATAATTTTAATAATTGCATAACACACTCTCATATGCCCATACTATCTTATACTCTTATAAACTATTAGGTGGCTTAGGTTTTTCCTTCTATTTCACTGTCTGTTCTTGTCTTTGTGGTCATTACAAGAATGCTTCAGGGTGGCTCTTGTGGCTCAGTAAGTAGGCACTGGCACCATATACCAAGGGTGGTGGGTTCAAACCCAGCCCCGGCCAAACTGCAACAAAAAATAGCTGGGCGTTGTAGTGGGCACCTGTAGTCTCAGCTACTTGGGAGGCTGAGGCAAGAGAATCTTCTAAGCCCAAGAGCTGGAGGTTGCTGTGAGCTGTGATGTGACAGCACTCTACCGAGGGCGACAAAGTGAGACTCTGTCTCTAAAAGAAAAAAAAAATTTGAAGAATGCTTCAACAGGCATCCTTGGCCTCTACAAAGACACGGACAAGGGCTCTCTCCAGGAGTGGTATCTGAGCTCAGGCTGAATATCTAAGAGGAGCCAGACATTAGGATCAAATACTCAGGGCAGAAAGACCAGCAAGCCATGAAGTAGATTCCATGGAGTTATTTCCTTGTTCCATTCCAATCCATGGCATTTGAGGTTGACTTTGTACCCTATGGACTCCTTATGAACAAATAGGATGCATGCTGAAGCCAAAATCTTTACACATCTCACATCCCCACCAGCTTTTAAAATATTTGCCATGTATTTTTTTTGTTAGGATGTATGCATTGAATGAATCTATGGGGTGAAATGTTTACAGGTTAGTCAACTATTTTATAAAGCAATGGCTGACCTACCACAGTTCCCTACCACAGAACCTATTTAAAGAAACTATTTCGGGGCAGTGGCTGTGGCTCAAGGAGTAGGGTGCCGGCCACATATACCAGAGGTGGCATGGGTTCAAACCCACCCTGGCCAAAAACTGCAAGGAAAAAAAAAAGATTAAAATAAAAAGAAAGTATTTTCTATAATTACTTATAGAAATTATAAGAAAAAATCAAATAAACTACACAGGATTCAAATCAATTAATTCCTCTAAATGTAAATTTCAGCTACTTCCTACAATTACTTGTAGAGTAACAAACAAGCAAACAAAAATGTCTGGAAGAGGAACCATAATGTGACATTTTAGTTATGGAAAACTGGTGAATATCATATATTTTATTTATTTCTATTTTCTATACTGACAAAAACTTCTTGGTTTTTATATGTGTAGTTATGTGTAACATACAATGTGTTCATTTCAAGATTAATGCTGCTGGTGTACATGTTATCAGCTGCCTTCCCCTCCTGTCCACAGGATGCATTGTCAAGGTAGAGAAGATGATGGGACATTGTACTGGAATGGTTGCTAGGAAATGCTCACTTAGTTTATAATCATCACTCCCTATACCCTCAACTTTTCCTTCTCCTAGCTTAGCATTTATTCCAGCATTCCATTTTTCCAATATGCCAGGAAAAAATAGCTCTGGATACACAAAAAATACATTATTTGTGCTAAAGCCTAAATGCAATGGTATTTTAATACACCAAGTTTATTTTTACACCAACTTGCTAGGGAAAATAATGCTTAAGCTGACAAAAATGTCATTGAACCATTTAAGGGCAGGGATAAAGACCAGGTGAGCTATTCAGCTCCCAGATCCTCCTCAAGGACTCCAATGCACATAAATTAATGATTTCAGAAAGTGAAGAGTTAGTTTTTGCCATGGGCAGAATTTTGTGGCCCTCAGATTCATATGTTGGGGCTTAAACCACTAATATGATGGTATTTGGAGATGGGGCCACTAGGAATTAATTAGGGCTAGATAAGCTTGTGAGGGTAGGTCTGCATGATGGGGTAACTGCCCTCAGAAGGAAAGATAGAAGTGCTTGCGCACATGTGCATAATTTCTCTCTCTCTGTCTCTCTCTCTCTCTGTAAGCGCAAAAAGTCATGAAAGCACACAATAAATTAGTGGCCATTTACAATGTCATGGGGAAACCCACACCAGAAAGCCTTCTATTTTGTGTTGAGACAGGTTTTATATGGATCTGACTAAGTATTCTTTGATTTTACCCATGGAGTTTGACAGTTGCCATTATAATGTAATACCGTCATTATTTAAAATAAATGATGTATTTGAATAAAATGCAATACATACATTACAGATTAAATAAATACATCTGGCTAATGCATTTTATGGGTCATATTGTGAATCATGGAACAATTTGTTGATAAAAGCTATTAGTAATGATGAGATGAATATGTGGAGACAATGCATGAATCAAGATAAGACCATCAATAACAGAGGTTGTTTAGAAAGAAACGATGATGAAGCTTCACAAGTTTATGAAAAGTTCAGTTGCAGAAATAAGTATAAAGAAAAAAATTGTTACCGTGGTATGGAGACCAATCAAGCAGTAATGGACTTTGTGTATTGAGGTGTCCTGACTTATATGACTGTTAGTCATACAGGACTTTAGTGCCATGGAGAAAGTCTGCAAGGAAAGAATGGAAAAGGATGAGCTAGGTAAAGGATGGGCAGTTGGGTGTTCACTTTATATGGATGTGAGTGGTCACTACTATGAAAATTGGAGATCCATGTATATAGGATTAATGTACATTTTCTGGACCACTGTTCCACCAGGGTGGTTCAATCTGGTGTCTGGGGATATAGAAAGCTCTTGGTAAGTTCCAAATGATCCAGATTCTTAGAATAGGGTCTCACAATAGGATGAAGATATGGGCAAATAGGTTTGACTTTAATGAGAAATGAAGACTTGAAAAAGCAAATTCATATGTTAGCGCTATCATGTACAATGTTATATTTATGATTACATCCACTTACAGATGTTAAGTCCATTCTGAACTAGTAAACTTTCCAATGCAAATTATACTTCTAGCATTCACAGGAATCTTAAATTCTTGGAAAATAGAATGTGATTTTATTGCCACTGGACAGACCCACCTAGTGATATTGTGTTACCTTTGCTATAAATTGTTCTACTTACACTAATTTCTTAGATACATCTCTAGATATATATTGTTCAATCAATCATTCATTCACCCACTTATTCATTTCATTTAACACATATTTGCGGTATTCACAGCAGTCATCACCATCAGGTATAGAATTATAAGAGAAATAAGGTACTGCCGATGTCTGATTCAAGATTTATGAGTGTGTTCTAAAAGAATGAGTGAATTTGCATTTCTAAATTTGAATAACCTGGTTTTGTCTACTTCTGTTACTTTAGAAGTAATGGAAGTTACTTCTGTCACTGCTGCTCACACTGACATGAGATGAGTAATGGGAAGAGTTACAGGTGCTGTCTCCAACCTTTCTGTCAGCAGGGCCTGGTTTCATCGATGACAACTTTTCCTTGGGATGGGAGGGAGGGTCCAAGGAGAGAGGACAGAGCTTAGGTGTGATGCCAGCCATGGGGAATGGCTGCGAACGCAGATGCTAGAGCACCCCCTGCTCACCTCCTGCTTTGTAGCCTGGTTCCTAAGTTTCATAGAAGGGGACGGTAGAAGTGGGAGGGTGGTGAGAGGGTAGGCAGAACTCTGTAGCCTGGCCTGGGGGTGGGGGACTGCAGAGTTATAACACTAACCTGAGAGGAGATTTCACAGCATTGCGGTGAGAGCGAGGAACTCATAACCTACATGAATCTCAGAAATGATAAACAGAGCTCTTTTTAGGTACATTTGGTAATAGTAATGGCTCTGTTACCTATTCCATGTTGCCAAATATATCCCAAGGACCTGGGAGAAGCCAAGACTACTAAGGTAAGTATAGTGTGAAAATAGTTATTTCCCTTCTTTTACTTCTAGGGTATCCAGATTTGGTAAATAAAAGCATGGGTTATTCACTTTGACTTTTAGATAAATAATGAATGAATGAATGTACTTTGGCAGTTCTACCTCCCCCATAAAGCTCATTACTCCTGTACGCACCACAGAACCCCGAGGCAACATCCAGAATCGTGCCTTTTCACTGGGGATATCCCCTGCTCATTTATAGTAATTTTAACTCCAAGAGGCATTGTCAACCCAGGCAGTGGGCACATACTCTGGGAGAAAAAATTTTCTTATAATGTGAATAAGAAGTAAGTCATATTTTGAAAAATATCTTCCTCCATGTAATTTCTGTATTATATACGGTCCCCAAAGTGATCATATCCAGCATCCACACTCATCTACTTTAAGAAGAATCACTGTCCTGTATTCAACACAGAAATGTTTATTTTCAGTGATTCTGCAGATGGGCCCTCAGCTTGGAGCCTTCTAGCAACAATACTATTATTATATTAACTTGGATTACTGCTGTTACTACTCCTGCCACTGCTGCTGTTTCTCCTGGTTCTGCTATTACTAAAATTATCTAATGAGCTTTTATACATATGATCCTATTTTAAATCCTCTTAACTCAGCAACCCTCGTAAGCTATGAATGTCTGGTCATTCTTAGCTCTATTTTAGAGACAGAGAAACAAGACTCAGGGAGATTACTATGTAATTTATCCTCTGTCCTATAGACAGGCAACATCAGAAATGAAATTCATGGCCAGAAGCTAAGTCTTGTAACTAAAAAAATACATCTTTTTCTACGACACCACACTGTGGTTAGCCTAGACTTTCCTTTTTCTAGGTTTATAAAAAGGCACCTGGTAAATTAAAAGAGGAGGAGAGAGTTCTCCTTTACATTTGTGATACCCTCCTGATGCAAAAGGGATAAATAGGCCCTTTCACATCTTTCTTCACAAATTTGAAAATTGTAAGTTAATTAAGAACACTTAATACGTCTGCTTATTTTCAAAGATGCTTTCTCATCAAAGAAGCAAGATCAGAACACTAGACCCAGGGAGATGCACACTAAGTCAGGAGAGAATATTCTGCACCACCCCCCCCTCACCAAAGGCTAATATAGTAACAGCTTCCAGCTAATGAGAAAAAGTTAAAATCATGTTGCTTTATCTGAATACCTTCATTACGTATGGAATGATGGATTTATTTGAGGATTATCTAAGAAATTACTTTATGACTTATACTTTTAATTCATCAAGGGAATGCAATAAATTCAACAAAATGCATCATTACAAATAATCTCATAAATGGCTCATTTCTTCTTTTTTTTTGTTTGTTTGTTTGTTTTTGGCAGGGGCTGGGCTTGAACCCACCACCTCTGGTATATGGGGCCGGTGCCCTACTCCTTTGAGCCACCGGCACCTCCCTTGTTTCTGTGTTTTGATCATGATACAGTTGAGAAGGAAAAACATAAAGATATAAAATGTCAATAATGATAAATAATAACAGCAATTCTGACAATATGTCCCAAGTCAGCATCCCATTATAAATGACATGGACTGAGTATTTTTCCTGAACTTTCTCATGGTCATTACCTAGAATAATAACTTATTCTAATTCTCTACAGAGTAATTATAACTATATATATGTGTGTGTAGATAGATAGATAGATAATGGTGTCTCATCTTGCATCAATGTCAAATCCTTATGAGAACAAGGACACTCCCTGGCATTTTCGCCATAGTATCGTTAAGACCTGCAGGAGTTCATGACACATAGCACATGAACAAATGAGTAAGTAAAATTTCTAATTATTAGTTGTGTGGTCTTGGATTTTTCTGAGCCCTTACTTTTTTCATTTGTATGATAGCTTTGAATAATCTTTTTCTTGAGACATTCTGGTGATTAGGTGTAAAGGAAGCAAATCATACTGCACAGTGACAGCAAGTATGTAAGCGTTTGGAAAATGAAAGCTATTGGAATAAATGTGGTGCTCCCACCTTCACCAGGGGTGGTTTTAGATAAGTTCTCCACTGGTAGGTCTGACAGTTGTCATAGCCAACGTAATGTAGCCATGTTGCATCAGAAGCTTGATTTCTCCCATCTTTCCCTCTACCATGACAATGTGCCTGTTTTGGATCAGGATGTACCTTCAATAGGGACCCAAGAAAAAATATGTAGAGAGCAGATACAAACTCAGTTGTCTGCTTGAACCCCAGACTCAAAGATGATCATCCAACTTGTGGCATGAGTAACAACCATTTGTTATTGCAAGCCACTAAAACTGTAGAGTTTTATGTAGCACAAGATATTGAATACTGGCTATTGAAACATTCTATGGAATCCTGGAGGATAAGTTGCTATTCAACTTGCAATATAAAGGCTTGAAATATTTTCTCAAAAAAGAGTGGTTTTTCATGGCAGAATAAAGACGGCTCTGTCATGAAAGTGGAACTTGAACCTGTCAGCTCCCCTCTCGACATACTTGCCTCTCATTTTGTCTTACTGTCTTTAGCCTTACTTTCTTCTTACCACTCTTCCTTCACCTAACTTTGCTCACTGACCACTCATCCCATAAATCTGGTTACATCACTATTGGTGGCCCAAGTGCATCATGAACCCTGGTCACTTCTTCACTGACATTTCATTCTAGACTTTACGCTCCTGCTACAATGAAATTCTGATCTTGTTGCTTGAAACTGTCATATTGTTTTCCGCTTCCCATACCTATGATGCACAAGCCTTTTGGCTTGAAAAAAAACATGTCCCTATCTTTCATAAGTGAGATGCTACTTGTGTTAACAATCTAGTTTGAAGGCTGGTTGGTCTTACTTATTATCCTCAACTGAACATATGGGGTCACTATAAAATTATCTTCATTATCCTTGCTGGTATTTTTTTTTAATTTGTCAAGTTCATATTGGTTTTTATGAGATGGGGTCTCACTCTGTTGCCAGGCTGGGGTGCAGTGTCATGTTCATGGCTCATGGAAGCCTCAACTCCTGGACTCAAGTGAGTCTTCTGCCTCACCCTCCTGAGTAGCTAGTACTATAGGTGTGCACCACTGTACCCAGTTCACTATATTGCCCAAGTAGGTCTCAAACTCCTGGCCTCAAGCAATCCTCCTGCCTCAGCCCCTCGAAATGCGATTACGACTGTGAGCCACCACATTGGGTTATCCTTGATGATTAAGAGAGAACCTGGCCTGTAACATGTGCTCAATAATTAGATGCTAACAAGAGTTAACTCACAGGTGGATCCAAAGGTCAAAAAAATCTACAAAGAAGTATTCTGTCTAAAATCTAATTTTAAATATGATTTTCATCATTAAATCTTGATTATGTAGGTGGTCTACAGATATTTTTAATAGAGGAAGAGACATTTGGAAGGATTCTTAAGTCTAGAGCATAGACCCTGTTTCCAGTTATTATACTAGTGTAGTTTCAACATTGTGTTTCCTGATCTTCACCAAGCCTCTAGCTGGAATGGTTAGCATCTTCATATCTTCAGGACAGGATTCCATTAAGACATAGATGATTTAACATTGCATACATATGAAAGAAGAAAAAAAATACAGAAGACCTTTGTGCAATTTCCTTCCTAAAATCATAATGACCACATGTTGCTGTATATATCTCCCAAAACTTGCATTAGTCCATGAGAAATTGTGATTATATTTATTGTTACAGGAAATAGACACTACTTCATTTTTTAAATATGTTTTTCAAGTGGACATGAGCAGCACAGGACACAGAAACATCTAAGAGTTTGTAGACATGGAGGAAAAACTATTCACCTGGTAGAAATGAGCCTTTGAGGGGCAGGGGCTGAATTTTCTGATGTTACAATTTACCCTCATGGCCAAAAAGAATTGAGAAGTCATGAGGAAAAGTGAACAAAAAGTTTACGAAAATGTAAAGAAAGAGAAACATGTATAGAAAACAAAAGCCTGAAAGATGTGAAAAAAAACAACAACAACAACTAGAACTATTTGTTGTTTCATTGTAGAGGGCATGTTCAGTTGGGCCTACAAATGTTTATCTGTTTTAACACATTCTGCCTTGTTTAAAGACTTTAGAAAGCATATTAATTTCCCATTGTTTTTACTTGTTCTCAGTAGAAGGAATGCATTTTATTTCAATGCCAGTTAAAGCATGTAACAAGAAGACCTGCTTGGCTACCACGAAGAAATAAAATGCTGAAAAGAATCATCAATAATTCACATGCTCTGTGTAAAAGAAACAGATTGCTTGACGGTGTAAAATGATTTCCACTTTGGTGCAGACCAGAGCACTTCTCGTGGGTTCCTTTGCCTCTTTCTTTCCTGTGTCCTTGATGTTCAAAGTGTCCCTTGCTTCTAGCAAATGCTATGCCAGCTACTGGTAGGAAAAGTCTCATGTTCATCTGTGTCTCAATGACTGATGGTCAACTGATAAAATGGTATGTAGAGAGAACATAAATTACATAAGGTGTTGCTTAGTTCATTTATTGCTTAAATCCTATTCTCTATCTAAAATTTAGAGGCTTGGGTAAATCTTAAACTGGGTTGAATGAGCTTGATATTGGTGAACTACAATATTAAGATTAAAATCTTTGGCATGCTTTCAGGAAATTTCTCCACACTCTTTATTTCACATGGCTATAGTGGTTAGAAAGAAAAGAAACCCAAGGAACATAGAGTTTCAAGAGAATTTGCATATTTAAGTAGCACACTGGCAAAAATCTTAGTTGTCCCTCAGCAACTGTCTCCCCCCAGATAGGCATGACTAAATGAATGGAAGCTGATAACTGCACCATACATTTCCTGCTTCAAGGGAGACATGTTCTTATAAATGTGCTGTGATCAGATGGACAGTGGATACTCCGGCAGTGAAAGAGGAAATAAAATCTGCTTGAAGGAAAAGCCAAGAATTGAAATGTTCTCAGGAATACAGCTGAGCTACAATCATGTATATAAGATTATTCTACAGAAGTAATTTTGCAAGTCTCTTGTAGCAGACGTGGAATGATAAGGGAACACTGTGATGTATGGGATGCTTCCATTACATTCCATAAGTTTGCATTAGAGGTTCAGAGCAACATAAATAATCCATAGTAAGTTCTAGCAAAATAATATCTGGCTCAGGTGAGTACACACAGGAAGCTGTCTGTAAGGACCTATTTTAACAGGCCTGGGTAATGGCCTGGTTGGCCTCATTCACACTTGTAGAAAATCCATGATTTGCAATTTGTCAAAGGTTAATGGAGAAGCAGGAGAGTGAGTTTAGTTTAAACTTTAAGCTGATTTTCTAAGTTAAGATACAACATACTAGCGTAATAATACACAGCACCTCTCTCGCCTATGTGGAGAAAATAATGCAGCATTTTGATTGATCTGCAGTCCAAGAAATCCCCAAATCTGAATTAACTCACAAAGGATAACTGGGCAATGAAGAGAAGATTTGGCTACAGGAAAAGGGAATTCCATTTCCACTGATGGATCCTTAAGTTCCTAGTCTTAATCAGGGCTCAGGACACATGAGTTTGCTCCCTGCCCCTTAACCTCTCATGATGGCAACAGTTTCCCATAGTTGCTAGCCTCCGGGTGTCTCCCTATACTTTGTTTCCTATATCCCAATCCCATCATTCAAGGCTTTTCAGGTGATCCATCTGGAGTCTATTCTGCTTCCTCCCAGAGTTTTGACAAATACAAATACTACTAGACTTTGCAGCAAGTGCCTACCTGCAGGAAGCATGCTTCTCTGCTCATCCGTGGGTCAGTGGTACAGGGACATGCCCTAGTGAAGAACTTACATGGTCTAGTTTTTCCTAGTATACGGCAGAACTTCATTTAGGAAATTCACTACTATTAGCAATTCTACTGGCTCACAGACCTAACAATTTGGTTTCTAACTTCTAAATCTATATCTTAATTGACCCTGTGGTTCACATCCGAAAAAGGAAAAAAAAATATATACATTGTGAGTCTTTCAAACCCAGCAGTCTTCATGGCTTCTCCTATTACTTATTTTATTTTATTTTATTTTTGTGTTATTTTTATTCTTTTCATTTTTATTCACATTTTTCTTCATTTTCCAAATTATCTGCAGTGAACATGTATTAGTTCTACACTCAGGGAAAAACCAATCCTGTTTAAAAATACTTTTGCCCATAGCTTCATTTTTTTTTATCATTAAATCATAGCTGTGTACATTTGTGCGATCGAGGGGTACAATGTGCTGGTTTCATATACAATCTGAAATATTCTCATCAAACTGTTCAATGTAGCCTTCATGCATTTTCTTAGTTACTGTATGTGGACATTTGTATTCTGCATTTAGTAGGTTTTGCCTGTAACCATTCTAATTACCCTCCATCCACCCTAACATCCCCCCTCCCTTCCTCTTCCTTGGCCCCTTCCCCATATTCTTGTGCTATAGTTGGGTTATAGCCTTCATATGAAAGCTATAAATTAGCTTCATAGTAGGGTAGTACATTGGATACTTTTTCTTCCATTCTTGAGATACTTTGCTAAGAAGAATATGTTCCAGTTCCATCCATGTAAACATGAAAGAGGTAAAGTTTCCATCTTTCTTAAAAGCTGCATAATATTCCATGGTATATATGTACCAGAATTTGCTAGTCCATTTGTGGGTCGATGGGCATCTGGGCTTCTTCCATGACTTAGCAATTGTGAATTGGGCTGCAACAAACATTCTGGTACAGATGTCATTGTTATATTGTGATTTTTTTGGTCTTCTGGGTATATACCTATTAAAGGAATTATAGGATTGAATGGCAGGTCTATTTTTAGATCTCTAAGTATTCTCCAAACATCCTTCCAAAAGGAAAGTATTAGTGTGCATTCCCACTAGCAGTGTAGAAGTGTGCCCTTTTCTCCACATCCACGCCAACATCTCTGGTTTTGGGATTTTGTTATGTGGGCTACTCTTACTGGGGTTAGGTGATATCTCAGAGTAGTTTTGATTTGCATGTCTCTGATGATTAAGGATGATGAGCTTTTTTTCATGTGTCTGTAGATCATGCATCTGTCTTCTTTAGAGAAGTTTCCCTTCAAGTCCTTTGCCCACCCTGAGATGGGATCACTTGTTCTTTTCTTGCTAATATGTTTGAGTTCTCTGTGGACTCTGGTTATTAAACCTTTATTGGAGGTATAACCTGCAAATATTTTCTCCCATTCTGGGGGATGTCTGCTTGCTTTACTTACTATGTTCTTGACTGTGCAGAAGCTTTTTAGTTTGATCAGGTCCCAGTAATGTATTTTTGATACTGCTTCAATTGCCTGGGGAGTCCTCCTCATAAAATATGCATCCAGGCCCATTCCTTCCAAAGTTTTCCCTGCACATTCTTCAAGCATTTTTATGGTTTCACGTCTTAAGTTTAAATCTTTTATCCAGTGAGAGTATATCTTAGTTAATGGTGAAAGGTGTGGGTCCAGTTTCAGTCTTTTACAGATCGCCAGCCAGTTCGCCCAGCACCATTTTGTTTGTTAAATAGGGAATCTTTTCCCCACTGAATGTTTTTAATTGGCTTGTCAAAGATCAAATAACAGTAAGTAGCTGGATTCATCTCTTGGTTCTCTATTCTGTTCCAGACATCTACTTCTCTGTTTTTGTGCCAGTACCATGCTGTTTTGATCACTATCAATTTATAGTACAGTCTCAGGTCTGGTAGCATGATTCCTCCTGCTTTCTTTTTATTGCTGAGTAATGTTTTGGCTATTCGAGTTTTTTTCTGATTCCATATAAAACGAAGTATTATTTTTTCAAGATCTTTAAAATATGACAATGAAGCTTTTATAGGAATTGCATTAAAATTATATATTGCTTTGGGTAGTATAGATATTTTAACAATGTTGATTCTTCAACATTGAGCCATGAGCATGGTATGTTTTTCCATTTGTTAACATCTTCAGCTATTTCTTTTCTTAAAGTTTCATAGTTTTATAGAGATCTTTCACATCCTTTGTTAGATGAACTCCCAAATATTTCATCTTCTTTGGCACTATTGTAAAAGGAATAGAGTCCTTGACTGTTTTTTTGGCTTGGTTATTGTTGGTATACCTAAAGGATACAGATTTATGGGTGTTGATTTTGTAGCCTGACACATTGCTGTATTCTTTGATCACTTATAAAAGTTTTGTAGTAGAATCCCTAGTGTTTCCCAGATATACAAGCATGTCATCTGCGAAGAGTGAAAATTTGATCTCTTCTGACTCTATGTGGATACCTTTGATCACCTTTTCTTCCCTAATTGCAATGGCTAAAACTTCCATTACAATGTTAAAGAGCAATGGAGACAATGGGCAACCTTGCCTGGCTCCTGATCTAAGTGGAAAAGATTTCAGTTTAACTCCATTCAATATGATATTGGCTGTGGGTTTGCTATAGATGGCCTCCATTAGTTTAAGAAATGTCCCTTCTATACAATTTTCTTAAGTGTTCTGATCATGAAGGGATGCTGGATATTATCAAAAGCTTTTTTATGCATCAATTGAGAGAATCATATGGTCTTTATTTTTTAGTTTGTTAATGTGCTGAATTACATTTATAGATTTACATATATTGAACAATCCTTGGACATGGTTATAATTTTTTTGATGTGTTGTTGGATTCTGTTTGTTAGGATCTTATTGAGTATTTTTGCATCAATATTCATTAGTGATATTGGTCTATAGTCTTCTTTTCTTGTTGGGTCTTTCCCTGGTTTAGGGATCAAGGTGATGTTTTGCTTCATAGAATGTGTTGGGTAGAATTCCTTCTTTTTCTATATTTTGGAAGAGTTTTAATAATATACATACTAGTTCTTCTTTAAAGGTTTGGTAGAATTCTGACAGAAAGCCATCTGGTCCTGGGCTTTTCTTTCTAGGGAGATTTTGTATAGTTGATGCTACTTCAGAACTTGATATAGGCCTGTTCAACCTTTCCACTTCATTCTGGCTAAGTCTTGGTAGGTGGCGTACTTCCAGGTATTGGTCGATTTCTTTCAGAATTTCATATTTCTGAGAGTAGAGTTTCTTGTAGTATTCATTAAGGATTTTTTGAATTTCTGAGGGGTCTGTTGTTATTTCATTGTTACCATTTCTGATTGATGAAATTAGAGATTTTACTCTTTTTTTCCTGGTTAGGTTGGCCAAAGGTTTATCTATTTTATTGACCTTTTTAAAAAAAACAACTTTTTGATTTATTGATCCATTGTATAATTCTTTTGTTTTCAATTTCATTTAATTCTGCTCTGATTTTGCTTATTTCTTTTCTTCTACTGAGTTTGGGTTGGAATGTTCTTCCTTCTCCAGTTGCTTGAGATGTCCCATTAAGTTATTAACTTCATCTCTTTCCGTTTTCTTGAGGAAGGCTTGCAGTGCTATAAATTTCCCTCTTAGGACTACCTTTGCAGTATCCCAGAGGTTCTGATAATTCAGGTCTTCATTGTTGTTTTGTTCCAAAAATTTGGTGATTTCCTTCTTAATCTCGTCTATAACCCATCTATCCTTTAGCATAAGGTTGTTTAGCTTCCAGGTTTTTGTATCGGTATGTAGATTCCTGTTGTTATTGAGTTCAACTTTTGTTCCATCATGGTCTGAGAAGATGCCAGGAATTTCTATTTTTTTAAATTTGCTGAGGTTAGATGTGTCGCCCAGGATGTGGTTGATTTTGGAGTATGTTCTGTGAGCTGATGAGGAGAATGTGTATTCAGTTTTGTTGGGATGAAGTGTTCTGTAGATGTCTGTGAAGTCCAGATGTTTAATGGTTAAGTTTAAATCTAAAATGTCTTTGCTTAGCTTCTTTTTGGAGGATCTATCCAGCACTTCTAAAGGATTGTTAAAATCTCCAACTACTGTGGAACTGGAGGAAATGAAGTTGCTCATGTCTGTTAGAGTTTCTCTTATAAATTGAGGTGAATTCTGGTTGGGTGCATACATATTAATAATTGAAATCTCATCATATTGAGTATTACCTTTAACAAATATGAACTGTTCATCCTTATCCCTCCTTATTTTGGTTGGTTTAAAGCCTATTGTGTCTGCAAATAGGATTGCAACACCTGCTTTTTTCTGCTTTCCATTTGCCTGGAGTATAGATGACCATCCCTTCACCTTGAGTCTATATTTGTCTTTTAATGTAAGGTGAAATTCTTGTATGCAGCAGATATCTGGCTTGAGTTTTTGTATCCAGTCAGCCAACCTGTGCCTCTTTAGAGGACAATTTAAACCATTCACATTAATTGAGAATATTGATAAGCCTTTTGAGAGTCCGGTGGACATTTTTAATCCTTTTGCGACTGTGGAAGTTGGAATTTGATCAAAAATTTCTGGGTGGATTTACTTTTGTAGTGGAGGATTATGGTGGTCTTTATGGAGGATAGGTCTGAGAATATCCTGGAGAGCTGGTTTAGTTGTGGCAAATTTCTTCAACATGTGAATGTCACTAAAGTTTTTAATTTATCCGTCATAAATGAAACTCAGTTTAGCTGGGTACAGAATCCTGGGTTGAAAGTTATTTTGTTTTAGGAGATTAAAAGTCAATGACCATCCTCTTCTAGCTTGAAAGGTTTCAGCAGAGAGATCTGCAGTTATTCTAATATTCTTCCCCTTGCAGGTGATGGTTTTCTTTCGTCTGGCTGCTTTCAGAATTTTCTCCTTCATATTAACTTTAGTGAAATTGATTATGATGTGTCTGGGGGATGTCTTATTCGGGTTGAGTCATAATGCAGTTCTGAAACTGTCTGCTATCTGAATTTCAGAATCTCTTGGCATATCTGGAAAGTTCTCCTTCATAATCTCATGGGGAAGAGATACTGTGCCTTGTGAAGCCACTTCGTCGCTTTCGGGGATCCCTTTAAGACGAATATTTGTTTTCTTCCGATTATCCAAGAGCTCTCTGAGAGTGATCTATTTTTGACCTCTATTACTCTTCCTCTTTGAGAGATTGGGAGCGTTTGAAAGCTTTGTCTTCAATGTCAGAAATCCTTTCTTCTACTTGCTCCATTCTGTTACTGAGGGATTCTACTGTGTTTCTCAGATCTTTGAGGGCTGCAACTTCTTGTCTCAATGTGTCAAATTCTTTGGTCATTTGGCCTTTGAATTCGTTGAATTCTTGAGACGTCTTTCGGGTTACTGCTTGGAATTCTAATTCGATCTTATTTGCTATCCAGATTCTGAATTTGATTTCTGACATCTCAGCTATTTGTTTTTGCATGGGATCTTGTGCTGTGTCTGCCCCATTGATCCTTGGGGGAGTTGATCTACCCTGATTGTTCATATTACCAGAGTTTTCCCCTTGATTTCGTCCCATGATTGTTTTTCACTCTTGCCTCTTGCTGTCCTCAGAGTTGGGGTGGTATCTCTGGGCGGATCCCAGGGGGATCACTCTATTGTTGCTGGATCTTTGTAGGGAGTGACCCTGTGTAGCTCTTCTAGGGCTTCTCCAGCCAGAGAGTTCTGGTTGTGGGAGCAGCTCCAGAGTGTGACACTCCCGATCCAGCAACAAGGCGGGGGGTGGTGCACACATTTTGGGGATTGCCTGGCTCCCAGTGACTTTGTCACAGTGGGCCCAAGTCTCCAGTAGCCTCTGGCCAGGAGAAATGCTCCAAGCAGAGGCAGGGAGGGCTATGGAGGGCATGTGGCTATCAGAGTCCCTGGCCAGACAAGTGGGCCTACGTGGAGGGGAGGGTACAGGAGGGAGGATGTGGGGTTGTGCAGCTTCTGGTGTTCCTGGTCAGGGCATGGGGAGGCCTGGCAGGTGGGGTATAGCTCTTACCAGGGTCCGGACGGGCACAGCTCTTCTGGATGTCTGGTTGGGTGCCAATCGCTGGTCGTGGGGCAGCTCTTCCTGAGGTTAGGTGGGTGCCAATCATGGTCCTGGCATAGCTCTTCCGTAGCTTCTTTTTTTTAATCACAGATCCTAAATTACATGATAAATTGCATACGAAGTCTAATTACATCTTTTTTTTTTTTTTTTGGCCGGGGCTGGGTTTGAACTTGCCACCTCCGGCATATGGGACCGGCGCCCTACTCCTTGAGCCACAGGTGCCGCCTGAAGTCTAATTACATCATGACTGGGAAGAACAGATCATTCGATCAAGACCGGCCACCGCCAGGCATTTGGGCCTGCAGTTCTCCTCATCTACATCATGCTGTCTCTGCCTATTACTATCTGACAAGACATGCTTCAGAAGGTCCACTGGGCTAGAAGCCTCTCAAAAGTTTCCCTGATTTCTGAGGCGTCCTTTCCTTATGGTGATGCCAACAGCTGAGAGCAGCTTTGGTTCAAAGTCCTCAGTAGACAAGGGTAAAGAGTGCTGAGGAAGATCTCAAAGATCTGTTCTTGTACCACACCCACAGCTCAGCTCGGCACTACTGCCTTTTCTCCTATTATTTAACTCACTTCCCTGCATAGAGGCTTCGTCCACATACAGGTAGGGTGTGGGAGGACCAGTTGCCACTTTCTGCTTCTGTCAAAGGGGCCTCTTATTGACCCCTATATAGTTGGGGCAGCCCTCATGGCTGCTAGAGACTAGAAGAAAATAATTGGGACAAATATCTGACCTTTTTGATGCTTGCGGGAACCTCAGGAAGAAATCTGAGATGTTTAGCACTGTTGAGCTTTCTAGGTTGCCTCCTGATATATGCTAAATATGTAGTAAACTAATGAAACCATTGATAGTGTGAACTAATATAAAACGTTAAGCCTGCAAACTGACTGAATGGACCCACTCTTGGTCAAAGGGACCCCAGAAGTACCCTCAAGCTGAATTGCTGTCAGTGAAAAGGGAGGTCAGACAAACGTAAGCCTGGCCCCTTTTTCCCTTGGATATGTTTTTGTAACTTGTGGACAGGCTATGCAAGACAAAGCTTAGAACACTGACGTCAGCACTGAGGTCACTTGAGTCTCAGCATGTGTTTGGTATACGTCCAGTGACTTGTCTCTGATTGACAGATAGCCTCATCTTAAAACATTCCAACCCTTGAGACAATACTTCAATTCTTTAACCAATTACAAATCAAGCAATCTTTAAACCCACTTATAACTTGTAATCCCCTGCTTTGAGAATTTCTGTCTTTAGGCCAAATCAATGTATGCCTTCCAGGGATGGATTTATAACTTCAGGTATAATTCCTACCTCCCTGAAATGCATAAAACCAAACTACAACCCAACCACAGAAAGACCACTTGCTCAAGGCTCCTTGGGTATCTTGACTATAGTCGCACATACTTGTCTCAGAATAAACCTCTTTAAATTATTTTACAGACTTTGAGTTACTTTTCATTGATGTCAGACTAAATACGACAACTTGAATAGTTGGAAATTGGCTTGTGGGACAGTAGAAGCCTGTTGTTAACCAAGGAGGCTGTCCTTAGTGCCTTCTGCTACAGGGAGAGAAATAATATCTCTCCCCAACTTTCCCTTGGAGAAAAGTGGCTCTATAGTGGCCCTTTACAGGCCTATGATATACAACCTTTTTGGGCATTTGGCACACATGGGTAAAGAGTGAAGAGTGAGAATGTTTCAAGAAAACAAAAGAAGAGACAGAACTCTCCCCCCACCTCCCAACGTCATACTCTGTTTTTCACTAGTCTTTCCTCCTGGATTTCTGAAAATGGAACCAGCCTCATAGAAACACTTCAAGAGGTAAATCTCTACAGGAGAGGGAAGTATTGAAATCCACGCATCTCACAAGCACTTATCACCTGTTCCTTGTGTTTCACTCACTGCATCAGACTAGAAGTCCTTGGGCAGGAGGAGAATGAGACAGCTGGGATATGGACAGATTAGCTGTGGGCGGGATGTGGGAAGAATACAAAAATCTCTGATGTGAGTGCCTGCCATCCCTCAATCCTCAGTCCAGGGTGGGAGGGACGGAAAGGAGACTCCTTCCTTAAAAGAGTGATTAGATCATTAGAAGGGTGTGCTGGAAAATCAATGAGGAGACCCTCCCTCCATGTGGCTGGTTCAGCCTCTTCTAAAGATGAAAAGTATGGAGACCACGAAACTGACGTGATCTGTGTTGAGGTGTATTGTTCCTCAGAGGCAAACTGGGACTGAAACGGTCAGATTTGAGGTTGTAGATGGGAAGGGATGATAACAGAGAGGAATATATGGGGGAAGAGGAGGCATTTTTTTTTTCATTTTGAAGGCTTGTCTGTTCTTTGGAAACAAAGCAGAGATCCAGGTTTGCCAAAGTGCCCTAATCATAGAAGAAAATGTATCTCACCTAACCTCACATTCGAAATGAAATACTTTGAGGTGCTTTGAGTCTACACTGTTGCCTCTGTGCTACGAGAGTCCAAGTGAATTATGGAAAACCAAAGTTTCCATAAAACAAATGTATATTGATGCCGCAAAGGTGAAATCTCACATGCGATTGTACAATTCACAACACCAAGTGCGTGTGGGCTTAAGTGCAATTACTTCACCCAGGTGAATTTCCAGGATGCATTTTAAAATGCTTAATGTAGATATTTAATATTCATTACTCATTTACTGAAACAGGAGGGTTAATAAAAACTCCTTGTGATGGAAACTGAAATAAACAAGGTCACTCATTCCAGGTATTGGACTTTTTGGCTTGGCATGTTTAAGCCTTTTTTGTGCTAAACAAGTGTCATTTTAAGAAGAACTTAAAATGAGAGCGAAGCTAAGAAATGTGGAACAAATTACAAGCATGACCGAAGTAAGACCTTATAACTTCCATTGCCTACTGGAGAACCAGGCTAAGAAGAATAGGAAGCATTTTTCCAACAGAAAAAAATAGGTTAATCCCATTTCCAAAGATAAATAATTGCTTTTTTGTTTTCCATAGCTTGAGGGAATCCTAAAGCCAAGAATAATTTATAACCTTTCAATTACTTTTATTCTCCAAAATCTTTTGAGCATCATGGCTGTGCTCTCAATCAGGCATATGTGAGCAATAGCAAATTTGTCTCCAATTTAACAAATTATTAATTAAGGACCCAGAAATATTTTACAGAGCAATGAGACCTTATGTGACTGTTGGAAATGTTGCTACGGCGGAGTTACAGGAGACCTTTACGTACACTCCATGTCCATTTTTTTCCCAACCCTGGAAAACATAACAATTTAATTCTTTTGGATGGTTCCCACTGGACCCAGTAGGCTTTTCTGGGAATTATAAAAAATGAGAAGTCATGTTTGAGCTATATGTGTGCTTGGGGAGGAAAAACAGAGGGTTTCCCAAAAATCAGGCAGGAAAATAGAGCCCCCTAACATTCTTGTGCTCACTCCATCCTGCCTACCTACTTTTCGAGATTATATTGTCTCTATAAATGGGTTCCAGATCTATCTCAACAAGCATTCCTACACTGGATGGAGGTATTGTTCCTGTAATTAGTGTGATTTTGAGAGAGCCTGTATGTACTGGTTTAATCAAAGAGTGGAGAAAGAAACTAATATATTTGGGAAATAATTAGGTGCAGGGCACAGTGCTAGGTACTTTGTATGTGCTGTATAATTCCTTAGAAGAAAATGTTTGTGCTCTTCAATAGATTATATCCTAATCATTTTATTTAATTTTTTTAATTAAATCATAGCTGTGTACATTAATGCAATCATGGGGCACCACACACTGGTTTTATAGACCGTTTGACACATTTTCATCACACTGGTTAACACAGCCTTCCTGGCATTTTCTTAGTTATTGTGTTAAGACATTTACATTCTACATTTACTAAGTTTCACATATACCCTTGTAAGATGCACCGCGGGTGGCACCTGTGGCTCAAGGAGTAGGGCACCAGCCCCATATACCAAAGGTGGCAGGTTCAATCCCAGCCCCGGTCAAAAACTCCTAATTATTTTAGATATGAATTTTTTCTTTTACTGAAACCCAAATATGGGCAGCGCCTGTGGCTCAAGGAGTAGGGTGCTGGCCCCATATACCATAGGTAGCAGGTTCAAACCCAACCCTGGCCAAAAACTGCAAAAAAAAAATATAAAAATAACAAAATAAAACCCAAATATTTCTGTAGCTACAGATGATAAAGATACAAGGATATCTATCTATCTACTTAACAGAAACCCTTGAAATCATTGAAAATAAATATTAAAAATATTTTCTTAAATTCGGCGAAGTTTTAGGTAAAAACACAAGACAAACACCTGCTGCCTTTAGTTACTTTATGGGTCTTAAATAACTCATTCGACACAAACTTGACAAAAGTAATAAAAATAGAAAAACAGTGAAGACTCAAAGATCTATAAAATCTGTTTTTAAATATAGACTCCACAAAACTTTCGTGTGCTTCATGATTTGTTTAGAGCGGCGGCTTTCAACCGGTGTGCCTATCACCTTGTGTGCTACGAGAGGATCTTCAGTGTGCTGCAAAAATATTTAAAGATTATTAATTAAATTATTTTCAAAAGAAATTCAAATCACAGTAAGTATATTCCTTTATTTCACTCCTTTTTTTTAATCAAAATAATTTAAATGGAAGTTTGACTGTAGGTTCAAGAGTGCTGTGAGATGAAAAAAGGTTGAAAAACAATGGCTTAGAATGACATTATAAGGTTCTGAGTTTAGGATTTAATATTAAAAGTTGGTGAATTTAATTAAATCAAGTTAAAATCCAGCTGCACAATTTTGACAACAGATACATCTAAAATAAAATGTCATAAAGTAAGTAAAAGTAGTATAATATGACATATTAAAAAATAGAAGCACAGAAATAAGATAAAAGAGCTAAGGTAATATTAAAGAATATACAGTTTAAGACTTACTCAAAATAGAGAGTCATATTTTTCATTCAAGCAAAAGAGAAAGTCTCAGATGCAAGATACTTTACTAGAGATGTTGGGGAAAACCCAGGCAATATGGAAGAAGAGATTGTTTTTACACCCGGGTCTCCAGCAATGGATTCCAAACAAGAGGAAATTTTTGAAATGTCAGAAAAGAAATTAAAAATAGGGATTGCAAAAAAGGTCAATGAGAGCTAGCAGAAAGTTGGGCATTAACACAGAGAAACAAACAAACAAAAATCAGGAGGGACATAAGTGAAAAATTCACTGAAGAGATAGATAGTGTAAAATAGTAATAGAACTTCTAGAAATGAAAGAGTCATTTCGGGACGTGCAGATTATGTTCCCCTGTGGGTAGACATCAACTACTGTGCCTTCTCCCTGGGCCTCTTACTCTCCTAATGTAAGTTAGATTTGCTGCATTTTGAAAATGGTATTGCATAGAGCATAGCTTGTTTCCTGAAGATGATTCATTCTGCCCTTTGAGAAGGATTAAGGCCACGTTCACACACAGTCTGCTGTTCTCTGCACTGGCGCTAGAGCTTTGGTGTGACACATTGAGCAGGGATGGGAAGCCTCCACCAGGCTGTTCATCACCTCAGCACAGGAGCCCTGTGCTCTGAGGATCTCTGTGGGGCCTTTTACTGAGCCTTCATAAACAGAATGAAGTACTCTTTTGTGTGTTCTTCTTGGCAGAGATCGTAACAAATGAACATTAAGCTTGACTGCTTCCCAAGAAAAGAAAAAAGATATTTCCTCCCTACTCATGAAGGTCAGCACAACAAGGTTCACATTAGTCACTATCAAGTAACAAGGAAATGTGAATAGATGCCTAGGCTCTGACTCATCCACTTATTAGGCACTGAGGAGACCACTTCTGGGCAGGTGCCATGGACAGGACGAACATCACACACTCACTGCCAGGAGGACCTCTCCCAGTAATAGCAAAGAGACATGAAGAGATAAAGCCCGAAATACTATTGCTAATGCTGACAATGACAATGGAATACTTAGTCAATTCTGTTTACCTTGTGCCAAGAAGTATTCCTAGCACATTGAGTATCTCATATCACCTCTCAAGAAGTCGTAATAAGTCCTCATTATTATTGTTTTTACTTTCTCGATTTTGTAGACGAAAACTGAGACCCAAAGATTTGACTTTGTCAAGGTCACACAGTAATAAGCAGTACAGCCATACTTCTGAGTCCATAATTATAACACCAGTACATTTGATAAGAACTGTAAAAAAAAAAAGAAAGAAAAAAGAAAAAACATAAAAGAAAAGCCCAGTGCTTTAGGAGTCCAAACGAGGTGGCCACCCACCTGAAAAACGTAAAAAAAGTTTTGACCAAAGGAGGGCATGTTCTAGTGAGTCTCGTGGGCAAAACATAAAGAAATTGTGGTAGAAGTGGAATTGTGGAGAGTCTACTGCACAAGAAGAACCAAAATGATAAATAAATACCTGAACGTCAAGCAGAGTGACCAAGAGAGAAAACTGGAATTTAGCAAGAAAGTGTTGAAAACTCTGAAGTATTTTTTTTCCTCAAAGAACCAGCTTTTTGTTTTGTTGATCTTCCCAATGGTTCTTATGTTCTCAATTTCATTTAATTCTGATCTAATTTTGCTTATTTCTTTTTTTCTACTAGGTTTAGGATTGGATTGCTCTTTCTTCCCAGCTCCTTGAGATGGTTCATCAGGTTGTTGATTTGTGAGCTTTCAGTTTTTTGTATGTGGGGATTAGCAACGTCAGCACAGGGCCTCCCTGGCTCAGCTCAGAGACAAGAGAGAATTCCCATTGTAGGGAAAAAATAAGTGAAAGATCCCCAACAGTTCCTATTGCCACTGATGAGGCCTGAAATCCTGGGTGTAAGGAAGCCCAATTCTCGTAGGCCCTGAGTAGAGTGTACTGAGGTCCCATTGTCACACTGCTGCATTGCTCTAGTGTAAGAAAAAACATTGAGTCCTTCCAGTCCTGGAGACCAAAGATGCTACTGTATGGAGCCATGTTGGGAACAGAGTGGATGTAGGGACCTAATAGCCCCTAGATCTCTATATCCTGGGAACCCCACTACCATCCAACTGTCTGTCTATGGATGGATAAACACATTATATATATACAATGGAATACTACCTAGCCTTTAAAAATAGTAAGTTCTGTAATCTGTGGCGACATGGATACACCTGGAAGACATTATCTTAAGTAAAATAAGTGACACCCGGAAAAATAAATACCGCAAGTTTTCACTCATATTTGGAAGCTAAAAACGTTGATCTCATAGAATTAGTATTCATAGAATTTGAATAGAATGGTGATGACTAGAGGCTGGGCTGTAGGTGGGGCAGGAGCTACGGAGATGTTATCCAATGAATGCAAAATTACAGTTACATAGGATATAAATTTTAGTGTTCTATAGCATTGTAGGTGACTAAAGTTAACAATTATTTATTCTGTATTTTCAAGTAGCTAGAAGGAGGACTTGGAATATTCTCAGCACAAAGAAATGATAAATGTTTCGGTGCTAATTACTCTGATCATTGTACATTGTATACAGCTATCAAAATATCATACTGCCTGCTATAAATATGTACAATTATGTGGCAATTAAAAATAATAATAAAAAGCTTTTTGGCTGGGAGTTTTGGTGGGTGCCTGTAGTCCCAGCTACTTGGGAGGCAGAGGCAGGAGAATCGCTTGAGCCCAGGAATTGGAGGTTGCTGTGAGCTGTGACGCCACAGCACTCTACCCAGGGTGACAGCTTGAGGCTCTGTCTCAAAAAAAAAAAAAAAAAAAAAAGATTTTATACTTTTATGCATATAAAATGGAGTAGATCACATCACATATACAAGTTTATGTCTTGTGTTTTTACCTAAAACTTCGCCGAATTCAAGAAAATATTTTTAATATTTTTAATATTTATTTTCAATGATTTCAAGGGTTTCTGTTAAGTAGATATACATAACAGATGTTTAATTAATTTTATATAAGTGGTTTTATAATTTTTACTGTTATCAGTGAAATTGAAAATGAATATTTGTATGAATTAAAATACTTCAGCATGTTGGTTTATTTAATTAATATTTATTTCAAAAGCACACCAAATTTGGAAGTGGCCCACTATTTCACTTGAAGGCTTACCAACCCTGTCTTGTAGACAGTGGTTGGTTTATTATGTAGCTCATTGAGTTTGAATCCAGGACTCCTCCCTTCAAGGACTCCTTCCCAGTCCTTGAGGCGGAAGAGGATGGTGGGGGTCCTAGCAGAGCAATCAAACTAGTCTAATAATTAATGCCTAGAATTGTGTTCTGTTTTTCTAAATTGGAAATTTATGCCTCAAATTGCATAAAGTTCAATTACCTTAAAATTTGAATCCCTCCATGGTTGTGTTGTAGATTTTAAAATATGCAGTACTGTTCTTCATCTGCTTGTCAAACTGTAATTAGTTACGTTTTATACATTTTTCTACATATTACTATAAAGTCCATGCTTTACCATTGCCTTCTGCATATTATTGGTGGGAGGAAATAGAGGGAATATTCTGGAGTTTTCTAGAGTTTAAAAGTAGAAAAAAAACCCAGTGAGGTGTTTATTATAAACAAAGTGAAGTCATTGTGGTGAGAATTATGAATAGTGGTGTGAAGCTGTTTGCTGAACCAAGGAGTTAGCAGCAGAGAGAGCACTATCTCCCATGCCTCTGACTCCATATCTCATTCCACCCCAGTTCTGCAGGTCTTTATTTCTCTTTTTTCCTCTCCTGAGCCAATTCTATTTCTATCAAAGTCATCTCAATGATTTTATTTTAATTAACCTGCTGGATTTAAAGGATGAAGTGTATTATGTGCATCTCCTTTAGGAAAATATTTGATGACTCTAAAACCCATATTCTTTGAAATTTTGCTATCACCAAGTCTTAGCATGTTATGGCTACTGAATAGTAATTATTTTTCAGATGAGGATTACAAATGAGAAAGGATATCAGTGTAGCAAATTGCCAAAAGCTCTTCTTGAGAGCTGGATGAATAATGCATACTAAATTCATTTTGCATATTTTTTTAGAAATTATGTAAATTATATTAAGTAAATTGCCTATGAAGTGAGGTGTTTTGATAAAAACAGTTAATTCTCTTTTTGTTGCATCATGTGTTTAATCTAACCATATACAAATCTTTTGGCTTCCTGTTACATTATAAAAACCTGAGGTATTTAATAATAATATGCTCTCTACTCATAACATCAAGGCTTCCTGCTTTTAACCCTAGCTCTTTTTATTCTAGTCTTAATTCCATGCATTATTTTATATACATTCTGAGATTACTAAATTTTTCTTAGATTGTGATTTGAATGGATTTAGAGGAATGACTTTGGTATTGACTATGCCCTTGACTCGGGTCAGTTCTTGTAATAATTAGATGGGTAAAGGTGAGTGTTCACCAAGTATCCATTGGAATACAGAGTTTAAGTGATTGGATTCTACCTTTGAGAGGTGTAAAGTCTTGGGGAGGAGCAAAGACATGTATCAGAGTAAATCTCATCCAGGAAGCACACCACAGAGGATGTAAGCAAAGGAAAAAACATTTTTGGGGCAGCGCCTGTGGCTAAGTGGGTAGGGCACTGGCCCCATATACCGAGGGTGGCGGGTTCGAACCCAGCCCCAGCCAAACTGCAACAAAAAAATAGCCAGGTGTTGTGGTGGGTGCCTGTAGTCCCGAGTCTCAGCTACTCGGAGGCTGAGGCAAGAGAATTACCTAGGCCCAGGAGTTGGAGGTTGCTGTGAGCTGTGTGACGCCATGGCACTCTACTGAGGGTGAGAAACTGAGACTCTGCTGCTAAAAAAAAAAAAATTCTGAATTTCCCAGGAGGGTGAATATTCAGCAAAGATGCACAACAGAATCACGATGTGCAATTTGATACAGATGGAAAGGATAAGTGAAGCTTTCAGAGGGGAAAATATAGACTGTTTTTAAGAAAGAAGTAGTCACCCTGGTTTAACAGGCAGGTAGATAAACTATGTGAGGAGATGCAGTGGAATCTAATACAAAAACAGTTATGACAATAATAATACATGGTAATAAATGCAATGAAAATAATAAAATCCAAGCTCTTCCTTCCTGGAATGCCCCACATCCAATGACCCATTGCTGATGGAGGATAAAGGCCTGCCATCTTTATCCCACATAGACTATTCTTACGGGCACTTCCAGAAGAGCCCATGGGGCTGACCCAGTGTGTGGTTGAATCTGTAGTATAGCTTGCCATATTCCTTGTCTAGGTCTGCTATTGCAAATAATTATAAACTTAGTGGCATAAAATAATACAAATTTATTATCTTACACTTCTCTTCTTTAGACGTCTGACACAGATTTAATACAACTAACATCAAGGTGTTGACATGGTTTTGCTCCCTTCTGGAGTCTCTAGGGAAATCGTTCCCAGGCCTTTTCTAGCTTCGAAAGGCATGGCCCTTCTTTCACCTTCAAATCCCACATGCTGCTTTGTCCCTTTGACAGTCACTCCTCTGTTTCCCTCTTTCATTTTTAGGAACCTCTGTGATTATATTGAACTCACCCAGATAATTCAGACAGATCTCCCTATTTTCAGATGAGCCAATTAGCAGCCTTTTTCCATGCACAACTGTAATTCCCCTTTTCCATGTCACCTAACATTTTCTCAAGTTCCGAGGATTAGTATAAGAATATTAAGAATATTTCTGGAGATCCATTGTTCTGCCCCCCACACTTGACTTCTCTGTCCAGTCCTGCTTTCTTTCCCTGCTTTCTGCAGAGTGAGTCCTAAGGGCTCATATTAATATATGAACCACGAGGTGAAATTCTGCATGCTAGAATTTCACCTCATGGTTCAGATCATCAGGTATGATAAGAAGCTTCCACTTGGGGTCTTTGTTTTGCCTTTAGCTCAGCTCCATCACCCTTTCTCAACTATAGTCAAGCATATCTGGTATATTGACTTTGTTGGTTCCTCTCATACACATGTTCCCCCCGAACCCTTCTGCTATAAGCTTCCCTTCACAGTACCACCTGACTGATCTTCATTTTTCACTACCAAGCCTTCCCAAACTTTCTTTGCCACTAAGTATCTATCTTTATCCCGTCTGGAAACTACTCTCCAGAGTTTAGTGATGACATTTTCTTAGGGATGATCATTCTCAATTTCAGAAACATTTGATGCAGACAACTGTTGTCACATACTCTCCCCATATTTTGAATCTCTGTACTGTTTGGGGAAATGTTTATTCTTTTCTATTTATTTGCTTTTACATTTCAGTTCCCACAAATCGTATATTCATTCCTATATCTCATAACCACTCCACCCACCACCATGCACAGATTGAAGGGGGTTTCTACCCACAGCTCTTCATGCTTCCTTATGTCTTTACACGTAAGGCATTGCTTTTTAATTTTCTGTTTAGTTATTTGTAAGCTCCGAGATTTATCATACTTTCTACTGTATCTTGTCAATGAGTATTTGTAGAGACATTTGTTGGACCAATATTGAATTAATCTGTTATTCGGAATTTCCCCAAACTGATAGATTTCCAGAAGTTCAGTCCTGAAACTAGAAAACCCTACCATATGTTTCTACACAGGAGCTCAACTAACATTTCAAACCTAAATATACACAATAAATTTATCATTGTCTCATTGTCTGACACTTCTGAATCATCTTATTTTTATTTTTTCAGTGTTGTGCTAATCTGCAAAAAGCTTGAAGCTGTAGAGAAGACTTTGATTTTTATCTTTTACCCTGTTTTGCTAACCCCTGGCCTGCTCTGCACCCAGGGATTCTGTCTGTGGAATATACCACTCCTCTGTGCTCTCCTTTCTCATCCCACCCCTATTTAACCTGAAGAAAAGATCTGTTTGAGCTGCATTAATAATCTATTATCATATTGCTTTGCTCCGTCCCTTCTTAAAGGCCTCCTACACGCATGTGTAATTTCCAAAATATGAAGCTGTATGTCATATAATATGTTTCTTTTATAGTTAAATGTTTAATTACAAACACCAATGGTATCCAATTATGAAACTAATTTCTGTACAATTCCAAGCCTTCCATCAACATTAACAAAATGTAGGTTACAAGGTGAGTCATATCTGAAATCCTAAAACACTGTGAGGCCAAGGTGGAAGGATCATTTGAGGCCAGGAGTTCCAGACCAACCAGAGAAAGATAAAAACCCTGTCTTTAGAAAATATGAAGTTCAATTAAAAAGTCAGCCAGCTGTGGTGGTGTGCACCACAGAATCTCAGCTACTCGAGAGCCTGAAACAATAGGATCCTTTGAGCCTAAGAGTTTGAGTTTGCAGTGAGCTATGATGACACTATGGCACTCTAGCCTGGGCAGCAGAGCAAGACCTGTCAAAACAAATAAATAAACAAAAACAGAAAAAAATGCCATGATTATGTTAGTTTTGGGAACTTACTAATCTAACTAAACTAGCAGATTGTAAAATATGGTTGCAATTGAAGATGCCACAGCTCCCTTTTTGGAGGGTGGTCCCTTCATGCCACCCTTTGAATTGAGCCTGATCTTGAGACTTATTTCGATGAATATAGTGTCGTTGACATGATTCTATGTGACTTCAGGGCCTGGATCTCAAGAAACCTTATGCCTTCCACTCTCACCCTTTCTGGAACACTTCTGCCATCATGTAAAGAAGCCTAAGATTTTGAAAAATTAAACAAACAATCAAACAGAAAATAAATCAGAAACAAGTACCACCCACACAGGATGAGAAACGCAGGCTTTTGGGTGAGACCAGCATCCGGCCCATCCACCAGTCAAAAGCAGATGCATGAGTGCACGGAGGAACAGCTCAGCCATACAAAGAGTCAGGAGAAATAATAAAGCATTACTTAGAGTCACTGTTGTGGAGTAGCAGGTTACGGAACAATAGGAAGCCCATACAGACGTGTTTTCCTTTACTTAAAAAGCCCAATGCACATTAACCTAGTGAAGCCTAAAAAATCCTGCACTGAAAAGACCCACTTAACTTCGTCTAATCCAGTCAAATGTACTTGAGTGGAGACTGTTTTTTTGTTGTTGCTGTTACTTAGAAACTTTGCTCAGATTTCACTGTATTAGAGATCCGAAATCTTATGATTTGTCTGCAACCCTCCCATTAGCCCTACCTTTCATTATTGCATTTTCACACACAATCCAGTTTTTCAAACTCTATTATATGCAATTTTTAGATATCTTCCCTTCTTTCTGGTCTTTAATCTTATTTGAAATGATATCTTGCTTTAAAGAAACTTGCTGATCATCCTTTTGGATGTGATTACATTATCATCTGGGGGTGTACAGGAGAGTCAATTCAACAAAGTTCCCATTTGCTTCTTGTGGACTTGGTATGGGCCAGGGGCTGTGCTGAGACCTGGAGTCAGGATGGCGATGAATTCAGAACTCTGAACTCAGGCTCACAAGTACTGTGTTCTGATTATTTGTATTTTTTTATTAAATCATAGCTGTGTACATTAATGCAATTATGGGGTACAATTGCAGTGAAGGCTATGATTATTTGTATTTTGTTGGTCTGGATATTCCATAAGGGTGCATTGTATTTATTGAGTAAATTTTTCCAAATTGAATGGGTTGTTTCTTTGGGAAAATCTCAACAAATATTTGTAGAATGGTATGTCAAAGGAAGAATTCAACCATTTATAGTTTAACATCCATTACTTAAGCTATTGCCTAACATTCAGTCCTTTAGAATCTACTGATGTTTTGCGACCAATCCACAATGCAAACGATGAGAGAAAGAACTTTCAATGGTCAGTGAGCAGAATTTCCTTCCATGAACTCAGCAGTTGTTCACTTGAACAGACTAGACAAAAATATAGTTAATTAACTTTTTATGAGCTTTACGTACTTGCCCTCATTGTTTTCATTAGAAGTCCATGTGATTAAGTAACATTTAAATAGGACCAGGATAAACATTTATTTATGATGAATTAGTGGCTTAAAATAACAGAAATATATTATCCTGTAGCCACCAGTCTGACAGGCATCTCACCAGGCTAAAATCAAGATGTCAGCAGGACTGGAGAGTTCCCTTCTACTGGCCTTAGGGGAGAATCAGCTTCTTGGCTTTTTCCAGCTTCGAGAGGCTCTACTTCCATTTCCAAAACCAGCAATGTGGAATTTCCTGGCCATTCCATTTTCACATCTGTTTATGGCCACAGCCAAGAAAGATCTCCTCTTTTAAGACCTCTTGTAATTAGATCTTGAGTCCACCCTGATAATCCAAGATCGTCTTTCTATCCAAATATACTTAACCTTACCCATCTGTGCAAATTCCCTTTTGTGAAGGCAATGTATTCACAGGTTCTGAAGATTAGTGTGTAAACATCTTGAAGGGACCATTATTCTACCTTCCATATTTAGGTGTCAGCTGTTTTAAATTTATCCTCATATATATACAAGACTCTCAAAAACTTCACAATATTAGCCCTGTTTTATAGATGAAGCAAGCTATTTACTCTGTGCAGGATCATGCCCTCAGCTCTAGCTCAGAATTTTTGACTTCATGGCCTTACATTATCAAAGTCATCAGCTTGCTAAACTAGAAAGTAAAAGTGGGTTTTCAAACAGTATTGATGGGGTATTAGAAGAAAGTCACAGCAAAAATAGTCAACATAACTGCTGGACTGAATAGAACAGTCAGGTATGTAAACTCAGAGAGTAAACTCCTGGTACCTGGGGTCTGAGTTTTTTCTCAGGCATATCTTGTACTAAATCCCAAGGGCTGAAACTGTAACTGTAATGTCTTTGTTTAGTAGATTTCAAATTCAGAGAATTATACATCCAATAATTTATCCCAGAAGATGTCTGTTAGACATCACACTTACGGAAAAGGTGGGGACAAGGTGAGTGAGATAGGAACTAATCAGAAGGAATGATGAAGAGACCAGACAATGCCAAATACGATGTAATGACTGTTTGATTAGACCTGCTAAGTTAGGAGGAGCAGGAAACCGATGCATCTTCCTGATGTACACGAATAGTGGCAGAGGAAAGCTTCAAAAAGAGGTGATGTGTGACATGCACATTCGAGAATTTCACTATGACGATTTGGCAGGAGAGACTGAGGAAGCAAATGGACTATAGGCATGAAAGTGACTGCAGTGCACATTTCTCAAGGCCTGAACGAGATGTCAGGCCACATCTCCAAGGCCCAGCTGTTGATGATCCTAGGTGGCAAGTCACATCACTTCCACAAACATCATTCTTAGTCTAGGGATGTCTACATTGCCAAAGTCTATCATATTTCCTTGCATTTAGTAAGCAATTACAAAATATTAAATTGAATTGAACATTTACAATTTCTAGATCTATTATAAGGGTTTTAGGAAGGTGATTTCAGTTGGTGTTCCATTGAGAGGATCTTAGGTGTGCTGTGAAAATTTTTAAAGATCATTAATTCAACTATTTTCAAGGGCAATTCAAAGCACAACAAATATATTCTTTTTTTTCACTCTTTTTTTGGATCAACCTAAGTGTGGCATGGGAGTTTAACTATCAGTTCAAGTGTACCATGAGGTTAAATAAGGTTGCAAATCACTGAGTTAGGAGAATGCTTACATCGATAAGTTTATTTTCAGAGGCTGCACGTTACAGGAGACTGAAGGTATGCAGTAAGTTTTAAATGCAGCACTACTAAAGCACCCATATTTCTTTATAATAGGGCAGAGTATGATATTCAGAAAACAATAATTCAGGAACATAGATGTCCACAGGGAGGAGGAAGAGTGAAGGGAATGACCCAGGAAATAATCTAAAGATGAGAGAATAAATCTAGAAATAGTTAAAGTAGAAATGTAAAAACGGTTTATTAAAAGAGATAACATGCAAGGCGAGACAGGAGGTGAAAAAATGTAGAAAATGTAGAAAAATATACATATAGAAAAATGTATGCACAAGTCATGTGTGAGTGTGGTCACTAGGATGTGGCTGCAGAACTCATCCCCGAAGGCCAACAACCCCTCTGACCACAAGTCCTTATGGATTCAGAGGAGAAACAGAGGAGGCGCACAGAAGAAAAAGCCTGTATCTAGCCAGGAGGGTTCTAGAGACAAGTTCAGAGGAAAGGAAATTCTCAAGTTCAACCAATTAAAAAAAAAAAAAAATCAAACACACAAAAACCAGGGCTCAGACCCTGCCCAGCTTCTTTGCCTTTGGCCGTCTGTGCATCACCTGGCCTGAAAGGTGCTCTCATAGACAGGTTTCTTCTCAGGACGCCTAATCTCAGGTTATCGCGAAGGGTTTCCTTTCTACATGGGGGCCCTTGGAGAAATGAAGGATGGCCGCGTACTTCTAGGATTGTCACCTGGAAGGTTTAAATCCCTCTCTATCATGGCGCCTTCTGAGTTTGAAGTCACGTGCATTTTCTAGGGTCACTGAAATCGCTGAGAACAAGATTGGGTGACACCTGCTGTGGCAGGGCTAGAGAGAAGACCTAGCACAGTTTGACAGGCCCCACGAATGAGTGGACAGTCAGGCTCAGAAGCACAAAATAGAGGGAAAGAAGTAACTAATATTTATATCTAGACCATGGCGTTCAGTAGGCTGTTATATGCAAAACTGCAAATATTATAAACATGAAGGGCTGTGTTCGGTTTAAGAACAATTTCTTAGAAACCATAAACATGAGTGTTTAGATAAGATGTTTTACGTATTAATCTGTTTATACGGACAATTTATTTAATGCCCTGAGATCTTCTGCAGCCTTCTCTGTGAAATGCAGAAAGTATTCACTTGAAAATTGCTATAAGAATCAGACTAAAATTGTGTAATAATGATAGTACATAAAATGTGTGTAAAAAATGATAGTACAGGGTCTGGGATATAGTAAATTTTCACTAAATGAATACTAAATGATATAGTATACACATGCTATAGTAAGTTTAAACTGAAAATGCATTTTTATTTTTCTTTGCTATAACTTAGTGGGATGTGGGAATCACTCATATAACTCTCTTTGGAACATTCTGTCACATTCTACCTGCAAAGAGGGTTTTATATGACTTTTGCACCAGAGTTTTTGAACCAGAGCAAAAATAAACATGAACAGGTCTATTTCTGAAACAGGGCCTTTGTGTATTCTCTGCCCCCCACCTATATTTGCACATGTAGAGATAACTTCACAGTCGGATTGCTAGTCTATGGTTTATGTTAATAAATCGCTGTTCCATGACCCTTTTATGCTATGGACTATGAAGAGGCTGTCGTTTATTATTTCTGTTTTATGGATTATATCACTGAAATTCTAAACCTTAAATGGTTTCATTTTGACCCCAACATTATAGCTCATGGAATTTCTCCCAAGTAAACAATCAGAGAAGAGACTAAAGATTTATGTAGCAGACTGTTCATCGTGGTATTATTTATGATAGCAAAACATAGAGGAAAAATCCCAATTATCCAACTTAAGGAGATTTATTAAATAAATTATCGTCTATGCATATTATGGAATTTGTCCAGCAGCAAAATGACATTTTTAGAAGACTATTTCATGATATAATGTTAAGTTAAAAAAATGATTCACAACTGTTTTTGTAGGTATAATACAATTTTTAAAAATTTTTATAAATCATAGATTAAAGCAAATGAACTAAGTTGTTTTCATTCCCTTTCCAGGGTTAGCTTAGAAGTTCAAAAAATATTTTCTGCTTTAGTAATGATATCGGCAGTGAGTCTTACTTGTTTCATTTTTAGAATAAGAAAAAATACATAATATTTTTAAGAAATTAAAATTTTTTTCTGTTGATATAGCAGAATTGTATAAATAACATCTCTACTTCCACCATTAAAATATATACATTATATAGTTTGATTATACACACTACCCATAATAATGCATTTATGGAATCTTCATTTAAAATTTTATTTCTTGTATTTGAATCAATTAAAATATGTATGCGATAATATTTGCTTTACATATTTTTCAGTTTAGAGTTTCATAACCTTAAAGTATGGACACTTTGGGCTGGATGATTCTTTGTTGTGGAAGGGCTCCATGGATTTTAGGATGTTTGTCAGCATCCTGACTATTCTATCCCTCTGGTTGTCACAATTAAAATTGTCTCCAGAGCTTGCCAATTGTTCTCTGGGGAAAAATTACCCCCATTGAGAACCAGTGGACCAAACAGTAGGTGTGTGGCTGTGATTTATAAATATGTTAACTAGAAAATCTCAATGGTCTCATTTTCTAAATTATCTCATTTAGTTCTTATGAAAATGGTATTTATTTTCATTTTCCATTGTTTTGGTTATACTAGTTATATCTAGACAGTCAATCTTGTTTGAAGATGTTTAATCCAAAAAAATAGCTATTCCAAAATTTAATTGAGTGGAAGGCCTGGTAATTAACTGTTTATCTGATTTTAATCATTTTCCTCCCCAAATCGATTTGTACGTAGAAAAATACTCAATCTAACACATCACAGAATATCCCAGCCAATGCTTTACTCAACTTTTCATGGTGAAATAAGCACTGTTTAGTAATCAGGAAAACATCTGTGTGTAGTCTGGCTGTTTCACTTTGGGCCAATCACTAAGTTTCTCTTGCACGCATTATCTTCATGTCTACAAAGTTGGTGTCAATATTGACATCCTCCAAATATTTTGACGATTCAACAGAAAAGAGCAAAACAGTATTACGATATTAAATCCACTATTTTGTCCACCATTGTACAGATATTGTACTAACTTTTAGGGCTACACAGCTAAATTAAATCTTTTTGATGACCTTAAGCAGGATCCAGGCTGGTAGATGGAACTGACTTATAAACAGTGACCACACACCAGGTCCAGGGTGACGGTTTTGGTTTGCATTAGGAGTAGACCGAATGATTTGGGGGGACATAGGATCTATGATACTAAACTGAGAAAAGTCATATGAAATCAGGGACCACTGTTCACCCTAATGATACATGCTTTCCCCAAAATTATTTGAGAAAACAGAAAAGGAGCCTATTTGAAGGGTTCAGGGAAGATGTCATATTTGAGCTAGAAGATGGCTTTGAAGGAGGTTGGCTTCCTAGCAAAGGAAGTGGTGAGCGCTGAGCACCAAGAATTGGAGTGCATAGCAGTAGCAGCAGAGGTGGTACATGGCAAGGTTCAGTGCATAGTCTTGAAAAGCCAAATGGCATATTTAGGCGTCTAGGAGTTCACCTTTGGGCTTTGGATAGTATTAGCTAATTTTACCCTGGAATTGCCATTATCAAATGTGTTTAGGAGAAGTATCCTGATGTTAAAATGTAGGATGAGTCACTAGTAGGCAAGGGAGAAGACTTAGGGTCCTACTAGAAATCTGTTTCCTTGGCACGGTGCACAGAAAGGTAGGACGAATTTAGAAAAATCACAGGGGGCAGGGTGACATGGTACTGAATAAATAGAGCCTGGTTAGTTTGAACATAGAATACGGGACACAGGTGGCACTGGAAAATAATTTCTTGGCAAAGGTTAGAGGAATAGAACATTGGAGCCATTCACTAAATCAAAAAGAAAGAACAGAATGGGATTGGTTATGGGGCATGCTGTGGGTAAAGACCACTCACTGTTGGCCATGCTGAAAACAGGTGCATGAGTGAGATGCCATCCACTCAGTGATGTCTATCTCTGTAGCCCATGGGCCTCAGGCTGATTCTGTGACTACATTTTTTGCTTATCTGTAGTGTCATATATCGTAAAAAGTATATACATATCTTTTTGTCATTGTTAATCAGCTTCCACGGGTGTTCATGTATTTAATGTGTGGTGCAAGAGAATGCTTATTCTTCCAACATGTGGCAGAAAAAAAAGGTTGGACACCTCTGATCCCATTGGTAATCAGAAGTGTAGTTGGAGGTTCAGCACTCATAGCTTAATGGGTAGAGCGCCGGCTACACACCCCAGGGCTGGTGGGTGGAACCTGGTCCGGGCCTACTAAACAGCAATGACAACTACAATTAAAAAAACAGCCACGGGCGGTGCCTGTGGCTCAAGGAGTAGGGCGCCGTTCCCATATGCCGGAGGTGGCGGGTTCAAACCCAGCCCGGCCAAAAACTGCAAATAAAAAAAACAAAAAACAGCCAGGCATTGTGGCAGGCACTTGTAATTTCAGCTATTTGGGAGGCTGAGGCAAGAGAATTGCTTAAGCCCAAGAGTTGGAGGTTGCTGTGAGCTGTGACACTATGGCACTCTACCGAGAGTGACATAATGAGACTCTACCTCCAAAAAAGAAAGAAAGAAAGAAAGAAGTATAGTTGGAAGAACTGAAGTCAAAGGTGAAGAAGAACCTTTAAATATTATCTGCACAAAAGTCATTATTGAATCTGTGAGATTTCTGTGAGTTCTCCCAAGGAAGTTCTGAGGGTCGGCAGGGAACGGGCTGAGTATTGTGCTACTCGGAGTAAGATTCTCTCATTCACTTATTACAACTTGTGTCAGAGCCTGTGTCCCTAAGTATTGAAGGATTTTGAAACGTATAGTTTTAAGAAAGTTTTTTTTTTTAATTTTTTGATGTTAATTTCGCTCTGCTTGCTAGTTTGTTAAAGGAAAACATTTCAGGTCTTACATCCACTGATATCCAAAAAGAAAGGAATGAGAAGAAAAAAAACACAAAACTTTGATTAAAGTTAGTGCAGCTCGAGAAAAATAGCCAGCAACCAATTATCTCACACTTTCCTAAAGGATCCCTCGGTTCACTTCTTGTTATTTTGGATATGGGTGAAAAGAGACAGCAATTGAAATCACCTTTCTGTTGCTTGGCCAAAAGCTCTGCTTCCTAAGTGTAACGGAGGTAAGCATAATTCCTTTCCAAGCCAAGAATTAAGGCAGCGAGTTCAGCCATCCCTTCCCATTGCCTGTGATATGTAGTCTAACAAATTTTCAAACGTGCACTCTGGAAACAATTAAAAACAAGCAAGCAGCCCTGATCAAAGGCTGCTGATGTTTTAAATTGTGTTCTGGTCACCCACAAGTAGTCTTTCAAAATGTGCCTTGCCCTGTTGGGGCCTGGAGCATAAAAAAAGAAAGTTTTTCCCATCCTGCTCAGTGGGAGTTTAGGCTGTGGGTCACTAGGAAGCAAACACATTAGGGCTAAGAAAAAAAATAATTGTTTGGTTTGTAGTCACTTGTGTTTCAGCTTGAATCAGACCTCAGCTGTGGTGTCTTAGAAGTGCATGCGATGCTCTATAAAAACCATTTGCTGATATGTCACTGTCAAAAGCATATGTGATGTTACTAACTTCCCAAACAAACACTTGCAATTTGCACCAATTTCTGAAGGACAAATACCATCACATTTGCAAACTGTCCTTGGATTTCTATACAAACCTGAGTGATGTAAATAAACATGTTTTGTGTATTCTTCTGGCTCTGCAAATACTCCCTGTTCTGAACACGATTTGAAATTTGGTATCGCGGGTGACCTTTACCTCCTGTCCAGAGATTCTCCACATTGGATGTGATTAGGAAATGGAGGGCCCACTGAATGCTGGGCCCATCCAAGAAACATTGAAATGCTTTCCAGGACATTAGATAAGACTCCCACTTTGGTTCCCACATGTAATTTTGGTGCTGGGAACTCTCAATATGATGCAACAATAATATTTTTTAAAAACTAGAAGGAGGAGGTGAGGCAAGGCCTGTTGGCCCCCTTCCCTGTCAGTAAACACACACTCCTGCAGTTGTAGGGATGGAAGGGAATGTAACTATTGAGTCCAAATCCTCACAGAAGAGGAAGATATGGCCAAAACGATTTGATGTAAATCGCCCATGGTTTCAGAGTTAATTAGTGACAGATCCAGGACTAGAATCTGGGTGTTCAAATTACCACTAACATTCTTTCCACAGTGCCATATTGCTTCCCTGATGAAGTTTAGAAAAAAATTTGTAAAAAAGTAATAGCCATGCTAAAAACAAACAAACAAACCCAAACAAACTGTATATTAGTTGCATATGAGTACATTTTTTAAGCAACTAGGATTTACAAAGTTCTCTGTGTTACTACTTACGGTACATTTTCGAATGTTCTTATCTTGCTTCAATGCAAGAATAGGAACTATTGAATAACTCCTTCAAACGAAAAGGAATCTATGGTAGGCTGAATTTGGATTCCAATTCTTTCCCTCTCTGCAGGGTTGTAATATATGTACACCCTTGCCATGCTCTCGTGGTGAGTACAGTTCCTTACACCTTTACTTTGGGCTGGACTTGTTTTTGTTTTGTTTTTTTTTTTTTTGGCCGGGGCTGGGTTTGAACCTGCCACCTCCGGCATATGGGACCGGCGCCCTACTCCTTGAGCCACAGGCACCACCCTGGGCAGGACTTGTTATAAACAATTCAGTGTTACCCAAAGGACTAAATGTTAGCAGATGTATTGGCAGAGACTCAAAATGCACTTGCAAAATTGGGCTTGCCCTCGCATCCTCCTGCCTTTTCCCATGAGAACATGGGAACCACTGGCACAACTCACAGTCAGAGTCAAGGGTAGCCAAGACCAGCTAGATTAACTGAACCCCAGCTAACCATGAGTGTGCAAGAAGTCATTGCTAGTTATAAATGCCTTGAAGATGTGGACGTAGTTGTTTAGGTGACATTATTACGACAATAGCGACTGAGGCAGCCTATTATCAATGTGAACCCAATTATGTGAGACTTCCTTGCTGGGTAAGGTAAATAATAAATGAAGTCTTAAGTTCAAAGAGACAGAGCTGTGTAGTAAATATTGCCCAGCTGAGCCTGGCTCAGGGCTTCACTTATTTGATTTTTTTTTTTTTTTTGCTCATTTTACATCCCTTAAAGTTTAGTAGTGATAAATTTTATAAATATTTTCATTGACAGTTCTCTTCACAAGGCAGTTTGTGAGGGACAGAACTCTTGCCCTCAGTATTGATATGTTGAAGCACTAACTTCCGGGTGGTGGTATATAGAGATGGGCCTTTGGGGGGTGATTAGGTTTAAATGAGGTCGTGAGGGTCTGATCCTCAGGGTGGAATTAGTGTTCTTATAATGAGAGGAAGAGAAACTACAGCCCCCTCCCTCCCTCTCCCCTCTGCCATTTGAGGGCACAAGTGCAAGGCAGAAGCCTTCAAGCCAGGAAGACTCCACCCTCAGCAGACGGGGAACATGCTGGACCACTGGTCTTGGGCTTCTCACCCTGTAGAACAGCGAGAACTAGAAGCCCATTGCATAAACCACTGAGTCGACAGCATTTTATTTTAGCAAGCGGCCCACACAGACTGGTGTGTGGTTCAAGGTGGATCAAGCATTAGGATCTAACCCTCACCTCTTCCCAGCTTGCAGAGTTGATCTCCATAATCACAAGAAGATGTATTAGAGAATCATTTTCTCCACCAAGTTGCATTTTCAGAAATGTTTCTATACCCCATTATAAATTGGTAACCTGGCGGTATATCCCTGTCATGCTCTTCTGGATGCTGATCCCAACAAGTTGGGAGAAAACCAGGGGTGAAGAATCCAGACCTATGCAAGGAAAACAGGAGAGAGGCCGCTGCTAGGCATACCTGGAAAGTGCTACCCACCTAAAAGTTAAAAAAATGATATTAGACTCCATGCCTATAGCTCAACATCTACAGTGCTGGCCACATACACTGGGGCTTGTGGGTTCGAACCCAACCCGGGCCTGCCAAACAATGACAACTTCAACAAAAAAATAGCCGGGTGTTGTGGTGGGCCCCTGTAGTCCCAGCTACTAGGGAGGCTGAAGCAAGAGAATTGCTTATGCCCAAGAGAGTGAGGTTACTGTGAGCTGTGACGCTACAGCACTCTACCGAGGGCAACATAGTGAGACTCTGTCTCAAAAAAAAAAAAAAAAAATTTTGGGTGGCCTCTGTGGCTCAGTGGGGAGGGCGCCGGCCCCACATGCCAAGGGTGGCAGGTTCAAGCCCAGCCCCGGCCAAACTGCAACCAAAAAATAGCCAGGTGTTGTGGCGGGCGCCTGTAGTCCCAGCTGCTTGGGAGGCTGAGGCAAGAGAATCACATAAGCCCAAGAGTTAGAGGTTGCTGTGAGCCGTGCGACGCCACGGCACTCTACCCGAGGGCGGTACAGTGAGACTCTGTCTCTACAAAAAAAAAAAAAAAAAAAAATTTTGATAAAAAACTAAATGTGTTAGATTTCGGATTTACTTGGGATTATGATCTGGAATTCATGGAATGACAAACCCTCAGTGTATTCGGTAAGAGATGGATACAGTGGAGCTGTCATTAGCAAAAGGAAATTTGCCTAAGTTGCTTAGAGTTCATTGGTTCCAGAGATTCAAATCCAGAGTTGTTTTCAGTTTACTAGTAGAGATACTATTGCTGGACAACTGTGCTCCCAGGAACATATCATTAGAGCTTCTATTTTAAACATGAATGGGAGATATTTCAATAATTAGTCCTTTATCATTTATTGCAAGCTTACATTCTCGAGCACATGGGACTCA
Organism: Nycticebus coucang; assembly: GCF_027406575.1. Lineage (NCBI taxonomy): Eukaryota > Metazoa > Chordata > Mammalia > Primates > Lorisidae > Nycticebus > Nycticebus coucang. Next base: position 30,121,874 of record NC_069802.1, read on the forward strand.
TTTGATCTTGCAGGAAGCTTATGTGTAAAATAGTATTTGAAAATTGTTCCTTATGAGGAAAATGTAAAGAGGTTAAGTAACTTATGTGACATCACTTAGCTACAAAGTGGAAAAGTAAAAAGCATTCATTTTTTTTTCTCATTTGTTAACAAATAAATATCACGCCTATGTTAGCCCTCTGCTGGTCCAGGAATATATTGTAAACAAAGCTGACGAATGCTCGCCTTTGTGAGACCTCCATCTAAGTGGAGTCTAAGTTCAAATACAGGCTGCTGGATGCTTGAGCCTGTGTTTTTAGCAATTAGACTGTGAGAGAGGGAGAAGAAAGGGGATGGTGGGGATGGTGAAGATGGGAGGAGGAGAGAGGAAGAAGCCCTTGGCAATGGCTTTCCCAGGCAGAAAAGGCAGGGGAAATAATTCTTTGCTTTCTCCAATAGCCAATGAGAATTTGTTAGTTCATCAACTAGTTTGTTCATCTAACAAATATTTGTTGAGGACTTACTATGATTCTCAGCCTCTTTAATCTTTTTTTTTAATTTTAATTTTTTACATATACGGTTCAATATATGCAAGTCTATAAACGTTATTCGCCACATCAACAGAAGTAAAACCAAAAACTATATGATCCTCTCAATAGATGCATAAAAAGCATTCGATAAAATCCAGCATTCTTTTCTAATTAGAACACTGAGGAGTACAGGCATAGGTGGCACATTTCTGAAACTGATTGAAGCTATCTATGGCAAACCCACAGCTAATATTTTATTGAATGGAGTAAAACTGAAAGCTTTTCCTTTTAGAACTGGAACCAGACAAGGTAATCTTTTATTTATTTTTATTTTATTTATTTTTTTATTAAGTCTTTGTACATAGATCATAAATACATTTATGCCATTATGGGATTAATGTGTTGATTATTTGTACACATTGGAGTGCTTATATCCTACTAATTAACATAGCCTTCCCCTCATTTACCCAATTACAGTATTAAGATATTTGTGTTCTACACCTGATAGATCCAACTTGTACTTTCACTATGCTCCATAGGTGTGGTCCCCCGACCAACCCTCCTTCTATCGACCCACCCTCTCCCCTCCCTTCTCATTCTCCTTCCTTCCTTCATCCTAGAGTTGTGTTTCATTTTTCATATGCAAGTGTGAGTGAGATGACAATAAAGATATTTGCACCAGATTGTTCATTGCAGCTCAATTCATAATTGCCAAGTCATGGAAGAAGCCCAAGTGCCCATCAACCCATGAATGGATTAATAAATTGTGGCATATGTATACCATGGAATACTATGCAGCAGTAAAAAATGGAGACTTTCTCTCAGCCCATTTAAAGTGTGCTGGTGCAGTCAGGACCAAGACACACCTGACACCGAGCCCGGTAATTCCACATAATACTAGAGCACGGTCCTCAAGCTAGGGGTCACAACCCACAGGAACTATATTAAAGGGCTGCAGCATTAGGAAGGTTGAGAACCACTGTACTAGAGGCTGTGATAAAGTTACTGGGGGTTCTGAGCACAGTATTCAAACTGAGGTCAGAAGAACTTATCTCAGATCTACAATCCAAATACAGGAAAAAGGCATCCTTGGAAGAGTTATTCCAGATAAGGAGGGAGCCAATAAAAGGCTCTAGGTAAAAAAACAAACAAACAAAAAAAAAATTTTTTTTTTTTTTTTTTCAGAAGTAGAACTGTGGTCTGAAGTTCAGGGGCATTTAAGGGGCAAGGGGCCTGCCTGACATGATATCAAGGGAGTAGCCGGACCATATGCTGCCTTGATGGTTATTATAGCCAGGGATTGCTGCTGAAGAGAGATGAGAGAAGATTTTTCTCTTTAAATTATTGTAGTTTTTCTCTTTGAAGGCTAACACCCCACAGGAACTATAATAGGCTGTATTTGACCTTCAGGAGATTAATAGAAATGTCCCCTGTTAAGCCCAGGAGGAGAGTGCCCTCAGAGGCATTATTCTTCTGCTATTGAAATATTCTGTTTCGTCAATACTGGGCCAGCCCCCAGCACTGGCGGAAACCGTGTGCTCTGTTTTATGTGTTGTGCAAGATTTTGCAATTGAAGATTACATAGCACATTGTTGATAAGATCATTAATGGTTTTTCTAGTTATTATTAATTGTTTTTCATCCATTTATAAATTGTGCCTCAGCAAACTGGCCCCAGGGTGTATAAGTACAAAAATTGAGCTTTGATTGTAATAAGTAAAGTATTATTAACAAAAGCAATTATAGTTAATAGCTTCAACTAAGGAAAACAAAATGATAGCCTTTAGTACTTTCCCACTGGGGAAACTAGATTAAATCACTTGCAGGAAAGAAAAATCTTTATTCTTAGTCGCACCAACTGCTATAACTAGATTGTTGCCTTTAGATATTTCTACCCTTTTTGTTCAGAAGTAGAAAGTAAGAGTCAAGCTACCCAAGGTTATGGCTAATTCATTGCAGAGATGAGGCTCAATCACGGAATTCAAGATTTTGCTCTGGTTATTATCTACTTGATGTTACATATGAGATGACTGAGTTTCACAAAGTTGGTTTAACTTAACCCCAGTCTTATAATTTAAAAGTAGCCCAGTTAAGATTTAAACCAAATCATTTTCTTTTACTCATAGTGTTTTTTTCTTTCTGTTTTCCCTGAAATCTATGATTTAATCAATGTTATATGATATTAAAATAATTTCTAAAAGAATTAAAATTCTAGTATACAAGATTTCTTATTTATTACAATTTCCTACCAAGTGCAGTATCGGGGTGTTTACCTTTTTCATTTTTTTTTTTTTTTTTTTATTGTTGGGGATTCATTGAGGGTACAATAAGCCAGTTACACTGATTGCAATTGTTAGGTAAAGTCCCTCTACCTTTTTCATTTTTAACAGTATGATCATTGAGGGCATAAGGTGCTTATGCAGCTGAGATTCACTCCTGAATAGTGAGCTCCAAGAGTTCAGGGATTTGCATCTAATCACCCATCTGTTAATGGGGGGCATTCCATTGAAAGTCAGATGTCAATGGACTTTCCTCAAGTTCAAGTTCAAGATGACAGTCTTCTCTTTTCATATAACAAGTTACTCACGCTGAAGGAACAGAACAGAATATCTGCTTCGCCCACAGGGCTCTTTTTCCACATAATCTATGTTTCCCCAGGCCTGATCAGCCTTTTGCTCCTTACGAGATGTTAATCTCAATATGACAACCCATACTCAGTTGAGTTTTGGTTCTTCTTGATCACACAGTTCCCAGCAAATTGTCCTCACTTCTTTTTGAGAGTTCAGTGTAGTAATTGTACGTAACAGTGAACACAAACCCATTGACATCAGGCTCTCACCATTCCCACCCATTGGATATCTGAACCATTTAACAAGGGAGGCAGTGGTGAGAGAGGAGGGTGATGGAGAGACAGAGGCACTCTCGGAATAGCCCGTCTTTAGAGAGGACAATTGCTGCAGGAAGTCCCTTTGTTAGGGAAACAAGATTGGCGATGATATCGATGGACATGAAGATACATTCCTCCCAGGTCTTATTGGGCAGATGTCAAACCCTAATCTTCAGCTGACTGGAGAGAGAACTCTTCTGCCCACTTCTGTACGGCCCTTGGTCAGCTGTGCCTTAAAGCAGCACACACTTGTATCTTGAAGTGTCCTCTGTGAAAGGACTATTGGAGCCTCCACTCCTATGACCTGAACCTAGTCTTCACAGCCAGGCAGAGGGCTGACCCAGTCACCACGGTTTCCCTATCGCTCCGACGGGAAAGGATTGTCAGCTTCCTTCTTCATGCCCATGCACTGCCATGCGAGTCAGCTCATGCGAGGAGAGCCCTGCAAGGCCTTCTTCCCCTTACCTGTTGTCATCACAGTCTAGCATCTGGCAGAAATGGGCAGGCAGCCCTCTCTGGGGTGTTTTCTAACTTCTCCCCACTAGTGTGCTGCCACCACCTTTCTCTGAGCTGAAACCTCTCCTAACTCATCTAAGTCATCACTGTTTTCCAATTCTTTGTGTCCCTTCCTTAAGCCTCCTATGTCATTTACCATGTCCTCTTTTTATTTTATTTTTTTTACCTGGGGAAAAACATATACACAAATGCAAAACCAGAAGAGCTCTTAAATCAGAATATCATCTTATTATAAGATAATCTTTCATCTTTTATTCTTTACTTCGAATTCTATCTAATACACCAATCCTTCCTTGTACTTTTTGGCCCGCTTGATTTCTGATTCTTTAGTGTCCAGCACCTACTAGTTACAGTCTGCAAAAGATGTTCAAAATACAAATAGATACAAACAACAATAACAACAACAACAAAAAACCAAACAGACACATGTCAGACCCCATCCTCACAGCTCTCACATCTAACTGCAGAGACAGGTAGGTCAACAGACTTAAAATCAAGCATGATGTCACCTAATTGGGATATGAGGAAGAGAATTGGTTGCTAAGGGGATACTTTCTGAGTTTAAATTCCAGCTCTGTTGTGTATGTGTGGTGAGACCTTGTGCCTCAGTCTCCTCACCTGTAAAATTAGGATAATATAAGTATATACTACACTGGGTTATTGTGAGGATTAAATAAGTTAAACAAGTCTTTGAAAGGTGCTTGGCACAAAGTAAAAGCAAGAAAGGTTTGATTTTATTAAATGGTGATGCAGGTTGGAATCCTAAAGCTGCATGGGTTGGGCACTGCCTATGGATGTCGTCCATAAGAAGAGAATATATGCGCTGTGCTTCCAAAGATAGAAGAAAGTTAGAAATTTTGCCAAGTGGGTGAGGTGTGGAGAGCATTCTAGTCAGAAACAAGAACGTGCCAAGGTACCAAGTGTGAAAACTCCTGTAAGCACTGCTCAGAGTGGAATGTCCCAGCAGTGGGAAGGAGATGGAAAGAAGTTATGGAGGAAAGAGCATGGGAAAGGCCCTGACCAGGCCTTAGAGGATTCACAGGGGAAAAACATTTGCATCTCATCCCACAGAAAACAGGGTTTGAGGAAGCGTTAGGCAAACTTGCTTCATCAAACCATGATCAGGGTAGCCTGTTGTTTCTTTTAAGAATGATGGTCGGTTAAGAAGATCCCATATACATTTCCTCCTGAGGACTCTTTTCCCTTGAGGTGTGTCCATTTTCTCGTCTGGGGATTGGTTCATGAAAGCCAGCAAATTCCTGCCAATCTTAAGGGTTACATAAATGAACTCATTTTCTGGATATACTCATGTTTCAGATTGTTTTTCCTCACCTCCCTTGAAAAATTCTGAGGGTTTCTCATCGAACTCTTTGCCTTGGTCATGTTTATTCTTGCACTTCCCTTTTGGCAGGCATCCAAACCTCAGGGTAACCAAGGAGAGGCTTGAAGGTTCAGATGTTATGCCTTCTGAAAAGTGTGACTCACAGATGAAAAGTGCTCTTTTTCTATTGAAAACATGACTAGACTAACATATTTTTGGGGATTGGGATGACTGATGACTATTCTGTGGAAAATTGGATGCACATAAGCCTTCTCCATCTTGGGCAAAGTGGTGGGGCCCTTGTGCCTGTGATGAGAACTGTCTCACTCCCCAATTCTGTTACCTGATCATGTTCTTTTTTTTTCTCACCATAGAGACTGAGCACACCTTTGTTAAACGTGACTCAAACACACAATGCACCTCTCTGCTGTGACACACCAGTGTTTCCAGAACAGCCACGTCTTAGCAATATCAAATATCATCACACTGTCAATAAAGTGCGGAAAACACAGTGAGGGGAGCTCATTGTTCACATGCACTTTGCTCATTGTTCACCCCAGCAAAGCCCTCCACGTGGCTGGAGTTGGGGTGTCTCTGTGCCCTCCTTCACACACTCACACATGCTGGACAGTAAAAACATGGAAGCTCCCTAGGATATTCCCAGTAAGGTTTCTTTTCTTTTCCTACATGTTGTTGCATTTGTATCTTTAAGGTTTCTTATTTACCTTCCCATTTTGAAGTAGGCTCATTTACTTTCTGCAAAATTATCCCCTCCCACTCAATGCTACTCAAAAAAAAAAAAAGTAATGAAACACAGTCATTTCTCTTTTCAGTTGACATTTAAGTATACGACTTATAAGAGTATGCACAAATCAGGGAGAAAAATCCTGGTGTCCCTAAACATTGTATTTATGATTGTGTGATCTTCTAAAGAGGACTGCTTCTTATATTTCTACAAAGGGAAATACAGTACTAATATGTAGATTCTCAAGAAGGATTTGAGGAGCGAGGAATTAATGATTTCCCTGACTCCAGTTTAGATGGAAATGTGCAGGTCAGTTGGCTAAACAGCCTATCCAGTTCTGGGTCGTCATGTCCTTATCAAAGGGCCATCTCGCCTGGCTTGAATACTCTTGAGTCTTTGGCTCATTAACTTCCCAAACACTAACCAGGATTTGGGTAAATATAGTTGTCATAAACTTTTTGTTTATATTAAAGATCAAGATAAATTCTATTTATCAATTCAGACTTCATGCTCATACTTTAGATGAATGATTAGCTTGACAATCGAAGTCACTTTATAAACAACCAAAGTGGCCCGAGCTGTAGTGACCTAGCATTGCCATTTCATGGACTGAGCACTAGTTGTCTCATCTTTTCATTGGTGACTTCTTCTTATCCACGACAGTTTGGACTTTATCCACGTACTTAGAATGTGAAATGTCTTTTTCTTTGTCCTTGACTTTTTCCCTTTGCTTCCTGTTGAAAGCAGCAGTTTTATAATTCCTACATGAGGAAAATGGCTTCTATTTTTCACCATTGAACCCTTTACTAGAGCTTGACAGCACATGAATATTTCTAGATGTTTTCATTGATTTTGATTGCGTGGATGAGCACAGAGATGAGGCAGAGGGCAGGGCTGAGAACCCAGGCCCTGCCTCAAACTTTATGATCTTTTAGGAGTCATTTTACTTCTCTCAGCCTCCATTTTCTAATTCATGAAATTGTCAACCTACATAATGAGTTGAGGGAGGAACTCTGGAAAAACAGGGAGGTTTCTTTAAGAGTAGCACACTGCAGCAGGAATATGTACAACACACTCATCTATGTGCCTTTCGAGAGGTAAAAGAGGACAATGGTTGTTAAGGGAAAATTAAGGAGGATTACTTTATTGTTCTGACATTATTATCCTTGGCTACAAGAATGACAAACAAAGGTAGCATCAGTCTGAGGTTTGACAGGTGGTTGCTGGGCAGATGTGTCAGCAAAAGTACTTTGTTGTGTGAGGTTGCCGTACCCTTTGTACAAGTTTGTGGTTTTGCAGTCTTGTGTGTTATGTTTTGTTACCAGGCATTTATGCTTAAGAACCCTTCCTTCCTGACTTTTCTTGGTTCTGTTTTTCAGGGTTTTTTATTTCCTTTTCTTTTCATTCTTTTTCTTTTCTCAACACATGTGGCTCCATTTTGGTTCTGACAACTTTAACAAAATGATAAAACTTAACAACCAGAACCATATCGTTAACATTAAAACAATTCCATTCCCATAAAATGCTTTTAAGAGTGACTACTCTAAACTAAGCAGTCAATAATGGCAAGCTGTTATTTACTGCGTTGGCTACATCTCTTTATATTTCTTTTCATAATTCTGCAATATGTAGATAAGTGCTACTAATACTTGTAGGAACCCAAAGGTAACCTTTTTTTTTTTTTTTAAATCTCTGCTCAATCTTCCTGTAATCTACAGGTCTTCCTGCCTTTAAGCACACTATATAGTTTCTTATGAAGAAGAAAGATTTGTACAGGACTAGAAAATAGTTGTTTACTCCAAATTATTGCATCGGGAGTGCCCAACCTTTTTTTCTTCTCTGTTGCAAATCAGAAGAATAAGAGTTGCCCTGGGTCACACATGAAATGCACAAATACTAAAGATAGCTGATGAGCAAAACAAAAGGTCCATGTACACGTTCCAGAGATTCAACACCACATATAAACAAAACAGTCCTCAAGATATCAGCACAAGGCCTGTGGCCTGCAGGTAGGACACCCCGATGTACAGGGCATCCAAACCTCACCCATAAATAGAAACATATAAAAAGTCACTTATTATTATATTTTATTTTATATTTTATGCATTTTATATAGTATTTATATATCAACACATAGAAAAATATTTTGTAAATATTTTAGAAAATTTTATAATGAATATTTACAAAAAAATATTTTGTAAAAAAATTTATAATGAATATTTTGAATTGTACATGTATCTACAATTTCCCATTTTTCCTATGTACATATATATGATGATGTTTAGGGTACTCCATAATGACTAAATTGAGAGCCCCTGTTTTAATGTTCTCTGTAATAAGTTGTAATACTAACATTAATGGAACATTTAATATTTGGCCAGTACTCAGGGGCTATTCTATGTATTTTGCATATGCTAACTAACTTTATTCTTAAATAATCCTATCAGTTAGCTAATATTATTATTGCTATAAAATACATGGAAGGATCACAGGCTAAGTAAGTTACTTAAAGATTATTGCTGCTGACAAGAGTTAAAAATTGGATTTGAAGTAAGGAGTCTTATTTCAGAGCTTGAGCTTTTAAGCACTCCGTTTTCTGTTCCCTTCTCCCTTGCAAACAATTAGGATATCATCCCAGGATACTAAGAACATGTCTGTCTGATCGCCCCATGATTTTCCTAGTACTTGGCACATAGTAGGTTTTCTTTGAATTTTTAATGAATGAATGGGCACACCAAATATCAAGCTCTCTGAATTATTCCATCAGATTAAGTAGTTGGTATGTAGAATTGGGCAGGGGAATAATTGAATAGCTTTTTTAAATCAATCTGATAAAGATCAGGGGAAAGGATAAAATCTTGAATTTACTGAACTGAAATGTCAGTGGCACTTGCCACTTTTATATTCATCATCATTTCAACCTGAACAATTTATGGAATAAAGAAAGAACAGTTATAACTGGGTTATAGCTTTCATATGAAAGCCATAAATTAGTTTCATAGTAGGGCTGAGTACATTGGATACTTTTTCTTCCATTCTTGAGATACTTTACTAAGAAGAATATGTTCCAGTGTGCGGTGCCCCATGATTGCATTAATGTACACAGCTATGATTTAATAATAAGAAAAAGAAAGAAAGAATAGTATCTCCCATTTATGCCATGTCAGCTCTTTATGGCATTGGCTTTATTTTTCTCCCAAATAGGAATAGGAGAGGAACACAACTGTGTTTATGCCTTAAAACCACAAGAGGATCAACCGCATCCCACTCAGTGTGATTGGAGTAACAGGAGTAACAGGAGCACTAACAAGCCATGAAGCTATCGAAAGGTCACAAAGCAATTTAGCAACTAGACTCAGGTGAACGTGAATCTGCTCCAAAGCATTGATATTTACAGCATGCAAAAAGGTAGAGTTAGGTATTTGAAAGATCGTGCAAAGTTCTGAATCCCTCTCTATTCTATTATACATCTCCCTCCACTGTTTCCTTTGCCCCCTGTTTATCTGGTGGGAACTTAACCCCATCTTAAATCAGAAATTTGGGAGCTGGTGAAGTTACAAGTTACGTGAAGCAAGAGACCCAAGGTCTATAGTGAGTCCCTTTTCTCTTCTCTTTATTATTTTATAATTTTAATCCTCTTTTCACATGACCTACAATGAGAAATATCTTTCATTTAGGAAATACGGGCATAATTCATGTTGCTCATGGAGAGTCTCCCCCCCCAAACAATGCTGTTTATATTTCTCATTAGGAAAAAAAAATGCTTCAACTAAGAGGAATTAGTTGGTGAAGCAAAAGTGCTGACACCAGGACTCAGATTGCGTAGATCTAAACCCTCTTTCCTACGAGCTGAGTGATACTTTCAAGTATGTCCCCTCACACGTATCTATCTATTATCTATGTACGCATTTTTAACTCTGTGTATCAGAGTATCAACTCTTTATATGGTTGTATCAACTCTTTATATGGTTGCTTTCAGGCTTAAACAAGTAATTCATTCAAAGCACTTACACCATTACCTCCTTGTCATCTATTGGTCTTTACAAATTTCACTCTGTAAATACTCATTTATTTATTCCTGAGCTATGCTATGTACCCCTGAAATTTTTCCTTTTCGCATTCATGAAAGCTTAATTTCTCTGCCATAAACCCCTACAATTATTAGGACACCCACTAGGCCATATTAAAGAGACCTTCTTCTGGGAACATTTTATAGGAGGAACTATTCCTGATTTTTAAACATAGCTCACTCACCAACATAAGCATACATACGATATCAGGATCCTGCTAGATACAGATTTGTATTGCTCTGAAGGGGAAATATGGTTAACATTATACTTTCAGTACTCACTTTATTTTCCCGAGTGTCTGAGAATATAATTTATATTAGCTATGTAACACACCAGCATATGAATCCCAAAAATCATTTGACAATTTCCCATTAAGATACTTCAATTAATAAAAAAAAATTGTTATTGATATTATTGTGATGTGTATTTAGCCTTTCATATATTCTTTTTGCCTTAACTAAGGAAAAAATGTGCATTATTTTAAGGCTCTTAATCTAGAATTCCCATGTAATAGCCTATTTATTAAAATATGTAGTTAAGACATATTTGTTATTTCTGTTTTTGTTCCATTTCTATCTTTGCATATGTCTTCTGAATTTTTTTTTCTTTTTTTTTGCCAAGATAAATGGAGAGACCTAGTTGTCGTTACACAGGATTAAAAGAAGAATGCTGAAAAGGTTATTTTAAGGCTATTGTGACCAATTATTCTTGATTTCTAACTCCATTTATTGTAGGTTACCTGAAACTAGAGAATAAGAAAATAGATTGTTCAATAACGAAAAGTATTCTTCATAAGATCACCAGATATGTTGAGATAAACAGCTTCTTGCTCTTTAGTAATTCTAATTTGTTGAAAGTGTCCATAGTCTTTTAATTTTAATTGATTCGTCATTTCTTTCAGGTGCTTGAGTTAGGCTATTACTCCCTTGTCTGACATGTGTTCTGAGGTAGCTTTTGTCTTGTTTCAGACTAGATTCTGAGAAATGCTGGCATAGCTGTGTACCTTTAGGGGAACCCTCAAATGAATTGTAACTACCCATTATGGGTCCATAACAAAACAGTACAAACACCAGTTGTCTAGGCAGCCATGAAACCCACTTGATCCTATTCCAGATGTTTCCTGTATCCCATGAAACGACTTCATGAAGAAGAGTATATTTCCAAAAATCTTTCTGTGTTTACGATTTAGGTGCTAAACATAGACATTCAGTGAAAATGTAGAAACCAAAGTTCATGATTCATCGCACTGGCCCCCTGCAGATGTGTTGTTCTCTTTGCCAGATGTCAAACAGATTACTGATTATGACGGTGGCTTTTCAAAGCTCTCTTCCTTTTCTGCTGTTCTTAGGCTCTGATATACTTCCTTTCTTTTGATTTCTAGCAGCTGCTTTTATGACACCCCGAACCAGGCTGTGAGAGGTGAAGTGACGGTTCTCCCTGACTTCTCTTTCTGCCTTTCTCCTCTCCAAATTTCTTGTGGCTGACCTAGGCAGGAACGATAAAAGGCCAACAGTCCGGTTAGCTTCTTGCTTTCACCGAAGGACTGTGAACATCCCCAAGCCTGAGAAAACACGACTCTGGCTTGAAATACCATGAGTTTTTTCTTTCACTGTCTGGAAATCAAAAAACCCACACCCGCTTCCTGTCCGGGCACAATATTCTCTTTCTCAGACCTCAGATTGCTTTGGGAAATGGCAAGTCAGAGTTTTGGAAATGTTGAAATTTCAGGGTTGAGTTTCAGTTGATGGCCAATGACAGTCTCTTTTCCCTTTCATCTTTCTTTCCCTCACAGCAGCAGGAACAGGTTTTACTCTTCTCTAACACAGGAGAGTACATTGACACATCTATCTTCCCAGAGCTGCTTCAAATACTACGACAGTTTGTAGTAAAACATGCATGAGATCCAGCAATGTGCAGCTACATTTTAAGAATCTTAGAGTAGAATCAGCTGCTAAAATATCTGGAAGAAAAAAAAGAAAAGAATGATTATCAACAACAATACAACTGGTAAAAGAAATATCCTCTAGGCCTGAATATCAAAGAAAGGACCATGAGTGATATTGGCCCATGGAGGTACGTTAGACTGGGCGTGGTCAGCTGGGTTAGTCTACTACATAAGCCTGGGTTCCCTGGGGCACAGACACTGAGACAAGGACTGATTCCACATGGTTTATTTCAAAGATGATCCCAGGACAGAATGATAGAGAAGTAGAAAGTGAGACACGGAAGAGACCCAGGTGAAGTACAAAAGCCATAAACTACTCAATAGTAGAAAGTTTGAGGTTAATTTTTTTCCTCTAAACATTGATTTTTAAAATCAATTTGCCAGGGAAGATGTAAGTGGAAAATAAGACCCTCTACTTCAAACTAATTATCTAAATATGAATTTTATTTGATCAGAATGTTTGACTCAGCAGATCTTCAAAGGTAGCTTAATGAAAAATGGTTAATTTAAAAGATAAAACTCATCTTCACCGATTGTCCATTTGTTCATTTTACACCGAAATACCTCTTCTTCCTCTGCTTCCTCTACCTCTTCTTTCTCTTCCTCGTCTTCTTCCTCTTCCTCTTCTTCTTCTCTCTCTCTTTCTTGCTTTCTTTTTTTGATACAGAGTCTCACTCTGTCACCAGGCTGGAGTGCGGTGGCATCATAGCTCATAACAACCTCAAACTCGTGGGCTCAAGTGATCCTCTTGCCTCAGCCTCCGGATTAGCTGAGACAACAGGTGCCTGCCATGAAAAAAACCACAGTTTTTCTATTTTAGAGCGAGGATTTCATTCTTGCTCAGGTTAGTCTGAAATTCCAGAGGTCAGGTCATCCACATGCTTCACCTCCCAGACTGCTGGGAATAGTCATGAACCACTGTGCCCATTCTGTATCCTAATTCTTAACCCTGGGAAAACTGCTCACTGGGTTCCTTATAGATTTTTAATTCCATGAGAGTAACAAGAACTAACTTGTGTAGTGAATGAAGAATAAAATAAAATCTATATGAGAGGGGTTCACTTACTATAGTAGATCAAGCAGATTTAGAGACTAAGTATGGAATATTTCAAAGAACATTTAAGAAGGAATTCTTAAAGCAGAAAGAACTCAAGCAAAGGCAACTTAAATATCTTCAGAAATTAGCTTTAAAGTAGAGAGACAGAGATAAGTATACACAGCCTGTCACCTTGTGAGGAAGGACGATGAGAACACCATCCAAACATCGTCTGATGAGAATGATACGTAAACACTGCAGGAGAGAAGGCAACATGATGATCTGGGAAGACACACACACACACACACACACACACACTGTATCAAAACCTTTCCAGCCAGGAATAGCACTGAGCTACTGAGCATGGAGATTAATCTCTTGTGGGAAGTATTGAAAACCCAGTTGCCAGGACAAAGAAGTATCCAATGGATTTTCCCCTGCACAGATATCAATGCTTCTGCGAAATGAATCTGCACCAAACAAGGCATTACGGACCCAAGGAAAACCTCACGGCTCTATAAACAACTTTCTGGTAAGAAGAGATGCAAGTATTTTGGGTATGTAGAGAGCCATTCAGGAGGTGGGTGGGAGTGGAGAATAATTGGAGGGGAGGTGAGGATTAGACTCCCTGAGTACACTGCTGAGTCTTATATCACACTTCTGTTTCTCCACAACCAGCCCTGATGTTCACTTTGTTAAAAAACAGTTGAATCCCTCTTGCAATCATGTCACACACTAAGGCCCCACCCTCCTCCCTCCATCCCTCTTTCTGCTTCCGCCCCCCATAAACTTGTCATTAATTGTCCTCATATCAAGATTGAGTACATAGGATTCATGCTTCTCCATTTTTGTGATGCTTTACTAAGAATAATGTCTTTACCTAACAATTGCAATCAGGGTAACTGGCTTATTGTACCCTCAATGAATCCCCAACAATAAAAAAGAAAAAAAAAAAAAGAAAACAGTTGAATCTTAATATACTTAAGGAAGAAACAATGTGAGGACTAGAGCGTAAAGCTCTAAATTCTATGAACTTGATAGTATTTTCTGATCCTACTTTTTTTTTTTTTTTTTTTTATTGTTGGGGATTCATTGAGGGTACAATAAGCCAGTTACACTGATTGCAATTGTTAGGTAAAGTCCCTCTTGCACTTTTGTAGGAACTCATTATGTCTGGGCTTTCCCTGTTTTTTTTTTTTTTTTTTTTTGTGCCACCATGATGCAACAATGCATGATGAATAAATATAAAGCAAGTGAAACCCAAAGAGTCAACAAATATAAATAATAAAAATTTAAAACTACAATAAGTTACAACTTCATGCAACCTAAAACTATGAGGGGACTGGCATGGCCTTTACTACTTTGGATACAGGTTGTTTTTCAACATTTTAAAGACTACCATGCATTGCAAAGCACTATTCTGAGATTCTGAGATATTCCTAAAGGTGGGTCCTATATGTTGTGGAAATTCTCTATAACCTCAAACCAGCTGGCATAGATCTGACCCCTGTAGCAGTAGGCCACAAGTACTCTTCACTTGGTTAATTGGCTATGGCAAGTTCATGAGATATGTATACTTCATAATAATTTAACCGAAGCTGTAAGCCCAGACTTTTGCATGGAGCCTGGTATTTCCTAATATTGCAGCTCATTCATATTTCAAAATCCTATCTAGTTTAGATGCTGACATTGAGAGCTAATTATTGACTGGTGACTCAAGACATTCAATTTAACTTCTCTAAGCTTCAATGTCTGCATCGAAGCTGATAATCTTGACCATATAGTATGATTATAACAACAGAACATATATAAAAATTCAAAAAGAGTTAACTATAATAGTGAATGGGAAGGCAGATCACAGCAAGATGTTAGGCTTGGGCAGGGTACCCAGGGCAGTCAGTATGATGTGGAATATGACAGAAAGGGATAACTGATGGTATCGCTGAAACTATCCTACCACAGGTGGGATTCTTTTCTTGGTTTAGAAGTCTAAAACCTCTTTTGAGATGGGTAAGCAAAAGAGAAATGTTAATTTGAGATAAGCTCCAGAGGGCCGTACAGTAAGGAACTTTCCTTTGAAGTCACACCATGCGGGGGGAAGGAGACACCAAGTAACAGCAGCCACAGTGGGAGAAAACAGATTTGATAAGGATAACGAGACTTTTCTCTGCGCTGGTCCGTCTCTGGGCAAAGCCTGAGCCTGAGAGTCATCCTAGTTAAGGAGGAATTCTAGTAATTTGAAGATAAAAACAGAGACAAAGAAGAGAACCAGTAATGGGACTCAGTCTGCTTCCAGCCGCCTGTCTCCAGGGTAAGGAAATATGGGAACTTAAACAAGACCTTGTGTGATTAGAGATGTGTATGAATTATTATAAGCATGAGTACATGAACTTAGATGAAAATATGACCTCCAGGATAATTTGGTTCTTAAGGTTTTTGTCCTGTGTGTTTGCTTGCTTATGTAATGAATAAATATGATGAAGAAACAATACAAGGAAAACAGATAACGGAATTCATTATTCAGAATCCACTGCTTCAAAGGAATGTTTGATCATTTTATTGGCCCTTAACTAAATCGTTAAGGTCATCATTTAAAGACTCTATTGTCACCTACAGAGGCACAGCTTTTTTTTTTTTTTTTTTTTACTAATTTTCTATAATTATTATGAGAAATCCTTTAGTGTATCATTGATGCTAAGCATAAAAATAATGTCACACCAAATTTGGAAATGTGATAAGTATTTTCTGATGATTTTGGCACACGTTGATCAGGGAATACTAGTCCCAACTAATTTAATATTTGAAATCAATTGAACATTTCGAGAACCTTCATGATTCAAATTTCTCTTCTTAATAGTTACCTTGAAAACCACCTTCCAATGGAGAACTATTTGTGAGTCATTACACTGCTTTCTGTTATTCTTTGTTCGGAAAAATTTATTTGGGTAATTCTCTACAAAAAGACATCTGCTCTCTCTGTATGCTGTTGGTGCTAAATTCTGATGACCTTCAGGGCCAGTACATTTCTAATATATGGTGGCTGAAATGGGAGTGACTTTAATTGCATGTGTAGAGAAAGACTGCTGAATTACATTAATGAATATATTAGCATTTTATGGAAATGCAAAATATCCAAACGATTTAATTCACAGGACTAGCAAAAACAAATCTCTCATTTGAAAATCACCCTGGTCATTTATGTTAATGGAGTCAGTTGACTCTTATGCTCTTCTGAAACAAACTGATATAAAACATTTTTGACAAGACCCATGATAGCAGAATACCATGAATGTACAATTAAACTCTGACATATCCAAGGAGGAGGAATGTGTATTTCAAGTGAGGAATTTTCAATTTATTGAACATTGATGCCTTCACTCAAACACTCAATTATTTTCTTTCTTTTTTTTTTTACATATACATGTGTTTATTTGGATTCCACTTGTTGCTTTCACAAAATTAAAAGGCTTAAAATTTAATAACAATAACAATGTTTAAGATAAGGACTAGAAACAAAAACCTTGTAAAGAATGAAGATAAATACACTCGGAAAAGAAATCAGATGATTGCTTCAATGAAATACTGAGCAGTAATGATAATAATAATAATGCAAAAAAGTAACATTCACATTGTCAGATAAAAGTATGTCTATCATAGAATGCTTTGACTCTAAGGTTCAATATGGAGTCATCAGTTAACTTCTTATTTTTTTTTCCAAAGTCTCAAAAAAGAGGCAAGTAATATTTACAAATAAAAATAAAAGATAATTCAAAAAACAGATCATGCCAAATCTTATAGACAATAGAAAAAGAAGAAATACTTCAAAATCATTCTGCTTCATCTGGATGTACCTGATATTAAAATTGGAAAAAATTTCATAATTATATTTTTATAATTTTTATAATAATAATTTTATATTTAAAAATAAAAATATAAAAAATAAGTATAATAATTATAAACGGAAATTACAAACATATTTCATTTATAAATAAGGATGCATAAATGAGGTGCGAGAAAGGAAAAGAAAAAAATAGTGACTAATTCTCACATAAATTGGATTTAATTCTGACCAAAGTACATTACATGGACATTAATTTTTAATTCAACTTGTTAATATGTTGTTTAGGATATTGCACAGTCAATCTTTATTTTCCCTGCTATGTGCCAGATACATTAGAAAACATGTCAGATGCATCAAAGTCAGTGAGGTGAAGAGTCTGTTCTCAAAATACTAAGAAACTCTTAGCAGAAGTGGGTATGTCACACCTGATACACTGTGAGATAAGGGCAGTACATGGTAGGGCGGAAGTAGACAGCTGCATAGGTTGGGGGTAAAGGTGGACTCCGAGATACCTTCTCAGCAGGGTGACAATCGGGCTGCATCTGGAAGATTGACTAGGAATTCTGTAGGTTAAAAAGATGACATTAAGGACACAGGAAGTATTGATTAGAGCAATGGTCAGGAGATGTTTTATGAGAAGAACCAGATAGTAAATATTTTAGGCTTTCAGAATCACGTGGCCTCTTCACAACTATTCATCTTTTTTGTTATAGCAGGAAGGCACCCATGGGTAGGACATATGACTGTGGCTATGTTAACAAACCCATATGTAAAAACTGGTATTGGCAGCTAGATAGAAAGGATAAGTTGTAGTATCTATAAAAGATTAGAGAAATTGCAGTTAGCAATCATTTATTGTATATTTACAATAGCTAGACAAGAAGACTTATAATGTTAGCAACACAAAGGAAAGATAAATGTTTGAGACGATGGATATCCCAGTTACCCTGATTTGATCATTGCAGATTTTGTACATGTACCAAAATATTGCATGGGCCCCCAAAGTCTGTACAATTATTATATTTCAGTTAAAAAATAAAATGGACATGGGCTATAGTTTACTGACCATTGCTCTAGAAAATCTCTTTTCCCCAAACATCAGGGCAATTCTTTTGACAGTCTTGCCCCTTCAATGTCAAGCTGGACTACAGGAAAATTTGCCAAATCTTTCAAGGCCATAGCAGTTAGTACCTGGTCCACACAGGCACCCACCTATCATCTCCACTGAAGTTCTGGCCACTCCTGGGGTGTTGGATGTGTGCACATTCCAAGCTTCCACATGTTCTCTGGATTCAGGAGATCCAAACTCACATCCTTCCCCAGTCACAAAGTGTCATGCCCCCTTTTCTCACCATCTCAAATGCTCTAGTTTAATTTTCTCATGGCAAGAGGTTTTGTGAGTCAGAGGCTGATTAGAGATTGTCCTCATAACCCCAAACTCCTTTTGAACCTCGAATCCGCAGCTTCTTTCTTGTTCTCAGGGCAGATCTCTTTTCCTTATATTCTCAGGATGCCTAAAACACACCTGTCCCGAAGAATCAGCTGAAAGGCCTCTAAATCAGAGAGCTCATCCATGATGCCAATACATTTATGTCTCCTGTCTTCCTTTTTTTCATACCATAGTGCACTGTTAGTCATAATCATACTCCACCTGATTTTAATCAGTCTATTTCCATTTGTTGCTTTACAGCTTCTCTTGCTTTCTGTTAAATTCCACGAGGGTGCTGATCTCTCCCGTTTTGTTCCAGACTATCAACTCAGTGGATGACACATTGGTTCATAATAAACATAAATAGGTATTTGGATAGGGCATGATGAATCTGAGAAGCCAATAAGAAAGAAAAAAGGAAAAAACAACTATTTTTTTTAGCTTCAATGTTTCAGTGCTTAAAGCCAAGTTAGTGTGAAACATCATATAGAAGGGGTATAGAAAATACGAAAAGAGAGAAGACTAAAGACAGAACACTGGAAAAACCCAGAGCATTAAGGAAGGGGCTGGGAATGAACTATCAGGAGAGCAAGCCCAAAAACAACAGAGGAGAGAAGCACGTTCAACTGAAGAAGGAAAACACATTAAAGAGCAGTGAGAAGGCTACAGAGCCAAAGCCTCGGAAAGTCGAGCTGGGTGGACAATCATTAATCTTTGTCTCATATGTCAACTTTTTTTTTTTTTTTTTGGATTGGAGAAAAGGAAACATTTCTCCTTTTTAAAGTGAATCGGTGCTGCACCTGGGTTTATATGGAATGACTCAGTTCTTCTTGTAAACCTTGAGGGATAGATGCTCCAACTTCCCATCATCACTCTCTTTTGGGGGCATTATCATGAGCTAATATTGGCCCTAACATTATGGGTCTCCAAAACTATCCTTTTTCATGTTTACGTGTTGTTTTTTCTGTGAAAGTGAACCTTCTCATTCAAAATATGTCAATTTTATTAATATTGTAAGAATTAAAGGCCATTAGTTCATTAAAAGACTTATATTTAGTGCTAATTATGTCTAGGCCATATAACTCCTTAGTAGGAATATAAGAAATTAACAAAAAGATGTGTTCTTTTCCCTTATTAAACTTGCATTTGTGTGCATCGTAGATGAAAACAAAACGATTGCACAAAGAATTATTTACATTAAACTACATTAACTTCTATGAAGGAGGAATATAAGGTTAAGGAAATGTCTAAGAGTTGGGATATTGAAAAATATAATTTATTATGTGACATGGGAGAGAATAGGTATAAAAATGTACTATGGGAATGTAAGTTATGAAGAGGTACAGCATATTCCAGGAAGTATAAAAAAATTAAAAATGAACAAACAAAAAGACCAGTGCAACTAGAATGCAAAAATTGAACGGAGAATGGTATTCAGTTAAGCTGGTAGGATCAGCTGAGTCAGGTCATAAAGGTATATATCATGGCCATATAAATAGATAAATCTTGCAGCTGTACAGAGAAGTGATTAAGGTATATGAATGGAAGAAGTGAGAACTACCTGGATATAACAGAATTACTGCAGGTGTGAGACAATGATGGCTAGTGGTGTTGATGGTGAGGGACTGATATGGGTAGGTTAATAGTCACTAAAAGAAAAAAAAAAATCAAAGGGTCTGGTGTTGTTTAGGATAAATGACATAATGTCTTATTCAGCTGATTGTACCCTGTTTCCCTGAAAATAAGACACTGTCTTATTTTAAGGTGTGCTTCCAAAGATGCGCTAGGCCTTATTTTCAGGGGACGTCTTATCCTTCCTGTAAGTAGGTCTTATTTTTGGAGGATGCCTTATTTTCGGGGAAACAGGGTAGTAGCCCCGAGTAAGCCTTCAATAAAGGCTAATAGAATTGGAATTATTATAATCAATGCAGGATTCTGAAGCATCTTGACCTACTGAATATGAAACAGTTGCTGGAATTTACTGCAAAGTGAATAATCCTTTACTGCAAAGTAACTGTGTGGAAGGTTCCTGGGTAGCTTCAAACCATTTCTGAATGACATCCTTTGAAGGGTCACCCTTCTTCTTGCCAGACTGCACTCTGACTCTTTACATCTGCAAGAGCATCAGTATAAGCTTTCATAGATGTAGCAGGGACTGCTGTTCTGTGAGATATATTTCCTGGGTTTAGCAGATCCTGCTACAAACAGCCCAGTGACCTTGTCTTCAGTCATGTATTAATATTAGAAGCTTCCCTTCTAGCTAATTTGACATATAGTGGTAAAGTCTCATCAACAGGGTCAAATTTTACTTAGGCCAAAATTCCTTTGGAAAACTTCATTGTGTGACCCATATACCAGCTGCACCATCAGTAGTAAACATGCTCCAAACAATAGCATGTGGTACAGCATAGCCCTGAAAATTAATCAGCTACAACTGTAATGCATTTGGGTTAATTAACTGTGAACTATGTAAATTTTAGAAACAACTCATGCTCATGATAAAAGGGTACTTTTCACGGGTCAAAAATGTATTTATTTCTTGCAGTTTCATATAAAGCTAAGCTTGTGAGACATTTTAGGAGGGCCTCATAAACAAAGGGCTAAAGTGTTTGCTTCCTTGTTAAGGCTCTGATTTGTTTCTTGCAGGCAATATTGTTGGATGGACAGAAAACTGAACTGAAGGTCAGGAAAAAGCATTATAAGAGCCTATAGTAGATGGCTTGGGAGCTTATAACATTCATTTCATTCAGCCTCATTTAAGTTTAGGTGAATAAAAAAAATCCTAGGAAATAGGCTTAGAGACCTCAAAACCTTAACATACTACGAGGTTTGACAATTAAGTTTGTGAGCTCACCCTGGAAAAAGTGCTGCCTCCCTTATTACTGAATATCAGTACAATCACCTTCAAAGTACTACTGTTAGGAAGCTATGCACTGATGCCAGCACCTAGTCCATCCTTCAAAGCAATTTTGGAACTTTTTCTCTGGAGCAATCATCAGGGTTGTCACACAAAAACACACAACAACAATAATAAACACCACTCAGCAAGACACTGCACATGTTAATATGAACACAGCTATGAGACACTGCTATACCCAGGTTGTGAAACCTTACTGGTTTGTACAGTGCCACCAAAGCACATGGTGGCAAGATCATGAACTTAATTGTCAAAGCTGGTATGATGACAGCTCTGGTAGCATTTTAGAAAGACCTCCAAAATTGCTGGCATTGGTGCATAGCTTGCCAGGGGGGAGTACTCTGAAGGTGACCATAGTGACATTCAGCAATAAGGTATGTAGCACTTTTTATAGAATGAGTTTACAAACTCAATTGTCAGACTTCTTAGAAAGCCATCATTTCAATTGTTTGGATTCTTCAAATTCCAATGTGGTATCAGAGAATTAACCTATCTTCTACTACTACAATGTCTCCCTAATGAGATCCCTTCATTGTCGTAATTAATAGCTCAACTGTATGTGTCAAGAACAGGACAATCTTCTCAATGCTGGATGTACTTCAAGATACTCACTGTGTGTGATCAAGTAGTTGGGTGATGAGTACATGAGTACCCCTTCCCCAAGTAGTTTTTCATGGCGTCAAAGTGATTCAACTACGAAAAATCCAAAATTGCAGTTGAATGAAATAGAACTACTACTAGGAATCAAAGAAATGCAGCATATGTTTCATCATTCAAAAATATATTTATTGAGCTCCCTTTATGTTCTAAGAACTATTCTAGGCACTATAGATGCAGCATTAAAGATATCAGTCAAAAATCCCAAATATTTAAATCTTCCTTTCTAGTGATGAAAGTCAGACAAAAAACAAACACATAAGTATACGTATAGATAGACACATACATAGGTAGGTGGGTAGGTAGGTAGGTAGGTAGGTAGATACAGTTGTCAGGGAAGGGTTCACTGAGAAGGTGACATTGGAAGAAAAGATTAAAAGGAGGGCCAAGCTATATTAATATAAAGGTACCCAAGGGAAAAGGATTCTAGAAAAAGAAAATGGCAAAAATTAAGGCTTTGAGGCTTTAAGAAATAGCTGGAATGCAGAGGGAAAAGGGGACTATAGCAGAGGTGATAAGATCAGAGAGGTGACGGACCAATCCTTACTGTGCAGGGTTGTGAAGGCTACTCCAAGAATGCTGCCTGTTATTGGCAATGACACAGGTGGATTAAGCATGGTCACATCTTTAACTTTCCTTTCTTGGACAGCATGGTGTATGTCTCCTTTCCTCAAATCTCTGTGGAATTTGTGTCTGCTTTAACCAAGAGAACACAACATACATGGAATTGTAGTTCCAGTTTCTGGGCCCCACTCTTTAGAGATTCTCATGTGCTACTTCCATCTATATGAAGTACTCCTTCTTGGTACTCAGGAATCACACTCTGAGAATCCCAGCCCCCACAGGGAGATTATGCATAGGCCAGGAGATGGAGCTACCTCAGCTCCCAGTGAGATGCCCGCACCTATTGCCAGATGTGGGGTGAGTTATCTTGGACTTCCTTCCCAGTCAACTCTTGAGATGACTCTGGCCCCAGTTACTACCTGTTAGTAATCAACTCTCACATGAAAGACACCAATCTGGTGCCACTCAGCTAACAGGCCTCAATGCCCAGATCCATGAGAGGCAATATTAAACTATTGTTTAAAACCATCTTGTTTTAGTGTGATTTGTTATCTAGCAACAGATAGCCTTAATGAAATTTATTATAAGTTTCCGTGTGGAGGCATGACTGGACATAGGTTTTAAGAGGTTCAGTCTTTTTGGTATATTAAGAACAGATTGTGCTAGACAAAAGTAGAACTGGAGGGTCCAGTTAGGAGGCTGCTGAAATAATTATGCCATGAGAGTTGAGCAACTTGGATCAGTGGGGTAACTAGCCAGACAATTTGTTAGTGGGGTGATTTGTTAGGGAAATAGAAGAGTTAAAGCTGATTCCAAACATTTCGTCCAAGAACCTGAAAGAGCAAGTTTGAAAGCTAGTGTGAAAGGTTGAAAGTAAGATTTTTTGTTTTGGAATATTAATTTTGAGATGCTGATCAGATGCCTACACAGAAATCTTACATGGGCAGATACAATGTGGTGTAGAGTTAGGAGAGAACACCATTTGCCAGAGATAGACATTTCATAGGCATCAGTGACAGGTTGAGAATGCCCAGAAAGCATGTTGATTTGTGCAAGAAGCTGTTAAGGAATTCAGCCCTGCTGTACTTGTAATTTAAGAGAGAAAAGGACACACCAGAGGAGGAGAGTAAGGAATAAAAGCCAAGGAAATAGAAGTGTCATAAACAGAGTAAGTGACAAAGTAAATAAAGAGGGAAGAGGGGTTGACTCCCAAATGATGCTGACAGATGAGAACTGAATTGATCCTTGGACTGAACAACGTCAAAGTCATGGTGACCTTGGCAAAGGAGCTTTACAGGAGTGGGAGGGGCAAAAACCTAATGGAGAAGAGGATTAGGATTACAAACAGGCGATTTTTTTTCCTGCTATTATAGGAGAAAGAGAAGGGGAATGGTGTTACAGTTGAAGGAATGGTGTTCAGTCATATGAAAGCTCTAACCCAGTTACAACCTAAGAATAAGGGGGGGGGAAGGGAAGGAAGGGAGGTGGGCGGCAGGAGGGTGCTTGGTGGGATTACACCTGCAGTGCATCTTAAAAGGGTATGTTTGAAATTTAGTAAATGTAGAATATAAATGTCTTAACACAATAACTAAGAAAATGCCAGGAAGGCTATGCTAACCGGTGTGATGAAAATATGTCAAATGGTCTATAAAACCAGTGTGTGGTGCCCCATGATCGCATTAATGTACACAGCTATGATTTAATAATAAAATAAAATTAAAAAAAGAGATATGGATTGATTTTTATTTTGCTTTTGTTTATTTTTTTAGATGGGACAAGTGACAGTGCATCTGTGTGCTGATGGCAATGAACCAATAGATAAAAGTTGTTGCAGGACTGAGAGGAGAGTTGCAGGAGCAATGTCCTTGCAGGGAAGTTCATCAAAGGCATTAGGAGAGAGAATGTCTTGAACTGGTACTTCTGTATGTGAGATGTGAGATAGTGAGACCCGTTCTATTTCCTACGTTAAATAGGAAGCCAGATTATGGGAAGAAAACGAGAATAGAAGTAGAGAAAGTGGACACATGAGGAGAGAAAAGAAGGCATGGCCTGGTGTCTACCAGGAAAAGAGATTAGTCAGATTAAAGAAATAAATCCTGATGGCTGTGCAGCACTCAGGGCCCACGTGAAGTTAGTGATCTTGAATATAAAATGGGACCAGGAAAGAGAGTGCTGGTCTCCAACCATCTTTAGCCGTGTGGGTGCAGATACAAAGTCAAATTTAGCCAAGGCTGGCATTGTAAAGTGAGTAGGATAAATAAAAAAAGAAGAAAACATTTGTGATTGTAAGCAGGGGAATGATTTTAATGAGTGTTCATGAAATTGAAACCAGAATTTTACCAGAGTTGCATTCATTATAGCATTAAAACAAAACCAAAACAAACAAACAAACAAAATTGCCTTTTCATTTTGTAATGCAGCTGAAAACGTGGGTTCTTCTAAATCTCTCTTTGCGGGACCATTTTTATCGCAACAAAAGCCTCTCAGATTAATTTAATCAACATTTATGGAGTACCTGGTCTGTGAATGATAAAGGATTATGAGCAGAGAGAGAGTTTCTGGGAACCATTTTGGTACAAAGGCAGGAAGGTTGATTTTTGACACTGGTTACAAAGACATGATCTTACTCTGGGAATTCTTTAGTGCTCATTAGAGAAGCATTTCCATGACTCAGATTGAGCATCCACTTGGCATTCGCAGTGCGCTGAGACCTTTATGGAAAATATAAACAACGTTCTCCCTGCTTTTACAGCTCTTTATAGAGCACCCTGTGTTTTTGTCAAGTACCTAATAAAGACAAGAAGAATTTGTTTTAAATTGCCATTGTAACAATTCAAGAATTGAAGTTTTGTCACTAGAAAGTTTAAAAAGTACTTTGCAAATAAATTTGAATCTAACCAAGAAGTTCACTTCTTAAATTATCTTGCTTCAATAAAGGTTACTTTGTCTTGGAACATATGCCTTCCTAGAATCCCTATAATGCTAATGGCTCCTTCATTCATCAAGCCTAATTCCTTATCACAGGCGTATTGCATTTTCTTCTTATAAATCTGTATTCTGATCAAAGAGTCAATTAAAGAGAGATTAATCTTCTTTCCAGGTAGAAAAATTTCTCATTCTTCAACTTGAATTGCAAGTGCAGTTTTACTTTCAAATCCACTATTGGATGCTAGGAAAAAAAATGCGCCTAACCTACATTTTGCCGTTACCAACACAGCCATTTTTATAGTGGCATTTGCATTTACCTTAGTAACACTGCCATAAATAACTCATATATTCTCTTTCTTGCTCTGTCTATGTAATTTGAATCTCAGTGGGAGTTTTTTACAAAAAGATTTATATTCATTGAATAAAGCGTGGCTGAGGAGTCCCACTAAACTTCTAAATGTCTTTTCCTTCTCTGCATTTGACTCTCTGCTTTATATTGTATTCCTAAACTGTTTTACTTGCAATCCTTCCTAAATTGCATTGTGACAGTTCCCAGACTTTGGTAGTCTTTTGAAGACCTGTTTTCTTTCCTGTAGATAGAAACATAACTGGAAAGCAATGTTAAATCTCGTTTCCACCTACAAGCTTTGAAATAAAATATTTAAAAGTGTGTCGTGCAAGGTCTGGCTGACGAGGTTTCTTTTCTTCATATTCTCACACAGATCACGCAATGACTGCTTTAGTATTAAACTATAGAAACTACTTTCTGTTGACAAGTTCTTTCTCACTGCTGTCCCCCCAAAATGGGGTCTCTTAAAGTATTTTCATTTAGAAAAAGACCTTTGTCTTAGTCTGTTCAAGCTGCAGTAGCAAAATATCATAAAGAGTGGCTTATAATGGGTGGTGTCTGTGGCTCAAGGAGTAGGGTGCCAGCCCCATATACCAGAGGTGACGGGTTCAAACCTGGCCTCAGCCAAAACCAACCCCCCTTCCCAAAAGAGTGGCTTATAAGAAAATGATGTTTTTCCTCACAGTTCTCATGCTGGAAAATCCAAAATCAAGGCCCTGCAGCTTCAGTACCTGGTGAGGACCTGCATGCTGGTTCTCAGGTTCTTTGTCCTATCAGGGTGAAAGGGGAGGAGGAACCTCACTGGAATCTCTTTTATAAGGCTACTAATTCCATCCTCCAGAGCTCTACCCTTACGATGTAATCACCTCCCAAAGGCCCCACTGACAGATACTATCACATGTGGGATTACGTTTCAATGTATGGATTTTGTAGGTTTTCAAACATTTGGTCTACAGCACTTTGGAGGAAACCTTAAAGATATTGAGTTCAACCCCCTAATTTTTCAAATAAGCTAGGAATTTTGAGACTGTCCCATGTGTATAAAGCTAATTCATGGAAAAACAGGACCTAATCCATCTCTTGATTTTTCAGTTCAGCATTCTTTCTGGTACAACGGACCAGAATTAATAAATAACTACATCATTCATGTCTGTGCATTTTAGAACTCAAATTACACTGATGCAATTTAAGATTTTACTGATAGCTGGAGTTTTGGATACTTCTAATTATGGGACCATGACTTTATTCTAGGAACATCTATAATGGATACAAGCTAGAGGTCCCCTGGTAATTAGAAATGCATGGTATGCTAGTTAGCCAGGATTGGTGGTGGTGAAGGTAGCTCTTAGAAACTATTTAGAAGAGAGATTCAGAAGTTCCCATGGAATCATCCTTTTTTTAATCATTGATTATTTTTTTTAAATAAAGCCAAGAAGTATAAACCTGTTCTAAAAATTGTGTGCTCAAAATGAGGCAGGGGTTTGTAGAACTGCAAAATGACTAGCATTCAGACTAGCCTCTGAGCCAACCTGTTTACAGCGGTTGATGAAAACAAAATGCTTCTCAGAAATCTTGCCATACATTGGGGCTGCACCACCCTCTTTATCATCTCTGGTAGGGACAACAATGTCTTAGTCATGGGCTCTTTTTTTGTTCATGGTGTTGGTCCTTTCTCGAAGGGAGTTGGACTACAGAGGAAAAAAAAAAAGGTAGTGAATCCATTGGTAATTACGAAGACTTTAAAAACACAGCATGTTATACACAGGATGCCCAGAAAGCGTTCAGAAGAACAGCATAGGGAGCTCAGATGTTGTGACCTGTGGGGAGCCTTGGTCAGACAAATTTAGAACACACCTGGGTGGTGTGTCCTAAAAGAATGTGAGTTTTCTGAATGAAGTGGCACACTTACTGGGGGTATCCACTGATTAAGGATAGCTGGTGAACTGGAAATCCTCTGAAGGTAATCAGATAATGCCAGAGGCTAGAAGATTATTACCTCTCGAGAGGAAGACAGTGTAGGTAGAAAAAGGCTGCTACCTTATGGGGTTTCCACCTAGAGGCCTAACATTTGAAAAATTTATCCTAGCTTATAGGTGGTGGAGTTTTGATTCTGATAGGGGTACTACAGAATTAACAACATTCTTTAAGTGTACTGAGTATATCTATCTACCAGGCCTTTTGTTTCTTAAACAGCTTATATTTTGTTTACTGATAACAAAAGTTATTTAGCCAACTGAGGAAAATGTGGAAGATTCTGAAGTGTAGAACAAGACAATCAGTAAAATTTGGGCACGCAGAGAGAAGCATGTTAACGTTTTTCCAGTGATGTTGTATATGCATGTATGCATTCACAATCTATTTATACATACTTGTCAATGTCTCCCATTTTTGTATAAAAATAGCTTCAACATTACATCAATCGTATTATGCATTATTTTCTTACACATGAAAAAATATTTCTCTCTAAAGATTTAATGAAGACTTCATCTAGCATAATGCAGGAACTACCAATTTTCAGCTTAAATTTACCCTGAAATAGAAAAACTTTGAAAGGAGAGAAAAAGGAGCTTATGCATCTTATTTGTAAACCCTAACCTACTGACCCTATTCTTGGGTCTACTTGAAAATTTTACTACTCCCCCCACCCAACTGCCAGAACACTACTTTCTGAGTCATAAAGGGCCTTTATTTTTATTTATTTATGATATGTACAACAGGATGTTTTCATACATATGCACACAATGAAATTTATATCACAGTCAGGCATGTTAACCTAGCCATAGCTTAGTTACCCTTTTGGGTGGGAAGGGCACCTAAGTACACTCTCTTAAAAGACTTTCAGTATGCAGTTTTGTTAACTATTGGCCTCATGATTTACATTAGATCTCTAGACTTGGTCATCCTATCTGAGGACAAGTTTGTACAACTGGACCCACACATTTCATTTCCTTGCCCTCCATTCTACTCTGTTTCCGTGTATTCTACTTTTTATTTAGACTCCACACAGAAGTGAGTTCATGCGGTATTTCTCTTTCTGCGTTGGGCTTATTTCACTTAGTGTACTGTCCTCTAGCTTCATCCACGGTATCACAAATGGCAGGATCTTCTTTTCTAAGGTTGAATAATACCATAATTTCCTTATATATTTTTCTGTCAATGGACACTGAGGTTGTTTCTGTACCTTAGCCGAGTACAGACATTTCTTTCTTTCTTTTTGAGACAGAGTCTCACTATGTTGCCTTCGGTACAGTGCTGTGGCATCACGACTCACAGCAACCTCAAACTCTTGGGCTTGAGTGACTCTCTTGCCTCAGCTCCCAAGTAGCTGGTACTACAGGCACCTGCCACAATGCCCGGCTATTTTTCTGTTGCAGTTGTTCAGCTGGCCCCGGCTGGGTTCAAACCTGCCAGCCTTGGTGTATGTGGCTCCATAATCACTGTGCTACGGGCACCAAGCCAAGAGTACAGATATTTCTATGAGGTGGTGATTTCATTTTCACTGGGTACACAGACAGCAGAGGGATTTTAGGTTCTATTTTTAATTTTATGAAAAACATATTGTTTTCCATAATGACTATACCAATTTACATTCCCACCAACACAGTGTAAGTGCTCCCTTTCCCTGTACCCTCATCAGCACATGTTCCCTCTCATCTTTTTATAGTAGCCATCCTAACATTTATTAAATGATATTGCCCTGTGGTTTTGCTTTTCATTTCGTAATGACTAATAATGTTGAATTTCTTCTCATATATCTGTTGCCCATTTGTATGACATCATTGGAAAAATGCCTATTTAGGTCCTTTGTCCATTTTAAAAATTATTATTATTATTATTTGGTAATGAGTTGAAATCCTTTATATATTGTGAATAATAACTTTTTATCATAATTTTTGGTTGCAAATATTGTCTCCCAATTCATAGGTTGTCTTTTCATTCTGTTGATTATTTTCCTTGCAGTGCAGAAGCTATAAAAGGTCTTTGGGGATTTAATTTTATAAATTATGCTCCTCACATTTGATAGGCCATCAATTACATAGTGTACACCCATCACCCACAGCCCCATAATAAAATTATCTTATAACTGGAAATACATCTTGTATCTGTCCTCAAGTTGAATATGAGGAATGAGAAATTATATTACCATCCAAGTGAATGTAAAGGAAATCTATGTCGTGGTTGAAGAGCAAACAATAAACTTAGTGAGATCTGTTTTCTGAGAATGAAAAACCATGGAGAGGAAAGAACATAGGAATAAGGAATTAAAAATGACTATATCTGGAACAACTGGATATACACACAGAATTTAAACCTTGACCTTACACCTTTCACAAAAAGCAACACCAAATGGATCACATATCCAAATGTTAAACACAGAACTATAAACCCTTTAGAAGATAACATAGAAGAAAATCTACATGCCCTTAGGTTTGGCAATGACGTTTTAGATACAAAACCAAAGGCGTGATTCATGAAAGAATTGACAATTGCACAGTGCTCTGTGGAAAACACTGTCCAGAGAACAAAAAGACAAGCCACAGGCTGGAAAAAATACAGCAGAATCTCCATAGTTGACCACCTCCCTGCATTGATCACTTCCTTATGTTGACCTAATTTTCATAAACCAGACATTCACCACATGTACGTGTCAGTACAGTAGGCGTAGTTCCTTATGTTGGCCACTTCTGTGTTGACCAGTTTGGTACAGTCCCCTGGGTGGTCAACTTCCTGTATTTGCAAAAGGCATATCTGGTAAAGGACTGCTATCCAAAGTATACCGATGGTCCCTGACTTACAATAATTTGACTTATAATTTTGCAACTTCAGCATATTGCAAAAAGTACATGCATTCAGTAAAAACCTGTACCTTGAATTTGGAATTTTATCTTTTCTGGGACTAGTGATATGAAATAAATATTCTCTGTTGATACAGAGCAGCATCAAGGAGCCACAGCTCCTAGTCAGCCACACAATCACAGTGCTAAGAATACTATGTTCAATAAATTACATGAAATATTCCATTTTTAAATAAAGCAAACTTCGTGTTAGATGATTTTGCCCAACTGTAGGCTAATGTAAGTGCTTTGAGTGTGTTTAAGTTAGGCTAGGCTAACCTATGATGTTTGGAGGTTAAGTGTGCCAAACGCATGTTGACATATGATATTTTCAATTTATGACAGATTTAATGAGACATAATTCCATCATCAGTTAAGAAGCATCTGTACAAAGAACACTGCAAATCTGACAACAATAAAACTGACAATGAACTTTAAAAATGGGCCAAAGGCCTTAAGAGAAACCTCATCAAAGAAGATACATAAGATGGCAAATAAGCAAATCAAAAGATGCCCCACATCACACTGCATCAGGAAATGCGAACTAAAACAACAGTGATCCAACACTACATACCTGTTAGAATGGTCAAAATTCAGAAGACATAACAATAAATGCTGGTTAAAAAATGTGAAAAACATAGTCGCATCCGCTGCTAGTTGGAATGGAAAATGTTAAAAACACTTAGGAAGAGTTTAATGGCTTTTTACAAAACTAAATCTACTCTTACCGTACAATCCAGCAATTATGCTCTTTGGTATTTATACAAAGAAGTTGAAAACATGTGTCTATACAGCAACCTGTACTCAAATGTTTGCAGCAACTTTATTCATAATTATCAGGAGTGGGAAGCAGTCAAGATATTTTTCAATAGGTGAGTGGCTAAACAAACTATGGTATATCCAGACAATAGTGCATTTTACTTTATTTTATTTTGTGGTTTTTTTTGGGGGGGGGCTGGGTTTGAACCCGCCACCTCCAGCATAAGGGGCCAGCGCTCTACCCCTTTGAGCCACAGGTGCTGGCCAAACAATAGTGTATTTTAAAGAAAGTTATCAAGCCATGAAAAGACATGGAGGAATCTTAAATGTGTATTACTAAGTGAAGAAAGCCTGTCTGAAGAAGGCTACATGCGATATGATTCTAATTATGTGAATTTTTGGAAGGTGAAAAACTATGGAGATAGTTAAAGATCAGTGGTTGGCAGGAGTTAAGGAAGGAAGGGATGGATAAGCTGGGGAGTGGAGGAGATATTTAGGACAGTGAAACTATCATATATTTATTAGTTATTTTAATGGTGGGTAGCTATCACATGTTTCTCAAACGAAGAGAATATTCAACATAAAGAGTTAACTCTTATGTAAAATATGGACTTTGATAATTACGTGTCAATGCTCATTCATCAGCTATAACATACGTGCTACACTTATGGGAATAGTGATGGTGGATGGATGGGTTATATCTGAACTCTGCACTTTCTGCTTAACTTTTCTATGAACCTAAAACTACTGTAAATTAATAAAGGAGGGATGTTTTGACAAAAAGATGAAGAAAAATATCCTCTCCCATTCTGAGGGCTGTCTGCTTGGTTTACTTACTGTGTTCTTGGCTGTGCAGATTTACATGGATGGAGCTGGAACATATCCTACTTAGTAAAGTATCTCAAGAATAAAAGAAAAAATTTCCAATGTACTCAGTACTATTATGAAACCAATTTACAATCACTCACACTTTCATATGAAGAATAGATCACAACTATGGCCCAGCATGAAGGAGGGAGGAGGGGGAGATGGGGGGGAGAGGTCAGATGGAGGGAGGGTGAATGGTGGGATCACACCTATGGTGCATAATGCAAGGGTACATGTCAGATCTATTAAGTATAGAGTATAAATGTCTTAACACAATAATTAAGTAAATGAGACAAGGTATGTATTAACCAGTGTCATGTAAATGCTCCTAATTCTACATGAAATCAGCACATTGTA
Source organism: Nycticebus coucang (assembly GCF_027406575.1). Taxonomy (NCBI): domain Eukaryota; kingdom Metazoa; phylum Chordata; class Mammalia; order Primates; family Lorisidae; genus Nycticebus; species Nycticebus coucang. The sequence continues at coordinate 30,154,404 of NC_069802.1, forward strand.
CCCCATAAATGTATACATGATTTATGTGTTTATGATTTAATAAAAAAATGAAGAAACAATCGGCATTGTATTAATATGAGGGAATGTTAACAATGCACTATTAATAAGACTTTGTAGTGTGTAGATGTTATAAGCAAGTGGGCTCGAGAGTAATTATTATAGGAATCTCCAACACTCTTGGTCCATGGGTCTTTTCTTTCTCGTAATGTTTGAAATTATTCACATTATTTTCCTATTGATTGACATGGATATTATTCATTTTGTGATTAATCTCACTGATATGACATCTTCTACAAATATTTTAATTAAAGGCCAAATGCATTTATGCTTCTAAAGTAGGGAAGGCCATCCCAATGATCAGGGAAAGGGAAAAAGTGTAATTTGAGGAAGACCTAAACGGCGACGCTGGGACATAGTTCTGCCTTCCCCCATTTGGAAAGAGATTTTGCCATCCAAAAATTGGAGAAAGATATACAAGAGCTCTCAGTTAATTAATTATTATAATAAAAATTTTACCTTGAATTAAGACCATCACAATGTGCTGCAACTGAGTTAATCTATCGAATGCCTTTTCACATTAGCTCACCACAACACCTTGTGTAGCAGATGGTGGAGGGCTATAAGGTCAAATGTGGGATATTAAATGCTGAGCTCCTGAACATCTGGATAGTTTAAAAAATGAAGATGAAGAAGAAAGGAAGCTAAATATATGTAGGTGTCATTAGCTTTCTTACATATCAACATGACAAAGTGTGTTTCCTCACAAGTCAGCCATGGGGATTTTGATTTTGATAGAATATATTGCAAAAGAAGACATTACTCTGAGCATCAATCCTCCTTTCCCTATTACACCTGCACAGACAATTTGCTGCACCCTCTGGCAATGAGCACCTGGTGGTGATGGAAGTCATCAGCATGCCCACAAACACCATCTGTGCAGGAGCTCAGCTAATGAACAAAGTGAGCAGGGCCTGGCCAGAGCCTGGAGGGATAAGGGGAGAGGACAAGAGGGCTGGAGTTAACGCCAAGCGGTCCAGAGGTGAACTTCCTATAAAATACTGCATCTTAGCTATGCTTCTCATTAGGTTTATAAGGATAACTATTTCAGACTTCAATGCTGGATAACTATTGACTGATTCTAAATCACTAGAGATAGGGCCCAGAGACTATTAAAAAGGAAAAAAGAAAAACTTCTCAGATTCTGTTATGGGCGGCTAATTATAAAACCGTCTTACTGATGGACAAGGTGATCTATTGAGGTCTCTCTGTTCTTTACCTGCAGGTCTGAACTTGGTGTTTATGATTTATTTAATGCTCTGCTTTAAGAGTATTACAAGTATCGGTCTCACTTAGAGTGGTTAGAATTGAAGAGCTTTAAACCCACCTTTAGAACAGCTTCATTTTAAGAAGATCCTCAGGTAATGGGTATCCACTTTAAAGTTTGAAAAACACTAAACCAGGATTCTGCTTTTCAAATTGCAGACTTTGAAAAACTGATAATTGGGGCCTTGCTCTTCAAATGATGGAAAATCTATGGGAGAGAATTTTAAGCTAAAGAACACTGCATAATTCATTCTTTGATAGAGGAATTATTTGGTACCGACTTATAAAATACTACGGACTAGCCATTTTGCTGGACTCCATGAGCACCACGGTGAACCATTACGAATATAGCTTAAATACTACATGAATCAAACTATCACATATAAATATATACAATGATCGAGAATGGGAGAAGCCAGAAAGGGCACCCCCTTCTCCAGCCATCCTCTCTCCATCTCAGACTCCTGCAAGGGTCACTACATTGCTTAGGATAAGAAACTGAATCTCAATACACCTACATCAGTTCTTCATGACTCAGTGGTTACTGCCAGGCAATTATTTTTTCTATGTTTGAGCCAGACTATATCCATTCCTATCAGTAAACTTCCCTAAAGGCTTACAGGTGAATTCCTGACAGTGCATTTACCTTTACCTACAGGCTACAAATTCTCTGAAGGGTTTGTTCCCTTGCCTCCCGTCCTCATGTCTGTAGCCTCAGCAACTCCTCCTCACATTCAGACTTAACTCCAGCATCTAGTTTTCCCTCCTCAGGATAGACCAGACTTCTTTATGATAAGATTTTTCCTTATCTTGAACTGAAGCATCCTTTTGCTGATCTAAAGCCCATCTCCACCAGCCGATGTAAGCTCTGTAAAAAGTGGACTATAGCTTCCCACACTCACTGCTTTATCCTCAGTGACTGCACAGGCCTAGCAATGCGATGTGGCGATGAATAGCTGTTGAAATGCTCACTGCATACTTGGATGCCTGAATGAACTGAGATGCCTCAGGAAAGGAGGCCAACAGTGTCAAATATTCCTTAGCAGCCAAATAATGCAAAGACTGGAAAGTTACTATTCAATTTAGTGGCATGTGCGTAAAACAAGTATCAGGAATGCTGCATAGTTTATCTTCCTTTTGTAACTTCATTTGTTTTATGAGCACATTAAGAGTGCTAAGGAAATGTTGATATATCAGGGTGGTTTTGATGGTGACAAAGGTACACATTTAACCTCCTTGACACCGTGGTTTGAGCATTTACTTGGTCTAAGACCCATCTTGACAAAAATACTAACTGGCATCACAGGTAGCTCTTTTTCTGATGAATGGTAGTTGGGAATTCCTGCATTGCCTTAAGAATCTCTGATCTCAATGCATGGGGACACTGTATGACCCCCAGCATCCCGGCACCTAACCATTCCATCTCCATGCTTCAATCCTATTCATATTTACAAGGCTTGAAGCCAGGAGAGAACAGAAGTGCCATTCTGCAAGTGTCCACAGGACTAGAGTCAACCTCATGTGGACAAACAGCCCTGAAGACTTCCCAACTTCTCCATCATCTCAGACACATTTAATTATCCTTTAAGATGTCACTAAAATGTCACTCTCCATCTGCCTTCTCTCTGCTTCTACATCCATGCTACCCAGAAGGGCCTCTGTGATGGCCCTTCTCACACCAAGTTGAAGTATTTCCCACCTGACTTCATACTCTGCAAAGACAGGTCCTCTGCCCCTCCCCCTCCCCCTCCGCTGAACCAGCCTACTATCAGCATGAAAAGACCTTTTCAGAACGGTTTATTTACTAGCAAATGAACTAAGCTACCCTCTGTTTATCCATCTGTGGGAGGACTGAATCTCCGACACCAAACATAGTCGGGGCACACAGAAAATCAGCGAAAACTGAATCTGTACATAAATGAATGGAGCCACCTAACTCTGAATGAAAGCCCAGTTGTCTTTTCTCAGAGTGTTGTTGACCAAATGTAAAAGAACAGGCCTCTCCATAATAAGGCAAAATAAGCAGTATTTCCATATATTTTATAAAATAAAGAGGAATTGGGCTTTGATACAAGCATATTACAATAATTTTTTTCTGGTCAATATTGAAATCGTTAAGTTATTTCAATAATTACTAACCTTGATAAAGGAAATAAGAACAGATTTTTTTAAAGGTAAATTTTGGATAAACTTTGATGTGACATATAATAATATATAGGGTAGTTTGATGGTTTTATACTAAGTAATAAATACCACCTAGGGTGCATATTTCCTGCATGATCCCTCAGATAATAGCTGATCAGTTACACATGAGGAAAACTAGACACTAACAGGAAATAATTTTAGTGAAGTCAATGTCTTAAAAAATAGGTCTCTCTTATCTGGGAAGGAGTCCTTTGAGGATGGGGGTGTTACAGATAAATAGTAGATCTTTTTGCTAACCATTTCTAATCTCCTTTCCTCTACTAATTCTATCTATTTTCCTTACAGAAGCATCCTGAATTGACTAAATTGTCCATGTTGCCCAGGGGGAACTGACATCATTCCCATCAGCCCCTTTGTGTCTAGGTGATTCAGAATTGGTCAATCACAGCCAACAAGAGTCCATCTTTCTAGCTCCCGTATTTGTGAATGGGTATTGATATAAATTCTTCCAAACTTTTCTTGTAACCCCCAAATCAGCACTCACCATGTTTTCCTGCTCATGCAAAGACAGAACAGCAAAAATTATGGGTCACTTCATATACATATTTCCAGCTGACATGAAAAAAATAAGGCACTGATTTTTTGTTTCAGCTCCCATATAGTAGACAAGTGGCCTTCTTAAGTTCTATTTAGTGGTTTTTTCTTTTTTTTTAGATTTTCATGCTTTTACTTTTTAAAATTATCTCAAGCTGAAGAGATAGTGTTGAAGTGCTGTCTGTCTAGTGTTCCAAAGAGTAAGGAGGAAATACGTATGTTATATAAGTTTGTTCAAGTTTAACGCATAATACTGTTGACCTTACGGAGAAAGTATGTATGTTACATAAGGTTTGTTCAAGTTTGTAGCATAGTGCTGTTGACCACAAGTTTAATATGAAAAACAAATATATATATGTACACACACATATATGTAAAATGTATACACACACATGTGTGTGTACATAGTCTTTAAACAGAAGCCCACATAAAACCAAGTTATGTATTGATTAATGAGAATGTTGTGACCAAAGCCTTACAGGGAAGTAACTTATATTTTACCTAGGAGGAACCGTTTGATATTTGTTAATTCACTGTGTGTGGCAACTTTCTAGAACATAACTAAAATGAATGAAGAGAATGGACTGGATTTCACAGACTTTTGTTAGAGATAACTAGATAGAAGCCTTCTTATCTCTATTATATTGCTAATAGTACGGGATACAATCCTAGAGAGTTTGGTAGCCATCTTGCTAAATTTACAGAAAGGTGATCTCAGAATGAAGCCAAAACACAGGAAAGCTAAGTTGAGAGATAAAAAAGGAGCTATGGGGGGTGGGGGGATGGAGAGAAGATATGCGTGAGAAATCAGAGGACTAAACTTGATGCTTTGAACACTCGGGTTTTAGCTGTGCCTAAAACAAATTGCCTTATTTTTTTTTCAGTTCCATAAGACAATATAGCACCTTATTTCATTATATTTTTTAATTATTTTGCTTAGACAGTTGAAATTGTGTTTCTGTTATTTGTGAATGAAAGAGACCTAACACAAAAATGAATACTAAAAAGTATTGACCACAGAGAATGGCGAGTACATTGTCTTTCTTAGTGGCAAGAAAGGATGAATCATTTGCTAAGGGTTGAGAATGTGTCGTATGTAAAGCAGAATCTAGAAATTGATCAGAAACCATAATGCATTTGAAGGATGTTTCAGAATAGCTTCACTTTAATAGTTATTAGAAACTAAATACAAATCAATGTGCCTGCGATGGACTAGGAATAGAATTAGAACATATTTTCTCTTTGCTTTGTTATAGTTAAAAATAGTTCATTTCTAATTAGATCCTTTAATAAAAAGACTGGAATAGAAATACCTGAATTTGAATATTGGTTTGTCTAATTCTCTGATCTTAACTTTTCTAAGCCTCATAGTCAATATGAAAAATAGGCAAAAATGTGTATTTTTAGGTATTCAACTAATTTGAACTAAGTAAGCAAACTTTTCTTAAAGTTGTGCAAAATTGCTGTAAGATTTATATGTGGTGATTGATATAAATGGATTGGCGTTGAGCCTTGAAGATAGTGGGTTCAGTAAAAGGTGGTTATTATCAATAGTTGCTCCTTTTCATTCCTTACTTTATGCTTATGAACATTTATGAAATCAGGCCATGGAATGTCAAAAAAATCTGTGAACTTACTCTTTTGCAATAAATATTTGTGTGTGTATAATCTCTGCTCTAGACATTGTTGGATTCTCTTGAAATGATCTAATTGACACAATTCATCTTCTCAAGGAATTTGGCAATCAACAGAAGGTATAAATATATAGATAAATAAGATGGTGGTAGATTTGTATATGTACCATCCTGGAAATTCACTATTATAAAGTGTGTATTGGGTTTCTAATGAAGGAGAGACCTCTATACAGAAGAAGTATTGTCTAAAATGAGAGTTGAAAAAAATGCATCAGTGTTGATCAGTTAAGAATTCATCAAGAGATCCAGGTGACACCGTGGAGTCTGCTTGGGGAAGTCGGCATCGCTGAATAGGTCTAGAATACAGGGGTCCTTTTTTTCCTCTCTCTCTATATTAAGAAATCAATGAAAGAGTCTGAAGATGTTTAAGCTTCAAAGTATAAACTGATTCATGTCATGCTGTCTAAAGTATTCCTCAAAGGTGAGCATTATCACCCCATCAATTTTGATTAAAAATGAGCAGTTTTGTCAGAAAATGTTCCAGAATCTAATAAACTCCACCCCCACTGGATTTCTCTGCTCTGGAAAAGAGCATCAATTTCCAATTTGCATGTCTCTTTAAATATGGAAGAAACACTTGAGCTATAAAGCAAATGAGCACGTCCATTTTGATAGTCTTCACTTGCTTCTAAAATTTTCCCTCAACACATTTTAAAAGTTAGAAATCAAAGTAATTATTACTGACCTCTGGTACCTTCTCAATGACTGAATTTTCTTTTTAGTTTCATATTATTTGCCCTCTGTAAGCTTATCACCAGCATATCCTCTCTAAACTCTCCTAATCTATTTAAAATCTTTTTTTGATGTTTAAAAAGATGGATACAGTTGGTCATTTTTATTGCTCTCTCTGTTTGGTAGCTAACCATCAAACAGAACATCACCAATGGGAAAAGGACAACAGGCTCAAGGCAGTCATTCCTGAGTTTTGTTTTCTTTTCTCAAAGCTTTAAGGCTAAATAATGGGTTTAACAGAAATGTATTAGGGACTCTGTATTATTTGTCAGTTTGTCCAATTTCACCCCAGTTTTCCCTTCTTTTTCCACATGCACACTTCAGGACAACAGGATTGCATCATGTGAACCGCGTTGTAACAGAAGTTACTGAAGATGGTCTTATTCACTCTCAGAATGAAAAATTTGATTGGGGGAGATCAGAGTGGGAAAACGAATAGAACAATCTAAAGGAAACACTACTTATTTTTGCACTTTGATTTCACATCTGCTAGAACCCTACGTTTCCTACCTGTGTTGACACCAATTTGATGGTGGCAGAAATGCGGCACATCCGAGTGTGTGAGCTTTCCTGTCTCCTGTGATATGTTTATAATGAAAACAATGGTGATAATATTGGGAGGCACTAATCTCTAAAATCTGTATTTGCTTTAATAGAGTGTAGTTGAGCTTCATGAAGAAGGAATTATTTCTATTTCTTGAGGTTTCCAAATGAGTTGCAATAGAGTCCAAACAAGAGAGGGAACAGAAACAACTCACATGCTTGAAAGCTTCTTTGACAAACATCCACCCAAAAATATGCACTCTTGTGCACATCAGTAACAGATAAGACAGACAGATGTTGGGTTGGCCTCCCCCATCGCCCTGGAGCTGGGCTGCTGCAGTGGGGACCTATTCCCGCAGCTGTTTCCCACTGGTCAGGTGGAAAGTCAGGCTGTGCAGGCCTCGCAGTGGGCACTGCAGTAAATCAGACAGTGTCTCTTCTGGAAGAAGGCCCAGCTGCGCTTAAAGATATTAGGTACAGCTCCCTAGTAGCTCAGGGAGAAGGGATCCATTTCAATCATTTCCACGAATATTCCCAAAGCCAGATTTTGGCAGAAGGGACTGTGTGTTGTAGAAACTTCCTGTTGAAGTTATAAAAGAGAAATAAAAGCCCTGCACTTATCCCACCAGACTCTGCCACTGCCAGAAAACAGGTTCTTGGCTCCGATTCATACAGTGAGGTCTGTTTTGACTTTCTCTTTCTTCTCCTTTCTTCCCTGCTTTCTCTTACAGGGTAGACAATCCTAAAATGTGTAGGTGAATGAAGGAAGACTTTGTAAATAAAAGGCAAGTTTTCTGGTTGGCCCACACAATTCATTCATGCCTGTGGGGCAGCAGGGCTCCCTAGAAAATTCATACAAGTGAGCAATCTATCTGGCTGACCTTGGTGGATAAAAGGGGGAAATCTGGAAGAAATTATTGATTGCAAAGCCCTGTGGAAAAATCATGGGCTTAATTGTCTGATGAATATTTGAGATGTAGTCCCACTATTAATTAGCAGTGTGAACTAGGGTGAGCCTCTCTCAATCTTGGTTGTCACTGTAAAAGGGAGACATTATTTCTCCTTTGCAGTGTTGTGAGATAATACAAAGATGCTGTTTTAGTTTCCTAAAACTGCTGTAAAAATCAGTACAAACTTAGTGTTGTAAAAACCACAAATTATGTTCTGGAGGTCAGATGTCCTCAAATGAGTCTTTCGAGGCTAAAATTAGGAGGTCAGCAGGGGTGGTTTCCTCAAGGCTCCAGGAGAGAACTGATCCCTTGCCTCTTCCAGCTTGAGAGGCTTTTGCCCATCATTCCTTGGCTTGCGGTCACATCATCCCAATCTTTGCTTCAATCATCATATTGCCTACTTCCCTCTTTAATTTCCCACTTTCCTCTTATATGGATACTTCTGATTTAATAGGGTCCATCGTGATAATCTAACAAATTCAATATTGTTAACAATAACATCACAGTGTTCATTTTGCCATAGAAGTTAATATATTCACAGGCTCTGAATGAGGGAGGGTTGGACATCTTTGAGGGGCCTTTATGCTGCCTATTATAGATATATACTTCAGGTATTAGCACAAATAGGTATGCAACAAATTACAGCTCTTTTCCCCTCTTCTATTAGAATTAGAGGCAAGGTGTGGTGCCTGTGGCTCAAAGGAGTAGGACACCAACCCCGTATGTCAGTTAAAACCCAGCCCCAACCAAAAACTGCCAAAAAAAAAAAAAAAGAAAAGAATTGGAGGCAAGGTGAACCTAATTACTCTTTTGCTCAATTTATCATCACTTCTTCACATCAACATTCTTCCTAGAGGTTTAAAAAAAAAAAAAGAAAGAAAAAAAGCATACTGGAAGGACTCCTAAGAGTGAAATGAAAAAGCCTTCTTATACTTTTGGTGTACTAGTATATTTGTTTTCCTCTTTGGAGAGTGTTCGGGGTCTGGTGTGTTTTATTTATCTAAGCAATGTTTGGAAGCCATGTGTCAGAAGATCAAATTATACAGCCAATTGTAAGTGTAAAATCATTGTGAATGAAGAGGAATTTTTCCACTCAATGTGTCATGAAACTAGTTACAGAAAAGCCATTTGGTTTTTGAGAACAGTAATGAGAATGAAAAAATCATCTTAGTTTACAGTGTTCGTGAGAACACGGGCCTTGTGATATGAGGGAGTTGGAACTGCTAGGTATTTTCAGCCTCTGATTTAATATTCTTTCAAACTGAGCTGACATCATAATCATTTATCTTCAAACAGAGCAGAGGAAAGCCAAAATAGTTTCAGTTTCACTCTGTTTTAATGGTAAATTCTTATCCTTTTGCTGATGTCCGCTATAAAAATCATAATTCATTCTGCCATCATGTGAAATGAACCAGCTAAATCAAAATATTTTTCATAGGGGAGTATCCTAGAGTAGTGAAGGAAACAGCAAGCTGGACTTCTCATGCTGGGCTATTTTGGGATAGCCTTCTTCAAAGATCAACTTAAAGGTAACTCTTACAACAAAGCCTTCTTCAATGAGGCAGAAAAATATGCAGAACCCTACACATACTTAACAAAAAGTAGCCAGCTATCCTGCATCTGACTGACCATAAGAAATGTAGAGGTTCTTATAGGAGTAACTAGGAACAGTCACTATGAGGATATTGCTAGATTCAATAACTCATTCATTCATTTATTATTACAGCAAAAATCTTTGACAACCCTACTGTTTATTCATGTATACATGCAGTCATTCATTTTTCTATATTCCAAAAATGAATTTATATGATCATTCATTAATTGACTCAAGAAAAGTGCTGGAATACCCCATCTCTGTTCATATTATATTGTGGACTGCAGAAACACAGATTGACCAAGTACATACACACTCTAGAAACCCACCTGGCTGGACCTTTAATTAGAAGAGTCTGACTAGAGGATACAGAAGCAACAGTAGATGTTTGATTGATAATCTGTTGATGATAAGTTTAAATACCATAGGCAGGCAAACTGTGATAACAGACGATTACAGATTTCCAGGCAACTTATTTTTATCCCGGTCAACATCACTGTGGAAAATGCCACATCCTGCCATCTCATGCTGCTGTGGCTTCCAAGCATGAATGATAAATCTAGTTTGCAATGCAGTTGCTAGACTTCTCTGGTCTACTGAATAAGGTCACAGTAACCATCAGGAAAATGAAAAACTGGCTTCGGGTTTACAAAGCCAACACTCATCATAATCGCATATAGCTAAGAGAGCCTGGTCTTTGCCTGATGTATCCGTCTAATATATTTGACATATTGTCAAAAAAGACGTCATTTCCTGGTCTTTTGACCCCTCTAATCTGGCCACCAATTACACTTTTAAGATCTATTTTATTCCCAATCAACCTACCTGACTTCTTCATCTAGATAGAGTCTTTTTTGTTATTCCCATATACTGTATGGACCCTGTGACTTCTTCCTTCTTCTGAATTTTCTTTCCTTGCTCTTACCCTCTCTACCAGCTTATGTTTTTCTTGCCTCGCTCATCCTTTCAGTATTACTTGAGGCAATCACAAATAATAGCATAAAGCACTTTTCGAAAAGTCAATGTACTCTTCTTTTCCCTGGTTTGTGAATATATAGTCATCCAAAAGCTTGTTGGAGTCAAGCAAGGTAATTATTTTTCCATATTTTCATATATCTCATAGCTCTGACCCTAATGTTGAATTGATGAATCTATGAACAGCCATATGAATCTGAAAGCCATTCTGACATCTGAACAGAAACCTCTGTGAGAATAGGCCATGGATTACTTCTGGTCCTCTGGAAACCCCTCTACCTCTAATGCCTTCGATACCCACCTCACTTTGCTGATCCCTCCTCCTTATTTGCAGGAAATACTTGAACTTCTGATGCAATCAGTGGCTATTAACAAGTGTACATAATACAAAGTACACTCTGGAGAATGAGTGGTTGTGACCCTCGTTTCGGAAATATGAAAGTAGACAAGAACACCAGGAAGGGAAATGAGGGCCTAGAAAATAAAACAAAACAAAATAAAAAATTACCACAACTAGATTCCTAAAGATACTACATTGTTTTCAATGGTGTTTGAGGCACATCAAAATACTTCACACACACCAACAGGATTGATTCTCACAACAATCTTATAACATAGGTGTCACATTTCTGGGACAGTGCACTGAGACCCACAGGTTAAGTAACCGTTTGCTGTTTTGTATCAAATAAGAGGTGGGGACAGAATAAGGACTCAGGCATTCAATTCTAGATACCATAGTATAAATGACTAGAGAATATAGCCACCGAGAGAAAAAATAAAATGGCATTTCATCATGGCTGTGCATAGAAGATTTAACGTGAGAACAGGTGCATGCTGAGTTTTGGAAGGAAAGTTACAAAAAGAATGGGTGAAGGATATAAATTATGTTTCCGTTTTTTGGTCAAGAAAACATAGGGGAAAAAAACACCTTACTTTAAAGATTTGAATATCTAATGGAGAAAGGAAAATAAAAAATATTAATGATTGATTTCCAATTATCTTTGTTTGGGGACCTTGGTGTTACCCCTGACTTTGGGTGGCTATGATGTTGGGAGGAACTCTTTCATTTGGAAAAATATCTACAGATTACAGAGACCCAATTAATCATTTGGAAGTCTAGACTTTACATATTTGTTTTGGCCAAAAGTAGCCTTAAAATAATTGTCTCTAAAGTCTTAAAAAATCTATTCACCTAGGAAGGCCTACAGTTATTTTTGAGTGAGATTCAGAATAAGAGAAAACAGCAAACTGAAAACAATAATGATTAAGACATTTCTCACCATTCCTCTCTCTGCAAATTAAGTGTGTGTTTTATTCATCCAGAATGATTGTCTGGGCTTTTGGCTGTGCTTTGGAAGCTAAGGAATGTACTGAGTTTTGGAATTCCTTTCATGTGGAAGGAATCCAGCTTCCAAGGACTGCTGATGACGGACAAATACTCAGCACGAAGAGAATGTAGGGAAGACTTCCGTGTACAGTTTGCTTACGTAGCACTTGCTGGAAGTACCAAATGCAGGGCTTTCTATGATTAAGGCAAGACCATTCTGGGTCAAGACAGTTGAAATTAATTCCACTATAATCACCATAAGTGTATTTTTCAGAACACACAAGTTACTGAGCAGTCTTCACTGTTCCCTGGTTTTGGGTGTCAGATGGCGTTTTCCTCCCTTTGTGTCCCAACATCTCTTTATAAAAAACAAACAAACAAAAAAATCATTACTCTGTGTCACGTGAATGTGATGCAGACAGAAACTGTCACATGCATTTTTATGTTTTTGGCACTTTTTGATACCTGGAGATCAATGCAAAAAAAATGCTGAGAGAATAGAGGCCTGAATGACAAGTTGATGAGTGAAATACTTACGTCTAGATTTAAAGTCAGGTAAGTATCACTTTATGCAATTTGGCTGCACCCAAATATTTTATTCCAGTTTCGGATATATATTAATCCTGTAAACATCGTCTGCACATACTTAAGGAAAAGAAAAAAAACTTAAATATTCTATTTTATAAATTATCAGCATAGGAGATGAACAGAGTTGGTAATCAGGAGCCAATATGAAAATACTAGAGGTAGATTGCGTGGATGTAGTAAAAAAAAAAATTGAAGTAGGATTTTATTTTGCATTCGTTTCTTTTATTGTGTTTCTTAGTTTTCTTTTTTCCTTTTTTTTTTCTTTTTTGGTGGGGACTATGTCGCCCTCGGTAGAGTGTCGTAGCATCACACCTCATAGCAACCTCAATCTCTTGGGCTCAAGCAATTCTCTTGCCTCAGCCTCCTGAGTAGCTGGGACTACAGATGCCTGACAAAATGCCTGACTATTTTTTCTTTTTGGTTGCAGTTGTTATTGTTGTTTAGCAGGCCCGGTGGAACTCAAACCCGTCAGCCTCGGTGTATGTGGCCAGCACCCTAAACACTGAGCATGGGTGCTGAGCCTCTTTATTATCTTTCATTTGTTGATTTTCCTTTAAGATTCTTTTACTTTCCTACTCAAAACCTTGCAGTGGCTTCCCGTTGAATCTGTAAGAGCCTGACTCTTTAACATGCTTTAGCCGCACTTCACCAGGTCTCTATTCACATTTTTTGCTTCCTACTGTGGTTCATCTTCTTGCCTCAGGTCTTTTCACCTGCTTTGCTTGGGATTCTCATTTATTTTGTAAAACTATGGTCCCAAGTAAAATTAGTTCAAATTCTAATTGTATGATTAGTTCTTAAATGTGGGAAACCTATTTAACCCTTTGAATATTCAGTTTTTTAATGTGAAAATGAATATAATAGTATACAGTGTCATGAAACAGGTTTGATGATATAAAAAATAGGAACTGATGCAAGTGCAAATAGACAATGAACTTTATGGCCACCCTATGTAATCTTGCCTCAATTCCTAGTTGTAAAATGAGAGTTAAAATTCTATCTGATACCCGAGATGGTTTGAGAATCGAATGAGTGAATATATCTCAAACATCAGCCCCCCGTGTTTGGTACATAATAAGTGCTCTGTAAGAACCGCCTGTCATCATCATCATTGTTGTCACTGCATTATATTTATGGAGAGTTTAATAACTAAATATTAATAAACTATTTTCCATCATTTTATATGTGAAATATTTATCAAAAGATAGGCCAACATTTATGTATCTGTCCTTTTTTTTTTTGCAGTTTTTTGGCCAGGGCTGGGTTTGAACCTGCCACTTTCAGCATATGGGGCCAGCACCCTTCTCCTTTGAGCCACAGGCGCCGCCCTGTATCCATATTTTTACGTTGGTAATTGTAATTATGAGTGTCTTGTTCTGACATATGTGTCCTCCTTGAGTGTCATAAATTATTATGATTTTATTTTATTATTTTTTTAATTGTATTCATTTATTTTTTTAGGACAGACTCTCAAGCTGTTACCCTGGGTAGAGTGCTATGGCATCATAGCTCACAGCAACCTCCAACTGTGGGGCTTAAGTGATCTTCTTGACTCAGTGTTTTTTTGCTTTTTTTTTTTCTTGCTATTTTTAGTATAGACAGGGTCTGACTTTTACTCATGCTGGCTTTGAACTCCTGAGCTCAAACTACCCACCTGCCTCGGCCTCCCAGGAGTGAGCCACCACGCCCAGCCCATTTATTCTTATTTTAAATAGGGAAGAGTTCTTTCTGAAATTAAAAATTATATTTTATACTTGGCAACCACCTTGGAGATGATCTCAGTCAAGACTCTTCTTTCTTCAGTAAAGAAAGTGATGCTAACAAAGGTGCAGGAGCCCATTTAAGATCACACAGGCGATTAGTATTTGAGGGAGAACAAGAGCTAAGGTGCCCTGGCTTCTATTCTAGTTCCTTCCAGTCTAATGATGCTTCATGCTGCCCACATGCCATTGTTAATAGAGGAGTTCCTCTAATTAATTGGTTATCAAAATATGCACAGTATTTGCTTGGTACTGCATGTGGGGAAGAAACTCAACAAGCTCTCATTAAGAGCCCTACCTTTGACTCCCCATCCATAAAAAATGATAATAATGACTGTACAGGAAGGTAGTAAACTATCCGGTTCTCTTAAGTTTATCCGAGGTCATGAAAAGCAATTCATACTTAGGAGAAATTAGAGATTTTGAAAAATGTGATATAGATTTTAAAGAATTGTCCTTCTCTGATGCCTCTGAAACTGTAATTAGTGGCCTGAAGCTACTGGCCACGGTAGTCTGGGCCTTCCTTCAGAAAACAGCTGTCTTCCCTTTTTAGGAAGGATATATAAGGCACACGAACCACATGGACTTCTTGTGAAGCAGCTACGACTGTTTTGTCAGTAACAACTTTTATCTTTCTCTTTCCCTTCAGAAGCCCTAAAAAGAGATCTTATCAAAGAGAGAATCAGAGGAAGCTTCTGGTGTTACTAGTTCCCAGACAACCTTCTGGAATCCTTAAATATGGAGCCGTGATGTGGTTTGACAGTTGTGGTGTTTTCTCCCTGACCATGTCTGCAAAGTATCTTCAGGCTGTGTGGAAAAAAGCCAAACAGATTGTCCACCTTCGTCCTATGTTTTTAGGAGTTGAAGATCCAGGTCATCCTTGTGAACTTATAAATATTGCTAGCTCTTCTTTCTTTGAGGCAAATTTGATGACTAATGGGTTAAAGCAAATAGACCAAATACCTCTCTTTCCCTATTTTTAGCAGAAGCTTACAAATCATTCTCCTCTAACATAACTTTAGAAGTTCTAGCAGCAAACTGTGGGCCACTCTTTAATAATTAATTAATAATTTAATGATACATCACATCAAGAGATACAAGATTAAAGCTAGATTTTTTTTTTCAAAGTTGAATACAGAATTTTTCCGTGATAGCAGAAAACAAATAGAGCACCATTAAGCAAAATGATTTTCTGAAAAAACATTCCACCTCTGAACTTAAAATGTGTCTGTGGAACAATTGCAATCAGTGTAACTGGACTTATTGTACCCTCAATGAATCCCCAACAATAAAAAAAAAATGCTGCTTAGAGATGGATTTCAGTCAGAATTCTTAGTTGCATTCAAGAGAAAATTATTATGGTTAGTATTAAGAAAAAAATTAAGACACATACATTGTAAATTTCCATGAACATGAAGGCTGAGGAATGTAGTTCAGTGTCTGTGCAATGGACAGGAAGGAAGAAATGGTTCATCCACGGTGGCCATGGGGGAGACACTGTCTAGGGACAATGACTCAGCCAACCCTTAACTCAGAATTCTGTTAAAAAAAGTAGTTTTTTTAACAGATGAAGAAACTGAGGCAGAGTTGTTGAAGCTTTTTTCCAAGGATATTAAACTACTTAATAGTGGATATGGATAGCAGTCAAGGTCACGCCATAGGACCATCCTCCTTAGGATGCTGCTGCCTCAAGTCATTGTCATACAGTGTATCCCTCACTGTGGCAGTGCTGGCACTGGGCACTTGGATGCCATGCTCCGTGAGCAAAACAAGTTGTATACAAGCTCATTCTGTATCACCTGTCCCAGATTCAAATCTCAGTTATAAATAATGGGATTCTACTATGTTTTATGCCCATGGGCCAGTCTTCAACAAGGTTAGGAAGAAAATATGAGGGCTTTGGTGTGTGGATTCACACAACTATAATACATTTCTCAAAGCTAGAAATTGAGTTCAGATGCTTCGTAGCCCAAAGTAAAGCCACTGCTCTTTCTCAGAGTAACTGCTAGTAACTTCTCATGAAAAATCCAAGCCCCACTTAAAGCTACCATGCAATTTAGGAAAATTGCAACTGTGGATAAGATTAATTGATCACAAATGTAAATGACTTTGTTTCTAAAAGATACCATTTGGAATTCCATCCCAAACCTATACAACGTATAATCAGAAAACAAATGTATTGAAGAGAATAATTACATGCTTCAAATGAGTTTTATGAAACCTTTTGAGAGTGAATACTATGGGACCTTGACTCTAACTTATATTAATTTCTTCCAGTATAAACTTGAAAGTTAGATAATTTGAGAAGTGAATGAATGAGAGGGTCTGAGAGAGATTTCTACTGTAGAAAGCTCTCGACACGGTCCAGTGACAGCATCACAACTTCATGTTTCTTAACCTTGGCAATAGAATAAAGTCCTCAGCAGAAGGACTTTTCTCAAGTCCAAAAACACGACACTTCAGTGCTCTCACCATAACTTCTCTTTTTTCATGTCTGTGGGATTTACAGTGTTTGCAGATGGAAGTAATTTAATACCGTGGTGATCTTTCATCTAGCCTGTTTCCTTTCAGTGACCTTATGTTTACTATAAGAAAACACCAACAAGGTGTCTGATTTCTTCATGGCAACTATGTAAAACAAAAGGATTTTGTCTAGCAGAATCATAAATCTTTCACTGTTTCTGTAATTTAACAAAAAAAGGGCTCATTTGTTCTGCGAGGAGTGTTTGCCTGTGAGACAAGGCCAGTTTAATTTTCTCATAAAAAATGCATTTTTTTTTGAGGTGGGGGAAGAAAGCAATAGAATAAAAAGTCACTGTTCTATTTATGGCAGGAGAGTCAACTCTTTTAATTTTCATAACTTCGCCTCCAACTGTCCATAAGTTATCATTTTGAAAGGAAGCTCCAGAATCCTTCCTGGCATTTTCCAGGATGCTTTGAGAATAATAGCAGGTTCTTTATACCCTTCATTCATCGCCGCTTCAGCACGTGCGGTTCCTGCTGATTTTAAAGCCTATTCTACACACCAGAAAGCAGACTCTTAGGAGAGAAGCTGCTGGTAACCACAGTAACATACCTTTCTAGGGAATCTTCCCATCAACATTTAATAGGTCGAATCATAAATAATAGAATGAAATCTTTCAGCAGAAGACCAGAAGCTGCGACTGGAACACTCAGGAAATGGATAACAGCTGTCTTGAAGGTGATGAGATGCAAGATTCTTCCCAATATTAGAGGCAATTTTTCTAAGAAGAGAGAGAACTTGAATCTGGAATGACCACTCTGTTGTCACCATATGTCAGGGAGATGAAATTGCCAGATACTCTTATGAGTGTAAAGCTGCATACAAAGACATATCATAGACCCTAATCTAGAGTGTAGACTTGGCCTTTGTGTATGAACGAGTCCTTCAAAAATATGTATTTTTATAATCCTGAATGGGTCCATGGACAGGGTGAAATACTATATTATTTTAAACAGCAACGATGTGTTGAGTACCTAATGGACCTGGGCCTTGGAAGTGGAGTAGGGGAAAAAAGCACTTGGGAGACACAAAGTAGAAATGAATACATAGATACCTGAAGATTGACTAGTTGTTAGTAAGGATGAAAATGAGGACAGTACGGACAGACTCCTAAACAGAGGCAATAACTCAAGCAAGGTCTTAGGTACAGAGAAAACATGATAGACTAGGGCACTGAAATTTCTTTAGCATATCAAACTCTGACCAAAAAGTATATTCATCCAACATTCAGAAAATACCTCTGTTTTGTTCCTACATTATGGAAGAAAGTGCTACAGGTGATTGGGGTGTAACCAGTATCACCAAAGCAAACAAGGAGTGTTTCTTGTCCTTGGGGAGCGTCTCTTACAATCCATCCTCATGGCCTCCTCTTCCCTCCTCCCATGTTCTTACAACATGTGAATAAGGGAGAGATTAAATTGCAACAACAGTCCATGGAAACCCACTGGTCTTAAGGTTTGGGAGCGACAGCAAGTTACCCAGCTTTAATTTGTCACAAAAGATGTCTGGCTTCAATAAAAATTAATGGGACCCCTAAAATGTGCCAAATACTACACTGGATCCAGGCAGTAAAAAGATTAACTTGACCTATAAATTCAGTGCAATTTTAGTCAAATCCCCAGCAAGTTACTCTATGTATATTGCCTAACTCACTCTGAAGTTTATACGGAAAGGCAAAAGACCTAGAACAGGCCATACAACATTGAAAAAGAAAATGGGACAACTGAGTCTACCCAACATCAAGACTTACCGTGAAGCTACAGTGATCTAGCGCAGTAGGATCGCTGAGAAAATAAACAGAGATTGAAACGGAACGAAATAGAGAACCCAGAAATAGGCACACACAAGTACTGTCAACTGGTTTTTGACACAGGAGCAAGGGCAATCCAATGAGAAAAGAGGCTTTTCAACATCAGGTGCTAGAACAACTGCCCACCATATGCCTAAGAATGAGTCTAGGTGCAAATACTACATCATTCACAAAAATGATCTCAAGTGGATCATAAACCTAAATGTAAAATGCAAACACTACAAAACTCATAGGGAAGAGAAAATCCTTTCACTCTCACCTTTGAAGATTGGCAGGCAGTTCGTTCTGCTAAAGTGATATGGGTGTCTTTTGTTTTATACCAGTAGCAAGCATTTGACAGCTATTTTCTATGTGGGCCACACATTTCAATCTAATTTCTACAATTTAATAATGTGGGACAAAACGGAGACTTCAAGTAGTTCATAAATTTGCCACCGGTGATTTAAATAGTAAGTAATCGCACCAGGATCAAAATATACACTCCTCATCCGAAGGCCCTACTCACTGTTAAGACATTAATGAATGTCTGATCTGCTTCTTAGGCAAGTTAGAAGTATTTTGATGATTGACCTGTTTTGCTAAATATTTAACCTGGTATTAATTATTTTAAGCTGTTTCTTTGCAATTATTCCAATTACAGGTTTCTTTAATTGCTGCACACACACATGCTTATGTACACACACAATCAATAATTCAGAAAACATTTGCTTGAACTCAATAATAAATGCTCGGCTCCCCCACTGGGTTGTGAGTTTCAACAGTGCAAACACAATGTATAAATAGCATGTATTATAGCGTCTGGTATATGTTAAGGCTTAATAAATATTCATTGCATAAATTAGTCTCTTCTTACAAGACAGTTTTTTAAAAACCACAGCGTTCTGGCAACAATAGTCTATGGTTACTGTCTCTCTGTATCAGAGAAGTTGAGACCATAAAAAAAGATGTGGCAATTAAAGTTTGTCACTCTGTGCAATGGACCCCACTCAAAGCACCT
Organism: Nycticebus coucang; assembly: GCF_027406575.1. Lineage (NCBI taxonomy): Eukaryota > Metazoa > Chordata > Mammalia > Primates > Lorisidae > Nycticebus > Nycticebus coucang. The sequence continues at coordinate 30,173,960 of NC_069802.1, forward strand.
CTGTGTGATTGTACCCCTTTCCCTAACCCACAACCTTTATCTCATCTGGCTTCTTTCCCTCCCATTCCCCTGGCAAATGTTCCCCCTCCCCTCCCTTTATCACAGTTTGCTGTTGCATCAGCTACAGCTCACCTTTGCAAATCACCTCTCCTTCATTTCTTGTGTTCCAACTTGCTGATCCCACCCTTGGCTCAATGCAGCTGCCCCAGGAGGCTTGCGCAGGATCTCAGGCCTTTCTCTGGGGGAAACTGACATTTTTGTGCATTTGTCTGTTTGATGGAACATAAAGATGAACATCTCAGCCCCACCGTGTGAGGTGTGATAATACAGCGTGTACAAGTTGCGTTCATTTGATTTATAAATGCATACCTTTGTTACTGAGATCACCAGGAGAAACATACTTTGACGGTTATGTCTACGTGGTTTTTATTTAAATAACTTATTTAAAGTGAGTTCTTTAAAGAAGTATAATCTTATTCTTAATTTTAAAATATTTTTGTCAGGCTCAATTTTATATATGTAGTAGTAATTGTTGCTCATGCTCATATTATGGCTAACGAAGACAGAAATAAAGGCAAATGACTTACCTTTTATGAAAGTAATTTAAAGAAAGTCTAAGTTCTTATTTAGCATGTAATTGTTGAAATAACTTAATAAAATGCATATATGCAATTAATGGGGCATTTCTGAGGACCGTTTCTTTTCATGAAAATGCAAGGAATACAAAACATTTAGTCCATTACTGACTTAGGAAATACATTCTAACATTATAAATTCTTCAGATAAGATAATATACATCATGATTTCTTTCTCTGAAGCCAGGCCACCACGAGCAGAAAACATTCTGTGGCCATCGGCCCACAGAAATTAAGTGGGCCTCTCTGGCAGGGCACAGGAGACTTTGATGCTTGGTCTAATTAGGCTACTCCCTCTGGGATTCTGCTTAGAAGTCTAAGTCTTGTCTTATTTTCTTGCAGCAATGGAGAAATCCACTTCAATTCAGCAGTGTTCCCTTGATTGGAACACACTTGGGGCCTTGGAAGCACAGCAGAGCAAGCTCAAGATTTGGAGGCTGGAGCTGCCAGTTAACAGAATTGGCAGTCACCCATCCTAAGCATTTTGGTCTGAGGAGGCCACTTCCTTTTCGTGAGAAAGAATCCAGAGCCCTACGGCCCAAGCCCCAGGGGCCTTCCCTCCCCTCCATGGCCTGTGGTTTCCCTGAACCTTATCCCATAAGCCTGAGGCCTGCTAGCAAGTCTATGATGGCAGATACATACAGGCATGGTTTTGTAGTTAGGGGAGAACATAAACACACAGGTCAATCTCACAAACATGGGCGATGTGTTTCATATGGGTGGGCATTGTCCTCTGAAGCAGGCAATGAAGATGCCATCACGCTCAGATGGAATAGTTTCTTTTCATTCTATGTTGTTGTAAATCTGATCCTATAGATACATCCAGAAGGGACATTATGGGCAGAGATACTCTGCTATGAGAGTATTGTGGCTAATTGGAGAGTATGTTGAATTTGGAGTCAAATACCTGTTTGATCCCTGGGTGCAACAGCTTACACGTAATGTCCTTGTGCAAAACTAATTAGCTGTTTAAATATTTCTTGATCACTGTGTATGTTTTATTCACACTATGAGGTTTAAAGGATATTAATTTAAGAGACATGATCATTATGTTCAAGATGTTTACTTTTGTGCCATATTGAATTTAACATTTTATTATCTATTGAAAATACCATCACTGCCCCTTTCTAACTCATTAAGGCATTTTGAAAACCAAATATGATAATATATATGAAAAATGGTTAATTGTAAAAGAGTACATGAAGCTATGCTGTAGATTTATATGAGTGTAGTTTTACTATATTCAAGTAATTTTCTAAGTGTCAAGTATAAAAAATAGAACCCCTTTATAAAAGATAACAACAACAAAACACATCTGGGAATGTAAAGGCCATTTTGTCTTCCCTTACAAGAGTGATTCTTCCACTGTGGTCCTTGGAACAGTGGTACTGGGATTTCCTGAGACCTCACCAGATTTCCTGACCCCATTCCAGACCACTCCAGACACTCAGAAGGTGAGGCCCAGTCATGTGTGTTTTTAAAAGTCCTTTTCCTGATTCTGATGCAAAACCACAGTCAGACAACTAGTTCAGGTTATAGAACCATCTTGTCCTTTCCTGTCTAAACCATCATGCCTTTCTGAGATTAATTCATTGAGATGAACAGTTTTCAACAGTAACTTCAAATGTAGGTCTTGAGTCTGAGAAAAGATGAAAACTTAAGGAAAGTCTGACAAATCAGCATGACTTCATTTGTCATTGGGTGACAATGTCCTTGAATGACGTGACTGAATACCTATATCTACCAAACTTTACACTCCATTATTTTTTCTTGGCTCTGTTCCCACATGGTCCCACTTTTTTCAAATGACATGGACACTCAAAAAACATAAAGAAATATTCTGACATTACTTTTAAGACCCAGAAGATAACTTTGCTTTCTATTCACAGATCAATTGTTTTCCCCCACCCTAATTTTTTTTCCTTCCATAAAGAGCCAGAGAAGACAATGGATACTAATGTATTGATGGATTTTTTCCATATACATGAAGACCTTGTTGAAAACTCTCCAAGGAAAGCATGTCTTTGTTTTACGGCTATCCCACAATAACGTGGATACTTTGAAGAGGCAATTATAGCTTGCAAGCTAAAACATCTTACTGTCTGCCAAAAGTGAGAAGGATCTGCACTTGGTGATTTAGGGAGATTTTATGTATTCAGAGAAACATTGCCTTGATTATATCTTCTTCAGACACGAGAACCAAGATACTCAGAAGCTGCTGGGTCGAAGCTTCATGTCCCATTAATTGGCCCCACACATACAAACTTTTCTGACAAAAAGACTTCAGAGCACTGGTTAAAAAAACAGAAGCTGAGCTACAACAGTTTCTTTTGTTTACATCAAATTTCTCTATATTTTTTGATAGTTAGTTTAGGGACAATAAGTTAAAAGGTTTTGTGTTCCGTTCCCTCTTTTTCTAGATCCCTGTATCATTTCTGCTATCCCTCCCTGAAAGTCTCTGTGCTTTTATGAAAAAAAAAAAAAAAAATACCCCAATGAAACTGACACACACAATGGTGAACTTAACCTAATATTTTTCCTTCCCCGGCTGTCAGACTCATTCACAGAAGTTACTTTAATATGGTGGACATTCACTAAAATTATTTGATACATTTTATAAAGAAAACGTGTATAGAAAAGTTTCCATTCTATAAGGAAATCCATTTGAAGAAGGTAATGATTAATACAGAAAACCATGCATATCATCAACATTTGATATTACTATTGATCAATGTGGGATGCATTCTGCTTTTAGGGTAAGGGGGTGGTAGTTTTCTTAACATATCTAAAGTCACATTAAAAAAAGGGTAATATAAAAAATGCAAATCAGTGAACCTGCCATTGTTAAGAAGAAATAAATTTCTTCTCTAGATAAGTTACACCTGAAAATGAGGGTAACTAACAAATTATCATTATGCGCTGTGCTCTAAGCATTTTTCAACTAACAACTAATTAAGCTTATGTTACAACCTGTGATAATTAATTTTATGTGTAACTTTACTAGGCCACAGGGTGCCCAGACATTTGGCCAAACTTTCTTCTGAGTGTGTCTGTGAGGGTGCTTTCTGGATGAGACGAACATCTGAGTCAGTAGGTGGAGATGAGCAGATTGCCCTCCTTCATGTTGGAAAGCACAGTCCAATCAACTGAAAACTGAATGGATCAAGAGGCTAAGTAGGAAAGAATTTCTGCTTAATGGCCTTGAGCTGGGGCGTTGGTTTTTGCACCATTTGACTCGAACTAGAACATTGATTCTTCTTGGGTTTTGGACTAAAAGTTATACTATTGGCTTTCCTAGTTGTCAGGCCTTTGGATGTGGAGTTGAACTACAAACTGAATACCCTGGGTCTCTGTCACACTGACTGCAGATCTTGGGACTTATCAACCTCAGTAATCATGGGAGCAAATTCTTTCAAATTGTGTGTGTATATTTATATGTATACACACACATATGCTATTGATTAGGTTTCTTTCGACTCTGACTAATGCAAACCATGTATTATAGGTAATACTGATATTTTATTTATTTATTTTAGAGACAGAGTCTCATTTTTGTTGCCCTTTGTAGAGCGCTATGGTGTCATAGCTCACAGCAACCTCAAACTCTTGGGCTTACATGATTTTCTTGCCTCAGCCTCCTGAACCACTGGGACTATAGGCACCTGCCACAATGTCTGGCTACTTTTAGAGACAGGGTCTCACTCTTCTTGTTCAGGCTGGTCTCGAACACCTGAGCTCAGGCAATCCACCCATCTCGGCCTCCCAGAGAGCTAGGATTACAGGCATGAGCCACCACACCTGGTCTGATATTTCTATTTTAAAGATGGGGAAACAAACCCTGAAAAATTAAATAATTTTTCTGTGATAGTTTAAAGATATGTTCACATATTCTTTGATACCCTTCTCCTGAAGAGGTTGAACTTAATCCCTGTCCTTGGCTTTGAGATAGGTTTAAGGATGAAATTAATGGTATTTGACAGATGTGATAAATTTCCCCCTTAAGACTAAGTTGTAAAAATACAATGGCTTTTGTCTTGGGTATTCACTTTCTCGCTCTTTCTCTATCTATGTTAAAATAAATCAATCTCTCTCTCTCTCTTTCTCTCTCTCTTCCTCTCTCTCTTTCTCCTCCCCAGACCTTACACATCAAGGAAAGACAAGTACCATACCTTTGAATAACTCTAGGAAAAAAAACCCACATGGTAAGGAACTGAACTCTTTTTTTTTTTTTTTTTGTGAGACAGAGTCTCCCTATGTTGCCCTCAGTAGAGTGCTATGGCATCACAGCTCACAGGAACCACAAACTCTTGGGCTTACGCCATTCTTTTGCCTCAGCCTCCCAAGTAGCTGGGACTACAGGCACCTGCTACAACACCTGGCTATTTTTCGTTGCAATTGTCACTGTTGTTTAGCTGGCTCGGGCTGGGTTCAAACCCTCCAGCCTCGGTGTATGTGGCTGGGGTGGGGACCATTGTACTACAGGTGCTGAGCCAGAACTGAAGGCTTCTGCAAACAGCCACAGCTGTGAACTCAGATTCTCAGGCCTCTCCCAGTGATTCCAGTCCCCTGTGAGCCAAAACCAGCCCGCTAAGCCTCTCTTAGATGTCTGAACTTCACAAATGGTATGTGATAAATATTTCTTGTTTTAAGTGACTAAGTTTGGAATCATTTGTTACATGGTAATAGATAGCCAATGCATTTATCAAAGGTCACACAGGATCCAGGATCCAAACCCCAGCAGTGTTCTTCAGAGTTAATGTTTTAAACCATCATTTCCTCTTGCTTCTCTTGAGGACACCTACTGTTACCATCCCCACCCCAAAATGATAACACAGGAGGCTAGTTCACTTTAAATAGCTCCTAACATAGGCTTCATAGATCTTTTAAAAAAAAAAAAAACATAAATCAAAGTAATGGAATTTTTTTCCTCTTTGTTGATGGACCTTTGAGATGTTCTCATCAAACCTCACTTAGGATACGAAAGATTGAGGCTCATTTGTCTCCTGGCCCAAGAGACTGACTGAAAGTTGTATGCTTGCCATTTTTTATTTATTAAAAAATTACATTTCGAGAGATGCAATCTGACTAGTTGAAGCCTCTGATTAATTGAGATTGAATTTAATTATGCTTCGATATTTTCAAAGAGTCATGTCAGTATGACGTAACAGTGCCTACTTGTTCAGACACTTTAGGACAGTATAATAAGGTCTGTGATGAATTGCTCTTCACCAAATGTGGTGCCTTTCTTCTCACCTCTGGGCCTTTGCACAGGCTGCTCCTACCGCCTGGAAATCCACTCTTCCCTGTCTCCCTCTGTCTGAAACCCCTGCACTTCCATTTTGTTCTTCCAGACTCAGCTGCATAGTCAGTGTCTTCCAAGGTGACTCTTGTTATCATTTTGCCAACACATTTCCTTTGGGCTCCAACAGCAATTTAGCTAGCATGATGCAGCCTAAGAGCATGTGTTCTGGAAACAAATAGACATTGATTTCAGCCAAGCTTGTGATACACACTGGCTGTGTGTCCTTGGGCACTTTGTGCAATTCCTTTGTGCTTTGATCTTTCATCTATCGAAGATAATAATAATTGTGCAGAGTAAATGATTCTATAATAGACAATGGTTTCTGGCATTTAAAATCTCCTAAATATATAAAAGCTATATTCTTATTGCTTTAAATTCATAGCACAGTACACACAAAAATTTGATTACTCTCAAATCAAACATTCTAAGGTATTCTTAGAATGAATACCTTTTGAGTGAAAAATATAATTGAGACATTTGTGTCTTTATAACAGTAATGGCGATGCTATGGAGAGAGAAAAATTCTTGTTCATTTACCGGTACTGCCACTTTATTTAAAATGTATCCCTGACTGCATTCCCTGGACTTGTTTTTATCGGAAGCATTCTGCCAAATTATTAGGTCTCAGGCCTTGATTCATAATGGCTTCCACCCTTCTCCTTTTACTCTTTTTAAGCATTTTGTCAGTTTTTCATATTATGCCTTTCACATAATTGAAATCTGAATTTCAATAATTCACATGATTCCCTCTCCTCCATTCCAAGAGCATCAGAGTTAATCTCGCATTCATTTCCTCTGGTTCTCTTGCTTCAGTGCCCTCTGGTGATTCACACCTTTCCTATCTCTGCTCCGACCTTCTTCAATGCTACTCGCTACACAGATGGATTCCTATTACTCCTCCCTGCTAAAAATATTTTACTGCCTGCCCATTTCTTGAAAATGGGAAATTTCACATATTTGTCACAGATTGAGTGAAGACACATCAGCTATTTTTACCTTATTCTTTTTCTCTCCTGCATTGAAACCGTATGTTTTATATTTCATAACATACCCCCACGCTCTGCCATCTCCAGGCTTTTCACTATACTCTTTACGCTTCCTAGAAAGCTCTATTGCCCCAACTTTGCCAATGGAAATAACACTGTCTCCCAAAGACCATCTCAAAGTCACGTTCTCCACGAATTCTTTCCTCATTTTATTTCCTTCTCCCCCAAGTCCATATGCCATGGTTTCTCCTCCTTATAGGCCTAGGGCTCCATGCACTTTATTTACAGAATTTCTCCTCTGCCTATTTTCTGAAATTTTGTCTGCTTCCCTTGCAAATTTCAAGTCCCTTGTATTTTAATGGCTTTGATAATATTCTGCCTTCTAAAACTAAGCATAATTCTTTTCATCAAGGAAGGACTTGGATCCTGGATTGAATTGTATGATAAGACCAGTTAAAATGCTTGGCAATGCAAGTATACTTAGAATTATTTATATGCATTTTAAAATAAAATTGTTCATCACCCACAGACTTTTGGCCAGTGACACTGTTGCTGTTTTGGAATTTCTAGCATAAATACTTTTACCTAAAAGTCATTACAATATGGAGAAATTGCCTTTGTGTATTTTTGCCATCAAATTGCCATCAAAGTACCTCCCAATTACTGGAAGACCAAAACTAGCCAACTCAAGATAGACTTTTAACAAGACACTTCATTGTGATGATAATTGCTTTGGGCCCCAAACTGACTTATTTACTAGCTTTTCGATTTGGAAGTCATTTCATTTTAGGACCTGAAGGGTTTTTGCATTGCCTTGGGAATTGGACAGCAGCCTTTAATTAGAAAAAGGCCAACATATTCAACATATGGTAAGATTTGTGACAATTGTGATAGGGTTGGGTGAGGTGAAGGGAAAATGTAGGTTGAGGAAGGACAAAATTATTCTTTTTTTTTTTTTAACCTTTTGTTATGATTTTTTTTTTTTTTTTTGAGTCAGGGGGAGAAAGGGAAAACAAAGAATTCTGTATTTGCTAAACACTGGCCCACTGGCTAACCTCAATGGGTATACTAACTTCAGTGGGTACACTAACCTCAGTGGGTACACTAACTTCAGTGGGTACACTAACCTCAGTGGGTACACTAACCTCAGTGGGTTCACTACCAGGGTTATTTGGCCAGCACAGAATGTGCCCTCTGAAGAACTACATGAAATTTAAGACATCAAACATGAAGAACAAATGGTACTTGGGAAATAAAAATAAATGTTTTCAAGTATGTATTGTCAATTTTTTTTAAATTATAGTTTACCACCCCATTTGATCCAGTAATTCTTAACTTAATAAAAAAGGCATGTGGCAGAATTCCCACCAGAAAGTTGAGAGGTATCTGGAACGCAGAGGACAGGTTTGGCTCACAACACAAAAGCCCTTGACTCCTAAAGGCAATATTTTTCTTTGACAATTATTAAGCCCTTCAAATTTTGTTAATAAATCTGTTTGAAGTACAAATGTGAGTTGTGAAGTATGTGCCTTTGCCAGCTACAAACTAAAAATGGTGACTAATTTTGTCTACATGTTTTGAATTTCTCCTATGTTCCTTTTAGGGTGTTTACTACATTTATTCAGAAGGAAACGTGGGGGAAATGAAACGACCTGGAAATCTCAAATTATCTTTGAAATGCAAGTTACTTTTTTTAAAAAGTGAAAACTTTGGGTATTGTGAAATCAGCAACACAATTTTACTTAGAAAGGAATATTAACCCAAACACAGATGTTAAAAAAAAAAAAAAAAGGAAATAGATTTTTCTCTACCTCTCTCGGGAGACCTGAGTAAATTATCAAGAACCGAAATAATTAATTGCCACTAAAGGACACAATTCTCAAATATCATTTACACCAAATTTTCAGTTCCTCTTCTCCCCTATATTTAATAGCCAATTAAGATGTAAAAAAATGTGCTTGTTAAATAATACCACAATCATGGTAATAGTGAAGCAACCACTTTATAAAACCCAGGAGCTCATTCTGATTTATTTTTAACAAAAGGATATTAGCATTGATAACCATCTTTCTGGCTCCAAAAGAAAATGAAATATATCACTTCCATATGTATCTATCACGCACACAAATGCATTTGAATTTTAAAGGCATCTTAAAATAATAATTCGGTTTACAAAATTGTCACACCAGGAGAAAATTGTTCGCCCTAGAAAATAAACGTTTACCCTATCAGTTGGGATCCCTATATGCTATATTCCTTTCTGATTTAATAGTTTCTTTTTTTTTCCGATTAAAAAATATGGAGGACGATGAATGCAGACTGAGCATGAGGTCCTGCAATCACTATTTCTATGATTTTCACTGTATCTAATTCTGTGGGCATGTTTTAGTTTTCCTGTTTTGGGTGATGCATTGGAGTAGTGGGCATTCTAGTAGAATTATGTTCCTACAAAACTCTTTCTTTAGGCACATTGATGAAGTTTTACGTTCTCTTTTTTTCTAGGACATTTTACACACACACACACACACACACACACACGTGCACACACCCTGAAATACACATATATACACAAATATCGAGTCAGATCTGTATACATACTCGAGCATATATACATAAATAATACGCATATATGTTGGTTGAAATATAATTTATGCTCAATAAAATGTATTCATTTTAGTATACAAGTAGGTGAATTTTGAAAAATGTTGGCTATTATATCCACTACTTACAGTCAAGACACCAAACATTTTACCATCCCCAAAAGATTCTTGTACCCCTTTTATACATGTATCAATTTCCATAACATTATTATAGACAAAGCAAACACAGATCTGCCTTATACCACTTTAGATTCATTTTACTTCTTTTAGAATTTCACATGGGTGGGAAAATACAGTACCTACTTTTTGCGTATTTCTGCATTCACCAGTTATAGTTTGCGAGATTCCTATGTATAGCTCCCTTTCTTGTTGATTACTAATTTGATTGCGTGAATGTCATGGTCTATTTATTTATTGACTTATTGATGGACAATTGATTTATTTCCAGTTTGGAACTGTTATGCATAAAGCATCATGAGCTTTGTCCGAGGGGCACTGGTGTCTGCACATGTTTTCATTTCTATTGATAGACACCAAAGAGGGAAATTTCTGTAATTTGGAAATTATACGTTTAAATTTATAAAAATTATTCATAATAGTTCTTAGGTTCTCCAACTTGTTTTCAGATTTTATACTCCCCTGGCAATGCATAATAACTTTGGTTGCTGTGCATCCTTGCCCAAACTTGCTCTCCTCAGTCTGTTCAATGTTAGACATTTCTTGTGTGTGTACTGATCTTTTCTGTGGTTTTAACCTTTTTGATACTTAAGGTTTTGAGTACTTTTTTATGTGCTCATCATCCATTTGTGTTTTTTCTTTGGTGAAATGTTAATCATTTTGCCTGTTTTAAAGAATTGGGTGGTTTGTCCTTTTATTGTGAATTGTTTTTATAATCTGGATAGATTATTAGAAAAATGTTTTGTGGGATAAGGCTCTTTCATGTTTTTCACAGTGTTTTTTTTTTTTTTAAAGCAGTTAAAAAAAGATGAAATATCTTGATCAAGCTTTTCTGTAGTTATTGCTTTTGAATCTCCATCTTAAAAAAAGAAACTTTGTTTACCACATAATCACAAATATTTCCTTTGATGCTTTCTTTTAGAATTTTTATGATTTGAGGTTTTGCCATTTTATATTTTGAGTCCATGTCCCATTTAAAATTAATTTTTTCATATTGTGTGTGGTAAGGATTAAGGTTATCAAGTGTTAAAAATATGGACCTCTAGGTCCAGCATCATTGGTTAGAAAGATTTTTCTTTGTTCATTAAGTGACCTTGATATTATTTTTGACAAAAATAAACTGACCTAACATGTGTGTTCTGTTTCTGGAATCCATTCTGTTCTATTATTTTATGTATTTCTCCTTATGCCAATATCACACATACTTTTTCGATCCTATATTTTCTTCTTTCCTTTTGGGATTCTGACCACATAAATGTTAAATCTTTTATTATTGTTCCTGTGACCTCTGTGGTCTCCAAGGTTCTGTTCATTTTTGTTTCTATTAGTCATCTCTCTGCTTCTCAGGTGGACAATTTGTTTTGATTTTTCTTTCAGTTCACTGACTTTTTTTTCTGCCATCTCCACAGTATTGAGCATATCCAGAGCAGGGTTTTATTTGAGGAGGGGGGGAAGAAGCAGTTGTTGTTTTTATACTTTCCAGTTCAAATTTGTCATCAGATTTACTTTACACCATGTGTTTTTGAACTGAGATTATCTATTTGATAAATTTATTTCCAGAAGCTTTGTAATTGCTTGCTAGAGCATTTTTATGATAGCTGCTTATTTTTGTCACCATTCATTACCATAACAAATAGACCATAGACCAAATGGATTAAACAACTCACATGTATTTTTCATGATTCTAGAGGCTCTATAAGTTTGAGATTAGAGTGCCATAATGACCGAGTTGTTATGGGAACTCTCTCCCCACCTTACTCACTGTATTTACACAGACAAGGAGAAAGAGAGAGCAAGTCCCTTGTGTCTCTTTTTCATAAGGGCAACAGTTCTGTCATAGGAGATGACCATCTTTATCTTCTAACCCTAACTACCACCCAAATGTCTGATCTCCAAATATCGTGATATTAGGGGTAAGTTAGGGCTTAAACCTATAAATCTTGGAGACACAAACTCAACACATTGAATTCGTAACATTGCTTTAAAACACTGTCAATTTCAACATTTGTGTCATCTTGGTATTGGCATCTATTATTTTTTTCATCGATATTTGATATTCTAATGGTTCTTACTATAAAAAGTAATTTCAGATTTTATGCTATAAGACATTGAATCCTATTGTATATTCTGTTTAGGTCCAGAATGCACCCACTTGTCTACTTTTGCGGGCTGTAGTTCAAATGTCAATTTAATTTCAAAGCATTTGCAGTTCTAATTTTACCTCCCCCACTTGTGTTTCCCAGAGGCTTCTCTGAAAGCTGTGTAGTGTTTCAAAACCAGGGTTCAGTTGTCAACTCTTTTGCTGTGTTCTTTGTCATTTTTTTAATTTTTTTTATTATTTTTTTTTATTAAATCATAACTGTATACATTGATATGATCATGGGGCATCATACACTCGCTTCATAGACCATTTGACACATTTTTATCACAGTGGTTAACATAGCCTTTCCGGGCGTTATCTCAGTTACTGTGCCAAAACCTTTACATTCTACATCTACCAAGTTATGCTTTGATCACTCAAAAGATCTGCCCTAGAATTCATACACAGACTTTGAAAATCCCTTTTGGCAACTCCCTATGCTCAAATTGCTTCCTCAAATCTACTGTTGGGAAAGGGTGTATCGCCTCGTTATTGCAAAGTTGTGAGTGAAGATGGCGCTTCCTACCATGTCTGAACTGCCATACAAAAATCCCACTGTGTTGTTCCTCAAGTCCTGAGACCTCAAGACAATCTTCTTTTTCTGCCACTCTTAAAGTGTTTGGTCAGTCAGTTCCTTTAGTAAATTTTACCCATTTTTGGTGTTGTAGAATGTGAAATGAATGTGTTATAATGTACCTGTATTGAATCTGGAATCAGAAGTTTTAATGACATCTTTTAAACTTTCAGAATATTAGGGGGTACACATGTTTTGTTTATATACTATGTTTTTGTAAAGATTTATAGGCGTGCCTTTCACTCAGATAGTGTGCACAGTATCTAATAGGTGTGAATATACCAACCTCCCCTACCCCCAGCATGATTTTCATTGAGATTTACTTCCATAGGTTCAATTGAGTACCTGTGTTTGTTTCCCAATTCTTGTAATGTTTCCCTTAGAAGAGTGGTTGCCAGTTACACCAAGGCTGTCACAAAGTATACTAGATAACCATTCTTTCTCATGGCTGAATAGACTCCATAATATGCATACACCATAGTTTATTAATCCATTCATGTATTGGTGGACGCTTGGGTTGTTTCCACATCTTTGAAATTGTGAATTGTGCTGCTATTAACGTTTGAATGCAGGTATCCTTTTTATAAAATGACATTTTTTTCCCTTTGGATATATACCCAGCAATAGAATTGATGGATCAAATGGTAGGTCTCCTTTTAGTTCTTTGAGGTATCTCCATACAATTTCCCATAAAGGTTGTACTAATTTGCAGTCCCACCAAAATTGTCTGAGAGTTCCTTTCTCTACACATCCACATCAGCATCTGTTGTTTGGGGACTATATGGATATTCTCATTGGAGTTAGGTGACATCTTATTGTGGTTTTGACTTGCATTTCCTTGATGACTAGAAACGTTGAACATATTTTCACAAGTTTTTTGGCCATTAGTATATTTTCACTTGAAAAGTTTTGATTCTTGTGTTTTTCCCACTTTTTAAAGTTTGATTGTTTCCTGCTGGTTTGCTTGAGTTGCTTGTAGATTCCAGTTACAAATTCTTTACGGAAGTCTAACATGCAGTATTTTGTCATAGTCTATTGGTTGTGTATTAGCTGTTTTGACTGTGTGCTTGGCTGTACAGAAGCTTTTTAATTTGATCAGGTACCATTTACAAGCCTTTGTTGTATCTCCATGTATATAGATACACATGCACACGTGAATATCCTTACACACAGCACCTAATTCCCCATATTCTGTCTTAGTGGAACGTCTTCTCCCTTGGTCTAAATGGAGTAGAAGAAACAAATCCATGGCCTCCATCTGTACAACATCTCTTCCAGAACATAAAGATTTATTAAGTACCCTTCCCTCTTTACTTCTTGGCTTCTCCAGTTTTCCTTTATGACATACTTCCCAACTCTTTAATTACTTCCATTGTCTCCTCTTGAGCATTTTCCAGGTTATTCATGTGGCTGTATGTACAATAAGATACAGGGCCCATAAAATGTATCTAGCACTCCAAGTGCTTTTGAAAACATCCAGCTGGTTAAAACACACAAGGAGTAAGAAAATTCTGAGTTGAGATTAACTTTAGAGAGATTTAAAAAGCTTTACCCACATAGCCTGGTCTCTGACTAATAGATCATTAATCAAGTTTCAGGAAGGTCACCCAGATCACCCAGACCTTCTATCTCCTGCCTAAGAAGCTTTGTCATGGAAATGTTAATGGACTCAGTCAAAGTTCACAAGTAAAGCATAGACTTTGTCCCGAAATAATGACATTCAGCACTAGATCAATATAACTGAAACATGCTAAGATATTCACAGATAAAGCCAATACAAAAATAATAGTATAAATAAGTGAATATCACAGGAGAAATGAGGGTATCTGACGACCCAGTGAAAAAATGATAAATGAGGGATGCTAGTGAGAAAAACACTTGTCTTGGCCTGTGGTCAAAAAAACAAAGCTTTAAACAATTGCAGGGAACTCTTTCTAGACATGTTCTGGGAAGTAAATTCAGCTAAATATAAATCAAAGGAGTTCTCTTTATTGTCGTTCTAGGATGCTACATTAAAAGAGGCAAGGGAGATTGCCAGAGGAAGAAACAAATATTTCCTTCCTAATGGAGAAATCTTTATAAGGCACAAGTTCACCACTTTCAATTGCATACTTCTATGCCATGACCATGTGGGGGTGCACGGTGGAGCTCCGGCAAGATCACTGGTGAAAACCCTTCAGTGGAGTCAGTAGCACTGAGTTAAAGCTCCAGCCTCGCATTAACTACCTGCTAATAGTTCATTGCTCTGTATATGACTCAGTTTTCTCATTTTAAAATGGAGTATAGTCCCATGGTATATGTGGCTGTGGGGTATTAACTCATCACCAGTCACTATCCCCTTAAAGCAGCGGTTCTCAACCTGTGGGTGGTGACCCCTTTGGGGGTCTCCTGCATATCAGATATTTACATAACGATTCATAACAGTAGCAAAATTGCAGTTATGAAGTAGCAACGAAAGTAATTTTATCGTTGGGGTCACCACAACATGAGGAACAATAAATATAATGTGCTTGAATCATCCTGAAACCATCCCCCCAACCCCCACATTTATGGCAAAATTATCTTTCATGAAACTTGCCCACGGGGCCAAAAAAGGTTGAGGACCACTGGATTAACAGGCCAAATATGTGGAAAAATATTGCATAGGCAAATACAGAATGGAAAGCCCACCATGGCCAGGAAAATGTCTAGAATTTTCCACACCAGCTGAACCAAGGCTTTAAGGCAGTGGTTCTCAATCTTCCTCACCACTTAAAAAAGTAATTCAAGTTGGATAAGAAACTAAAGCTATGAGACTACATACAACTATAAACAATGAGAATTCTAGACCAAAATTTTTGGAAAAGTCTTATAGACATCGGCTTAGGCAAATAATTTATGCAGAATACCCGAACATCAATCATAACAAGAAAAACACAACAAATGGGACCTGGTTAAATCAGAAAGCTTCTGCACAGCCAAGGAAACAATCAATACAGTAAATGGACAACCAATAGAATGGGAAAAATATTTCCATGCTGGAATATATGGAACATAACTGGAATGTGTAAAGAACTCAAGCAAATCAGCAAGAAAAAAATTAAACAGCCCCATAAAAAGTGGGAATATGACATGAACCAAAGCTTTTTAAAAGGCAATAGACTAATGGCCAACAGGGACATGGAAAATGGCACAACATCTGTAATCATCAGGGAATGCCAATCAAATGAGGTATCACATAACTCCAGTGAGAATGGCTTTTATCAAAATGTCCTAAGACAACAGGTGCTGATATGGATGCAGAGAGAAAGGAATGATTAAACACTGAGGACGAATTCAATCTCTCTGAAAGTCATACGGAGATGCCCTAAAGAACTAAACGTAGACCTAACATTTGTTTCATCAATCCCACTATCGGGTATGTACCCAAAGGGGAAAAAAAGTTATTTTATCAAAGGACACATGGACTCAAACGTGTATTGTAACCCAATTCACAATCCTCAAAGAGTGGAACCCACCCAAGTGCCCATTAATACATAAGTGGGCAGTATGTGTGTGTGTGTGTGTGTGTATGGTGTGTGGGTGTGGGGGTGTGTGTGCGTGTCAGGGCTGACACAGCTGATGATTGCAGCCAGCCACTAAACTGTGGAAACAGCCTTACTTATACAGTATTTTAACAAGATTACATAAATCTTTTTTCTTATTCTAACATTCCTTTATTAAATTGATTATAAATACCTAAGTCCTGAATGCTTTTTATTTTTATTGTTTGTTCATTTATTTATTTTTATTAAATCATAGCTGTGTACATTAATGTTAAGATTGCATACATCTTAACACATGAAGTAGAGATCAACCTTAAAAAGCAAAGACTGTGTGCTTGTCAATAACAAAGCATGCACGGGCTACGTGACTTCTGACAGGTGAAAATAATGTCAAGGGAGGAGAAATGGTTGCGGGTCGCCCCTGAGCATTTATTGCTGAGGCTGTGGGGGCCCTGTCACCCACAACCCGTTCCCCACACTTTTCCATATTAGAGTCCTTCTGTTAGTGCCCTCTTCCTAGAATTTTGTTTACCCAGAACTTTGTCTAGCTGATCTTTTCCCGCTATTCAAGTTTATTTGTAAACATCACATCCTCAGGGAATCTTCTCTTATTTATCCCATCTGTGTTGATCCTCCCTTCCTGTCCCTTCTATTACATTGCCCTTTTAAACTTTTCTCTACACGTC
This sequence comes from Nycticebus coucang, assembly GCF_027406575.1. Taxonomy (NCBI): domain Eukaryota; kingdom Metazoa; phylum Chordata; class Mammalia; order Primates; family Lorisidae; genus Nycticebus; species Nycticebus coucang. Next base: position 30,190,584 of record NC_069802.1, read on the forward strand.
TTACCAGCAAATTAGAGTTACCTGAATTATGCGTGTATTCACTTAGTGATGTACAATGTTTGCTATCATCTTCTCAGAACACCATGAGCCCCGTGAGGGCAAGGCCTGGCCTTTCTGCCCATTTCTGTCTGCAGGACTTGCAACAGTGGCTTTCTCAAGGCAGGAACTCAGTGATTATCACTGGATTAATAAATAAATGAATGGCTGATTGAATGCTATTGATATAGACCTGTTAACTGGAAATGCAAAATGGGATCTATTAATATTCCTGAGACTTTTTCAAATGTATCAACATATTTATCATCATTAAAGCCTGTAACTCAGAACAAGGAAGTAATACATGTCACATTATCATGTTACCAGTGGTTTCAATCTCATGTGCCTGATGCAACTTACAACAGGCAAATTGCAAAAGGTAGCAAACGAGAGGTGAAGGAAGAAGGAAAACACCTCCTGCGTCCTTTTTTCTGAGTCTATTTTAGCATTTTTCCTCTTTCCACGACCTTTCTTCTTGAACTGATGCCCACCATGTCAGGTTTTGTTTGTTTTATGTTGCTCACTGAATTCTGTCTAACATCCTCTTATGCTTTCAGCAATATGCCAACAGCTAATGTTGAATTGCTTTTTCTATTCTGTAGCTGTCTGCTTTACATCATGTAAAGAGGTTTAACTGAATAGTATAATCAAAGGAACCATCACGTAATTAGGGAAAAACCTACTCTCTTGATAAAAAAAAAAGACAATTCTTATGTTATTCTTTTCTTTCTCACATATGTGCTACTCTGATACACTGAAAAGCTGAATTTTCAAATTTGTAACACTTCATGTCTCTGGGTTTGATTAATAACATCAATACATTAAAATGGATTATGACGATTCCCAGGGAATTGGTTGTTACTGTAATTAACAGCTGGCTTTACTTTCGTGACATTAATCAAAGAGCAAGTTGCTGCAAATGATCAGGTTCTCACAAATGCTGCCAATTAGCAAAGGCATTGCAGTTGTGTGACAGCGATCCCTGCCACTGTTGTCTGAATGGTTATAACACAACTGTAAATACCCACAACATGCTGTGTTTTCTCCAGTGTTATTAAACCAATAGGCGTTTGAATATACTTATTTAAAGAAAAAAAGACAGACTCTACATTTTGACTTTTTAAATTCTGAACAAAGTGTAAAAGTGTTGCAAATAACATATGATAGATAATGCCTCCATTCACAAATGGTAAATACACTGTATATATAATTTTCCCCTTATTAATCCCATGTCACCGAACTACCTCTATCATAAAAATATCGCAGTGAGAAGCAGCGTAAACGTAATCGTTATACACTCATATCACACCTAATCACATTTTTACATATTGAAAGCAATACATGAAATAAAGTTAGGACAATTCATACCCTATGATGCCTACCCAATTATCCTGATTTGATCACTACATACATTATCTATGTGTATCCAAATATCACATGTATCCCATAAACATATTCATTCACTACGTAGAAAGGAAAATATCTTTTCAGTCACCCCGACTGACTCTAAGCAAGACAGACTTCTTGCTATAACTTAACTATGTAATTTTGCATCCTGCTTTCTTGTTACATTAGATCACATGAATTTTTCTACCATATAAGGTAATTAATATAACATTTTATTTTATTTTGCTACGGAGTCTCACTTGTTGCCCTTGGTAGAGTGCTGTGGTGTCATAGCTCACAGCAATCTCAAACTCCTGGGCTTAAGCGATTCTCTTGCCTCAGCCTCCCAAGTAGCTGGGGTGTGGCTATTTATAGAGACAAGGTCTCGCTCTGGCTCAGGCTGGTCTTGAACCTGTGAGCTCAGGTGATCCACCTGCTTCAGCCTCCCAAGTGCTGGGATTACAGGCATGAGCCACATGCCCAGCAAAATAATACCATTTTAATTGACAACTGTTAGTCCATCTGAAAGATATTTCAACTAACAATTCCTGTAGGGTTGAAGTCAAGAATTTTACTTTTAAATGTAAGAGTGAACTGAGTATTAAAGGAAGAGAAGCAACTATTTTAAGTATATAGTGCTTTTGTGTCTGGGTCAGAGTCCAAGATTACCTACCCTCATTCCTGGTAGTAATACAGATTTAACAAGTAAAAATATAAAACACCCACCCACTTAAATTTGAATTTCAGGTGAATAACAAAAATATTTTTAGTATCATCATGTCCCATGCAATGTATTATACACTAATACATTAAGATCCCCAGAGCCTGTGAGGTTATGTGGCTGTGAAAACTAATGCTGCATGTTGGTGTGTTGGTGTGTTGGTGCTGGCATGGGGAGATTAGTCTGCATTGTCTGGCTTGGCACAATGTGCTGATGAGAGACCTTTAAGTGAGAGATGACGGCAGAAGATAGAACCACAGAGATAGCAGTGTGAGAAGGGCTTCACTCACGAGAAAGACTTAGCCCAAATTTATTGGTTTTAAAGATGGAGGAAGGTACCAAGAACCAAAGAAAGTGAGTGGACTCTAGAAGGCAGAGAAGTTAAGGAGGTGGATTCTGCCCTGGAGCCTCGGGGAAAGAATGCAGCGTTTCCCACACCTGGTCCAGCCCAGTAAGTTCATCACCGGACTTCTGACTTCTATACCTGTGATAGGATGTCTCTGTGTCCATGCTAAGACACTAAATTTCTGGTAATTTTATGGCAGCTATAGAAAACACATATATTTTTTATAAAGATATCAATCATCATGGAGCTTTCAGGTAGGTTGGATCCCTTGAATCTCATCTTTTGATAATGTTAAAAATCAGGTCTAGAGATCTGAACCAAGACTTGGAAAACACCCTTCCTGTAAGGCCTGCATTCCATCGTTCCTTATTTAGCGTGTCTGGGAACACTGTACAGACTGCCTGTGAGTCTTGGAAAGCTGATACTGTTTTGTCCTCTTGTTAGTGATTGCGTGTGAACGGCTTAAGAGGCAAAGAGGCTTTAATTCAAGCAATCAGCATCTTACAGCATTAGTCATGAAATAAACTCAAATCAGAAGATTCCACTTGAAAGTCAAGCTACAGAGAAAATCAAAGACATCTGAGATAAGCAAACTTCCCTCACAGCAAACTTTCTAAATTTGGGAAGATAATAAAGCCATTCCTGAGTACAACTACTTCGCAGGAATTCAAAAACGAAGACCCAGTTGTTAAAGGCACCATATTTACATGTGTTTCTTGTATAGGGGAAAGTAAGTTTAAAAAAATGTTGCTTTACTACGTGGCTGTGAAGTTCCAGGGAGGCATCTCTGTAAGTCTACGGTCACTTTCCTTTCTGGGAATACTGCTTAGCTCACAAGTTTGTAATTAGTGGAGAAGGGATTTTATAGCCCATGTAAAATGTGCATGTTTCACAGAAAGTTTCCATCCGTTTATACTTAGAGTTGAAGTGGTAGTTAAGAAAGAGCCCTCAAAATCAAAAAGTTCAAAGTCTACAAATGGAGACCCACTCATAAACAAATAATAGCTGTACAAGGTGATAAATGTTCTTGCAAAGGAATACACAAGACTCCAGGGGAAGTGATCAGTTCCCAGAGGCTCCTCAGTGAAGGCGGTGTGCAAGGCATTCAAGTTGAAGGATGAGCCTGAATTTTTCAGGCCCAACTCCTGTCTGTGTTACAGATGAAAACTCCAAATCAAAAAGTGATTATCACTTGTTTAAGATGCCATAACCAATAAGTTGCAGGGAAGGCATGATTTAGAAGTAGGCAGTCTGGCTTCAAATAACAGAATCGATGATAAAATAATAATAGTAGTTTTACGTATTATATTTATTACAGTGTTATAACTATGCTATAATATTTTACAAGTATAAATTATTTAAGTATAATTTATTTATAAATTATACAAGTATAAATTATACTAATATTAATTATATTTTGTATAATATATAAGTTATATATTATACAAGTATAATTACAAATTATACTTGTAATGTATACAAGTATAAATTATATAAGTAGTTCTTATAATGTTCAATATACTTACAAGTTAAATTAGACTTGTATAAAATAGACTTTATACAAGTATAATTTATGTAAGTAGTTCTTAGAATAATATATCATGATATATTAACATAATACATTTTATAAAATGTGTTTCTATATTATTAATATACATCTGATATTACTGCTTTTATTTTTATTATTGACACTACATGTACCAGGCGTGGTGCTAAGAAGCACATTCCTTACATGTTTAACCTTTACGATTGTTACCACCTTTCTATAGGGGATGACCCGGAGCCTCAGGGATATTATTCATCCACAACAACGTCATTAGGACACGGTATAGCCAGCAATCAGACCCCTTACAGATCACAGAAGGGTTATATTTTGCCAGGGTAAAATATCATCTAAGTGAGAATAGTTTGCAATTATTATTCAGAATGTTATTGTGCAGACTTCTAGAAATTTCTCCAAAAATTCTTAAGGGCCTTCCGATTTGCTAATAGGGAAGGATGTGGCTTTTTTGGTTGTTGTTCGTTCTATTTCCTCCCCGACGAAAGACAATGTCAAATGAAAACAAGCCTAAGCTTAGTTTCTCCCCATGTGTTTTCTTTTTCATTCTATGTTTCAGAGTTGAGAGGTAAAAATCAAGTGTGATGAAACATTATCTTAAGAATGAAGAAACCATAGTTTTTTTTTCTTCATTTTTAATATGGTCACCATATGTTTTATTTTGGGTAACAATATTTCTTTCAGCTATTTGCATGAAACCCTGATATCAAAAAACATCTCAGTGATTTAAACCTCTGTAATATAAAAATGTAGATAAAGCACAATTGGTTTGAGTCTTAAATTTCCCATATTTCACTATATTTTTCTCATTTGTATCTTGGTCTCTTTTTCATTTCCCATAAGCACTGTTGCAGATTGTTCTGAGCTCTGTGGAAAAGAAGTAACAGAAACTACTTTAGAGAGTTTCTGGTCAGAGAACTGAATCAGGAAAGGTTTGCATCTTTGAAGCCAAATCTCAAGACATCCCATTGTTCCTCAGAATGTTTTTGGGACTATAAAACCTCTTACTCTAAATGCAGATCTGATGCTGTTATACAATTTATAAGGCCCCACCTAACGTAATTTTTCTCTGTTCTTTGTCAAATCTGGATTGAATTAGGCTGGAGATCCAAAAATCTTTTTTTTTTCTTTTTTTAATTGTTGGGGATTCATTGAGGATACAAAGAACCAGGTTGCATTTGTTAGGTAAAGTCCCTCTTACAATTGTGTCCCACCCACCAAAAGGTGTGTCATACACAGCATAACCCCCCACCCCCTTCTCTCTCTGCTCTCCCCATTCCCCTACCTCCCACCATGTACTAGGTCATTAATGGTCCTCATATCAGAATTGAGTACATGGAATTTTTGCTTATCCATTCTTGTGATGCTTTACCAAGAATAATGTGCTCCACTTCTACCCAGGTTAATACAAAAGATGCAAAGTCTCCACCTTTTTAATGGCTGAATAGTATTCCATGGTATACATATACAACAGCTTGTTAATCCATTCCTAGGTTGGTGGGCATTTAGGCTGTTTCCATATTTTGGTGATTGTAAATTGAGTTTTGATAAACAGTCTAGTGCAAGTGTCCTTATGGTAAAAGGATTTTTTTTTTTCTTCTGGGTAGATGATCAGTGATGGCACTGTGTGATCAAATGGGAGGTCTAGTTGAGTTCTTTGGGGATTCTCCATACTTTCTTCCAAAAAGGTTGTATTAGTTTGTGGTCCCACCAGCAGTGGTCCACATCCACACCAGCATCTGCAGCTTTGAGATTTTGTGATGTGGACCATTCTTACTGGGGTTAAATAGTATCTCAGGGTGACTTTGATTTGCATTTCTCTAATAATTAGGGTCAATGAACATTTTTTCACATGTTTGTTAGCCATTCGTCTGTCTTCTTTAGAAAAGGTTCTATCCATCTGTCTTGCCCATTGATATCAGGGATTATTGGCTTTTTCTTGTTGATGGATTTTGACTTCTCTGTAGATCTTAGTTATCAAGCTATGGTCTGATCCAAAATATGCAAATATCCTTTCCCATTGTGTAGGTGTCATACCCAGCAAAGGGACCCCTAAAGGCCCCTAACTGTCTCAAACTGAGTCCCTGCACATCTCAAACCCTCCCTTGGGTTAATTCCTCAAACAGGTTTCAGAATAGAACAAGGAAGTTCTCTGAGTTCCCAAGAACTCCTAGCAACAGGTAATAATGGTAGAACTTAAACAATGGTGGAAAACTTACCTAAGCAATATTTCCCAAAGCCAAGATTGTCCCCATGCCAGCTGCCACAACACCTCCTGACTCGCTGTAACTGGTGCCAAGTCCCCACTGTGCCAACTCTGTAACCCCGCCCCTCAGCCATGGAGCCACGTTCTGCTTCTGTTTTTGCTTGGCTTGCCACATAGCACAAAATGGTATAAAAATCAGCTTGCTCCTCACCTCAGGGCCGTTTGCCCTTCGGGATGGCGGTTCCCTGAGCAGGTGTAATAAATCACCATCTGATTTATACCTGAAGTGGGGTCTGAGTCTTTCTTCCAGGTGGCAAATAATTACAACATAAGTTGTCCAAAATTCTTTAAAAGAGTATATGGAGATATGAATTCAGAAAAATACACGTTACGCTTATTCTATTCCAGATGATTTATAATTAATAGGTGAATTGCTCAAATACAATTTTACGAGCAGTTGTAGTCTTACTCATTAGGAAAGTAATTATGAAGTAAAAAACAACACCTGTTGAGATAGCTTTACGTGTTAAGCACTGGGAAAAGGCCTTAAATCTACTTCCTTACTTTAAAATAATGTATTATATAAAGGTTTATTGTCTCATAAGACAAATGGGGAGGAAAGGCCTAATATGTTTAAGACATGTGCCAAAATTTGTGTGTCTAGTAAGTGAAGTAGCATGGTTAAAATTGAAGTCAAATCAGAATCGATGAAGAAAATTTCTGATGTTTGTTAACACCCTACTTTTCTATAATATTCCAGAGATAATAGCAGCATTTTTATTTTTGAATCTGTCTGTTCTAGCTACCAGGATTACATCAATTCAATATTTTTCTAATTCACTTAGTTAATGTCTGAGACACATAAAATAGAGTATAATAATTAAATTTTTGTCTGTATCAGATCTTGAAATAGTTAAACGTACCAAACATTTTTAAACAAAAATTACACTGTTTGTAATATCTGTGTGAATCTGACCAGTTTTTCAACACTCTGACAAAATCAGCGTCTAATAAATATTTATTTATAAAAACTTGATTTATATTTCTTCTATAAAACCTACTCAACTTGATCAAATGGAATTTTACAAAATGGTTATGGGTGATGAAATGTTGGTGCTATATAAGTATTTTCTCAATTTTCTAAAGGAATGAAATGTATATTTTAGACATTAAATTAGGGGAAAAAAACTAATTATTTCCACAAATTTCCAGTAAACAAAATGTTAACTGGATAACTTTTAAAGGTTCAGAAATAAGAAGGGATCATAGGAAGTCCAAGTATTGTGTTAAAAATAAAGCATATCCAGTGATCCTCACTTTCATCTTGACAATGTTAGTGGATTATTTAATCAATCGCTCTCCTTTTTTCTCTTCCTAACTTCCTCTTTTCAGTTTCTCTAGCTGCCTTCGGGAGCAGGAAGACTGATGCAGCATTAGATGATGCTACTGAAGAAGAGGGCTCAGTGCGGTCGATTCTGAGACTCACGTGGATGTGAGCAAAGGGCACTCGGGCTCTCAGCGCCTTGCAGTGGGCTTCCGCCTGTGACATCTTCACTGATGCCGGCGAGAAGCCATGTGCTGCTGTTCTAAGTCTGGGGAAGATAGCTCATACTATGCAGGATGCACAATGATCTCAAAAGGTTGAATTCCTGGATTCAGGAATTCAGAGGAAATCTAGCAAACATAAATGACAATCAAATTGCAAATATATTCAAAAAGATGTCAACCATAAAATTTGGTTGAGGAAGAAATGGATGAAAAGTTATGTGACATCATATAATTCACAGGCTGCATGAATACCTGGGGGACATCTAGGTTTGGGGAATGTACAATTACTATACTAGTTAGATTATATCATATTTGGAATCAAGTATTTATATTGGATGGTATATATATATATATAAAGGAGAATATTATCCATAAAAGAGAATATTATCAAAATATGTTTGTTTAGGCAGGCATTTGCTTAAGTATCAAGGGCATTCTATACCTCAAGTACAATGCTAAGAACTGGGTTTAATGATGAAAGAAAGTATGTGTATATATATTATGTAATATATTATATATATATATACACACACACACACACATACACACACATATCATGAACCACAATTATAATCTAGTGTGTGGGGAGACTAGGAAATAAATATATAAATAATAAAATATATACATAAAATGCAAAGTCTTTTCTTTACATGTTGCTATATAAAAAAAGATGGCTAAACAATCTCAGAAGTGGAGGATATATGTATCAGAAGGGATGATTTTAAATGCAAGCTACACAACATAGGAAAATTTTGCTTTTTGAGATGCTGTATATGTGGTGGGGGGCATCAAAGAACAACATTTTCCAGATGCAAAAATCAAAGTGCAGAGAGAGGACTGTGAGAACATTTAACAAACACTCTGCTGCCGTGGACAGAGAAAACAAGGGGTGGTTTCAAATGAGATCCCCCAATTACTACCAATTATGTTAGGGACACTGAGTTTTCAGCCACTTCTCATGGGGGCTACTCTTCACAGCATGGCCAGAGTGGATGAAACAGGAATTTCTTTTCCTAAGGAACACGGAATTATTTAGTTAGTAAATATTTAAGTGCAAAAGGGTGGTCGTGGAATTAGGCCTCAGGAGTTGACAGGTCAGGCCCTGAAATGATGAGCTATCAGAGACCATTCCAAGGAAAGAAAATGAAACATTTAAAGCACTGAGTAGGTCAATAGGACCAAATTAAGTTAAAATTCACATACACTCTTTTTTCTTAATAATTCTTATTATGTTTCATAAGCAACTATTGAAGGTAGAAAGCTTCCTTTTAATTCAAGAACGTTGCACATGTATTAAATGGCTTGGAAAGAAGGCAAATTGTAATCAGTTGACAGCCTGAAGGGCATGTGACTTGAAGATAAAAATTCCAGACCATTCTTCCATTCTTTTAAACCTTTGGCAGAACGTGACCAGAATTTTTTTTTTTTTAATTTCAACATGATAAGATTAATGTCTTTTCTCTTTAAAGCTATTGGTTCCTGGAGGCGCCTGTGGCTCAAAGGAGTAGGGCACCAGCCCCATATACCGGAGGTTGCGGGTTCAAACCCGGCCCCAGCATAAAAGCTTAAAACTTCAAAAAAAAAAAAAGCTATTGGTTTCCCCTTCACTACCTCCACAACACACCCACTTACAATTTAGCTCTCAGAGACCCAGGCCACTTGGCCTATGGAGCTCCTCACGGTCTGGATTTTGCTGATAGCACAATTCACAGTGTATTCTATCACTGTTCCCTGATCTTTGCCTTTACTGAAAACGGTGGACTTCTGGGTTCAGAGACTTGATCAGACTCAATTTTTATCCCTATAATTAAATTTTAGATTTTTTTTATTCATAATATCTAAATTTTGCTCTTTTGCATTGTGAGCAGCCATTAATACTCAATGCCTGAGTTCTAATTTTGTAATTTGGTTTTTAGTTTACCAGTTTTGCAGTTCACCCAGAAAAGAAAGATAAATGCTTGACTTTTTCTATGATATGCCCAATACTGAAGATCATAAAGTGGTTCTCTGTCATTCTTTAAAATTACCAGTTATTTTTTACTGTCACTGTGAACTTATGGATTTAAATATATTTGATGGACCTCAATCACTGATATTCTTATACCTACTGAAGCTCAATCTTTACCACTGGTAGCCAGAGGTGAGATCTTCACATTTGCTTCTGAGTCTATTGATAGGATCCCAGTATTCGTCATTGTGTAAAGATATTTCAATTTCATTGTTGGTTTGTTTCTGCAGAAAGGGTGTCAGTGAGTTATTTTAAGAAGGATATAAAATTCTTTTACTACAAAATAGTATTTCAGGACAAGAATCTGGGTGCTAGACATACTCATTGCTATTGGGTTATTCATTGCTTATACACTGAGCTCATATTGATCCTTCTGATTCAAATTCAGAAACATGGATGATTTGACTTAATATCTTCTATATTACGTCTTCATCTCAGTTTTTCTACACTGAGAATTCTAGTTATCAAGAGTATAGTTAATGAAAAATATCACTCATTTGTGATTATTTTTTGATAACAATTAAAGATTGTTTACATATGCTAATACAACCTCTACTTTTAGAATTTGTCATATATCCATATTATCAGATCATATAGTTGTTAAACCCTCTAGTCTCTCTCTCTTTTTTTTTTTTTTTTGTAGAGACAGAGTTTCACTTTATGGCCCTTAGTAGAGTGCCGTGGCATCATACAGCTCACAGCAACCTTCAACTCCTGGGCCCAAGCGATTCTCCTGCCTTAGCCTCCCGAGTAGCTGGGACTACAGGCGTAGTCTCTCTCTTTTAACTTTCATTTATTCTCAATTCTATAAAAAGGGGAAAAACTATATAATTAATCATCACTACTAGTCTTCATATAGATGCCTCTCTAGTCATTTGGTTGTCTGAAGCTGATCATTCACTAGGAGATTCTTTTTTACTGGATCCTTCCTCCTTTCCTTCCTTCCTTCCAGAAATTCAGACCTTCCCTGAACCGTTGCATGCTGACCACATTTATTTATGCTCATTATTCAGCTTTACTTATTATAAATTCTGGTTTACATTCTTTTCCTTTTTTATTCTATTATTTTATGGCATAAAGTGTTTCTGTCAAGAAGTCTGGTGGGAATCTAATATTATTTCCTTTATACATGTGTGTATATCATGAGGTATTTTGTGGTCATTGTTCAAATAATTTTTCTTTCCTTAACAAAAGGAGCACAGTGTATGTTTTGATATGTAATTATCTCATTTCCTCTCTCTCTAATTTAAGGAAAGTTTTCTTGAATTACAGAATTTAGTATTTCTTCTATTTTCTTGCTGTGTTTTTTATTCCTCAGAGAACTCTTTTGTCTGCTTTTTATTCTCAAATCTTTTTGCTTCATATTTTATTTTATTATTAATGTTTATGCTTTATTCTTAATTTCTTTTAATGTGGTCTTTAATTATGAAAAAAATCTAATTATTTCCAACTACTTTCAACATTTTTCTTAGCATTTGAAAATTATGACTTATATGGTAGCATCTATAGTTCAATGGGTAGGGCGCCAGCCTCATATACCGAGGGTGGCAGGTTCAAACCCAGCCCCGGCTAGCTAAAACAGCAGTGACAACTGCAACAAAAAACCCTGGCGTTGTGGTGGGCACCTATAGTCCCAGCCACTTGGGAGGCTGAGGCAAGAGAATTGCTTAAGCCCAAGAGTTGGAGGTTGCTGTGAGCTATGATGCCATGACTCTACCTGGGGTGACATAGTGAGGCAGTGTAAAAAAAAAAAAAAATTATGACATATTTTATCATTCTTATATCATTTTCTAATGTCTTCTAGCCTATTTTGATACTGTATATTTCAGTTTTGATTTTATTAAAGCATGGCTATCTCATGTGCCTTCAAGATTTCTAGAGATGTTATTTCGCTCTTTATTTTCTTTCTTCTTACAATAACTGTATGTGATTTTTGGATTGATCGCTTCTCGGCCTTTTGGCTAAGATCAAGTGTGATTTTGGATTGATAAATTTCTGGTGCTCATTTTAATATGATTTAAGATTTAAATTTTAGGAGGCATATTTATCTAGAGTTTTCTTTTCTGTTATTTTCCTGGAGTAATATATGATGCTTTGCTTTCCTGAGCTTCCCTGCTCTGTTCCCTTCTCCGCCTTTTATCTGTTACATCTATTTTTCATCATTCTCTCCCACTCTCAGCTGTGCTCCTCTGTGTGAGGTCCTGTTGAGGAACAGTTTCCCAGTGAGTTGGTTTCTAGCATTCGTAGAGGAGAGGACAGACTTAGCACCACAAGGCCCTGAAAAAGTTCCTTTGTCCTCACTCATCCTTTCTTTGGCGGGGTGGGGGGGAGTCCTTCCCAGACTTGGTTGTTCTTGTCACTGCCATAGTTTTCAGTGGTGACATTAAGTGTTTTGTGATTGTTGGTTGATCTTTTGCACCTCATATTTTGAGTTCCATGAGAATACTCTGACAGTTTGTTTTCTTAATAAATGTTGCCACAAGGGTTTCTGCTTTTACTATCTAGTTCATCCCTTTATGTGGGGATTTGTGAAAATATAAAACTTAAGCTACCACCACTGCTGCCATTGTCCCAATAGTCACCAGAACTTGCTTTAATTAATTAGGTTGGAGCTTTGAGACCTAAGAATTAAAAATTATTTTAAGATCTTGTATTTTTTTTAGATCTTTTATGTTTTTATTAATTGTCAGAGAAAGAGTCTACATTTTCAGTCTAAGGACAAATGTTTCATGTTGAATCATCAGACTACCTTTCTTTGTTAGCAAGATGACTGTGCACCTGCATTTATCAGAGAAGGACTCTGAAGTTTGTGAAATGGCAAGTCCTGAGTTTTTGCCAAGCAACAGGCAAAAAATAGGCTGATTCCAATTTTAGTAAAATTCTATCAGTTCCAAAATAATCTCAAATTCAAACAAAAGCTCTGACTGTAAGTTATCAATCTCTACAATGTAAGCAAAACAATACATTGCATATAAGCCAGTTATCAAACTTAAAGGAACATTTCTCATCTAAAAATATGCACCTCCAAACATCTTAAAATCTACAGCCTGGCAAAGGACCCACACTGTCTTTGGCCTAGACTATAGCAATGCATAGTTTATTTGTTGTCATTACCTGTTTGACTGTGTGAGAATATTATGGGATCTGGGCTCACATATATGGATATCGAATGGGTTCCTTTCAGTTAATAGCCAGGCCTTTAAAAATATAGGAAAAGCCAGTGTCAGAACATGTCCTGGCTTCCAGCCAACATATCTAATTTTGTCTCAAATATGAGTTTCACATTTACTATGACAGAGCAGTGAGCACTGGAGTAGATCACATTTTCACTATGAGAAACCCTCGGCTTGCCAACATACCTCTCAGATCGAAGCTGCTAAGGCAGGGGTTGTGATTCAAATGCCCAAAGAGACAAAAGGAAACACAGGAAACGTAAATGAGTAAAGCAACAAAGGATAAGATGTGGTCTTGCTATATTGATCAGACTGGACTCAAATGCTGGGGCTCAAGTAATCTCTCTTCTTGCCTTCCCAAAGATCTAGGATTATACACATGAGCTCTTGCATGTTGCCTGGATATTTTAAGACTAGAAAGCACAGGTCCCATCCAAAGGGCACCCTTCCACTCAGCTCCAGCTGATTTCTGTCATGTTAATATAGGCCCAACATTGCTAGATATTTATTTTTCAATGAAAGCAGGAAATCCAGATTATAATGTAAAATGTTCCAGGACCAAAATGTTGACAACTAATTCAGTTAATTTTTAAACATTGTGTAGGCAGATACAGTGAGGGCCAAATGAAACACTTCAGCAGGCAACGGGTTACAGTGTACTATTTCTGCTTAGGAAGTCCACACTACGTCTTTTTTCCCCCTCTGTTATGTTTTCATTCTTCTGTTTCAAAATCAAACTAACAAACTCCCTTCTTTGTGAAGCCTTTCTTGATTTCTCTCTAGATGGCATGCGTTGTATTGTTTGCGTCCCCTCTGTTCCCTGTACAGATGTCTTACGTGGGATCTGTATGATTTTACCACATATTCATTTCCCCTTTGGGTTTCCCAAAATAAAGTGTAAGCCGTTTCAGGGAAGAGATTATAGTGAGTTGACCATGGCCCTAAAAGGGTGCTGTGCTCTGAAGCCCAGACCTTCTGAAGGTGACTTTATTTGGAAAAAGGGTCTTTGCAGATGTGATTAAGTGAAGGCTCTCAAGCTAAGATCATCCTGGATTGTCTGGGTGGGCCCTAAATTCAATGACAGATTCCTTATAACAAACAAGGAGAAAAGACAGAGGAGCAGGCCGTGTGAAGATGCAGGCAGGTGTTAGGGCGATACAGCCACAAACCAAAAAATGCCTGGAGGTACCAGAAGTTCAAAGAGGCCTGAGGGTCATTCCTCCTATGTCCCTCAGAGTGAGTGTGGTGCTGCTAATAGCTTGACGTCCCTCTGAAGAACTGTAATAGGATACCTTTCTGTTGCTTTAAGTCACCCCATTTATAGTAACTTATTACAGCAGCCCTAAGAACTAATATGAATGGAGACAGCGCTTATACAACTTTACATCCCAAGTACTTAGCACAGTATCTGGCATACAGGGGACCAGCAGGAAACAGATGATATTACCTTGGAATCCAAAGTATAAACTCTCACTCTAAGAGTTTATGAGTTTCCTTCACACATCAGGTACTGTAGCAGAGTGATATTATTCCATGCCTCATAAATGCGGTTCTTGAATGGACTTACAAAGTCTCAGTAATCAAAGAAGTAGCAATTTGTTAATTTTAGGAAACATTACATCCTGTTCCTCTCAGCAAAAGTACAAGCAAAGGATGATTCTCTATAGATAAGCAGAGAGAAACAAGTCCTTCCTGCACATCAGAGTAACTGTGTTACACCCAAATGTACATGAGCGATCACTCTTTCCCAAGGAGAGTCATCCATCTAATCTACTAGATGTAAGAACTTGGGTAAATTACTTACCCTGCCTGAGAGGGTAGTGGTGGGAGGAGCAAATAAACATTGTAATTATTAAAATAATCAGATAAGTTACAAATTCCTACGGAGTATCTAGACCTGGAAGAGGCTGAAATAAATGTTATCTGCCTGCTACGGATTGCCAATATACTGTTTTCTCTTGACTGAGCAATTAAAATGGGGAAAAATGGATTCAGCTTAACCTACTGGTTTGAATTTAATGGTATTATGTTGAACTTTCTATTCTTAAAATATAATCCAGATTTATTTTACGTAAGGAGCCTGGTTGGGGAGTGGAACTCTAAGTACTACCAAGGCCATTAAATCTTGGGACTGTTACTTCCCTTCCTGAAAAATGAAAAGCAAAATCCAGTTAGGCCTTGGCTCCACATCAAACATCCTTCTTCTTATTTCTTATTCATTTTTAGTTGATGCTCGTAATCAGCATTTTAACTCATAACGAGAAAGTCACAAAGATAAAATAGTGTGCCCACAACTAGAATCATTTCAATGTCAAAACTTTGTGGGGGAAAGCAGGTTGTGCCAGCGATGGTTAGCGGACCAACTCAGTTTTCTTAGTTGGCAAAACACATTCGGCACCATGCTAGAGTTGTTGGCAATTACATAAGCCTGGCCGTAAGTCTTTCTAAAAGAGGAATATACCTACCACCACAGGACCTGCAGAGGAACAGTGGCTTTTGTTCAACTCCCTGTGGGCCAGTCCAAAGACTCGCCAAGACACAAGCAGCTCACCATAGGAGCTTCTTTAGGTGTGTCTGTCTCTAAAAATATTCATAGGAAAAATTAGGTTATATCAGCAATTAGTATAGATGTGTGGTTCTCAGTTGAAGGAGATTTTCAACCCCAGAGGCCAGTTGGCAATGTCTGATCACATTGTTGGCTGTCCTAACTGGGGAATAAAATATCCTTCTGGCATCTAGTGGTGATAGGCAACCAGAACAACGTCCCATGTGCTACACGGTATGACTAGGGTCGTGGCTGAGAAGCCCCTTGGTAAACATGCAAGAAGTGTCCGTTCATGGATGCTCGTTTAAATGTGGGGCTGAAGTAGCTGTTACTGGGCATACCCATGCCAGAGCTGAAAGGAAATGATAGAGTGAAAGAGAAGAGTGAAGTTGTATAAAGAGAAGTAGAGATTTACATGAAAAATACATATAATGATGTGGCGCCAACAATGAGGGTAGGAAAAGGGAGATAGAGTTGATCTAATGCCAAGGATATATTCCTCGCCAGGGCAGTAAGGCTATTAGACTGAATCTGTCGTGAAAGAAAAGTCACTCTAGCATTACCCTGGGTTGTGTAGGACAATGTTGAGAGTCACAGAAATGTAAACTTTATTGGTTTTCATAGGATAAAAGACTGACATCTGGTCAGCCAGCGTTCTCAGGTTTAAAGCCACAGTGAATGATGCCCCATGATCATATCAATGTACACAGCTATGATTTAATAAAAAAAAAAATAAAGTCACAGTGAAAGTATGAAACACAGAAAGAAAAAGAGAAAGAAGGAAGGGAAGGCTGCTGATATTGTTAACTAATTTTGTATCCGCTCATGAGATTTTGCCTTAGTTTATCAACCAAGAGATAGAAGTTTGAGAATATAATTTTTTCTCTCTTGTCTCCTCTGTTAAGCCACCACTTATTTATGTGACTATTACATAGCTAGATTTGACCCCTTACAAAGGCAATTCCATTGCAAAGAACTTAGAACATTTAAGAATAAAACTGTCACAGAAGGGTCCCCTAATATCTTTTATTAGTGAAAATAAATAGGTACATATCCTAGTTTTATTTTTCACTTACATAGTTTTTGTTTGAAATTTTTTATATGAGTTTCAAGGTTTACTTTTCAAAACATAAAAGGGTAGCAAAGGAAACAAACACAAAAACATTAACTGCTAAGACTTAAGACGCTACGAGAATGTAATTAATTATGATTTTGTGGATGTTGTTAACAGAACTTTAGAAATATTATGGTGTAGAAAATGGCATTTATCAAATAATAATATAATATAATTTAAAGGTACTAATTTCACTAAAGTAAAAAGAATCTAACAATTAATTTTGGAGGGAGGTGAAAGGTTGTATGCATTAAATCCCAAACTTTTGAAACTGGAAGTTAAAAGACAATGTATTAAACTGATCATCTAAAAAAGGGAAGGAAAGAATATTAATTTAGCATCAGGAATGAAAACAGGAAACCTCAAGAGAACAGACACAGACATTCGAAATTTGTAAGAGTGACTATGGCTAAGCGAGTGGAGGTTGAGTATGTGATAGGTTGAGTGGTTGTGACAGAGGAGGGGATAGATATTGCTGTTTATCATATTCTCCATACAGTTCATTTTCTAACTAGGTGCAAATATTATTTTGCTAATGTTTATTAGTTAAAAAATAAAATGTGATAAATTTAGCTCAAAACTTTGAACTTAAGACCCCATGGACAGTGTCTGAGCAGCTGTTTTACACCATAGTTAACTTTATAATCAGCATTTTATATGGAGATCTCATTTAGAGGACATTTTTTCACATGTATTATTTCTATATGTATTCTTAACAGCCCTGGGAAAAGTCAGTAAGGTGCTGGAGAAATAGATTCTGAGGTGCATGCACAGAATCACAAGGGTCAACACCTGTGTGGGCCAGGGGGGCCAGGGAGCTGCCCAGGGTCGCAGTAGGGGCCCCAGCCCTTCTACAGGGACTGCAAGAGCAGAGATGGCCTTTCAGAGTTGACCAATATAAACGCCAAAGCACCTGGCTTTATTTTCCCTATTTTGAGACTAGGAGTTGTCTGCACATGTGAGCATAGGCCAGGGGGTTCTATTCACGGAGGAGAATTCCCAGAGATGGAGCCAACTGAGCTGAAGCCACTGATCTTCCAGCAGTTGGGCAAATCTGTGTCTGAGCAGTACATCAGCATATCCAATACAATCTCCATTCACAACACATAAAAACAGAGGAAACTTGATGATATTTGCCATGCTGACCCCTCCCCACTCCAATAGCATATGAAAACACACATTAGGTCACATGGAATCTCCTCTCCTCCCTGGATTGATAGGCCCCGGTCTGCCTTTCCCTCTGTGCCGTGGAGCACACTGTGCTTCCGGTCTGAGAATCCACTCTCCCACTCTCTCTTTCCTTCTTCTCCTCATCTACCTGTGGATGACCCTTCAAACATTCCAGGAAAAACACTCTTGCTTCCAGATTAGTTCCAGGGTCTTCCATTTAGCATTCTAGACAAGGCCCTGAATTCCACTGGGGAAGACCTCACCTACTTGTAACATAAACATTTGTTGAATTGTGGTCTCTTTCACTAGACTGAAATCCTGGAATGTGAGACTGGTTCTTAGCCATTACTATCCCCCATTACTGCTTCACATTTTGTAGGTGTTCTTCAAACACAAATTTCAAATGTCTTGAAAAATAAATGGAAAGGTTGCTTTAGATTCCAAGTCTGATGCTCTGATGCAAAGCGTTCCCACCACGAAAATGATGACCACCGGGGGAGGGGGGGTGACGTGTGTGTTGATTGGCTAACTTGGTTATTTCACAATGCACCTACGCTTCAAAACATCATATTATACATGGGAAATGCATACAATTTTATCTGTCTGTTTGAAAGAATGAATTTTAAAATGGAAGCAAATCTCACAATCTATATTTATAATTTTAATTTCAGGATCTTGTACCTTTGTTTCCAGGTTTGCCCTTCCTACTCCATAGGTCACCTGTATAGAAGTGGATCCAGATAATGATATGCATGTACTTTGTAAGTCCAGGTGCAATTGGCAGATTCTGTTTTCCTCTTGTTATTGCGACACCACAAATTATCAACTTGATCTCAAGAAATATCAATTTCATCCCTCTGAAATTGGTTCCCAACCACGAGCTTATATTCACCCCTCTTGATGCACTGATAGGACTTCCTGAGGTAAGTGATGCCCATTTCCCCAATACCAAAGCAGGGCCACTGCAATGAAATATGAACCTTCACATACTCTGTCCGTGAGTATCCAAATGATTGTTGCCTTTCAGAAAATGATCTCATTTCAAGAAAGGGATTTTCTTCTAAGTTTGCTTCTTGACATCTAACTAATGATCAAACTAAAAATCTAAATAAAAGGAAAAGATGCATGATTGCCCTGTATCTGTTTTATTTATTTATTTTTTTGAGGGGATTGGGAAGGAGGGTAGAGATGGTTTATCTTTCTGAGTCAGAGTAAGGGAAATATTTCCTCTTTAACTGTCAACTGGCAGGAAGAAACAACTCCCGCATTTATCATAAATATGTTTAAATACCTTCGTGATTCTTTCATGCTGCTGGAAAAATACTGGCCATTGATAAACAAAAGAAACTGGCAGTCCAAAAAAGTATTTTATGAAAAGTATAGAGATACAGTCTTCATAAGTGATCAACTAACCACAGAAAGTATTCATGCTAAATAGGTATTAGTGAATAATTCTTGAAACCCTAAACTTTCAACATCTGTCTCTCTCTAAATAAAATACGAAAATTATTTTTCACTTGAGGGTGTTTAGAATATGGATGCGGCCTAGTATGCAAATTTCTAAAGTCATGGTTTTGTAATACCTTCAAGGAACTTTGTAAAAGTTTCTCTGCTTACCTGAAATTAAAAAAAATTATTTCAGTATCTAGAAAATTTGTATTTTTATGCATTTTCTGGTTCTAGGGTTTTTGGAAATTAAACAATTTTGGATATGTTTGAAAATTTAATAATTTAATAATCTAACATTAAGGTGAAAGTGAGGAAAGCATTGTACAGGATCTTATGTGTGAAGTGGAACACTCTGGGCTCTGTAATATACAGCATGGGTAATCAGGAGGGGGATATTTGAAACTGGCTTCCTTTTTATTCTTTTTCATTAATGTTTGCCCCTTGCATGCTTTCTGTTATCAACAATGCTGACCCGTGAATCTCAAGGTTTTGATTAAAGCACTTTGGTAGAACTCACATATGGGATGAAGATTGACAGGAAAGCCTACACAACTAAAGAGACACCATACAGTGTTAATATCAGGTGGTTGGGATGCTGTGGGCTGAAAATCTTCCCTAAATTCATACGTTCAAACTTTAGCTGCCCACTGGGATGGTGTTTGGAGATGAGGCCTTTGGGAGGTTGTCAGGGGTAGATAAGGTCATGATATTGGGATCATGGAGATGGGATTAGAGCACCTACAAGACCAGACCAGACACGAGAGAGCTGCTTTCTGTCTCTGCCACGCGCGCGCACAGAGAGAAGGCAGGTGTGTGCAAGCCGGAAGCCCTCTGCCCGACACTGAACTTGCTGGCACCTTGATCACAGACTTCCAGCCTCCAAAACCTTGAGAAGACAATTTTCTGTTATTTCAGCCACCAAATCTCTGATATTTTGTTATGGAAGACTGAGAAGACTAAGGGAAGTTTCCTTCTAACTCAAAAACAGAGTCATAGACACAGTAGAGAGGTACCTGCTGGCTGACTTGGGCAATCTCTGCTGAGCACAGGGAAATCAGGGGGCAATGCCAGGGTGGTTTCCCAACAAATTGGACCAGCAGTTCTCAACCTGTGGGTCGCGACAGATTGAACGACCCTTTCACAGGGGTCGCCTAAATATATCCTGCATATCAGATATTTACATTATGATTCATAACAGTAGCAAAATTATAGTTATGAAGTACCGATGAGAATAATTTTATGTTTGGGGGTCACCACAACATGAGGAACTGTATTAAAAGGTCGCAGCATTAGGAAGGTTGAGAACCACTGAATTAGACTCAAGCAGAAGTACAGGTGAGATTAAAAGCAGGAGCAAATGGGATCCAATCTGTAGCTTCTAAGAATGGGAAAGTTACCTAAGGCCATGAAAAACTATGGTTAGTAAGAAAGCACATTGGTCTCCACTGATTACTGTCCGTGAATCAATATGCCTAATGAACACTAAACTACATGTTTTTTGATCTAGAGTATCTTATCTGTTCTGTTAATTTCTCTGTTGTTCTATTTGATACCAGGAGTCTCTTAAGTTTGTAGATGTGTGAGTGACTGACTCCTGGGTATTTATTAATGAAAAATATCAGTATATAACCATGAATGTCTATCTTGTACATAGCTAAATATATCCATATATGCATACATATTTCTATGTAAAGACAGAAACATGTATGTATTATAAATATATATTTCAGAATTTAGCCTAAATAAAACAGCATCTCTTCAGTTCCCTACAATAATCTTTTAATACATAGTATATAGTTGCTCAGTGAAGCCCTTACAGGACAAGTATTAGTAAGTATGCAGAGAACACTCTGATGAAAGGGGACACGTCTCCTATATTCTGTACGAAAATGCCATTGAAAATGAATGTGCCAAAAAAAACCTCATGACTTTCGACTCCCCTGACACTATCCAGATGCTTCTCGACTCATGTGGGGGTTATGTCCTAATAAACCCTTTGTAAGTCAAAATATCACAGGATGAACATGCTTTTAGTGACCTCAATAAACCCATCATACAGACAAAAAAATTACAAGTCCAACAATCCAGATGCTGCTTGACTTACAAGGAGGTTACATCAGGATAAGCACATTATAAAGTCAAAAATCATAAGTAGACACACTATAAGGTCAGGGCCATCTGCATTCTGAGGGCTCTAGTTAACAAACAGTATTGCGTTTCACTTGACTAGTTTATAGCATACTGACCTTCTCACTGAGAGCCACCAAAATCTGGAGAAAAAGACAATGGTTTGAAGTATACATTTGTTACCAAGATAGTGAGACTATTATAAACTGAGATCTCAGGCAAAAAAAAAAAAAAAAAAGAATAAAAGTATGAGGAGAGAGCAGAGTATTTGATGAGGTTTTCAACCCCAAAGTATTTGCTGATTTACATGCAAAAGTTAAAGGGTGGATATGTGAGGATGTTAATACATCTTTTGGGAATTTTATAACAACTTGAAGATAAAACCCAGAATTTAGGAATTGCAAAGGTGTAAGGGTTGTACAAATAACTCAGATTTTCAGCTGGGACATGTTAAGTAAGTTGAAACTAAAAATAGAGACGTCCTCATAAAGCTTAGAAAACTTCAAATCAGCTCCATTCCAGACTGGATGAAGATGACTTGCCCTGGGAAGGACTGCCTCCCAGAAGCAAAAGCAAATCTTCCTCATGGAATGCTACTCCATCCAGTACCTCAAATAATTTCTTCAATTTTTTATAAACAGTATCCAAGGTTGACAAACACGCACAGGTATACGAAGGGACAGACTGAAAAACTGAGACAAAAGTGAAAACTAGAAATAGAACTAGACTTATTTAAGTATCAGGCCCAGAGTTGAAACTAACTGGGATTAATAAACTTTTGATAATAAAAGAAAAATACAGAATTTCATCAGAAAAACGAATCCACAAAATAATAAAAGCACAAAAATGAATACCATTATAAATTCAGTTGAGCAAATTTGACGCTGCTGAAGACTAAATGATTAATAAACTGAAAATGCCATCAGTTAAATCAAAATGGAAACAAACACAGTAACAGCAACCAGAAAGGTCGAGACCTAGAAGAAAGACCTGAAGTGAGTACCGATTTGTGAGTGATGGTGAAACAATCTAACATTAAAGTCACGGATTTAAAAAGGTGAGACTATATGGCAGAGCAATTACTGAAAATAGAAGAATCAAGCTTTTGCAAAACATACAAGGGATAAAAAGCCATTGTTCCAAAAGCTGTGGGAACCCCACGCAGTTTACATATGAAGATAAATCATGACCAGATACGCCTTAGCAAATACGTTGACAATCAAGCACAGAAAACGCGAGAGAAAGGAGACTGGTTTCCTCAAAGGAACATCAAAAACTAAACCTCAAAACCTCTCAGATGCCCCCAGCCAAAAGTTTGGAAGCCGTGAAACACTGGTCTAGCCACTTCAGCGGACTCTCAATCAACAGTGGAGTGCAGTGATATGTATAGTTTTGGAGTTGAACACCATCATAATCACATCCTAGCCGTTCTGCTAACGAGCTGGGTGACCTTCATCAAATTTTCCACCCCCTTGAATCTCAGCTGCACATGTGTAACGTGGGGAAAGTAACGACCTGGCACCCTCAGAGTTGTTATCATCGGGGCCAAGTGAGGTCATAGGTATAACACGTTTTGTAGTGTGCGTTCCACGTTCTGTTGTATTTATTTTTTAGTGTGGTAAATATACATGATGTCAAATAAGTGACTTAAACCATTTTCAAGTATACAGCTCAGCATCAGGAAGTATATTCACACTGTTACAAAACCGCTCTTGTGAGCTCTTTTTGTCTCCCCAAACTGAAGCTCCGTATTTGTTCAATACCACCTGCCCCTCTGGGACCCCCGTCACTGGCAACCATTCCACTTTCTGTCTCTATGAGTGGGACTCCTCTAGAAATCTCACCTAGGTGGAATAGTATAATATTCGTCTTCTTTGGCTGGCTTGTTTCAGTTAGTATAACATCTTCAAAGTTCATCCAATGTGTGGCATGCATCAGAATTCTCCTCCTTTGTAAGGCCTAATAATATCGTTTGTGTGTGTGTGTGTGTGTGTGTGTGTATATCTCGTCTGTGAATGGATAAACGAGATGCAGTATATGTTCACAGATGAGTGGACGTTTGGGTTGTTTCTACCTTCTGGCTATTGTGAATAAGGCTGTTATGATCCTTTTTATAAGAATACCTGTTTGCGTCTATGCTTCGAACTCTTTGGGGTATACACCTCGGAGGGGAGTTGCTGGATCCTACCCCAGTTCTGTCAGTCACTCTTTTATTCATTAGATTAAAAAGACTAAGGGTTTGGTGCCTGTAGCTCAGCGGCTAGGGCGCCAGCCACATATACTGGAGCTGGCGGTTTCAAACCTAGCCTGGGCCTGCCAAACAATAATGGCAACTCCAACCAAAAAATGGCCAGGCCTTGTGGCGGGCACCTGTAGTCCCAGCTACTAGGGAGGCTAAGGCAAGAGAAGCGCTTAAGCCCAAGAATTTGAGGTTGCTGTGAGCTGTAACGCCACGGCACTCTACCGAGGGTGACACAGTGAAACACTGTCTCAAAAAAAAAAAAAAAAAAAAAAAAAAAACCATGAAAAAAGTATAAGGCTTGACAAGTAATAGTGAAACTTTTAGCACCTGGCCTATATTTGTGTATCCAGCAATTCTTGCTAAATGAATGGGTCAATGTCCTTTGTGGGCCAGTGGACTAGGTAATGAAAGTTAGAAAAGAACATAGTGGTTCAAGTCCAGGCTAACACACCCCAGCTTCTTGGTCTAGATTCTGGCACTTAAGTCACTTAACTTTCTGAGCTTCACTCTTCTTTCCTGTATAAAACAGAATAGGAGAAAAGACTAGTTATAATGAACAAATGAGAGAATTTATGTGAAGACAACTGGAAGTCCTGAGAAGAAACTATAACACTCTAGTTAATTTTTACCAATTATTCATCTGAAAATGCCTATTTCAGGGCTTTTGCAAAGCACATATGTGGTAGTGTGACATCCCTTACATGTTATTTTTCTAAATTATATTCCAAAATTACTTCCTTATGAAAATAATAAATTCTGGTTCTATTCACTTGCACAACTTAGCACATCAAAGCATTATTAAGAAATCAAAATATTATTTTTTGGTTGCGAATTTTTTCTGAACATCAGGGTTGAGGTTACACTAATTATGTGAAAATGCTGGGGAAATCTACATAATAATACAGTTTGAAAAAATATATGAAAAGATGAATAATGAAGAAAGATAATTCCTTGTGACTGCATAAGTAATATAAAATGCTTTCAGATCCTTGCAACTTATCTCCTCACTGTTAGGCTGGGCAACCCTTTAATGTGGAGATAATCATTTAAAAATATAAGATAAAAGAAAAAAATGCAGATATTCCATGGTCATTTTATTTACTACTTGAAGAGGACAAAGAGATTTAAAGATTAGAAATATGTTGTGTGCACTTTTCTATCTGTGTGCAGAATAGTCTATGAGCCCTGTCCTTGTATCTTAGACCTTAAACTTTTGAAAGCAGTAGGTCACACCTTTCAGGGTGTATAAATGATCTTTTGCAGAAGCTCAGCATTTTCAAACATCAAAACCAGTAGCATCAAAGACAGACAACCCTAAGGAAAACCAAATTAAGACAATTATCCAAGCCCTAACTCTAGAAGGACTTTAATAGAAATACTGGGACCAGGCATTGCACCTTTCTTAGGCATAGAACACAGAGAATTGAAATGATTTTGTCCAGATGATGCTAAAAAATTGTCCTGGTATGTTTGTGTGACTTCCAAATCTTGGCAACAGCTCTCTTTTCCAGCCCTGAGTTTCACAGACAAGATCCAGGCGGTTTAATTTTCTTTTTTAACTTTCCCTACACTTTTCTTTTCCCCAGAATTTCCTCATGTTTTGTTTCATGTGATTTCACGAGCACTCAATATTTTTTTTTCTTTTTTATGTCAGCATACTACAAATGTTTTGACTACATGAATTGCATTTTTTACAGTTTGAGTCAATCTCGTAAGGGCACCTATCAACCCAAGAGCGGGGATTGTACCAGTTAGGTGTGAATTTACAGGCCCCCTGGCCACCTGCTTGGTTTCCACTGAGTTTTCCTGCCGTGGGTGCCCATGAGTGTTGAGCGATTAGTTCCAGTTTAACAGTGGGTACATGTGGTGTTTGTTATTCCATTCTTGCAATTTCACTTGGAAGAATGGACTGGTGATCACTCAGCGGGTGAAGATGTTCTATCTTCAGCTTCCCCACCTACGGCTATGGCAGGATGAAAAATTAATTAATCTAATGAACACCAGGGTAGAGGCTGGCAGAGTGGGGCACACTGTCTGTTTGAATCTTTAAATGCAGCGAGAGAGATTAGAGTGCTAAGATCAAGTCACCCTGTGGGTCTGGGGCAATACCGTCACTCTCAAATGTAGGGAAAAGAAACTTAATTTTAGTAATTTTAGGGGGAAAATTGAGAGGTGGGGGTAGCATGCTCACTCCCAGAATTTATATAAGGGTTGACCCGTAAAACTACAGGGTGGTGAAGAATCAGGTGCTGGAACACTGCAGATCAATCTTTCTGTCCCTCACCACTGCTTTTGTTGGGAAATCTGTCAAGTTTGTGCTCTTTCAGATTGATTTCTCCTCATGAAGGGACATAGAAATGCCAACAGCATTGCTTATCCTATCAGAAATGAGTTGATTTTTATTCTTTGAATTAATAGGCTATGTATTTTAGGACAGTTTGACGTTTATAGGAAAATGAGCAGGAGGTACAGAGAGTTCCTGTAGACCCCCTCACAAGTACCCATTTTCCCCTTTATTGAAATTTTACATTAGTGTGGCAACCATATATTTGTTCTAAGTGATCAGCCGATTTATAAGGTGTCCCAAAAGTCACCCCCTAAAGTCACCATCCATGGAGAAAATGGGACTTTTCTAAATGTATGTTTATTTACAAAATATTCAATACTTAAATGTATCTAATGTATATAAATGTATCTTCATTTACAAAATATTCAGTACAAAACTTTATGAAGTATTTACAAAATATTCTCTATGTGTTTCCACATCATTGCAATTGTGAATTGTGCTGCTACACACAATGTCTTCTTTTTCCTTTGGGTAAATACTTGGTAATGGGCTTCCTGGAATAAATGGCAGGTCCATTTTTAGTTGTTGGAGGTAACTCCATCCTGCTCTCCCCAGCGGCGGCCCCGGGTTTCACGCTCACTAACAGTATTGAGGGTTCCTCTCCTTCATCCACACCAGCACTTGTTGCTCTGGGACTTTATGATAAGAGCCATTCTCACTGGAGTTACCTCATTGAGATTTTGATTTCTCTGGTGATTAGAGATGGTGAACATTTTTTTCATGTGTTTCTTGGCCATTGAACTCCCTTCATTTGAAAAGTTTCTGTTCATGTCTTTTGCCCACTTTTTAACAAGCCCTTCATGGATGAAAAATAAATACGTATACCACATCGACTTACCCTGAAGCACGTCGGCGAGGGTCCAATCACTCAATTAAAAGCTAGGAAGTACTACTCAGCCATTAAAACAAGGGTTATCGACTACCCTTTGTAACAACCTGGGTGGAACTGGACACCATTCTCCTAAGGGAAGGGTTATCACAAAAGGTATTCACTCACGATTTGGGGGAAGGAATCCCCACATGTGTTAATTTCCATTAACACATCAGTCAATTAATACAATGTGGTACACCTGCACCATGGAATTTCTGTTGTTTTAAACCACTCACTATGTGACGGTTTGTTGAAGTAGCTAAAGGAAACTAGTATACCCATCTTTGCTTTAATTTCTCCATCTGTAAATCCAAGTAATAAATGGTACTTATTTCATAGAATTGTTAGGAGAATTAAGGGCTTGACCCATATGATATCCTCAGAATATTGCCCTGTGTTTAGCAAATACAAAGTAAATATGCATGGGGTCAATCTCTCTCTCTCTCTCTTTCCTCTCTCCCTCCTCCCCACCTATAAGACCTAGATGCAGTGGCCCCTGCACCTACCCCTAGACCTATTATTATTCATCTATATTACCTGGAATTTTCAATTATTATCCACTTTTCTTCTATATCTTAGGCTAAGATTATAAATACAATTTTAAAATCATTATTAAAATTTAGAAAAGGATATTTTTGCCCCGTGACATTCCAGTAGCAAACAAAACCCTCTAAGACCCATGAAATGTGAATTCTTTAAAAACATTTCTCTATTAATTTGACTAAGGAAAATGCTATAACAAATAGCGTAACACAGTTTGTCTTTCTATTGTATTTGTCAACCAAAAAGACAACTTGAAAGGACAAAAAATCCTAAACACTCTCATTTTCTCTATGAAATATTATTTCTACTTTTTTACCTGACTCCATCTTTAATAGAAGTTACTTCCCAATCTAGAAATCCTTAATTTTAGGAGATAACATTTTGGGGAGGAAGACTGAACTTTCATCCTTGACTTACCCTGAAGCATGTCGGCGAGGGTCCAATCACTCAATTAAAAGCTAGGAAGAAGATCTTTCCTCTTTCACTCTACCCTGGCCTTGGGGCTTAACTTCTGAATTGAGTTTTTTACACATTATCACTCATAAAACTTTACCAGATGACCCCAGACTAACATTCCTCCTCCCTCTTTAAGCTTCTATTAATCAACCCATTAGGCTTATTATTCTACACTGCCTCATGGTATCCATTTCTAATGTATCTGCTCAACTGAAAGCTCCCTGGGAACAGAGGCCAGAAACAGCATTTATGTATTTTCCCTTCTCCCCATCAGAGAGATGGAGTGTCTCCTGCTCCATTTCGTCCCTAGATCCTGAACTCAAAGAGTGCCTGGCGATGAACAGGTAAAAGTGTACACATACCTACAAATGCACACAGAAACCAGCACACATGAATTATCATTCTCTTTCTTAGACTGAGAAAGGGAATACTTAAACAAATTAAAAATGGGTTAGACACAATAAGCACTGCAGTCACTTTAAATTTCAGTGAAGATTCTTAATCATTTTAAGTCTTTTGTACTTTCTGGTAGCTTTCTTTCTGTATGTGGCCATTATAGAGAAATATTTATATTTAGAATATTTAATTTATTTAAATATTTAACATATTTATTAGATTTATTTTAATATTTATAAATATTTAATTTATTTAAATATTTAATATATTTATTTAGAAATAAAACAGCTGGTGAGATGGATAATCTATTACAAAGATAATCATTGGAATTATGCAAACACACACCCCCCAAATGTGTTGAGAGGCTGTAGGCTGAAAGGATTGACTTTTTTTTTTTTTGTACACAATGTACTAAAAATCATTTACTGAATTTTCAGTGGCAGCCTGGGAAATAACCAACGAAGAGAAATAAGACAATTCTAACTGCTCCTATTCTATTAGGCAGGAGTTCAGAAGGCCCAAGACTGGTCTTCATACATTTACTTCTCTTATTTTACAAATAGTATTATTAATATTTGCCAACAGACTAATCTGTGACAGTCACATATCTGTAATAACACTGTAATCTGTTTGACTGTCTCCCCGGAGATTCCACTAGCTTATGAGTGATAACCATGGGCCTTCTTTCCCTAGGGTCTAGAAGAGTATCCAGTGATGAATAGGCACATAAAAATGATTCTGAAATGCAGGAATGGATAAAAAATCTGACCACAAGCTAAAATAAAGGGTAGTTCCCTCTAGAGAAGCGATGTGAGGAGGGTGAGATGGGCCGTGTGTGGCTTTATCACTGATGTCTTTGTTAAAGGAAAATCAAAGTCTCAGGCCCGACCCCTCAGCTCTTGATGAAAAGAGAAGGTAAAATCGCCAGGCACCTGTGAAGAACAGGCTCCATAGGTCATTCATTAAGGAAATTTCTTGCTAACCTCCCATAAGCAAGGACATGAAAATTATACCACCTAAAACTAAAGGGCCCCATTCAATTCCACACTAATAATGAAAGACAAGTTTACATTACATGTAACAAAATTGGACACGGAACAGAAGCAGACACTTGCCCAGGGACTTCTACATAACCGAGGCTTCCTTCATTCCCTTATTTTATGTAAAATGTATAATAGATTTCTTGGGTCTCAAAAAAATGTAACACTTAAACCATCAGCTCCCCTCTCCCCCTGCCTTTTAACTTCTTTCTGTGAGCTTCCAACCTTCTCCTCTGAAAAGCAGCCACAGCACGTCTGCCTTCTGCTTTTCCCAGCACATCCTCAAAATCCTGACTTAATAACCTCCATTGACTGAGATTCTTTTGCCTTCGTACTTTATTTTGGATTGACACTTTCATGACCTTTGGCCTATAGACAATTTTTACCGGATTATCTGTTTGAAAGGATAGATCCTCCCCACATAATTATGGAGACTCCTGAGAATTTGAAAGGAAATGATAGCAACATTAGCATCAATTTTACAAAAGACTCCGTGGAAGAGAATATCTATCATATGTCCCCATGTAGATTCAAAATCCCATCCCAACTGGTATTATGCACATTTCACTTCAAAACCAAATCTTTGGGGCTAACCGTTCAATCTGTGTGCAGGTTATAAAGGCCTCCTCCAACACGACTCAGAATGTGCATTTTAGTAAGACAAAGCTGTGCAAAGGAAGATTAAGCTTTTGCAGCAAGGAACAGTGTGGCATTTTTTATACACTCCAAACCAAATTTAAAACAAGTCTGCTAAAATAAGAAAAAATACATGAGGCAAATTATGTATAATTCTGTCATCCAACCAAACACCATTTATCATTAGTGGAAACTATTTGGAGTTCTACAGGGCCCAGTTTTGTATGCTTATCTAGATATATGATATTGGGTACATCCCTCATTTTTTTACTACCGTACTTGTTTTCCTATTTGTAAATGTGTACACATATCTGCATATCCTGATCATTTGCAGAATAATATAAAGTAGTATAAATAAAAGGTTCTGGGAAATGCCCAACATAGTAATTACTCAAATAATAGAACTCACTGTTATATTTTACAGTTCACGATGCATTATTCTCATCTGGGTTCCCGTGCTTATATACCTTTAGCAATGACATTCCTAATTCATAAATGTCCTTGACTCTCTTATGTTGTGAGTTGGTTTTCATTTAGATTTTCGTGGTGGGCATTTAGTGTTTTTTAAACACAGTGTTAGAAATGGTTGTTTCTGATGATTTCAAATACCATCCCTAGTGCCTGTGACCTCTTGATGGACATGACGGCTTTCTAAAGCCGATCTTCAGAAGTGACTTTTTAAGTTAAGAGACACGAAGCCTTGACTAGGAATAGCTGTTTGTTGTTTCCATCTGCACTTGATGAGGAAGTTGTGGCCTCTTTTTTTCACTGATGTGGATTTTACCATCATTATCCATGCCTCTAACCTGCGGCCTTGATTACTATAATACTCTTGACTTTGGGTTACTCTGGAGCTTCGGCTGGTGAGGAATGCAGCAATCTGTCTGCTTGTGGGTAGCCACTGCAGGAAGCATATTGTACCAGCATTCCATCAGAAAATGCAATGGAACTGCACTTTAATGAAGCCACAGCAAGGCTGAGCATATTTGAGGAATCATTTGAATATTTAATAAGTCTAAATGGAAAGGAGAGGTTTTTTTTTTCCTTCTTTTATTCTTGCACCATTTTGCTGTCAGTGGTTCAACAAAAGACACTGAATAAAAACACTTGGGCTACATGTTACCATTTCCAAAAGCACGGGCATTACACAGCAGCAAAGTTCTATATTCACAGCAGGACTTAGGGGCCCTGATTCCAAATTCAGAGAAAACTGTTGTGACAAAGTCAAGGCTACCGTAAAAGAACATGCACACCTGCCTGCAGCTGATGTAATCATCTACGTGGAGAGTGAAGCATCAGAACACAGAAAGTGCTTATCAGCGGGGAGAGAAAACTACATAATCAGGCCCCAAAATGTACAGGGAGGAGTTGTGTCACGACATTATCAAAGGCATCTAATTTGCAAGGTGTGAAAACAGATGGTCATGGTGATTTCAACTGTGTGAAAGGATAAATAATTCCCTCACTTCAGGCACTCGTCAGGTATACCAACACATATACAGCATATATACATAGAGAATGCAAATATTATGCACTCGTGGAGTTTGTCCGTTTCCATACCACACCATTACCACAAATATACAGATATATATGTCCTTTATTTCTCTCAATCGATAGCCCATTTCTTCTTTAAAATGTGTTCTTAGCTGTCATTGTATTATCCAAGTACATTCCTTTGCAACCTGGAAACATCTCGCTTAATCTCATTTCCTACGTATGTTTTCCTTTTCTGATAAAAAAGGAAATATGACAAATATATCAGCCACCTAGGTTCTGATGTATTGTTATTTGTGAGTGGAATTTACTAAGAGGAAATTAGTGGATTTCATGTATTCCACAGTTCATTAACTCACAAGCAACAAGGGTAACTTTTACTGAATTAACTTTAGTCCACTTTCAAAAGACCGTGGGCAGATAATTGTAATTACGGTTTGTCATAAGCAACTCTTGCTTCCATGAAGATGGCACTGTAAGTGCTGGAGGCTCAGGAGGAATGTAGGGTTGGGGTTCTTGCTGGTTGGAGGCACAACTTGGGGCCTGGAGGCAGAATTACACAGCGGTCTTACAATGGCTTTGGTGCCAAATTCACCACAGATCAGGCTCTACTACTCACTAGCTGGAAGGCTTTGAACAGGTTATAAAACTCTAAAACTCAGTTTTTTTGTCTATAAAGTGATGATATTAATTATACCTTCATCAGAGGATGTTTGTGCATATTAAATAAGGTGATTTCATTCATGATGTGTACACTGAGCGCTCGACCACTTTGGTCAGCACTGTTCCAATCATTCTGTGTGAGCCGTGAGCCGTGAGCCGTGAGCCATGCATTCTC
Organism: Nycticebus coucang; assembly: GCF_027406575.1. Lineage (NCBI taxonomy): Eukaryota > Metazoa > Chordata > Mammalia > Primates > Lorisidae > Nycticebus > Nycticebus coucang. The sequence goes on from NC_069802.1 coordinate 30,222,834, forward strand.
TTTCTCTTTTAGGCTCATCGGTTAGCCACAGGAAGTCAAAAAACAATTTGGTTCACTGTTGTTTGAAGTTGTTGTTCAAATGATTAATGCCATTAAGTCATTTATTGCTTCCTTTCTTTCTTTAATTCGAGGAGTGATTTCTGAGTGCCTCCCATGAGCTGGACAGTACTCAAGGAACTGATGTTCTGAGGATGACTAAGGCAGAGCCTCTGTCTATAGGATACAGCTCTATGAACCATAGAAACATCCATAAGTAAACAGAAATCATAATAATGTGTCTCAATAGAGGAATGTACCCAAGTCAGTCTTGGGGGAGAGGAGAAGGTGAGAAGTTTATAAATGATGGAGAGCCTCATCTAAGTTTTAGATGAAGAATACAACTTATAACTGACAGAGGCATTCCAGATGAACCAGTCCGTGGAATTTCTTGTAGAGTGAAGGCTGACCAAGATTCATGACAGGAGCACTCACACAGTCCAAGAACTGGGCAGCTCAATCTCCTTCTCCTACTCCAGAGCTTTTGTACAAAGTCATCTTTTCGTAGCCACATGTGGTGTTGTTTTCCAGAGATTTTAGAAACTGGGCCATGACCTTCAAAGTTCCATTCTGGAAAACATGGCCCCTAAGTCAGGCAGCCAGCCCATCTGGGGAATGTTGAAAAGCCTATAATTTCCACCCACCCCTACAGCAATATTTCCCTTTCATTTGATAGTAAGGTGGCAATTAAAAGAAAATGCAAAGCAGTGCGCAAGAAGAGGGCAGAGGCAGAACATGATAGACTCCCGATGGGAAGGGAGGAAGCATATGGCAAAGGTCATTAGCTTTCCTCTGTTATGTGCAAGCACGTAATTGAGACTTGCATATAGCAAGCTGTGTATTTCTGAATTTTATAAGAAGCTCATCTTATAGACAGCTCTGACTTTCAATAAATATTCATAAATAACGTAGATCCTTTCCCCACCCAAACGTGGACAATTCTTTCAGCCTAGATTGTTAGCAAGCCCAGCACTTACATTGCTACCCTGCACATACGTGGTTGCTGTTGTAAAACATAATTTAATTTCTTTCTTTCATGGTGAGATCTCTTTTTTCTTTTTACAATGTTTATTGAGTTTTCCAAGTCTGTAGTTTCTAACCTTGTTTCCAGTTACTCAAATCCACTTGAATTATAGTGTTTTTTTTTTTTTTTTTTTTTTTTGGTCAAATGCTGTTTCTGTTGTTAGGATTACAAGTAGCACAAGGCCTTCTGCATGAATAAATGAAAACTATGTCATGATATACTTTTATTCAAAAAATTACAATCCTTGATAAGTTACCTCATTTAACTCTAAGCCCAGTAGAACAGTAGGAAAAAGCCCAATTTATTACTCTCCTAGATGGTAAGAATTAGGATGTAATTATGCATGCTCAGAACTTTACAGGCTGTTCTGAATTGTGTGAATTATGGGTTGTCCCAATGTAATAAAAATTTTGCGAGGCTTTATCTTGTACTGTCAATTAAGTAAACTTCTGGCCTACTGACTAAAACTTGATTTATGTCACCTTTCTCTTACTTTCTACAAAATGAGAAATTACAGAGGTTCTTAATGTTTCAAAAGATTAACTGTCCACAACACCAATTTACTTTGCATAAAGTCTGAACAGCTGTAATTCTGCTCACCTTCCCCAGTGAATATACCTAAGAAAGTATTTCTAGGTCACATGTTCTGTCATGTTGCATTTAGGAGGCTGGATTAAATACAAGGAAACCCACTGACTTCATTCTTTTCCTAAATGTTTTCCTACGGTTCATGTAAGAATTTCCAAGTCTGAATAAAGGTTCTGAAGTGCCATGTTGCCAATATTTTCCCTTTTTAAAATTTGTATCCTCTTTGAAAAATTGTTAGAAAATATTTTTCTGACTAGATACGTTTTTTGATTAATATTTTTCTTTCCACTTGCACGCAGTTGGCTGATAAAAAGACAAGGGAAAGGAAGATGGAACTTGAATTTCAAGTTCTCCTTCGAAAGTTTAATCACAGCCTTTGAACTGACCTCAGTGGTAAGCTATCTGAGGTACTTATCACTGCCTCAGTGAATTCATAGCACTACGGAATTCATCCCTAAATTTCTGATCATCCCAAAATAGCCCTGTTGAAAATACTAGTTCAAAGTCCATGTCCAGTGGCACCTGGGGTTCAAGGAGTAGAGCACTGGCCCTATATACTGAAGGTGGCAGGTTCAAATCCAGCCCTGGCCAAAAAAAAGTCCATGCCAAGAGGACAGAATTTTCATACCAACTCATCAGGGAATACTTCTAAAAAAGTTTTATTTTTAATTGACAAATAATAATTGCATACATTTATGAGTATAATGTGATATGTTGTGATGTTTGCAATATGACCTTTTAAATACCCAATTATTCTCCACTCAAGAAAATTATTTTTATTTATTATTCTTAATCATGACAGGAGGGGCTTGGGGATAAATATTCTTCAAAACTTTAGTCTGATATCTTTGGGAATGGAGAGAAAATCCCAAAATACTGTGCATTCAAATTCAGAGACAGCTATGGTCAAAATATACTTCAAAAATTTTCAAGGGTTATTTTCTTGAAACTGTTTTTTTTTTTTCTTTTTCTTGAGGCCTGTATTCTATAATGTGAGTACCTTTTAGCTCTGTGGGTGCAAGGAGAAATGGAAAAGATTTTTAAAAAGAAAAAGATAATGAAAATGTAGACTTAAAAATGTTTATAGTATAATAGACACCAGAATGGGGCACTGGCCAGAGTAAGCCAGGACGTACTTTAGAGATTAATACAGAAAAGGTAACGTCAGAAGTCCAAGTATTACTTAATGGGAGGCAACATCAGGAGGAAAAGTACATCGGAACCAGAAAAACTAAATTCGGATGACAGTTTTCACTTATTTTGTGCCAGTGAGCAAGTTACGTAGACTCCCTAACCTTGTTCGTCTCATTTTTTAAAGAAATACTATATCATAATATTTGAATAATATGGTGATAAATACTTCTGGGATAATTCTCCAGCTCACAATGATGGAGTTTCTCCTAGAACTAAGCACAGAACCACACCCAGCATTGCGTTTGCAATTTGGTGCCTATGTTCATACATGTTGGCCTTCCGGGAACATAGAGCTCTTCTTTTGTCCCAATCTAGGCCAATTCATTTCCTCAGGAAAGGCTGGAATTTTATCCAAGATGCTAACCTGAGTTTGGCTTGACTGGTGTGTACAAGGCAACCGTCTTTTGCCATGTTTGCAGGGAGACAGTAAAAACCGTGGGCAGAAAAAAAAAAAAAAGATAAAGAATCAAGTAGATACTCAGTGAGAAGTGGTTATGAGTGACTCAGAGAGACCAGAATTGCTGGATTTCTTGGGTTCTGGATGACCTCCTGTGCCCCAGCTCCAGTCCTTTTGTGTGTGTGTCAGTCCTGTGTACATTGCATGGTGCAGATCTGTGTCCGTATAATAAATTCTCCCTTTATGTCTACATTAGCACAAATTGATTTTATTTCCCAGCAAACAAAATAGTTTTAACTGAGGAAAAATTAACCTCATGAAGTCGCGGTGAAACTTAAATAATTATAAAGTATCACATAGCCCACTGCTTAGTGTAGAGTCTTAACAATCATGCATTTTTCAAATGGCCACTACAGCTAACTATCTACATCAGATTAGGCGATTCAGGTCACAGCTCATCCTAGAAAAAGTGCTACATACCTCTGAATAACTGAATAACTGACGGTCACCACCAAACCAGTTTGGGAATGCTTTTTCTGGCATGGCCATCAGAGCTGTTATTGTAGGAGCTCTGGCAATCAAGTTCGGGAGCTCATCTTTGGCAAGGTGCTCTGGAGGGTGGGCTGGGTGCTGGAGTCAGTTCTTAGCTTCCCAAGGGGAGTAAAGTGACTATAGCAACATTCAACAATGATTGTATGCAGCACAAATAACTTATCCAGATTATTCCACAGAATATTTTGACAAGTTGGGTGCTCCTATTCCCATTTTATAGATAAAAAAAACAAAGGCTTAGATAGACTTAGTGACCTGTTCATAACCAGAATCCATTTATTAATTCAATATATATTTATATGCTACCGATGCAAGACTGGCGTATGTCAATCACTTTGAGGTACCACACAAAGTAGATAAAAACCATCATCGTTTCAGAGAGAAATGGGGAACACAGGGCTTTATACAAGGGCTTGAATACACAACCAAATTCAGGTTCTCTCTAGACCTTCCATATTTGCTTTTTCATTTGGTGAGAAGCTTTTATGTAGAACATAAACCTCTTCAATTCTTGGTTTCCCCTATTAATAACAAAAATATGTACTACTGTTAATTATAAAGTATTAATCACAAAGCATTCTAATCATATGTTTAATTTTAGTAAATTTGCTTGACTGGTTGTTTTTGTAAACTGAAGGATATGTAACAAATTACATAGTTAATTTTCCATGATTCCAGAAGACTTTTAAAAAATAAATCCTTGTTGTGTTTCTGGTGTTGGCAAAAGCTTGCACGCATTTAATTGTCTGTGCATGTCAAACATTGTTAGAAGCGATTCACATGCAGTTTCTGTTCAATTCTCTTAATACCTTGATGTGATTTTTCTCGATCTTCTGTTGTTTCAGAAGAGGAAATTACACCAAAGAGGGTCCATGGCTTGGTTAATAGCAGGGGGTTAAAGATAAAGGTCTGAACCCAAGTAGAATAATGGTAAGATCCATGTCCCTTAAACACGACTGTATATTTTCTTGGAAAACACACACACACACACACACACACAAAATAATAATGACAAACACAGAAATGATTATGCCTTGATACTTCTTATGTGCCAATTCATTGTTAAGCTTAAATTTACTATTGCATTTAGCTTTTAGTAATGTAACTGAAATCAAGTTCTATCACTACAAATAATTTTGAAACTTTAGACAAGCAGAACTCACCTCAGGTTTTGCCACGCCTCCATTATTTCAAACTATAGTTGATACATGTAGGGGCCGCTGAAAGCAGACCCTAACTTTAGTAAAATATGGTTTACTTCCTATCCTTAAAAAATAAATAATTGTCTTTAATGAGTTCAGAATACGGATTAGAAAATATTTCAACCTATTTTCAATTGAAAGCTTCCATACCTCTGTTTCATTAGAGAGTGTTAATAAAGCGGTAAGGAGGTTTCATTTTGTATCGTTATTCCATTCAAACTGGCATTGGCTTTCTGCAGTTCTGGGCCTTGAAGGGTTTTAGCTGGACCTAGACTCAGAAGAGAAAAGAGCCCTGATTAATAGTGAGGCCCCGGAGAGAAGATGGTGGTACAATCACAGGGCATTTGCAGAACTCAGAATAGATTCTGTTGAGAACAGAATCTCTCAAAATGCGCATTGGCTCAAATACAATAGAAGTTTGTCTCTCAGGTCATGAGATCATGGAGCAAGAAAACTGGAGGGTGCGAGGCCCCTTCCCAAACAGCACGCAGGGACTTTCCTAGTGGACGTTATTTCAGTTCTGGCTGGCTGAAGAAGGGCTGTTAGTTATCACAAGTTTTAATAGGCCCAGTCTGAAAATGGCATTTGCTGCTTCTACTCAATTTCTACTACCTGGGTTTCATTTCACATAAGCAAATGTAACCAAAAGGGAGGCTGGACTCATCATTTCTTTATGTCTTTAGGAAGGAGATGAGAATATGGATGTGGGTGATAGCTGTCCATCTCTCGCCTTGTGTCTGAGACACCTTTAACTTCTATCAGTCAAGTTGGTTCTCATTTGCGACCTTGCTGTTTATTTATCACGTTACAGGTTGAAGTCACAACTCTGCTTGGTCAATTTGAGCATGAATTTCTTTACCTCTTAATGGTGGTAATCACTTAGTTTGTTAATACTCAGTTGATGAGTATAGGGCACCATAAGTCATAGATGGATGTTTCAATATTGGAGTTGACTGGTTAGCTTTATTCTAGGGTAATCATTTTCTAATATGCCATTGGAATATAAACTTCAGAGAGGCGAGAGCTCATTTGGCTGGTGTTTAGTGTATACCCAGCAACTACACCAGTGCCAGACACAGGGAAGGCACTCAATGAATATTTACTGAATGGATCATAGAGCTATTATCATATGTGGTAACCTCCTGGGGAGATTTCTTTAAAGCTATTACCTACAAATCACTAAACAGACATAAAGTGTATGTCTAGAAAATCTCCAACCTGCACATTTCCATTGATTCATTTCAGAATAACCACGGATATGCCTTTAAGGCAATTTAGGATCTAAAGAAATAAATTACTAATGGTCCACAATGGGACTAATATGATAATCATGAACACTGAATTGTAAAGAAGGTGTTCATACATCCAACTGTGCTCGTGATAGCCATGAATTCTATTGGTATGCTCAGGATTTCACTGGGAAGTGCCTCATGAAACAAACATGAAGCTCACGAGGGTCTCAAATTGGAAAATAAACTACAACACGGATTACTCTAGTAATAAGATTTTGTTTTGTTTTATATTTGCATTATGACATGTTTGAAACATTCCTGAGTTATCTTGGATAGCTCTAATTTCATTGAAGCATGTGGTTCTGTGATCATTTAAATAACCATTTAAAATAACAAGCCTCTTGGAATAATCTGGCCTTTTTTGCAAAGAAAGCACTGTGCTGCTTTTAAATATGCATTAATAGGCAAAATTAACCTTTCTGGTTAAGAAACAAAGTGATATTCACTAGAATATATCACTACATAGTACATTCAGATTTACGTGGCCACAGAATTCTCAAGCGTCATTGTAACAGGTAGCAGGTACAGTTGGGTACATGGAGAGTCTAGACTTCACCATTCTATAATTCATACATGTGGCAAAAAGGCTTTCATGACCCTTAAATCTATCAAATATAAAATTTAACAAAAAGAAGAGTTTTTTTTTTTTAATTAGTAGAATTACTTCTGGCTTTGGATGGAGTCTTTCAGCCAATTAAAAATCAATTACTTATCTTTCTCCTTTATCATATGAGAATTAGTTGTTTTTTTTTTCTACTACTGTTATGCCTTCCCCTCCTCCTACTACTCAAATGCAGGTTTTCTGTGACTGCAGGATTTAAAAATTTACCTACTATCACAATACCATTTCCCCCCAGGCAACGTCTACTTAAGCCTCAGTCCTTCCTATGAGAACTTTTGTATTTCCACAGCTGTCAGCAAGAGTCCCTCTCCTAACCCTTTTGCCTATAAAACAAGTAGCACAACATTTTATTTTAAAGAAAATCATTTTCTTTAATTACATCAACAAGTACTATGTGTCAGATAGACCACTAAATGTGTGGTAATCGTGCACGTTATTTTATTCGTTCATTACAAATCTCGTGGGAAAATGTGCTTTGCTTTTTTAGTTATACACATCTGGTTTTTTTCTCCCCAAAAGAATAAACATTCTTCAGGCCAGTAATCATGTTTATCCTAGGATAAATCTTGGCATATGGTAGCTTAAAGAAATACTCATTTCTTACTTCACAGTTTCTGTGAATTTGAAACACTGGTTTTCTGTAGCAGGAATGTACTTCAGGTTCTCAGAAAGTGAGTACCATACATGTGATAGCAAGGGCTGTGTTGCACCTGAGCTTGACGATTTACTCTTCCAAGCTCATGTAACTATTGGCAACGTACAGTTCTGAGCAAGTTGATGGACTGAGGGCCTTCATTTCTTATTTGCTGGCCAGAGGCTTCCATCAATTTCTTGCCATGTGAGCCTTCCCCAAATAGCCACACATTTTCTCAAAGCCAGTAGGGCAGGGAGTCTTTGAAATATGAGCATTGTAATGCGTATGTGGTGATCACGTGCACAGACTCACATGTGTCTCGTCACTTTCACCACATAGAAGCAAGTCACAGGCCATGCATACACTCAAGCAAAGGGGATTATATCTGCAGAGTTGTGACCGCAGAGGAGGAAATCACAGGGACCACCATCACACAATTTTTCTCAAAAGTTTGCTACAAGGAAATTTGTTTAATAACAGCATAGTGTTTACCAGAAAGGGACATATTAAAAATAAGAGAAGTTTTCAAAACTAGTCATGAGAATCTAATACATGGTTAACACCGAAGGTAGGAGGCTGTGTTTGAGGTTAAGTGTGCTCTATAAAAATTAGCTACTTTCCATACTCCTTACAGTGTGCAGAGACACTATTAAAATATTTATGTAACTTGTGCAACTGCACCTAGAAATTTATATATTGGATGTAATCTATTCAACCACATTTTATTTTTACCCTTTCTTTTAAAAGCATTTTTGGCAACTCGAGTTACCTGCCTTTCAGGTTCCAAAGAACACTAGCATGGTTGCTTGCCAGGTAGCAGTTTAGATGCTGAATTCACTTTAAATTATAGCAGAATGGGTTTGAGGGAGTATATATCATTGAGGGGAATTCAAATTAGTATGTCTTCATCTTTATGTGACTACTCAACTACCATCATATTTTAAATTCCAGCTGATGAAATTTCTTATGGAGTAATGTTAAAAATCATAAAATAATAAACATAGATGTACATGAATTCTCTTTTATGATTCTTTATTCTCCTAACTGTGGCCTTTCCATGTTTACTAAAGTATCATTACGTGTTTAGGCACAGTTTTACTGAAGCAGAAAATTCATTTCTTGAGTTCAAGAAAAATTTTGTCAATCTCCCTTTTCATATCTTCTTTTCAATATTGCTAACAGCAAGACATTTGTGGTTAAATAAATGTGTGACAATTGTTGATTCCAGCTCCTTCCCTCCTTAGATATCTGATCTTGAAATTCACATAATCATTTGAGTATCAATTTCCTCAACTATTTAAAAGAAAAGCAAGGAAAAGAAAAAGGATAATTATACCTGCTTAGAGGGTGGAGCTAAGGATTAAGTAAGATTGAGGATCTTAAGTGTTTAATGCAGTTCCCAGCACACGGTTGGCAAGCAGTCCATGTTAATTTCTTCCTTCCGTCTTACCTTTGTAAATCTCTTTCATAGTTTAAAAATGGTGATTTCCTTGGAATTGTTTCTCCAAAGTGAGTTCATGCAGCCATAAAGGCAGACTGGTTTTGAAAATGGGTCGACTGTAATGACTATAACCATTTAGGTACATGGACCATAAGCTCCATTAAATGCTTTTCAATATGTTTTTCATAAATCAATTCTAAATGGCTCATTGCAAGATTTTATTTCCATTTTTGTTTAGTAATTTCCTTTCTATACAAAGGAAATTTGAGTTATGGATTGCCTACACTTATGGAGGTCTGTCCAATTGTAGATTTCTTCTATTATATAATGTTAATAGTAAAATGTGATATTGAAGTGTTTGATGAGGAATTTGTTCTATGTCTCCTCCTACAAACTTTTTCAACACCTGCTACATTCAAGTCACTTTGGAGATGACCAACAAAAAGAAGAAGTTTTAAGAAAAACATTATTAATAAATGCCAAGTGCTTATAGTCTGCTAGTCGTTCCTCTAAGTAATGTCTTAATTTACTCACTTCAACTTTCCATCATCCATTCAGGTAGCTGCTATTTTCATCATTTTATATATGAGAAAATTCATGGTGGGAGAAGTTAAATAACTTGTTGTAGGTCATACAACTAATGATGGGCAAAGCTAGATTTCAAACTACAGATGTCTGAAACTAGAGCCCTTCTTTTAATCAGGGACAAAGCCTTACGTCTAGAAGCTCATGATCTATCATTGTATTTCAAATGTATTTTAGCCCATTAATTAGATAAAACATTTGTTTTTATAAATTTTTAATTGGAAAAGTCCCCTCCCTGGAAAAGGGAAGCAGTTTTGTGAAAATGTCATTAGAAAGTCACTGGATGTTGTTGTACGACCACCTGATGTTAGTCAGGAAATCCTTTTCCAATGCTATTTATTAATACAGGAGATTCTCTGAATACCCCAGGTCTTTACTACCTGGTTAGACTGGCCTGGTTGGTGAGTGTCAGTCACTGAGCCGTCTTTCCCATTTGTGGTGAGTAAATCCACTGAAGACTCTGAGTGTGGTGTGGACATGGGCCCCTGGTTCTTCTTGCCCAGATACATCAACCTGGCATTTGGGTTCACTCTGCAAACTCAGTCCTTCCTTGGGAGTGTTATTCCAAGGTGACACTAAGGGAATGGGGAGCTTAGAATGCACCACCCTTGTCTTTACAAGGAGGCTAACTTCATTGTATCACACTAAAATTGGTTCTAAGCCTCTATGAGAAAATGAAGTGCTACTTATTTGACGTCTACAGACCCCATCCATTAGTTTGCTAGGGCTACCATAACAAAGTCCTATGGACTGTGTGACTTGACAACAGAAATTTGTGTTTTTATAATTTTGGAGGCTGGAGATCCAAGATCTAGGTCCCAGCAGGTTTAGTTTTTCTGAAGCGTCTTTCTCTTTGGCTTGTAGATGGACGACTTCTTACTGTGTCTCCACAAGGCCTGTTCTCTGCACCTCTTTTAAGTACAGTCGTCATATTGGGTTAGGGTCCCTCTCCTAGTACCTCAATTTTATCACTTCTTTAAAATGTATATCGCTAACTATAGTCACATTCATGATAAGGGCTTCAACATACAAATGTGTGGCTTTGGGGGAAGAATTCAGTCCATCATACTCCATCTATGAGCTCTGGGTGAACCATTTTGAAAAAGTAAAGTCAATCATTGCTAAAAAATAAAACCTCATCTGTTCTAGAGCCAATGGATTTAAATTCCACCTCTTCTAAGCTTTCCTGCAAGGTGAATATTTATTGAAATGATAGATAACATTTGTTGAGTGCCTCTTATTGATCTATTTTACAGAAAAAGTAAAAGCGGAACAGAGATATCCAGTAACTCATCCACATTTTCACCACTAAGGATGGAGCCAAAATTTGAATTCAGATTTTATGTTCAGACATGCTCATGGGTTGCAACTCTAGACTAAATGTCTCGATACTTTCTTGATATATTCTTTGCTATTTGTAACGCTATAATTGTAAAGTAGAGAAACTGGCATAGTTTTGAAACAATTATTTATATAATTTTCTTTTGTGGAAATACTTACAGAAGCAGAAGCTCATAATCCAGTTAGCCAGCTCCCTTTGTCTGAGCTGGTTGACTCTTGCCAGATACAATTCATTCCCATGTCTCTGTTTACCAGCTAAGAAGGCCTTGGAGACAAACTCCTTGGGCGGAGCCCAAATACAGTGGCAGACTCACAGGTAAGTAGGTATCTTAATAGGCAAAACAAGAAATTCTAACCAAAGAGACACCTCAGAAACACCTAGACACTGGGAAGGCAAGCCAAGGTGAACAGATGATGTAAGCCACACTATGGTTATAGCCCTCCAAACCAGAGCTGCTTCTGACTGGTTTGTCAGGACAGTTTTGCTCTCAATTTCACTCTGCGAGAGAAGGGCAGCTATCCTCTGCACACGCTGTAAATAAATTAAGAATGAGATTGATAAAAATGTTGAATTTGGTTTGTCAAAGATGACAATCTTGCAACAAGGTAATCAATTACAGAAAGATATCATATTTAAATTTAGTTATTTTTCAAAAATTTTTTAAAAATTGCATTTGGTAAAATTATAAAAGCTCCATAACAATTAATATTCTAGGTATTTTAAAAGCATTATATTACTGCAATGTCAGAAAGTGGTTTTCTTAAAAAGTGTAAGTAATGACAGTACTGTGGTCTAACTCCCCAAATACTTGTTTTTTTTTTTTCTTTCTTTTTTAAGACAGAATCTTGCTCTGTTGCCCTGGCTAGAGTGCCGTGGCCTCAGCATAGCTCACAGCAACCTCACCTCAAACTCCTGGGCTCAAGCAATCTCCCTGCCCAGCCTCCTGAGTACTACAGGCATTAGCCACCATATGTGGCTAATTTTTCTTTTCTTTCTTTCTTTCTTTTTTTTTTTTTTTTGAGACAGAGTCTTACTTTATTGCCCTCAGTAGAGTGCCATGGCGTCACAGCTCACAGCAATCTCCAACTCCCAGGCTTGGGTGATTCTCTTGCCACAGCCTCCGAGTAGCTGGGACTACTAATTTTTCTATTTTTATTTTTATTTTTTTTTATTTTTATTAAACCATTGCTGTATACATTAGTATGATCGTGAGGCACCATACACTTGGTTCATGGATCGTTTGACACATTTTCATCACATTAGTTAACATAGCTTTTGTAGCATTTTCTTAGTTATTTTGCTAAGACCTTTACATTCCACATTTACTAGGATTCACCTGAGATAGGTTCTTACTATGCTTAGACTGATCTCATAATCCTGACCTCGAGTGATCCTCCTGCCTTGGCCTCTGAGACAGTGCTGGGATCACAGGCATGAGCCACCGCACACAGCCAATGCTTATTTCTTAAAAACCCATATCTCTAACATTGTTATGCAGCAATTTAATTGGTTAGTGGTTCCTAGATGTTCTTACTTCAACTGGTAAATATTTTGAATAACTGGTTTAACCCCTCTTATCAGAATATAAAGATAAGTATATTTTAAAACCTGTTTATAAGTGTTTAAAATTTAATCGGTGAAATGATAAGTCTGTAAAAACAGTTAAAATTTATTGAGGGCTTACTTTACACTTATTAAATTATTTATTAAAAATATCTAGCTTGCTCTTTTTATCTCCATTTTTTAGATAAAGACATTGAGGTCCAGAGAGCCCTCATATTTTGCCTAGGTAACCTGGCCAAAAAGTTTGTAAACTACATTGCAAACATTGTATGTTAGTTTCTTAGGGCTGCCAAAACAAATTGCTGTAAACTGGGCAGATTGAAATGATAGAAACGGAGCTCCCACAACTCTGTAAGCCAGAAGTCTGAAATGAAGGTGTCAGTGAGCGACCCTCCTTCTGGAGGCTTTAGGGGAAAATCCTGTGATTTTTCTAGATTCTGGTAATTGCCACCAGCTCTTGTGTCTACATCATTCCAATCTCTCTTCTCCTTTCCTGTCTGTCCTCTATTCTTCTGTCACTTATAAGGTCATGTGCCATTGAATTCAGGGACCACCAATATAATCCAGGGTGATTTCACCTGAAAGTCCCTAATGTGATCACATCTGTTAAAACCCTTTTTTGAAATATGATCATATTCATAGAGTCTCAAGAATGCAGACTTTTCATGAGAGGGATACCACCCTTTGACCCTCTATACCAACCATTCTGGCTATAATACCATTACTTTAACACTTTCTATATCAATAAATAGACTAAAAGACATAGCAAGTTTCTACTCAGTGGGGATGAGAAGTACAGCAAGCATGATTTTTGGTATTAGGAAGAAATGAATTTGAAATTTATCTTCACTACAATTAAAATATGTTTTCTCCTTGGGCAGGTTACATGCTCGGTCCCAGTTTCAGCTTTGTTATCTGTAAAATGTGCTTTCATATATTTTCTACCACATCATTTCATTAAGGTTAAAATAAGTATAGCTGATGATATTATTTTATTATCTTGAATACCACAAAACTCCACCAAGAGACTCTTAGAATTGATAAATTGAGCAAAGTCACATATAAAAAAAAAAAAATCCATGTACCCAAACCAGTAGCATTTCTATACACCAATAACAGTCGAGATGATACAAATTAAATACTCAATATCATTCACAATAGCTACAAAGAAAATAAAATCCCTAGGAATATACTTAACCTCAGAGGTGGTTAATCATATCATGCTCATGGATTGATAGAACCAACATTGTTAAAATGTCCATGTTTCCCAAAGCTATTTACAGATTACATTCAATCCCCATCAAAATATGAAAATCATATTTCACAGTCCCAGAAAAAATAATTCTATACATTCTTTGGAACCAGAAAAGAACCTGAACAGCTGGAGCAATCTTCAGCAAACAGAACAATTGTGGACACATTACATCACCAGATTTCAAACTATACTACAAGGCTATAGTAACCAAAACAGCATTGTACTGGCACAAAAATAGAGACAGAGTTCAGCAGAACAGAACAAAGAAGCAAGATATAAAACTATCCACATACAGTTAACTGATCTTTGCCAAAGTAGGAAACAGTATACACTGGGGGGAAAGAAACCCTATTCAATAAATAATGCTGGTAGAATATGACAGCCACACTCAGAAGGATGAAACAGGATCCATATCTCTCACCACTCAGAAAAACTAACTCAAGATGCATAAAAGACTTAAATGTAAAGCATGAAACCGTAAGAATTCTAGAAGAAAATGTGGGACTAACTCTTCTAGATATTGGCCAAGGCAAAGAATTTGTGACTCCAACGGCAACATTTTTTTCTCTAGAAAAATTAAAATATAATTTACATTGGGGAAAAAAGTTGTTTTTGTAGGAACATAATAGAAAATAATTTCAATCTAGAAAAAGAGATTGCTACAGTACTAAGGAGGACTTTGACAGTTAAGAAGAGAAACTACTACAGAAGTCTGAGGAATTTGTTATCAAGTTTTGATATTAAGATACTAAGTTTCATTTGGCAATAGCATTTTATATTGCAGATTTAATATCCCTGACATAGAAGGAATTTTTATATCAGTACAAAAAGGGCAGACAACAGAAAATTAGCAGTAAACCTAACAAACTGCTTCACAGCCGTGAAAATTCATAAAGTCAAAGAATACATGGTGGTCCTTGGTATATGAGGGTGGGACTGTTGCTGAATAAATGTGCAACCTTATGGCAATCAGGCTGTGCCATTAAAACCTCGTGACCAACTTAGCAAAGACTAAAAAATATGAAAACTTCCAGCAAGTGAGAGCAACAAGAAACTTCATGCCCTCTTGTAGAAGAATCGAGTGAAATATTTGGGAAATATTTTTGGTATTCTCCAAGATTCCTGTCTTAGAGAAAAAAAAAAATGTGTGTACATTTACATCAGGATGTATGTATAAAACTGATCAGAACATCACTGCACATGTTATTTCCAATCTTTGAGAATAGTTACCCAAAACAAAAAAGCCAAATAAATGGTCTCAGAATCCAAACTTCACAGTTCTTAAAATGACTTGTTCTACAAAACATGAATTCAGTCAAAAGGCTGAAGTCTAAAGGACCCAGAAGGCCACACATGGCCCCAAAGCCACAGGTTCCCCAATCTTGGTACTGTATGACAGTGAAAATGAAAGTGTAAATGCACATCAACATGGATGGACATCAGCATGGGAGGGGGGCAAAAGGAACACGCCACAAAAAAATACGCAAGCTGTGAGCCTGCTGACATAGCTCTCAACTACAGAAAAACTAAACTATGTCCTTTTAAGATGGATCCATAACTGAGAAAATTGCAAAGAAAAACAATACTTCCTGAAGAGGGTAATACAAGTATCAGAAAAAGAGCCACCTGGAAAAGAAAGGCAGAAAGGAATAACTGGGTACAGGCACTTGGCTTCCGGGTTATTGGCAGAATTCCTTTTACTAAAAATTAAGTGATATTATTCATTAGCTCAATTTAACTTACCTGTTCATTAAACTGTATACATACGTGAATGCATAAACATGCATGTGTGTTTCAGAAGTCCTTTTGTATGTATAATATATCTCTGAAGTTTTGGATGAAAGGTAATCTGTTTGACATAGTAATATAGTGAAAGCCAGCAAACCCCTACTTTGTAGGCTAATGAAGTCCAATAAGAGACTGCACAAATTACCTAATATCAAGTGAGAAGCACTCATGACTTGCCAAAAATCCCATCTTGTATTTTTTAAAAATCATGAAACATTATGAATGTTATATGATAAATGTATTTTGATTTTCATTTTGATGTAAGCAAATTTCTCTGGTTAATATAAAACAAAGACATTTTACATGAGCAGCAAAACTCTTATCCTTCATCTTCCTCCTTCCTCTTTCTCTTATTTGGTCAATCTTTGTCTTTCTATGCCATACAGGAAGGAGAAAAAAATAGAAAGAAAAATCAGCATAAAAGAAGAAAGAGAAAAAGAGAGAAAGAAAAAATAAAGAAAATAGAAGGAAGGGACAAAGAGACAGAAATAAAAAGAGAAAGAAAGGAAGAAGGAAAAGAAAGGAAGGAAGAGAAGAAAGACAGAAGAAAGAAAGAGAGAGAGGAAGGAAGGAAGGAGGGAAGGAAGGGAGGGAGGGAGGGAGGAGAACCCTCAGCTTCCTTCGCTAGAGCTTACAGGAAATCAAATCTCATCAGCTTATAATGAAGTTACACTATGCCCAGCAGGCCATTTGTTCATGAAGGTGTATATTGAATGAAAGTCCATGTAATTTTATAAGGGGTGATTCAGATTCAGGAAAAAATATTTAATAACTCAAACTACAGAGGCTTTCTAAGCCTGGAATATTCCACACAAACTTTCAATATTACTATTTTAACATTAGACCTGTTAGCGTGATTAGTTTTTACTTCATAATTCTAGAATTCGTTTTCTGTGGTACGTCTGGTTATTTCTTTGACAAGACTTTTTTGGCAGGGTCTTGAAAGTTTAATAGCCACGCATGTGAGAGAGTCAGAGATTTTCCGTCTGTTAACTGAGAAAGCCAAGGGGAGGAAATGCAATTGCACAATTCTAGAACATTGTAGCTTATTGAGAACACTTCACAAGGTGGTTTTCATCATATCTGGTACACAAAGACTGGGTTCACTCGCCACTAATAAAAAATATTTTTTGTTTGTTTCAAAAGATTAACTTGTATTGTACTTTTATTCAAATGAGGTTACATGTCACTCTTACAGGGGGTCAGAGGTAAACAGTCAAAGTTCACAGGAGGAGAATCCTTCAGTATAGAAGGCACACTGAGCCGGGAACATGGGGCAAGAGAAACTGTGGGGAACGGGAAAAATCTGAACCCTTGGCTGAGAAGTACAATTGTGTGAACACCTAGTATATATCTTCTATCTTCAAGTGGCCGGTAAGAGAAAGCCAAGATCTATCTTAAAAAGGAAAGAATATTTTAAAAGCTTTATCACTTTCCCATTATAGAGTTTATTTAGAGACCACAAGGTGAAATAAATACAGACCGAATGCAGCAGGAGGTGGCTTTTCTTTTTTTTATTTATAACTGAGGGAGTTACATTTGCTGACACCAGTGCTTTCCTCTCCAGCTATAGATCATAACTTCCATTTCCTATGCAATTTAACACCTAACACTTCTTTTTTTCCCCACAAACACCACTATATATGATAGGTACTCCCACATCACAAAATAAATTGAAATGAGTTTTTATTTAACATCCATATCAATAAATTATTGAAACAACTGAATTTTGACTATACATTTATATGTATATATATATATTTATATATATATATATATTTTTTTTAAGTAAATGCTTTCCCATAATATGGGGACTTTACATCTTTTGTATTAACTTTACATCTTTTGGATTAATGATATGTTTTAAATCTTTTAAAACATATCATTTGAATAGTGACACAATTTTACACTGCTGAAGAATGCATTCCCTGAACCACTGGCCGATGTGATAAGAAAGGTTGGAAAGACAGGGGAACATATGAAAAATTATATTCAAGGCACTATTTATATACAAACAAGGAGGTACACAGGCCACTCATCTTATGATATTTCTGTCATAGTAAACCAGGGCCTGACATTAGTCTCTGTAGTTATATAAAGCAGAAGGAAAAAACTGGAGACACTCATATTAGTAGGTCAGGCACAAAGGAACACTTCTTCTTTTTTTTAAATTTCCAGATTAATATGAGGGTGGACACCATTAGTTTACACAGTTTGTGTTTGTTAGGTGAACTCCAAGTGCGGCTGTGCTCCTCCCCAAGGAGGGGTGGCCTGTGCCTGGACACTGCGCTGTTTGGTGGAAGCGCACCAATGCTCCTGTTTCTCCCTCCCCTCCTCTTTCTCCTCCTCTTCCCCCACTTGAGTTTAATTGTGTTTTTCTCTTGTGTGGATGTGCATTTGCTCATCTTCTGGTTTCACATTAGTCTTGAGTACATCCATTTTTGTGATACTTCATTAAGAAGAGTGTGCTTCAGCTCCATCCAGGTTAATACAAAAGATGTAAAGTCCCCATCTTTATTATGGCTGAATAGTATTCCATGGTATACATATGCCACAGTTTATTAATCCAATCTTATAGTGATGAGCACTTGGGTTGATTTAACATCTTGGCGATTGTGAATTGAGCTGAGATAAACATTAGTGCAAATGAAAGGAACTAACTCTTAGCGGAAAACAGTCAGTGTTCAAAGAGTTGGGGGAAGTAGGGATAGAAACTGTCAAGTAAGAAGACAAGGGTTTGGATCTTAATTTTGTCTTGAAGTAGATAAATGTGGATTTTATTTTTTGTTCCTTTTCACTTCCCAGAATCCACTCCTGTATTCCAACTTAAGTCTGCATAACATTTGGTGGAATTGTTGCCTTCTGTTTTGTGTATTTGTTAGAGAGGATAATTGTAGTTAGGTTTATCTTCCACTGGGGCTGTAAGGAAGTCAGAATGTTTTGGTCTGTCATGACCAGGGTCAGATAATCCAAGGACCAACAAGAAATGAGCTCCATGAATTTTGGAACTTGAGGAAGTTAACACACAGATCTTGTGTTATGTGTTAACTAAGAGACATATGTACAAGGTCTGACAGTTAAGTGAACTCATCCTAAGAAAAGGTGCTAATACCTCATTGCTGAATATCATTATGGTCACTTTTGATGTATTCCTCTTGGGAAGCAAAGTACTGACACCAGCAACTAGTCCACCCTTTAAGGCAATTTCAGAATTGTTTTTCTAGAATGGCCATCAGAGTTGTTGTATTATCTTTGATGACCTGTCATTGAAGTGTCTTTTTTTCCATGTTTCCTTCATTGTCAGGTAAAGAAAAAAAATCACTGAGGGCAGATCAATTGAGTAGGGAGTGTGTTCCAATATAGTTATTTGTTTACTGGCTAAAAACTCCCTCACAGACAGTGCTGTGACAGCTGGTGCATTGTCATAATGCAAGAGTCATGAGTTGTTGGCCAAGATTTTCAGTTAAGGTTTTCCTGACTATTTTTCTCTGCTGATGATTTGGATGTACAATTGAACACATTTTTGTAATGCTTTTGTCAGTACCGCCTTTTACTGGACTCCTGACTTCTCTTCATCAGTGATGCTTTCTCTCCTCTCAGGAAAATGTTTAATATAGTTTTATACTGCCATTTTTATGTCGTGATCCCCATAAACTTGTACTAACATGTCCCTGATTTTGCTTCTACTCTTGACACATTTAACAAGAAATTTACAAATGTTTATTCATTGCTTAATTCAAGCTCTGACCATTCTCACTATGGCATGCAAAAATATTCAATAATAACGAACACAACTCAACAAGATGCCATCATGGACACAGCTGTGAAACACTGATATACAAAGGTTATTAACTGTACAGAGTTGTTTGTACAGTGTTGGCAATATAAGTGCATGGTGACAAGTTCACAAACTTAGTTGTCAGACCTTATAGTTCAAAAGAGATGATGTATATGGAGTGTGTATACAATACTAGCCATACATGAATTACATTTCAAAAATTATGCCACCCAGTGCTTTTTTCTTTGAAGGCTGAGATCTGGGAACAAAGTAAAGTAAAATAAATTAATGATGTTCCTTAGCCACTTTGAGACTAAAGTGAGAACAGATAGAAGATATGAGCTCTACTTTGAATACACTGATACATAGCCATTTGATTTCCCAAAAATAGATGCAAAATGGATCAATTCTGGGATTAACAAAAACTAGCCATCCTGAAAAATTACTATCTATTTTTGAAAACTCTCCCTGATTTCAGTATTTCCTGAAAAAACTAATCAGTATTTCCTGATTATTTTTTAAAAGGTTATCAACAATCTGCTATTGCAATGATAAGTTATCAGGGGAGATAGAAATGATAGAATCCAGCTTCAAGTCACTGCATAAACATGCTCATTTCTGACTTACTGTTTAATCCTCACTTTTCTGGACCACTTTTATTTAAACTGTAAAATGTAAGGTTTTATTCTAAACTGACCTAAATGTAACTTCTAGTAAAGCTATTCTCTGATTCTACCATTATGTGTAACTCCTTTTTGTGAAAAACTCAAAATTTCAAGTAATCTCATTTGAATATATGAGTATCAAATTGATAGAGTATTTAAACAATGTCATTAAGGCAGCAAATTTGCACAGCTGGTTTTGATCAACACAGTAAGTCTTCCTTTTCCATCCTCACTTAGAGGCCTCTTAAATATCAACACATTCTCTCACATTTAGGTCATTGGCCATCAAACATCCATTCCCATTATTTGTCATAGGCAACTTCATTAATCCTCTGTGCTTTTAAATTTTAAAAAGACACATATCTTATTTTACCAGAATCTGAAACAGTAGGACAGTTTCAAGTTGCAATGCAGCTGGAGGTAGGCGGATTGATCTTTCCTATTTCTCTTGCTTTGATTGCCATACAAATAGAAAGATACATGTTTTTCCTCTTCACCTTTGGGAAGACCAAGTCATAGGCAAGCTGCAGCAGGGAACAAAATTGTAAGCAATGGAGCATGCCATCTGGTGAGAATACGCTGGAAAATCTTCAGCTTTCTCATTTCAAAGAAAGTAAAAGTAAAAGTAAAAGTCTATTAATTCAGCTTCTTGCTTGGCTGAGAAATAAATTCCACAAATCTCAAATTGCACCTGGTTTATTACGTGTCCGGCTCTAATATGTACAAGGAAAGCCAGACAATTTGGATGAAAATATTGTTCCACTATGAGCTTTTATCAATTGGAAAGAGTAAGAGTGTTATTCATTTCTTGAATTCGGACTCCCTTCCTCTGAGGGCTCTATGATATTGAGATAGAATGCAGTGTGCCTGTCTGGGCTGTTCCTTGGGTGGTAAGAACAACTAAAGAGGGTAATGATGGGAGAGATGGTTCCCCATATCTCAGTGGGACTCTAGATCATGATACCAGTTCTTTGTGGCTTTCAGTGGAAAAATCTCTGAATCTTCTCCTTTTCTCATAGGACCACCTTTGAAGCTATGATGGTGCCCAATTGTTTTTCAATTCTAACCAATATCTTCATCCTATTCTCTTTTTATATCTCTGCAATCACATTGTGAGTGATTTACAACAGGAATCATGCCATCTCTCATTTTATGTTCCCTTCAGTCCCTCATACTGTTTTACATTTATAAGAATTATATTAAAACTATTCTTTTGATAAAAACAAATGAGACCTTCTTGGTCATTTCCTCATACCCACAGTATAGCTGCCACAGTTCCAGGCATTAAATTCATATTTAAAACTAGATAAAAAGGGGATGATGGATCATGGCAGCCCCATCCACCACTTCCATCAGGAATAGGAAAGACCCTTCTGCCAGCTCCCGACTATAAACTTTAGGTATCATTAGAAAAGCACGAGAATAATTTTATGCCTGGCGGTCACCGCAACATGAGGAACTGTATTAAAGGGTCATAGCAGTAGGAAGGTTGAGAACCACTGATTTACAATGTACCACTTATTAGGATTTCTAACTATTAATACTTGACTTTTTTTTTTGCAGTCTTTGGCTGGGGCTGGGTTTGAACCCGCCACCTCCAGGATATGCGGCCGGCACCCTACTCCTTTGAGCCACAGACGCTGCCCAATACTTGACATTGTTAAGTAAGTATAATAAACTAACATAACTCATACCTTGAATTGAAATTAAAAAATAAGTCCAAATTAAGATATAAAAACAATCTGCTTGTAAACCTTATAGGAACCAATCTGATGTTCACCTGACCCCAAAATGCAAACCAGGCATCATCCCCCATTAAGGCAATTTCCTCAAGCACTGGCTGCCCCTAGATCTAAACCATGTCATACAGAAGTGGTAGGGGTTTCTCTGAGAATAGGAGGCATCTTGGTCAGGGGTTATTCATATCCCAGGAAAAAATAAATCAGGAAGGTACACTGGAGGCAGAGTGCAGAGGAAGCCCAAGGTAGGAAAGGTTTTGCTCCAGTGCCCAGTCAAAAAGTGAATTAAACCTATGTTTTAGCAAGCCTAAGGTAGAATTGTCTCTCTTTGCTGATGATGTGATGTAATATCTACAATTACCTAAAGATTCTACTAAAAACACTCTTATATTTGATAAACAAATTCAATAAAGTTTCAGGTTACAAAATCAATAATATATAAGAATCAGTAGTATTTCTATACAGCAAAGATGATCTCCCTGACAAAGAAATCAAGAAGGCAATCCCATTTACAATAGCTAAAATATTAAGAATTAAAATAAATAAACAGGTGAAAGATCTCTACAAGGAAAATTACATAGCACTGAGGGAGGAAATTGAAGAGGACACAAATAAATGGAAAAATATTCCATGTTCATGGATCAGAAGACTCAACACTGTTAAAATGACAATCCTGTCGCAAAGTATCTATAGCCAGAATAAGCTCTACCAAAATACCCAGATTATGAATATCCTTCATAATCTTAGGAAAAACAATCCTGAACCACAAAAGAGCCCAGATAGCAGAAGAAATTGTGAGAAAAAAAATTAAAAAACCAGAAAAATGCGGGAAGCATCACATTAATTGACTTCAAGATACATTACAAGGCTATAATAACCAAAACAACATGGTAGTTGTATCAAAATATACACACAGATGAATGGAACAGAACAGAGGATCCTGCAAAAAAAACACATATTTACCATCAAGTGATCTTCAACACAGCTGACAACAACTTACATTATGGAAAGGACACCCTTTCAATAGTGGTGCTGGGAAGACTGGATAGGCATAGGCAGAAAAACCATCTCTCTTTTCATATACAAAAATATCTCACCATGTGCAAGAATCAGCTCAGCGTTAATGAAGATTTAAACATAAAAAACCAAACACCAGGAAAATACTTTACCACATTCACCTATGCAAAAAAATGATGACTAAGTCCTCAAAAGTACAGGCTGTATTAAAACAAAACACAACAAAAACTAATAAACAAATAAGATTTAATGAAATTAAAAATATTCAGCACACCAAAAGAAACAAGATTGAAGATACAACCTGTTGAATGAGGGAAAATATTTGCAAATTATCCATCTGACAGGGGCCTAATATTCAGAATGTAGAAGGAACTCAACTTAACAGGAAAATCAATCATACTTTTATTTAAAAGTGGGTAAAGAACATAAAAAGACATTTCTCATAAGAAGATATATAAACAGCCAACAGGTATATGAAAAAGTGCTCAATCTATGGATCAGTAATCATCAGAGAAATGCAAATCAAAACCATAATGAGACATTGCCCTAGACCAGTCAGTATGGCTATTAATTAAAATACAAAACATAACAGGTAACGTGGCAAGGTTGTGGAGAAAGGAACTCTTATACATAGTCTACTGTTGGTTGAACTGTAAACCAGCATAGTTGCTATGGACAACCTTTATAGAAATTTCTTGAAGCAGTAAAAATCGAACTACCATTGAAGCCAGCAATCCCACTACTGTATAACCACTCAAAGGAAAAGAAATCAATCAAAGAAATGATTACAGAAATATCTGCATTTGCATGTTTATTGCAGCACGATTCACAATGCCAAAGATGTGGATTCAGTGGAATCCATAACTGTCTCTCAATGGAAGGAAATATGGCATATATTCACAATGGGATGACATTTGGCCATAAAAATAGAGGATTAAATCATGTCATCTGAGCCATGGGGATGGGCCTGGAGGCCTTTATCTTCAGTGAAATATGATGTCGTCTCACTCATACGTGGGAAAGAGAACAAACATCGGGAAGGGTGAGTATCAGAGGCAGGGAGGGGAGGACAGAAAGAACTGGGTTACAAACATACAGTTTGATAGAGGACTAAATTAATAGATGATAAAAAATTACAGTGACTATAGTCAATGTGTTTTGTTTGGGAGATGGACACCCTCGTACTGGTACTTGGTTGTTAGGCATTCCCTACATGCATCAAAATTTCACGTGTATACCACTAATTTGCACAAAATAAAAAAGAAAATTGAATAAAAACTCATCTCGCCTTCTTTCCCACATATTCAATAGGTAGATCCACCCGTAAACCACATCCAAACTATCTACACCTTTTCCTTTGCTATGATCAGCATCACCATTGAAGTCCCGGCCTTCTTTCCCTGGGGCTCATTAGCTCCCCCATGCTATGTTGGTATTTTTAAAACATGTTAGATTGTTCAAATCCAATAAAAATCTCTTCATTAAATATTTAGTAAACTCCAACTTCCTTTTCCTGCATACAGAGCTCCATATTCCCTGACTCCTGATGATCTCTGCAATTTTACTTCTTTATCATTCTTCTTGTCACTCAACAAGTCAGCCAGAAAGGCCTTTCATCTGCTCTTCTAACCTTGCAAAGTTATTCACACATTGAGAACTTTCCCTTCCTGTTCTTTTCTTTCCTTCTTTCCTTCTCCTTCTTCTTTTTTTTTTTTATTGAATGCTTTTCCCAAATTGTGGCTTTTTCCTCCCTATCATTCGCATTTCAGCCTTCAGGGCAACTCTTAAGTGAGGAATTCCTTGGCTACCCCCAACAAAATCTCTGTCACAATCTATCAAATCACATCATTTTAAGGCACAGCATAACATAAATCACTATTATCAATTTTTTCTTACTTATGTCTTTATTTTTCATTTCCCCTTACTATGATATAGATGATGTGAGAGCAGGGATTTTTGCCTTGACACAGCTCCAAGTAAGTAGAGAAGTTTCTGGAATATCTTGTCTGTTCAATAACTATTTGCTAAATTCAAAGGTGAATAAATAAACGTTGTAGTCACTGGATATATTTTTAAAAGTATTGCTGAAGAGGCATGGCCCTCAGCCCTCAAGTCCAAATTCTACACAATGTAGATTTAAGGGTCTAAAGATTTTCTGTAAGGACGAGGGAGGAATTTATTCATTCTGCAGTTCAGTCTAGCCATCTAGATAACCTTTAATTTAAGAATGTTCCCTCTCCCCATTTTTTTTTCAATGACTTCCATATCTGTGCTACTGTGATTTGCCAACTGATGGTCATCCATTTCCCGTTTTTACTCTTCTAGTGTGGGTAAGTACAGAAACTGAGAGTGCACATTTAGAAACCTTGGAAGCAATTTGGCATCATTGCAACATCCAAATTTGTGACCATTTTATGAATAATTATTTTATTTATTTTTTTTTTAAAGTATCAGCTTGATGTTTTTTTTGGGGGGGGAATAAAAAAACAGTCCTTCATCTCAAATAGGCAGAGTAGCTGCTATACAGTCAGAGTTGAGACAAAGCCCAGGGCCAGCTTTTAGCCACAGGGGCCAGAATTTTAAAATAATTAGCTAGCATAGGGTATCTCAATCCTAAGGGCACAGGATTTTCTTTTCTGTTAAAGAAAAGCAAATGCTTCCGCATTTCTAGTATGTTCTTAAATTATTTATAATATTTGCATTTTCAAACCCTCCGAGTTTATAGCTCTTATACGACTGTAAAATTAATAGGCATTAAAAATCAAATAAAGTAATGAAAATTAGAGGAATTGATATTTAGTTGTAACATGTTTCACGGAAACTAAACTGCTATTTATAAAACTCCGGTGCCCACTGCTGTGATACAGGTTCTAGTAAGTACAGCGATTTCTAGAGCAGGGGCTAATAAACTTTTTGTCTGAAGGGACAGATAAGAGACAGGTTTGTTAGCTGTGTATTTTGCAGTTCTTCAGTTCTGCCCTTGTATAAAAAATAGCCACAACACAACACAAATGAATGGATTTAACTGCATTTAATTAAACTCTATAAAATTAGCCAGTCGCAATTCATATTTTGTTTATACTGATTCTAGAACATATTGGTAAGAGTATTTCTTCTTAGGAATGTAATATTTAGTTCTTGGGAATAGCCTCGGATTTGATGTTAGCTCTGAACTTAGGTAAATGCAGACTGGGAATGAGAAATCTGAGAGTATTATTGATAATAAGGGTGTTAAACAAGGAAGCAGCATCAAGAATAAAGAGATGTGAAAGCAAAAATGGGGCCACTTGAGAGAAATCTGAGGACTGGCTACACGGTAATGGGAGATATTTTCGGTATCACTAGGGAGCTGCTTTTAGTTATGACTGTCTGTAGTTGTTCACTAGATTCTTAGTGAAGAGAACCTGGAAGTCTGCATAAGACTTCACAGATCCTCAAAAATTCACAGATCCACCAAAGGATTTGCGTGAACAGAGAGTATATTTAGTGCCAAATGTTTGTCTGATTTTGGGCTACTAACTCCGGTCATCCGGCTTCACTGACAGTGCCCTGGATGAGCAGAATGGAGAGTTTCATTTTAACCATATCAAATTAGAGATGTTAATCAGGGGTTTCTGGAAGACATTCTGGCTATAGTTGTGGACTTGGGAGGCATAAACACAAAGACAGTACTATAGGCATGAGGTTACGCAGGGAAATGCTGCAGAAATTTGGGGGGAAGAAAGAAAATAAAGGGAAGAGGAGGGGAGGGAAAAGAAAAGGGGCCAGAACCAAACTCTGGGACACTAATCCTGGCAGAATTCTAGGAGTAAGGTGTGAGCTGGGGAGGGGTGTCATCTAATTTCCTTCTATGAATTACAATGAATTACACAACTGCACACTAATAGAGCATTTGGAAAGCCAGGTACTTTTGCAAAGAATGCAAAAAAAAAAAAAAGGTTATCTGGGTTTGCAATAGAAGGGAATGGTTGTTGCCATAGTGCCCAGTATAGTGTAGATGAAAAGATACGTTGGAGACACACATTCATTTAAAATGCAAGATGAGAAAACACACAGTTTGGACCAAGGACGTTTTTCTGGGGGAAAAAATCCATTTTATAATAATTCTAACAGCATTAAGGGAAGTAATCTTAGGGTGTCTGCATCACCATTGTATAATTAGCACCCCAGGTTATATTTATTTAATCTGTTGAAAGTTGGAAGAAGCACAGCTCTCTCTGGCAATGCCATGATGAATAATACTCCTAATAGAGTTATAAGTTGAAATTAATTAGATTATGTGATTGTTATTAAGTCCAATTTAAGTTAGTTAATGGAATTTTGTTTGTCAAGGGAACAGAGTTAATCTCTGCAGATGATATTTTTATTTTTGCAATAAGTTGTTATGTCACCCTATTGAATCCTTAACATCTGAATAAGCTTGAAGGGAAAATGTTCCCCTGTATCCCTTGAACCAAAGGTTAATTTTATCGAAAATACAGTATGAGAATTCATAATACCTCAAATATAGTGGTTTACCATTTAGAATATTTTCACATTCAGTCTTCATTTTAAGCAGCCTCTAAATATGACCAAGACATTTGAATCAGTGAGACAATCCACCTAAACCCACATCACTGTTGCCCAAATGGACTCCATTACCACCTGCTAAAGAAATGGTCACTCTTTCATGAGAACCAAACTTGGCAAGAATGCCAGAAAACCTAGCTCAGTAAAAATTATACAACTTCGACAGTCTTCTACACAATTTATGATTCTCCAAATATGACTGTATCTTAACTGGCTTGTAAAATCTGGCCTGGATGAAACTCAAAATCAATATTCTGTCATGTGGATTACAAGGTGATGGTGATTTGTTTAACCTTAATGAAGTTCTTTCAAATTTTCATTTGATGTATCAGTAATAGTTCAATGAAGAACCATACTGTTCTCATCCTCCAAAGTTTTAAGATGCTCTCTGTCATTCTAAATGATGGAGAGGATTTGAGGAAATTAAACTTGACAATCAGACTCACCTCATACTACCTGCCACTTCACAATGGGCTTATCACCTTCCAGACTCTTTAAAGAAAGCAAGAAGGAAGGAAATGTAAACAAAAAATGGAAATCACGCCATTTCTTAATGAGCTTCTGGATGAGACCTTTTCCAAAATAACCCTCACCCACAGAAACTGAATTTCACAATTTGGGTTGCAAAGTTTCAGCCAGAGATCAAGCTGGCCTGATTAATTCTATGCATAGGGTCACAAAATAGTTTCATTTAGGTGTGTTAATTTGCCATATATGGGCAACATTGTCCACAAAACATTGGGCAAAAAAAAAGTAAAGATTGACTACAACTCTGGGAAGAGATGTGTTTATTCCCAGGCATTCTGCAGACCAGATTTTAGAACCATTTGGGCGGAAGTGTTGGGTGATTTCACTCCATGGCACCCTATAACTGCTCTTGTCAAAAACTTTACACAATATTTATCTCATAGGTTTCAGTGCTGGAAAAAAAACACATGACATGTATTAAAGACAAGGGCCCTAATTACTCAAGTCGCTCTATGAGATAATACTTTGAACTTAAATCATAAAATAAAACCAGGTTTCTTGATTCAAAGACGAGTGACAAAGAAAGGAGAAATGTAACTGATCAGTATTTCTTCTGTATATATAACATGCCTTGCAGACTCTTTCTATATATTAATATATTACTGTTTACCATAACCATGGAGATTACTTAGTATTCTTACTTTTTACAGAGAACGTAACTCACATCCCAGAGTTTAACTCTCACAGCCATGATTACCCAGCTAATAATTATGTTCTGAGATTTAATCAATTCTCTTTTTCAACACACTGTGCTAACTATCAAATCATTAAGAAAAAAAAAAACTTGCCCAATTTTATAGAATTTGAAAATGATTAATAGCACTGATATTCTCAGCATGACCAAAAAGAGGAGCCAATCTTTTACAGTGCTTTGCTCTTTAGCGCAGAATTCACAAAGCCACAATATGTAGAAAATTATAATTTTAACATAATAAATTTCTTTTTTTATTTCTGGAATTAGCCCTATAGTTTCAAACAGTTTTGACAATCTGTCAAGATCAATGTATTGATTTCCTTATGTTACTAATTTCTGTAGTATTTTTATTTACAAAACTTTAAATCAGTGGTTCTCAACCTTCCTAATGTCGCAGCCCACAGGTTGAGAACCGCTGCTTTAAATGGTCTTGCTAAACATTAATGATTATAATATGGTAATATGGTACTATAAATACGGAAGTGATATTGGGCATTTACTTATCCTACTTCAAGACTATGGTCTCACACCCAGTATATTTAAAAAACATATATATTAGTGCTAAAAAGTACTTCAGAATACCCTTTGAAAGTCTTGCTTTTCTTTTATCTTAAAAGAAGAAAAAAAACCTAAGGCAATAGCAGTGTCTAAATTCAAAGCATTGAAAATAGTGCAGAAGCTATTGCTATCTTAATTCTTCTGGGTAGTGAGTTATAAACTAAACACTCTAAAATTCACTTTCATTTCTTAAAGCTTCTATAGCTTCATGAAGCTTAGTGGATAAAATATAACAGGTGTATTAGGGTCTTCACACATGGGTGTCCACTCAGTCTTAATCATTACCTCCTCCTGTCCAGCTCACCTATCCCCCCTAACATGGTGGTAAGAGGACTTAACTCTGTCCAGAATGCACCTGACAACTTCCATCTTCACGTCTTTGCTTATGTTTCCCCGGCCTGGGCTGCCTCTCTCCAGTCACTGCAATTACATGCTTAAAAGCCACAAGGTGGCTTTGAGGTAAAGAATGTCAGACCACCCAAATACACCAACTTTTACCTGTCTTGAATCACTGTGTTTTTAGGGGTGCATTTTGTTATCTGACATTTTACTTTAATATTTCCCTTCCTTCTCTGAGTACAGAGTTACTAAATAATGACAAATTACTAACCCCTCCAACTTTCTTTCAAAATGTATTTGTATAGAGAAATTATGCTTCTATTATAATAACACAAAACTTGTATCTTACAGTTGCTAATACAGATAGGCTAAATTAGAAATAAAACATTTAAAATAATTTCTGCTGACTCAATGGCTTAATGTATTTGCAATATTCTTGCTATATAATTCTTATTTATTCATTCTTTAATCGACAAAAATTGGAATATATTTTTGGTGTAAAACATGATATTTTGGAATACATATTACTGTACAATTTCTTTCCCTCAGATCTTTAAAGACAAAGACCCATTGTCTTTCAGCAGGTTCTTGTGGAGAAAAGCCTGAAGCCAGCCTGGTTATATCAATCAATGTTTGTATCTGCCTATGGGCTATATGGATAACTTGCTTCTTCTGCTCAAATACTTAAAGGAAATTTTCTTTGTACTTGATGTTCAATACCTAACATGATACACATTGGTGCTGGTTGTTCTGCGACACATTTTACTGAAATATTATCTATGCTTAATACCTGCCAATTTAGGACTGTATTACTTTCAGGAAAATGTTACTTGGTTTTTTTGTGAATTTTCCTCTATTTCAAGCACATCAATTTTTCTTATCATTTATATAATTGGTTTAATACTTTTTGTTTTCTCTTTTGTTTAATTTTGATTGTGTCGAGCCGGTTCTTTTGTGATTCAGTTTTTTAGTTGGCTACGTTTGACTCCTGGATGATGCCAATTTATTAATTTGTTAATGACGTTGTTTCTTCACCGGGTTATCTTTTCATCTTTTGTTAGCTAATCTTCTTGACTTTGAGACGTTGCTTTACCGAATTCATATAGTAATTATATCTATTATAGATTATAACACTTAAGAAGAATTTTCTTTTGCCTGTTTATTGTTATTTCACTATGCGATCCGTGTTTGAAATGCTGTGATTTTCCTGTTCCTCCCCCTTTTTTCCCAGCTAAGTTTGTGTAGTCACTATGCCATTTCCTTTTGTAGTGTTGTTCCTTCCTGGGCAGGTCTGTCCACATTTCTCATTGTCTTTGCTATACTGAAAGTGATTTGAACACTGAATCAGTTTCTCACTTATCCAGGACTACTTTATTTTCCTTACTAAAAAGTGGCTAGAGGGTTGGGGCTTTGCTGCTGTGTCTACTCCTCTGTTTTTCGGAGACATGGGGGACTGCAGGATGGTTCAAGTGCGTTTTTAACCTGCCTGCTCTGTTTTTTTATGTTTGTTTTAATGTTCTTCATCCAGTTTCAATTCCCCTGTAACTTGAGATTCATCCATGCCCAGGTCATATTTATTGGGTTTTGCATTCTTCTCCCAGTTCAGAGTAGCTCGAAAGCTTGGTGTTTCCCTCTTTTGCCAGGACTTTGAGCAACCGTATCCGCTACTTACCAATGAGAATGAGAGGAATTTCAGAATATCCTCTTAGTGTGCTTCTTTCAAAATGTTGAGGCGATGGTGAAAAGCCTCAGGAGCTGTCAGCTTATTAGTAAGGTTTGTAAGGGTAACGGCTATTCCCAAGATGTAAACACGCTTTAAATTACCACATAATACCTGTTTCATTTTATGACTTCTAATTTCTGAATCATTAGATGGTTCTATTTTCCATATTTGGCTGCTAGATTTGGTTCTATTTTCTATATTTGGCAACATTATCTAACTTTCACATACATACATATGTGAATATGTATCTAGGAATATCTAGGGTGGCCATAAAATTCGTGTGCAATTTAAAGCAGTGTGAAATTTTAAATTGCACCTGAATTTTATGGCCACCTTGTGTGTGTGTACATATTATCATATTCTAAGCTAGGGAAGGGAAATTCTATTAATCAGCTTTATTCTGTCTTAATTCTGAAGTCTTTGGTCCTCTCTTTTCAGATAACCCTTCCAATGTCTTTCTAAAGTCCGAAACTGCAGCATTTTTAAAGGAAGGCTTATTCCGAGCTTAAACAACATTTACTATCTTAACGTGTATAGTCAAAGTAAGCAATCTCACAGCAGAAAGCATTTCAAAAGGCAACTTTCTTTTTGATACTGGCACCATCTTGGGCATGAGATTTTGCTGACTAAGTTAAAAGGAAAACCTTAGGAAACAAGGTAACATATAATCAGGTGTCAAATTTTGTTATAAGAAATAGAGCAATTACAGATGGGGATAGACGGTGATATTTGAAGAAGTAAAGATGTCTTCAAAGAGAAATTGGAATTTGAATCTTTTAGAAATTTTTGATGTGAGATGAATTTGAGCAGGATTTTAAAAAAGTGGAATTTTCATGACAGTAGGAAATGATACCTGAGGTCATGGCTACACTGTGAGCAAAGGAGAGAGGAGGGAGGGTGCAGGCTCCATTTGGGTCTCACAGGTTAATCAGCTTCGTATTAGGATAAGTATAAGGCAAAGAAAGGAGAAATCTTGCTTAAACAGAAGATGAGTCTGAAGTCATGGAAACTCATGACCTCAATGACTTTATGATATTAACTTCTACCTTTGGAAGTTGTTCCACAGACTTAAGATACATTCTATGTCAGATTTTGTGTCTCTTAACTGAAACTTTTAAATTCCCTTCCTCCTGTTTAGAAAAAATAAGCTCTGCCAGCAAGCCAGCCTCATCTCATTGCGTTCAGATTCTAGCAGGCTGACGTTACTAATGAGAGATTAGAGGTGTGAACTTCCTCAATTTTTGTTAACAAGGTGCTAAATGAAAAAACCAATTATAACTCCCCTGAAAGTCAACTTCCTGTCTCCTGACTGTCCAGTGGAGGAGATTGGTCTGGGTTTGGCCTTTGTTCTGTGGCATTTATAGTATTCATGGCTGAAACTTATTGGATTCCTGAAATAGTGGGCTGTGGATTCCTCAGGGTATTGAGGAATTTTGTGGGTTCACTATAAATGCCCCCAATGCTTTCCAGAACACCTGGCAATAAATTCCAGCTTTTTTGACTTCCCATTTCTTCTGATGCGAGGTTATTAAATATGAAATATTGCATGCTGAAATTCACATAAAAAAACCTGATTAGTGAGAGCAAAGGCACGCATGGTTAGAAGGGATCACGGAGGGGCTAAGGATAGAAATCTGTAATTGCAAAAACGCAGGGAACGCAACCCTCTTCCAATTGTTCTGCGGACCTTCTTTTGTTCAGGCTACTTTTTCAGTTCATGAAGTCTTTTTTTTAAATACATATTTTATTATAAAATAGTTTTAGCTTTACAAAAATATTTAGAAGATAGGAGTGTGGAAAGTTCTCAAATTCCTCTCACCCAACATTGACTTAAAATATCAAGACACAGACCTAATTTATTACAGAGGAAAATTTTCTTTTTCTTAATTGATTTTTTGCCTTCATCATATTCAATGTTACGTGGCATACTCTCAAAAAAAATCCTAATAGAATAATCATACTAAAATTTAATTGTAACTTGGGTCCAAAAACATTACCCATTGTAGCAACCACAGGGTTATCAAAGAGTAGTCAGTGAACCTCTCCTGGTGAATTCATTACCAGTCCTGGAGGCAATAAGAACCTTGAGATCGAATTTAAATTGTTTATGTTTCTGTGTTTCTTATAGCAAGATTCGATTTGCATTCTAGTGTTTTCCTCTGGTACCTTCTCATTGCCTTGTCTAGGGAAGAAACAATATCTTTTTCTCATCTATTGTTGGGTTCATGGCTAAGAATCCTATAACAAAAAACATATTGACAATAGAAAAACATTTTTAAATACCAGTTTTATGTGACATTAAAGCATTCAGAAATGATAACCTAAAGACACAGGGAAAACTAGGTATTTGTGTAGATAATTGTAAGGAAGTATGATGGAAAGAGCATGATCTAACCCGAAGGGGACTCAGCGAGGTTTGTTTGTTCAGATTTTCCCTGGCATCTCTGCGAAATATTATCTCCTTCTGGGTATGGGGGGGAGACCTTTAGAATGAGGGTCTCATGGCCTTCTTTAGAGAAAAGTTAGAGAATTGTTTTATGACCCACACCAGGTGAGAGAGGTGGAGGGAAGATGAAACTGACCTTCCCAGACTCTTCCTGTTTCCTGAAAGGCCGAGATGCCGTACTTTGGGGTACCGTGTCATGAATCTTCTCCCTTCTCTGCCTGAAAGATTCCTGCTCATGCTTCACAGCCCTTCCATCTCTGGAGAAATGTCTGCCAGCAAGGAGATTCTGTTTCTCTAAATGCAGTCTTTCTGTAGATCTCTGACAACCACTGGAATGAAAAGTGCCTTGAATGTAGGCTTATAGTCCTAAAGCCTTTTGCGGCATTTAGGCGCAGAGAATTTTCTAAAGTGTGTCGAATTGCATAAACCTCAGTTATTCTTAGTCAGACAGAAGAACGCTGATCCCTGTAGCCAGGCCATGAAGGGAAGACGAGTAATTGATGATTAAACTTAGGATTAAAAAATAATGAATATTGATACGATTGAGAATAAAATGCTAAAAGCATTAAGTAAGTAGTAAGTGTGTCCCTATCCTCAACTACCCTCATCTCTTTTGCAACATTTTTAGGTTAATACTACACTACCAATTTTCAGTTTTTATTGTCTACTACTTGTAATAACAATGTTATAAGATGTTCTCGTCATTGCCTTGTGTATTTGTCAGCAGACATAAAATATTTTTGTTTTGTTTGGATTGTTTATGATCTGAAAAACTCTCTTTGAAATAAGAGGATATGACACTAAGGGTAAAAATAATTCAATTACTATGTTCTAATCCCGTATCTTTCATCAGTAATAATACCACACATAAAAAGTGGTCTTTGTTGAACAGTACAAATGATCATCCATTGCCGTAGGCAGACAGATAAACTCTAAATCCTAATCTGAGGGTCTAACGTAGCGGTTCTCAACTAAGGAAGATTTTTCTCTGGGTAATATTGAGCAATTTCTGGAGATACTTCTTGTCCTGGGCAAGGGTGCCTATTATTGGCACCTAGTGCATGGAGCTTAGGGATCCTGTAAGCACACTATCATGCACACAACAGCCCCCACAACAGAGAATTATCTGGTCTAAAATGACATTAGTGCTGGGTATTGATTTTTTAAAAAGTGAACTTATTTACAGGGCAGCAGAAGTCACATATGTTAAATATGTCAGAGAACCTGGATTGGTATCTAATCCAAATTTAGTGTTCACAAAAGTTTTCTATAACATAATATCTCTTAAGCAATAGGTGAAATAGTGATCAGAAAAATGAAGTCAGAAAGGGTGAGAGAGGAAGGCTGAGCAAAGCACAGAAACGTCATGTAGTTTGGCATTAACTGAATGTGGAGCAGAGGATGGGGAGGGATGTGAGTGGGAGGTGGTGAGGTAGGTCTCAGGCTGTTCTGAACATAATCGATAGAAATGAATGCAATTCTCACGAGCCTCTGTGCTCAGAGATTTCCCGCCTGAAAGGTGAGACAGTATGTGAGATTCTACAGCACAATCCTGCTCTACGTGCCTGACTGGAGAAACACAGAGCACCAAGTCAGCACAGAGGACAGGGACGGAACCAAAATAGAGCGAGACAGGAAAGGCTTCCTGGGTGAGGCTACCCAAGTTAGATTTAAACTGAATCCCAAAGTATGAGCCACAGTACACCAGGTAATGGTGTGCATGGGCAGGAAACATATTCCAGACAAAGAGAAGAAGTGCTGAGGACGTGGGTGAGAACGAGTTTGGAAAGTTTTATATTTAACAGCCCAGTGTAAGGACCGCACAGTGAATCAGGTGAAGAGAGCAGTGAGGGATGAAGGTAGAAGGAGCCAGGGGAAACCAGACAGTCGTGAAATTCTTCTATGGCAATACTAAAGGAACCATTAGACTAACCATGGAATGCTGTTGAAGGGTCTGAAGCAAGGGAATTAACATAGGTTTGTGCCATGGGAAAGTCAGTCGGACAAGACAGCATGGACAGAGGGGCCAGGGCTGGAGTAAAGGAGGCCAGGGGCCTTGAGAACCATGTGAGTGAGAGTTCCTGGTGGCCCCATGGAGACATTTTAAGTTACAAGGAAATGTGATTTGCTGATCACTCTCAAAATGTGAAGGAGATCAAATCTCCAAGGAAGGAGTATTTTTTAAGGAGTTCCCCTACATGTCTTCACCATTCTAGGAAACGTGGACATATAGGTGAATCAAACATGAACACTGACTTCCCAGAGTGACAGGGTTTGCAGAACTGTGTGTATCTAAGGTAAGAAGTGCTGCCCTTGGGGCAGTGCCTGTGGCTCAGTGAGTAGGGTGCCGGCCCCATATACAAAGGGTGAAAAGTTCAAACTCGGCCCCAGCCAACAACAAAAAAAATAGCCAGATGTTGTGGCGGGCGCCTGTAGTCCCAGCTGCTCGGGAGGCTGAGGCAAGAGAATTTCCTAAGCCCAAGAGCTGGAGGTTGCTGTGAGCTGTGATGCCACAGCACTCTACTGAGGATGTCAAAAGGAGACTCTGTCTCTAAAAAAAAAAGAAGTGCTGTCCTCCAAGAGCAGGGCACAGGTACGCTTTAGGGGAAAGACACAGCAAGCAGAGGTAACTCCTGACTAGAGAACCAGAAATTACCCTACAAGGATGATATTAGAGTGGAATATTCATATTATGATCATTTATATTAGAACATTAAGTGACCATAACAAAGCACTTACTCTGGGCCAAGTGCTTCATAGACATTATTTTCCATAATCCTAATACCTACTCGAAGTGTTTGGTACAGCTGTGCCCATTTTATAGATGAGGGAGCATGAAAAGGTTCACAGACTTGCCCAAGGTCACTCAATGGTGAAATGATAAAAATCAGAAATTAATCCAGTTATTGATGAAACAAAAAACATTTAAAAAAGTTAAGGTGAAAGGAACAAACTTCTTCTATGGTAGAAGAGAATCATCACGGGCCCAGAAGAAGGACATCCTAGGGTATATAAGGAAAATATAGATTATTCTTCCAGGAGCCTGAGTTGAAAAAAAGGATGATGAAATAAGCAGAACCCCCTTTCTCCAAGTTATGTGGACAAACACCGAAGAATCTTTCGTAATTTACATTTTTGCTGAACACTACACCAGACACCAGATTATCCTCTGAAGGCAGCCTTCCACTGCTGCATTCCAGCTCTCCGAGGTGGGCCATCTTGAAGAGTTTAGGGCAATTATTTGATCACACATTTCCTAATTGGCAAGAAATGTTAATAGCATCTTCAAAATCCCACACTCCCTGTTGCCAGTGGCGCATTTATGGAGCAGATGCCAAAGACAGCTTGGAAACTTCCAAAAGGGTTGGAAACAGCAATTACCATTAGGCCCTCCATCGGCACAGCCAGGGCTGGCACCAGAGACAGTCACCGTGCTTGCCAAGGGGCTCAGGTGGCATTCTGAAGGGACTACTCACTTATAAAGCCTTAAAATTCCAAGACGAAAATAGAGTCCAAGTATGTAGATATTTAACACCCAACCCAAGAAGAAAAAGTTAGAATTGTTTTGAAAAAAACGTCTTCTTGAGCATTTTGACCAGAAGATTTTTTCTCAACATTGGGCACTGATCCAAAAGTTTCTAGCAAAATTCTGTGTACAATGACGACCTTTTCCTAATATGTCTAGTTGACTACACATCCTGTTCCTTAGAAAAGTAAGGGTGACAGGCTGTTCTGGGAAAACCAACCCTATTAGACCTCTGGCCATCCTCAGAGCCTCACCTCTCCCCTCCTGGCCCTCTGGAACCTGACATCTGGGAGCCTTTCATTTATTTCTGTCATCGTCTGACCTGCTGAAGTCCTAGTCATTTTTCTTACTCATTTCCTCTTCTCTAAACTGTCTCCCTCAACTCTACTTCAGGCATACTTATTTAATTTTTCCTGCAGTTACACCTTCCACGAACCTCTGTTTTCCCCCTTCTTCTGAAGTCTTAGTCTTTTCTTGCAGGAAAACTTTGAAAGATAAAAAAACAACTTTTGCTCTTTTTTGTTGATTAACTTGAGTTCTCTGTAGATTTGGGATTGCAGATTTATAAACCTTCTTGGAAGGAAGTATGGAGAATCTTCAAAGAACTCAAACTAGACCTCCCATTTGATCCTGCAATCCCATTACTAGGTACCTACTCAGAAGAAAAAAAAATCATTTTATCATAAGGACATTTGCACTAGACTGCTTATTGCAACTCAATTTACATCACCAAAATGTGGAAACAACCTAAATGCCCACCAACCCAGGAATGGATTAACAATCTGTGGTATATGTGTACCCTGGAATACTATTCAGGCATTAAAAAGGATGAAGACTTTACATCTCCATGCACCTGGATAGAGCTGGAACACATTCTTCTTAGTAAAGTAGCACAAAAACGGGGAAGCAAGAATCGAGTGTACTCAATACTAATATGAAACCAGAGGACGATCTGATATACACCCACATAAAAGAAAAACTCAAATCAATTCAAGGTGGGGGTAGGAGAAGGGAGCAGGGGACAGGGTTATGGTGTGTGACACACCTGTTGGGGGTGGGACACAATTAAAAGAGTATCTTTACTAACAAATGCAAATGGTGCAACCTATTCTTTGTAACCTCAATGAACCTGAAACAATTAAAATTAAAATACAATAAAATGAAAAACTGCTTTGTACACCTCAATTTTGTTTTTATTATGATAAAACCATCTAGGTGCTGAGCTCCTCCAAAGCTAGTTTCAGGTCCTATTCTTCACTACACATCTAATCCTGGCACACAGTCTGACACGGTATTTATTAATTATATCAGCAATGAATCAACAATGACAAAATAAATGAAAAATAAGATCTTTTTCTTTAAAAAAAATGTATTCAGACTTAACATAGGCCCTGAAAGCTTATTTTCTCTCTTTTTTAGCACATTGCAAACTGTTGGAGTCAGACTGGGGACAAATCTTGACTCCTTCTCTTTATAGTTGTTTTACTTGTACAAGTTGATTAAGCATTGTGGAACATGAACATTATTAAGGGTCACCTTGTAGAGTTATTACAATAAGTAAATAAGCTAATGAATGTAAGGACCTCATCCCAGTGACTGGTACATGTATAAGCTGAACTAATATAAATAATATTTTTATAATTAGTAATTACATTAGTGTAATTTAATTATTACAATAAATAAGCAGGTTAGTCTCTTGGTTTTCCCTAGGGTATCTTGAGCACACACAGTCCTTTGGTTGGGCTGTTTTTCTTGTTGTTCTTCGACCTAGAAGAATACCTTACTCTTTAAGAAAACACTATTCTCTGTTATTGACCATCAACAAATTCTTTCTTGATTTTATCACTACCCATGATTTAGCACATGCAGGTGTATCAGGACTCTGGTTGGTAACAGAACTTTGGTTGGAAACATTAAGATACAGTCCTGACAACACATAATCGTCAGAAACTAAGATTGGGATGAAGCGATATCTGGATAATGTCTGCCATAGGATTTCAGTTTATTACTTGTCTTTTTATTCTGTGCTATTTTTCTATGAACAGAATTTATTTAAAGTTAATGTAGGCAAAATTATCAATCGACTTTCAGATTGCCCTCTTTTTTTATTTCAAAGTTTTATGGGGTACAAATACTTTTTATGGGGTACAAATATTTATTTATTTATTTATTTTTATTGTTAAATAATAGCTGTGTACATTAGTGCAATCAAGGGGTACAATGTGCTGGTTTCATATACAATCTGAAATATTCTCATCAAACTGTTCAACGTAGCCTTCATGGCATTTTCTTAGTTATTGTATGTAGACATTTGTATTCTGCATTTAGTAAGTTTCGCCTGTACCCATTCTAAGATGCACCATAGGTGTGGCCCCACCCTAACCTCCCCCCTCCCCTCCCATTCCTTGGGCCTTTCCCCATATTCTTGTGCTATAGTTGGATTATAGCCTTCATGTGAAAGCTATAAATTAGCTTCATAGTAGGGCTGAGTACACTGGATACTTTTTCTTCCATTCCTGAGATACTTTCCTAAGAAGCATATGTTCTAGCTCAATCCATGTAAACATGAAAGAGGTAAAGTCTTCATTTTTCTTTAAGGCTGCATAATATTCCATGGTATACATGTACCACAATTTGCTAGTCCATTCGTGAGACGATGGGCACTTGGGCTTCCTCCATGACTTAGCAATTATGAATTGGGCTGCAATAAACATTCTGGTACAGATGTCATTGTTGTATTGCGATTTTTGGTCTTCTGGGTATAAATCTACTAAAGGAATTATAGGATCAAATGGCAGGTCCATTTTTAGGTCTCTCAGTATTCTCCAAACATCCTTCCAGAAGGAATGTATTAGTGTGCATTCCCACTAGCAATGTAGAAGTGCGCCCTTTTCTCCACATCCATGCCAACATCTCTGGTTTTGGGATTTTGTTATATGGGCTACTCTTACTGGGGTTAGGTGATATCTCAAAGTAGTTTTGATTTGCATTTCTCTGATGATTAAGGATGATGAGCTTTTTTTCATGTGTTTGTAGATCGTGTATCTGTCTTCTATAGAGAAGTTTCTCTTCAAGTCCCTGGCCCACCCTGAGATGGGATCACTTGTTCTTTTCTTGCTAATATGTTTGAGTTTCCTGTGGATTCTGGTTATTAAACCTTTACCAGAGGTATAACCTGCAAATATTTTCTCCCATTATGAGGGCTGTCTGCTTGCTTTACTTACTATGTTCTTGGCTGTGCAGAAGCTTTTTAGTTTGATCAGGTCCCAGTAGTGTATTTTTGATACTGCTTCAATTGCCTGGGGAGTCCTCCTCATAAAATATCCACCCAGGCCGATTACTTCAAGAGTTTTCCCTGCACTTTCTTCAAGTATTTTTATAGTTTCATGTCTTAAGTTTAAATCTTTTATCCAGTGAGAGTCTATCTTAGTTAATGGTGAAAGGTGTGGGTCCAGTTTCAGTCTTTTACAGATCGCCAGCCAGTTCACCCAGCACCATTTGTTAAATAGGGAATCTTTTCCCCACTGAATGTTTTTCACTGGCTCGTCAAAGAACAAATAACAGTAAGTAGCTGGATTCATCTCTTGGTTCTCTATTCTGTTCTAGACATCTACTTCTCTGCTTTTGTGCCAGTACCATGTTGTTTTGATCATTATCGATTTATAGTACAGTCTCAGGTCTGGTAGCGTGATTCCTCACGCTTTGTTTTTATTGCTGAGTAATGTTTTGGCTATTCGAGTTTTTTTCTGATTCCATATAAAGCAAAGTATTATTTTTTCAAGATCTTTTAAATATGACAATGGAGCTTTCATAGTAATTACATTAAAATTATATCTTGCTGTGGGTAATATAGATATTTTAACAATGTTGATTCTTCCCAGCCATGAGCATGGTATATTTTTCCATTTGTTAACATCTTCAGCTCTTTCTTTTCTTAAAGTTTCATAGTTCTCTTTGTAGAGATCTTTCACCTCCTTTTTTGGGTATACTCCCAAATATTTCATCTTCTTTGGCACTACTGTGAAAGGAATAGAGTCCTTGACTGTTTTTTCGGCTTGGTTATTGTTGGTATATATAAAGGCTACAGATTTATGGGTGTTGATTTTGTAGCCTGAGACATTGCTGTATTCCTTGATCACTTCTAAAAGTTTTGTAGTAGAATCCCTAGTGTTTTCCAGATATACGATCATATCATCTGTGAAGAGTGAAAGTTTGATCTCTTCTGACCCTATGTGGATACCCTTGATCGCCTTTTCTTCCCTAATCGCAATAGCTAAAACTTCCATTACAATGTTAAAGAGCAATGGAGACAATGGGCAACCTTGCCTGGTTCCTGATCTAAGTAGAAATGATTTCAATTTAACTCCATTCAATATGATATTGGCTGTGGGTTTGCTGTAGATGGCCTCTATCAGTTTAAGAAATGCCCCTTATATACCAATTTTCGTAAGTGTTCTGATCATGAAGGGATACTGGATATTATCAAAAGCTTTTTCTGTGTCAATTGAGACAATCATATGGTCTTTATTATTTAGTTTGTTTATGTGCTGAATTACATTTATAGATTTACGTATATTGAACCAGCCTGGAGACCCTGGGATAAATCCCACATGGTCATGGTGTATAATTTTTTTGATGTGTTGTTGGATTCTGTTATGATCTTATTGAGTATTTTTCCATCAATATTCATTAGTGATATTGGTCTATAATTTTCTTTTCTTGTTGGGTCTTTCCCTGGTTTGGGGATCAAGGTGATGTTTGCTTTGTAGAATGTGTTGGGTAATATTCCTTCTTTTTCTATATTTTGGAAGATGTTTAGTAAGATAGCTACTAGTTCTTCTTTAAAGGTTTGGTAGAATTCTGATGCAAAGCCATCTGTTCCTGGGCTTTACTTCTTGGGACATTTTGTATAGTTGATGCTATTTCAGAACTTGATATAGCCCTGTTCAACATTTCCACTTCGTTCTGGCTAAGTCTTGGTAGGTGGCGTACTTCCAGGTATTGGTCAATTTCTTTCATATTTTCATATTTCTGAGAGAAGAGTTTCTTGTAGTACTCGTTAAGGATTTTTTGAATTTCTGAGGGGTCTGTTATTATTTCATCGTTACCATTTCTGATTAAAGAAATTAGAGATTTTACTCTTTTTTTCCTGGGTAGGTTGGCCAAAGGTTTATCTGTTTTATTGATCTTTTCAAAAACCCAACTTTTGGATTTATTGATCTGTTGTATAATTCTTTTGTTTTCAATTTCATTTAATTCTGCTCTGATTTTGGGTATTTCTTTTCTTCTGCTGGGTTTGGGGTTGGAATGTTCTTCTTTCTCCAGTTGCTTGAGATGTCCCATTAAGTTATTAATGTCCTCTCTTTCCGTTTTCTTGTGGAAGGCTTGCAGTGCTATTAATTTCCCTCTTAGGACTGCCTTTGCAGTATCCCAGAGGTTCTGATAATTCACGTCTTCATTGTTGTTTTATTCCAAAAATTTGGTGATTTCCTTCTTAATCTCATCTATAACCCATCTATCCTTCAGCATAAGGTTGTTTAGCTTCCATGTTTTTGTATGTGTATGCAGATTCCTGTTGTTATTGAGTTCAACTTTTATTTCATGGTGGTCTGACAAGATGCAAGGAATAATTTCTATTTTTTTAAATTTGCTGAGGTTAGATTTGTGGCCTAGGATGTGGTCGATTTTGGAGTATGTTCCGTGGGCTGATGAGAAGAATGTGCATTCAGTTTTGTTGGGATGCAATGTTCTGTAGATGTCTGTTAAATCTAGATGTTGAATGGTTAATTTTAAATCTAAAATTTCTTTGCTTAGCTTCTTTTGGGAGGATCTATCCAGCACTGCTAAAGGGGTATTAAAATCTCCAACTACTATGGAACTGGAGGAAATCAAGTTGCTCATGTCTGTTAGAGTTTCTCTTATAAATTGAGGTGCATTCTGGTTGGGTGCATAAATATTAATA
This sequence comes from Nycticebus coucang, assembly GCF_027406575.1. Lineage (NCBI taxonomy): Eukaryota > Metazoa > Chordata > Mammalia > Primates > Lorisidae > Nycticebus > Nycticebus coucang. Next base: position 30,265,893 of record NC_069802.1, read on the forward strand.
ATTGAAATTTCATCATATTGAGTATTACCTTTAACAAATATGATGTGTCCATCCTTATACTTCCTTATTTTGGTTGGTTTAAAGCCTATTGCATCTGAAAATAGAATTGCAATGCCTACTTTTTTCTGCTTTCCATTGGTCTGGAGTAAAGGTGAGCATCCCTTCACCTTGAGTCTATATTTGTCTTTTAATGTAAGATGAGATTCTTGTATGCAGCAGATATCTGGCTTGCGTTTTTGTATCTAGTCACCCAACCCGTGCCTCTTTAGAGGACAATTTAAACCATTCACATTAATTGAGAATATTGATAAGCCTTTCCAGAGTCCGATGGACATTTTTAATCTTTTTGTGACTGTGGAAGTTTGAATTTGATCAAAATTTTCTGGGTGGGTTTACTTTTGTGGTGGAGGGTTACGCCGGTCTTGGTCTTTATGGAGGATGGGTCTGAGAATATGCTGGAGAGCTGGTTTACTGATGGAAAATTTCTTCAACATGTGAATGTCATTAAATTATTTGATTTATCCGTCATAAATGAAACTCAGTTTAGCTGGGTACAGGATCCTGGGTTGAAAGTTATTTTGTTTTAGGAGATTAAAAGTCAATGACCATCCTCTTTTAGCTTGAAAGGTCTCAGCAGAGAGATCCGCAGTTATTCTAATATTCTTCCCCTTGTAGGTGATGGTTTTCTTTTGTCTGATTGCTTTCAGAATTTTCTCCTTCATATTAACTTTAGTAAAATTGATTATTATGTGTCTGGGGGATGTCTTATTTGGGTTGAGTCGTGCTGGATTTCTGAAACTGTCTGCTATCTGAATTTCAGAATCTCTTGGCATTTCTGGAAATTTCTCCTTCCTAATCTCATGGAGAAGAGACTCTGTGCCTTGCAAAGCTACTTCCTCGTTTTCAGGGATCCCTATAAAACGAATATAGATTTTCTTTGAATTATCCCAGAGCTCTCTGAGAGAGTGGTCTGTTTTTGCCCTCCATTTCTCTTCCTCTTTGAGAGTTTGGGAGTGTTCAAAAGCTTTGTCTTCGATGTCAGAAATCCTTTCTTTGGCTTGCTCTATTCAGTTACTGAGGAATTCTACTGTGTTTCTCAGATCTTTGAAGGCTGCAACTTCTTGCCTCAATGTGTCAAAGTCTTTGGTCATTTGGTCTTTGAATTCGTTGAATTCTTGAGATATCTTTTGGGTTACTGCTTGGAATTCTAATTCGATCTTATTTGCTATCCAGATTCTGAATTTGATTTCTGACATCTCAGCTATTTGTTTGTGCATGGGATCTTGTGCTATGTTTGCCCCATTCATCCTAGGGGGAGTTGATCTACTCTGATTATTCATATTGCCAGAGTTTTTCTGTTGATTTTGCCTCTGGCCGTTCTCAGAGTTGGGGAGGTGTATCTCCAAGATTAGACCCCAGCGGGATCACTCTATTGTTGCTGGATCTTTGTAAGGAGTGACCCTGTGTAGTTCCTCTGGGGCTGCCCCAGCCAGGGAGTTCTGGATGTGGAAGCAGCTCCAGAGTGTGACACTCCCAGATCCAACAACAGGGTTGGGGGTGGTGCACACGGTTCTGGGAGTGCCTGGTGCCCAGTGACTTTGGCATAGAGAGCCCAAGGCTCAAGCAGTCTCTGGCCAGGAGAAGGGCTCTTTGCAGAGGCAGAGGGAGCACCAGAGGGCACGTAGATACCAGAGACCCTGGCCAGACAAGCAGGCCGGTGTGGAGGCAGGGAGGGTGCAGGAGGGAGGACACAGGGTTGAGCAGCTCCCACAGTTCCTGGTCAGGGAGTGGGGAGGCCCTGCAGGCACAGGTTGGGGGTCGTGGCGCAGCTCTTACCGAGGTCCGGGCAGGCACCAATCCCAGTTCCTGCACAGCTCTTATGGATGTCCGGGCAGCGTAGCTCTTATGGAGGTTGGGGCAGGCACTGATCACGGTCGCGGTGCAGCTCTTATGTAGATCCATGTGGGCACTGATCATGGTCATGGTGCAGCTCTTACCAAGGTCCAGGAGGGTGGTCATCACCGTCACGGAGCAGCTCTTACGGAGTTTGGCACAGCTCTTACAGAGGTCCAGGCAGGCGCTGATCGTGGTTGTGGTGCAGCTGGGGTACAAATATTTAAATTAATCAATCACTTTTATAATGTTTGAGTCATGGATAAAGTGCGCCCATCACCCAGATCGTGTTCATTGTACCTGTGAGTAGGTTTTCACCCATTCCCTCCAGCCCCTGCCCCCTCATTGTCTTCCATTAAGTTTTACTTCCCTCTCTGCACATGTGTGTTCACTGCTTACTAGTGAGCACATGTGGTGGATTCAATAATTATTAAAATTTTTCATATTAAGAATAATGCCTTCCACTTCCATCCAGGTTAATACAAAGGATGTAAAGTCTCCATTTTTTTTAATAGCTGAATAGTATTCCATGGTATACATATACCACAACTTGTTAATCCATTCCTGGGTTGGTGGGCATTTAGGCTATTTCCACATGTTGTTGATTGTAAATTGAGCTGCAATAAACAGTCTAGTACAAGTGTCCTTATGATAAAAGGATTTTTTCCCTTCTGGGTAGATGCCTAGTAATGGGACTGCAGGATCAAATGGGAGGTCTAGCTTGAGTGCTTTGAGGTTTCTCCATACTTCCTTCCAGAAAGGTTGTACTAGTTTGCAGTCCCACTGGTAGTGTAAAAGTGTTCCCTTCTCTCCACATCCACGCCAGCAGTTTTGAAATTTTATGATGCGAGCCATTCTCGCTGGGGTTAGATGGTATCTCAGGGTGGTTTTGATTTGCATTTCTCTAATAGATAGGGATGATGAACATTTTTTCATATGTTTATTAGCCATTCATCTGTCTTCTTTAGAGAAGGTTCTATTCATGTCTCTTGCCCATTGATATAAGTGGAAGACATTATTCTTAGTAAGGCATCCCAAAAATGGAGAAGCATGAATCCTATGTTCTCAATTTTGATATGAGAACAATTAATGACAATTAAGGTCATGGTGGGGGTGGGGGAAGGGGAGAGCAGAGAGAGAAAGAAGGAGGGAGGGGTGGGGAAAGGAAGAGCAGAGAGAGGGAAGGAGGGAGGGAGGTGGGGCCTTGGTGTGTGCCACACCTTCTGGGGACAAGACATGATTGCAAGAGGGACTTTATTTTTTTTATTTTTTATTTTTTTTTGTAGAGACAGAGTCTCACTTTATGGCCCTCGGTAGAGTGCTGTGGCATCACACAGCTCACAGCAACCTCCAACTCCTGGGCTTACGCGATTCTCTTGCCTCAGCCTCCCGAGCAGCTGGGACTACAGGCGCCCGCCACAACGCCCGGCGATGCAAGAGGGACTTTACCTAAAAAATGCAATCAGTGTAACCTGGCTTATTGTACCCTCAATGAATTCCCAACAATAAAAATAAATAAATAAATAAATAAAAGAAAAACAAAAATTAAATTTTCATATTTGTTTCATTTATTTTTTCTTTCTCTTCTGTGCTTCAGTATTTTAAAGTCAATTTCAGACATGTTGCCATTTTAAAACTATGTACTCTACTAAGAATATTTTTTAAATGAGCATTTCCTTATAAATCACATTATTATATCTAGTAAAATTAGTAATATTCTTCATGTCTATTTAATGCTCAGCCCATCTTCATTATCTTCACATTTCTTTAAAATATATCAAAAAGCACTTGTACATTTGGTTTATTTATATCAGGATTTGAACAATGTTTACCATTAAGATTGGTTGGGTTCATTTTTCATGATTTTTCTCTTTTCATGTCGTTGATTTATTGAAGACACTGTTCAGCTTTCTCTTAGGATGTAGTCTTTTCTAGAAGCTTGATTAATTTTACATTTTGCTTCATTTTTAAAAATAGTAGTTCATAAGTGGTGGATTACACCAACATGCACAGCTATTTATCCCACTGTTGGTGGATTTTAGGGTCATCCACGGCTCAGGTTGTGAGTGCCTGATGGTTGCATTGTAAAGTTACCCAACCCTTCTCGTGTAAGGGTTTCACCAATTCATGATTATTACCTAAGTTAATCACTTTATTTGTAGGTGCCAATGGTTATTTTTGAATTCTATTTACCTTTTTCCATGTGTTATCTATCTTTTCCTATTTTTGTTTTTTTTGTATCATTTATGATTCCATCTTTGTCACTAACTTAGATTTTGAATTAATTACTATTTTAGGATATGGAGAATTTCACAGACTATTTAATTAGATATTCAGGAAAAGTATTTCTTTATAAAGATACTTCCAGGAATTCTTCATATGGCTTGATAGTAAAAACAATTATCAAGTTCAATTTGCTGTTTAACTCAGCTTTACTGAGAAACACATCATTTGCGATCTACTATGAGAAGATTTTTGGAAAATCATAAAGCGTGATTTACATACTCCTTTTTTATTGCAGCAAAAGAATATATAACATAATATCTGCCCTCTGGATTTTGCAAGTGTACTAGACATTATTGTTAACTATAAGCATAATTGCAATGACATGTTCATTGAACAGCAACTCTCCATAGTTCAGAACTCATGGATGGTAATGAATGTAATTTTTCAAAGTTCACCAGGATACTTAGCTACATGTAAAATGTCACTGTTATTCACATAATTGCTTAGGCCTATAGTAAAATGATCCTGTAAATAAGAGTTATTATGACTATTATTCTTATATCTATTTCTACGCTATTTCCAAATGAAAGGTATCAGAAGATAGTGAATATTTAACATATTTGGTATGTATACCATAGAATCTATATTGAATTTGATAACATAACAGTTTATATTATATCTATACATAAAGTATTCATATTAATAAAAAAATAATTTGTACTGAGTGGAGATAATATGCTCATTACCAGAGTAGTGCTTTTTGTACATCTATTCACTTAATTATAGTCACTTTATGTAGGAGAAATTATTACTAAAATTCCCATCTTATAGATGAAGCCACTGAACCTCTAAAAGCCTAAAGAACTAAAGTTACATTAGTAGTTGAGCACAGTGGCTCACACCTATAACCCTAGCACTCTGGGAGACCAAGGTGGGTGGATTGCTTGAGCTAAGGAGTTTGAGACTAGCCTGAGCAAAAGCAAGACCCTATTTCTACTAAAAATAGAAAAACTAGCCAGGTGGGGGGAGGGGTGTGCAACTCTAGTCCAAGCTACTTGGGGGCTTGAGGCTAGAGGATCTCTTGAGCCCAAGAGTTTGAGGTTCTGTGAGGTAGGATTCATTCTACCAAGGGCACAGAATGAGACTCAGTCTCAAAAATAAATAAATAATAAAGTTACACAAGTAAATAGTGGATTTATGATTCAAACTCAAACATACCTGACAGAAATTTTGCATTATCTCCTCTGATATTTTAATTGGAAATCAGAAAAATGAACGTCTCGGGTCACAAAGGCATTGAGCAAACACTCTGAATTTGGTTTCTGTCTGTAGTGTTCTAAATTCTATGCTATTTCTCCTCTACCACACTGTTTCTACTTGCAACTTCACAACAGAAGCAAGATTAAACATCGAAAGCAACTTGCATTGTTTATAATCCAGTGATAAAAATGCATGGATCAAATTAGACAGGTTTTGGTGATAACTCCTGCCAACTAATTTTCTTATTGAATTATTCAACACACACTTTTGAGCATATATTATGTGGCTGTTTCATTTCTTACATATTGGAAATCAGCTTACATACCAAAAGGGAAAACAGATTTTGAACAACTAATCATATAATATCAGAGAATTATCAGTGTCCTGTAGAAAAATAGAGTATCAGGATGGCAATGATCTTAATGGAGAACTTTCTGAGAATCTGACAGGAAAACAGGTAAGTTCTTACACAGGAAAAAAGCCAACACAAAGAAGGCAAGCTCAGATTTATAATATATTATAAACATATTTATAAGATATCTACAAAACAGTTTTCCAACCACACCCATGGTTTGCTCTCCAAAACATACTTCATCTTTCAAAATATGGGTAAGCTGAATCATTTCCAAATCTTTTAGTTGTGGTTCCTTTTTGCTTTAACAATGCCTTCTTTTTCTTTTATTAAGTCATGTACACATAGATCATGAATACATGTCTGCCTATGTGGGGTACAATGTGTTGATTTTATTTTTATACAATTTGGAGTGCTTACATCAAACTAATTAATACATCTTTTGCCTCATTTGTTTGATTATTGTGTTAAGACATTTATGTTCTACATTTGATAGATTTGACTTGTATCCTTGCAATATGCTCCATAGGTTTAGTCCCACTGTTTACCCTCCCTCTGTTGAACTTCCCCCCTCCCCTACCTTCCCCTTCCATTTCTCTCCTTCATCCTGGGTTGTGATCTATCTTTCTCCTCTTCTCTTGCACTTTATGGTAAAGAGTGCACGTTCACCACTTTATTTAGAAACACCCTCAGCTAAATATCCAGGGCCACCACTCACAAGAAAAGTTAGAACACAATTCAGCCAAGTTCTCTGACACTTTGTACTAAATATCACCTTGTATTTGGTGTCCAGCAATATGTTACTTATTTCCATCCGAGACAGGAAGAGCAAAATCAAGGTATCAAACATTTGGTTTCTTCTGAGGCCTTTCTGCTTGGCTCGTAGATGGACAATTGTTCACTGTATCCTCACCTGGTCTTTCTTCTGTCCATTTGCACCCTTTGTCTTAAAACGACATAATTACTAAATACAGTATGACATAATGGAAGGAACGCTAGGATAGAGAAAGAATATTAGAGAAAAATAAGAAGTCTAGTTAAATAGGGAGTTTAGTTAAGAACAATATACTAACATTGGTTCATTATGAATACTTGCAGAAAGTGGGTATATGGCACATGGCAACTCTTCATACCATCCTCAAAACAGCATTATAAACTTAGAACTGTTCATAAGTAAAATCCCGTAAAAAAATGGTATCTAGAAGATAGAGAAAGATAAGTCAGAAATTTGAAGCACAAACATACCTGATGTGTTTTAGATGTCTTGAAAGTGAAGGCAAGCTACATGGCAACAATCAAGTGTAGCCTCTAGTAAGTGAGAGTAAGTCCCAACAGCCAGAGAAAGAAAAATGGGGGCCTTGGTTCTACAACCTCAAGGAACTTCCAATACGAATAAATTTAGAAGTGGATTTTCCTCCATAGGCTCCAAAGAAAAGCTCACTTTGTCCCAAATCTTTATTTCAGTCTTAACTAGCCAACCCAGTCATGCTTTGTCTGGTCTTCTGGCTTACAGAATCTGTAGCTAATAAATAAGTATGGCTCTAAACCAGTAAGTTGTGGTAATATCTTATGCAGCAATGGAAAACTAATGCAGAAATATACTGAGAAACACACCCATATTCTCTCTAACTATACCTACTTTTTCTGGACTTCTTTGCACTGGTGCGTGAGAGAAGCAAACAGGTGCGTTTGATGCAGCCCATCCCCATCCTTCAGGCCAGCACCTCACTGAAAGGGCTGGTCTGCCTTTCCAGGTGTAGTGGGTTAACCAGGAAGGAAATCTGCCCTGAAAGTGGGTCTACAATTTTGGGAGACCAAACAAGAGCAAGGCAGAGAGCCACTTTGAAGAGCCGGCAAGATGGAGGTTACAAGCCATGTTTTTCCTTATATCTACATGTTTAGTAATAAAGTTGCTAACTTTGATCTGAATATCTATGGTCCTCATATTTTAATTCTCAATTGTTTATGAACTAAAAAGGATCCAAATAGAATCATTATTTATGGACCCTCTCAAACCTATCTTTGAGGTATTGTTTTCTGGGTGTAAAAAGAAGAAAAGAGAGAAAATGAAAAATAACACTTTTTTTTGAGAAAAGATATTTTTCTCATTATAACTATAAAGGAAAGTGAGGTCAGATTATAGATAACTATGAATGCCAATATGATACATTTTCTTTTAATAAAACAGAACCTTTCATAACATTTTGTTTTGATGAACAAGAACATGACACACTGAGAGTGAGATTTCAAACTATTGTCTAAGAATGCAATGCAGTCCTGGGAGTGGGTGGATGAAGTGTATGGAAAGAATTATGCTTACGCTAATAATATATAAAATGGTTTACCTTTGAGCTTCATATAAAAACTGGTCTTGGCTCACACTGGACTTGATAAGCAAAAAGAAAGAACAGTGTGACTCCTTAAAACAGCGGTTCTCAACCTGTGGGTCGTGACCCATAGGAACTGTATTAAAGGGCCATGGCATTAGGAAGGCTGAGAACCATTGTCTTAAAAGATTGAGACAGGCATATGAGCTTATGAAAGTTGAATTTTTGGCAACTAGCCTATAAAAAAAAAATAAAATGTTATCTCCCTCCTCTTAGCATTGTGACTGTATTTTTATTTCCATTTGTGAGGTAAATGATTTTTGAAGAATTCTTATCATTGTCAAGTTTGGCAAAACCCAACATCAAAGTGTTATTTAGAGGGCTCAAGTGGTTGAGGTGGGACTATAATCCTTCCAAAAGATACATTTTTCTCAAGTATCTAGTTCAAGGTATTCAAGATAAATGTATGGAAAATATGGCCTATTATATCAAACAAATGTAAATTTTTAATCACTCTAACCCATGAAGTCCTTCAGGTGAAATTGTGAACTCTGTTCCCAAGCCAATAAAAAAACTCGGACTTTACATTTTCTTCCTTATAGAATGAAAGCAGTTTTGATGCCATTTGCATCTTTGATATCCCTGTAGGGCCATCGTCACTCAGATGTACCACAGAATTGTGAACATAAATCTAACAGGATTTATTGGTCAGATTCAAGGTTCAAGAGAGATTATAGATGGAGTTTGATGTGACAGGGATGTCAAACGCATTCCCAGGTCTAAATACACTCCACAGAATTTTGCCTCTAGTTTTTATCGCTTTCTCTGTGTCCTACTGCAATGCCCTCGGTATCTCTGTGAGCTCAGTTTCCAGAATCTTCTCAGGGCTGGGAAAGCAGATAACTTTGTCTAACGTGTAACCTCTAGACAACATAGGGCATTCGCTAGGAAGGTAAACTATTCAGGTTATTACGTATGAAATGTCTGATTTCCTTAAGAACTAAAGTTGACAGTTGATGTGTTAAGATCTCTGACGTTTCACTCTGCCACTTGGTTGTTTGTTTTATTGTGAAGGTGAATCTTCATTCTTTGAAACACATGTTCTGGCTTCCAATTATCTCTCACTTTTTTAGAGCAGTATTTATGAAACTATGGCTAAGTACAAAGTTTCGTGTTACTTTGGAATATGAGTCCCATCGTGGAACTGGTGCAATGCGGGCAGCTGGAAACATCAACAAGGTGTCTGAGAAGGACGTGGCGAATGAGTGCTCAGTATGTTGATGCTTTGAGATATTCTGTTCTGGTCATTTTAATCTTTTAAGTGAGCCACATGGGGGGACCCGAGACCAACGTGGATAATGATGAGTTGAAAGCCTATAGTGGAAGCAAATCCATCTCAACCCACGTGTGAATCAGCAGCAGGGTTTGAAGTCACTATTCCAACAACACTGGACCATTTGAAACAAATTGGCAAAGTAAAGAAGCTGGTTCTACAGAATTAAATGGATGTCAGAAGAGAAATTATCTCAAAGCTTGCCTTTCTTTGCTGTCATAATATAAAGACAAACCATTTCTACATGGATTGTTACCATGTTGTTATGTGTGATGAGAAATTGATTCTTTTTGACAATTGCAAGCATTTGGCACAATGGTTGGATAAAAATGAAGTGCTGAATCACAGTCCAAAACCAAATATTCATCCCCCAAAGCTAACAGTATCTGTTTGGTAGCCCAGCGCTGGCATTATGCATGACGACTTTGTAAAAATCTGGTTAATCAATTACAACGGATGTCTTCTGCAACCAATTGGATGAAACAATGAGGATACTTTTGATTAAATAGCCCAGCTGAAATTTGTCAACAGAGACAGGCCGATCCTCTTGCAAGACAATGCTCAACCACATGTCGCACGAATAGCCCTGCTCAAAACACAGAAGCGGGACTTGGAAAACGCTGTCATTCACCAGACCTTGCACCAACCGACTTCCACTGCTTCAGGCTTTGGACCACTTCTTGCATGCAAAAATATCCCATTGTGAACAAGGTGGAGAAAATAGCTTTTGTGATTTCATCTCCACTCACTCTCCAAGCTTCACTGCTGGCCTATATAAGCTATTATTAAGAAGGCAAAATGTGTTGATAGTTTAAGCACTCACTTTGACTAATTGCACTGCTTCTTATTTGAGATATAATAAATTAAACTTTTGATTTGAGATAGCATATTTCATATTTTTAATGACCTAGCATCAAATAGTCATATTTCAAGTCTTGCTTTGACCATGTAATTCCTTTACAGGTTAAAAATACATTATGTTGCTTCCCCAGTTTCCTCAGTTCTTAAATAGGGTAAGTAAAATGGAGAACATAAAGCAATATCTTTTATCTTAACAAGTTATCATTGGAGACCAAACACATGAAAACAAATTTGTGTGTTGGTCAGAGTTCTTCACTGAAACAGAATCAATAAGATATAGAGATATAAAATATATGGGTGTGTGGGTCGAGATACACAGAAATAAAGAAATAAAGAAAGAAATAAAAAATCTGTGCAGATGAAAGTAAATGAAGCCCTCCCAGCAACACTGATAAGTCAATCAAGTTTAAAATTGCACAGGTGAATTAAAAAGGGCACTGTTCATTGTATTTCTTGGAAGTGAAATAAGCCATAACACATTCTGTCTCAAAACTTTGGTAGTGACCCACAGATAAACACACATACCCCTACATATCAATATAAATGACTATGGGTCATATATATATGGAGGGGAGGGGGGAGAGAGTCTAAAAAGTAGTATGAAAAATAAAGACATTTATTAAAGAAGATACAAGAAACACTGTACATCGGACAATGACACCTCAGACTCCTTCAACATAGGCACGTGGGGACCTCACACAGTTCTCCCAGTGTCTTTCTTCCACTGTTCAAAACACTCTCCAAACTCCTTTGTTGGAATCACCATCATCTAGCTGCCTCATTGTATTTTTCTGACTCTCATTGAAGGTTTGAAATCTTTTCCCTTTCAAAGGTTATTTTAGTTTTAAGAAAGACCAGAAATTGCACAGTGCCAAATCTGAGCTGTTGGGGGCTGAGTCACCTGGGTAATTTGATGTTTTTCCAAAAAAACCCTGCAGGTGACGTGATGCACGGGCACATGCTGTTTTGATGAAATCGCCAATCGCCAGTTCCCCATAGCGCGGCCGTGGCCGGCCTGTCCTCCTTCATCTGTCCAGTTGCATCTTCTGACAGATGAAGGAGACGGAGGTGGTACTCCTTACCGACTGTTTGGCCTGGAGGACCATACTTGCAATGGACAACAGCTTCCCGATCAAAACACCCAGTGAACGTGGTCTAGATCTCACCATGACGCTGCTGCACCTTCTTCTGGAGTGGAGAACCAGGTGGCCTCCATCGGGATGACTGGGCCCTTCTTTCCACAGATTGATGATTCACATCCTGATAACACCTTCTTGAAGAAGTCTGGCTCACCAGTAGCAGTTTGAAGCAAGTCATCACCAAAGGCAGCACCATGTTCCTTCCAATCTGCTAGGAGAAGCCATGAAACACATTTTGCTTCGACATATTTTGTGCTAAGATCCTGCATCAAAATCACACACATGGAAGTTTCTGGGATCCCCAGGTCAGCTTCTGTTCTCCCACTGCCACTCACTGATCTCTGTTGACTGCAGCCTCTACCAGGGGTCCTCAAACTGCAGCCACGGGCCACATGAGGCGGTGTGAATTGTATTTGTTCCCGTTTTGTTTTTTTACTTCAAAATAAGATATGTGCAGTGTGCATAGGAATTTGTTCATAGTTTTTTTTTTTTTTTTAAACTATAGTCCGGCCCTCCAACGGTCTGAGGGACAGTGAACTGGCTCCCTGTTTAAAAAGTTTGAGGACCCCTGCCACACTTATGCGTCTACTTGTTGCAGGCCTTACACATCTCAGATTGCTTTCAATAGGTCTCGATCACCTTTGAAGTGTTCATGCATCATTTTCACTTCACTGCATCCACTTTACTGTCCCCAAAAGCCTTCTGAGTTATCCAAATAGTTTCCTTGGAGGAATGTTCAAAGTTAAAGCAAAATTTGGTGCATATTTGTTGCTCCACTCACTCAGGCATTTCAAATGCATTGGCCACACAGTACCTATGCTCATGTGATGGCGTCTAGAGCCCTAGTGACTGGCATGGTGAAGTCATCATTGTTCCTGCAGGTGCATTCTGGTCCACTTTCCTTGGCTGCTTGCTTACGTTGATGTTATGCAAACCCTTCTTGTTACAGGATATTAACAATGGCTGGACATTTTCTGGACAGAACCTCTGTGTTTGTGTGTATATTTGTGTAGATAGATGGAAATATATGTATGTACACAGTAGAACCTCTATAGTTGACCAACTCTTTAAATTGACCTAATTTTCATAGACTGGACAAGCACCACATGTACATATCAGTATAGTAGGCCTAGTTCCTTATGTTGATCCTCTCCTTATGTTGACTAGTTTGTCACAGTCTCTCAGGTGGTCAACTTACAGAGGTTCTACTGAGTTGTGTTTATGTACATAAAACATATATAATCCATATATGTGGGTGGGTCAGAGAGAGAGATTTATTATAAGGAATTGGTCCACATGATTATGAAGGCCAGGAAGTACCGAGGTCTGTAGGTTGAGTCAGCAAAGTGAGGACCAGGAGAGCAAATGGTTTCGTCCTACTGAAGGCCTGAGACCAGAAGTGATGGGGTAATTCCTACCCAAAGGTGGCAGGCTTGGCAGCCAGGGAGAGCCTTATGCAATAAGGAAGAAAGCTTCTCTCTTCCCCAGGGGACTTTCAGCCCTTTTGCACTCTATTCAGCTAATTGGATGAAGTCCACCCACATCAGGGAGGGCCACCTACTCAGCCTCGTGATGTAAATGTCAACCTCATCCAAAAGTACTGTCACTGACACAAGCAGATTAATGTCTGAGCCAATATATTTGCAACCTGTGGCCCAATTAACCCGCCATACAAAATTAACCCTACAATCTATATGAAACACACATTCCAATGTTGGGAACAGGCTCCATAATGTTAATCATTAACTGTACTGCAAAATTTATTTCAAATCCCCTTATCTCTCAAGCAAACATTCATGGTAACGTTTTTTTCTTTTTTTTTTTTTTTCTTTTCTTGCAGTTTTTGGCCTGGGCTAGGTTTGAACCCGCCACCTCTGGCATATGGGGCTGGAGCCCCACTCCTTTGAGCCACAGGCGCCACCCCATGGTAACGTTTTTTAGTTGGGAGATATGGATGTTTACAGTGGGTAAGTCAGTTTCTTAAGATCACCTAGCTACTATGTAGCAGAGCTAGAAGTCAGAACTCCTACTTCCTGGCCACAAAACCTATTTTTACAAATAAATCCTGTTCCCGTCCTCCTTTTTAAATAAAGAGCAAACTGAGAAGGCAAAAACCAGAGCCCACAAAACTTCCAAGGCATACAGCTTCCAATTCAGCTCCATGCCAGTGTCCACGTTTATATATAACCATGTGTGGAACGTCATGCCATGTTTTTCTGAGGAGCTGAGTAGGTGGCATGTATCTCAACAGCTCATCCCCACCAAACGAGAGATATGATATATATTTAAAGATGATGTCAGCCTTTCTAAATATAATTTTCAACTGTGCTGGGAAAAATATAAACTGCAGCACTGTAATAATCAACATATAAATAGCTCCCACATCTTTGCCATGCAAATTTGGATAATGATATTATGGAAGGAGACTATCAAAAGGGGCCTTCTGTTACCACGCTTTCTGCTAACCAGTGAGCAGCTGGGATTGATGACATTTTTAGTTAAAGCCAGTTTGGAAAGGTTTTTATCCCATGGAGATAAGCTAAAACCTCAAAATAAAACAATCCCAAAGTGCCAATGTTTGATTGGTTTGAAGTTGGAATGGTGGGAATAAATGCCTGGTTTTCTCACAGTTTCAGAGAAAAAAATACACAGCTTTCCCTTGCCCTTTAACCGCTGACAAACTGAACCTTCAGATCCTTTTTTGGTGGGAGGGGGATATTTCCTCTACCTGGCAGTATTCAGGACACCCAACCCCTCGCCTCCAGCTGGAGAACGAGATCTCATGCAGTCTGAGCACCTGCTCAGTCTCCTGGACTCAGTCCCTTGTGTTGGATGCACCAAATACCACGACCGTGTAAAGCAGTAGCTGCGGGGGCAATCTTACCACCACCAAAATACACTGGGGCTCCCTGTGGCATGTTTCCCATCCACCCCTGTTTCAGTGGTGGACGAACAAGACCATAGGAGAGCTGGTTATGATGGAATATTGCCAATTCCAGGTAAAAGGAGGTAGGTATTAATGGAGGTCAGACAATTCAGTTCGGGAACTCATTCTAGAAAAAGTGCTACCTGATTCTCGAAGGTGACTGTAGTGGTATTTAGCAATGAGGCGTGTTGTACTTTTTCTAGAATGAGTTCACGAACTTAATTGTCAGACCCCACATATTATATGGCAGAGCTCACAAAGAGGCAATTCTGGGCCATCTCTGGTTCTGATACAGATTTGTGTGGGGCAGGGCTAAGTTTGTGTTTGTTTCTTTGCTTTCAAACTTTAATGCTTTTATAATGTGGCAGATCCTTCACATCGCCACAGACTGTACACTTCCCTATTGTCTTACAGCTAGAGTTTAGATTTTTGCTACTGAACCTCATCACAGATGAGGTACTAATCAAAGACCATTTATTCAATAAGTGATCCAGGCATAAAAGTTCTCATTTGATCAGAAGACACATAAATACAGATTAACATAAGAAGGAGCCTCTGTCTGAGTAAATAAAATATGAAAAGACCCACTCTTTGTGAAGGATTATAACTCTGCTCTTAACTGGGGTGTGTGTGTACGTGAGAGTTGGACTCACAGAATGGAGAATACTAAATACCATATTATGTGTCTCTGGTTTTCTACCTCTCAAATCTGGGCTTGGCCCAGTGACCTGCTTTGGAAGTCAATTAGAAATTTAAAATCTAAAAATAGATCTGCCATTTGATCCTACAATTCCTCTACTACGTATATATCCATAAGACCAAAAATCACACTTTAACAAAGATATTTGTACCAGAATGTTTACTGCAGACCAATTCATAATTGCTAAGTCATGGAAGAAGCCCAAGTGCCCATCAACCCATGAATGGATTAATAAATTGTGGTATATGTACATCATGGCATATTATGCAGCCTTAAAGAAATATGGAGACTTTACCTCTTTCATGTTTACATGGATGGAGCTGGAACATATTCTTAGCAAAGTATCTCAAGAATGGAAGAAATTATCCAATGTACTCAGCCCTACTATGAAACCAATTTATAGCTTTCAAAGCTATAACCCAGTTATAGCTCAAGAATATGGGGAAAGGGGAGAGGGAGGGGTGGGAAGGCGTGGAGGGAGGGTAATTGGTGGGACCACACCTACGGTGCATATTGCAAGGGTACATGTGAAATTTACTGAATGTAGAATCTAAATGTCTTAACACAATAACTAAGAAAATGCCGTGAAGGCTATGTTACCCAGTTTGATGAAAATATTTCAAATTGTATATAAAACCAGCACATTGTATCCCGTGATTGCATTAATGTACACAGCTATGATTTGATTAAAAAAAAAAAAAAGGGGGCGGCGCCTGTGGCTCAGTCGGTAGGGCGCCGGCCCCATATACCAAGGGTGGCGGGTTCAAACCCGGCCCCGGCCAAACTTCAACCAAAAAATAGCCGGGCATGTGGCAGGTGCCTGTAGTCCCAGCTACTCGGGAGGCTGAGGCAAGAGAATCCCTTAAGCCCAGGAGTTGGAGATTGCTGTGAGCTGTGTGAGGCCACGGCACTCTACCGAGGGCCATAAAGTGAGACTCTGTCTCTACAAAAAAAAAAAGAAATTTAAAGCGAGAAAAATCTTAAGTTAGTGCATTTAATGCAAGTAGAGACTTGAGAAATACTTGCTCATTGGGGCTTTCCTTCTCTTGATGTATTTGCAAACTTGAGCCTACAACATGAGGGAGCCAGAGCAATCAGATAGGAGAGCTGAGGGTCCAACACCATCATCCCGATGTAGGAGTGACACCACAGTGTCCCACCTAGCACTAGATGACAAATTACCAAGCCTGAAACAGCCATTTGGGGGATCCTCAAAAAGCCAAGACACAACAGGAACATAATGTGTTAAGCCATTAATTTTTTGTGTGTGGGGGGTTGTTATGCAGCAAAAATTTAAGACACATCTCTGAACTTCGGTTTTCTCATCTTCGAAATAGAATTGATAATAAATATCTTGCAGTGTTACTGTGGGAATTATAAATGACACATATAAGTAGTTGGCCCCGAGAAAGTTCCTCATAAATGAGAGCTATATTATTCATTAGTTTTCAATCTGAATGAGCTCCTAAATCTCTCAACGTTAACACAGATGGAGTTCTGATTTTATGCTCCTGTTCTTGAAAATTGATCTTGACTGCAGATGCTTCGTAATTCTGATTACTTTTAGTGTTTCTCAAAATGACATTATAGATCCACTTTGATAAATTCATCTCCATTATAAAGAAAAAGCCTGAAATCACAGCCCTAACATTCTGTAAGTAAAATTAACAATGACAAAAAAAAATGCAGAATTAAGCCACAGTGGTTCTCAAGTTAGAAGGACGAATTCAGTCTTTGAGTTTTGAGTTCATACAAATTATTGTAGCTGAAGATATTCTTTTTTTTTTTTTTTTTTAGCTGAAGATATTCTTAAAGACTGTCTATTTTATTCAAGGTATGCATTTGTGTTACTGTGTGTAAGGGTGGATTAATGTGTATAGTCCTTACCTGATAAGTTGTAAGAATTTACTGAGGAAGGCACTCTTATACAAATATTAATGTAACTATCCTATTAAGCAAACTAATAGAGCATCCACACAGATCAACAGAAGGTAATGGTGTTGGGGATTATGATCAAGATAAGAGGTCTGGGCGAGGACAGGGCTATGTAGGTTTTCTCAAGTACATTAAGCACAACTCTTAATTTCATTTTCAAAAGATCTACATCAAACTGGCTCAAAACCCAACAGAAACCTAACTCAGAGCCAATGTTTCACGTGCTTGAAAAATCTAGGGAAGATGAGTTATCGGCTCAAAGAAATTATCAGGACACCCTACTTCTCAGCCCTCATCTTGGTTTCCCTCTTGGTTGACCCTGTTCATTCTTAGGTAAAATGTATGCTAACAACATACTCAATCCTAACTTGATATTTCCAACACAGAAGCAGATCTTTCTTAACAACGAAATAAAAATCCTAAGTATGACTCTCTGTGAAAATCAGGTCATACATTCATCCATGAACCAGTTACGTAAAATAAGAATAGGGTATGTCCACCCACGTTTCAGAGTCAGAGAGTGGGCGTCAAAAGGATGCTCTTACCAGAAGAAGAAGGGGAGTTATTTGCCCTCAACTTCTAAAATAGACATTCATTTTGTAAGATTTGAACTTTCAGGCAGCAGCTGGGTGGCTGAGTTAAAGGCAAAGGACCTCAAAGGAACACTGTTGTTAATAATGCATGTCCAGTTAGTAAATATCTTGTTTTGCTGTCTACATATCCTTGTGTTTTTCTTTCTCTATAAGCAACCTCATTCAAGCAGTTGAGAGAGCCATTTTGATGTGTTTGATTTTGTTTCTGAGAGGAAAATGCAGATTTAAAGTATGTAAAGTATTAAAATGTATGTGTGCTAATCCTGTGCATCATATTTCAGTAGTGCATTTTTTTCTCATTTTCCCAAAGACATGTCAATCGCTGGAGTCTTAGCAACCTGTGGTTATACCTACTCAATTATGTCTTTGGCTCGCTTGCAGAATGAAGTAATCAGATGAAGCCTGGTACACACTGGCTTGAAGTAGAACAAATCTGAGTGAACTCATCCCGTAAGATTCCCCATGAGAAAATAAATCTTTTACTTACATTGTTGACTCAGAAAGAGTCAGATTTCAAATGATGACCATCAAATAAACCATCAAGGTGAGGCAGGACTCATAAAGTAGCTACAAGGTAGGACTGTGGGTAGGACACATGTACAAAATAGAAGACAGAAGTAGACGAGGTGCCTTGTTTGGAGAGAGGACACAGAAGCTAAGCAATCACACAGGTGGTTAACACAGATAATGGGGGCCTGGGCAAGGCTCAGAGAATCAGGACCGAGAACTGAGGACAGAAGAACTTCACAAACAGAGCAGCTCTCAAAATAGGGATGTGTGGGACTCATGCAAACGTTCTGTGGTCATTTTTATTTTTACTTTTGTTTTGGCTTTTATTTTTGGTGCCCAGTTTACAAGGTGGATCAGTTGATGAATTTCGGGTCTGGGAAAATTAATTCACACCCCTCATTGATTCTTTCCTTCATATCATACACACATATACCCAGTGCTTTTGGTTAATATCTACCCTCTTCTCGAACCTTAGATTAGCTTTCACAATCTATAAGAAGGTTTCCCTGGCTAACTACATCACATTCTAAGAGTACCTATGGTATCCGATCATAATAATATAACAATTGTATTTTATTTGGCTATTCATTTGTTTGCTTTTATAGACAAAGACCATGATTCAATCACTATTATATTCTCAGAAAAGAGAGTAGTGCTCAGTTTTTTTTTCTTCTTTTCTTAAATTACATCAATAAGTTTATCCTGAGTTCACCTCAAACGATTACAAGTTATGCCAGAACGATGTCTACTTATGTGATGACTACCAGAAGAGGAGAATGCCAATGTTTTCCACCCTTGTCCCTGTGCCAAAGGAAACTTCTGTCCTTGAAAATAGAGAAATGCATTCCTAAATAGTTTCAATGTATACATTTATATTATTTATAAGTAGACCTTTTTTCATAAAACGAGTGTTAAAACACAAAGGATGCATCAGTACTAATTTGGTAATTCTTCTATAAATAAGGTCCTAAGTTTCCTGATATCATATCACTCTAATTTGTCAACCAAAAATATGAGAAATTAGAGTTCTATGGCATTCAACAAAGGTGATCCATTCTTGATCTGTATGTCTACAAATCTGCAGGATCTTCATGAACCCTTTTAGGCTTAGACACTTAAACAAACACCTGCTTATCTAAGGTCAAACACTATATAACAAATTGCTGCTGAACTCAACTTTTATTCCCATCAAAAAGCAGGCAAAAGATGAAACATGGACAGAAGCTTCTCACAGGAAGCTTTCGACCTCCCCCCTTTGACAGGGCTTCCCATGGTTACAGCTTCCCTTGCAGCAGCCTAGGTATTTGCCTTTGCCCTCCCAGGTGACAAATCAAGCAAGTCTTTTTAACATAAATAAGGACCGCTCCACTTTCATTCGTACTCTTCAGTCTGGAAAATCAGGGGCATCTCAGACTCCTCCTTGTGCTACCCCCCACTGACTTCCATTTCCCTCCCACGATTCCCACCTTGGTACTGGCCATGGTTAAACCATTCCCAAACAAAAGGCAGTATCTTCCTATGTTTGCCAGACCTTGACTCAGATTTGAGTACTGCTTCCCCCAATTTTGAATGTTTTTCTTTACAGAAAACATGATTTTCTCCCTTCAACGCTGTGTTTGTAAAGTTTCAGGTGGGTTCAACTATGCTCAATTAAGTTGACTTCAACCAATATTTACGGGGCATCCATTCCAGGCACTCGGCTGGGACTGTGGGAGACGTGCAGATGAATCACGCAGCCAGCAGAAGAGTCACACCAAGATGATTAGCATGTGACATATAAATACTGATTCAAGGGCAGGAGGGGGCACAGTGGTTCGGAAGAGAAGAAAATAAACGAATGAATAGGAGATGGGACAGTAAGGTAGTGAGGACAACTGGGCAGTAAGCACCGTGTGAAAAACGCAAAGAGAGCAGAAAGGATGATGGAGGCCGGGCTGGAAGCAATGAGCAAGAGATGTTATACAACCAAGGGAGAGTTGGATCACGTGGATTCGGCCTGTCAGGCTAAGGAGGACACTGTACCATTACCACTGACGCTCAGAACAGTTCCCACAGCCACAGCACGGGTGGGTAGGGGGTGACACTGACGAATGGGAAGGTGGTGTGCAAGCTGTAAGATAAATGTGAGTATTTTTTGCACTATGTGGTTTTTATATTGCAGTAAATAGACATACGTGGTATCTATTACGTGACAAAACTTGTTTTCATGTCTTTAAAAAAAGAAATTAAAGAAATGTTAGGTTTTCAATGGGTTACTTTATTTAGGTTAGAACCTATCATCTCCTGATTATTTACTTTCTCCTGCTTTTAAGGATCCATAGGAAGAGACTTAGAGCTACTGTTACCAAACATGGTACCGGCATGTTACCAAACCAAATGCTACTTAGCCCAAGTTACTCTATTTGGGGAAATGAATCTCATGTAGGTATAGGGGCAGAATTCAGAGTCAGTATTGACTCCACAGCGATATGAGTTTTGTGTGCCCCAAAATGTGTACTTTTTTTGATTGCAAGGTTCATTATAGCCATCACGCCATTAGTGATACAAAGTGAAAGGACATATAGATAAATAGATCATAGTTCAATATAAAGAATGATTAATAATAACAGATGGATGGATAGAAAAATGGGAGAAAAGTTTCGAAATGTAGTACCAACTTCTGATATTTTTTATGTGACTTTGCATAACCTTAGAATATCCTACTATAACTTTTTAGGCTTAGAAAATAGACAAACTGATTTTTTAAAATTTCATATTAATGTGAGGGTACAAAACAACTAGGTTACAATATTTGCATTTGTTAGGTAGAGTCCCCCTGGTAGCTGTGTTCCCCAACCAAGAGGTGTGCCATATACCTTTACATTGTGCCCATTAAGTGGGAGCACACCAATCCCCCCCTCTCTGCCCCTGCCTCATCCTCCTCCCCCCAACCTGAATTGAACTGAGTTTTTCCCTTACATGGGCCTGTATGACATTGTCTGCTGGCTTCATATTACTATTGAGTTGGTCTTAACAAGTTGAATCCTTAATCCTCTCCGGGTCCTAAAGAGAATGAGAAAATAATTTCTCTGTAAGTCTTAGTGTTTATTTTATGCATCACCAATTTGATGCTTCTTACAGACAGCTTTAATATGGGGTCATATTTTTATTCTTTCATAATGTGTCATTTTACCTGACTTGAAGGATCATTGAGAGCAGAAACATTATCTTACTACTTGCAGCCCAAACACAGTCCAGCACTGGATCTGGGCCGAGGTGGTTTTGACGTGTAAATCATGGACTGTTTCAGTTCACTTCAACAATGTGCACTGGATAGCCTTGCTAGGGTCTGGTGACACAAAAGCGTAACAAACAGTTCTAAATCCTGACATACTTGCTGAGCTCATCTAAGAATAGATTTTAATAGATCATAGACTTTTATTTTGATATTTACACGATTCATTTTACATTCTCTAGGAACTCTTTTCATGGGGGTCATGGTCTCCTCAAGAATGAGGTGAGGTTGAGAATATTCACATCAAAATAATGCTGTTTCCTTTAGCAAAGAATCAGAAAAGAATGTAGAAACTTCAAACAGGGAGAAATTTAATATGTTTCAAAGTAACCTATTAATAGATCATTTCTTCCTAATACCTTGAAATAAAACTTCTACTTTTAAGTATAAAATATAATGTATGTATTTAAGTATAAAAAATAATTTGTGGCCATTATTTGTTATATTGTCAATGCAGACCAGATTGAATTATTGGAGATATTTATGACAGGCACTGATGTTTGCTTTTTAATAACGAACATGTATATTCTTTTTTTCTTTTTTTTTTTTAGATAGAGTCTCACTTGGTCATCCTGGTAGAGTGCCGTGGCGTCTTAGCTCCCAGCAACTCAAGCTCTTGGGTTCAAGTGATCCTCTTGCCTCAGCGTCCCAAGTAGCTGGGACTATAGGTGCCTGCTACAATGCCCGGCTTTTTTTAGAGATGGGGGGTCTCTGGCTCAGGCTGGTCTCAAACCTGTGAGCTCAGGCTATCTACCCACCTCGGCTTCCCATGTACTGGGATTATAGGCATGAGACACCATGCCCAGCTCTAACATGTATATTTGAAACAATGCAGAAGCAGCAAATTGCACATTTTCTGTTACCAGGCCATTTATCATAGAAAATATGCTTGAACCTATACTTTACTACAGAATTGTTTATAGGATGATTGATTTAGTTTTTTCTCATGATGCAATTTAATTAATTCACAACTGTTAAAGGCAAGTTCATTTTTAGGCAAGGCACCTGTTCTCAGTGCTTATGGCGCCAGTCACATACACCAAGGCTGGTAGGTTTGAACCCAGCCCAGGCCAGCTAAACAACAATGACAACTGCAACCAAAAAATAGCTGGGCATTGTGGTGGGCACCTGTAATTCCAGCTACTTGGGAGGCTGAGGCAAGAGAATCACTTAAGCCCAAGAGTATGAGGTTGCTGTGAGCTGTGACACCACAGCACTCTACCGAGGGCAAAATAGTAAGATTCTGTCACTAAAAAAAAAATATATATATATATATATATTAAAAACTATTCAAAGTGAGCTCATTTACATTATTTAATGGTATTTATTAGGATATTCTTACCTATAAGAACAATATTTGGTAAGTACAGTAAGGGTTATTTTGACTGACTTATTCTGATTTTCATAAATAAGCAAATGGAATAGTTGAGAACCAGAACCATAGACTATAAAATGGTCAGTGCACCAGAAGAGGTCATGCAATGCCTGCCCTGGGGATCTACCTTCACAGAACACCGGACATCCCCTCTCACAATGCTCGCTGAATTCAAACTGGGTTAGGTGACTTACTATCTACCTCATCCCCAAGCAGTCTGACTTAGCCTAGTGATTTACTGACCACTAAGCTTGAGCAGTTAGCTTGATTGGTTGGGTTGATTCCTTAAATTTCATCTGTCAAAAATTTCAGAAATTTGGGCTAAATGGGTACGGTTTGGGGTGTACAGCACACTTCCTGGCTTAAGGACTAAATGCAACTCAGACTTCACCTTACAAATGCAAACAATATACCCTCATATTAATCCAAAATTAAATAAATATATGAATAAACATTTCAGGAATTTAAAATTGTAGCAGTAAGAGACAGATGTTGAGTACATGCTGTTCATGGAGCTTCTGGGGCAGAGACACAATCTACAGCTATGTCCCCAGCAAACACAGCACACTGATTAAAAGTTCCTGGAAACAGAAAGAACTACAGGTAACGTCTGTGTTGCCTCTGAGACAAAAAGACAAGCAAAGGCAGACTCTGCCCACTGACTGTCCCAGTACTCACTCCGGCAGGGCAGCCTCTTCCTCTACGGGCTGACAATGCCTACTACTCACTTCCTCAGCGTTCTCCTAGCTAGAAAGTGGGCACGTGGCCCAGTCACAGCCAATATACACAAATGGCTTCCTTCTGTTCAAAAAGAGCCCTAAGGAAAAAAAAAAAAAAGCTTTTCTTTCCTTTGGGTGGTCTGAAGGAAGGATACGCTGTCTGGAGTTGCAGCAGCCATCTTGCAGCCACAAGGTGATAAAACAAAGGACCGCAGCCTGGACACTGCAGAGAGTATAGTGGGAGTCAGGAGGACCACAGCCTGGACACTGCAGAGAGTGCCGTGGGAGTCAGAAGGACCACAGCCTGGACACTGCAGAGAGTGCAGTGGGAGTCGGAGGGACCACAGCCTGGACACAGCAGAGAGTGCCGTGGGAGTCGGAAGGACCACAGCCTGGACACTGCAGAGAGTGCCGTGGGAGTCGGAAGGACCACAGCCTGGACACTGCAGAGAGTGCAGTGGGAGTCGGAGGGACCACAGCCTGGACACTGCAGAGAGTGCAGTGGGAGTCGGAGGGACCACAGCCTGGACACTGCAGAGAGTGCAGTGGGAGTCGGAGGGACCACAGCCTGGACACTGCAGAGAGTGCAGTGGGAGTCGGAGGGACCACAGCCTGGACACTGCAGAGAGTGCAGTGGGAGTCGGAGGGACCACAGCCTGGACACTGCAGAGAGTGCAGTGGGAGTCGGAGGGACCACAGCCTGGACACTGCAGAGAGTGCAGTGGGAGTCGGAGGGACCACAGCCTGGACACTGCAGAGAGTGCAGTGGGAGTCGGAGGGACCACAGCCTGGACACTGCAGAGAGTGCAGTGGGAGTCGGAGGGACCACAGCCTGGACACTGCAGAGAGTGCAGTGGGAGTCGGAAGGACCACAGCCTGGACACTGCAGAGAGTGCCGTGGGAGTCGGAAGGACCACAGCCTGGACACTGCAGAGAGTGCAGTGGGAATCAGAAAAGAGGCTTGCTCTGTGCTTGTTTTTTAAGTTCTCAATTACAGTATCTCTAATTAAAGTATCTTTACAGTTCTTGATATGTGAAATATCCTAATTTATTCTAGCTGTAGAACTTGGGCATCCAGTGCCTTCGTTGCCATACATGTCTTAATTCACAGGTAGGTTTGTTTCCTGATCTTTGAATCCTCAAGTGATCAATCTGCATGAAGCCTAGCTAAACTTAAAATAACTTTTCTTTGATTTTCTCCTCTATTCTAACAAAGTAAACCTTATTTTTTCTTCTTCTCATGTGTTTCTACTCGTTGCAAACAGCAATGACCTTGATACAGGCTTTTATTTACATAGTGCATTTCTGAAGTCAAAAGCTTTGACTAAAATCACAACAGAGCTCAGTGGTGATGCAACTGTGTCCAGAATACAGGTAGCCATGTAAGGTTTTCTGGTTATGTACCATGTGCCATTACAGAGATGGTGGGAAAATAGAGATGTTATTCACTAATGAACTGTTCAGCATCATATGAAAAATGCTATCATAGCCATTTTAAGAATAACTTCAGTGTATGTGGTGGTATCACTTACCATAAAATTGTAGCATAACACCCAATGAAAAAGGGTTCAAGAGCCCAAAGAATGAGATCAGAATGGAACGAGAATATATTCAATAATGATTTGAACATTTTTTTTTTGCAGAGAAGTCATTTAATAATTATCCATTTAGATCTACTTAAAAGGAAGCTTCTCTCCCTAAAGCCTCTCTATTATGAAGCTACAGTCTCCACATTGCCAACTCCATTGTCCAGGAAGCGGAGAGCATTTGGAAAAGGCAGCCAGATAAACAAGTTCTCACAAGCCTGGGGAGAGATGAAGCGCTGCTACGCGTAGTTACTTCCAAAGATGCCTTTGCTTCTCCCGCTTCACTGCCGCTGTGAAGTCGACAGTGCTGGAAATGCATTGAGCTTTGCAGCAAGGAGTTTTCAAAGTGACAAGCTTAAAAAATACAATTCACCTTTTGCCCTTCCACTCCCAGCTACAGAATACCAGGCCTCCTTAGAACTCAGTTTTGTAACTCTGAAAACACATTGATATTTTTAATAAATGGGCTAACCTCTCCTGGGACACAGGCTTCCAATTATAGTTTCCAGTCCAAATGTCCTTTAAATGTGGATGATTAAAGAAGCGTATTTATGATTTAGAAAACAAAAAAAGACATTTTTTATATCTCCTGGCTAAACACTATAATCTTGTTTTTCTCACAAATCCATAGAAATAATTAAAAGCAATCTTGAATTGGCTCTAAAACTCCCTGTTACCTAAATGATTGCTGACTAATATACAGAGGAAATCAAGTGGCACAAAATTTATGGAAAGGGAAATCTTGACAAATAGTCTTGACTGTTTGTCAGCTTCCTACCTAGGAAGAATTGAGCAATTCCATGTTACAGACATACAAAAACAGAAACAGTAGATAAGAATTCTCTTTCTGCCTGATACCAAGCAGACTTCATTTAAACTATCTCCTTATATGTGAAATTAGAACACTATTCTTCATAATATTGAATAACTCCTACATTCAGTAGTATTATTGCTTTCTAAAACTCAATTGAATTGTTTTAAGGGTAAGATTAGAAGTTTGGATCCAGAAAGCCCAGTTTCAAAACGTACCTTCAAATTTCTCAGCTCCGTATCTTTGGATTCAAAAGTTAACTGCTCAGAACCTTAATGTGGCTAATAGAAATGACAATATCAACATGGCAAGCATGTTACAAAGATGTAAGAACATCACATATGAAAAATGTTTTTTTAAGTTACAAACTCTTGACAAACTTATAAAGAATTCTCTGTCCTAATAACCAGAATAGTTAGCAGTTTTTAATAAAAAATATGCGAAATATGATGCTTTCAAGGAAATCATATAAAATATAATTTCTACATATTAACTACCAAGACAAGAATTTTGCACACAAGAGCTATTATTCAGCTTCTCCCTTAATTTGTTGGTGGAAGCGGAAATATCTAGTTTTTACTTGCTAATTCACAATTTGGATAATAAGAGACTTGGGCTCAGATGTAGTGAAGGCCTAATAGGACAGTGGCATCTTAATCAGCACTGTAAACTCACCCCAAATAAACACACAGTCCACAGCTCAGAGTCGTGATGTGCACCTGTAGTCTAGCTATTCAGGAAGCAGAGGCAGGAGGATGCCCTTGTGCCCAAGAGTTTGAGGTTGCAGTAAGCTATGATGATGCTACTGCACTCTACACGGGGTGACAGAAGTCGACTCTGTCTCAAAAACCAAAACACACAATAAAAGAAATCGTACAGTTTATGTAAAATATGTGATTTCTAAACAATGGAACTTTGAGACAAGCCACCAATCCACTTTTACAAGCTTGTAGCATGGCTTAAACTTTCTTTACAGAGAAATTTGAGAGATTCTGCAGCCAGCACTAAAACTGATCATACCCATTTTGACTCTGTAAGGTGCACTGGTATTCCTGCCAGCTACAGAACAGCCACAGCCAATCTGAACATTAAAAGTAGAAGCC
The DNA here is from genome assembly GCF_027406575.1 of Nycticebus coucang. NCBI lineage: Eukaryota > Metazoa > Chordata > Mammalia > Primates > Lorisidae > Nycticebus > Nycticebus coucang. The sequence goes on from NC_069802.1 coordinate 30,292,816, forward strand.
CAGCAGGTAGACAAGTAAGTCACTGACCGGGTGATGTGATTTTAATCCTCCTTAGAATATATAAATGTTTCTCTTCCCTCTTGTCTTTTCTTTCACTGAAAATGAGGGAAGGCCCTCTTTCCTTTATGCTCTTGAAGGTTTTTACCCATAAGTTACTGCGGCAGTCATCATAATGTAGCTCCTTCTGGGGTGTCCAACCTGTGGCCCACGGGCTGCATGTGGATTATTTGAGGCCTGCTTTGCTTATCTGTGGTGTTGGGTATTGCAAAGATTTTGCAAGGACTTTTAGTTATTGTTGTTCATCAGTTTTCATTACTGTTTTTGTTTTAATGGTCTAAAACAAGTCTTCTCTTTCCAATGTCTCAGGAAAAAAAAATAAAAGTTGGAAACTCCTGGTGGGTGTGAGGTTCCTACAAGGCTCTGAAAGACCATGTCTTGATTTCTGTATCAGGCAGTACCTAACAGGGCACCTGGCTGTGGTAAACATTAAGAAAGTTTTGATGAATGGCTGGATGAATGAATGACATTATAGCTAGAGTCCTGGTTTTTCCTTCAACCACATTTATAGAGATCTCACTTAGCTTTCTATAATAGTAATCTTCTCATAGTAGTGCGATGAATTTCAGATAATTTCCCCTGAGTCATTGTGAGCAGGGAGCCCTGCTTAGGAGTAAATTGGAGCAAGGACTCAGCATAGACAGAATAAAGACTCCGGCATTTCCGCCACTTCCACTCATGTTTTTTTGTGGAAAAGGGAGCTCTGGATTGCACTTAGTAGGATCACAGAGGCCCTTAAGTGCGTAAGGAGAACAAGTGCTGTGCCCACGTGTAAGGAAGCGAAGTTCCGGGAGCTGCCCTAGGAATTCTGTGTGACTCACCTCACTCCTCACAACTCTTAATTCCTGTTCTTTCGGATGAGGAAACCTGGGCCACAGAGTTTTCCAGAGGTCACTTCTCTGTTGAAGTGGCAGGATCAGGATCGGAGAGAGTCAGGTGCTCCTAACCACAAACCTCTTCCTCTGGAACCGAGAACAGCTCTGCCCACCTCACCGTGCTGGGGCGGCTGATGCCAGGACGTGTAACAGGAGCTCCGCGGGACACTTCTGCAGAGCTGGGTCTGCAGTTCAGGCTGAGGGCAGATTGCAGCAGGCTGGAGGTGGGACTTGCGCAGAATGTTTGTGTGTCCTGCATGCTTGGCATGGGAGACACCCTCTGCTCTTTCAAACTTGGCTAAAAAGACAGAACACCCTGGCTTCAGATAACTCCGAATCCGCACATATTGTTGTTATCGCTGTTCTTTCGTCTGGATGGGAATGACAGACACCTTTTGTCCAGATTTGGCAGACAGACTGGAGCAGAGCTGACCCTCCCTGAGTGCGATGTAACCGCCAACAACACAGACACCCCTGAGCTCCCTAATACAAATGCCCCTTCTTTTCTTTGTCTCCACAATTATTCATGAAACATTAAATAAGCTGAAATGCCGTGTGATTTATGAAGCAGCTGAGTTCCAAACAGCTCTGAATCCTCCCATCGCCTGTGACCAAGGGGCAGTATACATAAACCCGCTCCGATAAGAGACAAGCAACCCAGCCAAAGTTGGGTTTCCCAAGGGTCCTGACTACCAAGACAGTTCAGGACTGCAAAAGGTAGGAGCCGGTCCAAGATAAAGTTGATCAAAGGGAGAGTCACATGCCAGACATAACGAGTGCACCCTGAGTTCAAAGAGGCTCAGGGAAGGAAAGAGTATTGAATGTAAGCACCGCACGCCACATGCTTAGGGTGCGGATGTTCTGTCCTCAGCGTTTTTAATGGGTTATTTCACTTAATCCGTGGTAGTAATCACGAAGTTCCTGTGAGGCAGTGAATAATGTGAAATGGTGAGGGTCCCCGCTATGGAGGCAAAGAAGAGAGGTACACCCAGGAAGGCTCTAACCAGGTCTCGGAACTCTGCTGCCCCTAAAAAGAGGTGCGTCTAGGAGTCTGTGGACGGGCAGGTCTGAGGGTTGGCCTGAGGCTGGGAAATATTGCCCAGGGCAACCTTAGATTATGCTAATTACATGTTACAATTAAACCCATTCCCTTCCATACAAAGGAGAGAAAGTGCAAGACAAAAATGCTAAGCATTCATAAACAGAAAAGTTGCTTTTGTGAATTTTATTTTTGAAATAGGTACCCTTCTCCTGATAATGTTTTCTTTTGTTTGGTTTTGTTTGGTTTTACTGTAGGATTATCAGCTCCAAGGATGGTTTATCTTTTAGTTATTTTCACTTCTGGGTATGAGGGAAAACAGTACGTGGGACTTGTAGTTCACTGTGGGAGAACATATAAATCTTGTTTATTTTACTTATGCAAAATAATAATAATTTTGAAATTATTCATGCCAAACAGACCAAATAACCTTTGGAAGTCTTGGGAATCAGTCCTGTGGAAAACCACAGAAAGTTGGGCTGATGTCTCTAACTGTCAGCAGAGGAGAAGGAAAAAGTTTCTTTGGTAATTGGCACCTTCCCTGCTCCTTTCAGAGACCCTAACTACAGGCTGACTTTGAAGTTTAGAATAAGCTATTTTATTCATGAGGGAAGAAAAGAAGCAGAAAAAAAATGTGTGATATATGCATAGAAAAAGCCTTCAATGTTAGTAGAAAATGCTGGCAGGTGATCCCAGAGAAAAGTCCTCAAACCAAGGCCAACAACACAGGCGATTCTCGGCAGTGCGTACCCCTTAAACTTAGGGGCCAATAGCCTGGATGATGATGACAGAACGCCCAGGGATAACTTGGAGTATGCAAAGCACAACAACAAAAACATTGGCTTTTTGAGTTTTAAAAGCTATATTTTACCAGTGATTTGCAGTCTTAAGTCTGGTCAAACAATTTGTCCTTGATTTAATTTGTTTTTAAACAATTATACTATGAAAGTTTTGAATTTGGATATTTTTGAATTCGTTGAATTTTTCTGCATACATTTTTCATGCAGATGCAATGACTTTCTTCCTTAGATTAGTTAGTATACTTTACTATAAGAAGAGATCAATACTTATTTTTAACTGTATATATACAGTATATACATACTTTATACATACATATAATGTACATATATTTTGTTTATTTTAATTGATTCTCTGTGCAAAACAGAGTAGTTCTGGGGTAGTATTCAATCTTCTGGAGATGATGTTCAAAACACATTTACAGAATAACATGAATATTCCCAAAGAGCTACAACTACCCAAAGCCATTTCTCTGCACAGAAGTTGTGTGTGGCTTTTTTTATTCCCCTTGACTTTCACAAAAATAAAGGGCTAATATCACCAGCGGGCAAATTTTGTAAAATGACTCTCCGAGTGTTTCAACAAAACCTGCCAACACAACTCAAGCCCAGAGGTCCCCCATCCCCGCTCAACTCAAGCCCAAAGGTCCCCCATCCCCGCTTTGTGGCAGGAGGCCTCCCTGGGACAAGCTGCCAGGCCCGCGGATGAGAGCCAAATTGTTCAGTGGATTTGGGAAGTGGACAGATGTTCTCCTGGGACAATGAAGACAGGCAGCGCCACATACATTTTCACTTGACGTGTTAACCAATATTCTTAGCCAATTATTCAGAGGCGACTAGCAGTTAATGCATGCAAAGGCAGGAGCTAGAATCATCACTCATGGCTCCCACACAGCCCCAAAGTCCTGCCAAAGTGTTAAATACCTCTCGGGCTCTGAAAGACGTGGGCTTCATTTCCTGTGCCCTTGGATGTGTTCCTTGAAGCTTATAGGAGAACATCTAAAGCTGATTTTGAAATGGTCATTCTAAAGGAATAAATACGAGAAAATAAAACAAACTCTGAGGGTATATACTTCAAAACACAAAACATGAAAGAATGGCTTTTACATATGAGAACACATTTGAGGTCTCAAAGGTAATTACCCTGAGGCACTGTTTACCGCAATAAAAACAATAGCAGCTGGGCCACACCAGTGATATACTGTGCTAACTGCTATTAAGCTAATTTGCAGCAGAAATATGGTATAATAAGATCTATCATTTTTAATGGAAAATAGAAAAACATAAAAAGGCCATGCTGTCCATTTTATTCCAAGAGATGACAGCAAAATAAAAGCAACGATTAGAATCTTTCCTCCCAAGCATCCGCATGTGCAACACCGGAGTATTGCTGACCTTTCCTCTCTGCTCTGGGCTATAAGTACTGCAAACTTGGAGCTGGTATCCAGAAAGGAAAAGATAAAATGATGTAACCTTTGTTTCTAAAAGCACTTGCTATACTATTTATTAGTTTTAAAGTACTCTTTTCTTCCTGGAAGAAATTGCACTATGTGAAAAAAGAAATAGTTTTGTCTATAATACAGTTTAATTGTTTAAACAAAGGTATCTATGTGGCAGAATATAGAACTGTATCTGTCAGTGTTCAATGAATAAAACAGAAATCATCTCAGTTTTTCAAAGATACATAATGTAATAGAGGTAATTGGTTAGTCTTATGGAGCAATGTTGAGAAGCACATGGGACTAAGAGATCACCCAGAGATGGAACCCGCCCCGTGGTAGCTGAGACTGCAGGAAGAGGAGCTACGGGAAGTGAGAACTGGGACCACGGAGGACACTATTTGTCAGCAGGTAGAACTGGGATTGGCACCTTGGTTCTCCCTTGCTTTTGCCCTCACATCTCCTGCCACAGTCACCCTTGGAAAAACCCAGCCAAAATCCAGCCAGCAAGGGATTGTAGGTTCTAGAGAGGGAATGTTTATGTCCCTCCAAAATTCTTATTTGAAACCATACCCCCAATGTGAGGGTATTTGGAGGTCTTTGGGAGTTGGGACTCTGCTGCCCAGAATGGAATTTGTGCCCTTACAAAAGAGACCTCAGAGGGCCCTTTCTCCATGCAAGGACATAGTGAGAATTTAGCAATCTGCAACCCTGCAGGGAGTCCTCACCAGAAGGACCCTGGTCTCAGACTTCCAGCCCCCAGGACTGTGAGAAGTGAATTTGTGTTGTTGATAAGCTACCAGCTGTGGACATTTTTTATAGCAGCCCAGTCTTGCTAAAGCACTTGGACGCAGAGCTCGGGAAAAGCACAGAAGACGAAGTGAGATCAACCTGAAAAGTGGTCACCTCTCCCCCCACGGCATAGCCTTGCTGTTCCTCTGAGCCTCATTGGGCCAAAATCTCTCACCACCCTCCACCTTGCAGAGAGAATGATCTCTTCACATTCTGTTATGTGATCATGGTGCTCCAGCCCCTTGAAAGCCCTTTAATGCTCCCACTGACCTTGGGAGAAAGACACAACTTTCCTTGTCAACAACAAGGCCCTTCATGGACTGGCTGGACCTGCTTCTTAAAGCTCATCTCAGTCCTTGCACCTGTAATATCTGTAACTCCAGGGATGCTGGGCTTCTCGACCTGTATTCATTGATTCATTCAATCCTTCAGCAAAACTTTGTCAAAGAGCCCTAGTTCTCTTTGGAGCATGCATCTGGACGGGAAATCATACCAAATTCAGTCTAGTGACTGATTTGTTGACAATCTCTCATCAGTGTCATCACTGAATATCTATTTTGGTCTTATTTTGAGTGCTGAATGATATGTCATGAGTGAAAATCTAGGCTGATTTGTACATGCCTTGGGATTAAGTCCTGAGCTCGTGTTTGCTGCTGGTGTGCACGAAGAAGCGCTCAGATTTTAAAAACTGAATTTCTGGGGTTCAAATCCCAATTTAGCCACATTCTAGTTATAGGAACTGCTGAAAGCTGCTTAACATTTTTGTAAGTTCTCTGTAAGATGGGAGTGAAGGTACAGTATTTACATTGTTTTGCAAAACTAAATACGTCAGAGAGGTATTCTGAGGATTGAACAAGTTAATGTAGGTATGATATTTAGATCACATGTGCTACAGTATTGTAGATTGGCCACTGTCATGGTATGAAGCAAAGGTCAAGAGTCTGTGCTGTATCAAGGGCTTGACACACATTATCTCATTTACTCTTCAGTCAACTTTGGAGATTTGTGACATTGAGAAGACAAATCTCAGAGATTTGCAGCTTAGAGTTTTACAGCAGTAGAATGGAGAAGTCTGTCCAACTCCTAAATTCATAACACAACAGCAGAATGAAAAGATTTAAGGCTACTCTTCTCATTGACTAAACATAAATAAGGGAGGGCGTCATCCAGATCACTCGCCTCTCCAAACGTTATAACATATATTTACATATGGGTATACTTTCTGAGTGCAATAAATGTTTGCAAAAATATTTATATGTAAATATACTATCTCCTTTAAGATCACTGGGAATACCTCATACCTTGGTACAGATGGTAACTTGAGTTAGAAGCACATTTCAGTAGATTGAACCTGCAGTCGGCACCTTCTCATTATCCTTGCCTAGTTATATGATTGTTTTTGCAAAACTAAAACTGTAGTTGCTTTAGCAATGCTTTCATGATTCTTCAAAATTATCACCAATATTTCTCAGAATACTCACTAACACACATACAGCAGTTTGTAGAGACAGCTTGGTCTTTTTTGTGGCATTTTGATCTTGTTTAACTTCTTTTGCAGGTTATTGATTTCTTAGCGCATTTGATTGCATTATCACTAGCTTTTACGTGGCACTGTCACAGAATATGTTAAAGAGATTCTCAACTCTGATAATAGTAAAGAAGTTAAGTGCAGAACTTGAGTCGCCCAAGCATTTGCAGACATTTCCAATGCAGTTAAATAACTATGTGGTTCAAGTGCAGTAATCTCCCTGTTATCTAGCTCCCATGGAGATTGGTAGATTCCGGACAAATGCAGTTTCCGGTTTCTTGAGTTACTATTACAAACATGCCCCATGCTGTACCATACCATACTATAAAAGCTGCATTGGCTTGATGTTAATATTGAAATGCATTAATTAAAAGCAAATTAAAATAAAGGGAAAGTTTACTTACTGCTCACAGTTTTACTGTGTTACAATACTCAAGTGCATGGATGGAAATAAATCTCAATAAAAATCAAGCTGGTCACAGTGCATACCTGGTGGGAGACACCCTTATATCCCTGACTCAATCTGTGCAAAACCAAAGGATATAAACAAAACAGATGTAAACCCTAATATCTAGAAATTTTTAAAAATGAAAACAAAAGTAAAAGAACAAAATACATGAAACAGCTTGGTAAATGCAATGCTCAATTTTAATAAAATACCAGTGAATGCACATTTTAGCCGCACTACCATATTTTCGTTTAACTTCAAGTAATGCAGATTAGCACTTAAAACCATTACAAGGAAGGCGCAGGAGCTGAGGGAGTGACCGGTGGAGTGTTGATTCACCAAGAGCGCACGTAAGCCCCCCTTTCTCCACATCCCACCAGGTGAGCCCCCTCTTGCTCCACATCCCACCAGGTAAGCCCCCTCTTTATCCACATCTCACCAGGTGAGCCCCCTCTTTCTCCATATCCCACCAGGAGAGCCCTCTCTTTCTCCACATCCCACTGGTGAGCCTCCTCATTCCCCACATCCCACTGGTGAGCCTCCTCATTCCCCACATCCCACCAGATGAGCCCCCTATTTCTCCACATCCCATCAGGTGAGCCCCCTCTTTCTCGACATCCCACTGGTGAGCCTCCTCATTCCCCACATCCCACCAGGTGATCCTCCGCATTCCCCACATCACACCAGGTGAGCCCCCTCTTTCTCCATATCCCACCAGGTCAGCTCCCTCTTTCTCCATGTCCCACCAGGTGATCCTCCTCTTTCTCCACTTCCCACCAGGGGAGCCTCCTCTTTCTCCATGTCCCACCAGGTGAGCCTCCTCTTTCTCCACATCCCACCAGGTGATCCTCCTCTTTCTCCACTTCCCACCAGGGGAGCCTCCTCTTTCTCCATATCCCACCAGGTGAGCCCCTCTTTCTCCATATCCCACCAGGTGAGCCCCTCTTTTTTACATCCCACCGGGTGAGCCTCCTCTCTCTCCACATCCCACTAGGGTAGCCTCCTCCTTCTCCACATTCCACCAGGTGAGCCCCTCTTTCACCACATCCCACCAGGGGAGCCTCTCTTTCTCCATATCCCACCAGGTGAGCCTCCTCTTTCCTCACATCCCACCAGGTCAGCCTCCTCTTTCTCCATATCCCACCAGGTGAGCCTCCTCTTTCTCCACATCCCACCGGGTGAGCCCCCTCTTCCTCCACATCCCACCGGGTAAGCCCCCTCTTCCTCCACATCCCACCAGGTCAGCCTCCTCTTTCCTCACATCCCACCAGGTCAGCCTCCTCTTTCTCCATATCCCACCAGGTGAGCCTCCTCTTTCTCCACATCCCACCGGGTGAGCCCCCTCTTCCTCCACATCCCACCAGGTGAGCCCCCTCGTTCCTCACATCCCACAAGGTCAGCCTCCTCTTTCTCCATATCCCACCAGGTGAGCCTCCTCTTTCCTCACATCCCACCAGGTCAGCCTCCTCTTTCTCCATCTCCCACCAGGTGAGCCTCCTCTTTCTCCACATCCCACCGGGTGAGCCCCCTCTTCCTCCACATCCCACCAGGTGAGCCTCCTCTTTCTCCACATCCCACCAGGTCAGCCTCCTCTGTCTCCACATCCCACCGGGTGAGCCCCCTCTTCCTCCACATCCCACCAGGTGAGCCTCTTCTTTCCTCACATCCCACCAGGTGAGCCTCCTCTTTCTTCACCTCCCACCAGGTGAGCCCCCTCTTTCTCCACATCCCACCAGGTCAGCCTCCTCTTTTCCATATCCCACCAGGTGACTCCCCTCTTTCTCCACATCCCACCAGGTGAGCCTCCTCTTTCTCCACATCCCACCAGGTGAGCCTCCTCTTTCTCCACATCCCACCAGGTGAGCCCCCTCTTCCTCCACATCCCACCAGGTCAGCCTCCTCTTTCCTCACATCCCACCAGGTCAGCCTCCTCTTTCTCCATCTCCCACCAGGTGAGCCCCCTCTTTCTCCACATCCCACCAGGTCAGCCTCCTCTTTTCCATATCCCACCAGGTGAGCCTCCTCTTTCCTCACATCCCACCAGGTCAGCCTCCTCTTTCTCCATCTCCCACCAGGTGAGCCTCCTCTTTCTCCACATCCCACCGGGTGAGCCCCCTCTTCCTCCACATCCCACCAGGTGAGCCTCCTCTTTCTCCACATCCCACCAGGTCAGCCTCCTCTGTCTCCACATCCCACCGGGTGAGCCCCCTCTTCCTCCACATCCCACCAGGTCAGCCTCTTCTTTCCTCACATCCCACCAGGTGAGCCTCCTCTTTATCCACCTCCCACCAGGTGAGCCCCCTCTTCCTCCACATCCCACCAGGTCAGCCTCTTCTTTCCTCACATCCCACCAGGTCAGCCTCCTCTTTCTCCACCTCCCACCAGGTGAGCCCCCTCTTTCTCCACATCCCACCAGGTCAGCCTCCTCTTCCTCCATATCCCACCAGGTGACTCCCCTCTTTCTCCACATCCCACCAGGTCAGCCTCCTCTTAACTCCATATCCCACCAGGTGAGCCTCCTCTTTCCTCACATCCCACCAGGTCAGCCTCCTCTTTCTCCATCTCCCACCAGGTGAGCCTCTTCTTTCTCCACATCCCACCGGGTGATCCCCCTCTTCCTCCACATCCCACCAGGTGAGCCTCCTCTTTCTCCACATACCACCGGGTGAGCCTCCTCTTCCTCCATCTCCCACCAGGTGAGCCTCCTCTTCCTCCACATCCCACCAGGTCAGCCTCCTCTTTCTCCACATCCCACCAGGTGAGCCTCCTCTTTCTCCACATCCCACCAGGTCAGCCTCCTCTTTCTCCACATCCCACCAGGTGAGCCTCCTCTTTCTCCACATCCCACCAGGTGAGCCTCCTCTTTCTCCACATCCCACCAGGTCAGCCTCCTCTTTCTCCACATCCCACCAGGTCAGCCTCCTCTTTCTCCACATCCCACCAGGTGAGCCTCCTCTTTCTCCACATCCCACCAGGTCAGCCTCCTCTTTCTCCACATCCCACCAGGTGAGCCTCCTCTTTCTCCACATCCCACCAGGTCAGCCTCCTCTTACTCCATATCCCACCAGGTCAGCCTCCTCTTCCCCCACATCCCACCGGGTGAGCCTCCTCTTTCCTCACATTCCATCAGGTCAGCCTCCTCTTCCTCCACATCCCACCAGGTGAGCCTCCTCTTTCTCCACATCCCACCAGGTGAGCCTCCTCTTCCTCCACATCCCACCAGGTGAGCCTCCTCTTTCCTCACATTCCACCAGGTCAGCCTCCTCTTCCTCCACATCCCACCAGGTGAGCCTCCTCTTCCTCCACATCCCACCAGGTGAGCCTCTTCTTTCCTCACATCCCACCAGGTCAGCCTCCTCTTTCTCCACCTCCCACCAGGTGAGCCCCCTCTTTCTCCACATCCCACCAGGTCAGCCTCCTCTTTCTCCATATCCCACCAGGTGACTCCCCTCTTTCTCCACATCCCACCAGGTCAGCCTCCTCTTAACTCCATATCCCACCAGGTGAGCCTCCTCTTCCTCCACATCCCACCAGGTGAGCCTCCTCTTTCTCCATCTCCCACCAGGTGAACCCCCTCTTTCTCCACATCCCACCAGGTGAACCCCCTCTTCCTCCACATCCCACCAGGTGAGCCTCCTCTTTCCTCACATCCCACCAGGTCAGCCTCCTGTTTCTCCATCTCCCACCAGGTGACCCCCTCTTTCTCCACATCCCACCAGGTCAGCCTCCTCTTTTCCATATCCCACCAGGTGAGCCTCCTCTTTCCTCACATCCCACCACGTCAGCCTCCTCTTTCTCCATCTCCCACCAGGTGAGCCTCCTCTTTCTCCACATCCCACCGGGTGATCCCCCTCTTCCTCCACATCCCACCAGGTGAGCCTCCTCTGTCTCCACATCCCACCAGGTGAGCCTCCTCTTTCTTCACATTCCACCGGGTGAGCCTCCTCTCTCTCCACATCCCACCAAGTGAGCCCCCTCTTTCTCCACATCCCACCGGGTGAGCCTCCTCTCTCTCCACATCCCACCATATGAGCCCCCTCTTTCTCCACATCTCACCAGGTGAGCCTCCTCATTCTCCGTATCCCACCATGTGATCCCCTCTTTCTCCACATCCCACCAGGTGAGCCTCCTAGTTCCTTGGCTCTATGCACTTATTTCCCTTGAGTATTGTAGTCCTTAGGACCAAATATCCTGTGCACAGCAAAGCATTTAGCAGTTTAGGCTCCGGGGCCAAGATAACATTAGCAACTTCAGGCACTGTAATGACCAAAAACCCTCCACCGCGCGTTTCATACGCCTGGTTGGCAGCTTGTTTTTTTTTTTCAGTTGAATAGGTGAAAATATCAACAAAACTAAACCCCACTATATCTAAAAGTAAAATGTTTTGCATTATATTAAAGGGATTAATAATTTTTTAAAAAAGAAAAAACAAAAAAACACCAAAAATCACTGGATGACAAAACATCTCTCCAGTGAAGTTCACTGACCACCTGATGCATTTCCTGTTTTCTGTTACCATATTTACTTTAGTCCTAAGACAGAAAAAAGAGAATGATCTGGAAGCAAAAAGTCATTATTCAAGAGATGAGTTCTGGAACCTGGTCAAAATCCAGAGGGGTATCTTAAGAACAATCAAGCCAGGTGAATAGTAATGAAGAGTGAAATTAGTCATAACTTAAATTGAACATTTTCTGCATGCCAGGTATTGCATTTAGTGCCTTATATAAATTATTTGTTTGATGAATATAATTATATATAGATCAGGGTCTGATTACATAGTGTCTGGTATTAATTAGTCATTGTACAGTTTTGTTCATTTAAAAGAAAATGTACATAATAAACTTTAAAGGAAGGATGCATTTAAAGAAGAAAAGAGAAAGAAGCCCCAACCCTTCAGAGATTTATATATAAAGTGAGATTTAAGAATATAACGCTTATTTGAACCTTGACAAAGTGAATATTAATAAAAATTTACTTAAATTTCTTAGTTTTTCTTTTTTTAAAAGGAAATATAGGAGGTCAACCAGAAGGTGAAAAAAAAAAAAAAAAACTAGATAATGGTATTCTATAGAGAAATGGTTAAAACAATTTTAGTACAAAGCAAAAACCCTGTCTAATAAACAACCAGATGACAACGATGATACTCAAGATGTTTGTCAATAGGCTGTACCAATGGGGCAAAACAACCCACATAAACATATAAAATGCCAAACTTTGGTTGGCATGTGTTTGTTTAAATGCAACCTTTGCCATTTACTGTTGGTAGGATCCTTGCAAGTTGCTCAGAGTCTGTAAGCCTCAACTTCCCTATCTATGAAATGGGAACATTTGTTACCTCTCTTTCAAGGTTAATATAAGGAGTCCTTTGTTTTGCTCCAGAAACTCAGTCAACTATGTAAGGAGAGGATAATGGAGCCAGAAAACACAGTCCCAAGCTTAGGGATTTAATGTGGCTGCCAAACAAAAAAAAAAAATAGATTTTTAAGCTATTTAATAATAGAAATAAAGTATTTATATCATGGGAAGGAAGGTTTTTATTACATTCCTTTATTACGTAAAACATACAGAGTGGTAAAGTTCCTGTGGTATTTTTGTGTTACTACTGAACAGTGCACGGATGGGTGATGGTTGCTGTGTATGTGCAAGGACGGGTTTCTTAAATGATGACAGTAATTCTATGATGTGCCGATCACATGGCACATGTGCCAGTACCCTTGATTGGAATCCTGGAAACACATTGGTAATTAATCACGGCTCTCAAGCTCTCCGAGCTCATATGCTCCTCAGAAGTTGTCTTGAGGCGGCACTTTCAACAGCCACTGCAGATTGATTGGGCTTGTCAATGCAAAATCGGGTGCACGTTCACATCCAGGATCTGTTGGGTAAAAGTGCATAGCAGTTGTATTTCTTATTTCATCTAGAGAGCTGTGTTGGACAACTTAATAGTAATTATTATGACTTGATTGCTCAAATGCTCTTTAAAATACTATTATTATGTCTATTAGTCTTCAAAGAAAATATTGCGTTTAGGAATTGCATTCCACTCACAGACTGACTGAAAACCACTGTGATGTGACAAGGGAGCAAGTTGAGGAAGGTAAATGTTGAAAAAACTTCATAACTAAAGTGGAAAAAAATCATTAACACTAACTCCAAGAGTGAACACACAACACCTATGTGTGTATATGTGTGTGTATGTGTGTACGTGTGTATGGTGATGTATGTGTGTAGTGTGTGTACGTGTGTGCAGTGTGTGTTTGTGTATGTGTGTAGTGTGTTTGTGTGTACGTGTGTGCGGTGTTTGTGTATGTGTGTGGTATGTGTGGTGTGGTGTGTATAGTATGTTCCCACTAGATCTCTCTAGTGGTGACATGACTTAGTGACTAGATCTCTCTAGTGGTGACATGACTTAGTGACTAGATCTCTCTAGTGGGAACATGACTTAGTGACTAGATCTCTCTAGTGGTGACATGACTTAGTGACTAGATCTCTCTAGTGGTGACATGACTTAGTGACTAGATCTCTCTAGTGGTGACATGACTTAGTGACTAGATCTCTCTAGTGGGAACATGACTTAGTGACTAGATCTCTCTAGTGGTGAAATGACTTAGTTCAACTAAGCTACTTTTCCCGGAATTCTCTTTTCTGTGGGTTCTAATTGAGAGACGACTACAAGATAGATTTTCATGAATTTGGGAGAGATGAAGGAAGAGGTAGCCTGGCACTGGAAGGCAGGGGTAGGGTGCTGGGCACCAGGGCGTCTCACATGTCTTCCTGATGAGCTGGCTCCCCTGGTGAGTGGGGGAAGCTTTCTGGTCTACAGATCCTCCCAATCCCACCAGAGATCTCTTTTCAACATCTCAAAGTCCTGGTGTGTAATCAGCCCCATGGGGAAAGTCACCAGATTCTCTTGCAGGTCACCTGTACCAACCACCAAGGGTGACAAATAAGAGAGCAAAGTGGCTTTCTGTTTGCCATCGTGGGTTTTCATGGTCATCCCCTCCCATGCCCATTTGAGCTCCCCTAACCCATCCACTGCCACAGCTAACTTACAGATCATCCAGACCCACCCAACACCAAGTGGAAAAGCAATGCTCTTGCAAAGACTTCTTAACCAGCCCTCACAATTGTATAAGGTCTGCCCTACACCCTCAAATAAACCCTTTATACCTGTCGTTTGCAATGATTCTGCTTTTCTGATAGAAACCTGACTGATGCAATAAGTCAAACATTAAAGGTAGGAGTACATCTTTTCTTTGCATAGGTTGAAATACAAACTTTACCATTTACTGGTTGAGTGATATTTCCAAGTTACCTAGCATCTTTGAGCCTCAATTACCTAATGTTTAAAATAGGAACAACAATACCTCTCTTAAGACTAAATGAAGTGGTATAAATAATCAATTTTTTTTTAATATCAAGTACCTCAGTCAAAGATATGAGTTACTGTCACTGTGGGTTTCTCACTTGTGATATCTATGGTTTTAATATCTCACTTAATTTTTCAAGATTACATTGCCTTGTGGCTGTTTTAAAATTAAGAGATGATGTATTTAAATTCACTAGCCCCCCAAATGTGGAGACTGTATAAGACTTAGTGGTTACCAGGGGTTAGGAGGGAGACGGGGAGGGAGGTGTGGAGAGCAAAGGATATTCAGGGTAGTAAAACTATTCTGTATGATACCACAATGGCATATCCATGCCACCATACATTTTTCAAACTCTTAGAACATCACCGAATATGAACCCTCATGTAAAGTACGGCCTTTAGGTGATAATGTTGTGTTAATATAGATTCATTAATTGTAGCAAATGCACCACTGCTGGGGATGTTCCTAAGAGGAAAGGTTACGTACTATGTGTACAAGTGGGCAGTGGGTATATGGGGTATCTCTGTACCTTCCCCTCAATTTTACTGTGAATCTAAAGCTCCTCTTTTTTTTTTTTTTTTTTTGTAGAGACAGAGTCTCACGCACCACCCTCGGGTAGAGTGCCACGGCGTCACACGGCTCATAGCAACCTCTAACTCTTGGGCTTACGCGATTCTCTTGCCTCAGCCTCCCGAGCAGCTGGGACAACAGGCGCCCGCCACAACGCCCGGCTATTTTTTTGTTGCAGTTTGGCCGGGGCTGGGTTTGAACCCGCCACCCTCGGCATATGGGGACGGCGCCCTACTCACTGAGCCACAGGCGCCGCCCTAAAGCTCCTCTTTTTAAAAGGGCTGTTACAATATAAAAACGTAAAAGAAACATACATTTTAAAAAATTGCCTAGCCAAATCTTTGACCTAATTAAGGTCCTCAGTGAAAAATAAATAGCACAATAAGAGAATATCAATTATATTTTATATACTTTAATAAGTTGTTGATTATAGAATGAAATACTATTCATTTCATTGTAATTTTTCTTCCCTTAAAGATAATTACAGGTGCTCCTTATCCTACAATTATGATGAGTCGCTTGGAAATAATTGAGTTTTGTTGATGAAGTTGTTTAATCCAGTTATCTATCCGAAAGGGTAATGATTTCTGGTGCTGTGCTTATGAGCCTTGATCTTCCGTCTCTTGGAACTACTAAGGACTCAGAGACACAGGACGGAAGCACTGTGTGGGTGGTGCCCCTTATTCAGACCTGCCCCGTGCTTCTCAGCCCATGGGACCACGGAGTTCAAAGCTGGATTTAGCTCCTCTCGCTTCCTTTATTCTTCCTTCAAGAAGGGCAAAAGCCTTCCTTCACACGCGCCCACTAGTCAGCTCCCTCTCCTACGTCCAATTTCCACCTTCCTGTTTTCTTAATTATTCCCGCGAGAAAAAGTCCATGTCTTAAGCATAAGGGAAATAAAATTTGCATATTTACCCCCCCCAAAAAAAATCTCAAAATAATATGTTTTATCCATATGAAGGGTAACTGGTGGTTGAGAAGGGATTACTGCTTCCTTTCTGGGAAGCAGGGGACGCACACCCAGCAACAGTCAGAGACGAGGAAGGAGATCATGCCAGATTCTAAGATTTGACCCACGGTATCCACTTCATTTTAAACACTGGGTGTATTTGAAGTCACCATCACGGTCTGCTGTTTTCTGAGATCAATTTTAATCCTTATTAGTATCTCACATTTTTTCTTTTAGTATTTCAATTCATTCTTGAACTTGTGCTTTCTTATACGATGAGTCTCCCTGGAGGTTGACACATAACATTGGTTTTCACACTCAGCTCTTCCAAGCACTGGTAGCCAATTCTAGTCCAGTTCTCCGCATGTAGTGGTCTGGCTAAAGCCCACATGCTCATGTTTTTGCTCTAACAGATAATTCAGAATGATGATCCTGTTGACTTCCGCTTGTTTTTAATGCCCATTTCCATTTTATTTATAAATTGCTTATTGTTTGGTTAAGAGATACTGAAAACTTTCTATATTATTTTTTGCTGTGGACATGTTCTTCTTCTCCCATTTGAGAGGTTTTCCAAAGCCTTCTTCTATTTCTAGTTGCATCCCTCTATCCCCAGGATGTTATTAGTCTGCACAAGGCCTCCCTTTCTTCTCACTTTTCTTCATTCCCTAAACTAAACTAGGGGGGTATATTCCAAAGTGACCTAAATGGAAAACACAAATCATTTCTCTGACTGATTTTCAAAATTATGTTTGTTTTTGGATAAGCACTATGGATTCATCTATCTTACTGTAAAACTACCAAGAATGTGGGGAACACAGATATGCCACCAAATAAAAATAGCAAATACAGGATCCATAGGTTTGGAAGAGTAAGAATAGGTAGGAAGCTATTATAGATGGAGAAAGGTCCGAGGAAGTATCAAGGAGAAAACAGTTTCAACCTACAGATAAAAAATAAAAAAATGGAGCCTTGGTTTTGGTGTATATTGTTTAAAAGCAGTAAGACCTGGTAGAAATGAGAAAATTTGCCTCTCTAGTCTTAGTGATATCGTTTAGTTTAATAATAATAAAGATTATAATTTATTCACTTCTTAGCTATGTTTTAGTAACTGTTCCAAGGGTTTACAAGCCACTATTTCAACCCTTATGACACCTCCCAACATAATTCAGGCCAAAAGAAATTGCCAAGAGACCTTTATCTAAGGGAAACTTTCTAAGATACAGATATTCTTGAACTAAAAAATAAAGTACATGCAAATATAAAAACAATATTCTTTGTTACCAATCCTAAAATAAAACAAAACAAAACAAGGCCAAGTGAAATACATGGCAGAGACTTGGAGTTTTCAAATTCTATCTGGATGCAGTTATCATGATTTTTGTACAAGAGCAAATGGCTTCCACATTTGCTCATATATGTATAATTTCCTTAAATGGGTGTCAGAATTTTTATACACTTTTCTCAAATATGGCTTTCCTCAGTAAGACAATAACTAATAATACAATCTTTGGTCAGCTTGAAACTTGCCATGTGGTAAGGGTTAGTATCTGGCCAGTGACAAGGTCATAGCAATGCCATTTTTAGAAGCTATCACTGCTCATGACTATGAAGATTGTCAGTCTCTACACACATGGATGAGTACATAAGGTAAATTAATAGCTGCCTATATATATGTGTGTGTGTGTATGTATATATGTGTGTGTGCACATGCAATATATACATGTATATATATGTATACACACACCCATATATATGTATATATATGGATTGAAACATCATTTTATAAAAGACTGAAATATAAGCACCTGCACCTGTTATAATGTGAAGATAAGCCTATGGCCTGGTAACAATGTTATGGAAGAGTAAAGCCCGTTTATTTATATCACATAAGAATCATAATTTTGAAGCTTAAACTTACTTAGCACTCAAGTTTTGAATATTACATTACACATGAATTTACATTTGATTGTTACATTACATATGAATACATCTGAGTACTTGTAAGTTCGAGGACCACAGGTTGTGGTTAAGCAGCTTCCCAGAGTCACTAATTCATGAAATTAGGATTATTATGGCTCAATTGCTTGTAGGCTACATGGACAATTAAAAATAGTATTGTGAATTTTATATCAATACTTGCTCCTAGAGAAGGAGATAAACTTTACAACTACAGAGGTGTGAATTGTAGAATCCCGGTGGCAGTGCTTGTACCGTGGAACTGCACTTCCCTGTGGTCCCTCGGACGTTACAGATCCTTTAGGGAGGAGTCCTGCTCCTGTTTCTTTCCTATTGAGGTAATTGAAATACGTGAGGTTTCCCTTCTTCTCTGTAGAGTAGTAATAATGGTAACGCTATAGCCAGAGACACAGTATCATGGACGGCAATTAATGCGGCCAGCAGACTAAGGATGAACTGAGTCATTTCTCATATGTTACTTGTAACCATCCCAAAGCCATACTCATGGAAAGTTATCAGCATCATTGTTGCTATTATTATTATTATCATGGAGAGAGGAAAAAAATGTACCTTCAGAAAACTGACACAATCCAATCATAGTCATATGCAAATCAGTCATGAAGCGGGGATGAGTCCATCCTATTTCATCCTCATACGCCTTTCCTCTCATCACCAAACTAACAAAATTTTTCAGCAAGAAGAAAATATAGAGTGTCTCGCTTTTCATCCCCCCACTGTAAGATACAATTTATGGAAACGATACTAGCTGAAAACCACAAACCATATATTTTCTGATTCTATTTAAAAATGTATGAAGAAAAATTGCTTCCTTTTCACAGGAAATGCTGCAGAAACTAAGTAGAGGCAGTCCTCCTGTGGTGTGAGTTCTCATAAAGCAAATAGGATAATTGGAATTTGATGAATAAGAAAACATTATTTGTACTACACAGACTATCACTAGCTGCAGTGCAATCAAGATCTGGAACCAAGGAACATGGCAGGAATAACTTCGTTTTTCTATGAGGAAAATGGAGATAGAGGTATTTTTGAGCTTATGGTTCAGTTAGTCTCAGAGTATCTCCTTTTTATGTTTTCCTTTCCATAACTTTAATAAAGTTTCACTTTTTATTTATCTTTGGTAGTTGTGAACAATGCAACAGTAACATTTACAAGGTCAGGTAAAATATGATAGCAGGGACTGACAATAGCCAGAGGATTAAGGGACAAAAGGAATGATTTCATTATTTCAAATTACTAGGTTGGCATGCCCTAACAATACAGAGTTAAAGAGGAAACATACGCCTTTGTTTTTAAGAATCTGAAACTCCCTAAACAATTTCCATTTATTTTCCTGTACAATTTATTTATTTATTATTTATTATTATTATTTTTTTTTTTTTGCAGTTTTTGGCTGGGGCCAGGTTTCAACCCACCACCTCCAGTATATGGGGCCAGTGCCCTATTCCTTTGAGCCACAGGCACCGCCCTAAAATTTATTCTTTTCTCATGAATCTTGCTTACAAATTCAACCATAGTGTTATGAAAGAACAACACTTAAAATGCAAATTGTCTAATGTGAATGCTTATATATAGTTCATTTCTCTTGCTGCTTGCTACTGTTTTTTCCCCATTTTCCATGAATATGTTATTCTAAAATCATTTAAGATATAAAGGAATCTAGATGAAAAACTCAATTTTGATTTGAAAACTCTCATGCAGGCTTTTTAGTGTTTTACAGCATATCCCTATTAGTCACTCCCATAAATGTTTTGATTTTTAATAATCTTAAGTAAAGGTGTCTTCAACTGAGTTTCTAAATCCCATCATGTTCATGTAGGAGCACACACATGCACACACACACACGGGGCAGAGGGAAGAATAACTTCTATATTAATAAGAGGTCTCTAGAAAAAAAGAAAAAAATAGCATGCATATATATATGCCGACAGATTTACTATAAAGAATAGGCTCTCACACGTATAGAGGCTGATGTATCACAAGGTCTGCAACCAGCAAGCTGGAGACACAGAGAACTGATGGTGGAGCTCCATGCTGTAGGCTGGTGAGCTTGACACTCAGAAAGAGTCTATGTTTCAATACAAATCAGAGGGCAGAGAAAAGAACACCCTACCTTGAAGGCAGTCAGGCAGGAAGAGTCCCCCCTTACCTACAAGTAGATAAGTCTTTTTTTCTTTCTTCTTTTTTTTTTTTTTTTTGTAGAGACACAGTCTCACTTTATCGACCTCGGTAGAGTACTATGGCATCACAGCTCACAGCAACCTCCAGCTCCTGAGCTTAGGCGATTCTCTTGCTTCAGCCTCCCAAGTAGCTGGGACTATAGGCACCCACCACAATGCCCAGCTATTTTTGTATTACCCAGAATACAGAATGCAGTTTGGCTGGGGCCAGGTTTGAACCTGTCACTTTCGGTATATGGGCTGGTGCCCTGCTCACTGGTTTTCAATTAATTGAATAAGGTACACTTGCCACAGAGAGGGCACTCTGTGTTATTCACTCTACTGATTCAAGTGCAATCTGATTAAAAAACACCACACCCTCACAGACAAACCAAGAATATTTTACCAAATAATCTGGCACCCCGTGGCTCAGTCCAATATTTTTTCTGGACTCTTAGACATTATCGGGGAGAGCAAAATTCACTCTGATGACACTTCATTGCCACCAATGATCTCCCACTTTTCCCTCACTGCCAATAATTTATTTTATAGAGTGGTTTAGCTAGATGCCCTGAATTTAAATCCAAACTTCATTATGTAACCTTTGGCACATCGAATAACATTTGCCTGTATGAAGATGGGATATTCTACCTATCTCGTTAATTACTGTAGGATTAAGCGAAGATTGCAGCATAGACTCCTCCCTTCCCCCTGCCATGGCTATCACATGTAAACACACTCTGATTCAATTCCTTCACTCTACTTTTCCTTATTGGTAGGTAAAAAGCATTCTAAACTTAGAAGCTTAAAACAACAATGATGTATCATTTTCCATGATGGTGTGAGTGAGCTAGGGCTCAGCTGTTCAGTTATTGAGCCCCCTGTGGCACTAGTTCAAATTGGTTATGCATTTAGGTGGGGGACAACTGGGGACTGGAGTGCACAAGACCACATTGCTGGCCTATCTGCCAGTTTGTTCTGTCTGCATTCAGGATGCATAAATTTGCCTTCACAAGTCCATACTTTCTCCGGAAGTCTAGATAGGGGTCCAGTTTAAAGTATGGCAGCTGGGTTCCCATATAGCCAAAGTGGAAACTGTCAGGTTGTAAGCTGGGCCTGAACCTGACACAGCTTCACTTTTACCACACAGCACTGCTCAAATCACATAACTAATTCAGACACAAAGGTAAAAAAGATCCCATCTCTTCATGGGAAGACTGGCATGTGTTCAGGGGTAAGAGAAGGAATTACCGATGGCTGTATTTAGAAACATTCTCCCACACCAACTTAGATGTTTGTGTTAGTTTACTGGGCTACCTTACCAAAGGGGGTTTAAAAACATAAATTTATTTTTTCCATCTGGAGGCTTACAAGTTCGAGATCAAGTCGTTGGTAGAGTTGGTCCTTCCTCAGCGTTGTAAAAGAATATTTGTCCGATGCCTCTAAACTAGCTTCTGGTGACTGTCTGGCAGCCTCTCAGGTCTCTTGGTTTATATAAGCCTCTCTGGAATCTCTGCCTTCACCTTCACATGGCATTTTCTTTGCATATATGTCTATCTCCAAATATCCCCCTGTTAGAAAGACACTAGTTATACTGGACTAGGACCCATCCTACTGACCTATCCAATGTTTGTAAAGATCCTGTGATTGTCACATAGGATCACATTAGGTACAAATTAGGTCGCATTCTGGGCCACTGGGATTTTAACGTGGGTTAAAATTACATTAGGTACAAATTAGGTCGCATTCTGGGCCACTGGGATTTTAACGTGGGAATTTAGGGGTGCATAATTCGACCCATAACAATATTGTGATTTACTTAGTCTTACAGTCTATATGTGTTGTTTTTTGCAAGTTTCTTTCACCATGAAGCTCTATTTTGTTGTTTTTGTTATTTACTGATGTATCTCAAGTTACGAGAATAGTACTTGACACAGACTAAGAATTCAATGCAAATTTATTGGTAGAAGAAATGAGTGATGCTTACCACAATTGTCTGGTACTAGAAAAGTGCTAACAAACATTCACCTTGATTGTTGTGACAAGTGTATTGATCCTATGACAAAGGCTTGAATATTGTTTTCCATACCTTCAGTAGTGACTCTTTATTAATGTAAAATTACATAACATGCCAGAATGTGTACATCTGTATGAATGCATTGCTTTGAAGCAGGAAAATTTGTTAGTCTATAACATAATCATTGGAAAACATTATGTTATAAACTAACAAATTTTAGGGAGTCATCTTAAGAAATATCTTTTTATAAATGTACCTTAGTTCATATTTGTCTCCTTGACTTACAATTCACTGACTCACACGATTCAGTGTCTATTTGGTTGTTTCCTCTATCAAAATGTGCCAATAAAATACAGAATAGTGATATTTCCAAAAGTATTATGTCTTATATAATTTCAAAGGATGATGGCCACTCACAGTGGCTCTTGCCTTTAATTATAGCACCCTGGGAAGCTGAGGGAGAAAGATCACTTGAGGTCAGGAGTTAGAGACCAGCCTGAGCAAGAGCAAGACCCCTCAACTCTACTGAAAATATAAGAATTAGCCAGGCATGGTGGCACATGTCTGTAATCCTAGTTATTCTGAAGGATGTGGCAGGAGGATTTCTAGAGCCCAGGATTCTGAGGTCTGAAGCCATGGCACTCTAGCCCAGGTTTCAGACATAGACTCTGTCTCAAAAAAATAAATAAACAAATAAATAAAAATGAGCTTATTATGTATCTTTGTTCTGTCTGTTTATTTTACAGAATGGTACCACCATGGGGAAGAAGAACTGAAGGTCACTAATAGAGTTTGAAAGTCCTGTGTTCATCTCAAACTTCTTATCCTCCTTTCCTTAAAGATAAAATTCCAACAGAAACACTGTAGTCTAGCTACGCCCAGAATTAAAACACAGAAGAAAACTCTGCCTTTCTATTCTCATACAGAAAAGCCATCATAAGATTAGTAGTCCAAACTGAAACACTCTCACTTTATCTCAAAACTGCAGATGCTGGCGTGGATGTGAAGAAAAGAAAACACTTTTACACTGCTGGTGGGACTGCAAACTAGTAAACCTTTTTGGAAGGAAGTATGTAGAAACCTCAAAGCACTCAACCTAGACCTCCCATTTGATCCTCCAATCCCATTACTGGGCATCTATCCAGAAGGAAAAAAAATCCTTTTATCATAAGGACACTTGTACTAGACTGTTTATTGCAGCTCAATTTACAATCGCCCAAACGTGGAAACAGCCTAAATGCCCACCAACCCAGGAATGGATTAACAAGCTGTGGTATATGTGTACCATGGAATACTATTCAGCTATTAAAAAAATGGAGACTTTATATCCTTCGTTTTAACCTGGATGGAAGGGGAAGACATTATTCTTAGTAAAGCATCACAAGAATGGAGAAGCATGAATCCTATGTACTCAATTTTGATATGAGGACAATTAATGACAATTAAGGTCACGGTGGGGGTGGGGGAAGGGGAGAGCAGAGATAGAAGGAGGGAGGGGGTGAGGAAAGGAAGAGCAGAGAGAGGGAAGGAGGGGGGGTGGGGCCTGGTGTGTGCTACACCTTTTGGGGGCAAGACACGACTGTAAGAGGGACTTTACCTGCAAATGCAATCAGTGTAACCTGGCTTATTGTACCTTCAATAAATCCCCCAAAATAAAAAAATAAACAATATTTAGGTCACTGGCCCACAAAGTAACAGGAAAAGTAAAATTGCTCCAGCATTCACACAAATGCTGGTGATGAACTTTCAATTTAGATTAATGTTGCTGTCTGTGAAAGAATAGGTAGCAATTCACCCATTAGCTATTGAGTCCAAGAAAGCCATCGTCAGATCTGCCCCCAGTGCATCCATTCAAGGTCCCCAGAGACTGGCAAGTCATAGTGGGTGCAGAATAAACTACAGTTAAAATATTGTCCAAAAAAGACCATATGTTTCAGCAGACTGCATTTGCCTTGAAGGGGGAAATGTAATTGTTAAGACAAATCATATCCAACTTGTCAGAACATTGAATAAGGGCTGGAAGGAAGATGAAAATTTTAGCCAAGGTATCTGAGAAGCTTAACAGAAATTAACAAACATATGATCAGTGTCCAAAACACCTTTAATCATTCTACGTTTTTCTCCTAAAAAAGAGAGGTCACAAATCTTTAATGTGGGAATGTGTTTTCTTGTTTTTGTATAAGCACATAGTAATTTATATCTTATATAAAACCTAATGATAATACCCAACTTTTCCATATTCTATAATCTGGGCAAAGAATAAAAATAGCATCCCCTTTATGCCTGGGCACCATCTTCTTTCACAACCTGTCGGTGGCATTGTTGAACTGAACCTTCGACTTTCTGAGGAGAGTTCCTAGCAGATAATCAGGCTGCACCGCCCAGACCTCCATAAGAACTGCTCCGTGACAAGGATCAGTGCCCGCCCAGACCTCTATAAGAACTGTGCGGCGACCCCATCAGAGCCCACCCAGAACTCAGTAAGAGCTGCACCGTGACCCCCAATCCATGACCTGTGCCCCTCGGGCCTCCCCACGCCCTGACCAGGAACTGCAGGAGCCACACAACACCATGTCCTACCTCCTGTACCCTCCCTGCTTCCACACCAGCCCACTCATCGGGCCAGGGACTCTGGTAGCCGCGTGCCCTAGGGAGCCCTCCCTGCCTCTGCGCAGAGACCTTCTCCTGGCCAGAGACTGCTGGTGCCTTGGGATCTCTGTGCCAAAGTCACTCGGTGCCAGGCACTCCCTGATCCGTGCGTCTCTAAACCCCAGCCCTGTTGCTGGATCCAGCTGTGTCACAAGCCAGAGCTGCTTCCACAACCAGAACTCCCTGGCTGGGGCAGCAACAGAGGAACTACAAAGGTTCATTCCTTACAAAGATCCAGCAACAACAGAGTGATCCCACTGGGGTCTAATCTTGGAGAGACAACTCCCCAACTCTGAGGATGGCCAGAGGAAACAGTAAAAAGCAAGTATGAGGCAAAATCAACAGAAAGACTCTGGCAATATGAATAATCAAAGTAGATCAACTCCCCCAAGGATCAATGGGGCAAACGTAGCACAAGATCCCATGCACAAACAAATAGCTGAGATGTCAGATCGAATTCAGAATCTGGATAGCAAATAAGATCAAATTAGAATTCCAAGCAGTAATCCAAAAGATATCTCAAGAATTCAACGAATTCAAAGACCAAATGACCAAAGACTTTGACACATTGAGACAAGAAGTTGCAGCCCTCAAAGAGCTGAGAAATACAGTAAAATTCTTCAGTAACTGAATGGAGCAAGCAGAAGAAAGGATTTCTGACATCGAAGACAAAGCTTTCAAATGCTCCCAAACTCTCAAAGAGAAAGAGAAATGCAGGTCAAAAACAGATCACTCTCTCTGAGAGCTCTGGGACAATTCGAAGAAAACCAATATTCGTCTTATAGGGATCCCCGAAAGCGATGAAGTGGCTTCACAAGGCACAGAGTCTCTTCTCCATGAGATTAGGAAGGAGAAATTTCCAGACATGCCGAGAGATTCTGAAATTCAGACAGCAGACAGTTTCAGAATTCCAGCACGACTCAACCCAAATAAGACACCCACCAGATACATCATAATCAATTTCACTAAAAGTTAATATAAAGGAGAAAATTTGGAAGGCAGCCAGACGAAAGAAAACCATCACCTACAAGGGGAAGAATATTAGAATAACTGCAGACCTCTCTGCTGAAACCTTTCAAGATAGAAGAGGATGGTCATCGACTTTTAATCTCCTAAAACAAAATAACTTTCAACCCAGGATCCTGTACCCAGCTAAAATGAGTTTCATTTATGACAGAGAAATTAAATACGTCAATGACATTCACATGTTAAAGAAATTTGCCATAACTACACCAGCTCTCCAGGATATTCCCAGACCCATCCTCCATAAAGACCGGCATAACCCTCCACCACAAAAGTAAACACACCCAGAAAATTTTGATCAAATTCCAACTTCCACAATTGCAAAAGGATTAAAAATGTCCACCGGACTCTTGAAAGGCTTATCAATATTCTCAATTAATGTGAATGGTTTAAATTGTCCTCTAAAGAGGCAAAGGTTGGCTGACTAGATACAAAAACTCAAGCGAGATGTCTGCTGCAAACAAGAATCTCATCTTACATTAAACGACAAATATAGACCCAAGGTGAAGGGATGGTCATCTATACTCCAGGCAAATAGAAAGCATAAAAAAGCAGGCATTGCAATCCTATTTGCAGATGCAATAGCCTTTAAACCAGCCGAAATAAGGAAGGATAAGGATGGACACTTCATATTTGTTAAAGGTAATACTCAATATGATGAGATTTAAATTATTAATATTTATGCACCCAACCAGAATGCACCTCAATTTATAAGAGAAACTCTAACAGACATGAGCAACTTGATTTCCTCCAGTTCCACAGTAGTTGGAGATTTTAACACCCCTTTAGCAGTGCTGGATAGATCTTTCAAAAAGAAACTAAGCAAAGACATTTTAGATTTAAACTTAACCATTCAAAATCTGGATTTAACAGACATATACAGAACATTTCATCCCAACAAAACTGAATACACATTCTTCTCATCAGCCCACAGAGCATACTACAAAATCGACCACATCCTAGGCCACAAATCTAACCTCAGCAAATTTAAAAAAATAGAAATTATTCCTTGCATCTTGTCAGACCACCATGAAATAAAAGTTGAACTCAATAACAACAGGTATCTGCATACCCATACAAAAACATGGAGATTAGGGCGGCGCCTGTGGCTCAGTCGGTAGGGCGCCGGCCCCATATACCGAGGGTGGCGGGTTCAAACCCAGCCCCGGCCAAACTGCAACCAAAAAATAGCCGGGCGTTGTGGCGGGCGCCTGTGGTCCCAGCTACTCGGGAGGCTGAGGCAAGAGAATCGCTTAAGCCCAGGAGTTGGAGGTTGCTGTGAGCTGTGTGAGCCCACGGCACTCTACCGAGGGCCATAAAGTGAGACTCTGTCTCTACAAAAAAAAAAAAACATGGAGATTAAACAACCTTATGCTGAAGAATACATGAGTTATAGACGAGATTAAGAAGGAAATCACCAAATTTTTGGAATAAAACAACAATTAAGACACGAATTATCAGAGCTTCTGGGATACTGCAAAGGCAGTCCTAAGAGGGAAATTTATAGCACTGCAAGCCTTCCTCAAGAAAACGGAAAGAGAGGAAGTTAATAACTTAATGGGACATCTCAAGCAACTGGAGAAGGAAGAACATTCCAACACCAAACCCAAAAGAAGAAAAGAAATAACAAAAATCAGAGCAGAATTAAATAAAATTGAAAATGAAAGAATTATACAACAGATCAATAAATCCAAAAGTTGGTTTTTTGAAAAGATCAATAAAATAGAAAAACCTTTGGCCAACCAAACCAAGAAAAAGAGAGTAAAATCTCTAATTTCATCAATCAGAAATGGTAATGATGAAATAACAACAGACCCCTCAGAAATTCAAACAATCCTTAACGAATACTACAAGAAACTCTACTCTCAGAAGTATGAAAATCTGAAAGAAATTGAACAATACCTGGAAGTATCCCACCTACCAAGACTTAGCCAGAATGAAGTGGAAATGTTGAACAGGCCTATATCAAGCTCTGAAATAGCATCAACTATACAAAATCTCCCTAAAAAGAAAAGCCCAAGACCAGATGGCTTTGCGTCAGAATTCTACCAAACCTTTAAAGAAAAACTAGCACCTATATTACTAAACCTCTTCCAAAATATAGAAAAAGAAGGAATACTACCCAACACATTCTACGAAGCAAACATCACCTTGATCCCCAAACCAGGGAAAGACCCAACAAGAAAAGAAAATTATAGACCAATATCACTAATAAATATTGATGCAAAAATCCTCAATAAGATCCTAATGAACAGAATCCAACAACGCATCAAAAAAATTATACACCATGACCAAGTGGGATTTATCCCAGGGTCTCTAGGCTGGTTCAATATACGTAAATCTATAAATGTAATTCAGCACATAAAAAACTAAAAAATAAAGAACATATGATTCTCTCAATTGACGCAGAAAAAGCTTTTGATAATATCCAGCATCCCTTCATGATCAGAACACTTAAGAAAATTGGTATAGAAGGGACATTTCTTAAACTAATAGAAGTCATCTACAGCAAACCCACAGCCAATATCATATTGAATGGAGTTAAATTGAAATCATTTCCACTTAGATCAGGAACCAGGCAAGGTTGCCCATTGTCTCCATTGCTCTTTAACATTGTAATGCAAGTTTTAGCCATTGCAACTAGGGAAGAAAAGGCGATCAAGGGTATACACATAGGGTAAGAGGAGATTAAAATTTCACTCTTCGCAGATGATATGATCGTATATCTGGAAAACACTAGGGATTCTACTACAAAACTTTTAGAAGTGATCAAGGAGTACAGCAATGTCTCAGGCTACAAAATCAACACCCATAAATCTTTAGCCTTTATATATACCAACAATAATCAAGCCGAAAAAATAGTCAAGGACTCTATTCCTTTCACAGTAGTGCCAAAGAAGATGAAATATTTGGGAGTATACCTAACAAAGGACGTGAAAGATCTCTACAAGGAGAACTATGAAACTTTAAGAAAAGAAATAGCTGAAGACGTTAACAAATGGAAAAAACATACCATGCTCATGGCTGTGAAGAATCAACATTGTTAAAATGTCTATACTACCCACAGCAATATATAATTTTAATGACATTCCTATTAAAGCTCCATTGTCATATTTTAAAGATCTTGAAAAAATAATACTTCGTTTTACATGGAATCAGAAAAAAACTCAAATAGCCAAAACATTACTCAGTAATAAAAACAAAGCAGGAGGAATCATGCTACCAGACCTGAGACTGTACTATAAATCGATAGTAATCAAAACAGCATGGTACTGGTACAAAAACAGAGAAGTAGATGTCTGGAACAGAATAGAGAACCAAGAGATGAATCCAGGTACTTACCGTTATTTGTTCTTTGACGAGCCAGGGAAAAACATTCAGTGGGGAAAATATTCCCTATTTAACAAAATGGTGCTGGGTGAACTGGCTGGTGATCTGTAAAAGACTGAAACTGGACCCACACCTTTCACCATTAACTAAGATAGACTTTCACTGGATAAAAGATTTAAAATTAAGACATGAAACTATAAAAATACTTGAAGAAAGTGCAGGGAAAACTCTTGAAGGAATCGGCCTGGGTGAATATTTTATGAGGAGGACTCCCCAGGCAATTGAAGCAGTATCAAAAATACATAACTGAGACCTGATGAAACTAAAAAGCTTCTGCACAGCCAAGAACATAGTAAGTAAAGCAAGCAGACAGCCCTCAGAATGGGAGAAAATATTTTCAGGTTATACCTTCAATAAAGGTTTAATAACCAGAATCCACAGAGAACTCAAACATATTAGCTAGAAAAGAACAAGTGATCCCGTCTCAGGGTGGGACAGGGACTTGAAGAGAAACTTCTCTAAAGAAGACAGATACACGATCTACTAACACATGAAAAAAAAGCTCATCATCCTTAATCATCAGAGAAATGCAAATCAAAACTACTTTGAGATATCACCTAACCCCAGTAAGAGTAATTCACATAACAAAATCCCAAAAACAGAGATGTTGGCGTGGATGTGGAGAAATGGCACACTTCTACACTGCTGGTGGGAATGCACACTAATACTTTCCTTCTGGAAGGATGTTTGGAGAATACTTAGTGACCTAAAAATAGAACTGCCATTCGATCCTAAAATTCCTTTACTAGGTTTATATCCAGAAGACCAAAAATCACAATATAACAAAGACATCTGTACCAGAATGTTTATTGCAGCCCAATTCATAATCGCTAAGTCATGGAAGAAGCCCAAGTGCCCATTGACCCACGAATGGACTAGCAAATTGTGGTACATGTATACCATGGAATATTATGCAGCCTTAAAGAAAGATGGAGACTTTACCTCTTTTATGTTTACATGGATGGTGCTGGAATCTATTCTTCTTAGCAAAGTATCTCAGGAATGGAAGAAAAAGTATCCAATGTACTCAGCCTTACTATGAAGCTAAATTATAGCTTTCACATGAAGGCTATAACCCAACTATAGCACAAGAATAGGGGGAAAGGCCCAAGGAAGGGGAAGGGAGGGAGGAGGTTAGGGCAGAGGAAGGGTAATGGGTGGGGCCACACCTACAGTGCATCTTAGAATGGGTACAAATGGGTACAGGCAAAGCTTACTAAATGCAGAATACAAATGTCTACATACAATAACTAAGAAAATGCCATGAAGGCTACATTGAACAGTTTGATGAGAATATTTCAGATTGTTTATGAAACCAGCACATTGTACCCCTTGATTGCACTAATGTACACAGCTATGATTTAACAATAAAAAAAAATAAATTAAAAAAAAAAGAACAACAATAGCAAACAACAAAAAGTATTCTGGAATAGAAAAATGTTCATAGCTACTTAGCCCTCATTTTGTGCCTGGTAATACATAAAATAGGAATTTTTATTCCTAAGGTCAGAAAACTTACAGTCTTGTCTGGAGAGAGGAAGTAACAATGTAAAATATTTAAAATATAGAACATGGTAGATGTAATTTGTGCTGGGCAGGCAATGGGACAGGGATTACTAGATTTGACACCTAGTTTTGTAGGCAATGGCTTTAGTGAGAAGGTGAGGAGGTAAATCTCTGAGCTACATGATGACCAGGAGAAATTAATCTAGAAAGTGAGAACAGAGAGAGGGGATCACAGTGATCCAGGACAGAGATGCTTCTACAATAGATTAGGAAAGGATTTTAGGAGCGAAAGTGTTGGGTACCATTCTATTGCAAAATTACAAGATTTGGAGGTATATCAAATGGTAAATTTGAAAGAGGAGAGTCAAGAGGAGGCCCAAACCTGTGGGTTAATTATAAACTGAGAAGGAAAACAACTGTATCAGAACTAGTGCGTGAAGAGAAAATCAGGAGCTCAATTTTATGTGATAGAAAGTTGCCCATTAGATATCTAAAGGAGAAACTTCAGTGAGCAGTTAGAAGTAGGAGTCTGTAACTGAGGACAGAGTTCTGGGATAGACAAGAGATAGGTATTTAGAAAGATAGATTTACATATATATGTGTTTATAAATGTTCATGTGTGTATATGTATATGTGTGGGTATACATATGTATTTGATAAATGTATAATATATGTATAATATACATATATATACCTAGAGAGAGAGAGCAACAGAAGAAGATAACTACACAGACAGTATTGAAGCCTTGGAGCTGGATGTTATCACTGTGGTCATGTTGAGAAATTAAACCAGATATATTCAAGTGTTAATCCACAAGGAACTACTGACCAGCAATGTAGAAAGCAAGCCAAGAACGTGAGGTCCTGGACAGCCAAGGAAGAAACAGAGCTCTGCTGTGTCAAATGCCTCTGATGGATGAAGAAAGAATTGAACTCCCTCAGTTTCATATGATAATTTGGATCAGAAGCACAGCTTATTCCATTATGTGTCAAAATAACAGTCTTTATAAGCCATTTCTGTTAATGTTTTAAGCAAATGAAAAAGTGTCGTTTTTACTTCAAAATACCCTATCACGAGGCTGTCAGGTACAGAAACAAAGGTAAGGACAGTCACTGCAATTGGAAAGAGCTAAATATCCAATGATAAGTAATTTGTAACATTTTGTGTCTAACTGGTTTAATTATAAATCACATTGTAAACAAATACGTAATCAAGATTATTACCAAGTAAAAGATAATATATTCTAATTGTATAATAGTAAATTATGCAGCCTTAAAGAAAGATGGAGACTTTACCTCTTTCATGTTTACATGGATGGAGCTGGAACATATTCTTCTTAGCAAAGTATCTCAGGAATGGAAGAAAAAGTATCCAATGTACTCAGCCCTACTATGAAGCTAAATTATAGCTTTCACATGAAGGCTATAACCCAACTATAACACAAGACTATGGGGAAAGGGCCAAGGAAGGGGAAGGGAGGGGGGAGGCTTTGGTGAAGGGAGGGTAATGGGTGGGGCCACATCTATGGGGCATCTTAGAATGGATACAGGCGATTGCACTAATGTACACAGCTATGATTTAACAATAAAAAAAAAAGAAAGAAAGAAAAATAGCCAGGCTTTGTGGTGGGCACCTGTAGTCCCTGCTGGAAAAAAAAAAAAATAGTAAATATAATAAAATAATATTTTGTCCTCTAAATTTGTACATAAAATTGGATGATGTATCCCAAAATGCTTAGAATGGATTACCTGAGCATGTCTCTCATTTTTAATGCCATTTTTCCCACATAGTTTTTATATAGAGTATGATCTACTTATATTATTAGAAACATAGTATTTTTAAGTCTTCAGTTCTTGAAAAAAATGTTATTCAAATTCCTCTTCCAACTATAACAGCTAATTGTGGTTTATAATTGGACCCCTCTTACGTCAGATTTATGTTTTCCAAATCTGAAAACATGAAAGCAGATATTTCCTGTCCTGACTTTCTACCAGCAACCTTTCCCGATCAAGCAAAGGAAGAGTAAACCACACTCACATAATCCGAAGTTGACTCTTTAAAAGTAAGATTCGATCCCTGTGTGCGCACAATTGTCTGACAAAGGAAACAAAAGAGCTGTACATAACTAATTTTGGAAAATGCTACAATCACCAATCGGCTACATTAATAGAAACTGTCAAAG
The DNA here is from genome assembly GCF_027406575.1 of Nycticebus coucang. Classification (NCBI taxonomy): domain Eukaryota; kingdom Metazoa; phylum Chordata; class Mammalia; order Primates; family Lorisidae; genus Nycticebus; species Nycticebus coucang. The sequence continues at coordinate 30,325,581 of NC_069802.1, forward strand.
AAAAACCTAATGTATAAAAATTATCTAAATTTCCCAAGGAAAAAAACTAAGTTAATAAAAAAAAACTAATGTAAGAATCAAAGGTTTTGATCCCTAATACGTGTAACACTGAGGAGAATAACAGGTGTAAAGAACTACAGCAAAATGCAGTTCTTAACGCATTACAGAAACACAGGGCTGAACTGCAGGGAGAGAAATGAACTGGTGAGGAAAAAAATGCACCGTTCTCAGAAACGCCATGAAACGTAAAGGCATCTAACTGAAGGCCCCATACGCTATGAAAATCATTTGAATGGGAAATGTGTGCACATAAAATTCACCCAGCATTTATATGAGCCTTTGTGTCCCCAAATTGTAATTCAGCATGCATTATTAAAAGATGCGAATACAAATGTATGCTTTATGGAATACATGAAGTAAAATTCCAAAGTACCTAAACAAATCTACACAGATTTAAAAAAAAAAAAGTACTTTTTAATTTCTTACAAAATAATATGCCATATTAAATGCAGGTATTCATCAAAGTCACATGGGCTGTTAAAATGTCAATTTTTATGAAGACAGAAATAATATACTCATAAACATGTATAGTCTTGCAAATTTTGTACTGTGGCCATAGTATTCCCTCACTCAGCAAATATTCATTGAATTTTTATCATGTGTCAGATACGATTCTAGACACGAGGGAAATGAATGTTAATAAGACACAATTTCTGCCTTCATAGAATTTCATTCTATTGAATGGCCTGTATTGCTAAGTGAAGAGTTAATAGGCTTTGTATATCTGAATAGAATAAAGAATATATGTTAATATATTGTACCTAATAACTCTTCGTGTTATATAGGTAAAGACAAAAGCACAGATATAACAGAATTTTAAATTCTATTTTTAATTGTTCATAGCTTGGAGCACCTAGCAGAATGTTTGAAAACTAAAATACACGCCAAGAGTTTGTATGTAAGTTTATAATTAGCATAACCTTCATCATTAAAATAACAGGTTCAAGACCACACTATTGCTTCTGGGAAGTTATTGAATGATACACATAAAATATTCATAGTGTTGCAAAAATATGGAGCCCCCTTTTAGATCTTCTAACAGAGAACATGTTTTTGGACCAAAACTTAACAAATAAAATTACCAGGGGAATTTCTAAAATTGTTGTAATATTTTACACTCCTATGAACGGTGGTGAGAATATCAATTGGTTTGTTACTCCCCAGATTTGGTCTTGTTCGTGTTGATGGGTTTCTTATTGTGATTTTAATTGTCATTTCTCAGACTTAAATGATAGATATATTTTAAAATATCCACTGGTTGTTCTTATACATATATTTTTGGAGTTTCCAAATTTTTATTCATTTTTAGATGGTTTCTCTTTTTATTATTGAGTGTATAGAAGTTATGTAAATAGCCTGGATAATGGTCCTTGGAAAGATATGTATTCTGCAAATATTTTCTTTAGATCTGGGACATTCCTATTATTTTTCTTAATGGTATTATTTTCTGAGCAAATATTTTAAAATTTATTATACAATTTTGATGAAGTTTAATTTGTCAGTTGATTCTTTTGCCATTGTTGCTTTTGTTTTTAGTCTAAGAAAAATTTGCATATCTCAAATCACAAAGAAATTCTCTGATGTTTTCCTCTAAAAGCTTTAAGGTTTTTTCTTTTAGGTTGCATCCACGGTGCGTCTGGAATTATTTTGGCATATGTTGTGATAAATGTCATCAAGTTATAGTACCCATTATTGCAGCACTCCTTGAAAAGACAAATACTTATAAAAATTGGATAACATTGAAATCTTTGTAGACAATCAAAGACAAGAGAAGTTTGGGTCTGTTGCTGGTCTATCCTCTGATTGGTCTGGTGATCCTTCTACTCCTTCCCCACTTCATGATTATGTACTTTGACAGTAACTCTCGAAGACATAGGGTAAGAGCTTTGACTTTGTTCCATCACAAGATCGCTTTGCATAGTCTGGAATACTTTGTATTTTCACACGGAGTTTCCAAATCACCATACTAATTTTTAAAGAATCCCGTTGGCACCATATGCTTGGTAGCATTTAATCTTAAATCAATTTATGGAGTATTAATATATCAATTGTATTAATACTTCAAATCCTTGAGGTTATTGATCTCTCAAGCTAATTTTTCAGGTGTCAACATTCTAATGCAAAGTTAATTTTAATGATTTCTTTTTCTCAATGACATCAATCATTCTTTGCCCAGAACATAGCCAGTTAGGCTCCTCTATGTCTGAAATTGTGGACTGAATCTGCCCTCAGACTTGTTTTGCTTGGTGTGCTAGATGTCATTTCCAATGTCATAAACTACCTTTCCAAAACAGTTTACAAACATTCCCTTCACACATATTTGTGACTGTCATTAAAGGCATGAAAATTTAAGACTCTATTTTGGTTTCACAGAAGAACTCACAATTCCATAAAATCATTACACAGTTTCTGCTCCCTTGCTGTTTCTTCTGCTTATAATGCCTTTCCACCATTTTTCAAACTTGCAAAATTGAAGACATCCTTTAACAGAAAACTGGCATATTGTTTTTTCATTTAGCCAACCTAAAATAAACAACCCAGAAAAAAATTAATGGCAAATTTTCTGGGTTGCGTAAGCCTTTTTATATCTCTATACATGGTCTTTCTAATTTACAACATGGACAAATTTATTTCATGTATTTAGGTTTAGATGTTGACAATTGTCTTTATTTTTCTATTAAAATTTAGTAGGCATATACCACAGCTTGTTAATCCATTCCTGGATTGGTGGGTATTTAGACTGTTTTCACATTTTGGCGATTGTAGATTGAGCTACAATGAACGGTCTCATACAAATGTCATGATAAAAGGATTTTTTTTGTCTTCTGGGTAGATGCCCAGTAATGGCATTGTAGGATCAAATGGGAGGTCTAGTTTGAGTTGAGGATTCTCCATACTTCCTTCTAAAAAGGTTGTATTAGTTTGCAGTTCCACCAGCAATGCAAAAGTGTTCCCTCTCACCACATCCATGCCAGCATCTGCAGTGTTGAGATTTTGTGATGTAGGCCATTCTCACAAGGGTTAGGTGATATCACAGAGTGGTTTTGATTTGCATTTCTCTGACAATTAGGGATAATAAGCATTTTTTTCATATGCTTGTTAGCCATTTGTCTGTCGTCTTTAGAGAAGGTTCTATTCATTTTTCTTGCCCGTTGATATAAGGGATTGTTGTCTCTTTCTATGTTGATTAATTTGAATTCTCTGTAGATCCTAGTTATCAAGCTTTTGTCCAATTCATAATATGAAAATATCCTTTCCCATTGTGTAGGTTGTCTATTTGCTTTGGTTGTCGTCTCCTTTGCTATACAGAAGCTATTGAATTTAATTAAGTTCCATTTGTTTATTTTTATTGTTGTTGCAATTGCCATGGAAGTCTTCTTCATAAAGTCTTTCCCTAGGCCGATATCTTCAAGTGTTTTCCCCACACTTTCTTTGAGAATTTTTATTGTTTCATGCCTTAGATTTAGATCTTTTATCCATTTGAGCCAAATATGTCCATGCTGTTATTTATTATCCATTGCCACAATAAAGAATATCTGGATCCTCCAAACAGTGCTGGAATATACTTTCTCATTATACATTTATCCTTTTGTAGTGTATTGGGTTCAAAAGTGTATCCCACAAATTCACATTCACATGGAATGTCAGAACATGTCTTTGCTCAGCTCTATGTTTCTCACAGATGTAATCTAGTTAAAAGGAGTTCATAACGGATTACAGTGGGTCTTAATCTAATGACTGTGTCCTTATAAGAAGTGAATTCAGACACAGGCATGGCAGAGAACACTCCTGACGAGAAATGTAAAGATTCGAATGATGTGTCTACAAACCCAGGAATGCCAGAAATTGCCCACAGCAACCAGAAGGTAGAAAAGATGTGCGGGACAGTATCTCACTTCTACTATCCCCAAAGAACTGACCTTGTGTAAGAAAAACATATTAGGGTGGCGCATGTGGCTCAAGGGAGTAGGGCGCCAGCCCCACATGCAGGAGGTGGCGGGTTCAAACCCAGCCCCAGCCAAAAACTGCAAAAAAAAAAAAAAAAGAAAAACATATTAGGTAAACATCATCTTCTATTTAAGAACAACTTTAACAAAATTATGAATTTCTAATTGCATTTGACTGAGCATTTACCTTGTATCAAGCATGATCCTAAATATTTTGAAAATATTATGTAGTTAAATCGCCATCAATTTTTAAACTACGAGAAATGAGTCCCATAGACATTAAGTAACCTACATAACATCCCACATCTAGAAAGTTAAAGATCCAGTTTTGTCAGATCTAAAGCTTATTTTGTTTCTTTATTCCCCCAAATGTTTATCATTTAATATACACAGAATATAAAATTTATCATCTTAACAATTTTAAGTATATTCAAAGCCTATTTTATTAAATCTATTGAAAAGCACTATGAAACTAAATAGTACTAAAATATTCTACAGGTTTATTTTATTGAACTCATTTGACAATTGTAGATGATTAACCTTGGAAATAAATGAAATGCAAAGACTCCTAAAAAATATTCTGAGAAAAAGGTCCATCACAAGTGGACCTTTATGTTTTCAAAGCATGTATCAAAGCATCCTCGGTGGAATAAAGAATAGAATGTAAATAGTCATCTCATAAAATGTTTATAAAGTTGAATATTGTCTGAATTCCAAATGCCTCAAATGTTAATAATTAAAATTGATAAATTTTGCTTGATGTAAATAAAATATCTGAACTGCCATAAGTCTTCTGCATCAACTACATGAACAGGATGTTACAAATAGTTAATATCATGAATATGTAAAAATTTACACAAAGGATTAACGTAACCTCTAATATCAAAGAGTCTGCTAACAATGGTGTGCTGTAAAATTAATATAATGGCTTCAGAACTGTACTGTTTTTAATAGAGGAAGAAGTGGAATAGAAAATGTGAGAAAGTGTTGTCCTGATGAGAAACTGGGCATTTTGTTTCCACACTTGCGTCTCTATCCATATCTGTGTCTATTCACCACCAAAGTATGTATTTATGTATTAGATGATGATGTCAAGGTGGATATTAGTCATGGGAGTTTGAAAAATACTACCCCACAGAACTTTATTTATTTCAAATTATTAAGGGGGTACAAATGATTTTGCTACATGAATACCTTGTGTAAGGATGAAGTCTCAGCTTTAATGTGTCCATCACTAGAGTAATGGTCATTGTACCCAATCGGTAAGATTTTCCCCTCACTCCGGCCTCCCGCATGCTCTTGGTCTCCGATGTCCTTTACATCTCTTTGTGACTGTGTGTGTCCACAGTTTAGTTCACAATTATCAAAGAGTCAGGTGTTGTTGCTTTTAGTTTTTCCCCCATTCCTGAGGTACCTCCTTCAGGATAACCATCTCCACTTCCATCCAAGTTGCTGCAAAAGGCACAATTTCACCCCTTTTCATAGCTGAGTAATGCTCCATGGTATATGTATAGATCGCATTTTCTTTACCCACTCATGAACTGACAGCACTTAGGTTGATTCCACATCCTTCCAATTGTAATGAATATGTGATTGCACGTCCCTTGTGTGGAGAATATGATCCAGTGGGGGACAAGGAGGTTCACGTAAGGAAAAAATACAATAAAATGAAATTGTATGGTATGTTAGGAGATAAGTGTTGTGGAACATAACTAGAGCTGGAATAAGGGGCTAATCAGGACTGAAATTGGTTTTTCAATTTTTAGCAGGTGGCCATAGATAGACATTAAAGCGGGAACTTGAAGAAAAAGGAAAGTAAGCCCTACCCACAGTGAAAGAAGAACTTTCAAAGCAGAAATACCTCTTGGACAACCTGACGTAGGGTTGTGCTCAGGGTGTGCAAATGCCAGTCTAGTTGGAGATGAGAAGGTGAAGAGGAGATGACAAGGTCAGTGTGAAAAAGAAGACTCACAATATCAGCTGTGTGGTTTTTTTTTTTCTTTTTTTACTTTTATCACTTGATAAATGTAAATATATCACTTGGGAAATTAAACAGCAAGACAAATTAGGATGACACTGATATTAAAATAGAGTTCTAAATGGGAATGAGCTATTAAACATATTGTCAAACTACATTAATAAAATCACAGTGATACTGCTGTGAGAATTAGAAATATAAACTAAACCTAAGAGATAGACGGAAAACACACACCCATTCAGACGGCAGCAATCATTATTCATGTATTCACTTGTTCAATAAATATTGACTTACTGTGTCTCAGAAATTGTGTTTTGTGCTGAAGGATAAAATACTCTCATGAAATTCACAAACTGTTGGGAAAGACAGATTAGAAAAATGATCCATTGTAACACCATTTAAGGAATGGAGTCACAGTGATAAAAAACAGGGATTCTATGACTTTTCAAAGATATCTGTGTATATAGAATCTTAATAAAAGGCATCAAAATGCCTACTAAAAAAAAAAAAAAAAGATGAAGAGGAAATGGAGGCAAATTCATTTCTTCCCTGAGCAGTACACAATGTTTCCAAATAAAAGATTGTAATTATCTACTATCCAAAATTTGCTAATTCGCTGACCTGGAATATTGCTTAATGCTTCCGAGGATTAGAAAGAGAGGCGAGAAAAAGACAGTTGGTGAGACGTGAGGGTGGGGCCTAACAGGGAGGGTGGGGTCATTGTTCTCATTTATGTGTTCTAGGAAGAGGCATCAATCATATGCGTTCATGCTCTGAAGTTGAGGTCCATGGAGGTTACATAAAAATGTGAACCATGGACTTGCTAAACAGCAACATGAGCCAAGAATCCACAAGTCACATGACTACGGAGCAAGCCTGTGAGCTGCATGTAGTTTCAGAGCAAATGAGGCTTAATCACCCAAGGGAAGTCAGAGGCCCACAAAGGTTAGGGGAGTTTGTGAATACTTGTTGAAATTAATGCAGTCATAAGAAGTCACCTTCTATCTCTTGGAAACACAGGATGACAACCAAGGAGGAGTGGATATCTCTTTTCCAAGTCAAGTTAGGAATTATTTTTGCTTCCCTCTGGGGGAGTGTGTCTGCAGTGCCATGAGGCTCCAAACCTTTGCCCCTTTCAAGCAGCTAGAGCCAGAGATGAGCTCGTTGTAGATGGTGGGGAAGAGCAGAGGATTTGATATGGGGAAATTGGATGACTGTTAACCCATTATTAAAATAAAAACATTACTCTAGCATATTCCAAAACCTGTGGAATATGCTAGAGTGATCAAAATAACACAGCAATGATCAGAAAGTGTTTAGCTTTTACACAAAATTGAGATTGTTCAATAAGCCAATGAAGTATGAGTAAGACATCACATAAAAAAGAGTCCCCAAAAAAGTAATTTAAAAACTGATGGTAAATGAAAGATCTCATAAAAAGTATTTTAAAGCTTAAATTGAATAAATACTTACTGAAGGTTTAGCTCACTGATTCTCAGCATCAGGTCCTTTGGCCCCCTCGGGAGTTACTTGGTGATGTTAGGGGGACTTTTGGTTGTCACAAATGGAATGGGACCTGCTGGCATGAAGTGGATAGAGGCCAAGGATGCTTCTAAACATCGTGAAATGCACAAAACAGCCTTTAGCAAAAAAATCCTACAACCCCAAATATCAATAGTGCTGAGGCTAAGAAACTTTGGTTTGACTCTTGTCTAAGGGCACTTGGTAAGAATCACAACTTGTTGAGGGGAGTTTCAAGTACCTTATTCCCAACTATAGCAAATTTGCTGAGCTTATCAGAGGGCATTTGTCTGAAAAAGTCATAGTTTCTTACAGCAGTCAAGTCTACTTGTTCTGCTAACATCTGATTCTTAGCATTACTTTCCTTTAATTAACGTGCATAGGAAATCCTGGAGGGACTGTTGTGATGAGATCTCTGCTAGCATGAGTTAGATGCCTTCTAAAAAGTAACAGGTCACACTGCTCACTCCTCTCTGATGTACTCTGAAATCTCAAAAGTCACTTCCTTTTTCAATACACCTATTTCCACATCTGTCCCAAAGGGTCTTTAACGTAAGAAGCAGTATTTCAGAGGTGGCACATTTTCTGTTTGCCTCTCCCAACCGCTCTTTCCAAACACACCATTTTGCATCTTCTCATTCCATGAAAGGTATGTCCCTTGTCATATTTTAACAGGGTAAATAAGAAACACCTGACTCTCCCAGAGACAAGCACATTTCAGCCCCCGTGCATAAAGGAGAGGAAATAAATTCTGTTTATTCACACAATCTGACTTTAAATGAAACGATTTTTCATTGACCTATTAGAATCATGTGGTGGGGAGAGAAAAATGAAGGGTTTTGTTTGCCATCTTTAGAGAGCCTAAACTGAACAACAATACTTTTAATGACAATTTTGCAAAATCCGAATGCCATATGGCTTCAACGGTGATAAACATACTGCTTAATTAACAGCAGAGCATTTACATAGCACTATGTATGTTTTAATGGCTGACACTATTTGCATGGAGTTTTACGATGAATAGATACTATTATAATCTGTAATTTTGGGGATTTAATTTACAGATATTGGTTTAAAAACTTTGCATGCATATGTTTACAAGGATGTCTATACTACTTTTTTTCTTGTAATGTATTTATTTGGATTTGGCATACAACAAATGCTGTTCTCATAGAATGAGTTAGAAATTATTCCCATCGCTTTAATTTTTTGGAAGAATTGGTATAGAAACAGCACGATTTCTTACTGAAATGTTTGTTTGGCAAAAGATACAAGTGAAGCCATTTAGAGCCTGGGATTTTCTTGGTGGGGTGCTTTATCACTGTAAATTAGGTAATGTCCACTTTTCTCCAGTGAAGTACTCTATCAGTAATCATTTTATACTTCACCCACTTTGAATGATCCTCTTGTTTCCCTACAAGTCTGGATTGCACGTCCTTTGTAGGCATTTCACAATAGCGGCATCTCTGTTTTTATACGTGTTTTTCACACTAAAGCATAATCTCCCTAACGACAACTTTTCAATATTTTCCCCAGGAAATAAACATTCTCTGAGATATAAGAAAAGGTATTTTTATATACCTTTTAGTAATAATACCTATGGTTATCTGTGGCTTCTCAAACCGAGAGTTTGCTAGGAAACAAATGCAAATCGTACACAGTTATCTTTACTGGTGGTAGCTGTGATGAGGTAGACATGCTATTAAACGTAGATGTTTTGGTCCAGTGATAGCTGTGAAAACAAATGAAGATCATTCAAATGTGAAAAAAAAAAAAGAGGCTAGGTAGCTTTCTATAATTTCATAAACATTCAGAGCTTTCCATAGCAAAGGAGTCAGCACAATCACTTGTATTTGGGAAAGATTCAAAGGCAGGCAGGGAAATGGAAAAATTTTATAGTGAAAACAAAAGGAATGTTCTGGGTGTGTCCTGATTGGAAACTGTGGACTGGAGAAAGCTGGAGGTGCTAACTGGAAATGCAATTTGTTGGGAGAGCCCAGGTACCTTTCCCTGGCTGGTGCTCAGGTAGAAGCCTGGGCAAAATGAGAAAGCTGGACATTCAGGTCAACTGCTCCCAAGGCTGTGGGTGGGCCTCCTCACTGAAGCAGGGCTTTGGAGTCAGAGTTCTACTGCTGCGTATGGTCTGAACATTGTTCTTTTGTTTTTTCCTCATGGCTCAGATGCCCAGCAGGTAACAGGCCCTTATGAACATCATGCTAAGTTACAAAGGCTGATGACAAACTTCAATCTTAGGGAGAATAAGAGACACACTTAAAGTGACATGTTTAATAAAAGGTTAAAAGTAACAAACAAGATTGTCAAGATTTGGATCTAGAAAAATAGTTGTCAAAGTGCAGTTCTTGGACCAGTGGGGTCAGTACTACCTTGAAATTTGTCAGACATACCAATTTTCAGTTCCACCCAGACCTACCGAATCTGGGACTCTGAGGTTCTGCGGGTGGCGCTCAGTGGTCTGTGCCTTCATAAGCCCTCCAGGTGATGCTGTGGCTCATGCTTGTAGTGGCTCATACTTGTATAATGAGCACAAGAACCAGTGATCTAGAGCTAGGTTGGCTACACTGTAATACTTTCCAGCCAGGGAAAAAGAATTCCCAAACCCTGGATATCCTCCTCTAGATGTCAGGGGTATAATGGTTGTAGTGATTTGCTTAACAAGGATTAGAAATAATCACTATGTTTTAAATGTGAGATGCTCAAGTTCTTGCAAGGGATTTGAATAAATTGAGCTTTATTAGGACTGATGAAATGAAGATACTTACTTCCCTAAAGAATAGTTTAAGCCTGAACACGAAATAAATCAAAGGAATATCTAGACTTGGAATCTGCAGATGCCATTAATTAGTAGCTGAGGCATTTGTCATTTAGATTGAGTTAGGATCTTGACTTGGGGGAAGTGACATTTGGTATGAGAATGCTGGCCTTACAGAAAGCCGAGAGGCCTTGCAGGCCCCAACCACTTATATAAAAGACAAGCAGGGGTACCAAGTCTCTCATCCTCTTAAATGCAGAACTCATCCCACAGACTTAAAATAACCTCAAAAAGACAATGTGCGAAGTAGTTAACATAAAATTACAGAGGAAGTGATTTTATCAAAGGATTAAGGTTATTACACGAGACTGAGAAAAAAATATAAATTGATACATATATAAAAACATAAAATTAAAATATATATGATATTCTAATAAGATAACATTAGAATAGAAAAATATTATAATGTCATTCCACTTAATAAGGATTGAGACTTTTGGTGAAACTAATCATTATCTTCTAATTAGGAAAATAAAAATACAAAATGGTAGTAAACAAGTAGGATTGTGATATTTCTTCGGCTCATGTGGTTAGTGATACACACACACACACACAGACATAAAATACACGAACATATACATATGTTTATTAACATACATGACCATGATTATGTGCACATGTAGTCCCCTGATTATCTACATCTAATTGTTTCCCCAAAGGATGCTAGTTAGCCTGAGAGTGGAAAGCCTGTGTGCCTTATTGCAAATAGGAACAAAAAACTAATGTGTTCATAGCCCATTTAAGGGTCCAACACATTTTCCAAGATATTAAATACTTTAACCACTTATTTAGCATTCCAGAAAATACCTTACACATAATATTATCTATTTGAATCATTATTACATATTTAATCTATGCTTCAAAAACCCTTTCACTGACACGTTTCTATATAGTATGTGACAACTATGTACAATATTGGAAATGGGTTGCATTTTTCTTTCAAGTGTTCACTTCTCTGATGCACAAAATTTATGAATTACAGCGTTGGGGTAATGATTTGCCCTTGACAGGATTCTAAAGTTTGCTTCCACTATAACCAGATGTCTGACACTGTGAGAAAGATGACAATGAAGACACGCCCCCATTCTGGACTAAAGGACCTCAGTACAAAGACACGAAGTACCAACACAGGCTTCTGTGCCCCTCTATCAAACTCACATTCAGCTAAAACATTTCCACAGGTGTGCACAAGTACAGTCCTGAGAATCAGATATAGGTGTTTGTATAAAATATCTCTATAAGTCGTTATACAAAAATATTAAATTCAAAGAACAAGAGATTCTCTCACTCACAGAGGGAGTTAAAAAGAGAATACTCAAATATACATATTATACAAAATATACCCGGATGCTCCTTTGTGTATATGTGTCATGTATGTATGTGTGCACATGTACATGTATCTGCACATGTCTATGTGTATACACGTATACGTACACACACTCTATGTTCCTGGATTCTATCCATACGTTACATAATGAGGTAAGTAGCGAATCAACATGTGGTTGTACATTACCTCCACAAGGAATCTCCTTTAATAATCCCCTTAAAAAGCCTGCAGTTTAATTATCACATAAACTGGCAAGATATCTAACATAATTACTTATCCAATAAATAGATAAACATATCAACTGATTAAAAGTAACACAACCTTTGATCAATAACGATGGAAGTACATCAATGGACGCGTACGCGTTGCATTATGGGGGTGTAGTAATGCCAGGAAGGGGGTGTAAGAGCAGCATGCACGAACAAAAAAGAGGAAGAACGTGTTCTCACCAGAAAGAAGAGCACACGAAAAGAACACAGATGAGAGACAGGTAGGTGAACTTAGAGTAAAGCAGACAACTCAGGGTTTCCACAGCACAGAATAGGAGGCAGGAGGTGTCAATGATGAGCCTGTGAGGTGGAAGGGGGTCTGTTCACAGTGAGCCTTGGATCCATTTTAACACAGTGGGTCTTCTGTCTCTTTGACCATGTTCTGTAGGCAGCAGGAAACCTCTGGAGACAAAAGGGCCAAGTGGACGACAATGTAGTGATTCCTATGAGGACTCGAGTAATGAAGGAAGGGTATCGTGCAAGGAGGTATGTTAAAACAATTCATGAGAAGAATCTTTAGACTATGACAATTATGTACATAGTCTGTGTGTATGTGGAAGGAAGGGTTAAGAGCTGAGGAAAAGCTCCCAGTTTTCACACAGAATATCCAGTTTCTGAGGGAAAGGATGGGTTGGTTAAAAAAGAGAAAACAGTTTCAAATAAGAAATGCATGAACCCCTGAAGACAATGCCCAGTGTCCAAGAGTCTAATGTAGAAATTACATTATTTAATAATGAGACAAAAAGCCTGAGGGGAAAGGCCGGTTGTTGCACCTACTTGCAGTCCAACTGTGGGCAAGTTGTTTCATTTCTTGGAGCCCTGCTTAGATGCTCCCCTACAAAATGAAGCATAACTTTCTGTGTTCTTATAAAGATAAAATGAGATCATTTCTACAATAAGTGTTCTTTTAAAGTCTATGTTTTTTCCAAGAGTAAAGCCATGTTATCATCAGACTAAACATGGCTCTGGCAGAGCAACATCCCATATTAACCTTTGTTGGTTTAGCCACTCTATTAATGAATATCTATCTATTATCTACCTATCTCTAAACGTTAGAGTATTTCTAGCAGGCAGGAATGACTTCAAGGGTAGACAAGTTTCCTGAAATAGAGAAGGCAGATGAACACAAAAGTAAAATATTTTAAAAGAAAATGGAACTTAATTGATAAGCCCACGCTGGAATACTAGAATATCCTGGATGGACCAGTATGTCTTCTACTTGCATTAAGATCTGAATCTACTGTGAAAAGTACTGCAAGAAAATTGGCATTCATAAGTAGGGATGAGACATAAAAATTCAGACTCCAAAACAAAGGAAAGCCCTAGCATTTGTTTACAGCAGGTATTCTGAAATAGCAGATACCATGAGTGCAGGAGATATTCATAAGATACTTTCACATGGCAGATACTGACAAGGTACCTTAGCTGTTCCTGGAAAAACCATTTACTTTTGTGAAAAAGAAAGACTTGTGATTGCAACCTGTCATTTTATTGTTCTCTGGTACATTCCCAAAGGAAAATACTTAAACTTCTTGAGAACAGCATACAAAGTACAAGAAGTTTCAGCATATTCTTTAGGAAATGAGCAAAGAGCCAGACCTTGATGAGAGAGAAACATCTATTCTAAGCTAAGGACATGAATTACAGTAGAAGCTGGGAAGAGAAGTGGCAACTGTGAATAGAATACAAAGAACTGCATTTTGAAGCCATTTGGCAGCAGAAGATACATTACTAGGAACGTTAGATGAAGAATAACAGCAAATAGAATAAGGAGTGGGTAAGGGAATGAAGAAAGTGAGGTGCTCAAATGAATTGTGAGACAGGGGCCTAAAGTCAAATCATAATCTATACCCCTAATTGCACTCCTTCTATTCTCAATAGTTATCAATAAATAATAACCAATGATATAATGGAAGAAAAATATATAGACAGAGAGATGATTATTCAGAAATTGACCCATTTTGGGTGAGTAGAGCAGCCACTATTGGTTTTGAAAGCACATTATACAAAGATAACTGAGCTGAGATCTTCCAGTTCTAAGGAATGTAAATAATTTAAAAATATCTCCCAATAAGGTTCACAGTTGAACTCTGTTTTTAGAAACAAGGCATGCACTAGACATCCAGTTTCCAACTCTCTCAGTCATTACCATGCTCTGGAGCAAGAAGCATTTGCTTAGTATATAATATCTGCAACGTGGTCACCATTTGTGACATTGATGTAAAAATATCTGCTTATTTTTTCTCACTACATATGAATCCTTCCTGAGACTACTGTCAAAGGGGAATACCGCTGGAGCAGTGTGATTCTTACATTCAGATGTAGCTAGTCTATCTTGGTAGCCACAAACTTGTCCAGTCTAGATGAGGTTAGAGATCTTTATCTCTACCTGTATGAAGAGAAATGCCAGTTCAAAGAGAATACAAGAAACCTAATGGACAGGAAATAATAACCAATGATATAATGGAAGAAAATTATCTTGTTGATTTACAATCCAATCATCAGAAGCTTGCAGAATGAAAATAAAAGGAATATGTGGGTCATTATGAAAGTTTTGGTATACACAAAAATCAAGAAACAAAAATATGTGTTTTGATGCTCACACCCCAGCAACACCAATAAGCTTGGCAAATTTAAACTTGCAGAGGTGGTGCCTGTAGCTCAGTGGGTAGGGCACCAGTCACATGCACCAGGGCTGCTGGGTTTTAACACAGCTGGGTACTGCTAAAACAAAAAAATAGCCAGGCGTTGTGGTGGGCACCTGTAGTCCCAGCTACTTGGGAGGCTGAGGCAAGAGAATCACTTGAGCCAAAGATTTTGAAGTTGCTGTAAGTTGTGACGCCACAGCACTCTACTAAGGGCCACAAAGTGAGATTCTGTCTCAATTAAAAAAAAAAAAAGTTTAAAATTGCATTGGTGAATCAGAAAGGATGTTATTGACTGTGTTTCTTGGAAGTGAAATAATGGACTATAACAGTCTAGTTCAAAATTTTCATAGTGACCCACATATATAAGTTTTTAATAAATTTAAAGATTTTCATCAAATTAAATACTCCTTTTAATCAAATTTATGTTATAATAAATATAATGCAGATATATCCTGCACAATATTAAAGAAAAGCTATCCAGTGCAGCATACACTATATATATATTTACACCATAAACCCCAAACATTATAATTATGATTCATCTATGTAACCGCTTGTATCCCTTTATCTACTAAAATTAAAAAAAGAATAAAAATGTCTTAAATTGAGTACCAGAAAGATACTTATTGTTAAAATACTAGAAGCATACTACTAAAGTATCATAATAGAAGGGAGACTACAGTAAACTTAAATTAATTGAATATTCTGGTATTGCTATTGCACAGAAAAAAAAGCATAATTAATTAGGATATAAGAGCTCAAATCATCATTTTTTGAGAGGTTAAAATTTTAACTAGGAGTAATATCTATAAAACAACGGCAGAAATGAGAATTCTTTTATTAATATATTTTCTTTGTTAAAAGAAATTAATAAATTTATTTTTATAAATAAAAATCTTTAGAGCGTTATATTGAAAGGATCTGATGCATAACAGAGAAAAGGGGAAATTAAAAACTAAGAACTAATTTCGTACAACATGCACAATATGAAAAAGTACATCACCCTCGTCAAAATAAATAATAAAAAGGAAATGGAGTGATAATGTTCTTGCACAAGAAAAACTAATAATTTGTACATTTATCAAAATGAAAAGATATTTTGTTTTATATTATTTTAATTATTTTGATAAATTAGTATGAACCTATGAATGTGGAAGACAAATTATGAAAATATTTTAAAAGATTTTCTTGTTTATAAAGACATGATAAAAAGTGACCAAAATTTAAATAACATAGAAGCAGAGAAACGTTCACTTAGCTTAAAGTGATATGTAAAAAAATTAACGCGTGAAAAATGGATTATTCAATACGTTGGTACTCTTAAAAATAAAGTAAGGAAAATAAAATTATATCCCTAAATCACACTATGTTTTAAAATACATTCCAGATTAATTACATGTTTACTTTTAGAAATTTGATAATGTATTAAAACTATGAGATTATTTATACAACATTCATCTTCAGAAACATGTCAAAGAGCTTCGTGCTTTTAAATTCTGTGTAAAAATAGTATTAGAAATATTAACAAAATTGTGAAACAAACATATAGTATTTATTTGAAACTTACATATTTCAAATATGCTTCAAATACTGAACATATGAGTTTCAAATAAATGAACTGTTTAATTAGGACAATTCTCTCAACCATTCTATGTTTTTGTTTTCTCTTCCAGAGAAAACTAAAGAACGAGACCTAATTGTACCTACTCTCAGGGTTGCTTGAGAATTAATGACATATATTAAGTGTTTAGAACATCCTTAGCACAGAACCTGTCTTATGCATATATAGTCAAGACAATATAGGCACTGGCTGATATTCTAGGAACAACACCTATGTGAACATTAAGGACTTGATGAGATTGAAGAAAATGAATATACACACAGATATAGATATAACAAATTAATTTATAAAACAACTCATTAGCAACCAGAAATATCATCCTTTGCCTTCAGAGTAACAAAGATCAAAGTGAATTATAAACAGGATAGAAAACCTCAAAGAAAACAAAGTGTGGCACTTTTCTGGAGGGCCATCAATAGACCTACGAGGTACAAGAGATGACAGAATGATGTGACATTCATTTGGGAATTTATCCAAGCAAAATAATTTGACAAGTGCATAGTTAAATTACAATAATTTTTAAAAAATTAGAAATAACCAAAGAGACTGGTATAATGGATTGGTAAAAAGAATTACGGATTATAGCTTATCAGCACCAATAAACACTATTAATTCATTAAAAAGAGTTATTACATCGAGGAATGTATAAGATTAATAGGAAAGAAAACTCATTTGAGTTCTGTGGCCAACATATACACAGCCTTAGAATGGCTTCCCTTCTGTAACAGGAACGGGATGTAGGTACTGGTAAAATCATTTAAAAATATGCAATGGTTTAAAGAAGGAGCCTACCAAATGATAACACATGTGTTTATAATTTTAAAATCATATGAATCATTTTTTTGCCACTATTTTTATTTAACACCAAGGTCTTATCTTTGAATACTGTCCCCCCCAAAGGGTCAGAATGTTAGGAGACGGCAAGTGAGTGACTCTGAAGGATTTGAATAGAGTTTAAAAAGGTTGCCAATGGTATTGCCACTCTCATTAATTCTAAGAGGCTTGTACTGTACACTCACCACCCTCTTTCCTATCTGTGCACACACTACTATCATAACCAGGCCCTGCCCCTTGAGGGACCTTCTTGTGGGAGGAGCGCTTTTTCCTGCCCCATTGTCAGAATAGGCTACAGCGGACATACCCATGGCAAGGGGAGTGGGGACGACAGTTCTGAACGGCACCTGTAAGACCCTCGCTTGTCCTGGTATATTCCAATCGGGGCTGTCTCTTATGTCTGGGCCCCAGGATGAGAAGACAGGTGGGGCAGAGCTACGGCTTACCCAGCAGTGGCCTTCATGCAACATAAGTAAAACTAACTATATACAAGGCACTGAAACGTGGGGTAGTTTTTACCCTAGCATAACCTAGTGGAAGCTAATGGACTCAGAACTACTTAGCAAGGTGCGGGCACATTATAGGGAAGGCAACTAAGGAGTACACTGTCCACAGGCGAGGCCGGAGGAGTGGGCACCAGGAGGAGTGGGCACAGGGGAAGCAGTGAGGACAGAGATGCCAGTCGTTTGAGGGGTGTGACCAGTTGTACTTGTCACCTCCCCAGCAGCTTCACAAGAGCCTGAGTAATAAGAGTTTTGCTTTTACTGACCAGTTGTTTTATTTGCTATACTGGCATCTATGAATGATTGCACAGATCATGTTTCCCTTTTGACTATGGGCACTAGAAACCTTAGAGATACATTTGAAACCGGCCCACCCTCAGAAAATATGAAGGAAATTTAGGTTTTACATTTTTGTTTGCATTATTCCTGTCTCCTTGTATTCCAGCCTTTTCATTCTTTCTTTTTTCTTTTTGAAATGTATTTTGTATAAGTATGTGTTGTTTTAAAGTCTCTTTTTAACAAGTGATATTATATAAATATACACACAACATATGTATACACAAAAAAAAACAAACATATGAAAAATAAAGCATGTGATAATTGAGCACCTACCAATGTGCCACACATGCTTTGTGCATGTTTCATGCTTTCAAAAACCCTGAGACCTAATGTTAATATACCATGTATCAGATGAGGAGATAGGTTCTCACAGATTTGTTAAACAGCTTGCAAGGTGATAATAGGTGACAGACGCAGAGAAGACCAAGGAAAGTGGGATTCCAAAACATCTCCCTTACAAAACAAGGATTCAAAAGTGCTCGACTCTTAACTGTATCCGTGTAGCTGATCACAGTGGAAGGTCAGTAGTGGTAATATATAATGATATATAAGAGCTGCCACATCCATTCGAGTCTGTAATGGTTACATTTTTCTTTAGTCCATGCTCTCTTGTGCCTTTAAATGAAAGCCCTTTAACATCATATGTAACCCATCATTTGCTCTTCATGAAATCAAAGATTCTTGGGTACCCCTAAAATATATCCCCAGTGCTTTGATCATAAAAGTTTCAAAGCCATGCCAAGTTTTCCTCTGATTGCACGGCATGCAGCCCTTCGTAGCTTTTATTTTTGTCTTTATGCAAATAAATTCCTGAAACAGTAAAGCAAATCAGAGATGAAAGTCTGTTTACAAGAATGCCAAAACAATTTGTTGTTTATCCTTGTTCCTATCACTCCTCTCTTAATTCTTCACAGATAGAAACAATGACACTGAGTAGGAGTGATTTAGACGGAACATCGGGTGGAAATACCAGGCAGAGAGACGGCTTTGCAGAACAAATGTGCACAAAAGCTTAGGGGGTCTAACACTTGACGGGTATCAACCAAATTAATAGCTGGTATCCGCTGAGTTCACAAATGTCAAGTATTTTATTGGTCATTATGTACATCGTCGTAGTCATATTTTACAACAGTGCAAAACTGCTATTTTTTTAAATTGAAAAATTATTTTAATTTGGAGTATTCCCTAATTATTTGTTAATTTCCTTTCACTTACCATAGTGTTTCACGATTTTAGAATGATTATTTTCTTCATTATAAATTTTTCTAAAGGCAGAAAACAAAATTGTTCTCCCCAAGGACTTGCCTTATTTCTGTGTTGTTGTCACTTATCTAATGCCATTTTCTAGCTGAAAGGGATAGTCACAGCCTGCTCGTCCCTCACTAGGGAGTGTGACCCTCCCATCCGGACCCTCTGAAGTTGGCAGGGTAACAACAGTGCTCTGCACTGTATAGGTGAGATTGTCACATGGCTCTAAAGTCTCTTGTCCAGTGTCCAACTGTCATTTGTGGTCATCCCACTGCTCCACGTAGAAGCCTAAAACACAGCTTCCAAAGCCCCCTTGCTTCAGCCATATTTCTGGCCTCCTATCGGATGGCACAGGATGTGGTTCCATTGTATTTGTGAACTACCCAAATGTCCTAACAGAATTTTGCTAAAAAATAGACCTGCAAACATCTGCACGACATAGTCTTCATACAGAATACTTGTTATGTTACCTATTTGTCATAGCACTCATGTGTCCCTAGGACGCACAACTCCTGAGACATTCAGCTGGGATTTTACTTTTTGAAGAAAATATGTGGTATGTGGTATACAGTTGGAGAGGACCAAAGACGGCTGACATTGAGCACAATTAAAGCATTAATGAATTAATGTAAGCAGTCAAATCCAGAGTACTCTCTCCTCAAAACAGGATATTCTGCTTTTATAATGGCTTGAGTTAATAAACATTTAAAAGCCTCTCCTTCTGTACTGGATGTTAACTCCTGATTTTTGGATCGATAATTTAAAAAAAATTTTGTTAATCAGTTGGGTCCATTATAGTTATATATCTTTACAGAGCGCAGGTAATCTTTTGATGCAGGCATACATATGAACTAATCAAATCAGGGTAATTGGAGTATCTAATGTCTCAGGCATTGATCATGTCTTTGTAGCAGGAGCATTCTAATTTCACTTTTTTAGTTATCTTACAGTATATCTTACATTGATTTACAGTCACTTTGTTGTGAAGTAGAATTTTGTCCATTCTATCTGTCTAGCAAAGCAGCTATTATTATGATTACCATTTTAAAGACAAGGAAAAGACAAAGAGATAAATTGTTACCTGTCCAAAATAAGGCAATTAGGAAATGGCATTGTCAGAACTGGGACACAGACATGTCTGAATGTATGTTGTCATGATATCTAGTTCATCTACACTCTGGGGAAATGCCTTACTGATACCCTTACATGTAACTCAGAGGAAATATTATCTCAGGAGGGGGTAAATTATTAATAAATAATGTGCGTACTTTCTCTACTTTCCCAATTTGTCTTTTCAAAATTTGAGTCCTCCTAGAGTGTTCAAAATTATCCTTTTCTTCATGACCATAAGAAATTTACCACTTCCCCATTTTTCCTTCCTTTCCAAAGCATGTGATTAAATTTATGAGTTCCAAAACTTTTGCTACAGTCAGAGAGATCTCTGTTTCTTTGGGTTTTGTTGTGCCAGTTGAAATTTAAAGTCTTCCACTTCTGTATTTTCACTGTTTATTTCCTGCTTCTTGAGCTAACCACCTGTATGACCTATGCCATGAAAATTTGTTCAGGTGTGATTCAAGCAGAGAAAGATGGAAGACATTCATTGGATGGTTTTAAAAACATTCTCTCTCTCCCTCTCTTTTTTGACAGCCCTTAGCCCCAAATGCTGCTATCACCCACCCCTACAAACAAAAAGAGACAATAAAAACAAACTCTGCCACTTCTGAGATGGAACGAACAACCTCTCTCTTCTTTCTCCTCCTCAGCACACCCAGAGAGAAGAGGAGGAACGTGAAGTCTTTTATTATGATCCACTTTCACTTAATGAAGAGTAGATATATTTTCTTTTATCGTTTTCTTAATGACATTTTCTTTCTCTAGCTTTCTTGTAAGAATACACTATATAGTATTATAAAGCATATAAAATATGTCTTCACTGACCAAGAAATGGTTGGTAAGGTCTCTGCCCAACAATAAGCTACTAGTAATTAAGTTTGGGGGGAGTTAAATGTTTAAGAGGACTTTTGCCTTTGTAGGGATCAGTCCCCCGAACCCCTTCATCATTAAAGGGTCAACTGCAGAGTCAACTGATCATTGATAAAGGAGAAAAGTCAATACAACTAAGAAAAGATAGTTGTAATGTTACCTGTTTGTAACAGCGCTTCTTAGTTCAAGAAGTGATAGCTGTATAAAACCTTGGAATGTAGGCACAGTCTTTAAACCTTTCACAAAAATTAACTTAAAATGGATAATAGACATAAAGGTAAAATGCAAAACCATAAAGCTCCTAGAAGATATCATAGGAGAAAGGTAGATGAGATCAAGTGTGGGGATGACTTTTTAGATACAAAACCGAAGGCAAGATTTACGAAAGACACAATTAAGTTGAACTTTGCTAAAATTAAAAATTTCTTGTAGGTAAAAGGCACCATCAAGAAAATCAAAAAAGAAGACAAGGACTGGGAAATGATTTGCAGAAGACACATCTGAAAAAGTTTTGTTATCCAAAATGTACAAAGAACTCTGAAAACTCCACTATAAGAAAATAAACAATTTAATTAACAAGTGGGCCAAAGACCTTAGTAGACATTTCATCCAAAGGTGTAACATGTATAAATACACACACACACACACACACATATATATATATTTATGTTGAAGGATATATATATATATGTAAATATATATATATATATCTCATTCACAATTGCTCAATGTCAAACACTGTAAAACTCCAAAAAGCAAACAATAATTAAAGCAATAGACTTTGCGTGATTATAATGTGGCAAATAGGTACATGGATTATAACAAACATAAAGCTCTGGTGCAGAGGCAGTGGGCATGTCAGAAATCTACATGTTCCTCTTAGTTTTTTTGTGAACCTAAAATTATTCTAAAAAATAAATTCTATTAAAAAAAACACATATTACTCAATTGGGAAAAAATAAATAAAGATACTGAGCCTTGATGACGTCATTCAACTATTGCCTTTACCAAGCCTGCAGGCTTCCCAGATTCCACAAATGCAGTTTTTAGAACAGTTGATTATCTAATGTGTATATTAGTTTGAGTCCAGTTTTTGCATTGGATTTGTATTTCTGAGCTTCATACAAAAGCTCATTGTCTATGGCACAGTATAGAGTTGAAGTGCAAATATTGGCTCTGTTATTGTAGAATGTGTAATCTTGAGAAAATTATTTAGCCCTTTTCAATTTTAATTTTATAATTTATGAAAGCATAAACCTACCCTGGGCTATTTTAGGATAGAAACATATCATATAAAGAACACCTTGTACACATACTCTACCATTGGGTATATTAATGGGAGAAAAATGATTTTATCTCTATTAATCTCTTCAAACTATTGAAAAGTCCATTCCAGACATCTTCTCTGTTCTGACCTTCCTTTTGGCACTAGAAATCCAATTTGGTTGTATTTTTGCTTTGGTAGTATTTACAAGGACTAAGCTTGTTTTTTCTCTTCTAAAATATTATTCCTTTTGAGAGAAACTTGGTTTTCCCTTTACGGTAAGCTCTCATGGTACTGAAAACAAGATTCAGTGTGGGGTTTTGATAAATCATTTTGTTTTTACAAATTAACATATAATGTGATGATATTGCATAAAACAGAAAGGCAAGAACTAAATAGACATTCAGAAAAACATATTGTTTACCCAAAGGTGCTCATTACCCAAAGGTTTACATATGAAACCCTATTGTTGATACCTGATATATCCGGAGCATTGTAAGATTATACAGAAAACAAAAGATTTGTTCAAAACAACATTAAATAAAATATACCCATTTAAGTCTACAGTTTGGTGACTTTTGGCAAATATATACACTTGAGTAACTACTATCAAAATCAAGATATAAAATATTTCTGTCACCCTAAGAAGTTCTCTTATATTCATTTGCAGTTGATAATTTCCCACTTTCAGGCCCAGACAAAAGTATCTTTCAGTCACTATAAATTAATTTTTCCTGTTTTAGAATTTTACACACATGGAGTCATTTGCTATGCCCTCTTGTAACTGGCTTCTTTTATCTATAGTCGAAGTTTCACAGTTATTCCTTATTGTTGTTTGTATCATTCGTTCATCTCTTTTTATTGCTATTATTCTATCATATTTTCTACATCTGTAATACAATTAGTTTATTAATTTTATTCAGCATTTGAAATTTTTCTAGCAAGGTGATTTTTTATGTCTCATGATTTCTGCACACCTAATCACTCAGAGACATTTTTACTACTTTCAACCTAATATTTAAGGCTTTAATTAATTTTTCTTGCTTTATTGCACTGACTAGGACCTCCAATGCAGTTTGGAAAAGATAAGAATGCACATCCTTATCTTGTTCCTAATTTGGGTAAAACATTTATTCTTTTACCATTGTTAGATGTCCTTTATCAGACGGAAGAAGTTTTCACTTATCCCTAACTTGCTGAGGAGTTGTCATGAATAGGATGGAATTCTTTTTCTTTTTTTAATTATTAAGTCATAGCTGTGTACATTAATACAATCATGGGGTACAATGTGCTGGTTTTATATACAATTTGAAATATTTTCACCTAACTGGTTAACATAGCCTCCACGGCATTTTCTTAGTTATTGTGTTGAGACATTTATATTCTACATTTAGTAAATTTCATATGTACCCCTGTAAGATGCTCCATAGGTGTGGTCCCATCAATTACCCTCCCTCCACCCATGCTCACCCCACCCCTCCGGTCCCTCTCCTCTTTCCCCATATTCCTGGGCTATAATTGGGTTTAGCTTACTATAACTTGGTTTCATAGTAGGACTGAGTACACTGGACACTTTTTCTTCCATTCTTGAGATACTTTGCTAAGAAGAAGATTTTTTAAAGAAACATATTTAAATTTATTTAACCATATATTTAGCACCACAGAACCCTTTGTTGGAGGGAATACCCACTATTTTCTGGTGGAGTTCACAATTTAAGTAATGTAATCCTACTGGATGGCGGTCACTTCAGTGCAGATAATAAGATGGTACTGATGTCTAGTTTCTTCTTCAATTAGTATCACATAAAGATACACTTAGCCATAGTATTTGATATGGTAATTTCCGATGTTGATTTGGTCGATTACAGAGTTCTTTATTCTTGGAAAGCTGGGAAAAGTAGAACAGCCCCTCTCTCATACACAAAAGACATGTAACAGAAAAATTCCCTTGGAAAGCTGGGAAAAGTAGAACAGCCCCTCTCTCATACACAAAAGACATGTAACAGAAAAATTCCCTTGTGAACCTGTCTGAAATTGGAAGTGTGGTGACAAAATCAATGATGGGAAAGAACAGAGATAATGCTAACTAATTAGCAATCTCAACATATTCATAGTTTACCATGGTCACCTGAGCTATAGGATCAGCCAGACACAAGACACCTGACCAAAACCCAACCCCAAAATACGTGGTTTAAGTGGGTATTCTGTTGTTTGTGTCAATTCTACCTTTGGTATATTTCCATTTGTTCTATATTTTCTCAAGAGTATGTTTTATAAGTGATTTTTAGAGACGTTTAAATTAATAGGAGGCATATGGTCCAAATTTTTTTTTTTTAATTTTTCTGTAGAGACAGAGTTTCACTTTATTGCCCTCGGTAGGGTGCCATGGCATCACACAGCTCACAGCAACCTCCAACTCCTGGGCTTAGGCGATTCTTCTGCCCTCAAGTCCAAATTTTTTTTAAAGGGCATAGCCTATATTAGTGTCAGAGAGCTGCCGTAACAAATATCCACAGCTTGTTGGCTTAAAACAATAGACATTTATTCACTTGGAGTGACAGAGGCTAGATATCCAAAATCGAGCTATCAGCAGGGCCACGTTTCTCCTGAAGGCTCTAGAGAAGAATACTTACATGATTTTTCCAGCAGCTAATGACCCCAGACCTTCCTCAGCCTGTGGCCAAGTAACCCCAATCTCTGTTCCATCTTCAAAAGGCCTTTTCTGTGTGACTTTCTCTATTCTCTTCTCTGCTTATAAAAACACATGTCTTTAGATTTGGCCCTCCCTAATCCAGCATAATTAATACCAAGATCCTTAACTTATTATATGTATAAAACCCCTATTTCCAAAGAAGTTCATATTCTGAGGTTGGTTATTAGACGAAGGAGGAGCAGTATTTCACCAACTACAAAGCATCTGTACTTTTCAGAAAATATGCCTGATATTTTGAGAGGCTATTTAAGCTAACTAATTAGGATTCTTAATTAGTCCTGCTAAAGTCAATATTGGTAGAATTTTTTCTAAAAAGTAGAAATTCAAAGTGATCTTCTTTACATTACAGTCTAACAGAATGCAGAACATACGTAGGTCCAAAAATAAAACTGCAGGTACCTATAATGTTTTCTGATAATTGGATAAAGTCTACACTATAGTATATATTTAACACTATGGTTCATGTGCAGTAAAAAGAAAGGGGATGTTCTGATAACAGCTTGAAATTCACAGAGATGCTAACTTTCTAACATATCGAGATGTCCACAATGAGCCAGCAGAAAATAAAGAATTACAACAATTGGGACTGCGCTTGGAAATTGGGAAATTTACCTTTCATTTTTTCCTCACCCTTTAAGTCAAGGACTAACTAAATCAATTTAAACTAAGTGTAAGAACATTTATTAAATTTTTATGGATACAAGAATCCGACATCCAGTCATGACACACATGAATTTGAGCAATACCTAGAAATGTAATACAATCTGCACAATCGCCCTGCCAATCCAGAAAATAGACAATCCTCAAAAGTCCACATGTGCTTAGCTTTATTTTTATTGAAATAAAAATGCTTTATATTAAAAAATCAATTACTTTTTAAACAAATATAAACCAACTTCTATTTAAAAGCATGTTCATAAATAAATGTGACCTTAACCAAAATTTGAAGATGGGCAAAGACGAAGCTTATTTTCAATACGTTAAAAATAAGTATGTAGGGCAGCGCCTGTGGCTCAGTGAGTGGGGCGCCGGCCCCATATGCCGAGGGTGGCGGGTTCAAACCCAGCTCCGGCCAAACTGCAACCAAAAAATAGCCAGGCGTTATGGCGGGCGCCTGTAGTCCCAGCTACTCGGGAGGCTGAGGCAAGAGAATTGCGTAAGCCCAAGAGTTAAGAGGTTGCTGTGAGCCATCTGACGCCACGGCACTCTACCCGAGGGCGGTACAGTGAGACTCTGTCTCTACAAAAAAAAAATAAATAAATAAGTATGTAGAATTTAAAAAAAAAAATTGGAAGCTAAATATTTTGGTAATAAAGATTGGGTGGTCTTATGCAAAATGTTTAGATTCATTGTATATACATACAATACCATAGTATTCATGCTTAGAATGCCAAATAAACTAAACAAGTCCATACAATCTTATTTAGTGTTAGTCTACCTAGCAGGTCCTATTTGTTTGTAATTTCGTTGAAGTAATCAGAATGAGATTTCACCCTTCCACTGTAAAGTACACGAAAACTGGAAAAATTACATGAAATCCTACTTTTAGATAACAATGGTTAGTACAAACTTGGAAGTCTGAGGGAATAGAAGCAAATAAATATGTTTGCCTATTTTTCTTGCTGTCCACAGAGGTGAGAACCGTGTAGACAGCAAAAAGGAGTTTCACTGAGCTGAGAAAGGAAGGAGTTCAAGTAAGCCAACACATTAAAATTGGTGAGACTAAGCACCAGAGATTAAGGAGTATTCTGAGGAGTCCCAGAAATCTCCCATGACCCCCAAGAGTCTCCGAATACCAAAACTGCATGTGCAAAGAAAAACTCTGTAAGACTTAGACAAATAGACAGATCAATGATAGCCACACGTAAATTATTAGATGAAACTCCCCAGAATATACTGGGATGGAAGACATTTGTATTCCAACAAGCCATAATATAGAGAAGTCAGTGAGAACCAAGGTAATTCAGTAGATATCCCCCAAAATAACACTTTAGTAGTAAGTTTAAACTAGCAGTAGAGTAAAAGCTATGCTAGAAGCATCTTAATGGAGATTAAAATAAAATGTTACAAAAAGCAAGCTGATTTGCAATTTACTTAAGTATGAAATGCTTCCAATATGCTTTAAAGGAACAACATAACACTTACTTAAAAAAATAAAACACAGGGTGGCGCCTGTGGCTCAAGGAGTAGGGCGCCAGTCCCATATGCCGGAGGTGGCGGGTTCAAACCCAGCCCCGGCCAAAAAATAAATAAATAAATAAATAAATAAAAAATAAAACACAAACAATGTCCAGCATCTGATCAATAATCACTAAATCAGAAAAGAATAAAAAATGCATGCACCATGGTTAGGAAAAAAAAAAATCAGTCATGGAAACAGAACTAGAAATGGCCTCGTAAATAGAACTATTAGGAAAGGACTTTAAATAGTTTTTCTCAATATATTCAAGGATTCAGTGGAAAACATATAGCACTAAGAAAAACTAAAAATATACAAAAATTAGGAAATGTGACTTTCAGAGCTGAAAAGATAACATTTCATTTTTTGTAAAATTTTTAGAATGGGATTAAAAGCAAATAAAATTAATGCTAAAGAAAAGATTGGCAAACATAGAAACAAATAACTTGAAACTTTATTGAAAGAGAGAGAACCTATTTGAGAAAAGTGAATGGAATCAAGTAACCTGTTGGAAAATATTGTGTGGTTCAACGTACATGTAGTTCATGTACCTTGGGAAAATGGGAGAGTTCAAGGGGTACAAAATAATTATTTAAAAAATAATGGCTAAATTTATTTTCATATCTGAAGATAAATATAAACTCTGAGATGCAAGGAGCTCAATCTCAAGCAGGATAAATACAAGATAACTACATTAAGGCACAATATAATCAAACTGCTGAAAACCTATAATAAAGAGAAAAGATCTTAAAAACAGCCAGAATTGGGAGGCATCATAAAGGACAATGGCCATAAGAACTGTGTTTAATCTTTTGTTGTGAATAAATGGAAGCCAGAGACTTAATAATGCACTGAAAAAAAAAAAAAAATCAATGTATACTTTTACATCCCACAAAAATACACCTGATAGGTTTGGGGAATCTGAAGGCCTTTTCGGACATGAAGAATCAAAGGATGTTATTGGTGGCTGACATAACACTATAGAAAATATAAATGGAAATTCTTGAGGCTGAGAGAAATTGCTGCATGATAGGAACTTGGACCTTTACAAATAAAAGAAGATCACCAATATAGTAAATGTAATAGTGCATATAAATTTTATTGTTTTTAAATTTAATACCATTAAAACTGACTGTGGGAAGACGCGTGGGGACAAGGGACAGAGCGGAGAACTGAGGAGGTGGAGCAAGATGGCGGCCGAATAACAGCTTCCTTGCATCTGGGCACCGTGAGTCTGGGGAGATAGGACTCCAG
The DNA here is from genome assembly GCF_027406575.1 of Nycticebus coucang. NCBI lineage: Eukaryota > Metazoa > Chordata > Mammalia > Primates > Lorisidae > Nycticebus > Nycticebus coucang. Next base: position 30,354,099 of record NC_069802.1, read on the forward strand.
GCATCGCTGGCTGGTGGGATCTGCCTATCATCACCCCTGCGAGGATACAGGGAGTCAGCGAGAGACTTCTGGACCCCAAGAGGAGGACTAAAACAGTGGAAAACCGGCAAGTGGTCACATGTGTTCGATCTGTCTAAACCCGCCCGCAACTGTAAGTTCAGTAGCAGCGAGACTGCAAACCAGAAAGACCTTACCTGTGAACTGTTTTGGTGTCTTTGGACTTGGCACTCAGTTGAACTGCCTTGGGGAGAGCCTGAGCGGCAGTGCGGAGAACTTTGGCCATTGTCTAGGGCCCCAGTCTGAGCCGCTGAGCCAGACAGACCTAATAGTGTTTGGCTGTGGGTCACAGGGAGCCATTGTGAGTGTTCTGCCCCGGCAAGCTCTGCCCTCAGGGTCGCAGAGCTAGAAAAAAATGTTCATCATCCCTATATATTAAAGAAATGCAAATCTAAACCACCCTGAGATACCATCTAACCCAGTGAGAATGGCCCATATTACAAAATCTCAAAACTGCAGATGCTGGCGTGGATGTGGAGAGAAGGGAACACTTTTACACTGCCAGTGGGACTGCAAACTAGTACAACCTTTCTGGAAGAAAGTATGGAGAAACCTCAAAGCACTCAAGCTAGACCTCCCATTTGATCCTGCAATCCCATTACTGGGCATCTACCCAGAAGGAAAAAAAATCCTTTTATCATAAGGACACTTGTACTAGACTGTTTATTGCAGCTCAATTTACAATCGCCAAAATGTGGAAACAGCCTAAATGCCCACCAACCCAGGAATGGATTAACAAGCTGTGGTATATGTATACCATGGAATACTATTCAGCCATTAAAAAAATGGAGACTTTACATCCTTCATATTAACCTGGATGGAAGTGGGAGACATTATTCTTAGTAAAGCATCACAAGAATGGAGAAGCATGAATCCTATGTACTCAATTTTGATATGAGGACAATTAAGGTTATGGGGGGGGAAGCAGAAAGAGGGACGGAGGGAGGGGGGTGGGGCCTTGGTGTGTGTCACACTTTATGGGGGGCAAGACATGATTGCAAGAGGGACTTTACCTAACAATTGCAATCAGTGTAACCTGGCTTATTGTACCCTCAATGAATCCCCAACAATAAAAAAAAAAAAAATTGTGGAAAGCAAAAATAGTAACAATGAATTGCACAGTTTATAAGATATGTAGAACTAAAATGTATAAAAACATTAGTACAAAGGTTAAAAGAGAGAAATTGGGGTATAAGTTTCTATTATATATGAAGTAGTACTATTTAATAGATTTTGAAAGTTTAAAAATGCATATCTTAACCTTTGTGTATATGTCTCAACAACTAAAATTAAAATGGATAAATTGTACTCTATTACCCCTTAATAGCTAAGTGATTATTTTCTGAGAAGAGGACATTGGGATTAGACTATTTATGCCCTGAAGGCTATGGTTCTTGGAGGCTTTTGGGAGATGATTAGGTCATAAAGATGGAGCCCTTATGAATAGGATTAGTGCCCTAACATTGCAGGGAGCTTGCTGGCCCCTCTACCATGTGAAAACAAAACAAAAGAAGTCATTATGGTTGAATCAGAAAGTGGGCCAAACATTGGATCTGCTCACACTTTGATTCTTAACTTTCAAGGGTTCAGAAAGGAAATACATTTCTGTTGTTTATAAATACAGTTAATTCATTAAAATCAGGAAATTTAACATTGAAACCACAGTTCACATTCAAATGCCCTATACTTAGGAGATGCACATAGCTCTTATCAGAATTCTCTGTTAGCTGTTAAATCTGTTAAGAATAAAATTTTTGTTTTATTTCTACTTATTCCTTTTCCTTTGTTCTTTTTGGATGTGGATTTGAATTTAAGATTCTTTCTCTCTAAAGAACTTCTTTTAACCCTTCTTGCAACACAGGTATGCTGGCAACAAATTCAACTTTTGTTGTTTAAGTATGAATATATCCCTGGACAACTTTCCAGGGTACAGAATTCTACATTGGTGGTTTGTTTGTTTTTTCCTTTCAACATTTTAAATACTCAACACTCCATTCTCTTCTTGCTTATGTAGTTTCTAAGACATGTCAGATGTAATTCTTATCTGCCCTCTAGCTTCTTCCAGGAGTTTATCTTCAATTTTCGGAATTTTCTGTAGTTTTAATATGATTAGCCTAGCCATGTACACATGTACACATCTACATCTATATATATTTATATATGGATTTTTTTCCACTTTTTTTGAGACAGGATCTTACTCTGTTGCTCAGGATAGACAGAAGTGCCCTCTTCATAGTTCACTGCAACCTCCAACTCTTGAAAATAAGCTATGCTCCCGCCTTAGCCTTCTGAGTATTTGAAACTAGAGGAGCATGCCATGATCCTCAGCTAATTTTTTTGAATTTTTTCTTGAAATAGGGTCTTGCTGTGTTGCTCAGGCTTACCTTGAACTTCTAGACTCAAGTAATCTTCCTGTCTTGGCCTCCTAAAATGCTAGGATTATAGGCAGGAGTCACCGTGCATAGTTCTCATTGCACATTTTTTGTTTGTTTTGGTATTTATCTTGCTCGGTGTTCTCTGAACTTCCTAGATATATAGTTTGCTATTGGTCATTAATTTGGGGAAATTCTCAGTCATTATTTCTTTAAAAATTGCTTCTGTTCCTTTCTGTCTTCCTTTCCTCCTACTATTCCCATTATAAATATGTTACAGCTTTAGTAGTTGTCCCGTAGTCTTTGAGTGCTCTGTCCTGTTTTTCTAGTATCTTGTTTATTTCTTCGCTTTGCTTTTGAGTTTGATAGTTACTATTAAGACATCCTCCAGCTCAGAGATCACTTCCTCAGCTGTGTCCAGTCAACTAATAAGCCCATCAAAGGCATTATTCATTTTTGTCACAGTGTTCTTGATCTTCAGCATTTCTTTCTTAAAATTTTTATCTCTCTGTTTATATTTCCCATCTGTTCTTGCATATTGTCTATTTTAACCTTTTGAGCCCTTAGTATATTAATCAGAGTTGTTTGAAATTGTTTTAAATTCCAAGTCTGATAATTCCAAATTCCCTGCCATATCTGAGTCTGGTTTTGATTTTTGTTCTGTATTGTTAAGCTGTACTTTTTTTCTTGAGGGACATAATGTACTGGGCAAAAAGTACTGTTATAAATAGGAATTTAGAGATATGGTGATAAGATGTATATGTGCAGGGGACAGTCAATAGTCTTAAAATTATATTTTAGTCTTTTATTGCACCTATGCCTCTAAAATATGAACTTCACAAGTGCTTGTCAGCCCCTTCCTCACTTTGGGTGAGTCAGGTTGGCTAGAGTGAGCTGGAGTTGGATTATTTCCCTTTCTCCCTGTGAAAGACTAGAGCTGATTGGAATCAAGTGTTTCCCTTTCCATACGTTTCTTAGGCTCTGATAAAACTCCAATAGGTCAAGCTTGAGTTTAATAGTTTCTTGGGCAGACCTTAAATCTTGCTAAGAAGAACTGAATGTTTTGTCTTATTCCTCAATAGTTATTTTTATTCTCTCCATGCCAGAACCACAGTAAGATTTATCTCTAATATACACTGTGAGAGCTTGAGAACACTCGAGGAGGTAAAACTCACAAATTTGATGAGTGGCCTCGATGACTGGGTCCCCTTGGATACTTTATCTCCCAGACGTTTCTACAATGAAACTCCAGCATTTTGTCAATTATTCTTTCAGGTGTCTAAACCCCAACACTAGTTCCCAAATATTTCTTCCCATAGATTTCTACTCTAGTAGGTTGTTCTCTGTATTTGCCTTTCTGTCTCTTTAATTTGGGGACAAGCATCGGCCATGTGACTACACTTTTCTGACAGTTCTAAGAGCAATTTTTCAGTTGTCAGGATTTTTTTCAGTTTTATACTTATTGTTAGGAGGAAAGAGTCAAATTCCAAGCTTTTTACATGGTGGACCAAAAACCAGAAGTTTCTTCTTTGCCTTTTAAAAGATAGTTTTGCTGGATATAGTATTCTTGCTTTACAATTTTCTTTTTCTTTCAATACTTTGAGTGTGTCATTCTGTTACTGTTACCTCTTGGAATCCATAGATTCTAAGGAAAAGTCAATTGTTAATTTCCTTGGGGACCCTCATGTTCTATGAATTTCATTTCTCCTGTGACTTTCAAAATTACTTCTTTGCCTTTGACTTTTAAGAGTTTAATTATGATATGTTTAGGCCTTCATATTTTGGTGGTTATGCAATTGTAGTTCAGTGAATTTCTTGACTGCCATTTAATGTTTTCAATGCATTACAAAGTATTTAGCCCTCATTTCTTCAAATATACTTTCCCCTTTTATCTTTCCACCTCCATGAGAATTTCACCATGTGTATCCTTAATGGTGTCTTACAGGTCTCTGAGGTTCTATTTATTACTTTTATTTTTTCTTTCTTCTTCTCATACTGCATAATCTAAATTGAGCTATCTTCAAGGTCACTGATTCTTTTGCCAGTTCAACTGTTGTTGAACTCGAAGAGTATATTTTTATTATTTAATTGTAATTTCGACTCCAGAATTTATAATTTGTTCTTTTTACAAGTAAGCTTCCTCTGTATATTGTTGTGCTCTATTTGATAAAAGAACATTCTAATTCTCTTTCATGTTTTTAGACATTGTTTTCTTTAAATTTTATGCATATGTATTATAGCTGGTTTGAGGTCTATGTCTGTTAAATCCAGTATTTCAACATCCCCAGAGAAGATAGCATTTCCATACTTTCCTATTTTATGGAATGTTTCATAGTTCTTATATTGTCATTTTAAATACTATTAATAACATTAAATAATATAATGCAGCAGCTCTGGAAAAGAGAAAGCTGGGTTTGTTACTGTTGTCTACCGTTGGTGCAATTGCTATTTGTTTAGTGACTTTTCTGGAGTAAATCTGTAGTCTGTATTATTTGTAAAACATATGAATATGTAAGTACATGCATATACATGTATATTTGCATGTATATATGTGAATATATGTATTATATATAATGCATATGTATATATGTGTGTCTATATATAAACATTCTGTATATATTTTATTCAGTACTCAGGCACTGAAGTCTCTGCTTTGCTATTGCTAGCTTAATGCTAAGCTAACAACTGAATAGAGATCACTTCAAGTGTCTTGAAGTAATATGTTGTCTAGTTTTTGCTATTATGCCTATGTGTATAGTCGGGCATGTTTTCGAAAGTCCACAGGTAGTTTCCAATTCTTAGCTTTCCCTTTTGTTTGCGCAGAGCCGCAAGATGAACCATAGGTAACATATTATGATCTTCTTGGATATTTCTTGGGTATTCCACAACCACACACTTACATATGGCTTTTCATATTCTTAAGACTGTGTCGAGAGTTTCTGAAAGTCCCAAGTAAACATAATGTACCCTGGTTTTACCTTTCAAATTTTTGCATCTGTCTCTGGTTAGCCCCAACTGATATTGCCACCTCAGGCGCCTGTGATGTTAACAAATTACACTGAGTTCTTTTCAGCAATCACCCTAAAGGGAAGGCTGCATAGCAAAAGTGAGCTTCAAGTTAGTTCAAATAAAATAAGCTGTGGAAATAGAGACTTTCTGGAAAATGTCCAATGAATCAAATTGCAACAATTCTTTCTGACTGGTACTTTGGGGGTGTTCCATACCCATTGTTTTTCCTCAACAGCTGTTACACTGTTGGTTTGTATAGCTACAGTATTTGCATGATTTTTGGTTATCTAGCCTACTGTAATGAGGACAAGGGAGCAAGCAAGTGAAAATGACACAAAGCTGGTGATTATAACTAAGACTTTCCTGTCATTGACTAGACAGTCTTTGGATCATTTCAAGCCTTTTGTTAATTTTTGGAATCCTGAAAATGTTGATTTTTACATTTTTCCAATGTTATTGCTTTTATGGAGGAGTTGAATTCTTTACTCTAACATTGCAGAATACTTTTTATCTAATTTTACATAACATTCAAAAAGAAAATTTCTACCTGTCTGCCAGCCAGAGCCTGTTGAAATTGACCTCAATAATGTGACAGAAAGAAGAAATCATTATAATTTATCAAATTTATATAATTCTTTGCTTAATTTATAAAACCATTACATGGTCATGATCTTCCATGAAACTTGAATCACACCAGCGTACAGTATCAAATAAAACAGGGTCATCCCTTTGGAAGAGAACAGATGTCTTAAACAGATCTGGAGGTAACAATCATTACCATATATTGCAATTGGTAATCTAATAGGGATGTGGAGATAACAAAAAACAAAAAAAACAGCTATCTTGGGAAGTGAGATATATGCCTGTAAGGGTTTATTTCTTATTTGGGGGTAACTCTATTTCCTTAAACAATCCTTCTAAACTGGAACTAAAAGCTATTTATTTGTAAAATTTATCAAAAACATTATTCATCTGCAAGGAAAAAATGTTCTCACCCAGCAATAGGCGCCATCTTTGGGGTCAAATGGATGTGACAAATGCTGTGTCTGCTTCATTCTTTATAAAAATCCTTTTGTTTACCCCACAGTAGTCCTTCAACTCAGTATTCATTTAGTTTTAAACTATGTGACATAGGCATGGTGCACCTATACACATCAATGCCTGTATAACCATCATTGTCATTGAAATATCTGGTCAGTTGAGACTTAAATCATTTTCTTATTTTATAATATAGAATAAAACTAACATTCTTGGGCAAAAAATTCCATGCTCCTTTGAAAAATTGGCAAAACAATCACCTATATATTTATTCAATTCAGTATTTAACAAGGAACAATTTTCCCACATATTTTCGCATCAATCAACGTACATAGTCTGTTTCTTCAAAAAAAATCAAAAGTAGCTTTTAAGTCCTAAGTTAAGTTCTAATAGCAAGACAACTTTTCTGTCTAATCACATTTTAAAAATTGATGCACAATCCAGCTTTCTTATATTTCATGGAAACTTCTAAATAAGGAGTATTTACCAAGGAATTCCTCCCTTGATTCTTCATCAGAAATGTCCAGTTAGTATTAGTATTGTTTAGCATTTATATTCGTAATTGTGTTGTTGATAAATGTGAATACATTTTCTAAACTTTAAAATGTTATTCTCTGGCAAGAAGAATGTTTAAATGTGAAAGCCAGGCCTTTGGATATGCGTTCTTAAATTTAAACCCTTTTGATACTACCATAAACTACTTACAATCATGTAAGGAAGCATGCAATTTTACCAATAAGATGTTGTTTAGCTGTTTCTCATGCAAGCGAATTAAGGGTTCAACTCATATTGAGCCAGATAAAACTAGTTTGTCACTTTAAGTGAATTAGAAGATAATACAATTCCATAAGTGAATTGGAATAAAAATGCTTAAGGTATTCTAATATTCCTGTACCTTACAGTCCGTGTTATCTGGCCATGACTCCTGTTCTCTGTCACTAAATTATATGTGTGTAACTGATACAGACACATAAACTTCCAATGCCTTGAATGTCTCATTTGTATAATGTAAATAATTGCTCTTCACTCTCAAAATTAGTTGAACATTAAGAGCTACATAAGGTATTATGTATAAAAAAATGACATTGTTTTCAGGAATATTTAATGTTCCTTTTCCTGAAATCAATACATGAAATATTTAATACCAATGACTGCAAGTTAAACACTGGAAGAAACAGAATTTTGGAGTGAATTCAGTAATTGTATGTGTTATAAATTCATCATTCCCTTGACTTCTTTATAAGGATGACTTTTTTCTTTTTTAAGCCTGAATGTATATGTATTATTTTTTCCTTACTCTTCAATTCACTGATTATTATGTCAACAAAGTTTTTAGACCAGAGGAGAAAACTGTTTTGCCTAAACTAGCAACCACATTCAAGCACATAAGCATACCCAACTTGATGAACTCAACCTAAAGTTGAATATTTTTTTTTATTAAATCATAGCTGTGTACAATAATGCAATCACAAGGTACAATGTGCTGGTTCCATATACAGTCTAAAATATTTTTTATTTGTTTATCATTGGCAAAAAAAAAAAAGCTTCCTAGGTTTTAGAGAAAAAAAAGTAAAGACTCAAATTTATGCTGAATGTCAAATAACTTATGTAGAGCCACGTTTTGATGAGTTAAGTGGAAAGGAATGAAGGAACATAAGGATTGAATTTCTGTGAAAAACTGTCTAGGTTTAAAAATTAAGAAAGGAAAGAGCTTAGAGAACCAAGTGTTATATTTTGCCAAATCTAAAAAGTTTGAAAAATAGCATATATATTTGATGACCAGAAATGTATTTTTATTTCTTCTCTCTTAATGCATTGAGAAGATGATGCAAACAAATGAATTTGTATTTTCCAATTTGTCTAATTTTCTTAAAATGCTGAACTCTGGGATAGAAACTGGGGATACCTTTTAAGGATAAGAATAAAGCATTTCATCTTCCTGGAGGATCCATAGTACAATCTTCTCTGTAGCCCAGATGATCTATTTAGAAAGCCCTGTATGTGCCACGTCGGACGGTGCCCTGGAGCACTGTCCTCACTGAACCTTCCCTGGCATGATCTTCTGTTCCTTCTTTATCTGTGTGTTGTCTTATGATCTGTTTGAAAGTTGGAAAAGGAGTATTTACAACAACAAGCGTATAGCTCATTGTTTATCATAACATTTGTAATAATTAACATTTTTGTGAAGTAAACATTATTTCATGTCTTATAGTCTTTATTTAATAGGCAGTTATTTTTCATAAATTTCTAAATATGTCACACAATTTTTACAACAAAAAATCTAATCCCCAGCGAGTCCATCTTTTCACTGCTACTTTTAATATTATACTTTAAAATCACAGCTTTAGCATTGCATACTACTTAATGTATGTAATGAATACCACTTCCAAAGATCTATAGTCTAGTTTCTCAGCAATTTCAATACAAAAGCTGAATTTCATTTACAACTGATAAAATATTAAAAACATCACAACGTCCAAAAACAGTTTCTTTGAAGTTATAAACAGAAGAGGGTTATAAAGTTTGTATGAGAAACCATGAAAATATTTACTGTAGAGTTTTCCCAACCTTCATTATTTTTATAGGCCAGAAGGTAATACTAATAGTTTTAAAGTTATTATTGTAGTAGTCAAACTTGTGATTATTTTTTTTGACCTATTTTTCAGGTGGTTGCCATATGTTTGGCTCCAATACATAAGCATTTTTTGATTTACCTCTCCAGCATATCAATCATTTTAAATGGGAAAAATTTTTCTCAGAACATGTACTTGGTTCATTGAGTTATCAGAAATCTACCCACAGAAGTGAGATCCAATGTGGAGGTGAATAATGTATTCTAAACAAAGGGAGGCAAAATTTGAGTAGTTAAGTCCAAAGTAAACTTTAAAAAAAAATACACAATTAGCCCAATGTTCAGATATCTGTGTACCTTATTGCCACTTTATCCAAGAATAAAATAATTCTATTATATAAACTAAAAGTAAAAATCAGGAAATTTAATTTTGATAAAGCACAATTTTTAAACCCCTACTCCATGGTAATACATCACTAACTGTCCTAATAATGTCCTGGTTAGTTTTTTTTTTTTTTGCACTTTCTGGCTGGGGCTGGGTTTGAACCCGTCACCACCTCTGGCATATGGGGCTGGTGCCCTACTCCTTTGAGCCATAGGCACCCCCCTTGTACAGATATTTTTTTTCACAGCCAAAGAACCAATCTTGCATCTTGTAGTTCACTCTTTGTCATACCTGTTTACAATCTCTTTTACTGTGGAACTGTTTCCCCACTTTTCTTTGTCTTAATGAAAGTAGAATTTTTGAAGCATGAAGTTCAGTTTTTGGCGAATGAGTCTCAGTTTAAGAGTGTCTGGTGTTTCCCATGACCAGATGCCAATAATGCCTATTGACAGATTGTGACTATAAGACTTGTACCGTATCCTTCTTAGTATATCCTATAAAAGGGCACATGAAATAGTCTGGTCCATTTATAACTTTAACTTTAATATCCTGATGAAGGTGGTATTTGCCAGGTTTCTTCATTCTAAAATTACTATTTTTACCATTTGTGAGGGACAAGGGTTTGGTGGGAAAATGCTTGGAAATGTTTAAGCGTGCTATTCTTTATTAACCTTTTATAACAACTTTAGCACCCACCTCTGATTTTTGATATAACTAATTATCACCTTGATGGTTAAAAAATGATACTTTTCTAACGCCACCATTTCTTCTGTGTTTATTGGTTGGCCTTCCACTTTAAAGAAGAGCTTTTCTTCTTCTTTTTTTTTTTTCCTTTTTTTTTTTTTTATTGTTGGGGATTCATTGAGGGTACAATAAGCCAGGTTACACTGATTGCAATTGTTAGGCAAAGTCCCTCTTGCAATCATGTCTTGCCCCCATAAAGTGTGACACACACCAAGGCCCTACCCCCCTCCCTCTATCCCTCTGTTTTTCCTCCACCCCCATAGCCTTAATTGTCATTAATTGTCCTCATATCAAAATGGAGTATATAGGATTCATGCTTCTCCATTCTTGTGATGCTTTACTAAGAATAATGTCTTCCACGTCCATCCAGGTTAATACGAAGGATGTAAAGTCTTCTTGATACTTTTTTCTTTCTTTCTGAACACATACACATTATAATCCATTACTTCAATTTTTCCCATTGTTTTTCGATGCTCAAATTTTCCTGGGCTTGAGCAGTGAGACTTCACCCATTTGTTCTGTCCTCATGACACTTCCTTAGATACTTCCTTAAAAAGTGAGGGAAGTTTGGAGAACCCTCAGGGATCTAAATGTAGACCTGCCGTTTGATCCTGCAATTCCTCTACTAGGTGTATATCCAAAAGACAAAAAAATCATTTGGCAACAAAGATCTTTGCACCAGATTGTTCATTGTAGCTCAATTCATAATTGCCAAGTCATGGAAGAAGCCCAAGTGCCCATTGACCCATGAATGGATTAATAAATTATGGTATATGTACACCATGGAATACTATGCAGCATTAAAAAATGGAGACTTACCTCTTTTATGTTTACATGGATGGAGCTGGAAAATATTCTTCTTAGTAAAGTATCTCAGGAATGGGAAAAAATATCCAATGTACTCAGTACTACTATGAAACCAATTTATAATCACTCACACTTTCATATGAAAGATGAATCACAACTATAGCCCAGGATGAAGGAGGGAAGGGGAGAGGCAAGGAGGGGGGTGTGTCGATAGAGGGAGGGTTAGCAGGGGCATATTGGAGCATATTGCAAGTACAAGTTGGATCTATCAGGTGTAGAACACAAATGTCTTAATACTGTAATTGAGTAAACGAGGTGAAGTCTATGTTAATTAGTAGGATGTAAGCACTCCAATTTGTACCAATAATCAACACGTTGAATCCCATAATGGCATAAATATATTCACGACATATGTACAAATGAGTTAATAAAAAATATTCAGAATTGCAAGGAAAAAAAAGTGAGTTTAAAGAGGCATCCAGCTATCTCTTTATTATATTAATAAAATGAACAAGTTTATAAGAATGGAAAAAACAGGGTGTCCAAAAGTCACCCCTAAGGTCTCCACCTATAAGGAAAATAGGAAATTGTAAGTTTGGGTTGTTGATATGTGAAACACCAACATTAAGATGTCCAAGGAATCTCCTTTTCCTTATTTGAAAGCATGGCAAGAGCCTTTGCAATTGAAGTTGTATAAAATCTAGTGTATGAACTCAGAGATGCATTGGCAGATCCTCCTTCACGGAAGCATTTGTACCCTCATCTCAGCTTTCAGCAGCAGCCTCAACCTGCACACGACCACGGAGGGGTCTTCAGCTCACTCAGCTACCTGGCAATCCGCTGCTTCCCCAGCCTGAGTCCAGTTGCTGTTATTCTTTGATACAGGAGTGAATCTCTAATAAATTTCTCACATGCTCAACTCTGTCTCAATGTCTGCTCCCAGAGAGTTCAACCTGGGGTGTTTAGTTTGATGTTCAAGGCTGAACATGGCGTTTCGTTTTCTCTTCTTTTCTTTTCTTTTTTCTTTTCCCTTCCCTTCCCTTCCTTTCCTTTCCTTTCCTTTCCCCTTCTCTTCTCTCATTTCTTTTTTCTCTTCTCTCTTTTTTCTTCCTGCATATGCAACATCTGCCTGCCTCTTTTCTATGGCAATAAACCTAATAATCCTCTTGGCCTAGTCTTCATTGCAAGATAATTCCAGGGAGGAAACATAATTAAAAAAGAAAAAGAAAAGAAAAAAATACTTTGGATGGTATTTCAAAACGGTACTCTGCTTTCTTCCTTTACTTGCCTATGTTATACCCAGGGAAATTGAAGTCAGGAATCTATTTTTTTCTTCCTGAAACCCCTGTGGTAATTTTTGTCTTTCAGGAGAAAATGAGAGTCAAAAGCACAAAATGTGAATAAATACACATCCTTGTTTTTCATAGTCTTAGCAAACCAAAATCCAGAGCTGAAATAAATGTTGATAAATTCATTTTAAAAATTCCCCAATTGTAAGTTAATAATTTAACATTAACAGAGAAGCAAAATCTCAACCACCATGTCCTTTCCCCGTTCTAGTCAAAGCACAGCTCCCTGGAGAAATATGGACATAATTTATGCTTCCCTTTCATTTGGATTTTATAAGTGCCAGGACCTTCTGCTGATTTGTGCTTTCTCTGCATATAAATTCCTCGATGTTTGGGTAATGCCGTGTGGAGGAGGTACAAACATCAGGAAACCTCACATAGCCAATACTGCAGGGGATGAAGGGTTATGTATAAAGAATTAACCACATTGCCAGAGTATGTTTTCAAATGTCAGAAATTTGTAAATTTACCTTAGATAAAAAAAGCTTCTAAAAGTCACTATAGACATTTTTTTTGTCCTCTCAAGTTTAGTCAATTGTATATGGTTTAATGTTGGTATAAGATTTGAGAGATTAATGCCAATAAAATTATGACAAAGTGTCTGTCCCAACATAAGCCACCCAAGGATTGTCCTTCACAATTCTGCCCATTTGATACTACTGCCTTCCTCATATCTGGCTACAGACTACTCCGAATTTATTTCCTGCTGAAATCTAAATCACATTTTAATTTTGAATGTTTGGAAAACAGGTAACCGAACTGGGAAATGTGCAAAATGTATACTTAAAGTGAACTGCTTTAGGAATTTCTGGTAAATAAAAATTTATGGGTGATTTAATGAATGTTTTAGACCAGTGTCTCTGTCTTTCATTAGTCAAGCCACCTTATTTATGTGGCCAGCTACATCAATGATGTGAACCTGGCTTTGACTGCGTCTCCAACAACCTCAGCCACCCCTTGGACTCCCTCTTCTTATTTTAGACACTTCCTTCCCTACCTGCCCCAAAGCTCAAGGAATGTGTTATTGCCAGCTACACATTATAAGTCATTTCCCACATGCTTTCCACCTTCTCAACAATTGTCAGTATGTCTAATCTCTCGTTGACTTTTCATGATTTTAGGAGCTATAAACAAAGGATATCACTTTCCTGATGACAGGTGAAATCGCAAGAAAGCAAAATCAGGTGTTCCATCCCCAATACTTCATCTTCCTCACAACATTCTTTTTGCTTGTACTTGATTGCTCCTGACTCAATGTGTTCTAAGCTCAGCCTTGGTCATTCTTTCCTCACCACAGAGTACTTGCCAGCACTATGGGGTTAGGAGAAAAAAAATCAACGGAACCAAACAAAATAATAAAAAATCCTTGCTTAAGCAAAAATCAAATCTCTCCAAAATACTGCCCCTGGACGCGGGGTGGTCCAGCTGTAGCCATCTTCTACACCTATGTGTGTTATTTAATACGCCTCGCCTCGTGGTTGCCTTGTGTTTTCAGAGGTAGAGTATCTCTGTACTGTGGCATCAACACTAAGTTTTCAGCCTTAGTAGCTCATCAACATTTCTGACTCTGCACTTTTTATCTGAGGAATTTCTGTTCTTATTTCCAAACCTATTTATACTCATTTCTAACTATGGACCCAAATGTGCACATATCCTTTACATAAGTCCTCTGTGTGCACATTCACACCCTGCAAAATTTGTTTCTCTGAATTTCTAGTTTGTAAAGTAGGCTCTGGTGTCTCTTGGTTATTTTTGATTTTTCTTTTGTTACATGTTCTAAAAACAAGTTTCAAGCCTCCTGTTGTCTAAAACACCCCCCAGTGTTGGTTACCTGGTTTCCTTTTATTTCTTTTCGACCAGCTCGACCACACTAGGTAGGTGCCCTTCTGATTCCTCCGGCTGGATTCCCACTACTTGCTTTACTCTGTGCTCTTTTTGGTGTTGGAGCTCAGAATTCTGGAAAAAGTTTTGTTTCTTGCCTACATAGTTATTGGTTGGATGTGAGGCTTTTGAGTAGAATTTTTATAGAAAAAATTGGCCTTTGCAAAAATATATCATTACCTGTTCATGATGTGTTGTTTGAATTTGTGTTTTTAAAAAGCTTCTCCTTTATTTACATTCATTTGTCATTTAATCCATCTTTTTTCTTCTTGGGACCAAAACCGTAGTAACCATAAAAGCACCTAAAGTACAAGACACTGTAACCTTCCCTGTATGTGCACTACTGTCTATAAAGAACCTTCAGTCAACTAATTAAATATATTTAAACCATCCTGATGAATAAACATGAGTTGAAGGTCTATCATGCATTACTGATTGTGCCAGGTTCTGGGGATTCAAAGAGAAAATACAGTCTCCTTTGCAGGACGATCGCTGTGTAAAGGGGAAGGAAGGTATGGGAAATAATTATTGTAAGAGGCTGTCATTTTTACTATTACAGATCTAAAAACAGTTGGCAGGAAAGTTCTGTATGGGTGGGTCGCATAAATCAGAAAAGGATGGGCATTGCCTTGCTCTTCCCAAATGTAACTGCCACCTGCTTTATTTCATTCTGCCTTTTTAGACATCAGAGTTTCTGAAAGGCAAGGCATGCTTGGTTCTAACTCAGAGGCCAAAAGTCTCACCTTAAAATCTGTTTACAAAACTCCCCACACTGTTTTTTTGTTTGTTTTGGGTTTTTTTGCAGTTTTTAGAGGGGCTGGGTTTGAACCCGCCACCTCCGGTATATGGGGCCAATGCCCTATTCCTTTAAGCCACAGGCGCCACCCCATACTGTTTTGTTTTTTCCGCTCACCTTCCGATTTGCACTTACTCGGTAGCAGCATTACCTCAAGGGTAAGCTCACAGCTTGGGTGGCCACTGTACCTTATGCTATCCCCAGGGCTGCCTGACTCCAACTTGTTTTCCCATTTGTTGTTTGTTAAAAAAAGTACGCCCCCAAATCTGCATGTGGTAAACTGAAAGCTGGTTAAACTGTTTCATGATGAGAAGTAAATAATGCTTTACATGTTTCATATTCATGAGAATAATTTCCTTATGTTTCCGTCATTTGGCCGCGGGGAATTTCTTTCACACTAAAACCTGTTCTGTGGCTTCACAAACAACGTCTAGCTCCAGGACCCTCTGACCTCCGCAGTCTGTTCCTTAGCTGCTGACATAGTGCTTTTCAAGGGAGAAAATATGTCTGGTCTATTCTTTCACTGTTCCGTGTATGAAGTTCTAATTATCCATAATGGAAATTATTCATATATATTAGGGGAGAAAGGACCTTTCTCAAGTATCATGTTTCTTTTCTAGCCTCTTGTCAGTCTAACAAAATGTTTTCAGAATGTGAACTTGGTGCTAATTACATCCCATCAAAAATCATAGGAGATCGCCAGTTCAGTTCTCTGACCTTTTCAGCTGTAAGGTTTCTACAAAGTTATATTTTTAAAAATCTACCATGTCACATCCTAACTCGGTTAGCATTTGTGAACCATCCAGAATGTAGGCAGTATCCTCCAAGATGGTTTTAAAAATGATCAGCTCGACCCATCTGTCTGAGATATTCTGTAATCTTTTGAAATTTAGAATACTTCGTATATGATGAATGCCGCTTAGAGAAGGGCAAGCCCTTTACATCTGACTAGATTAGAATCCAGTCCTACCAAATAGCTTAGAAGCATCAGTACAGTAACACTGGCTATTCTTCGGTGAATTTTTTTCCGTAATGAATACATGTGAATTATTTACCATTTTGGCCAGACCTTAAAAGGGCTATAATTTAGAGGTAGACATGTCTTGCATTGTGGACTTTGGAATAGCATGAGAATGAGGTGAACAGTTTATTAAGAAGCTTTAACAGAGTGTATTAAGGATTCAGAAGACTGATTCTTTTCTTGCCCTTGATAATAAATTCACTTTTCTCATGCAATGAATTCACTTGAGATTCATAGTCTCCTCGTAAACCTTGTAGTAAATGTTTAACCTCAGATCTCAAACGCTATAGTACACTTTATGATAATAAATGTTATCCCTACGGAATTGTGAAATTGGTGATCATATACAGTGCCTCAGTTAGAGAGACCATACCTCCCACTATAACATACAGAGGTCTCCTTTGAGTATTTGATTACCAGAGTTAATAAAGATTAATCAAGATTATTACTAACTACACATATGAATGCTAAATTGTTATGTATGTGGATAAATTTTTTCTTAGCCCTCCCAATATTATTACCCATTAAAGCAAATCATGATTCCAAAAAAACTTTTGGAGTATAGCCTTTGCTATATTTTATTAAATTAGGCTGAATTTTACTGTGGAATACTTTAACATCTAATAAATGTTATGAACATTTAAGATTATTTCGATTTGAAATAAATCTCCTTTTTTCTTTTTCTTTTTCTGAAAAGAGTGCCACAATTCTGAATCCTCATACCAAACCTGAAACATTGGTAAGATAATAATAACAACAAAAACAATAAATGCACAAATGGCATTCTTGACTAGTCTAAGAATTTCATGTACTACATAAAAATAAACAAAGATAAAGCATATGGCATTTAATAGAAGCCCTTTGAATGTCAAAAATATTCTTAAAATTTAGGAAACAATGGCCTTAGAATTCAGTACCTCATATGACTAACTAATAAAGAAGCAATGACAAAAGGTGAGAAATAAAAATTCAATTCAGAATACGTCTTGAATGCTTAGCACTTTGCGAACACTTCGGTATGCATTGTATATGTATTATGGTAGAATAAAAGATGAATATGATCTACTGTACATCAGAGTAACTTAAGCAATATGAAAATGTCTACATACAGAATAACTTAAGCATGATGAAAATGTCTACATACAATAACTAAGAAAATGCCATGAAGGCTATGTCGAACAGTTTGATGAGAATATTTCAGATTATATATGAAACCAGCACATTGTACCCCTTGATTGCACTAATGTACACAGCTATTATTTAACAATAGAAAAGATTAAATTTGGAAATATAAAAATATATATATTTCAATACCAAAAGCAAGGGGAAAAGTAGCAAACTAATAATATGAAGATTTTTATGCTCTTATTCTTTTTTTCTAGGGAAACTCTACGTGTCCTACTCAGTCAGGGACATCCAAGATCTGTTCCATCCCCCATATAACTGTCCCTGATGTCCACAACAGGGGAAGAGAAATCTTTGTCTCACACTTGTTATTAGATAGTCTGGCCCAGACATGGCAAATACCACTTTCACCTTCAACTCACTGGCTGAAGCAATTCCACAGTTGGTCCTAAGTGAACAGGAACAACAATGAATCTCCCTCTCATGAACCCAGAGGAGATGAAACTCCGGTAAGCACTGGTGATGTCGCCCCTAAACACAATGGACTCTGTCTTGAAGGTTGATCCATATGAGCCAACAAGAACAGAAAAGTGACCGTGAAATCATTCGTGTGAAGGTACACATGATAGTAAAAAGCTCAATGAAACAGTTTATTTTGCACATAAACCTCAAAAAAAAGATAATAATTTTACTGGAAAAGATAAGCCTTGGATAAAACAGGCATTCCATATGATAATAATGATTACTTAAATTTTCACGATCTTTTTGCTGTCTCTTCATATAAATACACACATATGTGTGTATGCGTGTATTTCTATGAAGAAAAACATTATCACTCCATGGCACTTTTTTGTTTAAAAAATGGTCTCTATCTTTACTGGCATCAGTGGTTAGACTTAAAGACACTATACGATGTCTTTTGTTTTATCAAAATGATGCTACAATTTTCATTTAGAATGCACATTACCTTTAAACAGCAGGTTTTAGATGAAATAAATATCAGGGCATCAATGAACTATAACTAGGTACTCAAAATGAAAAAATGTTGGAAGAATTCATGGCAGTGATTTTATTCTATTAGTCATTTTCTGGAAAATACAAGTTATTGATTTTCATCTGAACTGAATCAGACTAGTCCCAAGCAATATCTAAACTGAATACATTTTCTTAAGAGATCCCCATGTCCATTTGAATATTCCTTTTGATCAGTAACAAATATAAAAGTTAAGACATTAACTTTGGATGAAGAATCTTGAAGTTGGAGGTGTCCATGGATAGACACTGTCTTTGGCAGCCAAAGCAGCACAACCAGAGACAAAATCTAAACTGCGGTGAACAAGATGCATTCAGAAGGAGTGCTGGGAAGGTCTCCATAGGGCACAGGCCCGTGGACCAGGCTGCTCATGCTTGTCCCTCAGTTCTGTGGAACCTCTATGTGCTTCTCTTTTTATTTTTCATCTGCAGAATGAAGGCGGAAGGATGTTTAAAGTGAGAAGTGAAGATGGCCAGCATTGGGAATCCCACTTGCATGCTATGGTGATTTGGGGTTTAATAATATAGACCAACCTCCAGAAATCGACCTCCTCTTCCTCCCTGCTTCCCGGTACACCGCCATATTTAGCTCTTTAGTGTAACATCCTGTAGGATATAATTGCCTCTGAGCAGCTAACTCATTATTAACCAATAATAATCATGTCTTTAACTTTCATGACAGGAATTTAGATAAGGATAAAACACAATGACATAAGTCAGGAGAGAAAACAGCAGGGCAAACTCTATTGACAATAGCGGGGAAAAAAAAAAATCCCAAACAAACAGAATCACAGGAAAAGAAAGTTGGTGGAAGTTAGATGATGAGGCCGCCCTCGTGAGCTTTGCTAACACCCTAGTTAAGGCAAAACCAAGCTGAGCAGGAAGATTCCATGTGCCTCATAAACCCAGGCCACTATTCTTACAATTAGACTTTCTCCACTTACTCATTACGATAGACAATATTGCTTCAAACCTACCAGTCAGTACGGATTTGTGTTTAGTGACAATGCTGCCTTCACCGTTACTGTTTTAGCACAGATGCTTATTTTTGTCTTATTTTCCCAGTCATACTCTTAAGCTGATAAATGATAAAAACCTATTTGAGCTATTATACATTTTTTAATACAATGGTGATTATGTACCATCATTGTGAGTGTTGGGGCTGCTATATACTTTTGTCCTCCAATCTTGATAATCAGGGTCATGGACCGTCCATACCAGCCTCTCCAAGGTTGCATTCAGATGATATTATACCCACGGATTTATACCTGAAGTAATGAGCACGTTATGATTTGACCTTACCTTTGGCATGCATGATATTTCAAGAAGCGATGTAATTACCATGAATTGTCTTCCTTGCAATGAAAACGTATTGGCACCCGGACCGCCTCATGCTTTGCTGTCATGTCACCTTGCATAGCAGCTGTGCATATTGGAATCTGTGACCATTTTGCTGTCCTTCTAGGAAACAGCTTCATCCAAAAGGAGAGATTGCTTGTGGGGATCTGCTATACACAACATGCAAGCTTCTGTTCTCTCACAGATTAGACCAGAAGTTCTGTGAGAATGGGGAAAAAACTACATTGTCCATCATTCAATCACGTATAAACACAATATCTAGAACATGATAGAAACTCATTTGTTGAATAATTAGATTAATTAATATGGCCCGTATTTATTTTCCTTGATTCCACTGTGTATCCCTTTATATTCTATCACAGATCTTTTTTTTTTTGTTTGTCCCCTCAGGCAAAAAATAATTAGCAAATAAGTCAGTCTGGATACCTAAGATTTTTACTACTCTATTATGTTAAAAAAATATTTTAATATATTTTAAATTATAATGAGAGGAACATTTTGCTTTAAAAAGTTGGTCGTTAATCCAAATTAATCCAACAAGACATTTCCTTACTTGTACTCTCTCTCCGTGGTCCATTATGACCTTGGGTGGACCACTGGAAACTGGATAGTGACGTCTTTCCCATTGTTAGAGCCAAACCCTGGCCCCTCGCTGTCCTGAGCCAGTCGTTCAGAAGGACTAAGGTCAAGTTCTGTCCTGCCTCGCTCCTCCACATGCAGCTGCTCTCAGCGTGGATTGATGCTCCCCGCGCTTTCCACTTAGATATTCCTCAGGACTTTTCACTATTTAGTGTACATCACACACTATGAGGAGGAAAACCCTTTGACCGCAAAGCCTGGCTAGGATGGCAGCTACTAACTTCCACAGGAAGCACCCTACGCGTGTCAATTCTCACCTTGTATTATAATGTTATGCTTTTCTGTGTATTTGTGTGTCTCCTTGGTTGGACTATCCACCACCATGCTGCACTGAGAAAGCTGCCATCAGGGCCTCCCTGATCCCTGACATACATAACACTGGTAAACACCCACAGCAGTAACCCAGACACATGATGCTCTGTGCTACACTTACATATGGAAAACAATATCTCTGATACAATTAAATTCTCTTGAGGAATGCACAGTGATCAGAGTCCTGATTCACTATATGATCACCTGGGTTAACAAGTGAACAAAAGCCCCTTTGGAATAACTGAAAAACTCATTTATTTCATCTATTACAAACAGACAAATATTTAGGGGGAAAGTGCCTTTTCAAAAACAGTGAATACATCTAACATTTAACATCATTTATGGTCTAAACATAAAAAGGACTTTTTTTTACAATTATGTGAATACATTTTTGTATTTTCCATGACTAACGATTTGTGACAAAGACCTCTGAAGAAGGAGAGAAAGTAGAGATGGGAAAACAATATTTAATGAATAAAGAATAAATGCCACGTTCAGTAGAGAATCTTGAATTAATAGGAAAGAAATAAAAAGTGGGATGGGAATTAAGAGATTATTTTCTGATCTCTAATAACCACTGAATATATTATACAAACATTTTAGATTTTTTACTCCAGTAGTCTACCTGTAAGTTCATCAAAGAACGATATGGAAAATGCGGAAGACCGCAACGATGGGCAGAGTTCTGGCTCATTTACCAGTTGGCCCTGGCAGCCTGGTTAAGCCTCAGCTTTTTACAGTTCTCTTCTTTCAGTCAATTTAATTCAGTAACTATTTCCTGAAAGAACATATTTCTACATTCTTGCAGTCAAAAAACCTATAGTCTATAAAAGAGAAAGAAGAGGTAATTATATTCCTACCTGAAATGAGAACTTGGTCAAAATGCTCACCAGCTGCTACTTCTAGTAAAAGTTTTGTTTGTTTTTTGTTTTTTAAATTCTCTTTTATCCCTCAAAACTTCAGTATCTGTTTTCGCAGAACAAGAACACATACTAGTGTCCACAGTAAAATTACAGATTTTATTCATTGAAATGATTCATGCTCTGGACACCCACATAGCACCAAAGCACTCAGATGGGAAACAGATCCGCTTAGAATGTGCCCATTGTCTCGGAAAAAATACACCACTTCTCCAATTTGCAACCACCTGATCTATAAACTAAGGATGATGATGACTGTCTTGTTCTCTTGTTTAAGAATGCAACATGGCTACATTCTGTATGCAGGTACATAAGACATTTCCCAGCACAAGAGATGGTAGTTTTCATTATTAATATTGCTTTATCATCATCATCATCATCACTATTTTTTTCATTTTTGTTTATTTATTATTAAATCATAGCTGTGTACATTAATGCAATAATTATGGGGCAGCATACACTGGTTTTATAGACCATTTAACACATTTTCATCACACTGGTTAACATAGCCTTCCTGGCATTTTCTTAGTTATTATGTTAAGACATTTATATTCTACATTTAGTAAGTTTCACATGTACCCTTCTAAGATGCACCGTAGGTGTGGTCCCACCAATTGCCCTCCCTCCGCCCATCCTCCCCCGCCCCTCCCCTCCCTTTCCCCATATTCTTAGGTTATAACTGGGTTCTAGCTTTCATATGAAAGCTATAAATTAGTTTCATAGCAGGGCTGAGTACATTGGGTATTTTTTCTTCCATTCTTGAGATACTTTACTAAGAAGAGTATGTTCCAGCTCCATCCATGTAAATATGAAGGAGGTAAAGTCTCCATCTTTCTTTAAGGCTACAATTCCTCTACTAGGTATATACCTAGAAGACCAAAAATTACATTATAACAAAGATATTTGTACCAGAATGTTTACTGCAGCCCAATTCATAATTGCTATGTCATGGAAGAAACCCAAGTGCCCGTCGATCCACGAATGGATTAATAAATTGCGGTATATGTACACCATGGGATATTATTTTTTCATTTTTGAACCAGATTCATTAGGTGAAGCTTTTGAAAATCAGTCCAAAATAACTGTGGAATCATCTCACCAAATCCTTGTTTCATCCACAGCCCACGTGTGATCTTGGGGCATTTCACTGTGTCTCAGCTCTTTACTCTGTACTATAAGGACAGTAATAACATTTATCTCAATGGGTTTATGGAATGATTAAATGAGATCATACATATTGTAGTGATCACAGGTTCAGACACACGGTGAGTGTTCAAATTTTTTTTATAATTATACACTATTGTTTGCTCCTTTCTTCACACATTCTAATTTTGAAAAATAGTAAACAATAGATGATAATTATTAAGAACGGTCGTTTGTTTTTGTGTACTGGCAACATGAATTGGTAAATCTTCTAAGAAAGAGGCATGGGACTAATAATACAGCCATTGTTAAGGGAGGGAATGGACACTGCTATCACACACTGAAGATAAGAAGTCTCCAATTAGGCTGAGTTGTCTCTTCATGAATGATGTAGAATTTCTCATCTGGTTGATGAGATATTCTACGAGGCAGAGTATCTCTTTTCACAGAAAATGACCAGCTAAAAGGAAGGAGCTATAGGTAACCAGATGAATGACCTAGAAAAGTCAGTAGCATTGGAGGGAGCCTGAAAATTTTGAAAAGCAATAAGTGGAAAAAAAGGTGACAGTTTATGCCTGATAGGAGAGCAAGTAATACGTGTCATACGGTGAGGAAATGGAAAGCATTTCTGGGAAGGAAGGATCCACTGATGATATTAGGCAGCTGTGTGGAGACTAGGAAGAGTTTCAAGACCATCAACATTAATAAATTGGAGGTCAGGGGATCATGCTGCTCATCTGTCAGTGTCACTGGTGATGAATGTTTTGAGGGGAAAGGTCAGTGGATGAGAGGTGACTAGAGTATTCCGAGGAACAGCACTCTTCTGTTAAACAGGAGGCTCTCGGAATCCTGAAATGTGATCATTAAACCTGTCATGCCAGTGAGCAAGGGCCAAAATGAAATCAGAGTGAGGACTCTAAAAGTTTTAGTAAACTGAAAAAGATGAATCAAAGTAACGATAGACAGCTCTCACATACTTGTAATAATTAGAAATTAATTTAAAAAAATAGAGAAAGAAATAGAAAAGGAAATGTCTTTCTGTCAAACTATTACTTTTAAATAATTTAACATAAAAATGTCAATTGCTGTTTACAATGTCCTCCTTTAAAAAAAAAAGTAAGCAGGTGGTATCTAAACAGTTGAAAATGAGCCCACATTATGTTTTATTTTGCAACTTTTTTAGATACATCTGGTGAAAGTAATTTGTGGTGCCTGTGGCTCAGTGAGTAGGGCGCCCGCCCCATATACCGAGGGTGGCGGGTTCAAATCCAGCCCTGGCCAAACTGCAACCAAAAAATAGCCAGGCATTGTGGCGGGTGCCTGTAGTCCCTGCTACTCGGGAGGCTGAGGCAAGAGAATCGCCTAAGCCCAGAATGGGAGGTTGCTGTGAGCTGTGTGATGCCACGGCACTCTACCGAGGCTGACAAAGTGAGACTCTGTCTCTAAAAAAAAAAAGAAAGTAATTTGTGAAGCAAATTCACAATCTCAGGTCAAGATCTAGGATTGACAATGCCAAGAATTAGGCAATGTGTGTTTTAAAATGAGTGCAAATTTATGTGAGCTGGGATGGGTGATTTTACCTGCAGAGGGGATCTATAACCTCATTTTTAGATGGAGAGCTAATACACGGATGAGGCAGGGCCTAGGGTTGAGCAGAATGTGCTTAAAATACACAGGCCCAATTCTATGAATTGGAGACAACCTGAAAAATGGGGAAATAAATCCTATCTCAGGATTACTATTATAATTACATAAAGTAATGTGTATTAATCATCTAGTAACACTGAAGGCACGTGTTAGGTCACCAATAAAAGACAGTGGCTTCCGTGGGTATGCACAAGTATGTGTGAGCAGCTTCATGTGTCACTAAATTGGGTCTTATCTTAAATCTTATTACTCATTTTATGCATGAAATTCATTTATTCAACAAATATATATTTAGTCTCAGGTTCTTCTCAGGCGCCAGACATCTAGCAAGGCTGCAAATAGTCAAAGTCCCAATCTTGTAGAACTTAGGCTCCAGTGAAAGGGAGACAGATGACTAACAAGTACGGACAATGTACGTGAGGTTGCCAATATGCAAAGGTACCAAAGACGCAGAGGGTCATCCTGGGGGCCCAGGAGGGGAGGGCTGCACATTTAAGTATATCTGGACAACTGTGACTTTAGAGGCCGCAGTCATCTCTGAGAAGTTCATATGTGTGTAAGGCACGGGGAAGATGAGGGTGGGGCGTGCAGAGAGGAGAAAAACCACAGGGAAGGGCTTGAGTGGACACACACCGAGGGACAGTGTGGCTGAGCAAGAGTAAGCCTAGTAGGGAAACAGTTCTGAGAAGCAGTGACTGGCCAGGTCACATGGGCCTTGGAGACCATGCAAGGGAATTTGCTTTGTGTGCTGAGGGAGATGGGAAACCACTGAAAGTTACCAGCAAAGGTGTGGCCAGTTGACTCACTACTCTACTTACTATTTTAAATGCCTCCAGGAGTATTTATTTTAAGTCCCCAGAACACCAATTAAAGAAGTTGTCATCTTTATACCCTTTATTTAGGCAAAGAAATGGAAGCTCAGAAGGGTGAAGTAATTGGCCGGGGTCACGTGGTTGTCTAGTGGATGAGTTGATTTCAACCCAGGCAGGTTCAAATGTACTGAATTATATATAATAGAATCTTAGCAAGTTCTACTCTTCCTTTATTATCACCTGCCAAGTTTCTTTTAAAATACATTAAAATGAATCATTAGGACACGAAAATGAAGACATACAAAATACTAGCCAAGTCTTTAATTAGGAGATTAAACGGACATAAAATCATTCTTCCAAGTAGCAAATTTTACTCCTTAGTGAAGCATTCCTCAGGAAGGCTATACTTTTTAATCATCTTTTGTATGTGATTTTCCTTTGATTTCTTTTTCCCTTTCCTCCCTTCCTTCCTTATTTTCTTTACTTTCTTCTGACTTCTTATCTTTTTCTTTTCATACAGAAGCAGGTTAGGTTATTTGTAGTTTTTGGCCAGGGCCAGGTTTGAACCCGCCACCTCCGGCATATGGGGCTGATGCCCTACTCCTTTGAGCCACAGGTGCCACCAGGCATTTATCATTTATTACGTCATTTATCCTGGAGTATCTTTTCATTGTGCTACTTCTTTGGTGTTTACTTGTCCATCCTAAGTCAGAGTTCACAGTAGCTCACTGTCCTGCTACTCAAGGCACAATCCCCAACAGCAAGGGCCGGGGAGCTTTTTAGAAACTTGTTTCCACCCCAGAAACTATATTTCAGTTGAACCTACAAGTGATCCACAGGCACACGAGCCTCTGAAAAGCACTTCTCCTGCAGCCTGGGAGGGGCAGCACCGGCCTGGCACTCAGCTTTACCACCATCTGATGGCGTCTGGGGTAGAATCTGCTCTTTAGATTTACAGCTGCAGGAAATGTCAAATGCAAAGTTAATCCCATATTCATCATCAAAAATAAATTTATTTAAATCAGCCTTGCTGAATAAAAATAATTTTCTCATTATGTAACACATATAAATATAAATTTCAAAAGTACAAACCGCAGCTTTTACTACTTCTAGAAGGCTTTTGCTTTTTGCTTCACTCATTTCCTTTATGGAAATGCACATTTCAAGAATACAATGAGCCAATATGAGTTCTTTCCTTTAATTATTCTTCCTTCCCTGCTTTTTTTTTTTTTCTTTCAAGTAAAAGTCACCAAATAATCTTAGAAAAAGAGATACTGATGGAAAGGCAGACTGCTGGACTGCATCCTTCTTTTTTTTTTTTATTGTTGGGGATTCGTTGAGGGTATAAGAAGCCGGGTTACACTGATTGCATTTGTTAGGTAAAGTCCCTCTTGCAATCATGTCTTGCCCCCAGAAGGTGTGGCACACACCAAGGCCCCAGGCTCAGCCCCATAGCACAATGGTTATGGCACTGGCCACATATACTGAGTGTGGCGGGTTTGAGCCCAGCCGGGGCCAGCTAAACAACAATGAAAAAAATAGCCGGGCATTGTGGTGGGCACCTGTAGTTCCAGCTACTTGGGAGGGTGAGGCAAGAAAAATTGCTTAAGCCCAAGAGTTGGAGGTTGCTGTGAGCTGTGACACCACGGTACTCTACCGAGGGCTATATAATGAGACTCTGTCTCAAAAATAAATAAATAAAAATAAATAAAAGTATACCTAGTTCTTCCATCTCTGAGACAAGGGCAGAAAGCAGAGGAGAAATAACACACATGTCTCCTGACGTCCTTCCAGGCAGCACGTTTACTCAATCCTTCATGGCAAAATATCCATTGGAAACCAGCTGTGCTTCTTAGGTCACTGCTATAATTAAAAAGTGTTTCCAGGTTTTGTAAAAAAACAACTTAGAGAATTAGTTTTCAGTGTTCTCTTGAGACTTAAAGAAGTTAAAATATCTGCCCAAATTGCTGACATGGTCCCACACCTTCTAATTGCATTCCCAGGTCTCCACCACACAAATCTACATACCACCTTTTGTCCCTAAATGGTGGCCTCTGTATGGGTAAATCCAGTGGCCTCCTTCTTGCGCCCAGCTCTTTGCCGCCTGCTGTGTGTGACTGTGAGTGACTGAGTTCTGACAGCTGCAAACTCAGTGAAGGGTCCCTCAGACGGAACTCCTTGATTGCTTTGCTCATGTACTGGGGCTGAGCATAGCAAATAAGGTATCTCTCTCTGTTTGAAATATTTTTTCCGGGCGGCACCTGTGGCTCAGCGGGTAGGGCGCCGGTCCCATATGCCGGAGGTGGCGGGTTCAAACCCAGCCCCGGCCAAAAAAAAAAAAAAAAAAGAAATATTTTTTCCTACTCTTATCTCACATGTGGGCCTTAGAATGACAGAGTGTGGAACAGAGTCTCGCTGATAATATGTGAAATGTTTCTTGTAATCAAAAATTATTTAATTGCACTAATCTTATGCAAATATTTAAGGCCACCATAATATTATTCACAGATCTGACTCAAATTGCTCTGTGTTGCTCAGATACCTTTACCTGCTTTTTGCCATATAATATTTTGATGTCAGATTCTCATAAATCTTGGAGATCCTGAAATGTTCAAGGGTTGGAAACAGCAAATGAGAACTTGGGGGGCATTATTATCAGCCAAGTCATTATTTAACTTGGAACCTTTAGTTCAGGGAAACCAAGTAGTAATATAAGATGAAACCCACATGTATTCAACTGCCAAAGAGTCTATTTATTTTAAATAGCTTTTATTTCCTTTAATAACACTTCTGGAATATAACTTCTACCATATTAACTTTTTTAATTACAGCATTTTTCGTTTTAAATGTCCTGATGCCATCTATAATTAACGAGTACACTGAGGACATTGATTAAATTTATTTACATTTTATAGTTTTGGGGATAGGAAAAATGTTTGTCAAAAGTTACTATAGAATGTAGCACAAGAAACCCAGGGAAATAAAAAATAGTTAAAGATAACCAAATGTTCAATGTACATCGCAAATCCATTTTAACATATTTCAAGAAATATCCTTCTTGTTAAAACTTTGCCTACAGATTTTGCTTTCATTTGTTATTGTCTTCTATCATTCAAGCAATTTAACACAGTGACTATGTTAATATTATTTTCTTAGGTTAGCCTATAATTCCCAAATATGTCTGTAAAGGTCTGGTCTACAACGGCTCCATCTCAGACATGTTTATTAATTGTGAAGTGCTGTGGGTCAATGAAGCAGCATTAAATGTTAGTTAATTAGTCAGACAATAATTATGGGGAAAGAATTACATGCTAGGCACATTGCTAGACCCTAGAGAGGCCGAAATTAGATGCCAGTCAATCCAAGCTCATTGACATTGGAATGAGATAAGAATTTTGATGGCCTTGAGGTCGTGAAGTACAAATTTTACTACTGTGTATGACACACTGATCTTGGAACTGTGATGAATCCGTGACAGCACAGGGCATGTGTGTACACATAGAATAACATCATTTACATAATAATTATTTTTATAAATATATTTCGTATTTTAATGTGTGTAATACGTATTTTTAACCTAGTGTAGCTTACAATGCCATAGGATAAATTAAGTTTGTAGTGCAGTTGAAGAAGATTAAAATTTCCCCCTAGTAAATTCTATCTCCCTACCAGAAGAGAGGAAAGCCAGATTTTTAGGACCTACACAACAAGTCTGTGCCATTTTTAGTATTGTTTTTGTGTTAGAGGGTCAATTACTTTTGTGACAATTCTGGAAGAATAACTGGCAATGTGATTAAGTGACTGAAAGAGGAAAAATCATTAGTCTGTAGGCTGTGACTTCTTCAGAACTGTATTTATTTTGCTGTATTCTGAGTTGGGTATCCACAGAGTAACTTGAACGCCCTGTTAGAGAGCGTTCTTCCTAAAGAGGGTTTGGTATGTTAGAGAGCATGCTTCCTAAACAGGGTTTGGTATTTCTGGCATCAACAAAAGATTTGTGGGTGTTGTAACAAATTGTCAAAAGCTTAGTGCCTTAAAACAACACAAACATAGTGTCATGCAGTTCCAGAGGTAAGATACCTAAAGTGTGTCTCACTGGGCTAAAAATCAAGGTATCACCAGGGTTCCATATTTTCTGAAGGTGCTAAGGGATATTCTTTTTCAATTTTTTTTTTTTTTAGTTTTTAGTTTCATATTAATACCAAGGTACAAATTAGGTTACATTGTTTGTATTTCTTAGGTTTAGTTCCAGTTGGAGTGGAACCCTTCGCCCAGGGATACCCTTACATTGTGCCCCTTAAGTAACAGCTTACCAATCCTCCTCCCTCCCTCCCCCACTTGAATTTAATTCTGTTTTGCTTTCATGGGGGAGGGGTGTAGTTGTTTATCTGTTAGTTTCGTTTTAGTATTCTATACATTGGATATTTGCTTTTCCATTCTTGTGATACTTTAGTGAAAAAAAAAGTCCTTCAACTCTATCCAGGGAAATACAAAAGACGTAAAAGCTTCACTTTTTATGGCTGACTAGTATTCTATGGTATACATACACCACCGTTTATTAATCCATTCATGAGTTGATGGGCACTTGGGTTGGTTCCACATCTTGGTGATTGTAAATTGAGCTGTGATAAACATTCTAGTGAAAATGTCCTTACAGTAAAATGATTTTTTTTTTTCTTCTCAGTAGATACCTAGTAATGGGATTTCAGGATCAAATGGAAGGTCTTTGAGGATTTTAGCCCTTTGAGGATTTTCCACACTTCTTTCCATACAGGCTATATTAGTTTGCAATCCCACCAGGAGGGGAATCCACATCTATGCCAACATTGGGACTTTGTGATGTAAGCCATTCTCACTAGGGTTAGGCGACATCTCAGGGTGGTTTTGATTTGCATTTCTCTTATGCAAAGGAACAATGAGAATGTTTTCATGTGTTTGTTGGCCTTGTGTTTGAACAGGTTCTGTTCATGTCTCTTGCCCACTTATAAATAAGTTCTTGTCCATTACTGTGAGTTCTCTGTAGATTCTACTTATGAGCCCTTCGCCAGATTCCAAGCATGCAAGTATTTTCTGCCATTCTGAAGGTCGTCCGTGTGCTCCAGTGTTCCCACAGGTGTGCAGAAGTTTTTAATTGGATCATGTCCTATTCATTTATTTTTGGTGTGGCTGCAATTGCCAAGGGGGTCTTCTATACAAAATCTTTTCCCCGGCCAATGTTGGCCTGGGGGATTCTGTTTCTTGCCTTTTCTAACTATAAAAGACCAGCTGCCTTCTTTTTATTGCACTCACTTCCATTAATTTCAAAGCCAGCAACATAGAATTTTCAAATCGCTCTCTGACTCTGACCTCTTCTCATTCTTCCTTCTTCTGTAAAATCATACAATGACATTGGACTTATCTGAACCATGAGGCTGGGCAATTAAGTTCATGAACTCATCCTAGGAAAAGTGCTACATACTTCATTGCTGACGATCACTAGTGTCACCTCTGAAGTGCTCCCTTTGGGAAGTTGTGTGTCCACATTAGTGCCTGGTCCACCATTCAAAGCACTTTTTCTAAGAAGAGTTTGTGAACTTAATTATCAGACCTTTTATGCCAACAGCTCTGATGGACATCCCAGAAAAGGAGTTCCAAAATTGCTGTGAAGGGTGGACTACCTAGTTTGTGTATAGCAATGAGGTACGTAGCACTCCTTTTCGGATGAGTTTACGAATTTAACGGTCTGACAGTGTAAAGGGTAATTGTTTTTTATCTTAGAATCAACTGATTAGTAAACTTAATTCCAACTTCAACCTTAATTCCCCATTGTCATGTAAACTAACATATTTAGACATTCTGTAGATTAGAACATGAACGTTTTTGGAGGACATCAGTCTGTCTATTACAAAAGTTTAACAAGGAACTTGTGAGTCTTCTTCTCTTAGTTATGAATTTCAACTGGTTTAAACAGGATTCCAGGTATGCTTCCACAACCACCTGTGCTGGGGGATTGGGGAGCCCACAAGCAGGTGCCTGCAGGGAACATGAAATGAAGAGGAGTTAGGTCTATCTTAGGACTGTCTGGGGCTATTTGTCTTTTGTCATTTATGAACCATTAACAAAGACTTCTTTCCTCCTTTCTCATTGTACTGGTCATGGTCGCAGGCAGTGAAAAAATGGTTTGGCCTTAATGGTATTGATATCCTCAAATCAAGTGGCATTTGAAGGCTAAGTGGTATTGATTTCCTGGGGAACAACACTGGAGACCAGGGGGTTCTAATATTCATCTATATTTGCCAATACTCATCTTTTGTCAGTATGGAGGGAGGTTGGCTTGACATTTTGATGGCAGTGTGTTTTTCTATTTTTTTTTTTTTTTTTGCAGTTTTTGGCCAGGGCTGTGTTTGAACCCGCCACGTCCGGCATATGGGGCTGGCGCCCTACTCCTTTGAGCCAGGAGCCGCCCAGCAGCATGTTTTACACGAAGTAGTCCAAATATTAAACAAATGTGATATAGCATTTGATTATACATAACTCATTATAGGAGACCTCATAAAGCAATTATTTCAAAGTACTATGAAGTATATGTCGTGAAGCCTTGTTGACAAGAGCAGGCCAGTGTAAAAATGCCTAATACTTCTTACTTCAGCTCTACTCGGAGATATCCCTTCACGATGTGTCAGTGTGTTTGGGTAGTCAGTTCGGTGACTGTGTCCAATTCCTCCACCCACTTCCATTCCATAATTACACACCCACATCCTTTGCCAATTAAGTCTGTAGTGCCTTCTGGTTTAGCCAAGTACATGTTACTGCACCTGTTTAATGTTGAGCTTGGCCACGTTACTCATTTTAGCTAATAGCATGAAGTAAAAATGACAGTGTGTGGGTTGGGTGCCTATGCCACAAAAAACCTTGCACACTTCTGCTTTTCCTCCTCGACTCCTGCAATCTCAATGAGACACACGTACTCCAGACAGCCTCTGGTCCGAAGAGAATGAGGGATCCATAAAAGACACTTGAGCTCAAGCTACACCCCATTGCCAAGCCCAAGTGACTTGAACCCATCCCTTGCGAGATTTGCCGCTAAAATGAGCAAGAAAAATAAATACTTACTTCATTACTCCCCAGGAATGTGGGTTCATCTGTTAGGTTCCATTATGGAAGGGAACATCTGATTACTATGATGCCCACACAAGTCAGTATTTGCAAGTTATCCTTAACTCCCCTATTTTGTTCCAAGTTCTATATAAAATTTATCAACTAGAGCTTATAAATTACTTCTGTTAATGTTTTATATACTTGTAACTTTCTTATTAAATACCTACTAAAGTTCAAATCAGTATCCTTCCTCTCCTTAGTAACAGCCACAGCTCCTAGCCTGACTTGGCCTCCATCTCAAGCACTTCAATCTATTCTTCACAGTGATCTAAAATAGTCCTCCTCTGGATAGAATCAGAGCACATTCTTCTTAGTAAAGTATCACGAGAATGGAGAAGCAAGAATCCAGTGTACTCAATTCTAATATGAAGCCAGTAGACGATCTAATACACACCCAAATGAGGAAAAACTCTAATCAGTTCAAGGTGGGGGCAGGGGGACTAGGCAGCACGGAGAAGGGAGGGAGGAGGGGAGAGGAAAGGAAGGAATGGGGTGGGGGTTACAGTATATGGCACACCTCTTGGGGGCAGAACACAATTATGAGAAGGACTTTACCTAACAATGCAATCAGTGTAACCTAATTCTTTGTACCCTCAATGAACCGCAAACAAAACAAAGTCTTCCTGAAATGTGACTACGAAAGTGTCAGATCCCTGAGTAAAACTAGGGATTGTCTGTCTACTCCCTGGACATTAAGGCCCAGTGCGTTTCTGTGGCACACTCAGCCCTTCCAGATCTGAGTTCAGCTTACCTGACTACTCACATCATTCTTCACATGTACCCTCTGCCTGAGCTCAGTCATAACATCTGAAGTCTCTTGATAGGTAACATGTCAGTCTTATTTTGTTCTTTCTTCAAATTGTCTCCTTTGTCAGGAATGATATTAATTTTTATATTCATAATGAACAATTAGACCTGAGTTTAGACTCCAATAAAAGAGTAACCATCATGAATGTTTCACTATTTTAATTGACACATAACTGCTTATATTTTATAGGGTACGGTGTGATATTTTGATGCATGCATAAAATGTGTAATGATCGAATCAGGCTATTTTAGGATATCCATTACCTCAACCATGTGTAATTTCTATCTGTTAGAATATTCAAAATCCTTTCTTCCAGCCATCTGAAAATATACAACAAAATATTGTCATCTGGCTCGGCACCTGTAGCTCAAGTGGCTAAGGTGCCAGCCACATACACCAGAGCTGGCTGGTTCAAACCCAGCCCAGGCCTGCCAAAGAACAATGACAGCTACAACCAAAAAATAGCCAGGCATTGTGGTGGGTGCCTGTAGTTCCAGCTACTTGGGAGGCTGAGGCAAGAGAATCGCTTAAGTCCAGTAGTTGGCGGTTACTGTGAGCTGTGATGCCACAGCACTCTACCCAGTGTGACAGCTTGAGGCTCTGTCTCAAAAACAAATATTGTCATCTATAGTCAGCCTACGGGTCTGTACAACACTAGGCAGTAAAGGAATGATTGTAAGTCCATATTTGTTTTCTCTTGTGTGGGGGTATATTAGTTCATATACTGGATTCATATACTGGGTTCCTATCAATATTGAGCACACTGGATACTTGGGAAGTTCTAGTTTTAGCAAATACTGAGCTTTCCAATAGGACTTGGCAACCAAATACTTGGAAAGCATTCCATCACATGATCTCTCTTACCCCTGACACAGGGTGGCTCTGTACAATGCAGAATATAACAGCAAGTATGCGGCCCTGGGAGCAAGACAGGTTCAAGTTTGGATCTTGACTCTG
This sequence comes from Nycticebus coucang, assembly GCF_027406575.1. Lineage (NCBI taxonomy): Eukaryota > Metazoa > Chordata > Mammalia > Primates > Lorisidae > Nycticebus > Nycticebus coucang. Next base: position 30,388,021 of record NC_069802.1, read on the forward strand.
AAACACACAATGACATGGGATGTGCCACGGAGCTCTCAGATAGACACGTAGATGACAGAGAGAGAACAGAGTCAGAGTTGATTCAGTGGAGCAGCACGTGGGCAAGGCTGAAACCAAGGAAGTTACTCAATAATTGCTGAATAATTTACATAATTACTAAATTCTCCTTTTTAGTCTTTCAAAGGGAAAATCTGTTCAATAGCATCAAATATTTATGAAGTGCTTTAAGACGCTGGCACACATTCCTTCATTCACACAATTCTCCAGTATAAGTCTAAGTTAATTTTCTCTCTCTTTTTTTTTTAATAGTGAAGAAACCAGCTCAGGGGTCTGCTCAAGGTCATGTAACTAATAAAGGGGAAACGTGGGGTTTGAACCCGTCTGCCCAGTGCTGACTCTGCGCTGGTCCCCAGCTCTGAATGAGTCATACATATTCAGTTTCATGCATCATCATTACTTTTTCAGGTTCAACTCTTCTATGAGACTCCCGTAAAATGAAATTGGCAACCGTTTACGGCCTCGGCAGTGGCTTGTTATGGTAGCTCATCCACTGAGGCAGTCATTGTGAAATAATGCATGCAGTGGCCTCTCGGCATGACGTCCAGCACTCAGGTCACCTCCAGTCATTGTTCAGCGTTAATATCTACCCCTTCAACCCCTGAAATACATTTTGCAAGTATCCATATCAAGGTGCTAACTCTCCAAATGACTCGGCTTCCAAGGTTGAGAACATTGCAGACTAACAAGCATGCATTCCTTTGTATAAACAAGATGCTTCATTTTTACTCCAGGTTAAATGCTATTCAAAATAAATAACATATCCAAGGAGAGTCTTAGCTAGTCAGGCTGTTATTATTTTGTTTCTTAGAGGCTTCTGTATAAAAATGACTTTTGTTTATATGATTGCAATCAACCAAATTAAATGGAAAATGTAACCTAATTCCACATTTTCTCTAATTTCTGCCAGTGTAACAGAAATGCTTTTCTAGGTGAAAAAATAAAACAATCAGTAGACCTCTATAATGATATTTTTATTATAGGATTGCTACAAATGCCCTTAAAGTTGCTTTGAACTTGTACCAAATGCCAGTTAATTACTCTTGTCTTACTCCTTCAATCCCACTCTCTCAAACTACTCATGCAAAAAAAAAACGAATAAACTGACAAACAAACGAATAAAATAAATAAAAACAATGAAACAGCAGCAGCATTTGCTCACAGGAGCAGCAGGAACAGTACTGAGACAGCACCTGTCACCCTTTAACCCATGGACATCTTTCTTCCTTGTACAACCATGTTCATTCCTAATCCATTCCATATCCAGTCACCTTCAGCTTAAAAATATATCCGGAATTTGATGGTATCTCACCATCTCCTATTTATTGGCCACACCCACTGTCATCTATTATTTTAATGGCCTCCTCTCTGGACTTTCTGCATTTGCCTTTGCCAACAGTCTTTTTCCAACACAGCAGACTGCGTGATCCTCTTATAATGTTAACCGGACATTGACTTTCCTTTGATCTGAACTCTGAAGTGACTGCCCATCTCACTCAACCTAAAAGGCAGGTTCCTTACAATGCCCTACAAAACTGTACACTCTAGCCTCTTATCTTTTCTGCTACTTCCACCTTGTGGTTTCTAGTCTGGACATGCTGGCTATTCTGTGCAAGGGTGGGGTCTTTATAGCACAATTATCTTTACATAAAAAGTCCTTCTCTGAGATTTCAGAGTGGCTATCTCTCTTCTCTCCCACAGTCTTTATTCAAATGATACAGTCCCTGGGAGGCTTTCCTGCCCATTCTAAAAACTATTCATTGATGCTTTTTCCCCTTCCCTACTTTATATTTTCTTAGCCCTTGCCACCACTAACATATCGTTTTATTCATTCTCCTTGCTTGTTTTCTTCCTCTCCCATCTAGAAAATAAGCTTCATGAAGACAAGCCTGCTGCCTGTATTATTCAAAGCTTTATACTTAACAGCAAAATCAGTTCCTGATGCTTAATTAATTATTTATTCAATAAATGGGTCTCCCTCAGATGTGCTGTGCAGAAGCTGGAGCTTTGTACCACACCATCTTCAGCATCTGTGATCTCGCCACTTATTTCCAGCAACGTTAGTTGTGCAACTCTGCTCAGGCCAATCACTTTACTTTCCATTTGTGTAAAATGAGGAAACTCAACATTCAGGTTACTAGTAAACATGAAATTTAATTTTTTTTTCTTTAGAAACAGAGTCTCACTTTATCACCCTCAGCAGAGTGTCAGGGCATCACACTGCTCACAGCAACCTCCAACTCCTGGGCTTGGGCGATTCTCTTGCCTCAGCCTCCCGAGTAGCTGGAACCACAGGTGCCCACCACAACACCCGGCTATTTTTTTGTTGCAGTTTGGCCGGGACCAGGTTTGAACCTACCACCCTCGGTACATGGGGCTGGCGCCCTACCCACTGAGCCACAAGGGCAGCCCACATGAAATTTAAATGACAAATTGTAAAGTTTACACAGTTGTAAAGTTTGATGTAAACATTCAAGAAGTTTTCATTGTATAAAATGTTGCATCAGCTATTCCAGAATCTTGCTCAAAGCACATTCTGTAGGAAATTCTACTGAACCCACGTAGTCATAACTCCGAAGGACGCCTAAGCCCCTCTGGTCAGAGACAGGGGTGACTCCTCCACAACACTTTCCTACCCTCTGTACTGCATCTATTTTTATGTGCCTCCACGGGGCATGAAACGTTCTCATCTTAATATTTCAAAAACACAAATAGTTATACAACATGTGCCTTCCCAACTATAAACACCCAAAGAGCATGAATCATGTGTTTTGCTTTGTTCTTGATATTTTTAGTACTTAACACAATATTTATCATATACTTCCACATTTAATAAATGTATTTTGAATGAATAGCAGTGCATCTTTAGAAAAATTAAAGCATCAGTAATATTTCCCAGCTTCAAGCATTTACATAAGAGTTCACTGCTACATTAAGACACTTTTTAACCTTCCATTAGAACTTTTGCATACATAGTGTATCTACTAATGTCTTATAATCTCTTGATCTTGTGAATGATATGCTAATCCAACAAATATTTAGTAAGTAGCTGCTACCGTAATATTTTTGAACACATTTTATTTTACATGCTATTGTAGTTTACTTAATCCTGCATAGTTTTATTTTTATGTTACAGGTATTAACTAATTTGATATGCCTGACCTATGTGTAAGACCTCATATATTTAGCTCCATTTTAAAGAAGATCTAAGCCACAGGAAAGCCAAATATCTTGACTTAGGGTCACACAGGCTTAAAGTGGCAGGGCCAGAACCTTAACTCTGGCATTGAGAGAACTTACACTGTCCCAGTACCATAAAGCTAAGTAAGAAATTTCCCCAAATACTATGGAACTTAGTGTTTGGTGGCACTGAAATATAATTAACTTAATAATTTTGATGTAATTATTATTGATAATTAGATTGCTCACTGCATATAATAAAAATCTTATCACAGTAGATTCTCAGAAACTTGTGGCTTGGCTCAGCATCCATACCCCAGTGGTTAGGGCACCAGCCACATACACTGGGGCTGATGGGTTCAAACCTGGCCCGGGCCTGTTAAAAAACAATGACAACTACAACAACAACAACAAAAATAGTTGGGCATTGTGGCGGGTGCCTGTATTCTCAGCTACTTGGGAGGCTGAGGCAAGAGAATCGCTTAAGCCCAAGAGTTGGAGATTGCTGTGAGCTGTGAAGCCACAGCACTCTACAGAGGGCAACACAGTGAGACTCTGTCTCAAAAAAAAAAAAAAAAAAAAAAACTTACAGCTTAATGAATAATAATACTTCAGTGCATATTTTATCTGGACTGCTCATACTCACCCCACCAAAAAGAAAAAGAAATTCCTGTGTATATTTGAGTAGGCTTTATTCTTTGTTAACTAAAATATCCATGTACCTATCTTTATCTAAACTCATATTTCTTCAATTAATTTTAAAAAATCTGCTAATAAAATTCATTTATTTATTCAAGTTGCATCTACCTACATTTATTTTCTGGGAGCTTAATCAGTGTAAATGACTTAATGTTACACAGTACAAATGACTTTCACTATCACAATAGCTTAATTTCCACATAGCTACTCTGTTTGCAGTGTCTGCAAAGTATCTCAAGGGAGCTGTTAAAATTCCATAATCAACACTGAAAATGCAGCTACATAGCACAGACACACCGAGCAGGAAAGGACCTTGGGACCTAGGCAGACTCTTCTCAGTGGAGGGGCAGAGGTGCAGAGAGGTTAAATGATCCCTCCAGCATCACACAGAGCACGGTTTCCTTGAGGAGTGCTCAGACCTTGCTACTTCTCCATTAATTCTCCTGTGGATCATTTTATGGCTTGAGGACTCCCCATGCAATAAAAGTTTATTGACCATGTGTCAGGAACTTTGCTGGGTGCTGGGGTTACAACAATTTATGAGACATGGCCCTTGCTCTGAAGAACTTCACAGTCTAATGGTAAAGGTAAGTGAAAAACATGCTATAGAATCAAGTAAGTGGAATGCATACAGAACAGGGGCACGGGAGCCAGCCTGGGGGCGTCAGAGCAGAATCCATACAGAAGAAGGGCACGGGAGCCAGCCTGGGGGCGTCGGAACAGAGCAATGGGAAAGAGTGACCTCTCATCTGAGGCTTAAAGGATGCATAGGGATGGAGGATGTTCAGACAGGCGGCAGGGTGATTGTGAGGCTGGGTGAGGAGGAGGCCTACACACCGGACAGGACTGCAGGGGCAGGTGTTAACACGAGGGAAAACCTGTGATGTCTTGTGGACAGACATAGACAAACACAAACGATGCATTATCGCCAGAGTCTAAAAGGCAAAGAGGAGGATGTAAGGCCTAAGCCTGGGTCGGCAGGTCCAACTTCACAACGCCCAGAAAGCCACATTTAAGAACTTGGCTTTATTACATAAAAATGTAGAGTAACTGGAAAATTTTAGAAGTTTCACAGCTTGATTTCCATTTATGGAACCTGGTGCCAGCATGATCTGAGGAGTCACAAATGAAAGCAGAAAGACTCATCGTGAAGTTAGGTCAACAATGCAGTTTGGAGATGACGGACATAAGGGCAGGGAAATTGATATGATGGCAGAGGAATACATGTATTCACGTGTGTATTTATTTAATACACATATACATGATGTAAAATACATATTTATTTCATACATATTTGATATGAATATTTAGGACATGGTAAGTAATTAGATGTGGCAGCTGTAGGGATAAGGAAAATGAGAACGGCAGCTAAGTGGCTTAGAGTTGACCTACCAGTGGCCAGTGAGAGATACAGCACAGGATTACGTGGAGGGTAAATCGGATTGTGGTCAATGTACAGTGGTTGAGGCACACTCAGGCGAATGAATGCAGGGAGTCTTAAGCAGGGATGCCAGGGTGGCTTACACAATGACATGAGCGTGGTTTGCCTAAAACATGCACTGGGGAGTCTTTGTTTTGGGAAAGCACGTTGAGTGAGATGAGGAGGAGGAACTCATGGAACAGAGAAGGTGCACTCAGAGCTGTGTACAGGGAGAGTCCTGCCGTGGAACCCAAGAATAAAATATTTAAAAAAGAAGGGTACTGTCCATTAGCTACAAGATAAATGTTAAAAAAAAAAAAAAAAAGTGAGAGAGAGAGAAGGAAATCTCTGTTAAAAATTGAGAATTAAGATTATTGAAGGCATGACTGGCAACAATTCCAGCAGATTCTGCTAAGTCACTGAGGGTGGGAGGTGAACAGAGTTGCCACTGCAGGTGGCTCTTTTGAATAACGTGGATTAGAGAGGGAGTGACAACTTGAGAGTAACAAAGTCATGTGATTCCAGAGTGAGCTACTCGGGGCCTTCAGATATTTATAGGCTGAGAAGGGGACTGTCTGAATGAAGAAGAAGTTGAAGATAGAAGGGCTGAAGGGTGGAACACTGATGAACCAGGGTCTCAGAGGATTCCGGGATTGAAAGAGTCAGGGGCGGGGAGAGGAATATCATTTGCTGGAATTCAGAAATTAAGTAAATGTGTTAACGAAGATGAGACTTACACAGAAGAGAGGAATACTGAAAGAGAATGTCCTTAACTACTTCACTTCCTAGGTGAACCCAGAAACTCAGCTCACTCTCTGTGTGTTGGAGACTCGGCATTATGGAGCTTCCACTGAGATAGTGTAACAAGTGAAAGGCCAGTTAGAAAGTTTAATAACTATGACGGTGGGAGATGCTTAAAATGGAAAGACTTAATGGTCAGAGAATGTGTTGCTGGACACTAATTCTTCCACTATTATGCAGTTATGCCTGAAAATGTGACCCAAGGAGACGCAGGAGGAACATAACCAAGTGAAGACTGGATGAAACCCAGTGAGTGGAGGAAGGAGGCCTGGGAGTGGGACTGCTCAGCTGGATGGGTCTTGCTTTCAATGATTGATGTCTCCAAGATATATGGTGTCCTGGGGATAAAGAACCAAACAAAAATCCAGAAAGAAAACCCTTTGGTATGATACATGATAGGAATTCTGATCATCAGGCGAAATCATCAATGGTGGGTTTGGCAAAATGAACACTGTCCATTGTTGAGTGTCATAGAGGAAGAAATATTGTCAGGTAAACCTGGGATTAAGAGAACATGGAGAAGAGAAAGATTAATAAAAGCAAGATCAACGCTTCCGATCAGTGATTCTTGTAGAATCAGTAAGGGACAGTGGTTGTAATGATGCAGGGTTGAATCAAAGAATAAATGTTTGAAAGGGAAAAGTCTTAAGGAGAAACTCCTCCCACCACACGGCCCGAACGCAGACAATAACAAACACGGGGGCTTGTTGAGTGGTTCTGTCCCACATCATTTACTGTCAAACATTTGTATAATTATCATATGCTTTGTGAATTTTCATTTTATAAGAGTTTGTGCTTATTCATTGTTTTATATGCCAAGTAGTTTATTCTAGATCAGAGTCACAGGAGGCTAGAGCTTTTCCCAGCAGTTCCCAACAAATCCTGGACTAGATGGCATTCTGTCCCAGGGTGTGCACACACATGTGCACACACACACTCAGACTGTGATCACGTAGGCATGTCAATCAACCTAATGTGAAAATCTTTGAGCCAAAGGAGAAAATCAGACAGAAAACGCACAAGGACACAGGGACAGCCTGCAAACTCCACACGGATGGTAGTTCTCACCAGGAATCATTTCTTTTTTTCTCATCAACTTTATAATGAAATGATTCTGAAGCTAATGATGTTCTTTGGGGACCTGCTGTATAGAGAGAAGTAAGAAAATAACAAAAGACGTAAGAAGAATGAAGGGTATTTTTGATCAATCAAAAAAAAAAAGAATGATCCCTCCGATGCCAATTCTAATATGTCATATACACACACACAAGAACGTAAGGAAGGTTTATTAGAAGATCTAAGACACAGAAAAGACAATATCTTGATTTGGGCCACAAAGGCCTGAAGTGGCAGGGCCAGAACGTTAACTCTGGCATTGAGTTTCCAGAACTGACACTGTCCCAGTAAATGATGCCAATTCTACTATGTGATAACACCAAGAGGGTAAGGGAGGTTTATGACTCACATAACGAGGCTTTCTTAGGAGAGCACAGCAGGGTCCCAAGCTGGTCTGATAATGGCTTGTGAGCTCCAGGAGAGGAGATGATTTGAGGTTTTAGGTCGTGGTGTGAAGCTGGGGTTAGGTTCCCCACACAGCAGCTGGGGTCTGTGGGCCTTCATCTTCCCACGGACACCACAAATAAAACACCAAAGGTGTGTTCTTACAAGCTTGCCCATGGCAGTGATGGATCTTGAAAGCTGCCAGCAAACTTCAGGTGTGGAGTCAGGGTCTTTATTGCCCACAGGGCTGCCTCAGCCTCAGTGGCCAAGGATTACATGGATACAAGACATGACGAGAAACATCAGAGTGAAGTCATTTATGTTCGTTATTCTGGAAACTTCAACCAATCACACGCAGATTCAAGAGACCAGAGCATTGAAAACAGGGAATCCAGGTTGCAAAGACTAAGTGGCCCAGGGGTCAAGGAAAGAGTGTCAACCCAGAGGGACCACAGAGCACTCGACCCAGAAACAGAAGAAAGCAGCCCAAAGAAAAGACAGAAGACAGGATTGATACGTCAGAGTTGCTGATGATCACAAGTTCACAGTGCTCAGAAAGGTGGCAAGGCCCAGACTGCACTTGAACATTGTTACTGACTACAGTGGGGAGACATCAAAGTCGTCATATATTCAAGATTTTACTGTCTTGATAGTAGAAAGGGCACAAGAATGTCTGCGAATCAATAAAGATGTCTTACCCGTGTAAGACATCTAAGGTTGGGGTTGGAATAAAGCCTAGAATCATGAACGTTCAAATTTGAAGGCATCACGCCACACTCATAAAGCCACAAGTTTTTTTTACCTTTACCTCTTGGTTAATCTAAAGAGGAAAGACAAGAGATTATTCAACTCATTAGGTCAAGCAGGCCTTCCAAGAAGGCTTAAGAAGAGGATAAAGATTCTCACTGTTGTTGGCTTTTTGTTTGTTTGTTTGTTTAATGACAATAGTATCTGGACACAATTGAAATTCTGCTATTCAAAGAGAACCAACATGATAAGACAAGTGAAGTTTAGTCTCCTGCTAAATCCAATTTTTGGTAGAAGTCACAACCTGAGCCATTAAACTTCTGCTTTCATTTAACACTTCTCTCTAAGCTGACACCCAGAACACGGGGATATTTTCCAAATATACTTAACGGCATAGTTGGAAAAAAATTCTGACCAGTGACACAACGCCAGATAGATGACTTGAAATCGGTAAGTGTTTTTACAGATTCATGGAACTGCCCCAGCTTATGTGTGAGCCTGCTGCACGCATGTGTACCTCACTCATTTCAGTTTTAGGCAGGTCCTGATTAAAAGTGGATCTAGTAGGGCGGCGCCTGTGGCTCAGTGAGCAGGGCGCCGGCCCCATATGCCGAGGGTGGCAGGTTCAAACCCAGCCCCGGCCAAACTGCAACAAAAAAATAGCCGGGCGTTGTGGTGGGCGCCTGTAGTCCCAGCTACTCGGGAGGCTGAGGCAGGAGAATCGCCTAAGCCCAGGAGTTGGAGGTTGCGTGAGCTGTGTGATGCCACAGCACTCTACCAAGGGCAATAAAGTGAAACTCTATCTCTACAAAAAAAAAAAAAAAAAAAAAAAGTGGATCTAGTAATGTTACTCTATCCTGGCGGGAAAGTGAATGTTCATTAGAGATCGCTTTCAATAATGAAGAACCAGTGTCACAATGGAAGGAAGAGGAGTTTGAAACATGACAATATTTTCTAAAAGTTAAATGAAGCAGGAAATACGTCTTCATAACAGGATGTTTTAATTTTTTATTTATTTATTTTAGCACAGTAGGTAAGAAGATCATAGGCACTGGAATGAGAAAGATTCTGACTCTAACAATTACCATTGTTTTCTCTTTCTTATTACAAAAAAAATAATAACAAAAAAATTAAATAGCTGTACCTGTCTTAAAGTGTTGCTGAGGGCTTTAAAGGAGCAAATAACATAACTTCTGAGATCACAGCAACATACAAACAGCATGATATAAGAGGGAGCTATTTTACCCTTGGGAGCTGATTCTAACACTTCCATTGTCTCACCTCCTTTCCATTTGAACACTGAGAATTAGAGTTTCTGACTGTTTGATGTTTACTTATGTGCCGACACCAAGGTAAAAGCTAATACCAGGACTATCAGAAATCCCTCAATACCTGACACATCACTGTAGTTTAAATTACTTAGTCAATTCTCCAAATTGGCTCAAATTTTCCAATCTTTGTTGTTACCACTTACTTCCGCAGTTAATTCTTGACAGAATTTTCTCCCCAATGTTATTTACCTTCTAAAACAGTCAGGAATTGGAAAGCAAGATTGTAGCTGCCTTGGCAGCGTTTTGCTTGGTTTCATGAATCCTGCTTTAGATATATTCCAGAAAGAAGGGTCCAAGATTTGTAGAATTTAAAGTTCTATCTTGGCAGCAATAGCATTTGACTTTGCACAGATTGTTAAGGAGGTAATGCAGTTTGCTCAGCATGTGAGAAAATTATTTCTGTTAGCCATTATGGCTGTCACGATTTGGGGCAGCAATTCAGAAAACCCCTTTTATAATACTTAAAAGACTTCCTTGCCTTTCACTGAAAGAATAGCAACATTAATTCAGTGAAAGTAAAGCAATAAGCAATCATCATTTGAGAGCTACCAGCCATGGCATCGTTCATTCAGACGGTAAGTCAGTCAACAAAACGTTATGGGATGCTACTTTGTGTTTCTCATTGTTTTGTTCTTATAAAATGATGAATAAATCCTGGGCCTGCCACCCACATGCTCTAGTCTAAGACATTTAAAAAATATTGTTTTGAATATTAAATGTTCTAACTCTACAGCCTATGACTTTCATTGAGAAAACATGGCTTCTCTTATCATTTCCAATCAGTACCAATGTTCTTGTGTATACGATAAAATGAACGTATTAAAATCGTACACCATTAAAATTTCCATCACTAGAATTGTTCTTCAATGGAGGGCCTGAAGGGAGACCTAAATGGTGCTTACACTAGATTTTTATCTCAGCATCGGTGCACCCTTGCAGTGAAAAGGAGCAGTCGAAGAGAGCCCTGGGTTGGACTCCAGCTCTCTCAACTTCATGCTTCTCTCTGTTCCCCGGGGGAAGAACCCTATCACTTCTCATGGAGGGGGCAAGGCTCAGGTCACCTCTCCACCCTTCTTCCTCACCACATGCCTCGTGGGTGGCTTCCCTTCTCTGGTACAGTCTGACATGATCCAGCAGGAAGCAGCCCGGGGCCCAGCAGCCTATGTGCCGCAGAACAACCCTGCACCCCTGCGAAGAGGCGTGCAGCCCAGGTCTGGCCTTGAAATCCACCAGGCCTGCATTCAAACCCCTGCTGCTGAACGTATTGTCTGGATAGCTGTGAATAAGCCACTTACTCTACCTGAGCCTCAGTTTTTCATTGGCACTGATAATGGTACCTTTTCCAAAATGTGATGAGCACGTGAAAGCATCTCAGATATATGAAGCTCTTAACAAACATTGATTTAATGTGATAAGAAAAATAAATTCTAAAATACAGATTTTTTTTCTGGGAGAAATTCTCCCAAACATAGTATGTATTTTTATCATCAGCTGCCCAGTTGAATGATGCCACATGTGAAATGGGTAATAATTCTAATCTTACTTAGTGGTTCACAAATGCTGTACACTGAGAAGGTTCCACGGGAATTTTCCCTTCATGGTCTTTGTGTTCTCAGTGCCTAGACGAGCAGCTGGAATAGTGGTTCTTAATTCCAGTGTGTTTCAGAATCTCATCTCCCTGGAATAGTGGTTCTTAACTTCGGTGTGCATCAGAATCTCATCTCCTGTGTATCCTTAATATCTGGTTGTCCAGATTCCACGGCAGGCCTACTTATAAAGAAGCTTTGAGAAGTATACAGACATGTGTTTAAAAAAAATCTAAACAGTGATTATATATTCGTTTCATAGTAGAGCTAAGTACATTGGATACTTTTTCTTCCATAGTTGAGATACTTTACTAAGAAGAGTATGTTCCAGCGCCATCCAAGCTATAACCCAACTACAGCCCAAGATGAAGGGGAAAGAGGAGAGGGAGGGGAACGGAGGGGAGAGTATGGGTAGAGGGAGGGTAATTGGCCTGGCCGGACCACACCCATGGTGCATTTCACAAGGGTATATGTCAAGTACATGTCAAGTCTACTAATTGTAGAGCACAAATGTCTTAACACAATAATTAAGAAAGTGCGGTGAAGGCTACATTAACCAGTTTGTTGTAAGTATTTCAAACCGTGTATAAAACCAGCACATTGTACCCCATAAATGCATTAATGTACACAGCTAAGATTTAATAACAATAAATTAAAAATAAATAAAAATTCTAAAGAGGTTTCAGATCCTCAGACAGGGTTGAGCTATTGAATGAATGAATGAAAAGCAGTATCACAGGATATTATGACAATTTGTACACAATCATGTCAATATATTTTCTTGTTTTGCACAACGAAATTCACATTTTTCTGCAACAAAATTGAAAGTTATTTAATTTAAATAAACAAAATATTCATGCCAACCTTCTTAATTTTTCAATTTGTCAATAATTTACCTTAGTTCCATTTATCTTTGAATAATGGAAGGAGAGAAAACTATACATATATGTATATATAAAAATACATATCTTTTCCCGGGTTATTTTAGATATATCTTAAAACATTAAGAAGTAGTAGGAAGAAATAATAGTGAAGACTATATATATTAGATATATATATTGAAATATATATATCTTTGTGAGGTTAACTCACAAATTAGAAAAAAAAGCATCACAAAATACGGTATATATGTTGATTTTTCAGGAAAACAGGGGAATGAGAAAAAACCACTGAAAGCTCTAGGTCAGAGGTCAAAATCAACAAGTTGCAAGGGAAAGTCATCATTTGAGCACTTGTGATATTTTATTCCAGATCTCTGATTTGAATATCTTATTAACTCCTTTTATATTAAGGTTATTTCAATATAGAATTATAAGGAATGCTTAGTAACATTTTGAATTAGGTACACTCACACAATCTTAAATGAACTCATGATTCCTATGTAAACTTTTGTGTGTTTAGGACATAACATAGGATACATTAAAAAATGTTAGTAGTAGAAGATCTAATACAAGGTAGGAGTAGGGGAATGAGGGATCAGGGATGGGGAGGAGGGCGGGGATGGCGGGTTACAGTGTATGGCACACCTCTTGGGTACGGGACACAATTATAAGAGGGACTTTACCTAACAACTGCAATCAATATAACCTAACTCTTTGTACCCTCAATGAATCCCAAATAATAAAAAAAAAATATATGCTAGTAATACTGAGGAAAGGCACAGCCAAGAATGAGCTTTGGCAATAATTTTAAGGCCTGAATAACAGATAAGAAGTGATTAATTACTAAATATTTTAATATGAATGCAATTAGCTCCATCCGTTTTCCAGAACACATTGTCTCTAATTAAATGATATTTGCCATTAAAAACAGTACATTTGTAACAAAAATTGTACAGAGAAAGAAAAGACACATCTTGCTGTTTATAGATTCAAATGTTAATTTAGGACTAGAGCCAAGGAAAGAAATGTATTTTGTTTACTAATAGTAGAAAGAAAGCTGAACAAAATCAATGCTGAACAAAATCGATGCTGAACAGTAAGAATATATTTATCTAACTGCAAATTTCTTCCGTGGTTTAAAGTGTTTAAAATGAATTGTTAAGTGTGGAAACAATTCAGGAATTGTCTCTGTTATTTGATCAAATTTCATATAATTTTAAAGTTTTACAAAAGCATTTTTTTCAATGTTTTTACTGCAGAATATAAACATGTTAATTTAGTTACTTAGGACACCACTAATTACCATGATTGGATCATTTGATTCTCCGGGATAGGTGAGAGTCAGAATTCCAGTAAGAGGAATTGTCATTCTAGTGGAATTTAATTGAATATTGGATCTCAACCTAATCAGCAAAGTAATTAATGAGCCAGCTTCTACGTAGTTGATACTGTTTTTGTCATCTTCTTGCTACTTATCTAAAAACGGCCTAGTTCTTTGAATGCTTGGTAAAATGAGTTACAATTAAATAATAGCAATAAATATTTTAGTCATTTGTGGTTTGCCTTTCTGAATTGTAGAACATTTAATATCACAGCCAGAATGCTTATATGCTTCCTCGATCATGTTTTCAATGGAATAGCACGTTTCACTAAACAGCATTATCAAAGCGTAGGATATTGTTGGTAATCTCTGAAACCAGATTTCATTTGGTTCAGTGTGAGTCCTTATAAACTAAAAGGAAAATACAAAACAGAATCCAGGACTCATTTAGAAAGATTAAAACGGCAAAAAATATTTTATACTCTTGCTTTAATCAAGAAATTGAAATAGTTGTGCATATAAAGTACTATCACACACCAGCAGGATAATACCAATTATCCTGTCACTCTGCTCTGCCACTGTGTTGTTCAAATGCTTTGCTGAGGGATCCAGATTTTCATTAAAAACAGAGCACCACAGATTATCTCATCCCTTTATCAGATGTGGGGATGGCGAATATTTTCACCCTTTCTGTAGGTTGTCTGTTTACTCTGTTGAGTATTTCCTTTGCTAGGCAGCTTTTTAATTCAATCGAGTCCCATTTATTTATTTATTTACTTATTTATTTTGTTGTTATTTGTCTTGAGGTCTTTGGCATAATTCCTTTGCCTAGACTGATGTCTAGAAGAGTTTTTCCGACATTTTCGTCTACAAGTTTTATGGTTTCATGTCTTACATTTAAGACTTTTTACCAGCTTGGTTTAATGTTTGGAAATGGCAAGAGCATTTTTCATTTTTCATTTTTCTGCATGTGGCTACCCAGTTTCCCCAGCAACATTTACTGAATAGGGCTTCCTTTCCCCAGTGTAGGTTGTCGTCTGCTTTGTCGAAGATCAGTTGGCTGTATGTGGATAGTTTTATCTCTGGGTTCTCTGTTCTGTTCCATTGGCCTATGCCTCTACTTTTATACCAGTATCATGCAGTTTGGGTAGGGTCATTTGAAGTCTGGCAATGTGATGCCACCAGATTTTTTTTTATTTAAGATCTCTTCTTTGGCTAGTTGGGTTATTTTTGGTTCCAGATAAAGGGGATAATTATTTTTATAGATCTATGAAATACAACATTGGCATTTTAATAGGTATTGTGCTGACTCTGTAAATCAATCTGTACAGTATGAACATTTCAACCATGTTGATTCTACCAATCCATGAGCATGATATGTTTTTCCATTTTCTTGGTGCCAGGTGCAATTTCTTTGTCCGGTGTTTCATAGTTCTTCTTTTACCTCCTTGGTTAAGTATACTCTGCAGTACTGAACTTTCTTTGAAGCTATCATGATGATCCTGCACCTTTCTTTCATTTGACTCTCAGCTTGACTGTTACAAGTGTACAGGGACGCTGCTGGTTTATGTACATTGAATTTGTTACTTGAAATTTTCCTGCACTTTTTTTTTTTTTAATCAATTCTAGGAGTCTTTTGGTAGAGTCTTTGGGATTTTCTAGATACAAGTTCATAACATCAGCAAGACGTGAAAGTTTGACCTCATTTTTCTCTGTCTTAAAGACTTCCTCTTCCCTGATTGCTCTGGCTAGGATTTCCAGAACTACATTGAACATAAGTGGTGATAGTGGGCATTTTTGTCTTGTTTCAGCTCTCTGGGGAAATGACAAATTTAAACAAATCAGCAATAAAAAAATGAACAACCCCATTCAAAGACGAGCAAAAGACGTGTAGAAGTTTTTCAAGAAAAGATAGACAAATGGCCAATCAACATAAGAAGAAATATTCAACATCACTAATTAGCAGAGAAATGCAAATTGAAACCATAATGAGATATAATCTTACCTCTGTCGGAATAACCATTTATAAGAAGTAAAAACAAAACAATAGATGCTGGCATGTTTGCAGAAACAACGGAATGCTCATACACTGTTGGCGTGATTGCAAATTAGTGCGAACTCTGCACAAAACAGTTTGACCCAGAGTCCCACTACTAAGTATCTACCCAAAAGAAAAGAAGTAATTTTATCAAGAAGGTACCTGTACTCAAATGTTTATTGCAATGTAATTCAAATCATAAAGATTTGGAATCAACCTACATTCTCATTAATTCATGTGGGAATAATGAAAATATGGTGTGTACACACACACACACACCATGGAGTACTACTCAGCCATTAAAAGGAATAAAATAATATCTTTTTCTTTTTTTTTTTTTTTTTTTTTTGTAGAGACAGAGTCTCACCTGATTGCCCTCGGTAGAGTGCCGTGGCATCACACAGCTCACAGCAACCTCCAAATCCTTGGGCTTAGGCAATTCTCTTGACTCAGCCTCCCAAGTAGCTGGGACTACAGGCGCCCGCCACAACGCCCGGCTATTTTTGTTGTTGTTGCAGTTTGGCCGGGGCTGGGTTTGAACCCGCCACCCTCGGCATATGGGGCCGGCGCCCTACCCGCTGAGCCACAGGCACCGCCCAATAATAATATCTTTTTCTGAAACTTGGACAGAATTGGAGACCACTATCTCAAGTGAGATATCTTAGGAATAGAAAAACAAACACCACATGTATTCTGTAATAATAGGGAACTAAGCGATGGGCACACGCGAGGACTCTGTGATAATAGGGAACTAAGCGATGGGCACACACGAGGACTCTGTAATAATAGGGAACTAAGCGATGGGCACACATGAGGACAAAGTAATGCAAAGGTCCCTGGGAGGGGTGAGGGGGAAAAGAAGTAAAGAAGGAGTAAAAAACCTACCTATTGGGCACAATGAACACTATTCAGGTGATAGGCACATTAAAAGCCAAAAATTAAGAATTACATTATCAATATATTATAAATTATCCACATAAAAAATTGTGCCACCTTAAAATTTTGAAATAAAACAAACTCAGATAAACCTAAAACATCATATTAGTGAAATAACAATATTAATTTCAGTTGGCATAAACAACATTAACCATACTCAACTTTAAAAATGGAAATGAAAATAGTCTCATGTAAAGTTGCTAGACATTGAAAATATTCCTCAGAGAAAAAAATGGTTACCCTCTCTTACAATTGTTTAAGTTATTAGGAGACAAGTTCAGAGTCTATCGCATCAAGCAGGAAAGGGTAGGTGAAGTATAACCACCTCTTTGGTGAAGACTCAGTTGTTCTCTCAATGTGCTAAAAGTTATGCTGTAAGAGAGCACTTAGTTTATGAACAACCTGCCTAATGGTGACAAGGTAATAATTTGATTTTGACATAACCGCTTTCACCTTTTACCCTCTTTTCACCCCCTTTCTTTCTGATCATAAGTCACTGTAGTTCCTCTCAAACAATGACTACTACAGCATACAAGGCTTGGTACGATCCAGTTACCACAGTAGGAATAGAAATTCACTTGCCAAAATATGCTTTGGCCTGATGGATTTGGGGACAAGCCAGGTAATGTGTCAATGACAGCAGGGATGGTTGTACTGCAAAAGCCACTAACAGTTTCTATGAGAATTCATGCACTGCTAAGCTCCACAGTGGTGTATTGAACCTGGACTTAGCACTGTTGGATTTAAGACCCAGATAGTGTTTAAAGAAAGATAGGGGAAGTTAGAGCAACATGAATCTGGAATCATGAGAATTAAATCTGTCCCTATGCTACTATATGGCACAGAGTAGTTTTAGAGTCAGTTCATGTTGAATGTGGTAGTCAGATTCAGATCTATCTAATTGTGGGACGTCGGGCAAACACATGCAGTAATTAAGCCTATGTCTTCATTTCTAAAATGAAAACATGATATTACTTTCCAGGGAAAACTGCAGAGTGGATATGAAATAATGGCTACGAGGCATTTATGTAATCTTTCAGATGGTAAAAGTTCAATAAATGTTCATTAACATTAATTAACCATGTTAATTACTGAATAGCTCTACATTTGCGGCTTCCATTGCAATTTATAGGGATTATGTGATAACTACTTGCAAATGAGAAATAATGATGTGTGTCCTTTCCAGGATGAAGCAATTGAAGTAGTGTACAGACAGTACATCTTTCTTGTTCCCTACTAAAGTGACCTTGGGTACCACATATTCCAGATAGAACAGCTACAAGATGGAGGGGGCACAGCAATCCACATCAAATTTCACGAGTGGAAAATAAACCATAGACAGGATAGGGATTCGATTTTATTTTTATTTTATTTTACTTTATTTTATGATCTTATTCAGGCATTAATGAGGACTGAAGACCCCATTCTTCTCAAGGGAAAACACCCCCAGAAAAAGGGAAAAACAGAAATAGGCAGAGCAAGGTGGAATACAAACAGTTTAGCTAGCTTACTTTTAAACCAGCAGCTAAATTCCTTATCTGAACAGTTCCTGCTTTTCTAGAAGCCTATCCTGTAAGGGATATAGCTTGCAAACACCCCTGCTGGGTCTATAAACACTATGAAGAAATAATGGCCACAGAGGAAGCTCCTGTGCATGGTCTGGGAATGAACATTAACCAGGCAGTCCTCGCCCAGTCAACAGTCAAAGCAAATACCCCTTGTGGGTATTTGTATTATGGCCAGGGCAGAAATTAAAGGAACAGATCCAACCCTGAAATATGGGCAGGAGGGCTTATAACCCCTAATCACAGAGGAAGACACTTCTGGGTTGGAGATAAGAGGAAAATTCTTCTGTTCCACCAATTCTTCAGAGAAGACTGGCCCCATCGGGTGTCTGCTCCACAGTGAACTAGTAAGGATTAACTTCCCCTGAGGAATCTGTGTGTGTGACCACAGATGGGCAGCTGCCCTCACACAAAGCTCAGGTTTTGGATTATCAAGGCTGCTCAGACCCTTATAGTTAATGATCACAGACAGAATAAGAACCAACATGCTTACTCAGAGACAACTGGGAACATTTTTGTTCCCTTCCTCAGCTGACCCTCTGGGCTAACTGAGAAAATAGCCTTCAGTAAAATCTGGGTGGAACAAACACTCAGGGCCATTCGCTGTGAACCCCACAAGCTAGTGATGGTCCCTTGTGCTTCCCGCCTTTGAAAACTCTGCTCTGCCTGTCCTGTCTCCTCATCTCTCAATCGCCGCCAGCTCCACAGTCCTGGCCCTGGGGGCGGAACCCCAGAAATTTTATCTTATTATCTATTTCATTCTATTTAATTAGATCTTATCTAAATTGATATTTGATTTTATCACAATGAAGCCCAGCCCCAACTGCCTAATCTGAACCTTTTTAGACATGTATAGGAATGTAACTGTCTCCATTTTACAGTTAGAGATACTAAGTTTCAAATATTTCAACAATTTACCTGAGGTTTCAGAAAAATATTTCAAGGATTGGCCATAGTGGCTCATGCCTGTAATCCTAGCAGTCTGGGAGGACAAGGTGAGAGAAACACTTGACTTCAGGAGTTTGAAACCAGCCTGAACAACATAGCAAGGCCTTGTCTCTACAAAAAAATAGAAAAACTAGCTGGGCATCGTGGCATGCACCTGTATTTCCAGCTCCTTAGAAGGCTGAGGCACGAAGAGCACTTGAATCCAGGTGTTTGAGGCTGTAGTGAGGTATGATGATGCCCTCATGTCTGGGCAAAAGTAAGACTGTCTTCAAAAAACAAACCAACGAACAAAATATATATATATATATATACACACACACATACATACACATATAAGTATATATATAGTGTGTGTATATATATATCATATAATACGCTTAACATATATGTGTGTGTGTACTACAGAAGCCAAGGAACTGGGAACTCCATTTCTAATCATCAGAATCACTGAGCATTTGTGGTGAACATCTGAATCAATTCAAGTCTTTCAGTCATCCAACATTTCATTAGCAATATCCGGATTTATCCCTCATCAAAACAAGTGCTTATAGCATAACAATAGCACTGCATATTAGGCTGTAGTTTTCCTTGTAAGAAATATTTTTTCATTGTAGTAAATTTCACTGATGGTAAATTAATTATTAAAACATCATCTGCTTCACAGGGGAAAACACAATCCCCAGGAGCAATTTTATGTGGATCTCATTGTGCTTCGCAGGCTGGAAGTTTCACTTTGAAACTGTAAAGATGTTGAATGTAGGTCACTTTTCTTCCTTCCATGAATACAAGTCACTAATTCAGTATTAATTCAGGGCCAACAAAATATAAGTTGCCCATCTTATTCCCAGGGGAACTGTGACTTTTAGAATCCTCACTTATATTGTTTTCTCTAAATGAATCTAATAGTCATTCTAAAATCAATGAACATAAATGAGTTCTGTCATTTTTATTATCTGAGTTGACTGATGTCACTGATGTCGTCGCCCTATCCATACCCAACCTCCACACCTGCCAATTTCCACTCCTAATTTGTTAGCTGTCACAAACATTCCTAGACTTCAAGACTTGTCTATTATTTCAAACAAATTACTCACATTCTGAACACTTTCCACTATTAATAGAATTTTATTGATATTCATTATGCTCCCTTTGGAAAGGAATGTATTCAAATTCTTTTAAAGTTCAAAAAAACACCTTTAGCAGATTTTATTTTCTTTCTCACTATGTACTCAAGGCCCATTCTACCATAGCTTTTACAAAAGCATTTGCTTTTTTTGTGTGCATGACAGTTCTAAAGAGTAATAATGTTTTTTTAAGGAGAAAACTTTGCTTTTAACAATTTCAGCTGAGTTGTTCTTACCAGTTCTTGGGTAAATGATCCATATAATGAGTGCTGGAGGTTTGAACAGACCCGGGATCCCATTTTGGTTCTTCCAACAACTAGCACTTTGAAAATAGAATGCTCATTTACTTTTACTGAGTTTAATTTAAAATTCGGTAGCGTGGGAAGACAAAGATCTCTTGGGTCACTTTCATGTCTAATTCTGTGCTTTGCTGTGTGTGACTCATTTAATCTCCTTTAACCTATCATTGTTCAACGTATTCCTAACTGATCTATGTCAAGGCTCCCATCCCCCACCCACAAAACTGTCTATTCTTGGCAGTTACTCACATTTTAACAACTTTATGGAAACCCACTTTACATACCGTAAAAAGCCCCCTTTGCAATTGTCCAACTGAATAATTTTTAGCAAGTTTATAGTTGTGTAGCAATCATTGAAATTTAGAATGTTTCCATGATTAGATCTAATCCTTACTCCTACTAACTCTATGCAACATCTGATCTGCTACCCATTTTTATAAATTTGCATTTTCTGAGCATTTCACATAAATGCAATTATGAGATGTATAGTCTTTCATGTCCACTTTTTTTCACTTTGCATAACATTTTCTTTCCACATGAGAGTATGGATCACTCGCTCGTTCCTTTGTATTGAACAGTAATTCTGCTTCATATATGACATCACCACATTTTTGTCTATACGTTTACTAGTTGGTGGGAATTCAGAACGTTTCCAAATTTTGGTTATTATAAAAAACTGTCTGTGAGCATTTGTGTGCATGGAGTTGGGAGAACATAGGTTTTCTTTTCATTGGTCTATTAGGAGTGGAAAAGATAGGCCTTATAGAAATGTTAACTATTATGTTTATGAAATTGCCAAATAGTTTGCCAAAGTTGTAGCTCTGCTTTACATTCTATCAGCAAAGTCTGAAGCACTCAGCCTTTCCACCTTCTGGCCAAATCCTGTTATTGTCTCTTTTAGATTATAGCCACTCTATCTGTTATTCAGTGATATTTCACTGTGGTTTTAAATTGCATCTCTCTAATAATTTAGAGCACTTTTCACGTGCTTACTAGACTTTGACAGCGAAGTCTTCACTAACAGATCTACTTAAAGAATTTGCTCATTTTAACTGGATTGCTTATGTACTTCTGATTTAATTGAGAGAATCTTTGATATGATGGATAAAAGTCTTTTATTGTATATATGACTTAAAATGTTTTTTTTCTTAGTCTGGATTTTCTTAACTTTCGCGGTGCAAAGTTTTCAATCTTGATAAAGTCTAATTTATTGATTTTTTTTCTTTTGCAATCATTGCCATGTGTTGGCATTCATGGTTGAACCTAAGTTCATGATGCTTCCTCCTACATTTTATTTCAGAAGTTTTATAATTTTAGCTCTTGCATTTAGGTATCTGATCAATTTTGAGTTAACTTTTTGCTTATGTGCTGAAATTCTAAGTTTCTCTCCCTCATTCCTTCTCCTTCACCTCTTCCTTTTCCTTTTCTTGCACAGGGGTTTGTGTCAACATGAACAGAACTCACAACTGTGCTGCATGACTCTCTACTGTTACCTTTGTACCAATACACGACCCTGGTTGCCGTGACTTTATAACAGATCTCGAGTGTAGTGTGCATTCTCATTTTGCTTCCCACAAAAGTGTAATGACTGCACTTGGTTCTTTGAATTTCCACATAAAGTTTAAGGTCTACAAATAAACATCTATTTTATAAAGACTATTGAGATTTTGAAATAAAACAAATGGAATTTATAGATCAGGATAGAGGAAATCTTCATTTAACAGTAGACTTAAGACTACAAAAATGAAACGTCTTTACGTTTCTCTTTACTTCCTAATTTTTTTATTAAATCATAGCTGTGTACATTTGTATGATCATGGGGCACCATACACTTGGTTCATAGGCCGTTTGACACATCTTCATCACACTAGTTAACATAGCTTTCCATCTCTAATTTCTTTCAGCTATGTGTTGTACTTTTCAAGGCATGAAGTCTTGCATTTTTTTGTATTATAACTGAGAATTTTATTATTTTTTGATGCTATTACAAAAGAATTGTTTTGATAGTTTCCTTTTCAGATTTGATTTGTACTATACAGAAGGGAACATTTTTGTTCATTTGCTCTTATACACTACAATTTGCTAAATGTATTTATTTATAGGTCTACAAGGCACACATATCTTCATAAATTCTTTACATTTTTTTCAGGGTGTCAGTGTCATAAACACGTTACTTGTGCCTTTCCAACCTGATAATCACTCTCTCTCTCTCTCTCCTCTATCTCTTTATTTCTACATCTATCTTATCACCCTCATTTATTGCTTTATTTCATGAGTTAGAACCTCCAGTATGATGTCGGGTAAATTGGCAATAACAGAGATCTTCACCTCATTCCATATTAACTTCAATGTTACCAGTAGATTGTTTGAAGACACCCTCTTACAGGGTGAGGAAGCACATTTCTACTTCTAGTTTGTTGTAACTCCCTATCATGAATTGGTGCTGTAATTTTTCAAATGTTTTTTTCTGTATTTATTGAAACAAATACATGGTTTTGTCCTTTAATCTATAAATATGGTATGATAGTAATTTTTAGTTGTTAAACCAACCTTGCATTCCTGGAATAAGCTCCATCGTGTCATGGTGTATAGTCCCTTTATAGATAGCTGGATTCGATGTCCTAAGGTTTTGTTAAGAATCTTTTTGTGCATATAGTTTTGATGGTTATTGGTAGGCAATATTCTTTTCTTCCGATATTTTTGCTGTGTTTTGTTTAGTATCAGGATAACACTGGCCTTACAGATAGCACTGAGTCATGCAATCTCCTCCTCCATCCTCCGTAAGAGCTTGTGAATCCTTAGTATAGTTTATTATTTAAATATTTGATATAATTTATGGTACAGTCATATGCACCATAAAAAATCTTTCCTGTGGGAAGATTTTTAAGTCATTATTCAACCCTCTGTTGCCAACCATTAATAAAATTTATGGCATAAAGGATATGAAGATAAATTAGATGCACTAATGTCATTTTTATACATATTCTTTATAATGGATATTTTCTGCACCAACATTATTACAGTCAAACTACTATCATTTGAATTGGTTCTGATAATATTTCTTTTCATTATTGATCTTTGGAAAGCCAAGGTAGTTTATGTAAAGTAGTAACATCATATATAATGGACTATGTTTTAACATTAAATTTTAATGTTTTACCATTTTTGAATACAGGCATACTTCAGAGATACTGCACTTTTGATCTGAGAGCACTGTAATAAAGCAAATGTCAGAAGACAGAAGTAAACCAGAATTTTTTTGTTTCCTAGTGTACACAAAAGTTATGTTTAAGCTGGGTGCAATGGCTCACACCTGTGATCCTAGCACACAAATTTAATGATCTTAAGCACACACATTCCTTATCTCACAGTTCCTCTGAGTCAGGTGTCCTGAAACAGTTTAGCTATTCCCTGAGCAATGTCAACACATTGGCCATGGATGTGGTCTCTCGTATAGACTCTCCTGGAGGAAGAATCCATTCTAAGTTTACTCAAATTGTCAGAGTTCAGTTCCATGTGGGACTGAGGGCTCCAGGTTCTTTCTGGCTCTCAGCCAGAGGCTGCTCTAATATCTAGAGGTGCTCACAGTTCCTTACCATGAGGATTTCCAAAAATGTCCACTAGCTTCTTCAAATCCAGCAAAGGAGAGAGCCACCAGTAGGCAGACACTGCAATGTTATGTGCATAACCAAATATGCCCAATCATACCACCTCTCGCCTTTACTGTGCTCTGTTGGTGAGAACCAAGGCACAAATTGTGCCCGTACTCCAAGTGAAGGGACTAAGCAAGCATTTCCACATCAAGAGAGAGGATCGGATTATTTCCTAAAGTTCATCCACCTTACCTCCCCAAACAAGAATAAGATTTATTAAGGTTTTATACTCGTCTTTTAAAACTTCCAAACTAGTCTTACATTTATTAAAAGAACATAGCTCAGAGAAAATGACATGATGATTGGATAACTGCTTAAACCTGTGCTCAGGTGAACTGATGGCACTCCGGCACACTGCCACACGATGACTTTGTCAAGTTTCCTACCGAAAGCTTTGAGCAATGTTCATCAAAGATCCTAGACTATGTTCTGTGACTTACACATATATTATTGTAAAAAGGCTTTTGCCGTATTCAGAACCCCTACAAATTTTTGTATGAGCCCTCTTAAAAATTTCATTTTATGAAATTTTATGTACTGAGGCAACTAAAGCCACTTGGTTTTCTCCTGGCTACCAGGTAGTCCCAAAAAACATCGTGCGTGGCAGGAAACAGTAAAAGCCCATCTCCATGATTTTGGAGATTGGATATAAAATGAGTGAAATATTTAAATGGCAGTTCACATTTCAGAACATAATAATATTTCATCCCCTAATTAACTACTATTGGGTGTAATCACTGGGATTCCATCATGCAAATGTGGCAAGTTGTTGTCTGCTGGAACGTAGTGCAAGTAGTCTGTAGGTTTGTAAGCACTTCCACTACAAAGTTAACCTTTTATTCTATCTTTCACTTATAAGTTGAAAACTCATTACTTTAAAAAATCCAATGGAAACGTACAAACCTCTCTGGGAATTACCTGACTCTGTTAAAAACTAAACCCAAATGCATGGGTAATAAAAGCAAGTCTCACTGCTATAGAAAAATCGCTCCAAATAGAATTTGGGAATATTATTGTTTTTCAGTGAAGCAATTATAGAGGCTAAAATTAGAACCTAAGTGAACAGCTATTTCATGTTGCTGTAAGTGAACTGCAACAGTTCTCCATTTCAAAGTCATTTGACATAAAACTTACACATTCCAGACTTCTGAAACTTTCCACCTACTTCTATCACTGCCACTTACACATATCGTTAATCCATCAATAACTCTCATGGTAGCAACAGCGGAATGGAAAAATGGCTGAAGTGCCCCCATTCCATAAATCTCAAAGTGCTTATGATTCTTTAAAATACTGCACATGTTTTTATTTGCAGTTTCAATATGATTAAAATAATTTAGAAACAGATACTCTTAACCGGTGAGTGATTTAGTCTGGAGTTAGAATTAGTATTCCACATTTTCTCATTTTTGGACAGAGAACTATTTACTAAAGGCATTTCAAGAAAGAGGAATTAATACACTTTTAATGTTGACTTTCCACCTTAATATTAAAAAGAGCATTTATTGGAGGAAACTATGATTTCACATTTAGTCTAGATAGTTTTGTATAATGAAAGTTTCATACAGAAGAAAATATTGAGGTTTTAAAGTTATAGAGGGTTATTTCACTCTAGTACATATTGAATAGTTTGTATCACAAAGAGTCAGTTATTATTCAGTAAACCTGCTCAAAAAGTCCCAAAAGAGAAATAAAGTTCCCATAGTCTGACAATGTAAAAATGGACATTTATTTGAAAATTAAAGTGAATTTTAAAATACATTGATTCACATTTCCTGAAGGTGTACCATATACTATTTGAACGATTATGAAAAAATTCTGTGGTGAGAGAAAATTATGAAAAAAAAACTTTAAAACATTTTTCTACCTAGTTAAAAGAAAAAAAAAATGGTTGTCTCTTAAGACAAGACACAATAAGGGGTCTTGACTTTACATACAATTTTGAAGGATAAGCAATTAAATACAGAATTTGTGGGGGGAAAGGCAGGGGAACAATGTGTGGGTGTATGGCACACTTCATACGTGAGGGACATACCTACAACTTGGATTTTGCCTTACGAATGTGAACAATGTAGCCTAATTGTATATGCCCTCATATTAATTGGAAATTTAAAAAAAATTTTTAAGAAGGGGGCGTGGCCTGTGGCTCAAAGGAGTAGGGTGCCGGCCCCATATGCCAGAGGTGGTGGGTTCAAACCCAGCCCTGGCCAAAAACTGCAAAAAATTAAGAAGGCAGGCCAAGGGCGGCACCTATGGCTCAGTCGGTAAGGCGCCGGCCCCATATACCGAGGGTGGCAGGTTCAAACCCGGCCCCGGCCAAACTGCAACCAAAAAATAGCTGGGCGTTGTGGCGGGCGCCTGTAGTCCCAGCTACTCGGGAGGCTGAGGCAAGAGAATCACTGAAGCCCAGGAGTTGGAGGTTGCTGGGAGCTGTGTGAGGCCACGGCACTCTACTGAGGGCCATAAAGTGAGACTCTGTCTCTACAAAAAAAAAAAAAAAAGAAGGCAGGCCAAGAAAAAAAAAAGAATGAATGAAAAAACAGAGCAATGGCAAATCTCAATTAAAATGATTCCATTGAAATTTGAAGAGGCTAATGAGTGAAAAGGTGTAGAGGAATGAGGACATCTGGGAAACAGAATGGGCTGCTTTTTGTAAAATAGAAGAACAATAAAGAAAAGTAAATATTCTCCAGAGTGTAGCATCTTGCTAATAAAGGCATTTTCCCTAGAGAAACTTCAAAGCCCTCTTGATTTAACCATAACTCTCTGCTAACTAAAAGTTTTTCCCCCATGCTGTTGCTGCTGAGGTCCTTAACCCTGACTGCAGCCCTGAGATAGCTTGTTTAACCTCACGGTCTGAGGGCCAAAGGATAGAAGGGCCATTTAGCCTGCCACATGTGCACATTTTAAATACTAACTTCTCTAGTGTGAAGGAAACTCTTGAGTATTTCGCTCTGCAATTGTCACTTCTGAAAATAAGCGAAAATTGTCTTGGTTCACAGAAAGGAAAATCAAATATTCAATACATAAGGTAACAGAATTTATAAGTTAGTTAGTTTTGGCATTGTGAAATTGATCCATAATTCAATGTCTGTAGATTTATTTATTTTTATTTTGTTTTTTGAGGGTAACAAACAACCAAGTCACAATATTTGAATTTGTTAGGTAGAGTCTCTCTTTGTAGTTATGTCCTGCAGCGAAAAAGGTGTGCCGCACACCCTGCATTGTACCCATTCATGGGAGCACCCCAAGCCCCCTCCCCTTGCTCCCATCCCTCGTTCCCCTTCAACTTGAATTGAAATGAGTTTTTCTCCTATATGGAGAATGAATCAGATCGTCTACTGGCTTCATATTGGTATTGAGTACATTGGATACTTGTGTTTCCATTCTTGTGATACTTCACTGAGAAGAATGTGTTTCAGCTCTTTCCAGGATAATAAGAAGGATGACAGGTCACCATCTTTTTTTATGGCTGAAGTTTAAAAGCACCCAGCATCATGATCGACATTTGGAGGTGGTTTCATTTGGCACTTTATTCATTCCCTAAAGAGGTCCATTCACACGTGAGCATTCTCGTGTCCTGATTCTGATGACAAACAATAAACGGTGCACATCTTCAACGTCATTTCTGTAGACAACATGTAGCCATGTTAATTATTTCAAACTCACTCAGAGAATTTTGTGTGAGAGCATTTAACACATTTATGCTTATCATCGTGTCAGGTGTATTTTTCTTAATTTTGTCATCTTAGTTTGATTTTTCTTATTTGATTTTATGCTTCCTTTTGTACGATCAAATTTTGCTAATTGTCCTTCAATTTTGTCCTCTAGAAATTTTGCAAATACAAATCTTACTTCCATTTATACGAGTGTTGTCATTTTTTTGTTTTTTTTTTCCTGTATGCATATACAGGGTGGACATAAAGTTTGTGTGCAATTTAAAATAGTTATAACTTTAAATCGCACGTGAATTGTATGTCCACCCTTTACAGTAACAGAGCCGAACTGACTAAGCATTCACGATGTCCTGGACATGGGAGTAGAGCTCACAGTTAATCCTCTGTTCCTCACATTAATCCCATACAATTCCACAGTGTTCCCTCCCTATTTCACAAATGTGGGAACGCGGATGCTACATTACTTACCCAAATTCAGAAAACTACAAAGGTGTGGCGTTCAGGTCTGTGGGACCTGAGCAACTGTGTCCTTACGATATGACATGTCTCTGTAATGATCAATGCCGGATAAGCAGAAGGTCCGCTGTGCAGACTAAGAACTGGGAATGGAGGAGGAAGTTAGATTGATCCATGAATGTCATCTTTTTTTTCTTAATTTTAAATAACACTTAAATATGTCCCACATATAGACCACATATAGATATATAGATGTATAATAATTTCACTATTTATAAATTTTTTTCTTTTACTTCATGGTGTTTTCTTTCCTTACAATTGTAGCACCTTTCAATGACTTAATTTTTAATTTCAACTTTTGGTAATATTTTCAAATGGTTTTCTGTATGACATGATTTTTTAAATAGTCATCTATAATTTATTTACTAATATGTATCTTTTCATTTTAAAATAAATATTAAACATTTTTAACATTTATTTTACTATATAAGATTAACTTAAAAAATTGACATGTAATTTTCAGAAAATAATTTTTCCTAATGAAAAAATATACATATGATCTTATACATACCTATGATGCTACACATACTATATTCATATGATGCTACGCACACCCACACACATGTGTCTACTTCATGCATCTATTAACAATCCTATTTATACATCTGTCAATAATCTGGTAACCCATCCGCTCTTGCCTAATATTATTGACGTGGTCATCTTTCTCCTGCCACCAGATGCCCTTAAACCACACGGTCACCTCTAATCCCTCCTCACATGTTCATGTTGTAAACATTGCAAAATATACACTAGATAAAGTTGTTCACCTTTTGTTCATTGGTGCTTTACTTTCTCCCCCGTGCGGGAAGGTCTGGATATGTCCGAGCTTTCCTTTCAAGCAGGGTGCTGCTGCCTTCTGCGTGGCCCCATTCCGAGAGGACATCTCCAGAGCAAAGGGCCACCCTCTCTTTGTCTTTGACACTAGTCCAGCACTAGCTTCTCTTTTTCTTTTTTATTTACTTATTTAATTTTTGCTCTGTTTGCTGCCAAAGGCCTTCTAGATGAAGAGACCCCGCACTGGGCCTGTGACCGGCAGGACCTGAGTCAACGCTGAGAACGTCTTCTAAGAGCTGAATGGGAAGCTTGCAGGTGGGAATGACTCTCAGTCACAATATGTGCCAGGCTCAATGCTGGGTTCCACTTGCTAGTGCATTACCAATTTCCCCCACTCTCTGAGTCTATTACCGATTTAACTCCATGAAGTTTCCTTTATACTAGTCTTTCTTTCGCTCTTACTGTGTTTCTTACTCAATAACAGTGACTCTGGATAAGGCCTGAAGGAAAACGCCACATTGCACGAAGCACAAGCAAAATTAATTACTGTTCCAAAAACCACCTGCATCTGCAGGCATTTGGATTAAAAGGATTTTGACCATTCTGTGGGCACACATTTTTATCATTGAAAGGAAATATTTTGGTCAGCTTTTTAAGGCACCTGGTGTTATACTTCTTAACAAAAGAACAGGCAGAAGGATGATGTCAGGAACACGGTGTTTCTGACCTGAACCAAACACCCCCTCCTTCCTTCACCGTCTACAATGAGGGGGAAACAAAACCAAAAATGACTCCAAACAAAAAAAAAAAAAAAAGCCCAAATCAAGATAGATCCATATTTTTATTAACATACATTTTTACTTTAGTTAGAGGGAGAAATCAGTTCAAACCTTTGTCCAAAAAATAACTACCAATGTGGGCTCCTAGTATGTATGTATAGAAGTGCCAACACTCCCCGCAAACTCGGCAAGTTTATGGACTATCCACACTAATTAGTCGGAAAACAGAGTTGGTGAAGTTAAGTGACTAACCATTGCACAGAGGAGTCGGGATTGCACCTTGAAGATCTGAGTGAATTCCCAGAGCCTCTGCTACATGTGAACGACATGCAGATGTTACATGACATCGGTACTTGCAGCCACACCACAGATGTACAGAACATAGATATTATGATTTTACCTAATGACAACACATGCCAGGCAAACTGTCATCTGTAGGAATCAACAGGACATTTCTTGGTATCTTCCCCTTTAACTCACCCTCTTGTCTAAACAGACTGGGCAAAGACAGGTCCAGATGAGATGGCTGGACCTCATCACTGTGCAACCAAACTAGAGAGACAAACGTCCATGAAAGCTTCCTTCCGTGTACTCCCAGCAGAGCCCAGAATAACCAACTCAATTTTAACGTATATCTGCTTCAGCTACCCTGCCTCCCATGGTTCACTGGAGACCTATATTTGTATTCATTTAATTATACATATAAAACACATATATAATATGTATACCTTTACTGTATATGTGTGTGCATAGACAAATAGATATTTATATTCTTAACTGTATTATCTCCGTAATATATTGATATCCTTGTGAACCAGAATTTCAGTAATATTCTGTCTATATCTTATCCAAAATATGGGCCTGTTTAGAGTATCTGATACATGAATATCTATATCATGTATTTTACCTTAAAAGTTGATTATCAAGTAGTTAATAATTATTAATTACAATAATAATCCATGACAGCATGTGGTTTTGTTCTAACTTCCTTTATTATTTCAAAATGTATCACAAATGAAATTCTGTACCTTGACTAAACAAAAACCTGGTGGTGAACAGACTGGATTGTCACCATGTTCCTTGTTCTTATGGAATTCAGCACAATTGCATTCACATAAAATTTATGCAGTGCGAAGTGAGTGTACACAAACACTTTTATTCAAGAACTCGAGGATTTTTCATGCATGTTTTGCTATTTATCTTTTCTAATTAGTGGTGAAGCAAAGCCAGAGCAGGCTTATTGATTGCATCAAGGCCCACGGACAATGAGAGACTATTGGCCTGAGTTCTGCTTTGTCCATGGGTAGAGAAGCTGGGGCACCCTAGGAGGATGGAGCATTCTAGTGAGCCCAGGGAGAGGGGAAAGACTACTAATTTCTTTCTTCAGCCTTTCTAAACAAAACTCCACAAGAGAATTAAACCCTAATATTTTCAGAGGCATCCGTTTGGTCTAATGAGTGGTCTTCTTTCCTACACATATGTGATGACACCACATTTGTAATGGATGAATGGAAACAGCACACACTGGAATTATGTTCCAGGTTTGGCAGTTTAGTTTAGGAACCCCAATTGGGGTGTTAAGGAGAGCTATCTCACATATTTTCTATTAGGTTTTTGGTCTCAAAAAACACAACAAGGAAAAGAGAAACAACCATGGACCCCCAGTTTAGGGACAAGTACACAGGGGATGCATGAGAATTGATTTATTCTGCTGTCACTGAGAAAATGACCTCTCGGGAAGCTAGACAGTAGGTCTTCTGATTCCCCATCACATCCGATCTCACTTCAAACAGATATAAGCTCACATGGGAATCTGGACCTAGAAATGTGGTCAATAAAAAGTGTGGCATTAGGACCAGTTGGTCAACGTGAGTGATGCTGGAAATATTACAAAATGCTATAAATATATTCAGAGAGAAAAGGGACCTTTCTATGTAAAGATACTGCAACTGAAATATTACCATTAAAAAAAGGTCAGCTTTTCTTTTTTTTTTTTTTCCAACTACAGATTAAGACATCCCTGGAAGAGTTTGTTTTAAGTGGCTATTTGTTGTCCTAAAAAAAGGTCAGTTATAATAATTATGGTGATTTTCGTCACAGTACATTTATAGCTCAGAGTAAACTGTGATAAATTATGAAATGATGCAAACAATTGATTCTAGATTTAGAGAAGCAATACATAGACAGCTTCAACTGGAGTTTCTAAATTGTCTTCATTAGCCCTGTAATAACCTTGGACGAGTCCTTCAACTTCTTTAAGACCTCCGTTTCTAGAACTACAAAATGCCAACCCTCAATCTTAAAGGTTGTGATAAAAATCAAGAGATGAGATACAAAGTTCTACTATGATCTGAAGCAACATTACAAAGCCCACAAACACCTGTTCATTAAAAGGATAATATTTTCATTTGTATTTTGTGCTTTACAGTATTTTACTAGTTTTCATAATACCACTATATAATAAGCCAAAAAGCATTAAGTAACTTGCCTGAGGCCACGAAAATAAGCATCTAACCTGGGCTCTTGCCTGCCTGATTGAAATCCTAACTTTTGTAGTGTCTACGTTCTATAACTCCTTTTGCTCTCTAATTTTTTAATGTCCCCATTGATTTAATTTCTGAAAATGATTTATATCCTAAGGTATACACTGTGAGGGCCACTAATTGAACTACACAATTAGGAATGCAGAAGGAATCTTGGAACCAGAAAGTTCTGTCAAAGTCATCTAGGTGAACTCCATGCTTTGTGTAAAGCTCACAAGACCATTCTAGACACATTGTCGGGGAGGAATTAACTGCGCTAACTCCTCCGCTGCTTAACCATGCTTGTTACCCCTGAGTTTCTGCTTACATCATTTGAATTCCCTCCAGCTGCAATTTATACCCTTCTTCTCTGATTCTTGCGCATCAGAGAAGAACAACAGCTGGTCCCCATTCTCCACATGATCACACCTGGGATAAAAAAGGTGGTTATTGAGTCACCATTCAACAATTCCAGTCCAGGTCTTGCCACACAGACCTATTTACTGGAGACCTGACAAAGATGGCAAGTAGAATAAAAATGAATTTAAAACACATTCACACCTAGTAAAAGGCTGAATAGGAGAACTGTTTTAGGAGTGAATATTTATCTCATTATTTTACTACAGCTCATATTCTGCAATTGTTTTAAATCAGAGGGCCATTCTATGATGGCTAAAGATATGATTATTTTTCACACAATTTGGATTTGGCTTTATCTGAATTGGAGATAATTAAGTCAGGAAATCCAAGGTGAAAAAAGGTTTGGACAAGGGCCAGCAGGACATTTGATCCAAGGCACATGTGTCTGAAATTAAATTTGGGGCTCAGACTGTGCTGTCCTTAAATCATGACGGCAAATGAAGGGGAACCTTTTGTGTGCTAAGAAAAGGGAACATGTAGGCTGCTGCCTTATGGGAATTACAGGGCACAGGGATAATTCCCAGAAACTCCACAGATTGACTGAAAGGCTGTTTGGCACACCAGAGTGAGGGAACAAGAATGGACAGCTCCCTATAATTACCTCGTCCAAGTTCCTGAGAGATCGCCTGTGTGCCCAGCGGAGCTGGTCAGGTTCAGCTGGAGGGTGTAGGGAATAAACCAGGGCCTGAATGGAGGGATTTTTAAGGGCAGTGAGCTCCTTCCAGTTTAAAATCAATGAGATACATGCTGTTTCATTCACTGTAACTTTATTTTTTGATGTTATTTTTAAATCAGTTTTCTGCATCTAAGTGTTTCTCATTTCAGAAATAATGTTCGCCATTAATCAAGTCAGCTCATGCCTCACTCACTAAAACAATGATTCTGTGAACGAAGATCTCATTCAGGCTCCTCTTCTGGCTCCAGACAAGGTGGGAGAATGGTCAGACCCTTTATACATTCACTTATTCTTTCACCCAAACATTGATAAGTACAGTGGAGATAAAATCTGTATCCACTTATTATGGATGAGCATTAAACAAGTTAGCACATGAAGATAACTGTGCACCAAGCATAGTAACAGCTCAGCTTGTCTCTTGTTATCTATTACCATTCAAAAAAAACAAAAAATATTTACACAGGCTTTACAAAAGGCCTCATTGAGTTCACACACACACACACAAAAAAAAAAAACTAGATTAAAAAAGTCCTTTAAGACAAAGTCTTGGAGCAGCAGACAACTTGGTTGTTAGTTTTTGAGAAGGAATAGACAGTTGCAGAAAAAGGGTGATATTTACTTGGTGCTTATTTAAGCACATCACAAGTATTTTATTTTTCTGGACATAACACTTTAAAGAGGATATTGATCAATTAGATTGTATACTTGGGAAGTAATTAATTTGTATAGAAAAAAATTGAGAAGATTTTGTTTGTTCAGTTTAGTGAAGTTAGTTTAGGGCAGGCATCCTCGAACTTTTTAAACAGGGGGCCAATTCACCGTCCCTCAGACCGCTGGAGGGCCGGACTATAGTTTAAAAAAAAAAAAAATCTATGAACAAATTCCTATGCACACTGCACATATCTTATTTTGAAGTAAAAAAACAAAACGGGAACAAATATAATCACACCGCCTCATGTGGCCTGCGGGCCGCAGTTTGAGAACCCTTGGTTTAGGGTATGCTAGTGGTCTCGCCTGACTGCCTAGAGAACATAAAAATCTTTCCAAGGGGCTCTGTACCCTAGCTCAGTGTGGAGGGTGCCGGCTATATACACCTAGACAGGTGGGTCTGAACCTGGCCTGGGCCTACTATACAAAAATGACAACTGCAACAAGAGAACAGTCGGGCATTGGGGCAGGCGCCTGGAGTCCCATGGGAAGCTGAGGCAAAAGAATAGCTGAAGCCCAAGAGTTGGAGGTTGCTGTGAGCTGTGACACCACAGCACTCTATAGAGGGCAACATAGTGGGACTCTGTCTCAAAAAAGAAAAAAAAAAATCTTTCCAAGGAATAAAATCAGGAACATATAAATTGGAAACCTCAAGGAAAATTTTATTCATTAAATACAATTTTTTCTAACAAAAGAATAAGACCAAAATATGATTGAGCTGCCCCCAGTGGTATATAAATTTACCAAAAATGTGGTGGATAGATATATATTGAAGATCATATTTGGAAATTACTATATGAACCTTGTCAGGACTTTTTTCTTTTAATAAAAAAATGTATCTACCTAGAAGCTTTCAGAATGTCAAGGAAACATCTTTGAATTTTTTTGCAGTTACAGAGTGGTACTCAGTTAACATAACAATTTATTTCACATAAACTATAACTAAAAATGAAAAATACTACCATCCCCAGATATAATTAGTTTGTTCTATGAACCAACAAGAACCCATTTAAATGTTGATGCTTTATAGTGTCTTTTTTTGTATAGCTAACACACCATCAAATTTGTGTTTCTCTAGACATGCCCTTTTATGGTCAGGACATTTTTACATTCAAATATTTTTGATTTGATTAAATTCCTCCTTAAATGAGATGTTTCCAATTGACAATGTTTCAAAGACCTGATGGACGGAAGACACATCACCAAAATAGCTTCTCCTCTTGAAGCCCATCCGAAAGGTTTTCCTTAAACCAAACATAATCAATAAAAGTCATCTTCTAGTCTAAGTTTGGGGAACATGATGAATCTTCCATCCGTCAATGGAACTTCCAGATATTTCACTCTGCAAAGTCCCACTGGGGTTGAAGAGGACAGTGAGAGTCAGAGTGAGAGCAGGGAGGATCCTCTTCCCGTAGAGCAGTGTTTTTTAATCTTTTGTATCTCATGGCACACTTGAATCTGTAGTTAAACTTCCAGAGCACACTTAGATTATCTTCATCCAAAAAAAGGATAAAAAGGCTCCGCGTCCATAGCTCTGTGGTTATAGCGCCAGCCATGTACACTGGGGCTGGTGGGTTCGAGCCCAGCCCGGGCCTGCTAAACAATGACAACTACAATTAAAAAAAAAAAAAAAAAAAAAAGGTAGCCAGGCATTGTGGCGGGCCCCTGTAGTCCCAGCTACTTGGGAGCCTGAGGCAAGAGAATTACTTAAGGCCAAGAGTTCAAGGTTGCCGTGAGCCGTGATACCATAGCACTCTACTGAGGGCGACACAGTGAAACTCTGTCTCAAAAAAAAAAAAAAAAAAGACTACACTTACTATGCTTTGAACATCTTTTGAAAATAATTTAATTAATGTTCTTTAAAAATTTTCCTGGCATACCTAGGATCCTCTCACAGCATGCTGGTTGAAAATCACTCCAGGAGAGGCGCACTGTGGACCGTGACTGAAGCCAGCAGTAGCTAGAACAACACTCCGTAAAACAAGTACTTGCAAAGAGAGTGGACGCATTGATCAGGGCTGCTCACCTTTACACAACATCCTTATGAGGCATTTAATTTGTAACTGTCCAATGGGAAAAAATCTGAATTTCACACCATGATCTTGTCGGATCTATTAAGTATAGAGTATCAATGTCTTAACACAAGAATTAAGTAAATCAGGTGAGGGACATATTAACTAGTGTGAGGTAAGCATTCCAAATTCTATATGAAATCAGCACATTGTACCCTGTTAATGCATTACTGTATACATGATCTGTGTATTTATGATTTAATAAAAAATAACATAAAAATAAAAAAATAAAAGATCTTGAGCTTGTCTACTACAGAATCATCTCCTTGCACCCTGCCCTCTTTCGTTATGTTTCAGACTTAACAGACTTACTTTTTCTGTATGTCAGTCAAGCCAAGCTCACTCCTCGGTGCATTTGGATTGGTTCCTCCGGCTGTTTTCCCCAGATCTTTGCATAATTGTCTCCTCCAGATCATTCAGATCTCTACTCGATATTCTGCTCTCACCATGGAGTTAATTATCGTAGTTGACCTCTTCTACATTCATCATGGCTCTCCATCCTATAAATCTCTATTTTTTTTCAGATAGATATATTTTTAACTGCAATACAAATATCTAGAGCAAGTTCTGACTCATATGCACTGAGGACATATTCATTTATCTCGGATACTCAATTCTTTATTCCCCTCCCCAACACCAGCATATCCCGTCCCCGAAGGCAGAGACCCCTGTTTGTCCTGTTCACCGCAGCCATCCCAAAGCTGGAACAGTGCTTGGAAGAAAGTTATAGCTCAAAAATTATTTTTAATTGAAGGAATGAATCTTTTTTTATTGTAGGTATTCATATGTGAATAACTTAAATGCATTTTAGGACAGTAAATGGTTGGATTGTGATTTTGCTTTCATACAATTTTTTTCTTTTTTTAAGAGAGATTGTGGTTAGGTTTATATTTAGAAAGAACAAAGAGAAAGTTCAAAGCACTTCCAAAGAGAGTTGGAAGTGGCCCCCTATCAGGAAGGCAAGGAGGTGAGAGAGACCATTCACTTTCACTTTTATGCATCTGAGATGAGAAGCCCTCAGTTTGCAAAGATGGAAGCTGCTCATGAAGATGAGAAGTCAACTATGAAAGTCAACCCTGACTGCTCCAGCCCATGTAGCTGTCCTTTTAATCTGAATTATTCCAGTAGCACTATTTTAAACAAGACTTGATCCCCTGATGGTAAAACTAGAGGTTATGCTTGGTGTCAGTGTCAGAAGAACTTAGAGAGTGCTGGAGAGAAGTTACATGAGAATGCAGATGAATGTCAGAATCCTAATTTCCAGTAAAATATGATTCAATGTATATCAAAACTCACATTTAACTCTACTAAATCTGGCAACCCTCATCTGCAGCATGTTTAAGATGCTTCTGACGTTCAGGCTAGTGCTCACTTTACATAAAACTCTATTATCATGGGCGGTTCCTGTGGCTCAAAGGAGTAGGGTGCTGGCCCCATATACTGGAGGTGGCGGGTTCAAACCCGGCCCCGGCCAAAAACTGCAAAAAAAAAACAAAAACAAAAAAACACTATTTTCATTTTCATCACTAACTTAAATTATACAATTCTAACTTTTAAAAAATCAAGGAAAATGCAGTGTACTAAAGATTTTACCAAAAAGTTCTGGAGAATTGCTAAGAATTGTTAAGAATTGCTAAGTCATGGTTCTTCAATGTTCCCTTTATGCTCTTAAATATTACAGACCTGAAGAAATTTTGTTTACAATTCAGCGGTGTCTAATCCATGGCCTGAGGACCGTGTGCAGCCCAGAATGGCCACAAACATGAAGCAGCACAAGACAGAAAACTTACTTAAAATGTTGTGAGATTTGTTTTGGGATTTTGTAGTGGAATTCAATTGTAAATGTCTCAAATGTGAATTCTGTAGACGACAATATCGTGTCACAATGTCTCCATAAATAAACACACGTATGCTCTCAATGTTTGTATGTGTGGGTAGCTTCAGTTTTTTGTGGTGTACGGCTTCCAAGGTGTTGTCTTCCAAACACAGTCAAACTGATACCACTGGATATTACATGTGCTCGTGGTGACTTGGAAAGGCAGCAATTATGAACAATATTTCAACCTACCATTGTAATGTTAGGCATTTAATGTTATATAGAAGTCAGATTAGCACTCTTGTTTGATTATAAAGGTACTTCCACTCCTCAGTGGTCACTCACATATCACCTGCTGTGCTTTGGTCTTCCCCTCATCCCCCATCAGCAGCTGAGATGTGGAAAGGCCCAAACCTTGTTTTCTTTTTTGCTGTCAATTAATTTTCATAAGAAAAGTAAGCACAGCCCCTTATCTGTTATCATTTTTTTAACCCCAGGATGGTTTCTTTCTGATTTTTTTTTCTTTGTGGACACTCCTGGGACTCTATTTATTTAAATATCTTACAGTACTACAAGGGAATTGCACCAAACATGAATCTCCCACTGAGTAAACTGTTACATTGCAAACATCTGAGTAACTATCATACAAGCTGGGTTAAGAAATGGAGTCCTGTGGCCCCAGCATGGTTTCTATAATGTCACAAAAGAAAACCAAACCCTCCAAAAGAAAAATTATGGATGAAGGAAGATTGTTCAATGAAAAGTCAACTTTTATTTATTTATTTATTTATTTTTGAGGAAAATAGTAAGGCACTCTGCTTAATTTGTAGAGTATTTGTGCAAGTTTCAAAAGAACACAATTTGAAAAGGCATTCTATTCAAAATATGCTGCCAAACTCTGCACAGGAAGGACTGTGTTGCAAGAACAAAATAGCAGAACTGAAAGGTCTGTCTTCTCAATAAAATTTTTTTTAAAAGTTACAATTCAGATTCCATTATAAAAACTAGTTACTGTGGTAGCATATTTAATAGCAAAAGAAAACAGAAACCATTGACTGATGGTGAGTTTATTAATATATAGAAAGTGTGGCTTTTTAGAAAGAGAGAGAGAGAGAGAGAAAGAGAAAGAAAGAAAGAGAGAGAGAGAGAGAAAGAGAGAAAGAGAGAAAGAAAGAGAGAGAGAGAGAAAGAAAGAAAGAAAAAGAAAGAGAGAGAGAGAGAGAGAGAGAGAGAGAGAGAGAAGAAAGAAAGAAAGAAAGAAAGAAAGAAAGAAAGAAAGAAAGAAAGAAAGAAAGAAAGAAAGAAAGAAAGAAAGAAAGAAAGAAAGAAAGAAGCAAAGAACCTTCTACAAAGGTACTACATAACTGAGTTAAGGAGCTTAAGGCAGAGATCACAGAAATCACCTCCATAAACCATCAGAGTTTGTTGCTTTTAGACAGAATTCCATAATTATTCTATTGGATATAATGAAGCCTGAAAGATATCAGTTATAACTGGAAGTAGTAAGAACAAGGACATCTACATTAAAATGATGCGATGTCAGGCTAGCCTGCTGGTTCTG
This sequence comes from Nycticebus coucang, assembly GCF_027406575.1. Lineage (NCBI taxonomy): Eukaryota > Metazoa > Chordata > Mammalia > Primates > Lorisidae > Nycticebus > Nycticebus coucang. Next base: position 30,427,628 of record NC_069802.1, read on the forward strand.
GAACCAGACTGCCAGGTTCCACACCCAATCTCCTCTGTCCATGAGGTATGCAGGCTCCAGAAAGTCCTTAAGCTGTTTGTTTAAGTTCTCTCATCCATAAAACCTAGATAATCATATTGTCTATTTCATAGGGTTAGTGTGTGGATTAAATTAATACATATAATGCTTTTAAAAAGTGGTTGATGTATAATAAGAATGATATGGGCTATTGTATTATTACCCAGACAAAAGATCTTCTTGTCCTCACTAAAGACCTAAGTTCAGAAAGTGGCACAGGCCACATGTGTGGTAACAACTCAGAAGAGGCAGCAATCACTGCAGGCTAGAATACAGCAGCGAGTAACACTCTGAACTCAGCACACACAGATAATCCTGCTCATGGAAGCATCTGGTCTTAGGGTATATTGCAATTGTCAAATGAAACAATGTTTGGAAAAAGTTTTATCAAGTGTGATAACTATGTAATTTAGTAGTATTATCATTGTAAGAATGTCCTTGTGATAATCCCTTCTCTGCATTCTTCTTTTCCAGATATGTCTCAAATGTCACAGGAAGATTATATTTTAAGATAATTCCCTCAAGTCATATAAGGAATAATGTTATATACACATTCATACATATGCATTATACACATATATAATCCACACAAATGCATACATGATCTATATGTAAATAATACACAGATGTTTTAATCAGTATTGTTCAAAATTTTCCTTTAGATGAAAACTTAAGTTCTGTTGTTTACTCTGGTATAGAATTTTATTTACCATACTTTTTTTTTTTTCTTTTTTTGCAGCTGAGTATTAGGGTTTTTCAGGGATTTTCTTTTTTAGTTTTTGGTTTGTAATATATCACAGGTTTTCTAACTAAAAGCATTATTTATTAAGTGAAAATTTCAAAAACACACTTTAAGATGGTTAATTAGAAGTCTTTCCCAGAGCCAAAGATGACCCAACACATTTGGTGAAGAGTAAGGAACTGGTAAAAAAACTCCACGCAGAAATTGTTTTGAATCGGAACTTTTGTGACTTCTGTGGGGCTGATTTATTGAGTCCTCCACACAGGCATGGTTTGGGTCCATTATGTTTAATAACCCAGAACGTTTGGAAGGACAAGTGGGTATCATGCTTTCTGCTGTCTATTCCGTACTCAATGCTAAACTGGATCATCAAGAAAAAAAAAAAAAATGAAGGAAATGTACTTTTCTTTTTATAAGGCTTTTAACAATCTATTAGGCATGGAACCAAATTTTCCCAGGGGGTGAAGTATTCCACAGATGTCGGGTGAATCCTTTAGAAGGTGAAATTTACCTATCCACAGACTGTGTTTGGACAGATTGAAACAGGCTTCAGAATCAGAAAAAGTTAGGTTTAGTTCCAAGTGCCGCCTCCGTCTGTCTGCTCTGTCTGACCACAGGTTCCCCGACCTCTTAACTAGGGTAACAAAAGAGTTTAGCATCATAGAATTGCTTTGAGGCTAAACTTAAGTATGGATGCTAAAATACCTTCTAAATTCTAAAACAGTTTGGAAGAAAAACCTTATTTACCTAGGCTCAAAAGAGACCAGACAACTTAACAGGAGCCTTCTGAAGGGGATGTGAAATTGTGTACGTAGAGTCTCCATCTTTCTTTAAGGCTTCATAATATTCCATGGCGTACATATACCACAATTTATTAATCCATTCATGGGTCGATGGGCACTTGGGCTTCTTCCATGACTTAGCAATTATGAATTGGGCTGCAGTAAACATTCTGGTACAAATATCTTTGTTATAATGTGATTTTTGGTCTTCTGGATATATACCTAGTAGAAGAATTGTAGGAATCTAATGGCAGGTCTATTTTTAGATCCCTAAGTGTTCTCCAAACATCTTTCCGAAAGGAACGTATTATAACCCAAGAAGGGGAAAGGGGACAGGGAGGGGAGGGGGGAGGATGGGTGGAGGGAGGGTCATCCGTGGGACCACACTTACAGTGCATCTTACAAGGGTACCTGTGAAATTTACAAAGTGCAGAATATAAATGTCTTAACACAATAAGAAAATGCTGTGAAGGCTATGTTAACCAGTTTGATGAAAATATTTCAAATTGTATATAAAACCAGCACATTGTACCCCATGATTGCATTAATGTACACAGCTATGATTTAATTAAAAAAAATTAATTATTACAAAATAAAATAAAATTTGGAAAAAAATTATTGTGCATGTAGGACAGCGATGTTTCTCCCATAGGCAAGCACAAAATGTTAAGTGATGTTTAAGAACTCCCCTTCTAGGGTTCTGAGAGATGCAGCCCTCCAGGGTTTCTGGCTTCATGTACAAGTCTCCTGGTAGAATCCCTCATGGCTTTGGAGATCACTCATTCTGCAGAGCTTCCAATTTTGCTTAACTTCCATTTTGAATTAACATGTAACATGTCCTCAGTAATGGCAATAAATAAGATTTAAGAAGTATTTTCAAACACTGTTTTGGTATAATTGGGATGGTCATTCAGGATATGTAGACCACCAGGCTACTGGAGACAGAGGTCCACTGTTTAAGTTAGAGCTTAAATAACGGAGTACCTGCTTGAGCAGAGACCTGTAAAAATTACATCTATATATTTTTAAATAGGGTATCTCACAAATATCAATGGCTGATACTTAGGTTTAGTGAATATCACACATGTTCAAGGAAATACACTTTCCCTTACACACTTCTATTTCAAAGTCACATCTTCAAGCCTAAAATGTATCTATCTTCTAAACTCTCTCAAAAATCCCCTTACATATTTTGCCACACAATATACCCTAAGAGGTTGAATAAAAATTGGGGAAGGGAGAAAGGGAGGGAAAAGGTTCAGATTGATTTTGTCATTTTTGGTTTAAGTTTTTTTTTTTTTTTTCACTTTTTATAAGCTGATCTGCCTAATATGTAAATGAATTTATACATTTGCGTCTCTAAGTGACTTTATGCATATTTATCAGAATTTCATTATCTCTGCTTTAAATATTGGGTATAAAGATAAATGGCACATTAAGTTTGATTTCTATTTTAACTTAGAGTAAAAGCAACATTTCTGAAATTACATTCACAAATGTTTGCAAGGGATACACAAAAAGCATTAGAGATTCAGCATAAAACAACATCTGTGAATGAACCCGTCCCACCTACTCAGTAATGAGACCTGTACAGATCACCAAAAAGAGTGGGAACCTTTTCATCTGACCCTGCACCTGCCTTCCTGCCACACACACAGAGCCTCGGAGTAGAAACATGCGCTAATGGGAAGTATCTGAAACACAATCTCGCTTCTGTTTCCCCAAGAAATTAATGGACACTGAATGACAATTTTCCATGTCCCTAATCTTTCTCATGCCAGGAGTTAGCTCCTGTCATTGTCAATGTGCTTTCTCAAACTCCTTTTTTTTCGAGTGGATGGACATTTTAGCTGATGATGACGAGAAAAATGATTGCCACTAAATGAGAGGCTGGAGGAGGAATGTGTATTACAGACAGGTGGGTTCGGAGGGGCCCCACATCAAAGCTGTTAGCTGACTTCCAAAATTATCTCTGCATTTTACGGTTGTTCAGCAAATCTCTCACAATAAATAGATCCCCTGTGCCGCTTAAAAAGGCCGTGGCATTCATTTTCTTCTATTTCACGGAATGGGAGCAGCTTGTTGCTTAGATGAAAAAGAACTCAGCCCTGCAATCGGCTGCTTTTTACCCTCCATTCATAAGGTGACTGGAAATGTTATCATAATGATCTCCTTTGGATGTTTTTTCTGATATTACTCTTAAAATCTATTCATAGCAACCCTTTTACCCCCTAAGGAAATCAATTTGGGGAAGTTGTTTAGTATACATCACACACACTCTCACACACACACACACACTTTGACACTGACTGCAAACAGAGCTCACCAGAATTCTTTTTTTTGCACCCCCCCTTGTTTTTTGCAGATAATAAATGACTTTCAACTCCCTAATGGACATTCTTTTTTTTTTTTCTAGTCTGCTACCATCAGAGCTTTCTGTCATCCTGAAGCTATCAGGGAAATCCAAACTAGAAACTTTTATTTTATCCAACCTGTCATAGACTCTGTTCTGGGCCCAGGGGATAATTTTCTAGGTGAATGTGTGGAACTTTAACTCCATGTTGAATAGAAATTCAATACCCAGCTTCTGAGAAAACCCCTGACAAATGTTTCTGTTTGAGAGAATTGATAGTTTGCCTTTAACGAAAAATTTTTACCTCCCAATCTTTTTAAGATGCTATCTTGTCATGCTAAAGCAATCGTGCCAGTGTGTTAAAAAGTTACTGGCCCTGACCCAACCACGCCTTGACAGAGCTCATTCCTTCACTGACCTGCTGTGGCTGCTAATAGCCTAACAGCAGCTACTGGTGCTGAGGATTAAACCATAAGGGGGAAAAAAAAATCTAACACTTATGATCCCTTCCTTTAAAAACTGTCAAGAATGGTATTATAACAAATTTCCTAAGATTAACCAGCTGCTCTTACATATAATTAACCTTGCTCACTTAAGAATTAATACTTTATATTCTATATGGGAATAATTGTTTTAAGATTGCCTCTAAGTTACACTTCTTTAGTGTAAACATATCCCCTTTGCTTTGCACTGTACACAGCATACTATATCAGCTAAATAGGAAAAAAAAGTTTAACTTCCTTCAAACATAAGAAATAGGTTTGGGGCCTTCCCTTCACTATGAATTTGGAATGCAAAAAAAGCATTGCTATTCACTCAAACTTAGTAATTGGCTGCTGGAAAGATTGAGGGTTTGTATGAAACTACTTTTCACAAACACTTTGATCCTTAAAAACAATATAGATTGTGCCTTATCTGTAAAATCTACTGGTTTAGTAGAGTTTTTTGTTTGTTTTGTTTTTAAATTCATAGCATAGCTTTACCAGTTGTACCCTAATTCCAACCATTATTTTTCATTCAAAAGACATTATGCCTCTTCCCCTAGAATCTGTTAGGTCTCCTTCTGCAAGGATGGATGAAAACTAAGGGACTATTAAGTCATCACGATGGGTATGAATATTTTAAAAAATTTACTGTTCAACCTTAGAGAAAGACTTACTGAATCCTAGCAGTAATTATAAATTTTCAGACATATTTGCACATATTTCAAGGGATTTGTTTTATCACCGTTGTCGAAAACGTGAGAAAAGAGAATTCCTAACGTCTAGGGTTAAGTTGCCAATTAAAATTTTCCAATCAGTCATGTCATTCATTTTCAACTTTATCCCTGTATGTGATTGGTTCCAGGTAGGAGAGCTGCAAGTTCTCGCTGTCAGGAGACAAGAAGATCTCCTCAAGTCTCTGGATAGAGAAGGGAAGTGTGATGCTGTTTACTCCTGTATGTGAAGGAGTGCTGTTTGCAGCGGTGTTTTTCTTGCTTCTCTGCTCAAGGAATACTTCAAATGCAGATTGCTCCTCTGATTGGTCAAAACCAATTACACTTGCAAAGAGCATTTCTCTCCAGTTTCCTATTTTGGTCCCTACCATGAAGATTCCATTCACTTGTCTCTGTGTCACTTAGCCTCTTCTGTTGACTTCCCATTTCCTGAACACAGTCTTCACTGACCTGGTACTCCAGGAAATGCCCAGTTAGCACCGCAAATTACCATTTGCATTGCTGCCTCAGCATTTCTGGCAAAGACTTTTTTTTTTCCCTTTTAGAGCCATGGTTTTGAGGTGGATTTAGAAGTTCAGACTATTCCAGAACATAATGACAGGATGCTCTCAAGTGGTAGCACTTACTTTACCCTGACACTCTAAGTGGTTTACATCATGAATCTACAATTCATTCTGTGGCCTCCTTAGTAGAGGTGGATGGTATTTTAACAGCTCAGAAAAGCTGAGAGAAAGAAGCAGAGAAGGTACTAAATAGACTTAAAAAACGATAAAATGTGTAGAAACAGAAGGATTATTCTGGATGTCTCAAATTCTCATTTCTTAAAATATTGATTGAAACTCTACCTACCATTAAGTATTAGGAGCACCTGATTGGTTATGGAAATTGTTTAGGTATGTTTGCTTTATTAAGCTTACAAATAATATATTTCTCAAAGACATATTTCATAGTCTACCAACTAATCATTTTGAATTTCTCATTTTCAAAATTGCAATACAATATGCCCCAGATCAATGAAATAATGTGGCTGCTGGGCGCAGGAGCTCACGCCTGTGATCTCAGCACTGTGGGAGGCTGAAGAGGGAGAATTGCTTGAGCTCAGGAGTTGAGACTTGCCTGAGAGTGAGACCCCACTCCTAAAAAAATGAAAAACCCAGGTTATTCAAGCCTGCAATGTCAGAGTTACCCTTTGATCATCTTTTTTATTTCCTACTTAAATTACTTGGTTTTCTGGATGCCTCTTTTATCTGCCACCTCCTCTGTACTGTTACCACGAGAGCCTCACTTCGGTCTTCAGTAGTCCTCACCTGACTGGTCCATATCTCATTCTTAATAGTTGCAGAATGTGCTAAATCAAGAAGCCAAGTGACAAAGGAATTTGTAATCCCCTGATGTTTTGGAATAAAAAAAAAATCATCTCTACTGTGTCTGTGTGTGTATTCATAAAATCTGTTTTCAAAAGAAGCTCTTGTGTTGCCAGCACTTTATAGGTAATGTTATTGGACTGATTAGGAAGCAATATAGAATCAGTTTTCTGATCTCAAGAGCTTAGCATCTATTGTAAAGTATATAGTTTCACTTTCCTTTCTGAACTCTCACCTTTTTTGAAAGTCTTAATAGCTGTGGGTGGCCTAGTGCTTATTTAGTTACTTTTGACCAGGATTCTGCACTAAATTCCTTCTCTCAAAATAGAATTCTAAAATTTTTTTCATGTCTCGAGTTTTATTAATTTCTCTTCACCAAGAAAACATGAGGTTCCTCTAACTTTGAGATACTTAGCAATTCCTTGGCTTTTCATTCAATGGTACATTCCAGAAGGTAAATTTATACAAATTTTAAACTTCAGCCTCACAGCTGAATAACAAAACAGAGAAACTCATATGCAGATTTTAGAGGTGCCCTCAAACTTTTTGTGGTTTTTGACCTTAACATTTCCCTCCAAGTTCTGAATGTAAAGTGCCAAGAAAATCCCCTCAAGTTTTTGGCTGAGGTCAGAGAAGAGTAACAGTGTGAAAAAGTCCTGTTTTTTTCCTATGAAGAGCAGAAAAAGATTTTTTCCAGAGCCTTATTCAAACTGGGGAAAAAAATCACTTCTCTCACTGAGACCCTCTTTATCCTTCCCATTTTACCAAATTGGGAAAAGATACACCAATGAAGAAAGACACAGGACCAGTAAGGTAATGTGATTTACTCATAAGATGACTAGATTTTGCTGCTTATAATGTGCTCCATACATGATGCACACCCATGTTTTTGGTCCAATCTTTCAAAGAAAAAAATCTTTTAATTTTTTAGTTAAAATTTGTATTATTTTACATTTAAGTACTTGCTTTTTGTAATATAAAGAAATTTTAGCATTTAAACATATTATGGTATGAAAAAGTTACGCTTTTAACACATAAGCATAAATAACAGAAATAAAAACATTTATATAGATGCAGAATTAGTGGTACCTATGTATGATGTACATCTTTACTCTTTCCTGAAAAACTGGGGCAAAGACGCATGCATTATACACAGCAAAATATGGTATAAAACATTTACTCTCATACCTTACTACCATACAAACAAGGCTCAAAAATAACAGTCACTATTTAAGAAGGAGTTCTTAGGGAAACCTGAAGACAGGGGAGAAAAAAAAAAGGAAAACAAAACAATTCAAACTAAGGACCCCAGAAACCTCTAGGCCCTACAGGTACGGCAAACCTTAAACACAGCTCAACACCTACCCAAATTAACAAACATTTCCACACTAAAGTTCTACTACTTTAGTTCCTATAACCAATACAACACATCCAGCTTTCAACGAACATTAAAACTTAATGGTCAGAGCTCATATAGTTCTGATAGCCCTTCCGGAAAAAGAGATCCAAAATTGTTTCAAAGGGTAGATTAAGTGCTGAAATTGATGCACAGCTTCCAAAAGGGAGTACCTCACAGTAAACATATTCAGGATATGAGGTATGTAGCACTTCTTCCAAGATGAGTTCACCAACTTCATTATCTAACCTCATCAACTTGCCCTTTTTCATAGTGGGAACTACTTTATCCAATAATGAGAAACTTGGCCCCCATTATCTTTAATATATTTTACTCATTTCCCAAGCTACAAATACATGAGAGGTCATTTTTGAGTTTGAAACCCATCACTATAAAAATATAACCTATTATCTAGAGTTCAATGCTTCTTTACCGTCCCTTTTTAGTGGAAAAGATAAAAGGCACATATTTACACATCTTCGGTATGCAATTAGATGGGTTTGACAACTGCATACTTCAGTAAACCGATGGCACTTTCAAGTATAGAACCTTCCACCACTCAAGAAAGTCCCATCGTCCTCCTTTACAGTCAACAGATCCCATGAAACAAATACCTTTCTAATTTTTTTTTTTTTTTGCAGTTTTTGGCCAGGGCGGGGTTTGAACCCACCACCTCCAGCATATGGGGCCAGCGCCTACTCCTTTGAGCCACAGGTGCCGCCCTCTACTATTTTTTTCACATAGATTATTTTTGCCTGCTTCACAACTCTATGTAAACAGATGCATACAGTACATGTCTATAGTCTCCTGTCTTGCTCATCATAATGTTCAACATTCATCCCTATTATGTGTCAATAGTTTCTCTCTTTTTATTTCTCAGCATTATTCTACCATGTGCATTTACTACACGTTAACTATCCTCCTGCTATTATATGACTGTCACTAAAAGTCCTATATGTATTCTCCAAAAGACCCTCTCAGGCCATTTCTGCCATGATGTGTCTTGGTTTTCTTTTCTTGCACCCAAGAGAATATGAGGAAAGGTTAAAGGAAGCAGATTTGCATCTATTCCATATTTCATCCTTATTTGGCAAGACTTGTTACTTGGCTTTCCCTCTATTCTGGTACAAAATTTAATGCCAGGTCAGGAGCAAAATTGTTACCAAGCACACACACAAAAATAGATGTTTTGGGAAGAAGTAATTCACTGTTCAGAAAAATCACAGGACCTTAGCTCAGCAGAGACTTAAATCTTTCAACATCCTCTTTTAGGCATGCCCTGGCAACTTTGCTATTTTCCAACTTTTACGACACTTTATTGGAGAATAAACAATTTCCCTTACAAGAAGGTTTAACACTGTGTTAAATAAAGGTAAGCACGTTTAAATGTGTCTTTTTTTAATGTACCATTTATTGGTGCTAATACAAACTACAAGTCTTCACAGAGGAGTGTGGCAGAGTTCTCTGCAGTACTCTGCAGCCTGGTTTACAGGCCATGGTCCTGAAGAATCTCATTGTTTAATGACATTCTTTTAACCCAGCCATGGGATGGTGTTTACTAGTATTATTTTCTGTCTGTGCCCTGATAAACTCTCTTTTGGCTCAGGTTCTTTTCTCCTTCTCTGAGAGCCTTACGATCACCAGCTTCAACCACTATCCAAATTCTAAGCTCTGCTTACATAAACCCATTTGCTCATCTATGTCATAGCCACATAAAATTGTCTCTCCATCCAGCTGAATCTTTCTCTGAAGAGCTTTTACAATTCTCAACCTTGGGCCCTCGTTCTCTTCTGTATCTCCATGGCTTCTTTGTTCTTATTACTCTCAAAGCTTTCTTGCCAGAGGCTTGCTCCTCAGTAAACCAGATGCCCACTGAAGTCATTTAAGCAATTGATATAAAGTTGAGTCATAGCATCATCTCAAGAAATGTGGAACATCTCATTCTCTTCTGCAAGATTTCCTTGTATATGTTCTGACTGAATTTCCTGTTTCTGCTGAGCTCCAGATATCACCTTTGTCTCATTTCCTAGAAGCCCTCTATCCATTTTGAAAGGTAGAAATGTGCAATGGACACTCTTCCTTGATCCCACCAAGCTGCTGTCCAAGTTTTCAGACCTTGGACCACTTTTGAATTTAATGACTTTCCTAGATTTAATGCTTTTAATTTCACCTTGCATCTTCTATATTTTCTGAAATGCCTCATCTTTAAAGTCATGTTAACTGTATTAAGTGAACTAATTAATGAAAATTAAACATCAATAAAATTAAAGGCAAGTTCTCTCCTAAAATCAAAGCTCACTGGGACTAGCGTCCATGGCTTCCCACACATTATTATGATGATAATTATAATTGCTTCCTGTAAACATTGTAATTGCTCCTTCTAAAATTATAATGCCCCAAATTTCTTTCATTTTGCTTTGTTAAATGTAGAATAAATCTATTTAATCATGTTATTGTTAGCAGTAAATATTATGCATTATTAATAAGTAATATTAAATGTTATTAAATTAGAATAAACATCATTAAAGAATTATTTTTATCAGTTATATGAACAAGAGAAAAAGTAACTAACAAATAGGTAAATATTTTCTCCTTTTCTGTACCCACTTGCTTCATGCATTTTCTTTGTGGTTTTAAATTGAAGCATGAAAGTCATTTGATAGAATATCATGGTTAAATTATGATTCTGGAAAGCTCTTACTCACACAGTGGATTTTTATGAGTGTCTTAATTGTGGAGCTAATGCAAGCTATAGATTTATGCTGATTAAATCCAGATGGCTCCCTCTCCTGATCCTTACAAGTTTAAATTGTCAGTTACTGATTCTCTTTTCCCTACTGTGCATTCTCATTAATATCTTTCTTCCTTATTTTGACAAGATATTCTACTTTTTCTATTACATCGTTCTTAATTTTGCACATATTAATGTTTGCACTCATGATTACTTTAAATTCACGATGAAATATTCAAAATCTCCCTGAACACCAAAGTTCTCACATTCACAAAAATATAAGATTATCTTCCCTTTGCGGTTCAAACTATTTATTTTGAAGAATAGGAAAATCAACTTACTGAATAACCCAATTTACTCTGTGTTTGTGTTGACAATAGAAATAAAGTCTCACATCGTTGGCCAGGTTTACCTTTAAAGGTGCATATTAAAATGACTCTCTAGTCCCTAGACATGCAATAAAGAAAGAAAAACAGAAAATCAGCTGCCTAACATGAATTTTCTAACTGTAGCTAAGTGTTGACATGGTTCACTCTAGGAGAGATACAACGATTAGAACAGACTCACCATCACTTTCTCAAAACAGTCACTAATGTCTCAAAGCCCACTAATGTGTGGGACAATTAAAACATGCAACTCTCCCGGCAGTTTAGATTATATATAAAGTGGAAAAGAATCAACTAAATGCAGAGGAGGTAGGTGAATGAGAAATAAGGTAAAAATTAATGTCGCCATCATTCGTTAGCTCATGATCTTATTAAATAATTTCCAGCCCTATTGCCATTAAGGATATTTTCTCTGACCATAGGAACCTTAGAAATAGGCTATTTCCCATTTTCTGTAATTTTTTGCCTATTTATTTTGCCCAAACTTATCTTTATGTCCTTTATGTCACACATCTACTTCTTGCCTTTTTATTTAGAACTTTCCATGTTCTTCATAGAAATGTGGTTATTCTCCACAGGAAGAAGGGAGCCCTCCAAGGTTTCACATCTGTAGCAGTTCTGTGCTCTAACAGAATTCATTACGCTCTGATTTGGATTCTTACACTGAGTTGGTTTAGGGTGGCTGCAGATTAGTCCTGACTGTTATCTGCGTGATTAAAGTACACATTTCATCTCCATTACTGGACGGTAAGCTTCTGAACAAGGTTTCTCATCTGCACCATTTTTCTAACAAAGGATTAGAATGATGTTTGAGGCATGGCAATTACTCATGTATTTGTTAAACATGTACCACTCTAGCACCTTAAGACAGTCACCATTATCTCAGGTGAAGATCCTACAGGTAACTATATATTAACTACCTACTCTATATGGTTAGTAAAGGTAGCAAGGTGTCCTTATCTGGAATTCATGCACTTCCACCTGCCCTAAAATACTACTCTACTAGCTTGCCTTCAAAGGCAAAGATCTTTTTAAAATAATGAAATTAAACAGAATGAATGAGTTTTTTTATGTAGTAGATTATTATAAAAGACCACCATCTCAGGAAAGTCAGAGGTTAGAGTCTCTTTATCTGCCAAGAAAATCAAAAAGGTAGCTTTGTGTTTGGTGAGATTACTTTATTTAAAGAACAAGAATCTGTCATTTCTTCTTTTTTTTAGTGATTGTAAGTTTTTTTATTTATCTTACCATCTTTGTATTTTTTTTATTAAATCACAAACACATAATCATGTATACATTAATGCACTTAGGGGTACAATGTGCTTATTTCATATAGAATTAGGAATGCTTACATCACACTGGTTAATATATACCTCATCTCATTTACTTAGTTACTGTGTTAAGACATTTATACTCTATGCTAATTGATCCCCGACATGTACCCTTGCATTATGCACCATAGTGTGATCCCACCATTCATCCTCCCTCCATATGACTTCCCCCTTCCTTCCCATCGCCCCTCCTCCCTCCTTCATCTTGGGCCATATTTGTGATCTATTCTTCATATGAAAGTGTGAGTGATTGTAAATTGGTTTCATAATAGTGCTGAATACACTGGATATTTTTTCTTCCATTCTTGAGATACTTTACTAAGTAGAATATGTTCCAGCTCCATCCATGTGAATGTAAAAAAGGTAAAATCTCCATCTTTTTAAGGCTGCATAATATTCCAGGGTATACATATACCACAATTTTTTAATCCATTCATGGGTTGACAGGCACTTGGGCTTCTTCCATGACTTGCCTATTATGAATTGAGCTGCAATAAACAATCTGTGCAAGTATCTTTGTTATAAAGTGATTTTTGGTCTTAGGGATATAAACCTAATAGAAGAATTGCAGGATCAAATGACAGGTCTACTTTTAGATCCCTGAGTATTCTCCATACTTCTTTCCAAAAGGGTTGTATTAGCTTGCACTCCCACCAGCAGTGAAGAAGTGTTCCCTTTTCTCCACATCCACACCAACATCAGTAGTTTCGGGATTTTGTCATGTGAGCCACTCTTAAGGAGTTAGATGCTATCTCAAAGTGGTTTTGATTTGCATTTCTCTGATGAGTAAAGATTATGAGCATTTTTACATGTGTCTATAGGCCATGCGCCTATCTTCTTCAGAGAAGCTTCTGTTCGAGTCCCTTGCCCACAAAAAGAAGCTATACTAGGAAAATACGATACCGTATTTGTCAGTTAGCTTGAGGTTCCAATGATTATTCACAATATCTATTTACATAACTATTCATAATACCTGTTTTATAAATTTTAAAGTTTTCCACAAATTACTAAAGGTGATTCTAAAATCCTCTAATTTTCTGAGTTGAGACACGTGGTACATATTTATGTTAAAAGAGGTATAGGAAGAAAGTATTTGAAGGGAATAATTATCACCAGCCAAGCAAGATGAAGGTTGAAGTTCTTGCTATTTTACACCCAATTAAAAGAACCTGGCAAGAAAATGCTGTGACTCAGTCCCCAGTATCTCACTACTGAGCTACATTTTGAATCTTGCCCCTCCCCTTGTTTCTACTTGTTATTTTACTCCTATCTCTTTAGAGGTTTAGAACTCAGTAAAGCCAGAAATTCCTTAGTCCTGAAACACAGACGGAGTGCCTGGAGTTTGTCAAATATATCTTGAAATTAATATTATCCTTCTTGTTTTCAATACATTTAAATAGAATTCCAGTCTCTTTCTTAAGTAAAACCTTTGTTTTGGAAAATGAAAAGACCTTTGCTATTATCATTAGTAATAATAATAATAGTAATAAATTATCTCGAGTGAATATGTGTTAACATTTGTTCTTTTCCTTATATTCCCTTTATCTGATTTTTTTCCTTAGGTTCTCATTTTATATGCAGTTGCAAAATTCAAGAATTCACATTCTTAAAAGTCATACAAGTAAGTTAAATTGTAGTGTAGGATATTAAACAAAAATTATATGAGGCCATTGCTTTGGACTCAGCTCCGACACTAGGCCCCTATAGTTAAGATAAAATTAAAATGGAGTCATCATTCTTAATGTCACATTATCAAAAATAAACTTTAAGGAAGCAAATAGATACAAAAAACAGGACTTTTTTTCACAAATAGTGATTTCAAGTTTACCTGAGTCAAGAAATAATGTTCCCTTTGTTTTAACTCTTACAAAAAAAAAAAAAAAAAAAAAACTTGTTATTAAATAATTAGTATCTTTCCAACTTCTATTCCCGAAAATTCAGCCTCAAGACAGTGTCTTTCCTGACCGACCAGATATCAGCAGTATATACCAAGAACTTCGCCCACCCGGACGTCAAGCCTGACAACCTCTCCACAGGACTAGGGAAGAAGGGCAACCTGGCCCACATCATCGACTTTGGCCTGGCCAAGAAGTACCAGGACGCCTGCACCTACCAGCACATCTCCTAACCGAAAACAACCAGAGGGAAGCACATCTCCTTCCCGAAAACAAGCCTCTGACCGGCCCTGCCCACTAGACCTCCATCAACACCCTCCTGGGCATCGGGCAAAGCCGTGGAGATGACCTGGAGAGTCTGGGCTAGTGCTCATGTACGTCAACCTGAGCTCCCTGCGCTGGCAGGGCCTCAAAGCAGCCACCAAGCCCCAGAAGAGCAAGCGAATCGGCGAGAAGATGTGGACGCCCCTTGAGGCCCTCTGCAGAGGCTGCCCCTCCACCCTCCGAGTCCTCCACCTACCTCCCCTGGGCCGCTCCCTGCGGTTGCACCCCAAGCCCGACTCCTCCTACCTGTGCCGGCTCTTCTGCAACCTCTTCCACCAGCAGGGCTTCTCCTACCACCGCGTCTTCCACTGGAACTTGCTCAAATTCATGCCCAGAAGTGGGGGAGGTGGAGAGCTGCCCCAATCTCCCGGCCTGTGGTCTGGACCGCAGGGCCCCCTTGCTGATGTCGCTGGGAGGCCTGAGCCGGTCAGGAGCAGGCCTGAGGGAGCGTCCCCTGGGACCACCAGGCGACTCCTGGTGCCCAACAGCAGGCAGCGCAGTGCAGAGGGCGGCGTGAAAAGGCGCATCTAGGACTCTGGGGAACCCACCAGCTGCCGCAGCTCAGGGCCGAACGTGGCGGAGGGGAGAAAACTGCGCCTGCGCGGGGCGGGAACCGCACCAGGAGCGGCCCCAGCCAGAGGCACCTGGGCTTATTAAACCCCCACACTGCTTAAAAAAAAAAAAAAAAATCCACTGTCTGGTATTGCCCAGTGGATACTCTCATAAAAAACAATTATATGTGTGGGTGGCGCCTGTGGCTCAAAGGAGTAGGTGATGGGTTCAAACCCAGCCCTGGCCAAAAAAAAAAACACCAATTATATGTGTATCAACATTTACAATTTTGCCATGTGAGAAGCATATAGGCCATAGTAGATTTGCCTCTGGTTCTCTTCTCTGGAAGGAAGAATGTCCCCATGCTCTCTACCCCAAGTCCTCTCTTCTTCCCCATTCTTCTATTTCATTCACCTTGTGATTCTCTCTTGAGTTTTAATGTTTTTTTCTCAATATTCTAAAATACAAGACAGTATCTTTCTACTTTTTCCATAACTGAGATGATATGAATGGGTTTTGTCTGCTGAGCGCACTTTCACCACGCCTGCATTTTGATTGGCTGCACTGAGTGACTGACAGGAGAAAAACTCCAGGAATATCCTGCGCTTACTCACTCAGGATGGACCCTTGGAAGAGAGAACCCTGCTGTTTCAACTTCACTCCTTTCCTAACACTGAGTTCTTCCTTTCATGCCAGAGCCTTTTTTTTTTTTTTT
The DNA here is from genome assembly GCF_027406575.1 of Nycticebus coucang. NCBI lineage: Eukaryota > Metazoa > Chordata > Mammalia > Primates > Lorisidae > Nycticebus > Nycticebus coucang. Next base: position 30,443,472 of record NC_069802.1, read on the forward strand.
TTTGGCCTAGAAGGCCCTGGATTTCGCAAGCTTGCACTAGAGGCCTAAAATATTGCAAGAATTTTCTTTCCTTTAAAATTCCTGGTGCTTCTTGTTTTCTATCAGATTTCAAGCATAAACGTCTTAAGTGTTTGTTTAGGAAACTTTCTCCCCATCCAACTTTACTGGAACAGAACAAGAGAAAGCCTGATCTGAGCACTCCACAGAGAGCTAACCGGCCAGAGGACGTTTGAGATACGGAATAATTCTTTCTTGCCATCCCTACTTTCCCTCTTTCTCTAGAAAATACAGTCCTGTGAACCTACATTGTCCACTTTCTCCAACTTCCCACACAGTGCTCTGAGCAGCCGGAATTTTGAAAGTTCCTTTCAGTCACCTGACCTCTTTGAACCCATCCATTTCTTACAGAAATAGACTAATTCCTTTTCAGTTACAAACCCAACTTAGAAATGTTTAAAAAAAATAATAACCTTGAACAAATTAAATTTAACGAAGTTTAATTGAGTAAAGAACGATTTGTGAATTGGGAAGCCTCTGAACCAGAATATGTTCAGAGAGACTCGGGCACTGCCTCAGGGTTGAAGATTTATGAACAGAAAAAGAAAGGTGATATACAAGGAATAAAGGGAACCATTACAGAAACATTTGGATTGGTATTGGCTTAGTTTTGTCTTATTTCAGTTAGCTACCTATGGTTGGCTGTCACTTGGTAGCTGGTACAAGAATAGGTTACAGTCTAATTACATATCCAGTTATATCTGCCTGTGTATGGAGAAGCCTGCTGAATTTAAAATATGTAAGGAGATAGCTGTAGGTTAAACATAATGTAGCAGAGGATATGAGACTCCAGTGAATCTCTCTTTGATCTAACATACCACCCATGAACTTTTACTTTGTAGATGAGGTTAATTTGCCTATTGTTATTATGGTAGGGATGTTTGAGTTAATTAGAAGATTCTTCGTATGGATATGCTGTACCTGGGGTATCACTAAAGTCGCCATTACCTTATATAGGAAAAATGGGAAGTTATGGCTAGTATACATTATAAATTTTTACAAATAAATGGCCAACAGAGAAAGAATATTTTGTAAAATTTTGTAATGACTCTTTTGTGAATAAAGGTACATGTAGCTACAATTCTCTTTCTCTTTGAAGGACAACTTTTGGGACACCCTGAACATATCGTTCTTAATTATATATAGTAGAACCTCTGTAAGTTGACCCCTCAAGGTACTGTAACAAAACTATCAACGTACAAAGGTGGTCACCATAAGGAAATAGGCCTGCTGTACTGATATGCACATGTGGTACATGTCTGTTGTATGAAAATTATGTCAACTTAAGGAGGTCATCAATGTAGGGAGGTGGTCAACTCTCAAGATTCTATGACCTTTCCTTTTTTTTTATTTTTTTTTTTTGTAGAGACAGAGTCTCACTGTACCGCCCTCGGTAGAGTGCTGTGGCGTCACACGGCTCACAGCAACCTCTAACGCTTGGGCTTACACGATTCTCTTGCCTCAGCCTCCTGAGCTGGGACTATAGGCACCCGCCACAACACCGGGCTATTTTTTTGTTGCTGTTGCAGTTTGGCCGGGGCTGGGTTTGAACCCACCCCCCTCGGCATATGGGGCCGGCGCCCTACTCACTGAGCCACAGGCGCCGCCCTCTATGGCCTTTCTTAGACATTTCTCTGCCAAAAAAAGAGAGCTAGTATTGAGCAACATTACGTGGATCAAACCTCCTTCCTTTTTCTTCCTTGTAATGTCATTTCTCTGTATTATTTTCCAGGGTGATCTGATTTTCCTTCATGATTTTCTTTTTCTCTTATGTTTCTTTTGTAATATTTTATAGAACACATTTATCAAGCATTATCTAGGATAATGCCTGTACAAATAATCTTTAAGATTTCATACGAACCAAGCATCTCGATAGGCTTAGTGTAGAGTAATAAATAATACAGACTTGGGGAGTTTGCCCTCAAAGAGTTTGAAATATAATGGTGGAGACAGTTATTAGACAAATAGATAAATACACATAATTACATATGGAACTATGGAGAAAAGTCTTAGTCACCATAGATAAATTAATACAAAGTACAAATGTAGATTTCTTTGATCAGGAAAGGTCTCCATGAAAAGATGAAATTTGATCAAAGTCATGAAACCTAGGTAAGTGTATTTCAGGCCACTTGGACAGACCTTTGACCAGGCACTGAGACCACTAATATGATGAGGATACTCTCAAGTTATACAGAACTCTCACTTGTATCTAGAACATTCCAAGATCTACATTTCCAAACTTGACTTTCCCTTGCAGTTTATCTAACACAAGAGAACTCTAAATGGAAGATTTTATTGTTTATTTTATTAAAGCAAATTCATCATCTACTAATAAAATGTCCCCTCAAGACTTGTGGGTGAACACAGGGATGGGTTAGCCATATCTGCTGTTTCTCTTTGAAATATTTCATTAAAATATTTTGTAAGGTACCTATAAAAGCAAAAATTGACAACAGATCTATGCATTGAGAACGACCAAAGAACATATGTTCAGTATGGATAAACCTTTTATCAGTGCTGTGAATGTTAATAGACTGAGAAACAGATAATTCTACAAATGCCATATGTTCCAATCTGATGCAGAACAGGGTGTACTCGAAGGAAATTAGAAAAGTGCTTTATATTTCTTTTTCCCTCACATGATGTCTAATTACAGAATAGACAGGATATAGTTGACCAAAAAATTAAATGACATTGGAAAGTAGAGGGAGTTAGTGTTTCCTAAACATCCATCCTCAGGAAGTTGACAAACTATAGTTGACTCTAATAGTCAAACAACCTAACAGGAAGGGAGGAAAATACTCTCCCTCACCCAACAGCTACAGAATAACCAAATATTTGTTAGATATTGTGAATTTAATTAAGTCATATGCATATGTGTTGGCTTTAGGTTTATGCTCTAACCACACTGGCCTGCTGATGTTCATCAAATAGGTCAGTCTGTTACCACCCCAGTGCCTTTGCACTGCCTGTGCACACCTGCCTGAAACACTGTATGCCCACATTTTTGCAGTTCTTGCTTGTTATCTATCATGTAAATAGTAACTTATTTATGGCCTGTGCTCTACACATCCCCATTGTCTAAAACAATCTCTCCAAATTAGGAAGAGCTCGGTGCATATTTTCTTGAAATACTGCGTGGGGATTGATAGGGGGAAAAGTCTAGACATTAGCTGAACAGTGGGGGAATACTGGAAACTCTGCTATTCACTTCGAATAGACAAAGACTGTATATACCTGTCACAGGTAAATATAGATATTCTATTTTTAAAAATATATCAAAAGCCTAAAAGAAAAGTTTGCATTTTTCTAAAATTCATACAAAGAGGATTCTTTGAAAATAATCACTTTCTTTAAAAGAAGAAGGAAAAGTAAATGTTAAGAAGTTACCAAAATCTTACAATAATTACATAAAGATGTATTTAAAAGTCCCAAAATTGAGAATACAGGGTTATTTGGAGATATGTATCTAGAGATGAAAAAACTCAGATTAACATGTGAAAGTAACATAAGGATACAAAAATACAATAACAAAATTGAAATGTATTTATAAGCAGCGAAGAAAAGAAGTGATGTTATTGAAAACTGAAAAGCAGAGCTGTAAAGTATTGATTTTAGATTTCAAAGATATTCCAGAAGGCCGGAGCAAAACAAAAGCAAATAAAATGATCATAGAAATAAAGATACATGGAACTGTGAAATAATTATTTAAGAAGAAAACTAGAAATAATAATATCTGGCATTTATATAATGCAAAAACAATGTTGTAGGTTCTTTTTCCTTGTTATTGCTCTTTTAAAACTTACAAACCCTCTAACGTGGGTACCATGATTATTTCCATTTTATGACCAGAATACTGAAACATGGAGAGATTACATGGCTTGCCTGGGGCAAACAGCTAGAATGAGAAATCAGTCCATCTGTGTCAAAATATTCAACGTGGATCAATTCCACTAGTTCTAAATTTAGTAAACATGGCTTTTCTTTTATCTATTACATGATCATTTTTAAAAGGTTTTATGGTCACTTGAAAACAAATACTCCATATTGTTATTATTCTTTGTCTACTTTAACAAGCAAATAGTTGTAAAAACTAAAAATGCTTTTCTTCGTTATACTATTGTGTTTCTGCCCAAGTCTCCTTGTAGTTTTTATACTCTGTTCTAATTCTTTGTTTATCCTTTAAAGTGTTATGAATTGAATTGCTTCCAGTTTTTACTTTTACATGATATATACTTTTATTTTTGAACCAATAGCTGATATGAAAAGATATGTTAGACCTAACCCTGCCATCTTGTTTTAAGATATATTTTCATCATTTCTTCCAGGGCTTTCTGGCAGGAGAATTGAACAAATACATCTCCACTTATGTTTCAAGAATTGCTCAGCTGTTCTCTTGTTAGGGATTTTTATTTCTATTTTCCTTGGAACTAAATTATTTAGAAGTAAAGTGTTGTTCTCAACCTATCAGACAACTGCCAATGAGTAATATAGGAAAGCATTTTCAAGAAAGTGAATGGTGACTATTGTTTTGTTTGTTGAATTTATCAGAAAAAAATACAAAATAAGAAATTAACTGTACTGTATTAGAAAAGAAATCACTCTCTTTAAATTTAATGGGCATGAAAACCTGTCTTCTGATGTTTCTGATTAATTTCAAAATAAAAATACCTTTTCAGAAGTGATCTATTTGTCTCTCATTCTGAAAAGACTGCTGCCAGATGACACCTAGGTAATTATTCAAATGTTAAACATAATTTTTGTGCACAGGCAGGTAGCGTTCACAGATTAATTTGCCTTTTTAGACTTTCATCTACTAATTAGAATGCAACTGGAATCCAGAGAGTTTCATTATTATGTTGGAAGGAAAGTCTCTCTATGGTGGCTCAATGATTAATAATGAAAAGAACAGACAATACGAGATTACTTATTTCCCTATTATGTCAAAAATATCTAAGAAATTGTAACATCAAAAATATCTTTCAATCGAAATAAACTCACCTATGCCAGTTTCTGAAATAAAGCATATCGTTTTGAAGATTAGTGCATTTAGCTCATGATTTTGTTTTTGCAGAAATTTTACATTACCCAGTGCCAGAAAACAAAATCACTTTTATCCATGTTTTAAAATGCGAGTTCTTCCATTCTGTGACTAATGGTGCTTATTTTAAAGTTTTGGTATGCTAATAGGAGCGATTCACTTATTTATCTAGTAAACTTTTAAAAGAGAGTATTATCCCCTACATAGGCATATACACGGACCTGCTGCTACTTCGGCCTCCGTGTCCACAGATGTTCAAAACACTTAGCACCTGCAAGGCATTGTGGGTACACCTGTGCCCATCTTGCTACCGTGTCCCTGGCTGCTATGATAGTGTGGGTCGCACAGTAAGAGATAAGAAAATATCAAGGAAAACATGTCAATGAATTTGAATGGTTTAGGTTTCAGGTAGTCAAGTAGTTGATTGAACAACAAAAACACACATGTGCATGCACATGGGTCATTTTGACTTTCTACAACTTACCAAACGATTTTTACCATAATGACTATTAAATCAGATGTTCAGTTGACAGTAGATATTTTTCATCGCCGGAAAAACAAAGACCAAAAATAAATTCAATGTTTGAGGACCTTAAAGACAATTTAGAAAAATGTAAATGATGTTTAGTAGAGGATAGTCAAGGGGTCACATCATTAAATCTAAAATTAACCCTTTGAGATGGACAGAAAGAAAAATCCTGTTTGCACCACTGAGAAAGTTGATGCCAAAGTGGTTTATACTTGACTATAGATTTGCAGCTGGATCTACTGACTCCAAATCTACTGGATTTTTTGCATACACAGAAAAGCACCTTTAGTTCTTTAATTCAAAGCAAAGGTTGTTTTTGATTCTTTAAAAACAAATTGAGACAGATGTCTTCCTGGAGATATATATAGTAAACAAAATAATTTCTGTTTTCCTGATTACAAGCAAGATTAATTATTTAAACAATACAACCTAACAAAATTATGGTTTTGCTACTAGATTTTTCAAGGAAAACAGAAATATCATCACCTAAAATATGTCTATCACTTTTAAGATACATCACTTTTTTCAGAAATATTGAAATATGAAAAAAAATGTGGGGATACCATTGTATAAAATGTGTACTGTTACTTTGGTTGGTCTAAGTCTTGCAGGTCCTTCAAATCCCAATTTAAATTCCTTTAAGAAATTGTGCATAACCATAGCAACCTAACAGGTCCCCTGGAGGAAAATGTATTATGTTTCTTTGATTAGCTCTCTCCTATTATTTAATTTTACATTGGTTGTTGTATATTCTATTGCATTTCTGTTGAGTCATTATGCCTCAGTTTCTTCATCTGTGCAATTAATGAGAAATAAATATTGGAAAGGACTGTGAAAAGTAAAGAAGATAACCTTGTAAAATATCTGCCCACAAATCAGTTATCAAAGAAGTTGACAGAAATGTTATCAATAAACATTAGGTGGCATTATTAACCTCTGTAAAAAATTCTGGGATGACATTACCATCTTGATACTGAAAAACAAGAAAATATAGTCCATTTGGCAGAAAACTTGCTGAAAACTACAAAAGGCACTAAGAGGCAAAGTTAAAACTCAAGGTTCTTGACGTTCAAGTTGTGGGACACGGGCAGGACTAGGGCACATGTGTTGTGAAACGATAGGCCGTCACAGGACAGGCTAGGGAGGAAAAAGGAGAGAGAGAACAGCACCAGGCCTTTGTCATCAGGGCCTTGTCCAATCCTCTCCCTGTTTCCTTCACATAAAATACCACGCAGGATTAATGAAGATGAGTATTACCAGCTAATATTCATTGAGCACTCACTACATAGCAAGCCCTATCCTAAGCACTTACTCTTTAGTCCCCTTTACAGATAAGGAAAGTGAGGCTCCCCTGGCAGATGTCAGTAGTGTTTCAGCTCCGGGTAGATAGAAACCTGGAATAGAAGAAGCAGTTGTACCTGCTTGTCCCAGAGTGACAATGACATGCAAATAAGCGGGGTGGTAACCAGGATTGGACGGAAGTGACTTGAGAAATTAAAAAAATACAGATTATTAAAACCTCATTTAAAAAAAAATCAACTTTGTGAATTCTTGACTAAAAATAGGCTACTCTTCACATGCTGTTGTCTGTTTATAGGAAGTCATCTCAAGTTCATTGCCTTTTGTGGCTCTACAAAAACCCAACAGACTCTTGGAAAAAAGAGTAAGAAGGAAAGACTGAAGGAGCATTTAGTATGTTTTAAGGCATTTGGCCTCTATACCCTGGCATATAATTGGTTTCCTTTTTAACTTGTTCACTGACTGTATGCTTCTATTGAACATTATCTTTTGATAACAGGATATATTTTCTTCTGTTTTATTCCAGGTTGTTTGAATAGGGTTTAGTTTAGAAATGGTTGCTGAATGAATGAAGCTCCGAAGCTGCCCTTCATGACTTACTGTGTGGTCTTGGACGAATGATCTGATATCTCATTCTTGTTAACTGAGGATGGTGAGCACTTCTTCTCAGAGCAGTCTGATTATTAAAGGGTCAGAATATCTAGTCCCTACCTCTTCCTGGGAGGTCTCAGCACTTGCGGACTGTCACTCAGCCTGCATGTACCTGCATCTGACTCTGAGTGTACATGATAAAGCACAGAATTAGCACTAAATTCACAGATGACTCAGTAGAAACAGGTCCTCTTGTCACTCAGAGTGTCTCTTCTAGAGAATTTACACTGCTAACAGTTTGGAGAAATTTTGGGCTCATCTTGATCAAGCATTATCTCCATCGTTAATTTGCATGCCCAATACATCTATCTTCAAATTATCTAGGAAAGTCTTCTACTATTATCCAGAAGGAGTTAAGCTAGTCACCATCAAATCTTCCCTCATCAATATAAGCCATTATCCCAATTAAATATCATTCTGAAAGCAATCTTAATCAATCTAGACTTGGTAGACTTCCTGAAAGAATTGCCTAATTAAATTCGTCATAGAATAAAATGATTCTTCCTGGTCAACCCAATAAGGACAGGAAACAAAAAAGAGAGGAGAATATTTGGAAGTTAACCCCTGACAGTACTCAACGGAGTTTAGAGTCTACAGGGTGACGCTTCCTCACAGGGCACAGAGATCAGTCACATGAAGCCTTTTTGAGAAACATTCTGACAAGATGGCTGGAACCATGTACTTACCCCCTCCCGCCCCCCCATCTTGGCTCTCTCTTTGTTCAGATCCTGACTATTTGTAAATTCAGGGTCTTGTTTGTTCTTCCACTTCCAGGGCTGTCAGAGACCCTTGTGCAGGTGGTTCACTGCACAGAGGTTGTTCACTACCTTCCACAGAGGTAGTGAGTGGAGGCTGAAACCCAGCCCAGGTGCTTCATGCTTCCCGTCAGAAGCTCTTTCCTTACTTATATGAGACATGTCCTAAACTTATTCTATCCCTCCTGTGTTACTTTCCTATGAAAACTGAAGCAAATGATCACATTGAGTGGCTTTAAACAAAAGAAATTTATTATTTCACAGTTCTCAAGGCTGGAGTCCAAAATCAAGATGGCAGCAGGGCTGCACACCTCAGAAGGCTCTTCCCACTGGTATCAGCTGTTGGTTTCCTTAGCTAGCAGCTGCTTCTCTCTTCGTTCATCTTCACATCAGCTACTTTTCTAAGTATCTGTGTTATATCCTTTTGTCTCCTTCCAGTAAGGGCACTTATGATGCCAGGGTTCACCTGCAGAACCAAGAGCTTTAACCTAATTATATCTGCAAAGACATTTTCCCCAAATAAGTCAACATTTGCAAGTTCTAGGGATTAGGACTTGTTTTCTTTGGGTTGTGACTATTCAGTTTGCTGTATCTCCCACACTGCTTCCAGATAATAGCCCAATCTCTGGGACTATGGGCAAGGGGTTCCAAGAATACCTATATCTTAGTGTCATTTGTCATTAAACTGTAGCCATGTTGTTTCTAAACTTGGGGAAAATTTATATATCAGTGATTTTGAACCAGTAGGCTGCGGCACACTGACGTGCCATGAGAGTATCTTAGGTGTGCCATAAATATTTGTGGAGATTATTAATTAAATTATTTTCAAAATGAAGTTCAAAGGACAGTGAGTATTTTGTTCACTTTTTTTTTTTTAATCAACATCATTTAAGTATGCTGGGGAAGTTTAACTATAGGTTCAAGTGTGTTGTGAGATTAAAAAAAGGTTGAAAAGTTGAAAAACACTGGTATATACCAAGGTTATTCCTCCAATGGAAATTTAAAGATGATGGAGCAGATGCTCCCAAATTTAGGACTGCAGACCCTATTGCCCTGGATTTTTACCCTGTGATTCTTCGACCTGCTGGAGAGGAGACAAACCTGACACTCACAGTAAATTGCTTATGTTTTCTTCTTTGGTGCCACTACAGTCTTGTTTGCTGAAAAATAAGGTCTACAACCTGTTTCTGAGAATACATATTTCAACACTCATGTGCCAAGTAGCCCAGATGAGCCAGATATGTTCTAGGGCCTCCAATTTCCTACTGATAAGATGGAATGTAAATTCTTGTTAGATGCACCTGACAGGGAGACCATTAGAAGTAATGAAGCAGCTTTTCATTATGAAACAACCAGCTCTGCCAGAAAAAAAAAAAAAAAGAAAGAAAGAAAGAAAAAAGAAACAGGCTGTGTAAGTGTATAGATTATCAGCTACTTAAAACACTATTCTTCTGACTCAGTGCCCATAGCTCAGTGAGTAGGGCGCCAGCCACATGCACGCAGGCTGGTGGGTTTGAGGCCAGCCTGGGCCTGCTGGACAACAATGACAACTCCAACCAAAAAATAGCCAGGCATTGTGGTGAGCGCCTGTAGTCCCAGCTACTCAGGAGACTGAGGCAAGAAAATCACGTAAGCCTAAGAGTTTGAGGTTGCTGTAAGCTTGACGCCATGGTACTCTACCATGAGCAACATAGTGAGACTCTATCTCAAAACAACAACAAAAACAAAAACAATATTCTTCTGAGATTTAATCTAAAAATTATGAGCATACCATGTTTTGGGGAGGGATGTCTGCTTTACTGACTTATTAAACTAATAATTTTCTAATGTAAAATGTGAGGTAAACTTATTGAAGAAATTTTGGAAATTTTCCATAAATATAAGAAGAAACATATCCCAAAAACATAAGAAGAAAAAAATAAGCATAAAGACAACCCCTAAATATATTTATTTCTATTCATCCTAAATCTTGTTAGCCTGGTCCAAATGATTGTTATCTCTTACCTAGATTATTACCACGAAATTCTAGCAGGGGCCCCAGCTTACAGGTCTCCTACCTGTGACAGGTAAGATGTTTGTATGATTGAAAAAAACATGTTTTGTCAATGCCTTTCTATGTCTATATCCCCACTAGATGATGAAGTCTCTGAGGGCAAGGAACGTATCTCTGTTGCAATGGTATTTCCAATATTTATGATAGTGCCCAACCTATTGGAGTAGCTGTTTATGAAGTGTACGTTGAATATTAGAAAAAGTCATATTACTCCAAGGGACATAGCCTGGTGATTAAGAGCAAGGACTGTACCTTCGTTTCACTTGAGTTCTTTGACAGTTACTAACTTTTGACCATAGGAAAGCGACTTATTTTCCACTGAGCCACAGTTGTCTCGTATGTAAAATTATAATAAAACTAATATATGTAAGACACAGTCTAAAGTGACCCCAATGACCATATTCTTGTATGATTTCCTTGAGTGCAGTCAGAACTTAAAAATTGGTTCTCATCAATAGAATATGTCAATATGACAGGCTATCATTCTGTTAATTATGTTGCATTTATGGCAAAGGGAATGAAATGCCATTCCAATGACTAGTTATATCATCTAGGTATCCATCTTAGCACACCTTAGTTATATAGATTCTCTTCAAACTGCTGTGTTGTGACTGGCCTATGAATAGGGACATGTGGTAGGAAACTAGGAGCAGCCTCCAAGTGATACTCAGTAGACACCAGGACCTTCAGTCCCAAAGCCACGGGAAATGAATTCTGCCCACTATCTGAATAAGCTTGGAAGCAGATTTTTCCTAAGTTGAGCCTCCAGATAAGAATATGAAGTTTGGTGCTACAATCTGAATCTATTTATAGCAATCACATGTACTACATGATGATAACGGTTATACGGAAGGTCTGGCAAGTTCCTAAGTCATTCTAGAAAAAGTGCTACATACATCATTGCTGAATATCACAATGGTCTCCTTCAAAGCACTCCTCTTGGGAAGCTATGCACTGATGCTAGTGCCTATTCCACCATTCAAGGCAATTTTGGAACTGTTTTTCTAGAATAGCCATCAAAGCTGTTGTGGTATTAAACTTGATGTCCTGAATATCATCCAAGTGTCTTCCTTTTATAATTTTATCTTACACTAAAGAAAAAAGGCATTTGGGGCCATATCAGGTGAGTGTTCCAATACAGTTGTTTGTTCACTGTCTAGAAATTCCCTCACAGACGGTGCCATGTGAGCTGGTGCACTGTTGTGATGCAAGAGTCATGAGCCATTGGCAAAAAAGTTTAGGTCTTTTTTATCTTTTTTACACAGCATTTTCAGCACTCGCAAATAGCAAACTTGATTGTTTGTCCAGTTGGTCCAAATCAATAATGGTCCCCCAGAAAAGTTTAGCAATGTTGTTTTGATTGTTGATTCAGACTGACAGAATGTTTTTGGTCATGGAAAATCAGCTGAGTTCAATCATGTGATGCTTTGTTTCAGGGTTATATTGGTATCCATGTTGTATCACCAGTGATAACATGGCCCAAAGCATTGTCTTGCCTCTCCAAAGGGTCATGGCAAACTTTGACTCTCCTTTGCTTTTGTTCACTGGTGAGCTCCTTCAGGACCATTTTTGCACACACCTTTCTCATGCCAAGATTTTAAGCTTTTCCTAACTGTTTCTCTAGCAATATTAATTTGGTCTGCTAAGCTTCTCATGATCAGCAGACAGTTTTGAAGCATAACTTGACAATTTTTGTAATGTTTTTGTCAGTTCTGCTCCTTACTGGCTGCCCTGACTTCTCTTCATTAGTGACACTTTCTCTCCCCTCAGAAAAATGTTAATCTACTTGCGCACCGTCAATTTATTCATGGCATGATCCCCATAAACTTGAACATGTCCCTGATTTCACTTCCACCTATGCCAAGTTTAACAAGAAATTTAATGTTTGTTTGTTTGTTCGTTTGTTTTTTTTTTGTAGAGACAGAGTCTCACTTTATGGCCCTTGGTAGAGTGCCGTGGCCACACACAGCTCACAGCAACCTCCAACTCCTGGGCTTAAGCGATTCTCTTGCCTCAGCCTCCCGAATAGCTGGGGCTACAGGCGCCCGCCACAACGCCCGGCTATTTTTTGGTTGCAGTTTGGCCGGGGCTGGGTTTGAACCCGCCAACCTCAGTATATGGGGCCTGTGCCTTTACCGACTGAGCCACAATGTTTGTTCTTTGCTCTAATACAAGTTCTCACATTCTCAGGACAACACACGAAACATGCAACAGTAACATACACCAACAGGACAGCAAGACATCGCCACACACCAACAGGAATACAGCTAGGAGACACTGATATACCAACGTCTGAAATCTTATCAAGCTTTTTGTAGAGTGCTACCACCAGAAGCATTTGGTGGCAAGTTCATAAACTTAATTGTCAGGCCTCATATACAAAATACAGTCCATTTCTGCAGTTTCATAGTATTATTTCTTCTATGATATTTTCATGAGTTTCTTAAGTACTACCATTGTCACTGTCTGTAATGAGAAGCAAAATAATAAAAATAATAGACATGATCTTTACCCTCATGATCATTATCAGAAATTTAATGAAATCTACACATAAAATTTTAACTTAACATAAAGCCTGTGTACTTCTGCCCACCATTACTGTAAGTAAACCAATCTAAAACTGTTTATTCTCAACATACATAACTGTATGTTGTGTATGTTGAAGAGGACAATGTCTTCCATATAAGACCACAACATCTGAGTGTTTAAGTGAAAAGTAGAAAAATTACCAAACCAGCCATCATTACTCTAATATGATTGTTTATTTAAAATTTTTTATTTATGTTATATCAACAGGTGAAACTTAAGCCTGAGGATATTATACACACACAGCAACACACATCTCCAGCTTAAAGAGAAAGCAAAGTAGACATCAGATCAACTTTTAGCAATTAGATGTTTTAGAAACAGCTAGATAAATTAAGTTACATGTCTGACCAGCCATCAGGTGGTTTTCAGAGAAAGTATTTGCATCTTGTAGGCAGATATTAAAAAGAGAAAAAAGGGAAGGAGAGTTTCGATGGAGAGTTGCAGGTGGGGTGGGAGTGATTATTGCAAATACCTCAGCTATACAATTCAATGCAGCAGCTTTAATTGCTAATATCTGCTCAGTGTATCTTCAATAAATCTGACCACATATGGAATTGCAAGAATTAGAGAATTAAAAATTACTTAAGTCTTGGCAATTTTTATGAATGTTTTACAAAAGTGGAAAAAACACATACATTTATATGTGACAGCTCAGACACCACCTCAAAAATACCCTGTACTCTTTCCAATCTCCTACTTTAAGATGGTGCCTTAAATATAGATCTTCTCTGTAGCAGAGAAACCAGAGGACCTTTCCGTGATGTCAGTTGATCACTTCATTGGTTAAGTAGCTTTAGAAGGAATAGATGATACTCCAAATCTTCCTGCTGACAAAATATTGTAATGTGTGGAATACTGTAGATTGTATTACTGGTTTGTGACCAATTATTCTTTCCCTGCTCTTCCCATGTTTTTGCACAGACAGAATATATTTTTCTGCCCAATGCCTTTAAGCGTAGACCTGTGGTTTCCTTTGGACACTTAAATGTGAACATATACACCACATGTGAGGGAAAACTTTATGTGAGCTTGCATCTGAGTCTGCTACTCTTATTCTTGAATTTTACCAGAAGAAAACCATGCCTCAGAGAGAAGCCATCATTTTAGCCCGTTTTCTGACATAAGAGGATGCATGGAATAAAGCCCCCATTGCTCAGAAGCCTAAAACAACCCAGAACAGCCATTTTTGTAGATGAATAAGAAATGTACCTTTAAACAATTGAAATATTAGGGTTGTTAATTACTGCAACTGAGGTGGATAGGTGATAGATGAACAGAGAGCCCTAATTCTAGATCTAGATAAGGTATATCTAAATTGTGATACTGACTTTGTGGTTTAATACTTTTGTGTGCTTGGGAAAATATTACCATTGTTATTACACTTTTTATCATTATCATCATTTTACTTAATATTAAGTTAGCAACTGACGAACACCAGCATTTGAACTGCTTAACACATTAAACAACTATTCCTTGTCCATACAACTGTCCAAGGTGGGCACTCCCAGTAGCAGGCATTTCTCCCTATACATATTCAAAGACACGGCTTCCTTTCATTTTGTGTTCTCACCATTCCTTAACAATGGTTCGCAACCTGTGGGTTGTGACCCCTTTTTAACAATGAAAATAAATTGTGGCATTAGGAAGGTTGAGAACCACCGCCTTAAGACCTCAGGTCCTCTGGAACCATCAGACAGAAGTGTTAAGGCGATGTGGGAAAAGATCCACCTGTATTTTAACTTTCTTGGTCAAATTTCCTCATCGCTGCTCACATTTCTTGGTCAAGATTGTCATTGTGCCCAGATTGCATACAAAGGAGCTATGAAATAAAGTTCCAGACCAGCACGCCTCTTCCAGAAACAACCACATACTACAGAAGGGGATGTAGAGATTCCAGTAGGACAGTTAATCTCCCTTGCCACAACTATCATAATCATCACCACAACTGCATTTACTGAGGAATGGTATTCCAGATACTGTCCTAATCTAAGAGGGCACCTGTGTGTAAACGAAGATGGGGAAACAGAGAGGTTAAGGGAGGGAGGGAGAGAAGAGAGAGAGAGGATTGGTTCAAAGGAATTGCCCTTGGAGCTGGCAAGTCAGGTACCAGTAGGGAAGGCTGACAGGCTCACAATTCAGGTAAGAGTGGAGGTTGCATCTTTGAGTCCAAATTCCACAGGCAGCAGGCTGGAACTTACTCAGAATTTCTGTGTTACTACATAGACGAAAATTACTTCAGGAAAGCTCGGTCTTTGCTCTTTAGACCTCCAACTGCTTGGCTGTGTAGCCACACTGTGAAGGGCAATCTGCTTTTCTCGGAGTCCATTGATTTAAATGTTAATCACATGTGAACAATACCGTCGCAGCAAACTCGAAACAGATGTTTGATCAATAAAATGGGCGGGCGTCACAGGCTAGCCAAGTTAACATGTGAAATTACCCACTGCAGTTGCAGTAGACTTGACTTTGAGATTTCTGTCTCATTTCCCTCATCTCTTAAAATGGGACTAACCCTTGGATCTACTTCCTATCACCTCATACGACTCTGGGATGATGAAGGTGTTAACACAGGGGAGTCCTTAGAAGAGGCGTGGCCTAGAGCATGTGGCCCCTTTCTGTTGCTTTTATTTATTATTACACGATCTGGGCCTCTCGGGAGGTGTTTCTGCTTCTTCCTCTTTCACGATGAGATTGTCAAGACATTTCATATTTTTCAGTCTCCGTCTCTTCCACCCCAAAATGCGTGTAACAGGAGCCATGTGCAGACGTCTTGAGATGATTACAAATTGTCTAGGTATTTACCACTGTGTGTAACACATAGCAAACTCTTAGAAAAATAAAAGCTCTCTATGGTGGCTGATTTTTTTTAGCATGAGGATCCAAGGCCTTTTTTTCTTCTTCTTTTTGCATGTCTGTATCATCCCGAGGAGAGGAGAAATAGGAAATGCCTTCTGACAGGAAGCATTAAATTTAAAGCCCAGGGGAAAGATTCAGGGAGAAACGGAAAGAAGCAAAAGCAGTCTTGAGAATAAAAGAAAAGCAAAAATAGACAAATCCCAGGTCTTAATCATTTGTTCTTAACAAGACTGTGCAATTCAAAGTGAAATGCCTTTATCTCAACCACCATCCATCATGTCGTAGCGCAAGGAGGGCTGTGAGGCAGGAAGCAGGCAGGAGGGGAGGGTCCCCCGCCATGTATTACTCGCCATTCACTCTCCACTTCCCTGCGCCCTCCATCTCCTTCTCTGCTTCCTCTCTTGACTCTACATCATCTCTTCTTGTTTATCCCAATCCTCCAACCAGGCAATCCCCAAAGAGCATTGTTTGAGCTATATACCGATGGCCACAGATGCTAAAGCCACCTTTAAATACTTTAGCCCTCCCTGGGAAGAAAACAGATCTTGGTTTGTGACAACGAGATTTGGGGCCCAGAGAATACGCGTGACAATGGCACAAAGAGAACAGGTGACAGTCACATCAGTTGCATGGCTTCTCTGTCCTCAGCAGGCTGTGGGCTTGTGGCTCTGCCATGACTTCTTGGGCTGGTTCATACCTTGAGAATCTCTGTGCAGATCGTGATGTTAACAGCTCATCATGGACTGCAGAGAGCCAGAGAGAGGAATAGGACCTTGTTTGTTTTGGCAAATTTTCCTACTGTGATTTCCTTTTTTTTTTTTCTTTGTTATATTTGGGCCTGATCCATTGCTGGGTTTTATATACAATTAATACTAAGTCTGTTTTCTTTGTTCAATCTTGTTTCTCTCTCAGTCTTATCTGGAAAAGACTTATATGAGGCTAGAATGCATCTCCAAGATTAAACAAAAGAAATCTTCAATATGCTACCTTCATCCTTCAGAGAGATTCACTTCGCTATGTTTTTTTCTGAATTAGTAAACTAGATAGAGTCTGCCTCTAAAAATCCATCATCCATCACTTTTAAAATTCTATAAGTTTTCTTGATTGCTGTTTGTATAAGAGTGAGAAGGGAAAATTTACATTTCCTGGGACTATTATTTAACTTTGAAAGATAATATTATTATCCTCAAAACAGAAGTTCCATGACTTCTCAAGAATTAATAAAAACACTTCAGGAAGAGGGCAATGAAAATATTAAGCTGAAATATTTTGAATATGTGTATATTCTTCCTGCAGAAGGTTTCATAACTCTCACCATACGTGCAAAAGAACAGATACCCCACAAAAATCAAGAATCACTGCTTTTAAATTTGAATTCTACTACAACCTCAAAAAAAGATTGCTGACTCTAAAAACGTTCTGAGGAAAATTCGTCCTCAAACTGGAAAAGTGCAAGATGCACTCTTATCTGGTACTGTTATAAAATTGAAGAATTCATTGAGTTTTTTCATTAAACATGAAACCTTTCATAATATTTTTCATGGCAATGACAGGCTATTTTGGTCCCTAATGAAAATATTATAATTTAAGTATAAAATGCAGCATGTGAAAATAGCCCATCTTGAATGTTGCACATATATACCTTTTTATTGCCTGAAAGTAATCATTTCGATATTCATGGAGGCTTCCTCACAATCTTGACACCCATTTCATCTAAGACAATCTATTAAAAAGAGAGATAAAATGAATGCATGATGGTCATGTGGCAATTCTGTTTTCTACTTTCCTTGTTCCATGTTTTTTTCCTTTATATAAGAGGGAAAATGGGGTGTGAGGAAGGGATTCATGGGGGAGAAAGACATGGGCAAGACCATGTTCAAAGCAGCACAGGCAATCTAAGTAGCAGACGGTCTATAGATCTAAACCAAATCAAATTACCCAGTTCAAGAGATTAGCTTCCATCCTTTGATGGTGCTGTGTTCCTGGGGTTTCTTATCAATTAGTTATCAGTAAGTCATGCCAATTGGAAGAATGGGATATAAAAATGAAATATGGGTACCACATGCTTCTTACATGATATGTGGTGCTCTTAAAGTGTGTGTATATATTTCTCATTTAAGATTTTTCAGTGTATGAGTGCAAAGCTACCCTGTCTTTCTGTACAGTTCAGAGAAGCTTAGTAACTTAAATGCATAAAGGTAGTACTGAGTTACAGGGATAGGAGGAGGGAGTTTCAATTATCCTTTAATATTGTAGGTAATCATAATGCATCTGAAAAAGTATATGAGACATTAAATTGAGATTTGATTCCAAGTGTTTAGTACATAATAATAGTAAATATGATTGATTCCCTACCAATATTGAACACTGTGTATATATACCACCACCTTTGTTCTCAAAACTGTTCTAGTAATTAGGCAACACATCGTTTTTCTCACTTTATGAGTAAAGAAATGTCAATTGAAAGAGGTGAAGAAGGAAGTCATCTCAGATCCCAAATGGTTTCATAATTCAGGAACCTGTGAGTTCAAAGTCTATGTTTTTAACCATGTGGCTATAATAGCTTTATGGGAATTTTATCAGATATGTGATGAGAAGAGAGGCTTGGGAGCATAGACAAATGGGTTGGGGAGTAAATGTGTTATAGAGTGAGTAAAAAGGAGAACAAGAAAATCCTAGAAGTTAGTTAATATCAGATCATTCTTGGTTCCCAGGGTCATCTAGAACAGCGGTTCTCAACCTATGGGTCACGACCTCTTTGGGCGTCGGACGACCCTTTCACAGGGGTCACCTGAATACAACCTGCATATCAAATATTTATATTACGATTCATGACAGTAGCAAAATTATAGTTATAAAGTAGCAACGAAAATAATTTTATGGTTGAGGGTCACCACAACATGAGGAACTGTATTGAAGGGTCATGGCATTAGGAAGGTTGAAAACCACAGATCTAGAATATCACTGTAGTCAGGATGATATTTCTGTGACCTTTGTTCTGTTTTTTGCCTGCTCCTATTTTATTTTAAACTCGTTTTATAGTTATTTGTTTGCTTCTAAAAGGTTAACTTATTCATCCTAAGAAAAATATAGCTGTAGACCTCCATGTTTTTTCACTGTGTATTTAGATGTCGTATCTGAGAAACTTTGTTAATTTATCTTGAAATACCCCTTTCATTATCAAAACATTTTAATTCACCATGAAAACTTCCTCCTTATATTCATACCCTATCATGATTTCTTTTGCTTCTAAATTACAGCTGTGAGTGTTGGTTAGCCAGACACTACTAGGGCTTTTCCAGAACAGCTGCTTGGAAACTCGAAGGATTTTATTCCCCAAGCTCAGGCCCACATTGTTCCCCCAAAGCTGCCCCCTAACTTCTAGAGCATTTAGCAAGGCAGTACAAGTGGATCCCTGCTTCTGTTTTCTCATTACCATTGTTTTCCACATAATTCACTTACCAAGCACTTGCATGAAAATAAAACCCAAAATCTAGTTCAAAACATTTCCAAACAAGCTCCAGATCAAAGATTCAGTAAAAAGGCATTTGCAATAAATTTCTGCCTATTCCACTTTCTCCCTGAATTTGATATCTTTTGGCTATAAGCACAGTGGATTGCAACTGGCTGGCTGATGGTCTGCATTGCCCTAGACATTAAGCTCTTTGAGGTCATGTCCTATATCTGTCCATGGTGTATTCCAAACTCCCGAGAATGGAGGAGCTGCCTGCTCAACACTGAAAAAGAGTGAGTGCATCCATGGTAACAAAACCTTCAGGGCACATAATATTCTTTTATATAATATGCAAAATGTTCTGCTCGTGATTGTTTTAGGCCTTCTCCACAAAGCGGCATTGACTGCAACCATCTGGTCCAGCCTATTGTGATGGAATTCTAATTGCACTTTTATCTCTTTTTTTTCCCTTCCCATTTTTCCTTTCTCCTCTGCCAGATGAATATCTCTAACCCTCACCCTCTGCTTTGCACATGTCACTGCTTATACAGAATCTTCAGGCTCTCCCCATTATCTGTAGAATTGTCATAACCTTACTTGTCAGAATCCTCCACTCCTAATCCAAACAATCTCTCTCATTGTCAGATTAGATTTATTAGCACAAAATTTTAGCTCTAATTCAGTGGTTCTCAACCTGTGGGTCACGACCCCTTTGTAACGTTGAAATACATCCTGCATATCAGATATTTACATTATGATTCACAACAGAAGCAAAATTACAGTAATGAAGTAGCAACGAAAATAGTTTTATGGTTGGGGGTCACCACAACATGAAGAACTGTATTAAAGGGTCGCGGCATTAGGAAGGTTGAGAACCACTGCTCTAATTGATCTAGGTTTCATCTCTCCAACCCTATATTTTCTGTCTCTCATTAGAGTATTTATTTCCCTTACCCTTCTATCTTAATTACTTTCTTTATCCTTGTTTTAACATCACCTCTCCTTTAAAATCTATTTCATTACTTCTACCAAGAGCTCTTACGATGCCCCTGAATCTCACAAGCTTAGGACCCCAGATTCAGACATTATCAAGTGTTGAGATCGTCTTTTCTGGGGTGTACACAGGTTGATTTCAGACCCATAAACATTTTCTCTTTAACACCAGCTGGATACCTCTAAAAAAATCATCTCACTTGCCTTAGTAGTCTTCTTTTCATCTATTAACTGGGTATAATGATTCTCAAACGTAGAAATACAGGGTGGCCATAAAGTTTGTGGGCAAAGTTTAATTGCACACGAACTTTATGGCCACACTGTAATACAAGAAGGATATGACAAAAATAAAGTCCTTGTATGTCTGGCATCTAAATTGCAACTGTGACTTTTGATTTTTCAGATGCTATTTGGGCTTTTCCAAAACTGCTGTTCAGAAGCATGAAGGATTTTATCCCCCTGGCTCGGGCCCACTTTGTTCGCCAAAGTTGTCTCCTAACTTCTAGAGTGTTGGTCATATAGTACAACTAAATAATCTTTTATGTTTATCTTGACTACTTCAAGAGGGTCTAGGCTATGAAATTTAAAATGTTAACATTCTATTACTAGGAAGAGTGGAGATTTTTCTCAGTGTTTTGAACATCAAATTTGCAGGTCAAGTAAGTATAAGTTTTATGATTTGAAAATATCTTAAACAAACATTTAAATAATAATATTCAGCTTAGGAAATAAAATATTCATATTATAAAATGTTGTGTCCCCTGGATTTCTCTGAAAGGGTTAGAAAATGGGAATGGGAACTCAATATGTTTGGCCCATGTCCAAGTTTTCAGCTTTAATCCATGAATCACCTAATGGTCTGACCCCACAAGAAAAGGGAAAAACAGGAAAAAAAAATTCCAATTGCAGAAAGCAAAACAGAATTGAATGTGATCTTGTCTTAAGTTATTTATGTAACCTTTCAAGAATTAAATATGTTTGAACAAAGCTCCATCTTGCTTTCTTAAGATGATGGTTTCATTAAAACCCTTTCTGCTGAAACCTGGAATGCATTGCCTGCTTAGGCAGGTCAGAGTTCAAGTTGAAACTGCTCATGTAAAGAATGTCCAAACTATCAGCAAAAAACGCATTTCAAAAGGGGAAGATAGTACCTGTTTGTGTGTATATGTATCTGTGAATGTAGGTGTGTGTGAATGGATGGGCGCATGTTTTCCTGCTTTATTTACATCAGGAAAAAACAGAAGGGACTAGGACAAGGGGGGACCGGTGGGTGGATGAGATTTTTTTCAGTGAGCATTTCACACAGTTCCACCCAACTCTAACGGTGATAAGAGGGTGCAACATGCAGGCATTTGTGACAGTCTGGAGGGGTGTAATCTTTGGCAAGAGAGAGAAAAACAAACCACATTTATCTCTGATGAGTTATCAGCTTCATAATCATAAATCTTAAGCCAGGAGACTCAGGGCGTCCCTTTTATCTTTTGAAGAAGGCAAGCAGTTTCTCTGTATGTCCTGTCTCCTGGCTAAAACTGAGGGTCTGTCATTTTTTGCAGGCATTCTCCTGGATGACAGGAGGCAGCTCAGTGGGTCAGTGTAAGGAGAGTTGTTTGTCAGCAAAAAAAAAAAAAAAAAAACAAGCGCTGGCTCCCTCTGCTCCCCACATGTGGAATGCTGACCTTGATGAATGGTGTCTGAGTAACAGCATTGTTACCATTGGGTATTTGACAAAGAATAGTCGGAATGTCTTTCACAAAGAATTCTAGAGAAGCAGATCTTTTTTTCAGTGGCTTCTTTTTTCCTTCTCCCAACTTTTACACCAATAATTGAATATATGTCCAATGACAAAGCAGAATTTTATGTTTTTCATTCCTTACATGTTAATAATGTCTTTATTCTGTCTATTTTTATTTAGTTGTCACTATTTCAATGACTAAAGTATGCACAATGCTGACTTTCATGGGGCTTACATTTTATACAGAAAATAACTACATCAATGAAAATACACTAATGCCCATGATATTTACTACAGTAAAAATAATGAGGTAGATAAGTGGGTGGGGAAAAGGAGGGAGAAGAGGGGGTTATTTCAGATATGGGAGTCAGAATAAGGCTCTATGATATGCGGACATTTGATCCAACCTCCAAACAGAACAAAAAGAAGGAGTAAGCCAAGATGTCATTTGGAATAAAGGTATTTCAGGCAGAAGGGACAGCAAGTCCAAGTTCCCCGTCCAAAGCACACCCCGATAAAGGAAGAGAAAAGTGAGAAGATGTAAGTGCGATAACAGTTAGTAGGTTATTAAGGAACTTTTGTGTCGAAATAAAGCCCATCCACCATACAGTGAACACGCTGGGAAGGTATGGGGGGCTTTTGAGCAGCGGAATTAACTGATGTGTTCCTGCTGAGAGAGGGGACATAAGCATAGGGGCTCAGGACAGGAACTGGGGGAGAACTGAAGGGTTTGGACCAGGATGCTGGGGGCGAAAGGAAGAGATTCTGTGTGCATGTTGACAGTAGGTACAACAGCATCTGGTGGATTGAATATGTACTGTGTTCAAAGTTTGAGGCCCAAACAACTGGAAATTCAAATGCAGAATTTATTTTATATTTTATTTGCTTATTTAATCATCTATTTGTTTATTTTGCCAGTACCAAACGTATGTGCAGAAATGAACGCTATAATTCAATTGAGTCTTCTTACTAGCATTCAATTGACTTTTCTTGGTACAGTAATGCTGCTCAGCTCAGAAGATTAAACTCTATCCATTCAGTATTATAAGGCAGGAAGAATATTTAGTCATAGTCTTTTTTCTTAGGTAGTGGAATATAGTTACCTTATTTGCGGCTTTTTATAAAACATGACTTTCAGTTTATTAGATAACAGATAATGTCAGCATTTGAAGATAGTAAATACAAAAGGTAGAAAAAGATGCTTTGAAGAACTTCTTTGTGATATTACCTATGTAAGTAATTAGTAATTCTCTACAAAAGACTTAACTGGTACAGATACACCTACTAAAGTTGCACACGTACTAATTGGCTTTTGGAGCTCCATCTATAAGCTGTTTTAACCTTGCACAGTTTGACTATAATACTGGTGGTTAAAATTCAGAGTGAATGTTAAACTTTCTCAGGAAAAGTTAGAATGTTAGTGAAGATTCCATGTGTCTAAATGTAAAAAAATAAAAGAAACAAACCAATGAAGAAAGAAAGGAAGGAAAGAGAGAAGGAAGGGTGAAAGGACTTTGCAGTCATAAATACTAAAGAAAGCCAAAGATTGGTCAGTGGCTGGACAAGGACAGCTAGATAGGAAGAGTAGTAAATTCCAGTGTTCAGTAGCACTATGGGGTGACTATAATTGACAACAATCAATTGCATATTTTCAAACAGCTAGAAGACTGGATTTTAAATATTCTCAACACAAAGAAATAACAAATGTTTGAGGGGATGGATATACTAATGACTGATTTGATCATTACACATCATATATATGCTATATATATCATCATATATATGATATATATAATATATATATCAACATATAATACAGCATCCCACAAATATGTACAATGATTATGTCAATTACAAATAATAATAAAAGAAAACACAATAAAGAGTGCGTTTGTCCAATAACAAGTCTAGAGGTTGCAGTTTAGGACAGGTGCCCTTGGTAAAGAAAGTCAAGGCCCAGGTTCCTTTCAGGCTTAGTTTATCATTTTAGCACACAGCTTTTGTTTTCCAGCCTACATAGTAAGTGATCTACCTCTAAGTTCATGTCTGAGTCTCAAGAATGAAGAAAAAGAAGCCAAGAAGGATGAAAGATAAAAGCCGTAGTCTGAGTGGTAGACTATAATTCCTCCTCCTTTACTAATACAGAAGGGATATGGGTGTTAGAGGTTTTCTATCTGGAAACTACAAAGCCCCAGCCTGTAGAATTCTGCTTCTATCGTAATACCCCAAATTGGATCACAGGAATACACATCATTAACTTCGAGAAGTGTCTTATTGTTGTTGTCCTTCCTACTTTCTTCTCTTCTTTCCTTCTTCTTATTCATTTTATGCTGAAGTATAGTTCACATCCCAAAAGCTGTATGTATGAAAAGTGCACAGCATGGTGGATTTTTGCCAGAGGAACACGCCAATGCACTCTCTGCCAGAACATTTGGCATATATTTGCCTTAGTCTCTCTTCCAGTCCCTAAATCCTAAAGTGGTAAGGGTTGTTTTTTGTCTTTGTTTTGTTTGTTTGTTAAGTGAGCAGATCACTGGCCCGGATGCCTTCAGGCAGGAAGAGAAGAATGAATTCCAAATGAGTGTGTGAAAATGGCAGTGTGTGCCACAGAGTCGTTAAGTGCTATGTTATAGTTGGTGAAGAAGAACAGGGGACATAACCCGATGACCCCAGACGCCGTAAGATGGCATCATGCATGAACCAAGAAAATGAAGCATGGACATCTAAGAAGCAAGGAAAGAATAAATAGGCAAGGATCTCAGTCCAGAGTGGAGATTCTTCCAGGAAGAGTGTGTATAAATAACAATGATGTGAGACGGTCTAGTGAGAAATATCTATTTTGGAAATTATATAAACTAGGGCTTTGAAATCCATCTCATGGGTTAATAGATGTAAGTTTTTAAAATTTAATTGCAAATGACTCATCAACAATAATGGTAGAAATGCCTAATTCATAAATGGATGAAGAAGATAAATCAGATTTGACTAAAGAAATGTTGTTAATTTATATGTGTTTCCCCCAACTGCCAAAGAGAAATAATCTCCACATCAGGTCTCCTTGCCCTCCTTTTTCTGTGGCTTCTCAGGAAATAACATACTTCCACGCTGATAGAAGGTAAAGAAGATCTACATTTACTAATACAGAAGGGCTATGAGTATTAGAAACAGAGTGTCGGAGGAAGAATTTCAGGGTCCTGGGAAGAAGACGCTCTAGAGCAGCGTTCTCAACCTGTGGTCGCAACCCCTTTGTAACAATGAAAATACATTGCGGCCTTAGGAAGGTTCAGAACCACTGCTCTAGAGTGTAGTGGTGTGTGATGGGAGTGCATTTGAACCAGAAAGAAAAATACTGATATGTCTACCTAGAAAACAATGTCATCTCACATATTTTTTAAAAATGAAAATAAATAGTAATCATTTTTTTTTTTTTTTTTTTTTGCTGGACTGCTTTTCCTTAACTTCCACAATGTTTTCAGAAGTATTAGTCTTAGTATAGGGCCAAACACCCAGCTGATACTGAGCGTATTTTAGAAATGAGTAATTTTGTCCTTTATAACTGATCATCTAAAAGTGTGTATCAATTAGCTAAATAATAAGAGCGATAAACACACATGTAGAGCTTTCCATGATCTAGGCACTGCTCATTTCCTTATCATAACAACTTTAAAACTTCCGAGAATAATAATATACACATACTTTATGGCATAAGAGAAACCGAGGCTTAGAAATGGTTGTCGATAGGGGTCACACATATGGTTAAAAATAATATTACAGGGGTTTGAACCAAGATGGTTTATCTCTAGATCTTGTGCTTTTAACCACTATGTTAAGATATAAACATTTTGTATTATTTAAAAACATGGAGGCAGAAAGAAATGTTTTTAATTCATTATAGGTCCCTTGTCTTTTTAAAATACAATAACTTTCGTTCACTCAATGATTACTTATAACTGTGTGTGCCAGAGACTTGATGTTAGGAACCAAGAGTATCCTGGTTTTATTTTATACCTAAAAGTTGCCAAGGAAAAAGACTTTCAAGTATAAAAATCAAGATGGATATCCAAGAGGAAAAAAAAGGAAAGTCATATTTATCATTTATTGAGTAATTTTAAGGGACCCGGCAGAGTCACACGTATCTCCCTATTTTAAAGATGGGAGTACAGAAACTCCTAGAACTGTCCTTGGCCAACATGACATCACCAAGATAAAGGGTACGACACACACACTGGTCGTGTGATAAAAAGTTCTGACTCAGAAGCCTGTAATCTTAAACACTCTCCAATAATTTGAAGTAATCAATTTAATGCTTTAATAACACAGGTGACATCTGACTGGGTCTTGAGAGGGTCATTCTATGAGATTTTGAAAGAATTTGACAATAAAGAATACTGAATTGCAGATTAGAAATGCTGGATTCTGTGAGATACTAGGGCTTCTGACATCTTTAGGCAATAGACTTGGCTTTGTTGGGAAATATTGATCTTCAAGCCCCCTTTCTAGCAATCGATGGTTGTGTGAAATTATCCAAATGCATAACCTCATTTCTTCATTATGTCTGGTCTTATTTGACCTTATTAGATAAGGACACATCTCATTTATAAATAATTTGGAGTGACATGGTGCTTAGGAGAAACCCTACCTGTGACGTAGAAAATCCTAGGTCCTATAAAAGATGAAATCATTTTTATTTTATTTACCACTGTATTCTCAGAACCAAAAATAGTTCCTGGGGCTTAGTAAACATTAACAAATGGTTCTTTGAATGAAAATTAAAACCAGAAGAAAGTCATCTTTAAAATAAAAATTTTCACCAAACTTTTCTTAACTTAATTTTTAGAAGTTAATAACTAAGGAAAATACATAAACCAGTTGCTTGGGATTTCATGCTGGAGCTCCATAGGACAGGTGGATAACTTCTATAACTCAAGACCCAGCAGGAAGGGAGGCCATAACTCTTGTCTCATGCTTTTTTAAGTATAAAACAATGTGAAGTTAAACCCTATTGCTAGAGCTCTTCAGTTCAAATTGGAAATCTTCCCAACTTGCTGTTTGTTCCATGTTATTAGCTGTGGTCACTTAATAGAATGCAGAGCTCCTACTTTTCCCCCCTGTATTCTCACTTCATCCTGAACAAATGTGCCTCTAAATTCAGAATGAACCTCTGCAGACCCGAAGGGCTTTATCTTTGGGTAACACCTTTACGTTTAGGAGTCTAGTCAGTTCAACAGATTGCTCAGATTGCCTGAGTCATTCATAAATCTGAATCATCCTTACAATACAGGAGGCCTCCAGTCAACCCCAGAACTTCTCACTTCCTGGAGGATACAGCGAAGCTTGATTGATGATTCCTCCAGGAAGCACCAGTGTCCTAAAACACCTTGCTTCCCCAAATGCCTGTAAAGCATGCGGTTGCAAAGTACAGTCACGCATTCCCCTAACGATAGAGATATGTTCTGGGAAATGCATCCTTAGGCGATTCACCAGTGTGCAAATATCATACAGTGCAATTTCACAAACATAGATGGTGCAGATGGTGTCACAGCCAGTCTGTGCAGTTCTGGGCTACTCATCCGCATAGCACATTACTGGACTGAACAGTTGGCAACTGTAAAAAGATGAAACACAGCAAACCTGGACAGGACACTCACCATCAACGGAGCTTATAGGACTGGAAGTTGCCATGGTGAGTTAGTGAGTGGTGAGTGAATATGAGGGCCTAGAACACTAAGTACCCAGACGCAGACTTTATTCACATTATATACACTCAGGCTAGACTAAATTCATTAAAAAATCCTTTGTTTAATAATAAATTCGCCTCTACTTACTATAAATTTTTATTTTATAAACTATTTTTTTAAGGTTTTGGCCCTATTATAATAACTGACTTAAAACACAAACCTACTGTACTGCTATACAGAAATTATCATTTTTGGAACAGGTTGAGTAATATAGGTACTAATTCCTCTTTAAAAGTTTGGTAGAATTCTGACGTGAAACCATCTGGTCCCGGGCTTTTCTTTTTAGGGAAGATTTGTATGGTTGATGCTATTTCCGAACTTGATATGGGCCTGTTCAACATTTCCACTTGATTCTGGCTAAGTCTTGGAAGGTGACGTGCTTCCAAGTATCGGTCAATTTCCTTCAGATTTTCATATTTCTGAGAATACAGTTTCTTGTAATATTCATTAAGGAATTTTTGGATTTTGGAGGAGTCTGTTGTTATTTTGTCTTTGTTGTTTCTGATTGATGATATTAGAGATTTTACTTTTTTCCTGATTAGGTTGGCCAAAGGTTTATCTATTTTATTGACCTTTTCGAAAAACCAGCTTTTTGATTTATTGATCTGTTGTATTATTCTTTTGTTTTCAATTTCATTTAATTCTGCTCTAATTTTGGTTATTTCTTTTCTTCTACTGGGTTTGGGGTTGGAATATTCTTCCTTTTCCAGTTGCTTGAGATGTCCCATTAAGTTGTTAACTTCCTCTCTTTCCGTTCTCTTGAGGAAGGCTTGCAGTGCTATAAATTTCCCCCTTAGAACTGCCTTTGCAGTGTCCCAGAGGTTCTGATAGTTCATGTCTTCATTGTTGTTTTGTTCCAAAAAGTTGGCAATTTCTTTCTTAATCTCATCTCTGACCCAGCTATCATTCAGCATAAGGTTATTTAACTTCCATGTTTTTGTATGAGTATGCAGATTCCTGTTGTTACTCAGCACAAGTTTTATTCCATGGTGGTCCGAGAAGATGCATGGAATAATTTCGATTCCTTTAAATTTACTGAAGTTAGACTTGTGACCTAAGATGTGATTGATTTTAGAGTAAGTTCCATGGGCTGATGAGAAGTATGTGTATTCAGTTTTGTTGGGATGAAATGTTCTGTAGATGTCTGCTAAATCCAAATGTTGGATGGTTAGGTTTAAATCTAAGATTTCTTTGCTCAGCTTCTTGTTGGAGGATTGATCCAACACTGCCAAAGGAGTGTTGAAATCTCCGATGATTATGGAGCTGGAGGAAATCAAGTTGCTCATGTCTGTTAGAGTTTCTCTTATAAATTGAGGTGCATTCTGGGTGGGTGAATAGATATTAATAATTGAGATCTCATCATATTGAGTATTACCCTTAACAAATATGAAGTGACCATTCTTGTCCTTCCTTACTTTTGTTGGTTTAAAGCCTAGTGTATCTGCAAATAAGATTGCAACACCTTCTTTTTTCTGATTACCATTTGCCTGAAATATGGATGACCGTCCTTTCACCCTGAGTCTGTATTTGTCTTTTAAGTTAAGATGTGACGGGGCGGCACCTGTGGCTCAATCGGTAAGGTGCCGGCCCCATATACCGAGGGTGGCGGGTTCAAACCCGGCCCCAGCCAAACTGCAACCAAAAAATAGCCGGGCGTTGTGGCGGGCGCCTGTAGTCCCAGCTACTCGGGAGGCTGAGGCAAGAGAATCGCTTCAGCCCAGGAGTTGGAGGTTGCTGTGAGCTGTGTGAGGCCACGGCACTCTACAGAGGGCCATAAAGTGAGACTCTGTCTCTACAAAAAAAAAAAAAAAGTTAAGATGTGACTCTTGTATGCAACAGATATCTGGCCTGAGTTTTTGTATCCAGTCAGCTAACCTATGCCTCTTTAGAGGACAGTTTAAGCCGTTCACATTAATGGAGAATATTGATAAGTCTGGTGAAGTTTTGGGTATCGAGTTTTTCAAAAGTCCAGTGGGCATTTTTAATCCTTTTGCCAGTGTGGAAATTGGAGTTTGATCTGAAGTTTCTGAGTGAGTTTACTTTTGTGGTAAAGGATTGGGTTGGGAAATTGTGGTATATGTACACCATGGAATATTATGCAGCCTTAAAGAAAGATGGAGACTTTACCTCTTTCGTGTTTACATGGATGGAGCTGGAACATATTCTTCTTAGTAAAGTATCTCAAGAATGGAAGAAAAAGTACCCAATGTACTCAGCCCTACTATGAAACTAATTTAGGGTTTTCACATGAAAGCTATAACCCAGTTCCAACCTAAGAATAGGGGGAAGGGGGAAAGGGAGGGGATGGAGGGAGGAGGTGCGTAGAGGGAAGGGGATTGGTGGGATTACACCAGTGGTGCATCTTACAAGGGTATATGTGAAACTTGGTAAACCGTCTGTGAAGCTAGTGAATGATGCCCCATGAATCTATCAATGTACACAGCTATGATTCAATAAAAAAAAAGAAATTATCATTTTTAATATCTTATTTGATGAGATTATTTTACTTTTTTTTTTAATACTTCTGGAACTTTTTTTTTTTTTAAGATTAAAAGATAAACACACTGACCTAGGCCTTCACTAGGTCAGGATTACCAACTTCATTGTCACACATCCCCAAGTCTTGTCCCATTGGAAAGATTTTAGGGGCAATAGCAGGCATGGAGCTGCCATCTCCTATGATAACAATACCTTCTTCTGGTTACCTCCTGGAGGGTGCTAAAGTAGAGAAGTAGACTCTAAAACAGTGTTTAAAAGTATAGTATAGGAAATACGTAAACCAGTAATGTACTTGTTTATTTTTACTTCCAAGTATTCAGTGCTAATTGCATGTGCTAGACTTTTGTGTCTGGCAACACAGTAGGTTTGTTTACCCCAATGTCGCCCCAAACATACGAGTCATCTCTGCAAAGAATAATAAGGCAAAGCACAAAAATATTCAGGACTCAAATAATTTGCATTTTTGTCAACTTGTATTACTTAACTGGATAAATCCAGGTAACGAACCTCACCTCTCTACACCTCAGTTTCTACATCAAAAGAAGATTGTTAATAAGAACTGCTTTTTAAGCCTAGAATTTATTAAGTCAAACATAGCAACTCTCAGAGTTGACAGTTGTTGTTGTCCTGTGCATTACTAACAATGACAGTACTGGGTACTGTTCTAATTTTCTATTGCTGATTACATAGTCAATTCAAAACACAGCCTCAAAAATGACAACCTTGTCATTGCTTTTTCACTCTTCTAAGGGCTTGTCAGGGCTCCCCTGGGCATTCTCTTCCCTGGGCTAACTTGAGGTCTTTGGTGTCTTCCAATCAGATGGAGCTATGGCCATGTTGGGGTTGCGTGAGTCCCCTCCCTGTACATCTCCATTTGGCCTCTCTGTCCACATGGCTGTTGTCACACATGTCTTCCTCCATGACTTTGTCATATGGCTGTTCTCTTTTGTGGCCCACTCTGGGCTTCTTCTCTGATGATATTACGTACTTACCATTTTTAGCCCCCAAAATTCATGTCAAAGCTTTAATTCCCAATGTAATGGTCTAATAGTCACCCCTTGTGTCAGGGAGATATGTTTCAAGGACTCAGGAGAGGTTCAGAATCAGACACAGTACTAAATCCTACACATTATACTACTATTTTTTCTATACACATGCGTGTATACCTATGACAGAGTTTAATTTATAAATTAGGCACAGTAAGAGATTAATAATAACTGTAGAGTAAAATAATTATAGCAATATATTGTCATAAAAGTTATCTGGGTGTGGCCTCTCTTGTTCTCTTTCTCAAAAGACCTTCTTGTACTGTACTTTGGCTAACTGAATCCATGGAAAGCAAAATCATGGATAAAACAAGACTACCATATTGATAGATGAGGCCTTTGAAGGTAATTGGGTCATGAATTTAGATCCCTCATAACAGGATTAGTGCCCTTGTAAGCACTTCTGCCATGTGGAGACAAATCAAGAAGACAGCCAAGTGCAAGCTTGAAAAGGTGTCTCACCAGACCAGACCCTTGGTCTGCTGGCTCCCTAATGCTAGGCTTCACAGCTCCCAGAACTGGAAGAAGCAAATATGTCTTGTTTATGATACCCCATCCACAATACCTTCATTATGGCAGCTTGAATTTACTAAGACAACAGGGCTCAGGGTCTTTTGAGGAAGGAAGCAGAGACCGAAAGCTTCTACCTCCTAGAACATCATCACATCTTTACACTCTATTGATCAAATCAGAGAGAGGATGTAAGTTTCTTCTCTTGAAGGTCAGAGTAGCACATGAGTAGAAGGACTTGTCCTGAGACAAGCAGCCAAGGGTGTGATTCATTTCAACTACTATATATTAGTGGTTGTTATACCTTGCTATATGATAGTGGTAGTTATTACTTATTCTATCAATGTAACAGGTTCTTTGCACAGAGATTTTTCCATCCAGCTTTGGGCTGTTAGCAGTGACAGGAATCTGTTAGTTATACATTCTACAGATCAACAGATGATCCTGTTGTAGACAGAAGCTTAGAGAAACGAGAAATCGTGAGTTTGCCGCTGAAATAAAACATGTAGTGTGATGAGAAAAGCAGAAATTTTGATGAAAGGAAAACCAGGATTCAGCTGCTGGCTCTGCACTGGACAGCTCTGTGGGAGAAAAGGCTGAAATTTTCTGAGACTTAGTGAGACAGTGGTGCTCATGGTCCAGGTGCTGCAGCTCTGTATCGAACCATTCCAACCCTGAATGGCTCAAACAAAACAGCCCAAATTTTGCTCATACGTCTGCATTCTGGACAAGACCTGGTAAGGAAAGTTCATTCTACTCCTCTTAGCATCAGCTGGAACGGTTCAAAGGCTAGGGCCTGGAGTCTCTGACGTCGCACTCACTCACATGCAGGCAGCTGGCCTCCAACAGCTCCGAGATGCAGCATCTGGGGCTCCTTGGGTTCATCTCTCTTTCTCCTTATCATTACTGAAGCATGTTCAGTTCAAGGGAGCTAAACTTCTTACTTGGAGGTCCAGGGATCCAAAAACCTGAGTTCCCCAAAAAGACAGAAAAGAGACAGCAAAAGAAAGAGAACCGGTTAGTAACTCTATAGAATTTATCCAGCATTGAACTCATTCGGAGTGAGTCATTTCATATTGATACAAATTCAAGGGTTGAGGAATTATATCACACTTTTTATGGGAAGACTGTCAAAGAACTTGAAGACATGTTTTAAAACAGCACAGCTGGAATAGGATGCTAGCTGTACTTTAACTAGCTGCTGACTCGGTATCAGTAGATGCCCCTATACATTCATTTACCTCTTGTCCCTCCCTGGCCCATATCCTGCCACAGTACTCCCATTACAATCTCCCAAAATAATCATTTGGAACAATTCAGATACTAGATCATTTCTAGATCCCCTGTATCTCAGGTCCTACTGGAACCTTCCAGTGACGTGCTAGCAGATCCTTCGGGGCTATGTCAGGGATCTGCCTAATATCACCATTCTCAAAAGGTTCAAGTGCACCTTCAGAGGACTGGGTTGAGGCAGGATGAACCCAGAACTGGCTCTCCCTCAGAAAAGTTAGCTCCCTCTCTGCTACTTGGCAATACTTCAACTTGCCATGCAATGGTGTGGTGACTCTGGGAAGTTCCAGTATTGAAATGAAGCCTAGAAACGTAGAACTGCCCGGTGAGACCTAGAATAATAGCCATGTGTGAGAAGAATAAATGCAGTTACCATCTTTGAGGTCTAGAGGAGGCTCAGGACAAGTCCACACTGGACTCCAGTTTAATTCAGTCGCTAATTAACTACACTGATGAGGGAAAATATCTCTACCAGTCTGAGTCACAGCCTTTTCTTCTTCTAAATCTCCTTCCTTGGATTCCTGATTGGCAAAAAATCTTTCAAGAATCAATTAAAATACCACCACCTCTTTTTAATTTTTTAAAATATTTCAAACTAGTAGAAAAGTGTGTTTGGATACATGTGTGGCTTTTGTTATGC
Source organism: Nycticebus coucang (assembly GCF_027406575.1). Classification (NCBI taxonomy): domain Eukaryota; kingdom Metazoa; phylum Chordata; class Mammalia; order Primates; family Lorisidae; genus Nycticebus; species Nycticebus coucang. The sequence continues at coordinate 30,477,207 of NC_069802.1, forward strand.
TTGAGTCAGGACCATAATGTGCCCACCACCGAGATAGTGTTCATTGCACCTGTTGGGTAGATTTTCTCCCTTCCCCTTTTCCTCCCTCCCCTTGCTTTATTTCTGCTGAATTTTCCCTCCCTCTGTACGTGTGTGAGCACATGGGTTAGTTCCAATTTTATAGCAAGTATATGTGGAGGATTTTTTTCACAATACATTGAAGCCTTTTGCATCGCTATTGTTTTAATAGAATTCCTTCATTTGCTGTGTAATCTGGGAATAAATGAACATTTCTGGGCTTTGCTTTTCCCATCTCTAAAATGAAAATCTGACAGAATTAATTTCAAAGATGTTTTTCAGCTTAAAAAATGTTATTCTTCTCTGTTTCTCAAATAGCAAAACCCAGGCCCAATGTACGGCATTTGAATTATGTGTTTTTTTCTTACAAATGTGGGTGCTCTGGAATCCCAGGCAGTGGAAATATCATCAACAATACAATCATTTCAAGTTTCTTGTGGACCCAGTTAAAACACTTCCAGGCCCTGAATTTGGTGAGGTGATAGTTTATACTAATTGTATTTTTCTTTTAACTGAATATTTGGCAGAAAATTTTAAATAAAATACAACTTGGATTATTTTGGAATTAGAAGCAGGTGACACAATATTTTTACATCTCAAAATAATTTGGATAGGTATTTTGGCATAACTTGCTCAAGAAATGTCTTTACCATTAGAACAAGAAAATGTGTTCAATTACTAACAAAAGTGTGTGTCCCCTGGGGTTATATAAAATCAGTTCAGGCTTAACAATATGCAAAGGGAAATTATTTTGGAGTGTGCTTCTTTTAAAATGCAAATAGAACTTGAACTTGTACCTTGGCACGTTCTATGCCAGTGGAATTTTCTAACTGCATATTATTTTATCATTTCTCTTCTCTGCCCTGTATCTAGAGTACCCAGGTAACTGACTGGAATTATCCCTCTTTATTTTTCAAAGTCTAAAGCAGGTCTGCTTTTTTTGTAGGAGATAAGGTAAATCACCTATAAAAGCATTTTTGAAATTCATTCCAGATTCTCGATGTTTATTCATGAAAAGATGTTGGGCAATAAAATACCCATGGTTTTCTAAAACTATACCCATGTGATTGAGAAAAAAATGGCCATGTGCTCCCCCCACTTCTCTTATAAACATTTCATCAGGAATATTTTAGTTTTATTTATGTAGCATTTCTATTGGCTAGTGATAAACTATATGAAAAAGAAATCAAGAAAAAATTACATTTACAGTAGCTACCAGAAAACGAGATACCCAGGAATAAACTTAAACCAGGAGGTGAAAGAAAAGTACAGAAAAGTACATTTTTTATGACAGCAACTGAAGAGGGCATGAATAAATGAAAGGATTCTCTGTGTTCAGGAACAGAAAGACTTAATGTTATTAAACTAGACACAAAGTGATCTACAGATTTAATGCAATCCCGATCAAAATACTAATATTCTTCATAGAAATAGGGGAAAACATGCTCAAATGGGTGTAGAACCACAAATAATTCCAAATAGCCAAAGCAATACAAAGCAAAAAGAACAAAATTAGAGATGTCACACCACCTGACTTCAAAATATCCTACAAAACTCTTGTAACCAAACCGAACCGAACCAAACCAAAACAAAACAAAGTACTAACAAAACATAGTCCTTGTGTAGAAACTTACATACGGACCTAGACCAATGAAATAGAATAGATAGCCCAGACATAAATTCACACATCTGTTGCCAACTGATTTTTGACAAAGGTGCCAAGAACACATGTTATAGGAGGGAAAAAAGTCTCTTTAATAAATGGTGCTGGAAAAATTGTCCACACGCAGAAGAATGAGACTGGTCCCTCACATCTCACCATATACAAAGATCAACTCAATGGATTAGAGACTTAACTGTGGGTCCTGAGATATAAATCGACTAGAAAAAAATGTAGGGAAAATACTTCCCAGGAATACTGTATCTTTCGGGAAGGGGGTGGGGCCTTGGTGTGTGTCACACTTTATGGGGGCAAGACATGATTGCAAGAGGGACTTTACCTAACAACTGCAATCAGTGTAACCTGGCTTATTGTACCCTCAATAAATCCCCAACAATAAAAAAAAAAAAAAATGTAAAAAAAAAAGATTTTCAGTTAAGACTTTCCTATTTCTCTATCAATGTTTACATGATCTGCTATACTTCTCACAGTCAGCAATTTTGACCCACAATTCAATTAATTTCTTCAGTGTTTTTGTCAGTTCTGCTCATTACTGGCTGCGCTGATCTCTGGTCATCAGTGACGTCTTCTCTGCCTTCAGAAAAACGTTTAATCCATTTTCCTTATGGCATTATCCCAATAAACTTGGACTAACAGTGAAAAAAATAAAAATAAAAATAAAATAAAAATACTGTATCTTAAAAAATAATTCAAAGACAGGCTTTCAAGTATTTTCACCACAAAGAAATAGGCAATGCAAAAAAGAAAAAAGAAAGAAAGAAAAGAAATAGTAAATGCCTGAGGAGATAAATACACTAACCGCCCTTCTTGGATCATTGTGAAGCATAACTAAGTATAAAACATGAAATGATCCCCCATCCACGGGGACAACTACAACGTGTCAGTTAACAACTTTACATTTTAAGTTTATGTGGACATTCAGTAATTGTTTCAAAAATGAAAGAGAACGGAGAGATGAAACATAATGTGAGAATAATTAAGCCCTGATCCATGAGATGTTAAGGTGCAGGAGTTGAAACAAAGGAAGGTCAGTGTACACATTTTGAATCTATAAAAGTTCTTATAGAAAACCAACTATTAAACAGCAGTCTTTAAGAAAGGCTGTAGATTAGCAAAGGAGAGGTGAGCAGACCTATGTGAAAACAGTCAGGGATGGAAACAGCAATAAACACATGGATTTGGGAGGAATGAAGCTAGTTTCATTTGGTTCTTAGTTCCAAAAACCTACTCTTATTTGTCTTATATACACAGACAATAATGACCACATTGTTTTAACTTTCCTTATGTCCTTCCTAAGGCTTGTATGTCACAAAACAAAGAATACTCTTAGTACATTTAGCTGAAGTTCCCTACATCTCTCATGCCTGCTCTCGCTCTCTGCTATTTCACACTTTCTGGATTTATTTTCTGCTTAATTTAGACTACTTTTCTCATGCCAGCCTTTATTTTTTAAGGCAGATAAGGTGTTTAGAGCCTCATATAATGGACTGGGAAGAACTTAAAGTGTGTTTAAACTCACACTCTTCCACTTTGCTATGTAACTTGTGTAAATCACTTAAACTCTCTAAACCTGGCCTCCATCTTTACAGTGGAGCTGGAAACTACTTCATATTCTACAAAGATATCCTACAATTTTCCTGAGACTCAAATGGAATGATTTCACATGGAAGAAATTCTGTAAATACTGAAGTCATAACAAAAGTAGCAAACCCCAGTTATTACACAAATAAGCATAAAGACATCAGAGTTAAGTCACCAATTATATAGTTATATGAGTCACACTGATTATTTTATTCAATTGCTGTGTCCTCTATGCTATCTGTAAAATCAAATCAGACCCATGACATATAAAATATCAAAGTGTTAATAAAAAAGAAAACTGAAAGATATACAAGGTGAGTCTAAAATTTCACGTGTAAAGTGGCTATTTCCACAGGCACCATAAACATCTTTTTCCTGTCTTAGAATTGCATCTTCTCTGACTCACGGCTGGAAATTGGTAAGAAGATTTTTCCAACTCATCCTTTATGGCATATCGCCAACAATCGAATTTATCATTTGAAGGTAGATTTGACACTTGGAAACTGCTGACCACAAACCAGAGTGAAAGTTGGTGAAGGGAGTGATTAAGCTCAACAATAGATGTGTTTTCATTTAAAAATAAACTTATAACATTTTTAAAAAATTGATTTGGCTGGAAGAGTGGCTCAGAAGGAATTTTGAAACCGTTTTAGAAGACAAAACTGGATTTATTGCATTACTTTCGTTGTTGTGTATATAGAACCTCTTTGGATACAGAAAAAAATTACAAGATTGTTTTTAAAAGTCAGACTAATTATGTTACCATAAACTCTCATCCAGTCCCTTGTAAGATGATCCCAAGTATATATTTGAAATCATCCACAAAGAAAAGGACTCTCACAAGCACAAAGTCTCAGTCACCCTTTTATCTCATTTTTCTATAATTTACTCAAATAATACATGCTTCTTGGCACAGAGGAGATGATATTTTAAAAGATGAAAGACAAGAAGCAGACAGCATTAGCTATTTGGACTCATGCAATGACACAAATCAGTTTGGACAATCTCTCTTTATGGTACAACTATATACTAGATAATCTAAGCCTCTGAAGATGCCTCGATGCCTCTTCTCCGACAGGCCTCCTACCTACAGAGCACAGATGCAGCCTGGTGCTGGCTGCTGTCACCTTGGGTTATGCAACCAGCTTTCCCTCTTCTGCAGATTCCTGCATGCTCGGATTTCTTTCACTGTTATCACTCTCAGGATCCACCCTTCTTATCTGTTTATGACACACCAGCATCTGGCCATTCTCAGTAGGATGATTTCCATCTTTGAGTTTACGTATTTACATTGTGACTACAATTATGGACTTTATCCCTGCCCTCCTGTCTTTCAGGATTAAGTCTTTATCCCCCATAAATCACATCTGACTAAATCCAGCACCTCTCCATCTCATCTGTTCCTATTAGTGACTTGAACCTAGTAGGTATTTCTCCTCCTACTACAACATCCACAAATTCCTTTTTATCTTTCTCTTTTTTTTGAGACAGAGTCTCACTTTGTCACCCTCCCGAGAGTGCCATGGCATCAAAGCTCACAGCAACCTCAAACTCTGGGGCTCAAGTGATTCTCTTGCCTCAGCCTCCCAAGTAGGGAGGACTATAGGTGCCTGCCACAATGGTCAGCTATTTTTTAGAGATGGGGTCTTGCTCTTGCTCGAGCTCAGGCAATCCATCCACCTCAGCCTCCCAGAGTGCCAGGAGTACAAGTGTGAGCCACCGTGCCTGGCCTCATCCACATATTCTTACCATTTTCAATGTTAGCTAAGGAGGGCTAAATGATACTTTAAATTCCTATAGAGATTTGTAAAGTCTCTGTAATTTAGCAGAAATAAATTAAAGCATGCATCTTATAATTAACGATATCTGCTATGTATTGCAAACACTGTGCTAGACATTCTAACCCGTTCAGTCATTGCATCCACAAAATGAACTTGCAAATTTCCAGATTCAATAATTATTGGCTTTATAAATGCATGTCAGTTTGCAGTATGATTGTTCACATCAGGCTACTGTCTGTCACTCCAATAAACATTTGAGAAATTCAGAAACAACTTTCAGTCTTGGGAGGGATGAGTTTGGCAGGGTTGCCAACTATAGGGTAAACCTTCACTCTGACTGTGAAATGTAACAGCAGTGACAGAACTGAAATGGCAACACAACTTCTGATCTGTGCCTTGACTGAAATTCAGGACATGATCCGAGAAAAGACAGTGAAGCTGGGGAAAGCTGTCACCCTTCCATGAAAGGTTACCCAAGATTTATCATAAAACTCATCAGATACAGGCCGGCGCCTATGGCTCAAAGGAGTAGAGCACTGGCCCCATATGCTGCTGGCCCCATATGCCGGAGGTGGTAGGTTCAAACCCAGCCCCAGCCAAAAACTGCAAAATCAAACAAACGAAGAACTCATTAGATACACTTGCCTGAAGCAACCTGGCCAAGTTTACATCATCTCTTTAAGTGTAAGTTCCATTGCTGGGCAGTACTTTACCTGCAAATGATAAAATCAGAGGACACACATGTCAGGATGGGAACGACTTCGGTGTCTCTCTTTCAAATCAGACCAGAGAACTGTTCTAAAAGGGTAACATTTTTCCTAAATAGTCTAAATTTAGTTATTGTACATCTTGAAGCTGTTTTTTCCTTGAGATTATTGGCATTTAAGTTGTTTTTATATATTAATAATTTTCCATTTATTTTATTAGTAACAAAACAAGTCTAGTATTCATTTTATTTAATTATATATGGAAGCATGCAGCGAATGGCCTCAAGAAACCAGTATATTCAGAGTTTCAAGGAAGGGAAAAGGTAACCACGGTTATTAAACATCTCTGACACGTGAGACCAGAGCTAAATGCTTTAAATCATGGAACTGATTGAATAGCAGCCTGCAAGACGTTCTTATTACCACTTTAAACCTGAGAATACTAAGTTTCTACATGTTTAAGAAAATTTTCCAATATCACACACTTAACGATCATTAGACCAAATATTCTAGAGAAGTGTTTCTATTACTTAAGTAATATAGTTAGGGCTTTCAGGAAAATAAAAATACAGACTCTCCATGTTCCAGGTATCCAATTTCCGTAAATGCTACAAACAAGTTTACTGCTGTCATTTAAGTGATTTTTTAAAGTGCCAATGTGATTATATATAAAACAAATATTGGCATCAACCTTTGAGACATTTTTCTATTTTTATAGTGTCATTCAAGTGATATTGAATATTCTTAATTATTTGCAATATATTGTGGAAATGAAAGCTAGTTTAAAAGAAAATCTTAAACACATAAGTTCTGGGAAATGTATTCCAATCTTATTTAAGTAAAAACTATTTTGATTGAGGTTGGGGTCTTGCCCAGCATCAAGCTTAATGATTCTGAGGTCTCCCTCCAAGCATAAAATTTGGTGTTTCTAACAATCATTAAATTTGTTTTAAATTCTTACTCCAATTATAGAATATTTCCTCTAGTCCGACGATTTTTTTTTCCTGTATGGAGCCCCATGCCTGAAAATGTAATCAATACAATAAGGTAAAATTTTATAATTTGAAAAGTTCACTTTTCAGTGTCTGGAGTTCTCAATGTGTGGCATCTGAGCTTAGTTTCTCCTCTTTCAGGTGAAAGTACTATTTACTCCTTTGTATTTACTTTTGACACTAACATTTCACGAGCCTTCTGATACTGACATATTTAGTGGGGAAGGCGTCTTTCCCTTAAGTCTAGAATTAAAAGGATCATCATAAATATGGCCACACGTTTAAAAGAAGCCAAACAGCGAATGGTGATCACAGATTTGATAACGTAAGTCAAAGGCTGACATGGTTCATGTCACTGAGGGGGATTATTCAGCAGTTTAAGGCATGCAGTTACAAGGAATGTTGTCTGTGAATTGCTCTTAAGAAAACAAATCCCAAATCCCAGCAGCAGAGGAGGGGGCTAACATTCCAAAGCCATGAATTCCTAAGAACTGAGGGAATGGGGCAGGGACATAACTGGCATTCATTTAGCACTTACGATTACTCTGCTTAATTTTATATTCTAGTTAATCCTTAACCCAGTCTTGGAAAGTAGGTTTTATGTCCATTTTACAGAGGATGCCCAAGGCTCAGGGAGTAATTGGTGATAGGGATAGATATACCACCCCCGTGCCCTAAATCTCCCGTCCATTTTCTTCCAGAGGTCCCTGATTATTGCCTACCGAGGGGGAAGAAATATCAGTGCAGGGGCCCATGATAGGCAATAATTCTGAGAACACCATTTTCTGTTATGCCCTGAAGTTGCTTTGAAATTGCTATCAATGCTTGGTTTCTTCTTTTAATAGATTTCTTGGTAGACAGTGAAGGATAATTCCATTCTGCGGCATGCATTCAATGTGTAATGAATAGTTTCCATGAAGTGTCTTCAAAAAGAAGACACATACATAGAATTAAATGTCTAGTTATTGAGACTAATTAGGTTCAGTATTAGGTGTTTAAGACAATGGAAATGTATAGTTTCATCTTAATCCAATGGAAAGGTCTTATTACAATCCCAAACTTTAGTCCCAGCTCAGCTCCTAACTAGCATGGAACATTGTCTGCTCTGGTCCCTCTACTGAGAAAAAAGTGAAGAGGTATTCATTTTTCCTCTTTATGCAACCTTAGCTATGACATAAAGATAATATAATCTTTGCCATGTGATAACATTGTTTTCTTTTATGTTGGGCATTATGGGAAGAGGATAGTAATATAAACATCCTGCATGGGTCATTATAAAAGTTTAGAGCCACACTTTTTCTCTTCATTTATTTTCTTTTTTTCTAATAAGTAAGATTCATGCTAATTAAGCAATTTGCCCCAGATTCAAATAGCTGGTAATAAAGAGAACCAGGAACTTAGATACTCATAACTTGAATGTTCATTCTAAAATTATCAAATCCTGTGGTTACTTACCTAGCACTCTAGTTTTGTCATATTTTATAATGATCATAAATATTTTAAAATCTACTCTCGGTTGTCACATGTACCTGTGTGCATATGTGTTTGTGTATGTATGTTATCAATCATTATAATACCAATTCTTCAAAGTCATCTTAGGCTGGAGGGATATGAGGCACAAAGACTTTCTTAAATTCCCTGAAGATCTCATAATTTATAAGAGGCAAAGCCAAACTTAGAACACAGTTGCCTGATTGAAACTAAATCTATTGTCCATCCCATGGTTTTTCACCACTACATAGTAGACTAATCAGTCAATCACATAATGACTAATTAATACCTATCGTGACAGGTGACTTTAAAGTTGGACATGAACACAACTCAAAGGTGACTTGTGTAGTAGATTAAATATACCCTTGAGATCAGAGATCATTCATTAAAATGGCTACTAAAGATTTTTGGTTTCTCACTTAACTGTTGATCACTTATCCCTAAACCTTAATTCATGTAATTTATTTCTTTTTATTTCACAATAACAACTTCATTGAGATGTAATTCACATGACATACAATTCAAATATTTAAAGTGTACGGTTCAATGGTTTTTAGAACATTCATTGAGTTGTGCAACCATCATCACAGTTAATTTTCATTAACAACAAACATGGGCATTGAAAAATAAACCAGCTAAATAATTGGAGTTCACTTGACCACTCCTTGCTTTGTCTCAAGTCAAACTATCCTTATGTCCCTGTCTTAAAAAGCAGCTGGGACTCCACTGCTGTCCAGAAAGATTTTTGACTGAGAATCAAAAAACCTGGAATTCTGTTATTGGCTCAGCCAGGAAACAAAAGAGCAAGATGCTGGAGTCTCTAACCCTAAGTTGCCTTGTGTGTGGAATGAAAGTTTTGAAACAGGTAATCTTTAAACACCCTTTTTCTAGTTCTGAGGGTCTATAAACACTCACCCCCAGCTCCCTCCCAGAATAGGGTGCTGGTGCAGGAGTGTTCCAGGAGAAGAGAGAAAGGAACAGTGTTCCAGGAGAAGAGAGAAAGGAACAGTGGTAAATACATCCCACCGAGAGGCTGCCTCTAGGTTCTTGATGAAATTCACAGTGACTTGCTCAAAAACAAAAGGGCTGCCTTTCCAGTACTTGCTTTCTTGGAGGAGATGTTTCCTCTGATTACTTCTTCAATCCCTCAGATCACCCCCTGCAAAGGAACCAGCTTTCCTGCACTTCCTTTCCCCTCTTCTGTCTTCTCTCAGTGACCCTATTTACTGTGTCCCCACTTTCTTACAATGTTCTCCGCTTTACAACCATCACCCACCTCCCACAACGAAGTGCTTTTCTATTGGGGTGCCTGGCATTCCACAAAGCCTGTCAAGCAAAGTCCCGGTGTCTGTGAGGCCCATTTGTGTCACCCAAGCTATAGATAGGCTGAGTGGTTGATGCAATCTCCCGCCTGGAACATCTGTAATAGCCTTTTCTACATTTTCCATCAAAAATCCATGATTCTATCAAGGCAGTCCTCAGTAACTGTAGGAAATGAGTTATTCAGGTGGAAATGAAGGTTACACAAACTCTGTGTCACTTCACAGAATGAGCTGGTAGAAAGCAAACAGGGAAGCTGAGCTTGGGGTGTTTTATTCGTGAATGGCGAAATTGATACCTACATACACATCTACTTATTTTTTCTATTTCCTTCCACTTGTGTCCTTCCGTAGGCAATCAATGAGCACAGACTGTGTACCAGCCATTGTGTTATGGGATTAGGATGCAAAAAGAAACAAGTCAGAATATCTCTGTCCTCTTGGGTTAACAGTTTACAGTCCCTCTACTCTAGCACTGATTACATCCTGTTGTAAGAACATACAGTTGGGTATAATGCTTTTTCTCCAATGGATTGTGAGTTTTTAAAGAGTAAGGTATTTGCCTAAATCATCTCTGATTGCAATGTTTGGAAACAGCTCCTGGTATACAGAAAATGCTTAAAAAATTATTTATGTGTATAGAAAACAATTTGTATAAATACATACAAATATGTCCAAACCTCCAATGGCTTTCTATACAATTTAAAATAGGATCCAAACATTTTGCCACAGTCCACAGAGCCTTCTTTGATTTCTCCTCTGTCTTACCTTTTTCTGCTTTCACTACAGCTTGTAATTATCTGGTCTCCCTTGATGATACAGTAAGCAAGTCACATTCTTATTAGCCTCAGGATTCTTGCCTATGTTACACACCTTTTGCCCCAAATTCCCTTTTTTCCAGAGCAAAGCATAGGAAATTCTTGTAAATCTGTCCTCAGTTCAGTGGTTTTCAGCAACCACCCAATTTGGCATTGACCTCCACTGCCTCCCTGAGTGATTCTGTATCTGATTGATCCTGTGTATTTGATTGAGAATGCTTATTAGGTAAAGTGACTTAGTTGTCCCCAACTTGACAAGTCACAAGCTCTCTGGACTTTCAGCCCAACTTACAAAACTAGAAAACTAGACAATGAATTTGTCAGCTGAAATCCTACTAAATTTCAATGAAGAACCTATAAAGAATAAAAAGGCCACAATGATGTTCATTTTCAATTCTTTTTTCAGTCAACAAATAGAACATCTATTCTCCCTAGGTAAGAGACTGTGATAGTCACTGTGGTAGATTCGAGGTTAAATAGTCTCTTTAGAGCATAAAGTTGTCACTTTTTTATGCATATATACACGCAATGAAAGAGAATATCTCTGACACTAAAAATAATAATGATAAAATGTTCTAAATTCACAAATGGAAGGATCCTGGTTGGCTAGGGGTAACCATGAAGGTGAATAGAGGAAAGACATGAGATAGAGCTTAACTGATGGAAATATTTCATCAGTAATTTCTGGAACCATTCTCAGCGCAGTGATCCTTGTTTTAAATAAAATTTAGGAGGGTGGAGATGCTTGGAGAAGAATATGGTGAAAATAATAGCTCATTCTGAATTCATTCAGCTATATATTTTTTTGAGTGCTTTGACTGTAGGCACAAATCCATGCCTTCTTTCTATGGCTTTATCAAGAGGAAGATAAAGTCATAAGAACTAACTCCCAGTTTAAAATAGTGAGATTTGTCATGAGTACACTGGGCCTAATACAGTCTGGAGGTCAAGGTTGGCTTTACTAAGTAAATTGGGAGTCAAACGGTGTTCTAAGTTGCAATCATAATACAATTTTCTTTCTGTCCATTTAGCAGGGAGCGAGTTTGTCATATGTCACTTCAGAAATCTGTCACAATGGGGATTTACCTATTCTTTCCTTCTCTACCTAAGTGTTTCTGAAAGTAGATCCAGTTAACCCACAGCCTGACAGCCCCTGTGAAGAACACTCCTATAAGAATGAGTTCTTAGGTCGAGCCATAGACCAGCCTTCATCTTTAAGATATTGCATCTCAGTCAGCTGTGGGTGGGTTAACATTTTTCATGTGAGAAGCCTTTATGCAGAAGACCATGGTGTAGGCAGTTATTCCAAGAAGGAGCTGCAGGGTGACGGGGACCTGGGGTCTTGCACATGTGAAAGCAAGGCTTCATAATCTCACAGACAAAGTGCCAGAAAAGACACCATTATTACAATACAGAGGAAAACATGCATGACTCTCAAATCAGACAGAATGGGTTTGGAAGGCTACCTAGAACAGGCGATACTTGAATTAGGTTACAAAGGGTAGAGAGAAGTGGTGTGGGATAGGAGTAAAAGGGACAGAGGAAGTAACATGGAAGCATCAGGCAACTGAAAGGAATTAAACATTGAATGAGGTACTGTGACATCACATCTTGTTGATAAACACCATAGTGCCTAATATGCTCTCCAATCTCTCAAAAGTTTATTTCTTAATGATTTGCTTGTCTGGTGAGAAGACCAAAGCCTGACCATGCTCCCATTTCCTTAATACATGCTAAAGACAACAGTACCAGTTTTACATATAGAAAGTTGGGGAGAAAATGTGTTTGTAGCATATGCAATACTAGCAAATCAAAAAATAATTATAGTGAGTTTACGTGACAAGTAGCTAAATATTGTGATTATCCAAGTATAAGGATTTTGCACCACTGAAATGACAACTCTGACATTCTAGATAACTGTTTTTATAACCTTTTGCTTTTCAGGCTTGGTAGAGAATTGGAAAGGCTCTTTCCCAGAATGAGTGTGTAGTGTGACATGTATGTATCTGGGGATAAAATGTTCCAGAATTTAGAACATAAAACCCTTGTTTGCAGGCAAAGAAGAAAAGTGAAAATATGACACTTCCCTACCGGTTTTTTATCTATTGCATATTCATCTGAGTCCAGCAGGGAAACAGTGACAGCCAGCTCACAGAGAGTAGAGGAAGATGCCTCTGGCTGTGTATACAGTGGGTAGAAGACTGAAAAGCCAGATGAAACAGACTGCCCAGTACCCAGTTACATTTGAAGTTCAGATAAACAATAAATACATTTTAAGATCAGCTATGTCCCGTGCAGTCTTGGGGGGTAGAAGTATATACGAAATATGTATTTTTTGTTTACCTGAAATTCAAGTTCAACTTGGTATTCTTTATTTATATTTGCTAAATCTGGCACCTCTATGGTAGGATCTTAATGGACTAAAAAAAAAAAAAAAACATGGTACAAATTAACCCAAATAAGCACTCTGTTTATTAAAAGAATATTCCTTGAATGACTTAAAGGTCAACTAGTGTGAACTCCTCCATCTCTTTGTTAGGTAATGCATAGATTCTTTCTCTGGTTATCAAAAAGGAAATGTAATAAATGCACAAATAAATTAACATGCAAAGCCATTATTTCTCCCTGTCTTTTTCTCTTTCTTTATCTCCAGCTGAGGACTCTGAAAGGAGAGGAGAAAGAACATGAAGACCAGTATTATACGTGTATTGGAGAACCTCACTTGACAACATGGGTAAGATTCGAGGTGGCTTAGTTTCCCCTTAATAACTGAAATCTGAAGGTCATCTAATAATATTAGTGAAGGTAGATACAGTAAGGTTAAAAATTCTCTCCTTGGGGTGGCGCCTGTGGCTCAGTGAGTAGGGCGCCAGCCCCATATACCAAGGGTGGAGGGGTCAAGCCTGGCCCTGGCCAAATTGCAACAAAAAAATAGCCGCACTGTGGCAGATGCCTATAGTCCCAGCTGCTTGGGAGGCTGAGGCAAAAGAATTGCCTAAGCCCAAGAGCTGGAGGTTGCTGTGAGCTGTGATGCCAGAGCACTCTACTGAGGGCAACAAAGTGAGACTCTGTCTCTAAAAGAAAAAAAAATTCTCTCCTTCTGCATTATTACTGCAATGTTATTAGAAATTTTGGTTTGTTTCTTGAAAGAACAAAGAAACACACAGGCAAATCTTTCATTCAATAGCATATATGACTATACATTGTCAAAGATAAGTCCATTCTCCCAGTAAATGACAACTATTCAAACCACATTAACTTAACTGTTAAACACATAAAAATGGGGGTTTTGTAAGGAAAAAAATAAGCAATGGGTAGTAAGACTAGGAACATAAGCAGAATGACGTTCAGGTTAAAATATACTTCAGAAAAGTTGGGCTCAGAAAGAATTGCTTTAATAACTTACAAGACATTAAAATACGTTATACTATTGTCCACTTAGGAAGAGATTGATCTATTTTGGTGCACGTCAGAGGTAAGAGCCTTCACATCATAAACTGTAATGTCACCTACCTTTATAGATTTAATTGTCATCTCTGTGTACAAAACACATAGATCTGGTTGTCTACCTCTTGGGAGAGCAAAATCAGTTTATTTCCATGTTGTGATATATCTCCTTTTCTTTGGTACTTGAGGAAATTGTCTTCAATCTGAAAGGACATTTTGAACATTTCAATCTAAACCAAATCAAGCTCCTATAGAATTTTGCCTTCTGCAATAAATATTCCAAAGGTAGTGAAAAGATTTTACCCAATTCTGAGTTGATACAGCATCATGACTTGCAAATTTTCAATACCAGATATATGAGGTGGCCATAAAGTTCCTGTGCAATTTAAAATAGTGTGTCATTTAAAGTTGCGCATGAACTTCGTGGCCACCCTGTATGTACATTTGCGTATGCGATTGGGAAGCCAGTCCCTTAAGCTGTATCTATGACTGAGAACCAGGAAAGCCCATGGTATAACTCAGTCTGAGTACAAAACCCTGAGAAGCAGGGGAGCTGATGGTGAAACTTCTAGTTTAAGTCCAAAGTTCTGAGAATCAGAATTCTAATACTGGAGGACAGTAAAAGAGTATAAATGTCTTAACACAATACTTAAGTAAATGAGGTGAGGGATATATTAACTGGTGTGATGTAAGCATTCCAAATTCTACATGAAATCAGCACATTGTACCCCATGAATGCTAATGTATACATGATCTATGTGTTTATGATTTATTTTTATAAAAGGTAGTTCCAGCTGAAAATGGGAGAGAAAGAGAGAGAATTTCATTCTTCCTTCACCTTGTTGGTCTGTTGGGGCCCTCCAAGGATTGGCTGATGGCAGCGCTCATTGGCATGAATTGTCTTTACTCAGTCTACAAATTCAACGCTCATCTCTTCCAGAGGCGCCCTCACGGACACACACCAGGACTCTGGGCATCTTCTAGGCCGTTAACACATAAAATTTACCACCTCATTCCACATTCGTATCTCACTTACACAAGAAAATAAAAGTTCCCAGTCATAAAGGTTTTTTTTTTTTTTTTTCAAATAAAGCAAAACAACAACAACAACAAAACTTCACGATTTTCTGCTGATCAACTGAAAGTAAAGGGCCTCTTCCTCTCCTCCCTTTATCTTTTGGCATTTTCTACACATATTCAACTAACTAGGGATTCCATGAAAACATGGAAAATATAGATAAGGTCTGTAAAGTAATATGATATTACTTTATAATCGCATGTAATACCATAAGATATATACGTAATATCATATATATATTGATATCAGCATGGGGAACACACACATTGACATTTCAGGGAAGGGCAAACAGCATATACAACTGTGGGTCTCTAGGATTATATTACTGTATTTTTAGTGTATGTTTTTAGCATTTACAAATGTTTAGATACACAAATACTTACCATGTTGCTGCAATTACCTGCAGTACTCAGTAAAGTTGCATGCTTTTCTAGTTTGTAGCCTAGAAGCAATATAGCTTGGGTGTGAGGTAGGCTATACAACCTAGGCTTGCTTAAGTACATACGATCCTGTTCACAGGACAATGACATTGCTTCAAAATGCATTTCTCAGAATATATTTCCCTCATTAAGCAATATATGACTATACGTTTTTACATACATATTTATGTATATATTAAAATATATATACAATATATGTAAATATATATAAAGAATATATTAAAGAATATATACTTGGTGTGTGTCACAATTTATGGGGGCAAGGCATGATTGCAAGAGGGACTTTGCCTAACAATTGCAGTCAGTGTAACCTGGCTTATTGTACCCTCAATGAATCCCCAACAATAAAAAAAAAAAAAAAAAAAGAATATGGAGAGAAGTTTCATTTCACTACTTGTATCCAAATAGGTGTGTCCACTTCTCTGTTACATACAAATGCACAGTAGCCAATATGGGCAAGTTACAAAAGTCCACCACAAGGTCAGGATGGGAAATTATTACTTTTCAAATCTCTGGCTTGCTGCTACACAAGTGGAAAATACTGTTCAAAGTTTGGAAAACTATACATGTTTTATCTGCACATGATACAAACTTTTTTAAAGCAATAGGCATGCCATCAGAAATGGATTTATGGACAGTGCATTATACTATGAAATCGTTTTTGACAGAAATAAATCAACCCAAGAAAGCCCAAAGTACATGCATCCAAAAAGAATAGGGCTTTGGAAAAAGCACTGAGACTAGATAAGTCCTAAAAATTCCTAGGTTAACTGAATAAACATTATGAAAACAAAATTTTGCCAAGGGAATAGAAGGGAAGTAGCAAAAATACTTCAAAGCAAGCCTTATTTTCACTGAAAAAAAAAAACCAATGCTATGATTAGCATCAGTTTTCTACCCTTAACCTATTTTTTCCCTTTTTTCCTTTACAGAATTTTATTGTACATTATTCATATTCTTTACACAAAGAGTTAAGCTGGCTTCCAACTGATTGGTAGTTGTAAGGAAACCATATTGTTTCAATGCAGCTTTTATGTTCATTTCAATAAAATTGCCTAAATGGAACACGAACAGCCCATGCACAAAAGAAACCAAATAAAAAATACAGACTTGAACAATGTTCAATCCTACTACTAATCAGAATTAAAACAATAATGGTATACAACGTTTAATTAATCTTTAAAAACAAATAAAGCTAAAAATTACTGAGTGTATGTTATTGACAACCAGTTTAATAAGTTATTGGTAGAAAATAACTGACACACTTTCTGGGAAGCAATTTCTCATGTATAGTATATATAAATCTTAAATACGTTTTTGTGGAGAAAAGGGAACACTTCTACATTGCTGGTGGGAATGCAAACTAATATGTTCCTTTTGGAAAGATGTTTGGAGAACACTTAGAGATCTAAAAATAGACCTGCCATTTGATCCTATAATTCCTCTACTAGGTATATATCCAGAAGACAAAAAATCACATTACAACAAAGGTATTTGTACCAGAATGTTTGCTGCAGCCCAAGTCATAATTGCTAAGTCATGGAAGAAGCCCAAGTGCCCATTGATCCACAAATGGATTAATAAATTGTAGTATATGTACACCATGGAATATTATGCAGCCTTAAAGAAAGATGGAGACTTTACCTCTTACATGTTCACATGGATGGAGCTGGAACATATTCTTCTTAGTAAAGTATCTCAAGAATGGAAGACAAAGTATCCAATGTACTCAGTCTTACTATGAAACCAATTTATAGCTATAACCCAATTATAGCCCAAGAATAAGGGGAAAAGGGAGAGGGAGGGGTGGGAAGGGAGGAGGATGGATGGAGGGAGAGTAATTGGTGGGACCACACCTGCGGTGCATCTTACAAGGATAAATGTGAAATTTACTATGTGTAGAATATAAATGTCTTAACACAATAAGTAAGAAAATGCCAGGAAGGCTATGTTAACCAGTTTGATGAAAACATTTCAAATTGTATATAAAACCAGCATATTGTACCCCATGATTGCATTAATGTACACAGCTATGGTTTAATTAAAAAAAATAAAGGTTGTACTCTTCCACCCAGAACCAGCATTTCAACTGTAAGAAATCATCTGAAAGAACCAGAAAAAATATTTCAAATGTATGTGCAGAGTTGGTCACTCCAATTATTCATTATGATAAATAATAATAGAAAACCTGAACACATATCATTATGGGGATGTTTAAATTAATTTTGTTAAAAAAATAACTTTTGTAAATGACATGGTGGGGTATGGGGGAAGGGGAGAGCAGGAGGGAGGGGGTGAGGGAAAGGAAAAGAAAAAAGAAAAGAAAATAGTGACTAATTCTCACATAAATTGGATTTAATTTTGACCAAAGTACATTGCTTCGGAAAAAAATAATAAGAAGTTTACTGATGACTCCATACTGAACCTCAGTGTAAAAGCATTCTATAATAAACTTACTCTTATCTGACAATGTGAATGTTACTTTTTTTGCATTATTATTATTATTGCTTAATAAAAAAAATAAGTGCAACAAAAAATAATTTGTTAGATAAATGTAATGGCATATTATTTAGTTTTTCAAATAATATTTATAGGCTAGGGTACAAAAAGACAGCAGAATCTATAGTTTTACATTCCGGGTTACTCCAGTTTGAGACATATGGGTGTACATGTGATGTGTGCATATTTGTGTTTATGTAGCTGCACATGTGTCTCACACCCACAGTTAACACATCATGAAAACATTAGAAAATAATATATTAAATATGAATAATGTTGTCTTTGGTTTGGTAACAGTGTATTTCAATAACATTTTGTCTTTCATATCTGTCAAATTTTCTACATTGCACATGTATCAATTTATGATAATATATGTTAAATAGATCTGATTGACAGATTGATGTTTAACTTATGTAACAAAGGTCTATTTTACCTGTCAAACTAAAACAAAACCTGATATATGTAAACAGAGAATCATCATCAAGCGTCTGGAAAAGTTCTAATTAAATAACTGAAAAAGGTTTCTTTCTACCTTCACCCTATCTCCTACCATGAAAATAGCTGACAAAGTTTTCCTCATAATTTTATAAGGATTTTGGTTTTATATTAATTTTCCTAATTTACAATATTAATGTATTTACCTAAAGGTATATAATTCAGCAATTACAAAGTGTCCACAAAGTTCATGTGCAATTTACTGTGTTACTATGGTTTAAATTGCACATGAACTTTATGTCCACCCTGTGTAGTCTCACATTTTAAAAAAATCACACTTTTTCACAGTTAAGGGTCAAAATATGCATTTTGTAAAGTTCAGAAGTTATAATTCATAATTATAACTCTTACACATCGAAAATATATAAGTTGTCGGGTTTTAGGTATAATTATATAGAATTCAAACCAAGCAACTTGTTTTTATATTTAAAAGAATAAACTGATTCTTTTTTCTTGTATCCCATCAATTACTGATTTTTAAGTATAAGGAGAAAAGAAATTTGTTTGTTCTGTGAGATTTTAGAACTTCATTTACAGGCCATCTAAAACAGTAATAAAGACAATTAAACAATAGGATTAAGTTCAATTAAATTTTCTGATATAGCAAAATCAAAAGAGTCAAATTTTTTTTTTCTGGACAATGAGTTCAAGATTTTTATTATATTAGCAAGTTGTTTCTATCTTCTGGTTAAGCCATCTCTAAGTCACATCTAACTTTAGGTAGAAACCATTATTATGTCTCAAAACTGTGCATTTTACAAGAATCAAGTAAGTAAAATCTGGATTTCAATATATGTACATCAACATGGTTTAAATCATTAGATTTAACCAGAGAATCTAGTCTAGACTCAGAATTATGTGGATTTGAAATCTGAAACTTAACTCTCTCCTTTAAAAATGGTATGTTCTTACTTTCAGAACTCAGTAAGCCTTCTAAAATTGCATATCTTCATCTGCAAAATAGGACCAAAAATATACCTACCTCCTTCATATGTGTAAAGTATTTACCTCTGTACTTGAAATGTCTCTAAAAATTAATTTTACCCTTTATTATATGTGGAAAGACAGCACACCCATTTCTGAAATCAGTGGTACTGAACTACCAGGCATCACACTCAGAAAAATTTTCTTTCAAAAAGCAAATACCTACCTGAACACTGGACATTTTATCCCATGTGTCAACCTTCAGTCACTTTGCTAGGAATGGTTTAACAACCAAGACTCAGATCTAAGCATTCATAAGGAAAGTGTTCAATAAATCCTGCCTACAAAAAAAAATGGAATGCATTTCAGTATCTGCTCTCTTAATGTTCAAATCTAATCTCGGAAATGGCAAACACAATAAAAGAAACAAATAAATAAATCAGAAAAAAAGAAGCCATTGTGGCAAAAAAAGATGTCTGTGGTGATTTATCGGCACTGTAGCTTTACTCACATTTAAATTTTCATAAATGCCGCCATCTAGTGTTCACTAATCTAACTGTTATTATTACCTTTAAAATGCATTGTTAATGTGGAAGTAACGTTCCTCAGTTTCATGGAGTCAAATAGCAGCAAGTCAATTTGTGTTGTGCCTCCAAGTCTTTTCTATATCTGAAATACCAAAGTAATGTGGATACATCCTGTAATAACAGTCACAGAAGTTCAATGCCAGGACTACAGACATGGTGCACAGTATACATGGTGAAATAGAAATACACTGTATTTACAGTCTCCTCTCTCTCTCCCCTACATCTATCTGTCTTCCGGCAAACATTCTTGAAAAATGTTTTTCTCCTAAATCTCAATTACAAAAATAGCACATAATTAAAATACAGGCAAAGAACTGTAGGTATTTCTTCAATAGGACAAACAAATGCCAAGAGGTGTATAAAAAGATACTCACCAGCTAATCATCAGGAAATGCAAATAAAACCACAAAATGTACCATCTCACAAACACTTAGGAAGGCAATACAGCAAACAAACAAACAAGGAAAAGACAAGTGTCAGGGAGTATATGGAGAACAGGAAGCCACATACACCAGAGTGGAAATGTAAAATGGTGCCGTCTCTCTATGGAAAATAGTGTGGAAAATTAAAGTAGAACAACTATGTGATGGATCCAGCAATCCTACGCCTGTGTATATGTACAAAAGAATTGAAATCAGGATCTCAAGTATATATCTGCACTGCCACTTCCATTAGCATTGCACAAAATAACCAAGATATAGAAAATCAAATGTCCATTAACAGATGAATGGATAAAGAAAATGTGGTATATACATGCAAGGTTATGGTATTCAGGCTTACAAAAAATGGAAATCTGACCATTCATAACAACGTGGATGGTCCTGGAAGACTTAAGTAAAATGAGTTAGTCACGGAAGGATAAGTTCTGCAAATTCCTCTTCTAAGAAGCATTTAAAATAGAGTCGGGATTATAGAATCAGACAAAAGAACACTGATTCCCAAAGACTCGGGGAAGAGGGATATGGATAGTTGTTGAATAAGAACAAAGTTCCAATTACACAGGAAGAGTAAATTCCAGAGGTCTGCTGTATAACATAATGCCTAGAGTTAACCGTAAGGTACTGTGCACTCAAACACTAGTATTTAAGAAGATACATCACACATTAAGTGTTCTTACTAAAAAAGAAAAAGAAAAGAAAAAAGAAAAAATTAAAAAGCAAAGAACACAAAGGAAATTTTGCACACGATGGACACATTTATAATCTTGGTACATGAGTATACAACATATGTCCAAATTCACCAAAATGTATACATCATTTGCCTGCAATGTTTTGGATACCAATTATACCTCAGTAAGCCTAGAAAGAAGATATCAGGTGTGGTTGGACAACCAAACACATTTAACTGTGCAATTTTAAAATGGTGAATGTTATTTTTTGTATGTCATAGTAATAAATGAAGTTGTTCAAATGAAAACAAAAGATAAATAATTTGCTATCCATTGTGTCTCTGACTTCTAGCATAATTTGTGGCACACTCTTGATGCTCAATCAAGTGTCTCATGTTTAATAAAATACATAATGTTTATATACCAGGGTGTTCTAAGAAGCTCTTATATCATTTAATTCCTACAGACTGAGGAAGGTTCTGTTACTCTTTCTTTTTGCGCATGTATAAACTGAAGCTTAGCTAAGTTAGGTAGGCGTCCCATGAACACACCTGGCAAGCGGTCAGTCCAGCCACTTCAGGTGTGCTTTGCTTACTTAGATTCATGATTCAGGGGTGTGATTTTAATTATCCATACATTTGTCCTATTAAGTCGCTGTGTGGGTTGTAAATACTTTAGATATATAGAATCTGAACCATTCTTAAAAAGTTTTTACTCTATACAAACTTCTCCTAAGCTTGAGGGAACTGCTTCAGTTTGGAAACTTTTTTTTAGGTTATTGATGTTCATAGGCCTTCCGTTCATCAGTTTCATACCACGAACACCTCAGCTAATGGAGAGAAATTTTTATGTAATTTGTCTTAGAAATCAAGTAAATATACACTGTTGGTTTATCCAACTCATTCCCCAAATAGAAGAAGCCCCCAAGAAAGACGCAATGATAAAAATTCCTTATTTCGTTGTAAATAAGACTATTCAATTCCCTATGGGAATGGGAGTATCTGCAATATCATTAAAATGAATTTAAATGATTAAAATGATTGATGATAGATCAGCCTTAAGCCAATTTTTATATAAAAAGAAAACACTTCCTTTTAAAATTTATTGGTAAAAATATTCATAAGAGCCTTAATAAAAATGAATATTAAATATCAGAGTTGAAAAATAATATTGAGGGCAGAGCCTATGTCTCAAAGGAGTAGGGCACCGACCCCATATACCAGAAGTGGCGGGTTCAAACCTGGCCCCTGCCAAAAACTGCAAAAACAAAAATAATAATAATAATAATAATATTGAGGAAATTCAAAAGAATTCTAAGGGCAAGGTTGTTATTTATTTTTGCCTAACTCTTAAAAAGCACTGAGTGCTAAAAGGTCATAAAGAATATCCACATAAATCTTCATTTGTTCATTAAAATAATAGAAACGATATAGCTGAGTGCCTGTGGCGGGCACCTGTAGCCCCAGCTACTTGGGAGGTTGAGGCAAGAGAATCACTTGAACCCAAGAGTTTGAGGTTGCTGTGAGCTGTGATGTCACAGCACTCTACCAAGGGTGACATAGTGAGACCCCGTCTCAAAAAAAGAAAAAAAAAAATACAAATGATAAAATGTTAAGATCTTTCTTCAAATGCAAGCCCTTTTTATAGTATAAATCCAAGATGGAACCTAGAAATCCCTTTCTCAACACAATGCATTTTTCACTGGATGGAAACGTATCCCTGTTACATTTCCTCAGAACAAAATGTTGTTAAAAGTTATCATTGAAAAGACAGAAGTGATGGAGTTAAAGAAACAGCCACAACAGCCACAGTGCAACATGTAGGTAAGCAGCCATAACTTATTTAGCAATCATTTATGAGATTACTTATCCTAAAAAAAATAGACTAAAATCTAAATAGTGATCTCCCTTGGTACTTTCTGTAGCTAAACCTTCCTACCGGATTTTAAAGCAGCAGTACGTCTGTGACTCGAATATGTCTTGACTGTGAAGACCCTTTTTTTCTAAATTTTTCCTATATACGTTTTTAGATCCATTAAAGTAATTTATTCCTCTGTTACTATTTCCTTGTACGTTTTTCTCAGTAAATGTAGCTCAATCTGGCAAAAGTCCTTGAAAAATGCTTATAAAAAAAGGAGGGCTTAATTCTTTGGGAAAAAGTCTGTCATTATTTTATTGCCATCTCAAACATATATACTGTCTCCAGTTTTTCCTGTATCACTTTCAGAAGAGGAGATTAATATAAATAAAATTCCAGAGAAACAAATATATATGTATTTTTACAATAAAGGAACAATATGTTTTGGCAATGTCATGGGCTTAATCCGAGTCTACTCAGTTGCTAATATCTTGATAAAGTACTTCAGAATAATCTATGCTTTCTTTATTCTCACACATTTCAGGGACTAAATTATCCAAATCTATCACCTTGGCCCTCTTAAATTGTCCAAACAATGGGCATTCAGCATTTTTTTTTCTGAAAAAAATCTAAAGTATCAATATTGGACCCTGCCGTTCTATATATAGTATGTTATATATAATTTGTAGCACAATACCTTACTTTGTAGTTTACCAAACATATTAAGAATGTCAGAATGCATCCTGTGCTCTTCAGGAAACAGTCCCAGATAAGCAGTCTTTATAAGGCAACTGTTGTTTTATACTTCCTTGGTATCACAGGCGTACCTCGTTCAAAGTATCTTGCCCCATGTTCATTTTTGAAGGATAGTGTCTTACACAATTCGTCCATCATCCAGCATCTAACTCGGAACCTAACATCACACAGAGGATGCACAGTAAGTGTTTATTGAATGAATGAATGGTGAATTAAAATGAAATCTTGAGAATCCCTCAGCAGTTGACTGACTGGACCTGCTCTTGGCCAAGGGATCCCTAAAATTGGGTTGCTGGTGAGCCCCGAGAAAGGAGCTCAGACCTGCCTCCTCAGGCCCCCGGCCCTTCTTAGAAACGTTCTCTGAGACTCCCTAACAGGCCTAAGGCTATGAAAGACCTACCTGCATGTCCTCAATATACATAATAAACCACTTGAGTCCGTTCAATACTTTGTCTCTAATTAACAGACCCTTTATCTTAAGCACTCCTTTAACTGACTCCTGGCCCTTTAGGCAGCCTAAGTCTTTCAGCCAATTGTCAGCTAAAGAGTCTTTAAACCCACCTGTAATCCCCCCACTTCCAGATAGCTCACCCTCTGTGGCCAAACCAATGTATATTTTCCATGTATTGATTTATGACCTCACCTGTAATTCTCACCTTTCTAAAATACATAAAACCAAACTGTAATCCCACCAACAAGAGCCCCCTTACTTACTCAAGGCTTCTTGGGTGTGGCTCAGGGTCATGGCCCTCAAATTTGGCTCAGAATAAACCTCCTTAAAGTATTTTCCAGAGTATGGTTTCTTTCCCTTGGACAGAATGAATAGGTAAATGAATACACAATAAATCTTACCATTCTTACTGTAGAATTCACTAGAAAATTTGTCAGTCTTTCTCACGACAATATCTCTAAAGAAAAATCAGGATAAAATATCTATCAGGTTATATCTATCTAAGAAATAAAAAAATATTGAAATAAAATTATTTCTTAAGCCTCCAAATAACCTAAATTACTCAAATTCAACCAGGTTTCTAAAACAAATCACAATTTAAAAAAAAAATTATGTTTTTTATTAAATCATAAACACATAGATCATGTATACATTAATGCATTTATGGGGTACAAGGTGCTGATTTCATATAGGATTAGGAACGCTTATATCACACTGGTTAATATATACCTCACCTCGTTTACTTAATTATTGTGTTAAGACGTTTATACTCTATACTAATAGATCTGACACGTACCCTTACATTATGCACCATAGGTGTGATCCCACCATTCACCCTCCCTCGATCTGACCTCCACTCTCCCCTCACATACCCCTTCCCTCCTCCTTCATCTTGGGCTATAGTTGTGACACAATTTTTTTTTACTTCCTCTTCTTCTATTTTTTTTTTTATCGTTTCAGGTTAATTGAGGGTACAAAGAATTAGGTTACAATGTTTATATTTGTTATGTAAAGTCTCTCTTATAATTGTGTCCTGCCCCCAAGAGGTGAGCCATACACCCTAACATTGTGCCCATTAAGTAAAAGAAACAAAAAAGTTGAAATTGGAATCAGATATATTCATTTTGAATAAGATTTTACAACAGATATATAATAGCTTAATAGCCTTAAAAAATAGATCACGTCAATTAGAATGCTAGTAAAGAAGTCACGGCAGCACTATTTGAGCAGTACAAAAGTCAGTGTTTTGTTTGGTGCTCTCTCTGGCCTTAAAAATAAAAACAGAATCACTAGTCATTTTATCAAACAGTGGGACGCCATAGGCCACGTGGGTGCCAACCAGGAATGAGGACTGCCTTCTTCTCCCAAAAGGTATTTGCTGGTGGGTGGCCCAAGAACTTTTCCTGCTCCTGAATTGCTGTCTTACTTATACAGATGTCTTGTAACTTGATTCCTCAAAGGAAAGGCATGTTAAGGGAAGAACTTGCTCTTGAGACATTCCTTACTTGCATGGGTGCAAAACATCTTTGGAAGAGCACAAGATGCCTACGGCCCATCCAGCGGAAGTTGAAGATTTTTTTTTTCTTCTTTTCTTGGTACATGAGAATCCCTATCCCATTCTGAGGGTCAAAAGGCTTGTCAGCAAATGAGTTATGTAGACTGCACAGGCACTGCTGGGAGACTCTGGATAAAAGACAGAACTGGTTCTTTCCTAGGCCCAGAAACTGCTTTACAAGCTAACTCCTTGACCTTGGGAGGGTACACTGGGCCTGTGTGTGTGTGTGTGTGTGTCTTTTTCCCAAAGATGCTGACCGCGGGGCTTTCGGTAGAGCATTGAGTCAATAAATATTGAATGAATAAGTAAATGAATAAATGGATAAATTATCTTTAATGAAACCAAGTTTGATATAAGGTTGTCGGTAAGTTATTTCTAGTCAGTAGTTCTATGTGAAAACACATTGGCTAAGATGTGCTGTAATGGGCAAGATTCTATATGAGCATGAGCTTTGCAGCATAAACTTTATATGGATGTATACATGTGTGCGTGTTTGTATATACAGATTTATATATACAGACATTCTGCTTGAATATATGAACTGAAAAATACATACACACACAGACACACAAACACACACACTCAGGTAATGAATATCCTTAAACCACTACTTTAGAAATATATTATTATTTTTTTCTGGTGAGGATATGGGTATTTTTAATTGTTTAATTGTGCTTGCCTTTAATTTCTAACTATTCTAGAATAAATACATGTTATTTCTATAGTAATAAAAATATTATAACATAAGATGTGCATGGAGTTATAAAGATAAGTGAGATTAGAGTTTTTCTCTCTCTACTATAAGATAACATATTATCCACTAGGTTTAATATATGATGACAGAAGCCGAGCTCAATAGCTGTCTGCTTTTTTGTTTTATTTTGTTTTGAGGACACACTCCGGGTGAGACTGGGTGGATTCCGGGTCTGGCAGGACAGTTACGGGCATGAATAGGAATTAGTCTTTGCCCCATGAGTTTAAACAAAGGTTAAACGAGAAGGAATATAGGATTAACGTTTTGTTAGCAGGAAAATCTAGTCACTGAAAGCCTCTTTTGTGACAACATTCTGATTAACCGAGGCGCGACTGTATTTGTGTGTTATTTTATATGTGAGGTCTTGAGCTGGCCGCCTCACTTTCTCCCAGAACTGCTCTTGGGAACAGCCAGACAACTGGAAAAGGAGGTCGTGTCCCCCTTCAAGAAGAGAAAGGATTTGCAGTGAACTCGTGGAACCTTTGGCCGGAACATTAAGAAAGACCTTGGTCTCTCTGACTGCCAGATTAAACAAAGTAAAGGATGTCGTTTATTTTACTTAACAGCTCAGTTGATTCATAATACTTGCGGTAAAAGCATCTTAGAGGGATAGGTCAGGGATCACTAATCCTTTCTTAGTGGCTCTCTTATCTTATTAGATTTAAGCTAAAGGAAAAACAAAACAATCCAATAAGCAGTCAAGATGCTTATGGAGAATTAAAATGCTTTCTGAGATTATTTGGGACTGAACACAGTTTCAATTTTAGCATAAAATAACAAACAATGTTCCTTCCACTAAATTGAATACGAGAACACTGTGTTTTAAATTAGAAATACCTGGGATTAAGACTCATCTTTGCATCTCCTGAAATCATCCCGAGTTGGTCCCATGTCTCTCAGACCTCGTTGCTGTATCTGACCTGCTTCTTTTCCAGTATCTGCTGCTCACCAGGCTGCTTGATCACCCGCCATGTGAAGATATGGGTCTCAGGGTGTGACACCTGGAAGGCCAGCTTCAGAATTTTCTGGAGTGCAAGAGAAATAATTCTGGGGATCAGTTGCAAGCACTCCTGATGTTTCATTTACACAATAAATGTTTAGAACAACTGACCCCGACACTAGTATATCAATTTCTTAATGTGATGCTAAAAGTCCTCTAAAATCCAGCCCTAAGCTGGTTTGGGATCATTTCCCACTATCTCCCTCCATCCCTATCAACAGTGCAGAAACCCAGCTGCATTCTGATCTCATCATGGGCTCCTGGTTAAGGTCTTTCTTCTCACCAGGCTTTTAGTATCTATTGTTGAGTCTCTTCCTACCCGTTGAACATTTTGGACTCATCTTCTAATGTTTTGACTCTAGACACCAAGGGTTGTTTCCTGAGCATCTGTCCATCTCAAAACAGGGAAAGAAGATAACGAACCACTGGGCCGCACAGTTTAGGGCTGCAGGGAACACAAGTGTTAGTAGGTACAGGGATTAAGGTCGTAAGCTAAGGCTCATACTGAACCAAGCCATTCACAAATACTTTATTCTTTGACCTCTCCCATAATTTTTTGATTATTCCAGCTCCCTTCCACACGCCTGTAGAGAAAATAGGAAAAGAAAAACCATCAAATTAATTATGGACATTGGAGTTCAATAGCTCTGGGCTCGATTACTGGACTGCCATGTAACAGCTATATGATTTTAAACAAGGAACTTAAACTCTTTTACCTCCATTTACTTTTCTCCCTAAAATGAGCATAATTCTTAGACCAATCATGCAGATTAATGAAAAATTGCAGAATTCTGATTTTCATTTTAATTTTGTCTCTCCATTCTAATTTCCTCACAAGAGAATGTAATTTCTTATTCCAAGTTAACATTTAGTAACTGCCTGTTAAAATTTTGTGAAATAAATAAATGGGTAAGTTGTTCAAAACACCCTATCAAATTTCCTGAGAATCATTTTCTTTGTTGTTATGTTACCATCTGTTTTGGTCTGAGTTTAATTCCCTAAAAATTCATATGTTGAAGTGATGATCCCTAATACCTCAGACTCTTACTGGATTTGGAGATAGGGTCTTTACAGAGGTAATCATGTTAAAATGAGTCTAAGATGTAATGCAATCTGACCGGTGTCATAAGAAGGGACTGAGACCCATCACAGAAAGACCACTTGAAGACTCTGGGAGAATTTAACCATCTACAAACTGAGAAAAGAAACCTCAGAAGAAATGAACTCTTCTGACGCCTTGATCCGGATGTCTGGCCTCCAAGAACTTGAGAAAATAAATTTCTCTTGTTCAAATCATTAGGCCTGTGGCACTTTTAAATGGCATTCTTAGCAAAGACTCCTCCAACCACCGACTTTGGTGTTGACATTGGTACACTTGAAATGCAAGACTAATTTGTTTGCATTTATGGTGTCTGTTTTCATTTCTTCAGTATAAAAATTAGATAGCATTAGAAATTTAGAATCTTCACCTAAAAGCAGAATGGTAACAGCATTTTTCTTGTTAAATTAAGAAAAGCTTGAAATTCAGTGTATATCGCTAATGGACAGCTCCCTACCCTGTACTGCTGTGGCCTCCACCCCCAGGCCACACACTGGTGCCACAGCTCTGGGGCTTGGTCACACCCAGGTTGCACAGAAGGAGGTGAGCAGCCTCTGAGCGAGAGCAAACTTCTTCTGTATTTACAGCCACTCCCATTGTTCATATCAGCTCCTGAGCTCCGACTCCTGTCGGATCAATGGCAGCATTAGATTCTCAGAGGAACACACCCAGCGAGGGATCTAAGCCAGGAGGGATGTGCATGTGAGGGATCTAGGCTGCAAGCTCCTTATCAGAATCCAATGACTGATGATTTGAAGTGAAGCTGAGGCAGTGGAGCTACCACTCCGACCATCTAATTGCAGGAAGACAAGCTCAGGGCTCCCACTGACTGTGCATTATGGTGAGTTGTGTAATTATTTCATTATATATGACAGTGTAATAATAATGGGAAAAAACACAGAATACATGTGCTTGAATCAACCCCAAATCATCCCTGCACCTTGCCCTCTCCCCACGCCCCATCCCCTGCCCACCATTCATGGAAAAATTGTCTTGCATGAAACAGGTTCCTGGTGCCAAATAAGTTGGGGACTGCTGATGTTGGGAATGTGCAGCAAGTGTGGGAGGTAAGATGTATCTAGTGGATTGGGCTTCAGTGCATTTTTCGGCAGTGAAGCTTGAGGAGAGTAAATCATGAATGAATTTCAAAACATTTGGAGACAGAATCCTAATTCCTGTTTCCAAAGGAGGGTATTGAATGCTCAGTTAAATTCTCTGATGTTGTTCAGTGGAATTCCAAATAAATGGAACTCACTTCATTGGGTCCCAGAGCAAATATAATTCAAACTATTATATTTGGAGAGTATTTTATAGTATTGAATGTATTTTCTCTTACATTTTCTTATTTGTTTCTTATTAAGTATAATAATTTATTGTAAACTCGGCATAACTACTCAAAATTTAGAATTATAGTCCTTATCTCAAATACCAATGCATGGAAAGTGTAGCAGAGCTAGGAATTAGTTCACGATCCATATGGTGCTTTCAGTGCTCCAGTGCTGGATGACACTACAGATTACAAATGTACACCATCGATTCCCCTGGAGGAAAAGCAGATCTTACACCACAGGGCCATGCAGTCTCAGGCTGCTTGAAAGAGTAATACCTGGTAAGTAAGAGCATTCAAATCAAACAAGATACATCAAATTATCTGGTAGGAATTACAATTTGGCCAAGATACTTCATGCCATTGTTCTAAAGAATAGTTCAAACAAACAAATCCCACTTCACAGTTGACGACCAAAATTCAGAAAGTTCGTCATCCCAGGCCATTATCATTACTGGAGTTTGGAAGCAGCTCTGTCCCACTGCAATGTCTATACTCTTCCCATTGTGACCTCTTCATTCCCACTCTTTTTTTCCCTGAAGGAGTGACATTAATCTGCTTAATTATCAAAGACGATACCTCCAAAGGAAAAGTGACTTTGGTCATGGAAAAGTTCTCATGCCAGAAATATCTTCCAAAAGAGAAAAGAAAGTCTATCTCACCTAACGCTGACATCATCAACCCTCTCCTCTTGATATGGTTGAAGACCACAGTGTTGAGCAAAAAGCCTAGTAATCGATAAAATAATAAAGAAAAACAAGATGAAATATTTATGTTGTATTTACTAAATAGGAAAATGAATTAATGAAATTCCTATAAAAAGACTGTGAGGTACACGTTATTCACTTTAGATGAGGAAACTTTGGCACTGGGAGATTAAATGGTTTGACAAAGGTCATATCCCAAGTATATGGCAAAGCTGGGTTTGAAGCTTAGGAACCCCGACTCTAGAGTTTGCCATTACACTGTTTTATATTCTCAATTTAGCAGCATTTAAAATTATGTTTCAAGATATTAAAATATTTATATTAGTTATTCTTTATTAGACCAGTTATAAAACTAAATATATCCATTGAGTTATTTATGCAAAGGAGTAGGGTGCCAGCCCCATATACTGGAAGTGGTGGTTTCAAACCTGGCCCTGGCCAAAAACTGCAAATAAATAAATAAATAAATAAATACATAAAAATAGAAATACCTCTTTTGCCTCAGCACCTATGGCTCAAGTGGCTAAGGTGCCAGCCGCACACACCTGAGCTGGCAGGTTCAAATCCAGCCCGGGCCTGCCAAACAACAATGATGGCTGCAACCAAAACATAGCCGGGCATTGTGGAGGATGCCTGTGGTCCCAGCTACTTAGGAGGCAGAGGCAGGAGAATCTCTTGAGCCCAGGAGTTGGAGGTTGCTGTGAGCTGTGATGCCACGGCATTCTACCCAGGGCGACAGCTTGAGGCTCTGTCTCAAAACAAAAAAGAAAAAAGCAAAAAAAAAAAAAAAAAAACCCAACATATTGAGTACTTATCATGTGATTGGCACTGAGTGTACACGAAAAACTTAATTCTTTTTCTGGAAACCTAAGTTTTATTGATGGGCAAAAAAAGAGCATTCATTAAGGAAAAAAGAATGCATGCTTATTTAAACATAATGAGTGCTACGCTGAAAATATACAGGATACTGTAAAATAACACTTGGGGGACGAAACATTTATTTTCATGAAAACTAAACCTTCCTTTCTTTTTTTTTTTTTTTTCATGTGTGTGGTTTTTTGGCCGGGGCTGGGTTTGAACCCGCCACCTCCAGCATGTGGGACTGGCGCCCTACTCCTTGAGCCACAGGCGCCACCAAACCTTCCTTTCTTAATCAATTTATATGCTTAATATGATTTTAAAATGAATATTATACCAACATAGGTACAAGTCATTAATTTATGTTTACCATCTTGCACTCATCACGTACTTAAGTTACAACATGAATCCTATTTAAACTGCTGTACCAAGGACCCATAGTTTTGTTAACTTGGTGACGTCGTCTCATTTATCTTGTAACAGTGCTTTGGGCACAATTTTGCTAAAAGCCATAAATCACATCAAAGACCTTATTTCAGTTTGTTTAGATGTTCATTTGCTTAATAAGAGGAATACTGGATTTTTTTATTTTTTATTTTTTTGGTTTGTTTGCTTTCCCTGCTTATTTATTTCAAAAGAACATCAGGGGAATACATGTATTACCCTCTGGCTTTCTAGACTATGCCTGATAGATTATAATTACATATTAAAACTTTGCCAAGTTTGAGGAATGGGGAACAAAATTAACCCATATGTGTGTGGGGGGCATTGAAAGTGTCTGGGTTATAAAATGCTGTGTTATATAATCCAGTTGAACAATTAAATCCATTTTTAAGTCCATAATAGTACATAGATTCAAGTGGTACCATGGAAAGATTTAGGTTTCTGAAATCTTTCAGAACTTAATTCAAAACCAAATGTCAATTCTTATTAAACGTGTTTATAGGAAAGTTAATTTCGCTGAAGCTGAGTATCTATTTAGCTATGGAGGCACCTGCCCCTCCCCCATCTATCTGACATATAATGACCTGTAATGACAGGTCATTACGCACCTCATGACTTAATGTCACCTCGTGATTTATCATGTGTCTACAAAGTCCCCGGGACATGGAAGTACCTGGTTTGACCAGATTATTTTATCTACACTCTTCATAAAAATTTAACTTACAGACATCAGTGAAATCAAAGACAATATGGGAAAAAAAAAGTTTAATGCTGTAGGGTTTTTTGATTTTCTTTTGAAATTGAATTTCTTAGAAGATGTACTGAAGATGGAAAGAATAGCAGATGTTCATTTCTGAATTTTATAAGCTTTAAACCATTGACAAAATTGCCTCCTTGAGCGCTAAAAATATTGAGGCTCATCAAGACACTGGAGCTCGTCTATTACAGTTAAATTAGCTTCAGAATTCTTCAAGG
Organism: Nycticebus coucang; assembly: GCF_027406575.1. NCBI lineage: Eukaryota > Metazoa > Chordata > Mammalia > Primates > Lorisidae > Nycticebus > Nycticebus coucang. The sequence goes on from NC_069802.1 coordinate 30,509,995, forward strand.
CTCTTTATAAAGACATCCGACTGCGCTCTCCAAATGTGGAGGAGAATATGCAGTTTAGGGAATAGAGCAAAGACAGCAAAATTCACAGACACTCTCACAATTCCTAATATTTACCTGAGATTTCAAAGATGACAGATGGACAGAGTCATTTTAAATAAAATTACAAAACGAAATAATGAAATTATTTAACTAAGAGTAATTTATTGATTCACTTATAATTCAACATGTTACGAACAAATATTTAAAAGGGTCTCCATGGTCTTCACAGATCTCACGAAGAAGGCTAAATCTGTCGACAGTTCTTTGTTAAATTTGTTAGGAAATACATGAAAGTAGGGCGTCTTCTCATGATGTTAATATTTGTTAACTAAAAAAGTGAAAAATCAATCCTAGTCATTTCTCAGTTCATTCATTCTTCAGTTGATACTTATTGAACATGATCATAGGTATTAGTATTACATAAACAAGGAAATCTAAAATAGTCCATGACTGACTGTCTATGGGTATTTCACATACATTTTCATAATTACAGTAAAAATAGGAATAATGAAGATGGAATAATTAATGCATTCTAGGTCAATTATAAAAGATTTCTTAGAGGAGGTAATATATGAGTTAAATCTTAAGACCAGAAATTTTCCTGCTAAGGAAAGAGAAAATGACCAAAATTATTATAGGCAGAAGGGGCAACATGTTCTAAAGCCAGGAGGAATAGTGTGAATGGTAGTTAGTGTATAAGGATGGTGCAGGGTGTAGAGGGGTCTTCTGTCTTACATCTGCAGGCCCTTTTTTCTGAATGCCTCTGCACTGCCTTCTGAAAACTGGCTGTCTACCAACCACTGTGTTAAGAAGTATATGGACTTATGTAACACTGGCTATACTTTTAAAGGCAAATACTAACACTGACCCCCACACAGGAATAAGAATTCAAGGTTTAACATGATTAAGTAATTAAGTTTGATTTCAGACATTCTAATTACAACTCATAACCTACATGTTATATATATTTTCCAGTATCATTGTTGGAATAAAAGAAGAAAACATTAATATCAATAGATTAAAAAAAAAACAGAAGTAATGCCACCAATGAAATTAATCTGATAATAGGGCACTTTGAATTTAATTATAGACATGACTTGTTTAAATTATAAAGAAGTTATTGACTGTAAGGGAACAAAATTGTAAGTTCACCCTGCAGGAGCTGACAGAATGCACACGAATAAAATGAAGAGTTTCATAAATAACTAATATGTGAAATTAATTTTAAAAATACAGTCAAGTTCTGCATCCGTGTTTGTGAGAGTGATCTACATGAACTAGATTCCTTAGTAGGCTTGGAAAAGTGTATAACAGCAAGTTCTGTAGCTCCTACAAGGGACAACATTGTTAGTAAGTGGCTGCTTATTTTCTTGAAGGGATGAATTTAGTATGTTTCTATTTTCAAAAATATCTTCTGGTCAGCATACCATTGACTACCAGTTGGTATCTATATATGCTTTGCTGCTTAATAATCTCAAATATTTATAGGCTCTCTGGGTCAACTGAAACTCTGGCTTACAATCAAATAAACTTGGCTTTAAATTGTGGGTTAAGTTTAAGTTGATGGCGTGTGTTTTCTAATTATTTCCTTAACAGGAATTACTCATGTCTATTCTTATAGGAGATGACAGCAATTATTTATGTCATATTCTTATATTAGATTACAGCCAGAGGGCAAGACGAATCATGTCCTGATATTTAAGTCCATATAACGTTTACTAATATTTCATTAAGCAAAAAAAGTTACATAACAAAGCCTGATGGAAAGGCACAGGGAAAAATATGCTCCACTTAAAATGGAAAACTAGTGAAAGTACGTGACCATGTCTGCCACAATGCAACATAAAACGCCAATAGATTGAAGCACATATGCCTTTTGAAAAATATTATAAATGTTTATTTTTATTTTGAGACAGGGTCTCACGTTGTTGCCCCTGGTAGAGTGCCCTGGCATCATAGCTCACAACAACCTCTAACTCTTGGGCTCAAGCAATTCTCTTGCCTCAGCCTCCCAAGTAACTGGGACTATAGGCACCTGCCACAACACCAGGCTATTTTTAGAGATGGGGTCTCACTCTAGCTCAGGCTGTTTTCGAACTGGTGAGCTCAGGCAATCCGCCCACCTCGGCCTTCCAAAATGCTGGGATTATAGGCATGAGCCACTGTGCCTGGCCTTAAATGTTTTATTTTTAATTATTATGAGTACATAATAGTTGTCTGTATTTATAGGGAACATGTGATGCTTTGATACAGACATGCAATGTGCATTAATCAAATCAGGATAAATAAGGTATCTATCACCTCAAGGATTTATCATTTCACATATGCTTTTTAAGTGAAAAGAAATTGCATAATAAAAGTTGAAAACATGATCTCAAATTCTTTGCCATGAGATTATCAGCATTGTTTTCAAGTTTCCAAATACCATTTTATAGTCACTTCTAATGTTATGACAAAGATTACTAGAAAATAATAGTACATGGGGCACCCATAGCTCAGTGGTTAGGGAACCAGCCACATGATCCGGGCTGGTGGGTTTGAACCAGGCCCAGGCCTACAAAAAAAAAAAAAAAAGCCAGGTGCCTGTGGTCCCAGCTACTTGGGAGGCTGAGGCAAGAGAATCGCTTTAGCCCAAGAGTTGGGAGGTTGCTGTGACCTGTGACGCCACAGCACTCTACTGAGGGTGAAAAGTGAGACTCTGTCTCAATTAAAAAAAAAAAAAGAAAGAAAGAAAAGAAAATCATAGTACATAAAAATATTCTGTAAACTTGTTTAATTATGAATTATTTGACTATAATGCAACTCAATGTGCTAAAAGCAAATAAAAAAAAATGATGGTCCCAGATTGTTGGAGTATGTGGCTAGAGTCCCATATTTACCCAGGGCATTGTCCACATCCCACAGTAATATCATCCTTTCTGAGGGATGATCTGATATGAAAGTCAGTGGGTCAATGCAGAAATAAATATTCATAAAGATTATAGTCACTCTACTTTGAATCATTTTATGAATATTACTTGGGGGACTACTTTATAGAGTAATAATTAAAACTCTAGACTATGGAAGCCAGTTATTTAATGTATCTGAGTTTCATTTTCTTCTATAAGATCAGAATAATAACACCTACCTCTTAGAATTATTTATGGATTAAATGAGATAATTTCTATAACACACAAATCACAGTGCCTAGAATACAGAAGAACATTAACTATTCACATTATTTTTATTATAATCATAATTTCCTGAAATCTCAATTTCTATATCAATACCATAAATGTAGTGAAATTTATCTGTAACATGCCAAGGTCTGTGCAAGGATATTCTATGTGTACGCAGGACCCAGTACCTTGAAATTTCAGATTTCTTTAAACCAATGAATTTGACAGAGAAGCCAGCAACATCTCATTGAAACACATGAGAGGGAAACCATTATAAACCCAGAGGACAAAATTGAAAATAAAACATAAAACTCAGGGCATGCAGGCAGGAAATTGTAATTCTAGTAAAGAGAGAAGAGCAGGTAGGAAGGAAATGAGAGCCAGCATGGGACGAGGCAATAAAGGAGAAGCAGTTTCATAAAGAAAAGGAAGCTGTCTGCGTAATCGAAGATGGAAATCAACTCTATACTTTCGTCAAGACTGGTAGAATTTTGGCAGCATTTTTTGAGTAGCTGGGAAAAAGAGATAAAACTATAGCCTAAAAATGAAAAAAAAAAAATTATGATTATTTCACGAAAATTCCTGTGCTTTAATACCATCTTCCAAAGGAAAATTAGAAATTCTTTTCTCTTGATTTTATAGTCTTTTAAAACCCTTCCAATGCTGTATCTGAAACTTACTATCATCCCTTTTAAAAACCTGTTGCAGTTTCTTCCATAGATGAACACTTTCTAACAGAACATTTATAACAACTGTTCTAAAATTGACTGGTAAACTGAATTTCCCAGGCCCTGAGTAACTCTTGCACCATCATTTTTGAATTTTGAAGAAGACCCCAAACTTTCTTAGCTCAAATTCTATTTAACAAAAGCAAAACATAATTTTCTGTTATCTACGAAAAATAATTTGAGGGCAGAGCCTGTGGCTCAGTGAGTAGGGCACCAGCCCCATATACTAAGGGTGGCGGGTTCAAGCCTGGCTCGGGCCAAACTGCAACAAAAAATAGCCAGGCATTGTGGTGGGTACCTGTGGTCCCAGCTCCTTGGGAAGCTGAGGCAAGAGAATCGCCTAGGCCCAGGAGTTGGAGGTTGCTGTGAGCAGTGTGACGCCATGGTACTCTACCGAAGGCAATAAAGTGAAAGTCTGTCTCTACAAAAAAAAAAAAAAAAAAGAAAGAAAAATAATTTGAATAATTTGCCTGCTTTTAATAGATAAACAAAAAGTATAGCATAGCGTATACTTTGCTTTGAAAATAACAGAATAACAAAATAGGGGGAAATATTTGGCACAAAGGGAAAACTAAATCTCTCAAAATGTAATCCAGACCACATTTACAAACTTAAAAAGTTGTCAGTATTGCTGTGCATATATGACAAAGGATGTGAGATAAACAACTTTTTAACTACTGGTGAAATATGTTAGGTTTTTAAAAATATTAAGTTATTACATATTCATAGAAATGTATACATGCAAAGAATTTTTACATGTAAAGAAATTGGATAATGATTATAAAGACATAGTCTATTTTTTTTCTTTGAAACAGTGTCTTTCTGTCCCTTGGGCTAGAGTGGTGTGATGTCAGCCCAACTCACAGCAGACTCAAACTCCTGGGCTCAAGCAATCCCCTTGCCTCAGGCTCCCAAGGAGCTGGGATTACAGGTGCTGGCCACCATAATGGGCTTTTATTCTTTCTTTCTTTTCTATTTTTCGTAGAGAGGGTCTCACTTTGCTCAGGCTGGGCTCCAACTCCTGATCTCAAATGATCCTCCCACCTTGGCCTCTCAGAGCGCTACAATTACAGGCATGAGCCTCTGCACCCACCAAGACACAAACTTGTTTATTATCACAAATTATTTAATAAAACAATAAGTTGAAAGAACTTGTAGGACAAATTGGGGCACAAAAGTTATTTGAAATAACAAATCTGTCTGTAAAAAATTATTTCTCTTATTTTAAGAGCTTCCTGGGCATAACCTTCTTTGTGGAACATACTCTGAGTTGCACATTTGTATTTAACACTGTGTTAATCATTAGGATCATTAACAAATATTTTGGTTCTATTGCTCCAAACATGCTGGGCTTCCATGCGGCTTCTGAGGCTAAAAATGGGCATGTGACTTGTTGGGATCAATGAAATATAAGGAAAAGATTCACATCCAGGAAGAATGTTTGAGATTTAGTGTGATTTATTGTGTGTGTTTATTGCATCATGTATCAATACTGAACCCATTGTAGCTAGATCCTTGGGTGTCTACCGTATTTACTCCCTGTATTTTTGTTTAGGCATTTCTTGGCATAAAGTAATAATTGAAATGTATTTTCCAAACAAACACTATTAAAAATTAGTTACACAATAAATGATTAGTGATTTTTATGTTCTCACCCTGATACCAAAACCAGGAAAAGACCCAAACAAAAAGGAGAATTTCAGACCAATCTCACTCATGAATATAGATGCAAAAATTCTCAACAAAATCCTAGCCAATAGATCACAGCTTATCATCAAAAAAGTCATACATCATGATCAAGTAGGTTTCATCTCAGGGATGCAAGTCTGGTTTAACATAAGCAAGTCCATAAATGTTATCCACCATATTAACAGAGGCAAAAATAAAGATCATATGATCCTCTCAATAGATGCAGAAAAAGCATTTGATAAAATCCAGAATCCTTTTCTAATTAGAACACCGAAGAGTATAGACATAGATGGCAACTGATTGAAGCTATCTATGACAAACCCACAGCTAATATTTTACTGAATGGAGTAAAACTGAAAGCTTTTCCTCTTAAAACTGGAACCAGACAAGATTGTCCTCTGTCACCTTTACTTTTCAACATAGTGCTGGAAGTTCTAGCCAATACAATTAGGCAAGACAAGGAAATAAAGGGAATCCAAATGGGAGCAGAGGAGGTCAAACTCTCCCTCTCTGCTGACAACATGATCTTATACCTAGAGAATCCCAAAGACTCAACTGCAAGACTCCTAGAAGTCATCAAAAAATACAGTAATGTTTCAGGATATAAAATCAATGTCCACAAGTCAGTAGCCTTTGTATACACCAATAACAGTCAAGAGGAGAAGCTAATTAAGGACACAACTCCCTTCACCATAGTTTCAAAGAAAATGAAATACCTAGGAATATACCTAACGAAGGAGGTGAAGGACCTCTATAAAGAAAGTTATGAAATCCTCAGAAAGGAAATAGCAGAGGATTTTAACAAATGGAAGAAAACACCATGTTCATGGATGGGCAGAATCAACATTGTTACAATGTCTGTACTTCCCAAAGCAATCTACCTATTCAATGCTATTCCTATCAAAATACCAACATAGTACTTTCAAGATTTGGAAAAAATGATTCTGCATTTTGTATGGAACCAGAAAAAAACCTGTATAGCTAAGGCAGTTCTTAGTAATAAAAATAAAGCTGGGGGCATCAGCATACCAGACTTTAGTCTGTACTACAAAGCCATAGTGGTCAAGACAGCATGTTAATGACACAAAAATAGAGACATAGACATTTGGAATCGAATTGAAAACCAAGAAATGAAACTAACATCTTACAACCACCTAATCTTCGATCAACCAAACAAGAACATACCTTGGGGGAAAGACTCCCTATTCAATAAATGGTGTTGGGAGAACTGGATATCCACATGTAAAAGACTGAAACTGGACCCACACCTTTCCCCACTCACAAAAATTGATTCAAGATGGATAAAGGACTTAAATTTAAGGCATGAAACAATAAAAATCCTCAAAGAAAGCATAGGAAAAACACTGGAAGATATTGGCCTGGGAAAAGACTTCATGAAGAAGACTGCCATGGCAATTGCAACAACACAAATAAACAATTGGGACTTCATTAAACTGAAAAGCTTCTGCACAGCCAAGGAGACAACAACCAAAGCAAAGAGACAACCTACACAATGGGAAAGGATATTTGCATATTTTCAATCAGACAAAAGCTTGATAACTAGGATCTATAGAGAACTCAAATTAATCCACATGAAAAAAGCCAACAATCCCATATATCAATGGGCAAGAGACATGAATAGAACCTTCTCTAAAGAAGACAGATGAATGGCTAACATATGAAAAAATGTTCATCATCCGTATATATTAGAGAAATGCAAATCTAAACCACCCCGAGATACCATCTAACCCAGTGAGAATGGCCCACATTACAAAATCTCAAAACTGCAGATGCTGGCGTGGATGTGGAGAGAAGGGAACACTTTTACACTGCCGGTGGGACTGCAAACTAGTACAACCTTTCTGGAAGAAAGTATGGAGAAACCTCAAAGCACTCAAGCTAGACCTCCCATTTGATCCTGCAATCCCATTACTGGGCATCTACCCAGAAGGAAAAAAATCCTTTTATCATAAGGACACTTGTACTAGACTGTTTATTGCAGCTCAATTTACAATCGCCAAAATGTGGAAACAGTCTAAATGCCCACCAACCCAGGAATGGATTAACAAGCTGTGGTTATGTATACCATGGAATACTATTCAGCCATTAAAAAAAATGGAGACTTTACATCCTTCGTATTAACCTGGATGGAAGTGGAAGACATTATTCTTAGTAAAGCATCACAAGAATGGAGAAGCATGAATCCTATGTACTCAATTTTGATATGAGGACAATTAATGATAATTAAGGTCATGGGGTGGGGGGGAGGAAAAGCAGAGAGAGGGAAGGAGGGAGGGGGTGGGGCCTTGGTGTGTGCCACACTTTCTGGGGGCAAGACATGATTGCAAGAGGGACTTTACCTAACAAATGCAATCAGTGTAACCTGGCTTATTGTACCCTCAATGAATCCCCAACAATAAAAAAAAAAAAAGAAAAAAATTAAAAAAAAAGAAAGAAAAAAAGAATATAGACTCAATTCTGAGCATGTAATGGCAAAGGAATGTACTTTCTATCAGAAATTTAAAAAATTGAAAATAATGTAAATTTCTTAATTAGTATTTAACTTTATTATTTATAACCTAAATAAGAAATCCTTTCCCAAATCCTACATATAAATTAAAATAGAATATATTTTTAAATGTTTTTTGCCAAAAAAGGGGCTCACAAAGTATATAGAACCAGAAGGAAGAGAAATACCACCAATAGCAAAATATTTTTATTTTTTAGCCGAATAAAGCAAATCCCACTGGCACAAAAGTGAATTCACAGTCTATTTCACCTTTAGTGAAATGTTTTCACCTTGGTTTGAAGAAAGAATAATCCAATATGTTTCAAAGGCTGCTAATATTTATTACCATATAACACATGGTTTCCTTTTCTATTTAAGATTTTTCCTCACATTTTTAAAATAGTATTTTCCACCCATTTATAACCCAAATATCTTACTTGCTCTCCTAATGAAAATTTATACAGATTCATAAGGACTTTCTCACCTGGATATTTCCATTTGTACTTATATCACACTGGAAAGTATTCAGAAAAGACATTTGGAGGGGGGAAAAAAAAAGAATTAGAAATGACTTGTGCAAATTCCATAAAATTAAATCAGAATTTTAGAGAGCAATCATCTTTGCCTCAATATTTGCTTACACTGAGTAATTAGATATTGAGACTATAAATAGTTCTTAAAAATATAAACCTGAACTTAGGAATGATGGTGGTGGTACATTTTGGCTTTCCCTTCTACCACTCTTCAGATTTTTCATTTCCTGTTACTGAGGATTTTATATAACCACACTTAGTTCATTGCCCAATACAGTGAAAAATCAAATCATAATCGTATAATACAGGGATAAATAAATCAAAGTTATATTATTTGGGATCCATGTAGAAAAAGCCACAAATTAAGGACCTGGCTTTTTCAAATATCACCTTTAATTTATGAAAATATAGCTTTTGCTTATTACATTTTGGCATTACTTTAAGACGTTTGCCATCCAGGGAGCACTTTGTAAATAATTGTCAAGCGTTATGTGTGAAACTTTCAGTATCATCGTTGTCAGGAAAAAATATCATTCTCAAACCAGATAACTGAGGATGACATAATAAAAGAATGATGGGTATACAAGCAAGACAAGCAAGTTGGTGAGTTAAAGAATAGAAGCTGGGTTCGACACCCATAGCTCAGCGGTTAAGACACCAACCACATACACTGAGGCAGGCAGGTTCAAACCTGGTCTGGGGTTGCTAAACAGCAATGACAACAGCAACAACAACAACAAAAAAAAATAGCCAGGTATTGTGGTGGGCGCCTATAATCCCAGCTACTTGGGAGGCTGAGGCAAGAGAATCACTTAAGCCCAAGAGTTTGAGGTTGCTGTGAGCTGTGACACCATGGCACTCTACTGAGGGTGACATGATAAGACACAGTCTCAAAAAAAAAAAACAAAATAGAACTTGGGCTGGCACAGTGCCCTGGGGCTCATGACAACAGAGTGAGTCCCATGCCTTTGGATTGGAAGGAACAATGGCAGGTGGTTATAGAATTTATGTAGAGAATGTCATGAGGGGGTTCAGTAAACAGAACTATGGCCTCTGATACAGGGATACATCCAACTCTGGCGGCCCAACAAGAAGGAAACAAGGCTAATAAACTCCCTGACTTCATCTATCTCCCTCCTTCTGATGCCCTGATGTCATTCAGATTAACCATACAGATGCCCAAGGAGCACGCAGACTCATTCCATCAAAGGCTGGTCGCCAGGAGTATAGTGTAGACCCCACAGTCAAGCACATGTACTCCTCCCCTCCTGTAAATTGCCATCCCTTAGACGCTGTAACCAACAAATTGCTCAATACTTTCACAATATAAAATATTCTGTGCCTAATTAATTATTGTTTACTACCAAGTTACTTTGAACAAAGCTAAAAAGTTTTGAAAAGAAGAAATTGTTATGCTGTAGTGTTTCACTCAAGAATTTCATCACTAAGTAGGAAGCAAAGTTTTGGGGAAAATCCAAGAACATGCAGAGTGTCATTGCTATGTTACTGATGTGAATATAAATGAACGGAGGACAGAGTAACCGAACCTTTCCTAAAGAATTCTGCAAATAACTCCTTTAAAATATTGCATTTGATTTGCTCACTAAGATATAAAAACAAGGAGTTATCCTGTTGGGATGGTAAGATGGAGTCAAATTTCAGTAGTATACAATTTGACTGTAGGACAGGATATAGTGATTCAAAAAGATTGAAATAAAAAGAAACAGGCCTCATTAACTCTATACCAAATGCCCTAATAACACAACCATACGCTAACTTGAGTATCTGACTTTTAGAAGAATTTCCTGCTCATTCACTAGGGGTGCCCTAAGTCCCTTCTTCCCCTTCTCTCTCACATTGGCACAGCTCCAAACAGTATTATTTCTTCCAGTAGTTATTTGGTTAGTTTCCTCGTATCAGTAACCATAGACAGCCAGTATCCAGAGTAAGACTTTAAAACTCAAGGATCCGGTTCCTTAAATGCAGTATCTTAATGACCAGTAAAATGAAGAAAGTGTATTTTCCTATTTTTGTAATGGAATAGGTTGTCATTTGTAGAGCTTACCATTCATTCGCTCTTTTGTCATATATGACACTTACCTCTCGGCTAGGATCTCACGATAACTTTAGGAGTACTCTACAAATAGGACCACTTCAGGTTAGAACTACTGCAAATGCGTAACACTTAGCAAAAGTATCACCCAGAAATATCCTATCTGAATGACACTTTCTGTTCTCTTTTGTGTAAGCTACTCTTGGGAATCAATTCAAATTTGCTTTGGAAGGTGAGACAAGTCTGGAGCTGGACATGTTTGTACTTGAACACTTTTTCATCCTCCCACCAGCAGTCTGAATTTGAACAAGCTCACCCAGTTTTGAGGATCTCATTTTATTGGTTGTAGAAGGATACTCCCAGGTATTTTGAAGGGCTAGTATATTTGTATGTACATATATGGGGATAAACAGAAATCCTAAGTCTTTATCTAAAAAATAAGGTATAATTCCTATTTCAGACTTACCAGGACATTGAATAAACTCTTGCTATGGGTATAAGAGAGCTGCAGCTGTTGCAAGTACAATCCAAGCCCTGTCTTCACTAAAGAGGTGGTATAACTTTGTACACAACCTGGGTAAAATAAGGAAAATAATAGTGCCCATCAATATAATGCGTTGTTAGCCTTTAATGAGTTGATAGAGTTTGAATATTTGGTGCAGTGTCCAGGTGAGAGTAGGCGTGCAGTATAGTTAGCAGTTTACATCAAGGTCTTGGTAAATGTTGGTTTTCTTCTGCAAATCTGTGCATGCCCTTTAACGTCTTTGTAGAACCATACTAAATCAGGGCCTGACAAGAAAGGGAGGCTGCTGCTCGCCTTCTTCCTGTTCCTCCACTTCTATTCCTTTGTGGCGCTCTAGTTCAGCCCCATTTCACTGTCTCTTTTCCTCTCCAGGATTTGTTTCTAGCACAGAGCTGCAAAAGATGTATAGCAGAGGAAGGCTTAAAAGTGCCTTTGGGTGACAGCATGCATGCCAAGGGGAGACAAGCTGCCAGGGAGATCTCAGCCAGCTGCCATGGGAAACACATACCTGCATAATCAGGAAGTCAACAGCTTCCTTCCTGATGCAGTAGGGGGCTGGGGCTTGGGGGAAGTGTGTTCAGTCACTGCTGGTGAGAGGAAGCCTATGTGAACTAGTAGTTTCTCCTTACTAAGGATGTGGATGAGGTCAGTAATCACAGCTCACAGGGTCCCCGTGCTACGTAAAGATTTGCTAGCTAAGCTACAGTCACAGAAAGCTCCCCAGCGAATTTTGCTTCTGGAGATCTGTGGACCTGGGTGCCTGTGTCTGCACACTGCACCCCACGGCAGCGTGCTTTCCCTGCGCTTATGGATTTGTCTTGATGGACCATGTAAACGTATACCTAGTTAAGGTTTTTCTATGGCTCAAAAGAACACATAGAAGAAAAACCCAAGAGACTGTTTAAAAGAGAAAAGGGTAGGCGATCACAAGACTGAGCTAAAATGAAAAAAATATTTGGCAAAACAACATAATAAAGAGAGGACACAGATATTGAACAAAAAGGGGATGACGGGGTTTTCATTTCTTTTACGGAGTAGTGACATAAGCATGTTTATTCATAAGGCTAAAATGTGACTATAATTTTAATAGACATTTCCTTCCCAGGAATAAATACTGTTATGCTATCTTTTCCTTCTGAAAACACACTTTTATGCTAGTCTATAGGATATTTGAAGGATGTGGGAGCTAATCTAAAAAAAAAAAAAAAGTTTGGCCACAGTAAGAAATAACACTCAATAAGCTTTTTTTTAAAGAACTTTTGGGCAGGTTTGCTTGAGAGGTAAAGCTCCTCAGAGTGTGATACTCAGGCTGTCATGCCGTCCTGTCCGAGAGAGAGCTTCCCAGTTACGAACGTGTGTCCGGGAATATGCCTCAAATGAGACTGCCGCCTGTGTTCCACCTGGAAACCATCACAGGTGTGGAGGAGCAAGGGTGCGCGAGGAGCAGATGACAGAGTCAAGGTCCGTGCCTCCCTCAAGCCACAGTGGCGCTGACCACCAATAACCGATAATAGAGTCATCATCGTCAGTAGGAAGAAGGGTTTGGGTTAAATCAATACTAACACGTGAACACCCTAGCCATTCAGTGCCTCCACCCCTCGCTTAAACACAATAGTCAGCCGGAAGGGAGACAGAGTGGTCTGTCTCAGGACAGCAGAACAGAATGTGTGGACAGAATTTGGATGTCATTTGTATTCAGGGCACCCTCCCAGGAAGCAAAGGTGAGTCTTGTCATCTAATGTGGGGAATGAGACCTGGGCACAATGGCCTTACTAAAATGGAGAGATCTAATATGTGAAACAAGACTGAAGGCCACGCAGTTTACTGGATTCAAAGAGGTTGCAATCAGCAGGTAAAGGAAAGCCCCCCAGAGGAGGGGGCACCTGAATGGCGCTCTGCAGGACCCGAAGGGCGTTTGAAGGTGAAAGTGGGTGAAGATACAGCATTCCTGGTGAGTCCTGGCATCAGCAAAGACGTGGAGGTATTATGGTGACCTCAGAGAACAAAAGGTCATATAGTCTGTATGAATTTTAAGGCACGTTTACGAGAATAGTGTGAAACAGTTCTGGAAAGGCGACATTTGCGAGGTGGCACGCCGTGTGTATTCATTTCCTCCCACAAAGTAGAAACTTCTAGGAATTGCTTCTTAGAGTCCAATTTTGCTCTAATTCAACTTAGTGAAGTCATTGATCTTATTATTAAATGCACATATATAAATGAGTGTCCAATGCATGCTAATTTCTCTATAGATAATATGTCATAGTATGTCTGTCTTCCCAACACCACAAAATGGTGTCATAAATTAATTAAACATTTTGTACATGTTACATAAAATTATTGAAGAACACACTACTGGTTGTTATAATTCTATTTAGACCATGGTTTTAATATAGCAGTGAGCAAGTCTTGCTTTCCCTCTGAGCTGTGGTTGCTATAGATTTAAATAGGAAACATGGAGTTAAGCATTACCTATGTGATCTCCATACGATAGGTATCTCTGGAAGACATGCAATGTGCTCAGTTTGGAGTTCAGGAAAACAGAGACACAAAGGGGTGTTAGACAAAGACCTAACTCAGGGACTTCAGAGGAAGGTGAGATATAAGCAGGGAATCACTTAATTATCCATTCATTTATTAATTCAGCAAATATATTCCGAGCACGTGCTCTGTGCCAGGTACTGGTCTATTTTCTGAGCCACTAGGTAGTGATATAAGCTACACACAAAATTAAATCACAAGGAGCCCTTATCGAAGATTGTTTTAGCTAAGGCTACAGGAGGTAATTTAGAGTTGGAAAAGACTATAGACCTTATATCAAGGAGTAAGTATTTCATTATAACAAAACAGGCAACCAAAGTGATCATACAGTGTCTCAGAAGGATTAGAGACTAAATTGGTGCCTTTCAAATTTTAATGAGTATTTACTAAATATTCATAATATAATGGATATAAGAAAAAGATAGATACAAAGGAAAGTGGAAGCTATGGCACATCTAGGGCAGGTTCAGAAAGCATCTAGCTCGGGTGGAGCACAAGGTCCCTCGGTAAGATCAGTGGGGCAGGGATGGGAATGTGGGGTAGGTCGAGATGTTAGCACTATGGGGGTGCTGAGCTGAGCAGGTTGTCTTCAATTTTCCAGACAACAGGGAACAATTGTTTGAGTATTAACTATTACCGCAAAATGAAAAAAATGGAAAATTTCCATGTTCTTTTCATTTATTATTTAACTCATTCAATCTTTACGAGACACCTGTTATGTGACAAGCACTTTGATAGGAACCTTCCATAGGAGACAGCCTAGTGGGGCAATGTGCACCAGTATTTTTCTTATGCCTATTAAAAGTGACAAGTGCTGTCAAGTGCACAGGATCACCCTCCCTGCTCCTCTCTTTTCCTCCTGTGATAGAAATATGCGCACAGCGCTCAACAGAGCACAAAGAAGGAATCCCCAATCCAGTCTGGGGAGAAGAATCTGGAATCTCTTCAGCTGATAGTAATGCGGTAGTATTCAGCCATAAAAAGAAATGAATTAATATCTTTTGCAACAATGGAACTAGAGAACATTATCCTAAGTGAAGTATCTCAAAAATGGAAAAACAAACAGCATGTGTACTCTCTATAATCATGAACTAACAAGAGCACACGTGGACAAAGAAAGAAGTGAGAATTCTTGGAAATAAAGAACACAGGAGAGGGATGAGGACAGAAAAAAAACACCTTATAGGTTCGATGAGCACTATCACGCGAGGGGCACACTTACAGCCCTTACTACAGCAATATAAAAGTTACCCATGTAACATAAAAATTGTATCACCTTAATATTAAGAAGTAAAGGGCGGCGCCTGTGGCTCAGTGGATAGGGTGCCGGCCCCATGTACCGAGGCTGGCGGGTTCAAACCCAGCCCCGGCCAAACTGCAACATGAAAATAGCCGGACGTTGTGGCAGGTGCCTGCGGTCCCAGGTACTCAGGAAGCTGAAGCAAGAGAATCGCCTAAGCCCAGGAGTTGGAGGTTGCTGTGAGCTGTGATGCCACTGTACTCTACTAAGGGTGATAAAGTGAGACTCTGTCTCTATAAAAAAAAAAAAAAAGAAATAAAAAAATTAAAAAGAAAATAATGCAAGCTAACTCTTGAATGATGAATAAAATTTCCCAAGAAAATAAGTGGTTAAATCAGAAACAATTTATGATTAGACATTCATCCCCTAAAACAATGATTTTATCCAGGATGTAGGGTCATTCTAGAGTGCACTCTTTTTTTTTTTTTTTATTGTTGGGGATTCATTGAGGGTACAATAAGCCAGGTTACACTGATTGCATTTGTTAGGCAAAGTCCCTCTTGCAATCATGTCTTGCCCCCATAAAGTGTGACACACACCAAGGCCCCACCCCCCTCCCTCCGTCCCTCTTTCTGCTTTTCCTCCCCCCCATAACCTTAATTGTCATTAATTGTCCTCATATCCTGAATGCTAGTTATGGTGGCTCTGAAATATGGTTCTCCCTACCTGAAGTGTGTCTCTCCACTCTCAAATCACCTATGACTAACTCAAATGTATCCTGCAACACCTAATTCAAATATTCTCTCCTTTAAAGTCTATCTCAGAAGATTTAATCGTGGCTCCTTACTGGACCCATGTAGCTCATTGGACATCCCTCAAACTTAAGACTGACTGTTAAGGCTTGGCGCCCGTAGCTCAGTGAATAGGGCACCGGCCACATATACCAAAGCTGGTGGATTCGAACTCGGCCCAGGCCTGCTAAACAACAATGACAACTGCAATCAAAAAATAACTGGGCATTGTGCTGGGGATTATGTGGGGCGCCTATAGCCCCACCTACTTGGGAGGCTAGGCAAGAGAAGTGCTTAAGCCCAAGAGTTTGAGGTTGCTGTGAACTGTGATGCCACAGCACTCTACTCAGGATGACATAGTGAGACTCTGTCTCAAAAAATAAAAACAACAACAACAAAAAGGAATAACTGTTAACATCACTATTCCAGAAAGTCTGTGTGTTTCTCTGTTCATCCTCAACTTTGTACAAACTGGAGGCCAAGATCACTTTGTTTAAACTTGTGTTACCACCATATCATATAACACCTCAGAGTAGATGAAGTGAATGAAGGAAAGAATCCTGAAACACCTCCAGAAAACCACTAAACTGTTTCAGTATATTTCTTTGACAACCATAATCCATGGGTCATATTTCGTGGTCTCTATTACTAATAATGGTCAATTATGGACACTATGCTGGGCACAGAAAAAAATGCACAATAAATGCTTCCCTAGTGATACTAAGTAAACCAGATGTCTCCCATTTTGCCAATTATTCATGGAAAAATGATTTTTTTCTTAAAAATAACCTAACTATAAGAAATGTTCAATATTCAACACTGCATACTTAGAAAATCTTATTACTTGAGTTAAATAAAATACCCACGCCATTTATCTCCTTCTCCCCCAATGACATTGCCTTTAAATCATCACGTCTTTAGTAGTTTCACTGATTTGTCTCAATCACCCTGATGCATTCACATTCTCTACACTCCAGTCAGTTTATTGCGTTCAGTGTGTTGCTAATCTAATCCAGTCAGCAAAAGTCACACATGATAGTCCTCTCAAGGTCTTTTGGACATAGGATACGTGAGACTGATGATAGGTTGAAGAAAGTATGATTACAAAGATTAAAATGATCAAAAATCATTTTACAACAAGGAGATTTACACCAGAATGTTTATTGCAACCCAATCAATAATTGCCAAGACATGGAAACAGCCCAAGTACCCATAAACCCATGAATGGATTAACAAATTGTGGTATATGTACACCATGGAATACTATGCAGCCATAAAAAGATGAAGACTTCACTTCTTTTATGTTTACCTGGATGGAGCTGGATCATATTCTTCTTAGTAAAGTATCTCAAGAATGGGGGGGAAAAGTATCCAATGTACTCAATGCTACTGTGAAATCAATATATAATCACCTACACATTCATATGAATAGTAAAACATAAATATAGTCCAGAAAGTAGAAGGGAAGAGGAGAGGGAAGGGAGGGGTGGTGGGAGGCGGGAGGAGGTGAGGTGTTTGCGGAGACCTCACCTAAGGTGTAAAATGCAATGGTACATTTCAGAACTATTAAGAAAAGCGTAAACTGTCTTACCACAACAAATAAGTAAGTGAGGTGATGGATGTGTTAATCAGTTTGATGTAAGCATTTCATATTGTATATCAAATCAGCACACGGAACCCCATAAATGCATCCTTGTACACAGTTATGCTTTAATAAAAAAAAAATAAAATTGAAAAAGTAAAACTACAAAGAACTGTTGTGGGCCTGTTACTGCAGACAGAGCAATTTGGACTGGACTTGGAGTGTAGCAGAACTATTTACAAGTACAGCTATTTTGCTAGACCAATGCTAACGAACTAATTTGAAGAAAATTTCAGTTTTCAGTGTAGTTTACTTGTCTAAATTAATTCAAGAAACAGGAAGTGCAACTAAGGTGAATCTGAAATTACTAGACATTGTAATTGGAGACTTTAAAACTTAACATCACTGTCTTCATTCTAGATTTAAGAAAACTGAAGTTCAAGGAATTTTCCCAAGAGTACAGGAGATGATTTTACCTACCCCATACTGTTCCTATGGTTCTGTGCTGGGAGCACACATCATTGAGCAGGACGGTTTGGAAACCTTTTAATCTATCTGAACCAGAGTAAGCAATTCCAAAATAAATTAACACCACCACCTGAATAAATTAACTACCATAATTTGGGTTTTTCTTTTGTTGTTGTTGTTCCAGCTCTGATGAAAATCTTAAAGAAAACCTGGAGTCTGAAAACAGGATCCTGTCTCCAATTTGTAGTAATACTTTCATGATGTTTGCAAAGCACCTTACCTCTCTGACCCCTGACTTTCTTATTTTAAAAATATTGGTAATAATGTCTTTCAGGACTACCTCTCTGGGTCACAGTCATCAATAAAACTAATACCATACATACTATAAATCAAAACCTCATCCTGCTTTGAAACATTTATTTGTAATACCTTCACTTTGCACAGTGAACTACACATTGTTCTTGGGAAAATACAAAGATTTAGTTCCCTTTCTCATGGAGCCTGCTGTTAACAGGCAGGGTATAATAAAAAGGGACTTTAATTGGATGTGTCCACAAAATAGTTTGTGTACTTATTGGCTAAGCAACCTTAGTATATCTGCCATGTTCTAGCCCCCTTTCCTGATTACCTCTATCAATATATTGCCCTTGTGCTGAAATGTTGGACACAGAGCAGATATTCAGGAAAGTTTACTTGGACTCAGCAGTTTGATTGCTCTTTGATTGGAAGGTTGCTTTGACTCAGAACCTCACAGTCAGCCACTGAGGGACCACTTTTTTTTGTAGAATTACCAGATTTTTTATTGTGCTGAGAGCATTTACATTACCCTATTTTCCTACTCAAATAACTACTGATTCAAAATAACTAACTTTTATCTTGGTTATTTAAGATGCAGCATTTAGTACTCCTCTGAACTTTAATATCCCTGGCACATTTTTATGAATAAAAATTTTAAAATATAGCTAAGTCCAGATTCATTTTTTCTTCTCTGTGTGTCTCATTTTAAAATTTGATAACATATTTAAAAGTCATAGTATCACTATTATTAAATAAAATGATTTTGTACAAGTTTGCAACTGACTATTTGCCTTATAGTAAGTATATATTGAGTTTCAATCAAATCAAACCAAGGCTATTTTTTCTGAATTGTCATTGAGATACCTTTCCCATATCCTAAATTTGAAGAATAAATTTATTTAATCTAAATGTATTTTTATCAAGTATTCTACATTTCTTTAGCTGGTAAATAGCTTTCACTTCAACTTGGCGAGATATTTGCATATTTTGATTCTATTTCCCAGTTATTTTAGTTTTGGCTTTTCATTCTAGCTGTATTATTCACAAGTTTTTTCATCCTATAACTTACATTTTAGTAAGCTTTTGGTAAGTTTTAAATGAGACACAAGTATACTTACAAATCTTGCAAACTGTATAAACTCCTCCAGGAGCTAACAATAATCAGAAAACTAACTGAATTGAATTTTTATGTATTAAAATAGAGATTCTAGCTCTGTGCCTGTAGCTCAAGCAGGTAGTGCACCAACCACAAACACCAGAGCTGGTGGGTTCGAATCTGGCCCGGGCCTGCCAAACAACAATTATAACTACAACCAAAAAATAGCCGGGCGTTGTGGTGGGCGCCTGTGGTCCCAGCTACTTGGGAGGCTGAGGCAAAAGAATTTCTTAAACCCAGGAGCTGGAGGTTGCTGGGAGTTGTGACACCCTGGCACTCTACCCAGGGAGACAGCTTGAGGCTCTGTCTCAAAAAGTAAATAAATAAAAATAAAATAAGAATTCTTATGGTAGATTAAATGGGAATAAGATTGTGCAGAACCCACAAACTCTGACAATCTAATCAGTTGGTTATTTCAATAGTCAGTGTTGATAGCTAAAGCTTAATGTCTGCCACATACTCGGTATAAATGACATCATGGTGGAATAATCCAAATTGCCATCTGATGAAACAATTCTAACCAGAGTTATCAAATCCTAGGTAGACATATTTGTCTCATATTTTATTTATTGTCTCAAAAAGAGCCCTGGAAGCTATTACATGTCTTTGTAAAAGGCACTTAATACCTCCTGACCTTAGTTTATATTTCTTTAAATCAAAGAGAAGAAATTTCACTTAGATTGCTTTTATTTCTAAAATACTAAAGCTCTGTAATCAACATGTCTCTACATGCCACTTGCTAGATGTTAAAATGTATGGTCTTATTTGAGGCTAGAAATTGGAAATGGATGTGTGTGGAACTTAAAGCGAGATAGATCATATTTCACGATTTTTATAAATAAAATTCTTGTCTGTTTGTCTTATAGAAGAGAAAATATATGCATGCTATACATAGGATATAGAGCTGATAATGAAAATCTATAAAGAAGTCATGCAAATCGGCAAGAAAAAAATCAAACAACCCCATCAAAAAGTGGGCAAAACACATGAACAGAAGCTTTTCAAAAGAAGATAGACTAATGGCCAAAAGACGTATGGAAAAACGCTCAGTGTCTGTAATCACAAGGGAAATGCAAATCGAAACCACAATTTAATATCACCTAACACCAGTAAGAATGGGTTTTAGCAAAGAATCCCATAATAGCAGATGCTGGCGTGAGTGTGGAGAAAAGAGCTCTTATACACCACTGGTAGGACTGCACACTAGTACAACCTCTAGGTAAAGGAGTATAGAGTTACCTCAAAGAACTAAAATAGACCTGCCATTTGATGTAGCAATCCCACTATTAGGTATTTGCCCAAGGGAAAAGAAAGTTATTATGTGAAAAAAACAGGTACACTGGAATGGGCATTCCATGCAACTTACCATCATAAAGATGTGGTATCGACCAAAGTGTCCATCAATACATGAGGGAGGCTGGGTGTGGTGCCTCATGCCTGTAATCCCAGCACTCTCAGAGGCCAAAGCAGGAAGATTGCTTGAACTCAGGACTTCAAGACAGTCTGAGCAAGAGCAAGACCCCATCTTTACTAAAAACAGAAAAGTTAGCTAGGCATTGTGGTTAGGTGCCTATAGTCCCAGCTACTTGGGAGGCTAAGGCAGGAGGAATACTTGAACCCAGGAATCTGAGGTTTCTGTGAGCTAGGCTGACACCAAGGCACTGTACTCTGGGGAAACAGAGGGAGATTCATCTCAGAAAAAAAAAATGAGTGGATTAATAAAATGTGGCATATGTACACCATGGAATACTGCTCATCCATAAAAGAAAAAAATGATGAACTGATACATTTTGCAACAACCTAGACGGAACTGGAGACCAGTCTTCTAAGTGAAGCATTATAAAAATGGAAAAGCAAACACCAAATGTACACACTGTCAAACTGGAACTAATCAGTCAGTGTAAAACTCTATGGAAAGCAAGCATGTTGTGGGAAAGAGGCGGTATAAATTCACAGCTACCAAGTGTAATGCATGCTCTCTGGGTGATGAGCACACTGCCAGCTTTGACTCATAGGGTACAAAACAACTCATACAACCAAAACACTTGTACTCCCCTAATATTCTGAAATAAAGAACAAGTTTTGTTTGTCTTAAAGTACGGTCTCTGGTTGTCCAGTTGTTCAGTTTAATCATTTGATGTCGGAGCAACTTCCTCTCTTTTCCCCTGGCTTTTTACAAGATACAGGACGCTTACCCAGTCTAAAGATTAAGCGTCTCTGGTTCCCTACTATTTCCTCACTAAACCTTGTTAGCATATTCAGTTGGGTGATTGATCTGACACATCAACCCACTCTAGACCAAGCTAGATCCAACATACACTACTAAGGGTTCAATCTCAAAGCTGCCCCACAGCCATCCGCAGATGATGTTCTGACACTTTGGGGTATTGATACCAGCGGGGAACATGGGACTACCCAGTAAGAATCTTGTTACCTCCTTGTCTTCCTGGGCTCAGCAAACCAGAACCTTTCCTACAAAGCTTAAGATACTCTTGTCTCCAGGGATTCCTTAGTCCCAGCCTCATCCATCTCCAACATAGTTAAACTATTGCCTGTGGGGACCCTATCTTCTAAAATCTAAGATACTTGCCACATACACAAAACCACCCTCATTTAAAACACATGAACAAACAAAAGCCAAGAATTCCTAGCATGGAAGAACATGAAATCCTGGTGAATCTCTTTTTTCTAAAAAAAGGAGGTGGAGGGAGAAAGATGCATTTTAATACCTGTAAGTTACCAAGTACAGGAGCAGAGAGACAGCTTATTGTGTCTTAATACTTTAGATCGCCATAGCAACCTTATTTCCATGCAATTGTTTTCAAAGTTTTCATTTGCAGACAGCCATAGTTCTATTACCTGTTTACGTAAGTTAACTCAGAACATTAAATGCTTACAGAAATAATAATAATAGTTTAACCTTGCTTTTGTACCAGGAATGTTGCAGAATAGCTCATAAAATATTAGCTTTATATTTTCACATTAAACCTCACATATTTCTTCAAGGATAGAACCAGGTTTATCAAAATGTCTTACAAGATGTTTTTATTTTAATGAAACAATTTTATCTTTCAATGTCATGGCACACACATCAACCTCATTTGTTTTAAGATGACATAGTATTTCGCAGGGCCATCCTCCCTTCACCTCCTTATGGGTATTTTGTCTGGTCCAGTGTTTTACTACTACACATAAGACAGCATTTGAATCCTTTTACATACTTGGCTATTAGACTTCTGTGAATATCTCAGTCAGATTGATTCCCAACCATGAAATAAAGAGATAAAAAGTAGACGCATCTTAAAATTTCTTAGGAATTTCCTAAATGCTGTTCCAAAATGTTCTATTTGCACATGAGATGTTGTATATAAGAATTATCTTTCCGTTCAGCTCTTCTAACATGGGCTGTGATAACCTTTTCTAATTTTTTAATTTTGCATGGGAAAGGTTGTAGATTTGTTTTGAACTAACCACTGGTTAAGTTTAATGTTTTTAACATATTTGTCATGCATCTATATTCCCTTTTCAAGCTGTTCTCTTATATCCTTTGTCCAATTTTATTGATGTGTCTTTTTTTTATTAAATCATAGCTGTGTTCAATAATGTGATCATGGGGCTATACCTTGTACATTAGCTGAAAGTAATAACATTTACCCATTTTATAGAAGAATAAATTGAGATTTAAAGAAATTAGGTCACTTGTCCAAGTGTCATATACACAATTTTCATCTAATCTCTTTGCTTGACTTTGAAGCTATGGTATCAACAACTACACTAAATTATTTTCAAGGCATCTTACCTGGTCTTAACACTCCACTAATAAAAATCTATTGCCCTTAACTTTTGTTTAAGCAGAATTGTATCAAAATAGCAGAAACTTACAGACCTATAGCTATATTCCTTTTGAATAATTATATTTAAAAAATGAAATAACAGGTAATTTCTTCATTGAAATTGACAATTATGTTGATGACCAAAACTTGGTGAATAATTTTTAAAGCATATGTACTTAACCATAAATGTTATATTTTTTGGGCGGCGCCTGTAGCTCAAGGAGTAGGGCACCAGCCCCATGTACCAGAGGTGGTGGGTTCAAATCCGGCCTCTGCCAGAAAAAAAAAAAAATTGCAAATAAATGTTCTATTTTTCTTCTTTGACCTACAGCATAGTTGCTATGGAAATGAGACTCTGTTTCTTTACAAGATTATATATGTTGAAATAAAAAGGGCCCTTTTTCTTTTTTCTTAAATGATTATCAGCTGTATGTATTTTTTTAAAAACTTCATATTTTACTTGTAAAATTCTAAAAATATGTTAGACCAAAAAAAGTTACATGATAATTTCAGATTTCCTATATTCATTGCAATGCAGAATTTGTTGACCAGAAATAAAAAGCAATAGCTGTGTTCTTTTTACCCTTTCAAAGAAATAAGTTGACTGATAAGAATTGATGGTTATCTTCCAGTTTTGTGTGTATCTTCTTTTAGGTTCTGTGAAGCAATACCTAATTTAAAGTTTAATATCTTTCTTCTGTTCCCATATACAGCAGATGGCTCAGGCAACTACCTCCTACTATTTAATTCCTTGGTGACATTTATTATTCATCAGAAAGGAAGTGAGAAAACATTATCTTTCCTTCCAATTTCTGGCTAGCTTAATCAAATCGATTAAAAAATATATCCTGTGGTTAGAAAAATATAATTATATTTAAACCCATAAAAGCACTAAAAAATAAAACCTAGTGACCAGCCATTGAGGACGCTTGACTGCCGTTCAACCAGATAGATATTTTGGTGGGAAAACATAACTAATACGAAACAAATGATAACAGCTTTTGCCATAGGGTTCAATTTTCAGAGATACTTAACTTTGAACGAGAGAAGTCTGGACTAAGATGAAGAAATTAGTCTTTTCCCATCTCTACCGGCTACCAAGCCCTCCACGTATCTAATTAGAGACCCTACTTGTCGCTTCTGCCAAGTAAGTTGAATCCCCAGTCAATTTGCATGTTGAATTTTTGTGTTATTATCATTATGTGTTTTCCAGAGTCAGTGCCAGGGAATAAGGTTATTTCTGCTATGCGAGTCAGGAAAGGCACACACAAAAAAGTGATTTGATAAATATATTACTGTAATTTTTTCTGATGTAGAGGTAAAAACACAATTTAAATTGGTTTAAACAACATGGAATTCCGTGGACTTTCATAATTGCAGACACAAAAATTGGTTCTGATAAGTTGAATTTAGCAATTCTAACAATATTACCGGCACCCACTCATTTCCTATCCCTTGGTCCTCAACTCTTGAGATGGTCTCTATTTCCAGGCGGCTTTCTTCTCAAGATAACATGAGGGCGGCAGCAAGGTGGAGCCTGGATCTTTTATGTTGTTGGTTAACGGATACTTCAGCTTTCCTTTAAGACAGCAGTTTGCAACCAGTTGCGACCCACAGGAACTGAATCAAAGAGCCGCAGTGTTAGGAAGGTTGAGAACCACTGCTTTACATGGTCTTCTGTTTAGTACACAGTTAACATTTTCAAAATTAGTTTAATTTTTAAATCTTTCTGACTAGATCCAGAGCAGCATTTACTCTAGGACTAAATCGGCCTTATTATCAAGGCAATATCCTTTCACGAATTCCACCTAATACCTTATTTATTACTACATTTTTTTCACTCTGATACAAACACACATCTTTCCGTTCTTCCTGCCTTCCCCCGTAAGCACCAGAATTTATTCTGTCTACTCTTTTTAGACGGCTCTTCCTTTGGTCTCAGATAATTTTCTTTCCTACATGTGTAAGTTGTTGAGGCAGTTTTGGAACTCTACTTTTGGAATGACCATCAGAGCTGTCCTTGTAGTATGTAGGCTGACAATTAAGTTCACAAACTTGCCAACATGGGTACAGCTGACAGCACTGTACAAATGACCCCAAAAGTTTCATAACCGTGGTGTGTCAGGGCCTCACAGCTGTGTTCATGTTGACACGTGGTGCTGTCCTGCTGAGTGGGTTTTAGTGAGCTGGACAATGACAGCTCTGATGGTCATACCAAAAAACAGTTCCAGGGGAGGGAGGGGGGAGGTGGGCAGAGGAGAGGGATTGGTGGGATTACACCTGCGGTGCATCTTACAAGAGTATATGTGAAACTTAGTAAATGTGGAATGTAAATGTCTTAGCACAATAACTAAGAAAATGCCAGGAAGGCTATGTTAACCAGTGTGATGAAAATGTGTCAAACGGTCTATGAAACTAGTGTACGGTGCCCCATGATCACATTAATGTATACAGCTATGATTTAATAAAAAAATAAATAAATAAAATAAAAAACAAAATTGCTTTGAAGGGTAGATTAGGCTGTGAGTACACAGCTTCCAAGGGGAGTATTTTAAAGGTGACCTTCATGATATTCAGCAATGAGGTATGTAGAACTTTTTCTAGGATGAGTATGGAAACTTTATCATCAGACCTCACGTGTGTGTATACGTGTGTGTATGTACCGTAACATGAGACAAATCGATAAGACTCAGATATTGTAAATTTGTGGCTCAAAACTGTTGGAAACATTCAAAGCACCACTGGAAGCAAAATGAAAGTAATTTATGAGTGACATAACTGGTCTGTGATTTAAACTTGAAAGTGGCAAACTGAAGATTTACATCCAAAAAAGACTGCGGATGAGGAGGTATTGTTGGTCAGGGGAAATGAGGGGCATTCCAAAGGGCCACACAATGAAAAAGTTTATCCAGTAGTATCCAAAAACAAAACACACTTTCTAGTTGCCTTGGTTGACACCTGCTCACCTTAGCCAGATCGACCACCTGGGTTGACACCTGCTCACCGTAGCCAAATTGACCACTTCCTTCTGCTCATTTTCCATGTTCTTCCAGCAACACTCCAACTACTAATCTAGAGTTTCACAAACTACAAGCTTGGATAAGAATTCTGTAGCTGATAGATAAAATAATGTTGGTCCGTTGGAAGGAATATCCCTTTTGAAATGAATTCAAGGGTGGTTTGGTTCATATGGCTCTTTCACTTACATATTGAATTATTATGAGTCCACCAACTCAATTTCGCTAACACTGAGACACCGACAGAAATTCTGAAAGGCATCATGACAACACCATTCCATGAAGTTTATTTTTGAAAAAATATTTAGCCTTCAGTTGTCACTTACTGCCATCTCCTGTCTCCTTACAAAATCAGGCACCTCCTACTTTCCTATGTGTATAATAAACAAATTCTAGACAGTCTTTATAATCTTAAACTGAGCTGAGTAAGCAAAGTATTGACAATATTTCTTAATGCTAATGTTTAGAAGTCAGAAATATTTCTAATCAAATGTAAGTTCTCAGATAAATCTGATTCTCTTGATTGTCTTCATATGATAACATGAAAATTTGAGGAATAATTAATAATTCTCACATGCACTGTGGCATAGCCCGTAATATCAACATCTTGGTATTTATTTTTCCTATGACATCACCTGATTATTTTAACTGAAATTCCATTTGAATATCTCTAAGTCAGCATCATTCTGAGATCTCAAAACACTGTGGCATATGCTGAGCTCTAAAGAGCTATAATATTAATTTACAACCCCAAACATATGCTGCTCACCAGGAAATATAAGAGCCTACCAGTGACTGTCAAGTTCACAATGCGAGGGGTTTAATTGTTTGGTCTTGCCATTTATTTTTCCAACATGGTTTAAAACATCTGGAGAATATTAAATCATTAACTCTTTTTTGTGGGCTACATGGCTTACAGAGGCATAATGCATGAAAAAAATTAAGAGATAGAATTGGAAATGAGAAAGTTTCATCCATAAGTGGAAAACTCCATGGTCATTTAATGAAATGAACACATCAGTAATTTGTAACTTTTGCACTGCGCCTCTCAATTTTGGTACTGAATGAAAATGCCAAATGTAATGTTTCATGACCATTTTTTCATAAATATTCATTCTTTTTATAGTTGGAGAAAAACATTGTCATTTATGTGGAACAAAAAAAGTTACTAAAATGAAAACATCTGGTAAAAATAAGCCACTATGTTAAGATCTAAAGGGAAGCTTTTCTGAGTATTATATAATGCATTTTTTTCATGAAAGGTCCAATTCTTCATAGAACTTTACATATTTGTTATGTGTTTCAGTTTAAGATAATAATACCTCTACCAAATTACGATTTCCTGTGCATTGTCTCGTGGTAAAAGTTTCCTTAAAACATTAAATATGTTATACAAGGCATAAAGGCAGCAGACCATGTGACTAAATGATTGGCGCTTAGGTCTCTGCTTCTAAGCCATTGCCAGAACTCACAGGATCCATGTTTGGACATGTCATCTCTCTCTCTCTAGGTCAATTCTGAATGTATATTTCATCTCTGGCTAAATGCAATTTCATGGAACAAAACTTCACTTCCTAAAAGCCAAATACATAGATGGTGGAGAAACTATGGAAAATTCATACACCAGAGAGGAACCCATGGATTTTTGGAAAATACATTTGAAGGTAAAAAGATCTAGATCATCTGCTATAATATATTGAGAATTGCTTATAAGATTTAATTTGACGATTTTGTCTTTTACAGTTCACAAAGTTAACAATACTATTAATATTTTTCTCCACTAAATACAATTGACTGAATTTTTATTAAATAGAAACAAATTAGTACTTTATTATTTCATATGTGTTTGAAAATTATTTCATTAGAAAGTTTTCCTCTTTCAGTCCTCCTTTTTTATTTATTCAAGAGTACATACCAGGATGCTTTTGAAATAAAGTTTGTAAAAATCCAACCTAGAAAATGACACACTTGATTGTTATAAAGATTTTCTCTGTTCAAAAATCCACTCTACCCCAAATAAATTGTCCATACCAATAAAATAATCCCAACTTCTTGATAGTGACTTAAAGATATACATGTCTCACTCTGGCTAAAGACATAGTAAACACAGGTACTAAGTTTATTAAAGAAATGTTTACTTATTAAAATAATGAAGTACTAGAAAAAGCTGTCATGTTATGCCTCTGGCCATTATGGTGTTAGATGTGATGTCTGGAACTGTTGCAGCCATATAGAACTATGAGGGGAGTGAGAGCTAACTTGGCATCATAAAAAATCAGTGTATGCACAAGAATTGTCAGTGCAGAGAGAAAGGAAAAACCTGGGTCCCCAATAACATTATGAAGCCTCTCAGCAATCCAAGTGGAAGACATTATTCTTAGTAAAGCATCACAAAAATGGAGAAGCATGAATCCTATGTACTCAATCTTGATATGAGGACAATTAATGACAATTAAGTTTATGGGGGGGGGAAGCAGAAAGAGGGATGGAGGGAGGAGGGTGGGGCCTTAGTGTGTGTCACACTTTATGGGGGCAAGACATGATTGCAAGAGGGACTTTACCTAACAATTGCAATCAGTGTAACCTGGCTTATTGTACCCTCAATGAATCCCCAACAATAAAAAAAAAAAAATATATATATATATATTTCTCTTGGCTTTTGTTATTTGTGCAAGTCTTAAAGTCTGACCTACCTTTAAGTTAATGAGATATAGAAATGTCTATTACTTGGAAACCAAGGCATTTTATCTAATACAAAAGAAGGTGTAATTTTTTTAAGCAGTAAGTTTCTAATAAAGGTTTTAAGAACCTGAACTTTATTTATTTCCACACAGCTATTGAGGAAGAAGTTATTATTCCTACTTTAATAATGCTAAAATGGAGGCTAAACCAACACAAACCACAAACCAACTTACAGCTAGAAAGTGATGGGCCTGAATTTGAAACCAGATTGACTAACACCAGCATCCTACTTTGTGCTGGTGGTAAAGGTTCTTTTAATTTGTGTGAAATTTTAGCAACAATTTCTATTGGAGTGCTAAGTAATACTGGGCAAAATTTTCCTCTATGCAAATTTATTTTAGATATAAAAAAACAACAGGCTGGGCTTGGTGGCTCATGCCTGTAGTTTCAGCTACTTGGGAGGCTGAGGCAAAAGGATTGCTGGAGTCCAGAAGTTTGAGGTTGCAGTGACCTGTGATAATGGTATTGCATGCTTGTCTGGCTGACAGAGTGAGACTGTCTCAAGAAAGCAAAAATACAAAAATCTACAGCAATAAAAAACTGACTTTCATTAGGTAGCCCCATCTTTTTCATAGAAACTGATCAATTTTATCTATTAAACTAGTCTCTTAATATTTAGTAAAAATATTAGATTATATCATATTTGTATGATATGGGAAAAACATGTGATAAATATGATCCCCTCTTTCAAAGAAAATAGAAAAGATGTGGAAATCCAAGTTACCCTTTCTTATCACATGTTGATATTTTTCTAATATTGCCTTGTGCATTAAATTTTCTGGTTTTACTTTATTAGCCATTTTCTTTTTTTTTTTTTCTTCTTTTTTTTCTTTTTTTGTAGAGACAAGAGTCTCACTGTACCGCCCTCTGGTAGAGTGCTGTGGCGTCACACAGCTCACAGCAACCTCTAACTCTTGGGCTTACGCGATTCTCCTGCCTCAGCCTCCCAAGCAGCTGGGACCACAGGCGCCCGCCACAACGCCCGGCTATTTTTTTGTTGCAGTTTGGCAGGGGCTGAGTTTGAACCCGCCACCCTTGGCATGTGGGGCCGGCGCCCTACTCACTGAGCCACAGGCGCCGCCCTTATTAGCCATTTTCAACTACTTTTTAAATCACATAACTCCTATACTACTTCGTATGTTTTGTAGATAATCAGAAATATGGAATCACTCATATATAGTTTGTTTAGCCCATATAATCATTACTCAAAATTGTTAAGTGTTGAAACGGCATCTTAGGTATATTTGTGTCTATCTGAGGATCTGCCATTTATCCATTTAAAAATACACATGGAGTGTTTTATTTGTGCCAGGTACCAAGGTAAGACTTGAGAATACAGAGATGTCTGTGTAAAATGTGTGGGCCCATCATTGGCATTTGAGACATTTTGTTGAATGTAATTCAATTTACCCCACAATAATGCAGAAGTGAGCCTTCACTGATCACCCTAAGAACTGGGGTCATATAAAACATAAGGTTAATGATGAAATAATGGAGCTAAAACTTAAGGGTAAATGCAAAGCTGGTGCACTGCGTTATGTAATTTCCTCACATAATGAAGATGGGTCATTAAGGATTCCACGCTTTCAAGCCTGCTTAACCCAAACAACGATGAAAAGGAATCTAAACATGATTTCCCAGCTTTCAGATGGATGAGGTTAAATTGGGCAAGACAGCAAATAATGAGGGATAATGATAAAGAACTCAAATCATCCAGTACATTAACGAAGCTGATGTGCAGTTAATACCAAAAGAGATGCATTGCTGCACCATGTGAGAAGCAGAAGGAAATTGCTTCTGAACGGGGCAATGGGAGGCACATCTACCCTTTTCATGTTCAGAAAACATTCAACTTTTCTTCAGCATTCAACTCACACGTCATCTCTTTTATTCCTTGTGACTTTGTTCCTCGAGGTGTATTCTCTGCCACCTCCCACTCTTCAATCTACACTTTGTGTGGCTTCTCTTGTCCCCCAAGTGATGATCTGTTAGCTCTCTAAGACTAATAGAACACATGCTCTAGAGGCTCTGGACTAGGAACCATGCTAGGCATGGTAATATGCAGTCTCACCTTGCTGCCCTCATGCATGGGGGTAAGGACAGGAGGAGGAGTGCCAATCCCTTAGTTAAATATTCTGAGGTCCCACACAAAATGAGGCGCCAGGCTGGACTTCAGACTTAAAAATGTCTGACTTAATATTGGTATATTTCTCACAACCTTCAACTGTCTTCCCGGCATAAGGTTGTTTTTTAGATTTTTTTCTATTCTTGGGTGCTTGAGTATATTGTTTAGTTCAATGAATAAAATATTAATAAATAGGATAAATAATTAATAAATCACTTCTAAGTCTTACTAAAAAACCATACATCGATTCAGAAATGCCATTCTAATAGATGGCCAGTTTCATTAGCTACAGGCCATCACTTCTACCAGAAGGAAGATGTGCGTAAGTTTTCCAAGACCTTTTGAAACATCTGTTGATTATACTATATAATCTTTCCAGCTTTACTTGCCTGGCACTGAAAAATGCACTTGTTTTTCATTTAACTCATTCTGAGAGAGAAAAAAATCAACTAACTCAAGTATGTCCCTGTTGTTTATTTAGTTTTGTGGTGTTTTCTGTTGGTTTTCCCCCAAAGAAAGAGGCTAATGACATCTCGATAAGCTGCTATGAGTAGCTAATTTTTAAAAGCAACTTTCTGCATGTATACTTATACACTTTGAAATTGTTGTGCTAGTCTTAATCTAGCTTATTTTTTTCATTCTTATTATCCAGCATTGTTCAAGGAATTCTTTCCTCCTTTGAAGGAAGCAGGTGGTTAACATAGATTGTTTTTTCGCTCTGCCTCAAGTCTCAAACATCACGAACCCACTGCAAAATCCCCAAGTGTTGCAGTATAGAAGGTAACACCAGGAACTCCTTCCAAAGAAGACCCACGTCAGGTGAGCTCACACTGTGCACGAGAGTAGAGCACCATGACGATTGGAGACCATTTCCCACAACGGAGCGGAATCAACTGTAAACAGGCAATCACACAGACACACGTGGCTGTCATGACATGCAAGCTGGTTATTTGTGAAGAAGATATGACGATGGGAAGGGATTTCTGGGATTGTCCTTTGCAGGTAAGATATCGTTACAGAAGGTGTGTTCTTTGCTGAAGTTAGTCTTTCACGTATTTCTGAGCCGAGCAAGAACCTACCACATTGATAAAGACCCTGGACTACTGCAGATCAGGGAGAAAAACTAACATTACCTCTCAGAGTTCAAAAGCATAAACCATGCAGCCAAACTGTCTGTGTATGTTCAGCCTCCTGCTCACAGTCATTGCCTATGAGACTGTGGCCACATTCTGCGTTATTCTCTGATTCAAGTTTCCTCAACTGTAAAATTCAGATACGAATGTTCCCTAAAAAGAAAAGGATGATGTGAGTTACACGAGCTATCTGCGTGTACGTGCTGCCAAGGGCACAGCCTGATGTATTTGGTTATGTCAGAGGATAAATTTTAAGTTGAGCTCTCTACGTACATTTACTTATCTCCATGTTCTTCAGATAACTTCTCATCGCATGAAAGAAAACCTAAAAGCTCTTATTTTAGTTTGTTATAGTTGGGAAGAAATTTAGTTCCACTAAAGTTAGAGACCCACGAGGTAACGATTATTAACATACTCATCCCTTATGTGAAGGGGATGAATTTAAACGTTTAGTGTAGGCAATTCTACTCTGGGCTTGGTGTTCTTTCAAACACACTATATTATCTTCAAATGCCAATGATAGTCAGCATCTTCCTTGGGAGTTAGTGGGGAGAAAAGCCTATTTTCTCGAGGGAAGCCAAAGGAACTAATAAATCAAACGATTTACACAGTAAAACACTGCAAAGAGACTGAGATTAGTATAGTAATCCATGACTCCTCTTCTGAAAATTATTTTCCTGACTACAAAGTGATGAGCTATGACTTTTGAGCATATTATACAAAAGTATATATCTTTCCCAAGTTCAAGATAAAGTTATCGTCTTACTTTCAGATTTATGATCAACAAATACAAATTCGTGACACCATATCATTAAAATCAGAATACCTTATTCTGTTAAAATGATCTAAATATAAAAGACGAAAGACATATTGCATAACATTTTCATTATTCCTGGAAGATTGTACTTCAAGTTCAGCATATCAATATGCAACTAGGCCAAAACTATTATTTTGGAAAGAAAGAAAAACGAAATCTAACTGTGAAAATAACTGTGTTATCTACTATTAGGTTATTACATCAAGCAGAGCCATTTCCATAGCAAAACTTAGGTATCCAGAAAAATACATTAAATGTCTGAAAATATAAATAAAGGAAAAGATTATATATAAGTCAGCAAAACTTCTGAGGAAGAACAGAATTGAGAAAGAAAACAGCTTAAAAATGTGGCTCAAAATCCTTACTTTCTTTTGGTATCTGATGTGTCTGAGACCTAACATAAAATCGTGGTTTCTGGGGGATAAAAATAGAAAAATCTAGGATATTTCCATGTATTTTTACTTTTTTGTCAGTAAATTCTAGGGGTGGGTATAAGGCATTCCAAAGCCTGGGTCGAAAGGTGTTCTGTGGATAGTTTGGGGGCTTCAAAACTGAAGGAACTCTTTCTCCACGGCAACCCACAAATCACTCCAAGATACGCCCCCTGCCCCCAACACCATGTAATGGTGCACATGACTTGTCTGCTCCAGAATAACCTGCAATGCGCAAACAAGCTAATATTGTTAGCGTGGCTGATTCCCTGTTCCTGTCTGCCTTGCTCTGGGGGCTGTGGAGAAATCACTGCTAATGACTTCAGAGTTTGCACGCCCTGTGCTTACTGGTGACTGGAAAGAATAAAATATAATGAACCTGATATGGACAAGGAAAGCAAGGAATAAAATATTCCTTGCAGATTGTCAGCAAGCAATAGGACAACTGAGATTTATGGCAGAATTGGGTATGTGATTTATCGTTTTCTTGTTCTTCATTTAGAAGAGGAAATTAAAACCACACTTGCATATGATTCAAACTTTGATCACTAGAGAATAGCTGCTGTGAATTAATTATTGTAAACTCTATTACCCTTGTGCACCCCAGGTGCTGCATCCATAGTACCGTCTCACTAGTATCCCTGGGGAAAGGGTGTCTTTTTTTTTTTTTTTTAATTCTGCAGGAAAAGTGTCTGGCATGTGGTGTTTTGCTCAGTAGTTATTTATTACTTAAGAAGTAAATTGATTAATCTCTTGGATATAACATTGTTAAAAGAAATTCCCAGATAAAACTGTTTTCAGCATTCTCAGAGAGATTGTGGCTGTTTGTTCATTATAAGCTTAGAATCAAATGCTTAAATGAATGAATAAAGATTTTTAGATTTTCTGCTCTAACAGCTCCCATTTAATCCTATAAATAAATGTGAACAATATTTATTTCATAAAGAAAATCTTTTTTTCTTTTTGTCTCCATTTAAGGCAATAAAAAGGATTGATTAAAATACTTTAAGACAAAATCAGAATGTATCAAAGAATCATGGGGAGGGCTCTAAGATTTGCCAAAGAAGGAACTTGTTTAAAATATGGCATACCTTGGGTGGCACCTGTGGCTCAAAGGAGTAGGGTGAAGGCCCCATATGACGGAAGTGGCAGGTTCAAACCTGGCCTCGGCCAAAAACTGCAAAAAAAAAAAAAAAAAAAAATATATATATATATATATATATGTTATAAAATATGGCATACCTCTTGGGGTCAGACACAATTATAAGAAGGACTTTATCTAACAAAAGCAATCAGTGTAACCTAATTCTTTATACCCTCAATAAATCCCAAACAATAAAAAAGATAAAAAAAGATGATAAAACAAATAATTTAATACAAATTCAATAAAATACCTGTAGGTAATTATACAATTAATCATAAGAAACCCTTTGAAAAATATTTAGAAAGCTATTAATAGAATAAAATGTAAACTGTGAAAGATGAAAAAATATTCTAAAAAGCATTAATCAAACATCATACCTAAGGAATGGTAAAATCCAAGATGTCAAACATTTGAACCCGTGAGCTACAAGCAACACTGGAGGAATGTAATATGGTTAGAAACCCTAATGGTCGGCTGCATCTTTAGACATCTTTCCAATTGGAACATTCAGGCTTTAAATTTCTCAGACTCTTCCTAAAGATGACTATGTTTTGGGGATAGAAAAAGAGGGAAAAATATCTGTGAAGCACTTGAATAAGAGTGAAGAGTTAGGATTCTTCAGATTGCCCTTGATAGAAATGTATGATCTTGTGATATAATAAGAATGATGTCATTGATTTGTCACTGTTCTTGGCACACAGCTCTTAAAATCCTTGCTACTTCCTAAGAGATAAAAGCAATAAGAACATCTTTTATTGTAATATTTCGGTTTTGTTCTTGGTTTCTAAAATAGCTCCAGAGACATACAGGTAATAGAATAATTTTTGTTATTCATAATAATCCTTTTTCAACCACATTTGAGTTTATGTTAATGAGGAGAAAAGTCCCCAAAAACCACAGTACGAGGCTGGTTGCCAGGTAAAACCACCATGTGAATAAAGGCTTGGAAAGTTCCATAAAACCCAAAAGGAAGGGATTCCTAGAGTTTTGGGGTTGATGAGCAAGAATCCATCTGCATCCAAGAAGGTGGTGCATGCAAAGTCTCCAGGAGACAGAGCTTACGGACCTCACCCAAGGTATCTCTTCCTCTGGCTGTTCATTTGTATTCTCTATTATGTCTGTGGCAATAAATCAGTAATAGTAAGTGTCACTGTTTTCAAAAATCATCTGAGTCAGATGTAGTAAATCATAGAAATTGAGAAGAGGTTTGTGACAACCTCAGATTTGCAGCCAAGTCAGACAGGGTGAACTGAGGATCTACTACTTGTGATGCGCACTGGAACTAGGGGGCATTCATGTGAGATTGAGACCCCTATCTGTCGGGCCTTCCCTAGTGCTGGGCAGTTTGTACCAGAATTGTGCTAAATTGCAGGACACACAAGTTGTTGTCCACTGAGAACAGGAGAATTGGTTCATGTAAGAAAAACACCTGCAATCTAATGTCAGAGCTGAAATACTGAGAGTGGTAACAGGGTAGAGAGAAAATCCTTTCCTTTCAAAATTTAACTCAGAACAGCTTAAACAAAACAAAATGTTTTGTCTCACATTTTTTCAGACATAAATGAATCCAAGGAACTCACAGTTGGTGATTCCTGGGAAAATGTGTGTTCCTCTTCCAGTAGGGCTTAGCAAAGCCCTAAGAATTATTGAAATTGACCAAGTTCAACTCATGTGTCTGTAGATCAATTCCTGTTGACTGGAATGGGAAGAAATGACTGACCAACTCGAATCCTGTCCCCAGCCCCACTCAAATCCCAGAGACAGCAAATACAGCACAGGTGGTCTCAAAAAAAAAAAAAAAATCAGGATGCAGTCTCCAAAGAACATGGCGGCAATGCAGGACAGGAAGAAAACAACAGATGCCCATGACAAGCAAATTAAGACATTTTCCTGAAGTATGTTACTTTTATATCTCCTGCCAGTTAAACTGCTCAAGAAATAGACAAGTCCTGCCAGGAAAGAAGATAAAATCACTAATTCTATTATCTATTAATTAATTTATTCCCTTTAAAATACAGTTTGATATTACTGTTTATTTGTTATGGTTACATATATTTTTATGGATTTGTTTACACATTTTGTGGACTTTGTGAGCACAGGACTTTTCTTCATAAAGTAGTAATATTTTAATAAAGTTAATTTTAGTGGATACTTATAATTTTAGAATATGATAAGGAATATAGAATGAAAGTGAATTATCCATAGTTCTACTACCCAGAACACTTTGGTGTCCATTTTTCTCCTTCTAGTCTTTCTTATTCCAAGTGTGTGGTCGTTTTACATTGTATATATTTAAATCTTTATTAGATGTTATATGTCATTTTAGCCTACAGTTTATGTTTAATGCTACAGTACAAGTATCTGCCAGTTCTTATTATGTCTTCATGGGAAGAATTTTGATGGATGGAGGGATAAAAACCAACAGATCCTAACTTCTATATTTGAAAATTGATTTTGTGCCAAAGTCGTGTAGTTATAAATAATGCTGCCATGAATATCATATCATCAAAGCTCTGTTTTCTGGATTGAAGATTATTTCCTTGAGAAAATTCTCTTAAAATGGGATTCCAGGATAAAAGTTTATGGATGTGAAAAAAAAAAAAAAAGGGCGGTGCCTGTGGCTCAAGGAGTAGGGCGCCGGTCCCAAATGCCGGAGGTGGCGGGTTCAAATCCAGTCCTGGCCAAAAACCACAAATAAAAAAAAAAAAAGAAAAAAAAAAGTTTATGGATGTGTGGTAACTGGGTAAGGATTACCACTGCTTTTTATTTTGTCTTTGATTTGATAATAATCTTAAAACATATCTCAACTATTAGTTTTTAAAAATAACTGTGGAACATTGAACTTAGTATTCATTTAAGAAATAATTTTGCTTGCAATGTCTTCCAAAATTATTTCTTAAATGAATACTAAGTTCAATGTTTCACAATTATTTGAGGGAGAAAGAAAAGACTTCTTCCTTTTTTTTTTTTTTTAAGAGACAGAGTCTTACTCTGTCACCCTGGGTGAAGTACTGTGGGGCCACAACTCACAGCAACCTCAAACTCTTTGGCTCAAGCGATCCTCTTGTCTCAGCCTCCTGAGTAGCTGGGACTACAAGCGCCCGCCACACCCCCCCAGGTAATTTTTCTATATTAGTAAATACGGAGTTTTGTCTTGCTTAGGCTGGCCTCGAACTCTGAGCTCATGAAATCCACCTGGCTTGGTCTCCCAGAGTGCTAGGATTACAGAGGTGATCCACCACTCCCAGCAAAAGAAAAGACTTCTAAGAAGAAATGATGTGTAAACTAGGACGTGAAATATGAACAGGAGTCGAGAGGAGAATTAAGTATAAGAAGAGAACATATAAGGGAAAAGAACACCTCACACGGAGGAAATAAGATGAGATGATGTGTGTTATGCCTGGAAATCACGTGCATCTTAGAGCTGCTGTAGACAGGAGGCTGGGAGGGACAAGGGTGCCAGATTTCAAGACTCCCCTGCAGGCACTGAGGAGACCCACTCGCCCCTGCTCTCTGCTGTGTCACAGTGCATAACCTCAAAGGCTTTTGCCCTCCGTTTGGTGAACTTCTTTGTCTGATAAAAATTCTGACAAGTGGTATTCTCTTACAGCACAAAAGAGAGATTGGAAAGGAAAAAGAAGGGTAATACAGTCTTGATCAATATCTTTCAGTATCTGAGTTAGGAATCTGAGTGGCAAAACACCTTCTTGATTCTTTCATCACAGAGAAAACAGTGTTCGATAATTTGCTTTAGTATAGGGATTTTAAAGAATGGCTGGGGCCTTTAGATCAACATAGCTTAAGAAGCATATGCATATTGTCTGGGAAGTACAAAAGAATTGGGCGAATGCAATAGACTTCCTTGTATCCTTTGCCCATTTCAAATTTCACGTTATAAAGAGACCTATTCCATCCATGGAAAAATACATTATTATTAAATAGTTTCCACAGGAAGAAATTGACTTCTACCATCTCTGCTTACATTTTAGTTCTAGTGGCCTTTGGGGTTGGCTCACTCTGGCCTCACCCTGGGATGGCAGTTTGCAAGCCACCCATCAAAGGCGTGATACAAGCAAATACACATGCCTCAAGGTCACTCCTCTGTTGCTACCACACTGCACGCAAGAAAGTCTAGGCCTTGTTCTGAAGAAACTCTTAGAAAGTTATTAAAGCAAAATACTGGTTGAGGAGATGCTTTGCCAGGGATCTGGAGCCTTCTCCTGCTTTTCTCTACAACTCGTTAGAGGCATTAATTGAACCACTTTCCTGTCACAATCTCCCCTGTCTGTGAAATAAAGATAATTATTGCTGCCCTTTTCTTTGCCCTTTTATAACTTCACAGGGGTGTTCAGCGATGTTATGAAGATTAATAAGCCAAATGCTTATGGAGTGCTTTAAGCTCCCCCACGAGGGAGAGAAGAGCAAATTAAAATCTATTGCTCCGAGTATAGGAGAAGCTGGATACCAGAAGCCCATGACCAGAACCGTGGCAGTCCCCAGCGCTGGCGTGTGTGTGTGTGTGTGTGTGTGTGTTAGAGGGGTCTTTCCTTTACATGTCCATCAGTATCGAGCCCTGGCCCATACAGCAAGGGTCACTGGTTCCATATGCCAACATGCCCTTATTGGTTTAACTTCAGTTCTTAACCCACATGACCAGACCTTGAATTATGCACAGTATTTTATATTTTGGGGAGCAGGGAGCAGGTGTGATAGACTAAACAAAGTCCCTCAAATCTGCCCACATCCTAATCCCCAAAACCTATAAACATGTTTCCTTTATCAGGGCAAAAAGGACCTGTTGTTGGTGCTGTTTTAAGATATCTGATTAATCAGAAAGAAAGAACAAATTGTAACTGAGGGCTCAGACGGGCTCTTGGATGTCTCCAAAGTCCCTCCACCTGAATGGAAGTTCGTAGTGTTAATGAACTGAAGCTCCTCCTTACCAGACAGACTCCTCCATGAGGTTGCTGTCCGATCTGTGCCAGACGATGAAGATTTGGGGAGCCAAACCAAACCAAACAAAAATAAACCCACAACAACAATAAAAATCAGAACCCTCGTTCAGGGACCAAAGAGAAGAAGAGATCAAGGGAAATGGGTAATTTAAGAGGAGATAGGAAGTCAGTCTCTGCTAAAGAAATATCATCATGAGGCTACACAGAGTCCTGAACAAACATTTCTGCTTTTTGTGCTTTTGTGTAGGACGCATGTTACAAATGTGCATAAGTGACTTCTTTACCCCCCTGGGAACTCTCTCTTTGTGACATGCCACTCTTGAAGTGGACAAAAAAAGCTACCTAAGAATTCTTTGAAATTT
Organism: Nycticebus coucang; assembly: GCF_027406575.1. Lineage (NCBI taxonomy): Eukaryota > Metazoa > Chordata > Mammalia > Primates > Lorisidae > Nycticebus > Nycticebus coucang. The sequence goes on from NC_069802.1 coordinate 30,549,858, forward strand.
CACTTCCTTATCTGTCAGCTCGGGAAAAGAAACCCACCTGCCCAAATGCAATCGTCTCTAAAATCACTGAGATTTGAGATTGTCTAGTAGTAAAAACGAAGAGGCTATTCTCCTTGGTATTCAACTGAATGAGCTGCAAACTTATTTCTGCACAGAAACGTGTTCATGAATGTTTACACCAACTTTATTTATAGTTGCCAAAACTTGTAAGCAACCAAGTGGCCTTCAGTACAAGCATGAATAAACTATGGTACAAGCAAATGATAGACTATTAATCAGCACCAAAAAGAAATGCACGATCAAGTTGTAAGAAGAAATTGAAGAAACTTCAGTGTCTTTTACTACGTGAGAAAAAGACAACCTGAAAGGCTGCGTACCGTATTTGATTCCAGTGATACAATATTCTGAAAAAGGCAAAATTACGGAGACAGTGGTCAGTAGTTGCCAGAAGTGAGGAGGGGTGGAGGTGTCCATTGGTACAGCAGAGAGGATTGTCATGGAGGTAAATCTACTCCTTGTGATACAATGATGGATATGTGTCCTTCAAGAATTGTCAGAATCCATCCCATGTACACAGAGTGATATCCAATGTACGCTTTGAACTTCAGTCAACAATGATGTGTAAAATTAGATTCATCCATTATAATAAATGTTCCACTCTAGTGTGAGATGTCAATTGTGGAGAATGCCATGCATGGGTCGGGGCAGGAAGTAGGTGAGAAATCTGTAGTTTTCCACTCACTTTTCCTGTGAACTGAAAACTGCTCTAAAAATAATAAATAAAGTCCACAGAAGAATAATGAAGAGGTGAGCCAGAGAGTGTTGGTTACCTAATCAGTAAGACCAGCGCTGTTTTTAGTTTGGAAATTAACCCCTCACCACATGTACAATTTGCAAACAGTTTTCCATTCTGCAGGTTGCCTTTCCCTTCTCCTGTCTCCTTTGCTGTGCAGGAAAGCTTTGTAGTTTGATGTAATCTTACTTGTCTGTTTTTCCTTTCATTGCCTGTAATTTTGTGTCAAATCCAAGAGATCATTGCCAAGAACAAAGTCAAGAAAAGTTTCCCCTTTATCTTCTAGGTGCTTTAGAATTTCAGGTCGTATGTTAATACATACAAACATTATTATCCATAACCAGCGGTTCATATGCTTATTTTTGTACCAATATCATACTGTTTTTAGCCATCGTAACCTTGTAATATGTTTTTAAATTAGGAAATGTGATGCCTCCAGCTTTGTTCTTCTCGCTCAAAATTTCTTAGACTAGTTGACGTCTTTTGTGGTTTCATTAAATTGTAAGATTATTTTTACTATTTCTGTAAAAGAAAACATCTTTGGAATTAGGCTAGGGGTTTCTCTGGATCTTTTGATCACTTTGGGTGGTATGCACATTTTAACGATTTTTTTTTTTTTTAACCAAGGAACACATCATGTTGTTTGATTTATTTGTGTTTACCCTATTTTTTTGTTTTATAGTTTTCAGAGGGTAAGGATTTTATCTCCTTGGTTCCATTTATTTCTAAGTATTTTATTTTTTCTGGAGCTATGGTAAGTGGGATTGTTTCCTTAATTTCCTTTTCAGATAGTTCAGTGCTGATGTATAGAAATGCAATTTTTGTCTGTTGATTTTGTGTCCTGCGACTTTATTGAAACTGGTTATTAGCCTTAATAGTTTTCTTGGTAGCATCTTTAGAGTTTTCTATACATAAGACCAGTCACATTGTAAACAGAGACAATTTCACGTCATTCTATCTGAGTTGTCTATATTTTACTTATTTTTCTTGCCTAATTGTTCTTCTAGGATTTCCATTTTTACAACTCAATAGTAAAAAACCCAAATAACCCATTAAAAATGGGCAAAGAATTTGAATAGATGTTTCTAAAAAAAAAGATATATAAATGGCTATCAAGCATGCACAAATATTTTCAAAATTACTAATCAGTAATTTTGCATAGGAAATGCCACTGAAAACCCAGGCAAGATATCACTTCACACCTATTAGGATACAGATATTATTAGGATGGCTATTGTCTGTTTATTGCTGCAATATTTATAACAGCCAATATTTGGAATCAACCGGAGAGACCATCAGTGAATGAATGGATAAAGAAATTGTAGTGCACATACACAATGAAGAAAAAAACAAACAAGAATAAAATCCTGCCATTTACAACAACATGGATGTGACTAGACAACATTTAAGAAAAATAAGTCCAGCACAGAAAAATAAATCTCACATGTTCCCACTCACATATGGTAGCTAAATATTATAAACAATTCGTCTCATGGAGACTGAAAGCAGAATAGTAGTTACCAGAGGCGGGGAAGGGTGGGGGGGATAAAATGAGGGTGATTAATAGGTGCTAAAATATACTTAGTTAGAATGAACAATATTTGATAAGACAATGAAGTGACTGTAATCAACAATAATTTAGGGTACACTTTAAAATAACTAGAATAGTGGAAATAGAATGTTCCTAACACAAAGAAATGATAAATTCCTGAGGTGATGGATACCCCAATTACCCTGATTTGATTAATTCATGTTGTATGCCTCTATTAAAACATCACATGCGCCTTATAAATATGTGCAACTATTATGTACCAAATTAAAAATAAAAAAGTTTAAACCCCCCACCCCAAACAATGATAACAAGTATTGGCAAAATTGTGGGAAAACTGGAACCCTTGAACACTGTCGGTGGGAATATAAAATGGTGCAGCTGCTGTGGAAGGCAGGAAAGAGGATCCTCAAAAAATTAAAAATAGACCTACTGCCTTATCCAAAAATTCCACTTTTGGTTTGTGTCCAAAAGAATCAAAACCAAGATCTTGAAGATAAATTAGGACTCCCATGCTCACTGCAGCATTATTTATAAAAACTCAGTAATGGAAACATCCCAACGTCCATCAACAGGTGAATAAAAAAAAGAAAAGGTAGTGTATACATACAATGGGGTATAATTCAGTCTTACGATGAAAGGAAATCCTCTGCTTTTCAACAACGTACTTGAATTTAAATGGTATTATGCTAAAGGAAATAAGTAAATCCAAGAAAAACAAGATACTGCATGATCTCTCTTGTATGCAGTAAGCGGTATCATATATAAATTAATCATATACAAGTATATATATATTTTTTTCCCATTCTATGTGCAATATTCTATTGTACACACAACAGAATAGTGGTTACCAGAGGATGGTGTGGAGGAGGATTTAGGAATTACTGTTCAATGGGTATAAAGTTACAGAGATCTACTGTACAACAAGACACCTGTCCTAGTTAATTGATTGTGCACCTAAACATTTTGTAAAGATGTAGATTTCATGTTACATGTTCTTACTGTAAATAAACACACACACAAGGGAACACAAGGAAACTTTCAGAGAGTCTGGGCATATTCATCACCTTGATTGTGGTGAGAGTAACTCGAGCTTATTCATATGTTCAAACTCACCAAATTATATACCTTGATCATGTGAAGTTTTGTTGTTACCAATTATACCTCAATAAAACTGAAAAAAATAATACAAACCTTTCATATGCCCCAGAATTTGCATTTATTGGCAATTATCTCAGAGAAATCAAAACTCATATCCATGTAAAATGTGTTCATAACTGTTCACAGAAGCTTAATTTTTTTTATTTTTTATTGTTAAATCATAGCTGTGTACATTTGTGCAATCAAGGGGTACAATGTGCTGGTTTCATATACAATCTGAAATATTCTCATCAAACTGTTCAACGTAGCCTTCATGGCATTTTCTTAGTTATTATATGAAGACATTTGTATTTCACATTTAGTAAGTTTCGCCTGTACCCATTCTAAGATGCACCACCCATTACCCTCCCTCCGCCCTAACCTCCCCCCTCCTTTCCCCTCCCTTGGTCCTTTCCCCATATTCTTGTGCTATAGTTAGGTTATAGCTTTCATACGAAAGCTATAAATTAGCTTCATAGTACGGCTGAGTACATTGAATACTTTTTCTTCCATTCTTGAGATACTTTGCTAAGAAGAATATGTTCCAGCTCCATCCATGTAAGCATGAAAGAGGTAAAGTCTCCATCTTTCTTTAAGGTTGCATAATATTCCATGATATATATGTACCACAATTTGCTAGTTCATTTGTGGGTCAATGGGCACTTGGGCTTCTTCCATGACTTAGCAATTATGAATTGGGCTGCAATAAACATTCTGGTACAGATATCATTGTTATATTGTGATTTTTGGTGTTCTGGGTATATACCTAGTAGAGGAATTATAGGAGCGAATGCCAGGTCTATTTTTAGATCTCTAAGTAGTCTCCAAACATCCTTCCAAAAGGAATATATTAGTGTGCATTCCCACCAGCAGTGTAGAAGTGTGCCTTTTTCTCCGCATCCATGCCAATATCTCTGGTTTGGGGATTTTGTTATGTGGGCTACTGTTACTGGGGTTAGGTGATATCTCAAAGTCGTTTTGATTTGCATTTCTGTGATGATTAAGGATTATGAGCTTTTTTTCATGTGTCTGTAGATTGTGCATCTGTCTTCTTTAGAGAAGTTTCTCTTCAAGTCCTTTGCCTACCCTGAGATGGGATCACGTGTTCTTTTCTTGCTAATACATTTGAGTTCTCTGTGGATTCTTGTTATTAAACCTTTATCAGAGGTATAACCTTCAAATATTTTCTCCCATTCTGAGGGCTGTCTGCTTGCTTTACTTACTATGTTCTTGGCTGTGCAGAAACTTTTAAAAACTTAATTTTTAATAGCCAAAATTTTATAACTATCCAAAGTTCTTCAGTAGATGAATTATTAAAGTGCCATATCCACATGATAAAATTCTGCTTGTCAATAAACAATAAAATAAAATGAAAGTTTTACAGTTTTTGGCTGGGGTTGGGTTTGAACCCACCACCTCTGGCATATGGGGCCGATGTCCTACTCCTCTGAGCCACAGGCACCACCCAAAATGAAAGAAAGTTTTTAAATGTGCTTCCCTACTTGCTCTGATGGCACTATCTAACACACAACTGCAAATACAGAGCTGATGTGCGATTCAGTGAGCAGTGACACACCTGTTTTCTATTTACTATGGCCCTAGACCTATGTTGGTTGGAGAAGAAAAAAATTCTCCTGAATTTCTATTGTGGATTTCTGGATCAATCTGCATATTTACATTGCACGCTATGTGGTTTGCAATTTATGCATGCTTTATGGTATGCATAAATTGTCTGGCACATATTAAATAAAGAAGGTCCCCATCCTTCAGAAAGCACCATGCACTGACTAGCATGAAGTCCTAATAGTGGACTCATAGAAGCTGAAAAAGGAAGTGAAGGGACAAATTACCAAGGAAGGGAGATGAGAAAGATCAACTCTTTCCAGGTCATGTTGACTAAAGGCAGAGAAAGGAATTTGCCAGTCAAAAAAAAAAAAAAAAGTTGAGTTTGTTCTCCATTCCCAGTATCAGGGGAAGCTTCCAGGCAGGTGGCCATTTATGTGTTCATCAAGGACCAGAACCCCTTCCAGGGGTGACTTTACCTCCCTCTAATAAAACTCTCAGTGCACTCCTCTTTGATAGCTGAGGAGAGAGAGGCTCTTGCAAGGGCTCATGGGAGGTTTTAGTAGGACAGTTGTAGAAGGGTCACATTATACCTACTCACACCCTATCGGCTAGAATTTAATAAGTCCCCACACTTTACTGCAAGGAGGACTGGTGTAGTGCCAGAGGTTGAGGCCAAGGAGGTTTGCACCAAATTAGGACAGACTAAAGAAAAACCAAGGAGTAGAGGAAGGGTGTACCTGTGCCGTGCCCTTTATTTAGCTCGTGGTGGCCAGTGAGCAAGCCTGGGGACCCTGGCCTTCATTCATCTCGTAGGAGCAGGTGAGCTCGCATAAGAAGATTCCCCTTGGGCGGCGCCTGTGGCTCAGTCGGTAGGGCGCCAGCCCCATATACCGAGGGTGGCGGGTTCAAACCCGGCCCCGGCCAAAACTGCAACCAAAAAATGGCTGGGCGTTGTGGCGGGCGCCTGTAGTCCCAGCTACTCGGGAGGCTGAGGCAGGAGAGTCGCTTAAGCCCAGAAGTTGGAGGTTGCTGTGAGCTGTGTGAGGCCACGGCACTCTACCGAGGGCCATAAAGTGAGACTCTGTCTCTACAAAAAAAAAAAAGAAGATTCCCCTTAGAAAGTTCACCTTGAGAAAAATTATCCAATGTACTCAATACTTTTATAAAACCAATTTATAATTATTCACATTTTCTTATGAAAGATAGATCACAACTATAGCCTTGGATGAAGGTGAGAAGTAGAGGGGGCTGGTAGGGGAGGGGGAAAGTTCAAGAGAGGGAGCGTAAACGGTGGGACCACACATACTGTAAGGGTACAAGTCAAATCTATCAAGTATAGAACATAATTGTCTTAACACAATAATTAAGGAAATGAGATTAAAGCTATATTAATTAGCTTGATGTGACCATTCCAAATTGTATAGAAAAACACATTGTACCCCACAAAAACATAAATGTATTCATGATCTATATGTATATGACTCAATAAAAGGAAAAAAAATAGAATGAAAAAAGAATGAAAGTCCATAGAAAATAGAATGAAGTCCATACTGGCAGAAAGCTTTGGGGTCTTATAGCGCAGCCAAAACAACAATGTCTTCAAATCCAGCGCTGAAGAATGATGTTATATTGCTTAATCATGAACACTTCAGATAACATGGCACCTGTCAACTTAATCATGGTTACTCAAAATAATCTCACACCTGCCGGCCTTCAAGCGCAAAAGCCTAATTGACCCATCTTCCCCACAACTGGGAACAGGAGACTCCCCAGAAGCAAAAGGAATGGGGTCTTCTCTCCAACCAACTGGTCTCTTCCCCATAAGGAAGGAATGAAAGTGAGCGAAGCCTTCCCAAGTCAAAGTAGATCTCAGGTGCTTCATGAGGAAAAAAAATCCCCTTAAGGACTGGCCACTCACTTCTTAACCACCTGTGGACAAAGTGTCAAAATCAAGACTATTATGGAACATTTTAATAGGTAGATAAAAATAAAGCTGGTGTTTCTCAGAGAAAAGACCTTTCTCTTTTCATGTCCCTGGAAACTACAGGAGTGAGTGGCACATTTGGAATGATCCAAGGAGAAAGATACAAATTAGGACACGGAGAGACAGCAAATGAGGAACCAGAGAAAAGAAACCAAGTATCTTTAGCTCAGGGCTCAGTTACAGAGATTTTTGGATTTCCATAAGAAATCTCTGTATCACAGCTGGTCTACATGTTAAAAAAACTGCATATATGTATAAAACGTGCATTCTGATTATTCAGTAGGTATTATGCAAGCCTCTGTTAAGTATACCATTAGCCACCTAGAACACAAATTCCCTTCTTACCCTCAGGCGTTCACTGTCAGGGAGATTGGATATAAATTATAAATCAGAGGCAGCTGACCTCTGGCTGACTCTGGAATTACATAGTAGCCTGATCCCTACTTATTTTCCCTCATCAGGTCTTACTCCTAAGATCTTTGGACTAGATATGTTTGTTTCCTTTGGGTAATCTTCAGGCTTAATTGACCTGGTATCTCAACTGGTATCAATACTTGTGTTTGTTTTGTTTTGTTTAATGAATCATTACCGCATAATAAGTTGCAGAATTGTGGTTTTATGTTTGGGACTAGTTTCAGCTATAGACTCTACGTAGGGTTTCTGGACCTGATCCCTGTTTCATCAGTGAGTCAGAGCTGTACAATTTTCCTTCCTTAGAAACTATCTATCCCCCTCATTCAAGGAAAGAAATAGAAATAGTAAGATTATTAGGTTCAATTTTTAAGTTATTCCTGAAGGAAACATATGGGCCCAAATAGGTATTCTATGAAATTAACTTCTGGATTGGAAACCCTAAAGTGAACTAGGTAACATCACAGAAGCTTCATGCCCTGAGTCCTATCTTCACTCATCTTTCTTCTCTTGGGAAACTCATCCTTTCCTTCCTATTCTGAAAATTGCCATTTTGTGTATGTTCTTACCAACCTAGCCTCAGTGACTGATCTAGGAAAGAGCACTTTACTGGTGATGTGCCAATCAAGAACCCATCTGTAGTTATTCCAAGTAGAAAAATTCGATGAAAGTCCTTTCGTTCTGTGTGACAGAGCTTAGGATGGATGATGCCAGAAGGTGTCTGTGGTCAGGAGCAGGTGCTCCTACGGAGAAGCCCATCTTAGAAACCTGCGCAGCATGCACCTCCACCCATGATGATACTTCTGCCTTCCTAACTGGTGATTTATTGAGCTAAAAATTTCAACTTTTTTTTCTTTTTTTAAAAAAAATTCCAGAATATTAGGGGGTACACATATTTTGTTTGCATACTTCGTTTTTGTACAGACTAAGTCAAAGTTACACATGTAAGTATGCCCTTCACCCAGATAGTGTGCACTGTACCCAATAGGTGTGAATTTACCCATCCCTGCCTCCTGCCCACCAGCTTGTGTTCATTGAGATTTACCTCCATATGTGCATTTCAGTGGAGCTGGATTAGTTCCAATTTGGTTTTGAGTACAGGTGTTTGTTTTTCCATTCTTGTGATGTTTCACTTAGAGGAATGGTCTCCACTTCCACCCACACTGTCGCAAAAGCTGCTAGATCACCATTTTTTTATGACTCAGTCGTACTCCATAGAATAATGCATATACTACATTTCATTAATTCATTCATGTATTGGTGGTCATTTGAGTTGTTTCCATGTCTTTGCCATAATTTCAACTTTCTTTTTCTTCTTTTAAAATGTTTACTGATTAATTGATCAAATCTTGTGTGTATCCATGCCAGTTTAGACTGAAATTTGAAAAAATGATAGCAATAATAGAGCCATGATTGAGACATCTAGAGGAATTTTTATATGAATATGGGATATATCAGGCGTCCTCAAAGTTTTTAAACAGGGGGCCAAGTCACTGTCCCTCAGACTGTTGGAGGGCTGGGCTATAGTTTAAAAGAAAAGACTATGAACAAATTCCTATGCACACTGCACATATCTTATTTTGAAGTAAAAAGACAAAACAGGGGGCAGCACCTGTGGCTCAGTCGATAAGGCGCCGGCCCCATATACCGAGGGTGGCGGGTTCAAACCCAGCCCTGGCCAAACTGCAACCAAAAAATAGCCGGGCGTTGTGGCGGGCGCCTGTAGTCCCAGCTGCTCGGGAGGCTGAGGCAAGAGAATCGCTTAAGCCCAGGAGTTGGAGGTTGCTGTGAGCTGTGTGAGGCCACGGCACTCTACCGAGGGCCATAAAGTGAGACTCTGTCTCTACCAAAAAAAAAAAAAAAAAAAAAACAGGAACAAATACAATCACACCGCCTCATGTGGCCCGCAGAGCACTGGTATATATTATACACAGGTATTTTTGTTACTGTTCACTCAAAATTGGCTTTTATGGACAAGCATTAAGGATACCAGAGACTGGTTGTGATACCAGTGATCTGAAGCTCTCATCAATGACCTAGACAAGTTATACACTGTCCAAGTTCCAGTTTCTCACCCTGCAGGATGTTTGCACATGTGTGTACAAGTTTTGTGGATGTTTTCTAAAATAATAAATACGAATTATCTAACAAGGTTTTGCTGATATGTTCTTCAATCTGAATAGACATATATTTGTGGACATTAATTAAACTGGGAAACATAAAATCCATTTAAAATTTGGCTTACAGGGCAGAAGAAAACATCAATTCAATAAAGAAAAGAACCAATTATATTTTTTGATATCCAGTTTTGCTTAGTGATATCTGAGCTCCAATAAAAGTAGGAGATTTGAATAAGTTTCCAAAATGACTAGATTCAAATTTATTAATAATTCTCAATCCATTAAAAGTATAATCTACTTTATCTAATAATATGTAAAGATTAATAAAGTTTATTTTGAGACAGCTGGAGTCCTGCATTTCTGATCTGGAGGTTGTCTGTGACCTCAGAACAGAGAACACGAGTGCCCAGAAATACTTCTCCTCCCTTAGGCACCAGGATAAAACACAGACAGCAGACAGCAACCCAGCGCAAACCCGACCTGGCTCTTTAACATGAAACAGACCTGCTTCTGTTGGGCCCTTTACGCTGCCCTTTCTTATTGCAACACCCATGAGAACAAAACATCAAATACCAGTGAAAACAAAGGAAGCACCTAGGGAGTGAACTCAAATATTCTCACATCCTCCTCACTGTGACTCAAATACCACAGAAGTTTGAATATTTGAAAGCAGTTCACTAGTGTGCTCCATACACAACCCTCTTGAAAAGATAGATGAGTGCTTACGTTTCTACAATAATATGCAATAACTTTGCATTGCTTGTAAATACTAAGAAATCCACTAAAATATACAGCATTTTATAACATTTGACACTGAATATAGATAACATTTGACATTGGATATATATAAAATAATTCGTTTCATTATTCTGTTCATTGGGAAACTACATAAACTATGACTATCTACCTGTCACTGTGTGTGTGGAAGTGGGTGTGTGCAGATTCGTGCATATACATGTATGTATTTTATGTATACATTACGTAGTGTATATGCATATATCTGCATACCTCTGTATGTGTGGCTTTTTATATTCAGCCCTAGAGCCTTGGATAAATTAATTGATTTTAAGGTATAATTAAAAAAATTGTTTGTTTGACAGAGAAGTGAATCTACTTGAACCTGTTGGAATAACTTGTATAATATTAAAAGCCCAGACAATTTGGGGGTCTCATGCCATTTTGATGAAACTAAACCAGATCTTATTCAGACTTCTATTTTTTACATGATTTACCAGTAAGCCAGGATTTAAAGAAAATTAAATAAAGAGAAAATGCCAAATTACTGATTCATTCTGTGAAAGTGCTTAAAATATTAGGTCTTGATTTTACCCAATATCTTTCCTTCTTTTTTTTTTTTTTTTGAGACAGAGTCTCACTATGTCACCCTCAATAGGGTGCTGTGGCGTCACAGCTAACAGCAACCAATCTCAAAATCTTGGGCTTAAGCGATTCTCTTGCCTCAGCCTCCCGAGCAGTTGGGACTACAGGCACCTGCCACAACGCCTGGCTATTTTTTGGTTGCAGTTGTCGTTGTTCAGCATGCCCAGGCCGGGCTTGAACCCAACTCTGGTGTATGTGGCTGTTGCTCTATTCACTGAGCCCCAATTTCACTTTTAAACAAATGGCTTTTTCCTTTTGTCCAAGGATTCATCATTAGTCTGGAGGGTTTAGAGGCCTTTGGAAAGACTCCAGCTTCTACTCCCTATCTTATCACCCTTCACTCCCCTGTGAACTCCAGGCTGCACCCCAAAGAGACCTACCCTTGTTCCTCCTTCCATCTGCCAGTAGACACAGAGCATTCACCTGACAACCAGCTGTCCCACCTGAAACTTTGTGAACCGGCAGCTCTCGGCTCCAATTCCTCACTTATAGGAGGCCAACAGTGAGAACACCTGTCTGTCTGCAGCCTTACCGGGATGCTTTCAAACAGTATCTGGGAAGCACCTGGGCTGTAGAAGGCACTCAAAAAGACATTTTTATATTTTTGCTATTAATGTTGTCTACTTTGTGAGTTACTTGGGAACAATATCATGTAAATCTTACTTCTCCTGGGCCAACAAGAAAATAATGTGCATTACAGAGAAAGCACTCAAACTCTGTCCGAGTAATTGAATAAATGATTGTGTCCCCCTCGCCTTGACTCACTCTTTTCTTTTCCGTTCCCTTTTTCTGCCTCTTCATATGTATTTCGCCAGCCAGGTTCCAATTCCTCATCATTCAGGATCATCTCATGTCCTGGCCCCTCCATGTATTTTATGCATGAGGACTTATCATTTTGTATAATTTTCTGACCCTATCGTGCATTTTAACCTTAATTCTTTCGCACATTCTTTTCCCTTTGTTTACAACAGACTCATATGTAAAATAAACATTTCATTTAACAAATATTTTTGAGCACCTACTATGTGGGACTTTTTATGCAAAATGCTGGGAAGAACACAACTTTGAACAAATTGTGCATGCTCCCTGCACCGATGGAATCACCTCCACTTTCCAGGGAAGGTCTATGTGCTCTTAAATTGTAGCATGGGGAGGAGTGGGAAAGTTCAGTCCCAGCAGGGAAGAGTTATTACCGTCTTTGTTTAATAACTGTTGACTGGAACAATCCTAAAAGGCAACATAGCTATTAGTCAGTTTAATTATTACATTGAATGCATAACCTTACTGGCTATATCCAGGCTAGACAACTCCTTGGCACCCCCAGAAATAGAGGAAGCAGCTTTGGTAAACCAGCTTCAGGCATGAGGGGATACAGTCATTTGGGGATAGGATGACAATTTCACAGTGTTTATCATAAAAAGAATCTGAAGGCTTCTTATACTTTTCCACTTGGAAGCCAGGCTAGTATAAGACCATGGGAGACCCCAACTTTCTTCCTACCATCAGGATCCAAAGCCCCATTCATTCTCTTAGAGAAAATTCTGGACAGTAACACAGGTTTCAAGAGGATACAAACCTCAGCATAAGGTAAGAGGATTGAATGGGCTGTGGAAGGTGAAGAAAGTGAGACAATATGAGAGAGAGCCCTTGACCGTGGGGTGAGGGAGTTTCCAAACTCCAGCAAAGCTATGCAAAGTATAAGATTAGAACAACAGAAAGGACTTTGGGATGTAAATTTAAGACTTGACAAAATCCTCACATGGTATTCTAACATCCAGTGAGCTTTAAATGTTCAGGACCATGTTATGTGGACTTAAAATAAATGTCTGACACTATACGTGGTTCCTGAGTGTCTTGCCAGCTATCACTAGGACTATGTAATCTTTACCCTCCTACAATACAGAGCGTAGTCATGGTACTATTCATTTGTATCCACCACAGTTAACTCACAAAAATGACTTGTCTTTCCTTTTTCCCTCTGTTGTTATAGAATTTAGCTTATCAGCTCTTTCCCATGATTCTGGAACCAAGGAAGTGGGCCATCCCTCCTGCAGCATTCATGTTGATTACTTCCAGAAACTCTGGAAATGTTTGTTGACATATCTGCCTCCCACTTCTAATGAGCAATAGAAGGGCCTGGTTGATTCACCAAGGAAATTGTCATCCCTGAGAACATTTGGGGAAAATAAAGGATTTATACTTTGATCTCATTGAATACGTGAGCCATTTGTTTCTTTTACAATTTGCCACCCACTTTGCCAGTAAAGCTGGAGCAGCTGGATTGAAAACGATAGATTGCCCTAAATGGGCAGCTACTGAAATCCTGCAACTTTCAGAGGTCACAGTAAGCAGAACAAGCTCTTCTGGAAAGAGAATAAATTGTCCTGATGGGACTTTACTATTCCTAAGTGATCCTGCACCCTTTCAGATGCAAAAATCAAAACATTTCCCTTTCTTTAACTTTTTTTCTCCTGTTTTCCCTAGATTGTTTTTTCCTTTGAGATCTTTTAAATTTGAATATTATTTCTTTTCGCCTAAACATTGAATAGTCTTATGTACTGAACAGCAGTCAACCTTGCTGAGATTTATAATGGTTCATTTTATGTCTACATACACGTGGAGTATTGGAAGTCTGTTCCATCTGTACGTTTCCTGATCATTCACTTATTGAACACACAGAATCTGGATGCTGAGATACAGATATCAGTGACAAATGATCCCTGACCTCCATCATGGTCAAATACCATAGAAATAATGGATTTATACTTTGGCAAGTGCCATAAAAATCTAAATGATCTCCCAGGAAAGCTGATCATTTCACTGATGGCTGTTAGGTTACACAAAGACGGGTTTTCTAAACTGATTCTTGCAGAAAAAATCCAGTGGAGTTTGCCTAGAAATTCTCCCTTGACTAAAAAAGTATAGGCTCAATCACGTAGTAGCTTTGTCAGAGTATAAATCACATAAATAATAGTTTTACTTTTAAAGTATATGATCCAGTAGGTATTCGTATGTTCATGGAGTTGTGTAACCTTCACTATTTAATTTTTAAATAATTTCATGATGCCACAAAAAAACCTATATGCTTTAGTATTCCCTCCCTACTTGTTCCCCTGGTAACCACTCTACTACATATTGGTACTTTAAACCTACCTTTAAATGGCATCTGCAATAAATAGTCTTTTCCATCTGACTTCTTTTGTTTACCATAGCATTTCAAGATTTATACCTTTTATAGCATGTACATGGGTCATTATGAAAGTTTTATGGTACACAAAATTAAGAAACTTAAAATCCGGGCGGCGCCTGTGGCTCAGTCGGTAAGGCACCGGCCCCATATACCGAGGGTGGTGGGTTCAAACCCAGCCCTGGCTGAACTGCAACCAAAAAATAGCTGGGCGTTGTGGCAGGTGCCTGTAGTCCCAGCTACTCGGGAAGCTGAGGCAAGAGAGTCACTTAAGCTCAGGAGTTGGAGGTTGCTGTGAGCTGTGTGATGCCATGGCACTCTACCCAGGGCCATAACGTGGCCTACAAAAAAAAAAAAAAAGAAAAGAAACTTAAAATCCACTCTGACAGAAACAAATGAAGCAAGTCAAAACTTTCACAGTGAACAGAAAGGATGCTGTTGACTGTGCTTCTTACCATAAGACAGCCCATCTCAAAATTTTCATAGTGGCTGGGCATGGGGGCTCCCCCCTGTATTCCCAGCATTTTGGTAGGCTGAGGCAGGTGGATTGTGTGAGCTCAGGAGTTCAAGACCAGCCTGAGTAAGAGCAAGACCCCATCTCTACTAAAGATAATAAAATAAAAACTTAAAAAGAAAGTGAGCTGGATGTTGTGGTGGGCACCTGTAGTCACAGCTACTCAGGAGGCTGAGAAAAGAGGATCGCGTGAGCCTAAGAGTTTGACATTGCTATGAGCTATGACATCAGAGCACTCTACCCAGGGTGAAAGAGCAAGACTCCGTCTCAAAAAATTAATTAATTAAAAAATTGTCATAGTGACCTACATATTAGTACTTCATTCCTTTTTATGGCCAAATAATATTCCATTGCATGAATATGCAACATTTTACTTATCCATTAATCAGCTGAGAACGTGAATTGCGTTCACTTTTTTTGGTCATTGTGAATAATGCTGCTATGAACATTCATGTGCAGGTTTCTGTGTGGACATATGTTTGCAATTTATTCAGTGTGTAGCTAGAAGCAAAACATCTGAGTCACATGGTGATTCTAATTTTAACTTTCAGTGAAAATGTCAAATTGTTTTCAAAGCAGCTGCGCTGTGTTACATCCCCCACAGGAATGTATGAAGTTTCCAGAAAGGTATTCTGATGAGTGAGAAGTGATATCTTGCTGTGGTTTCAATTTAAATATTCCCTTGACTAATGATGTTAAAGATATTTTCATGTGCTTAAGGGGCAATTTTTGCTTCTTCTTTTCTATTTTCATTGGGTTATTTGTAATTTTGAAGTTGTATTATTTCCATATATATTCAGAACACTAGTCACCCATCATGTATATGATTTGCAAAGAGTTTTCACTATTTTGTGAGTTGTATTTTTACTTTCTTGATACTGTCCCTTGAACCCCCAAATTATTATTTTTGATATAGTCTGATTTATTCTTTCATTTCTTGTGATTTTAGTATTCTATAATAAATAGCATTGCCAAATATAATGTCAGAGAGGCTTCAGTTTATGTTTCTTTTAATAGATTTATAGGTTTACCTTTATATTTAGTTCTGTGATCCATTTCAAGTTGATTTTGCAATTAGTGTTAGGTAGGTATCTAATTTCTATTTATTCCTTCGTCCTTTCTCCTCTTTCCTTCTCTTTTTTCTCATCCTTCCTTTTCTCCTTCATGCTTTCTCTCCTTCCCTTCTTCCATTCTTTCTTTCCTCTCTTCCTCTCTTTTTTCTTGTCCTAGCACTATTTGTTGAAAAGAGGCTATTCTTTCTCCACTACAAAGTCTTGGCACCTTTGTCAAAACTCAGTTGAACATACTCTAAATTCTCTTTTATGAATCTCTATGTAGAATCCCTATCCTACTCCAGTGCCGTACTATTTTGAACATACTCTAAATTCTCTTTTATGAATCTCTATGTAGAATCCCTATCCTACTCCAGTGCCGTACTATTTTGATTATATTGGTTTTTAGTAGGATTTGGAATTGGGAATTATATATCTTCCAACTTAGTTCTTTTTTGACATTGTTTTGTCTATTCCAGGTCCCTTAAACATTTCCATATACATTTTGGAATTAGTCTATCAATTTGAACAGAGAAGAGGCAGCTGTTTAAATCCAGAGATTAATTTGTGGAATATTACCCTATTAACATGATTAAGTCTTCTAATCCACAAACATGGAAAAATGTCTCCATTCATTTAGAACTTTTTTTAATTGCTTTCAACAATATTTTGTAAAAATGACTGCTTAAGTCTTTCATTTCTTTTATTAAATTTATTTCTAAATATTTTATTAGTTCTCAACTATTGTAAATCCAGTTTCTCAATTTCATGTTCCAAATATTCACTTTCAGTATATATAAATGCAATTGATTTTTGTATATTGATTTCCTATTTTTCAAACTCACTGAACTTGCTTGTTAGTTCTAATAGTATTTATAATTAATGATAATAACAGTGTTTTAGGTGTGGGTATGGAAATGATGATTTCTCAGGAATTTTCATGCATAAGATGATGTCATCTGTGAATGGAAAGAGCTTTACTTTATTACTTTTAAATCTAAAGACCCTGTATTTCATTTTCTTGGCTAATTGTACTGATTAGAACCTTGAATACATTATAGTCTTTTTTTTTTTTTTTTTGAGACAGAATTTCAAGCTGTCACTCTTGGTAGAATGCTGTGGCATCATAGCTCACAGCAACCTCCAACTCTTGGGCTCAAGCAATCCTCTTGCCTCAGTTTTTCTATTTTTAGTAGCAATGGGGTCTCACTTTTTGCTCAGGCTGGTCTCAAACCCATGAGCTCAAGCTATTTACCCACCTTGGCTTCCCAAAGTGCTAGGATTATAGGCATGAGCCAGAGAATGAGGCCTAAAGTAGTCATTTTTAAAAAAGTAATTTTATATCCCACACCTCCTTGACCTTCCCACTTTCTCACCCTTCCAGTTCTCTATGGTCAATTATATCATGCTCTATGACCATCTGAACAAATTATTTGGCTCTCACTTATAAGTGAGAACAAGAGGTGCTTGATGATTTTCTGTTTCTGAGTTTCAAATAAGATAATGGCCTCTAGTTTCATCCATGTTGCTGCAAAAGACATAACTGTGTTATTTTTCATGGCTGAGTAGTACGCTATGGTGTGTGCATAGATATATACTTATGTATATGTGTATAAATTTCCTTTATCCAGTCATCTATTGATTGACACCTAAGTAGATTGCATATCTTTGCTCATCTGAATAGTGCTGTAGTCAACATATTATTGCAGATATATATATATATATATATATATATTTTTTTTTTTTTTTTTTTTGTGGTTTTTGGCCGGGGCTGGGTTTGAACCCGCCACCTCTGGCATATGGGACCGGCACCCTACTCCTTTAGCCACAGGCATATTTTTTTGATATAATGACTTCCTTTCCTTTGGAGAGATAGTAGTGGGCTTGCTGTATCGAATACAGTTCTATTTTTAATTCTTGAGAAAACTCTATAATTTTTTATAGAAGTCGTACAAATTTACATTCCCACCAATACGTGTTTTGTCCTTTTTTCTGTTAACATGGTATGTTACACTGCTTAATCTTTTTAATTTTAATTCTCACTATATATCCTGCTTGGTAATGGCATATCATCCTTTTCATATGTTGCTGTATTGGTGTGCTAGTGTTTTATCAAGCACATTTGCATTTATAATTTTTAAACGTTTGGTTTGTAGTTTTTTTTTTTCTTGTAATGTCTTCATATATTTTTGAAACCAACATCATTTATATAATGATTTGGGGAGTATTTAAGCCTCTTCTGTTTTTTGAAATAGTTTATGTGTGTCCTGACCAAAATAGACCAAAATCAGAAATCAATGACAGAAAGAGATTTTGGAAATTCATAAATACATGGTAATTAAACAAGAAATTCCTAAATAATCAATGGATCAAGAAGGAAACCACAAAAGGAATTAAGAAATACTTCAAGATGAAGGAAAAAATACAAGATATCAAAATATATGGAATATAGCTAAAATAGTTCCTAGAGAGAAAATTATAGTTATGAATGCCTACATTAAAAAGAAGAACAAGCTCAAATAAAATAAATAACCTAAATTCCTACCTCAAGATCCCTGGATGTAAGAACAAAAGCAAAACAAAGTAATCAGAAAGAAATAAAAGAGATTAGAGTATAAATAAATGAACTAGAAAATAGAAAATAGCATCAACAAAACCAAAAGTTGGCTTTCTGAAAAGAACAACAAAATAAGCAAACTTTTAGTTAGACTGGGGGAAAATATATCTAAAAAAATCAGATACAAGTTATCATGACAAATCTTTTAACGGTTACTAAAGTTGTCATTAATAGATCTGGCATTTCTTCTATAGCCATTTTTTATAAAGTAGCAGGTATTTGCTTAGAGTAACCTTATATATTTTACCTTGACCTACCTGATAGATGAATATCTAATTTATCAAAATATTGACTGAAAATATGAACACATAAAAATCCATGGAAGTTCAACAAATTTATTTTTAAAATGTATAATCTGATACATGACTTAGAGTAGACATTCTACAAACCTTTGCTTCCTCCATGACTGGCAGTGCTCAGTACATGTCCACCCCTGTTACATTTATCAGGGTTGATTTTCTGCTTACCTGGCTGAATGAAGCAACCTTCATTCAACCTCAAAATGTTCACAGACTTACTAAGGAAATGCAACAAGTAATGTGTATCTCTGCTATATATGATGACAGTTTCTTGTAGTCAGAAAGATGTCAACCTTCCACCATTATTAATTCTGAGAACATGGACAGGTTACTTAATCTTAATGTTTCTAAGGATATTCGTCTGTAAACTGAGATGAAAATAAAATATATACCGAATAATTGGTGTGAAGATTCAGTGAGCTGATATAATATAACCATCTCACACATATATGGCACAGATGAAGGTTCAAAATATTCTTCTCTTGCCATCTTTCCTTTTTTCCCTTCACTAGTAGTGTATGTTTGTAATGTTTGTTTAAATGCCGCAGGAAAAAAATTCCATCAAATGAACACAACATGCACTTAGCTAACAAATGAGCCTTGTGAACATACTAGTTAGTTACAGGCATAGCAATTTCCTCCGAAAATTATGCCATGTGGCCAGAATAAAGCAGATGTTTAGTTGACCTCACCTTCATTCATGAGAAGCTGATTGCTTATTTGTTCATCTGTTTTCTTCCAAAAGAAGTAAGGCTGGAAGAAAATTCCTAGCTTCATGGCTTTAAAAGATTCATTGATTTCGTCCATTTGCATATTAACCCTTGCATTGTGCCATATCATGGATTTAATTTGGGAACTGGAAGGTACACTACCATTATAAGAGTTAATGGCTTGCAATGCAAATCCTTCTTCCTACACCCCAAAATAAGTAGAATCTTTAACAAAAAGGAAGACATATGGGAAATGGTTGCTTTCATCAAAAGCATCTTTTGTGTTGCCTTGACGAGTGAATAACTTCTCATTAGCTCATATTATATGATACAGTAATCATGGCAATGATCTGTCTATTTCATAGATGGCATGCCACATTTTGTAACTGGACAGTTGTGGCACCATAGTAATTATTAGATGATTCCTATCCTCAGCAAAACTGATCAGGTGTTTACAAAACAAAAAAATGTATTTCCACTCTGTGCCAGAAGCATTGAATGTTGGAATGGTCAGTAGCAAAACTATCTCAGAATAGCACTGTTAAATAGGTCATTTGATGATGATGGAAACATGTTAGAGTTGCTCTGTCTGTGACTACTCAAATGTAGCTCTGGAGCACTTTGAATGTGATTAGTGAGACTGAGCAAGTAAATTCTACATTTTATTTAATTTTAATTAATTAAAATTTGCATTTAGACATCCACATGTTGTCAATAGCTACCCTATTGGAGAGTAAAGCTCTTGACTTACTTGAAAAATGAACTAGTAGTAGTAATAACAATTACTATGGTGCCACAACTGTGCAGATACAATACAATGACTTTACTTGAAAAATGACCTGTAATCCCAGTACTTGGGAGGCCAAGGTGGGTGCATTGCCTGAGCTCACAGGTTACCAGCCTGAGCCAGAGCTAGACCTCGTCTCTAAAAATAGCAGGGTGTTGAAGTGGGCCAGCTACTGGCCTATAGTCCCAGCTACTTGGAAGGCTAAGGCAAGAGAATGGCTTAAGCCCAAGAGTTTGAGGTTGCTTTGAGCTGTGACATCACAGCACTCTACTGAGGGTGACGAAGTGAGACTCAAAAAAAAAAAAAAAGAAAGAAAAAAGAAAAGTGACCTTTTTTATAAGAAAGTTGAAGAAGCAATCTTGGAAGTACTCTGTTAAACATCAACAGCAAAAAGACTGCTTCACTAATTCTTATAAGGTCTGAAATTTTACTGAAATTATGAAATTTAAAAATTAATTAGGAATTATAATAGGAATAGTTACCCATTGTCACAATCAAAATCTAGATTTTTTTTTTTTTATTGTTGGGGATTCATTGAGGGTACAATAAGCCAGGTTACACTGATTGCAATTGTTAGGTAAAGTCCCTCTTGCAATCATGTCTTGCCCCCATAAAGTGTGACACACACCAAGGCCCCACCCCCCTCCCTCCATCCCTCTTTCTGCTTTTTCATTATCCTTTATACCCCTTATGTGTTTCACTTTCCCCTTACCTGGTCTCATAATTCATCATCATAATCTATCCCTTGCATACAACTTTAACTCCATTTCACATCTTTTACTCATCTTCCTGGTGACTCCCTAACTCTAGTTCAAATCCCTGTTCTCTTCCTGGTCAACACCTGTGTAGAAGCAGCTGATTGTAAATGGAGAAAAGCATACGTGTACTAATATTAATATATCTCATTTTATATCCATCACTATTTGAGAGATCATCACCCTTTACTACCAATTAATTGCCTTGTTTTTCATTTGCCTATGTTATCAAGATTTGAAGTCTTCAACTCTTGCAGCATGTGCTTGCTGATCCTCTTTAACTCACAGAAAACATTAGAAGGAATCTGAAGAGAACTTCCAGAGATTTACATGAGTAAACCCACCAGCCTGGCCCATTCTTTTGACCTCCCTTCTATTCCAATGAATCGACTTACTGTGCTTCTCAGGGCAACTCGCTCACCTGCACATTGCTTTGCTCCCAGTTTCTCTTCTCAAGGAATCACTCCTAAAGGTGCTTCTCCCATTCTGCATCATAATGTCTTGGTCACTTGTATGCCTGGCCAATCATGTGTGCATATACCATCTGTGCACATCTATGCACAGCTCCTAAATTTTTTCCCCTGACTCCCAAGCTCTCACACAGCAACAACAACAACAATAACAGACCCTGTAGTTTCTCTTCTCTGCCTTTGTATCCTTCTATTTTCCTCTTATCCTTTCTTAAGCCAGGAAGCTTTCCATTTGCTAAATTCTATAATCATTTGGAAGTTCCTATTTCACTCAACTTAGTGATATTGTACTGTTTGAACACTCTATCCTCTTTGAAATACTTTATACACTTGCCTTTTAGGGCATCACTCTGTCACAATTCTAATCTCATATTCCCTACGGCTTCTTAAGCTAGTTTCTTCTTCAAGGAACCAAAGACTGGTCACCAAACACCCCCAACCCCAAGACTGATCCCTGGACTTCTTTTTGCGTTATCATTTAAACATTTGATGATGTCATCATATTTAATGGTTCTGAATGGCAAATATGCTCACGTCTCCCCAAATCCTGAAGTATAGATGCTGTGTCCAACTACATCGCCTATATCCCTCCGTGGGTATTTAATGTGCCTCTCAGAATTAACATCCCTGCTTCACTGATCTCCCCACAAATAGAATCTTCATTATAATTACTCCTCTTTATCCTACTTCCACCTTTGCCCTGAGAAATGAAAATAAAATCAGAAGTCCCCCAACCAACTGAAAGAATCATTTCTTGGCAAAGGGGAGCCAAGAGAAATCTTAATACTGGGTTACATGATGGGATGGGTGGTTGGCACATCTCTCTTATTAATCACCACTAGTCTGTCTTCCCTAAGGGTTAGACAGAAACCAGGTCTTTATAAAGATCATTCAACCGGGTGGCGCCTGTGGCTCAAGGAGTAGGGCGCTGGTCCCATATGCTGGAGGTGGCGGGTTCAAACCCAGCCCCGGCCAAAAAAACAACAACAACACGATCATTCAACCACTGACTTCAACCAACCGCATGACTGCCCTTCTCTTTCATGGTTTGCGTCTACTAACTAGGATTCCTTCCTCACAAGAGACCACTGACTATGGGGTGGTTCTTTCAGTCTATGGAGGCTACACAAAGGGGGTCACATCCTCTGCTTTACCTTTTCACAGCAGGGGGCCAAAACTCTACCCTTAGATCATACTAACGCTGCCATTTTTTTGTACATACAACCCATGAAGGGACCTAAAGCTCAATTGCATTTTCTCCTTTCATAAATATTGATGACTCTTCTGTAGCTTTTTAAATATGTATGTTTGGTCACCTAAGTTCAGTATAAATTTTACTCTTCCCTGGAAGTGCCTGTTTCCAGCTTCTGTCCAGAGGCTTTGCTTCCCAGTCTGTCAGACTGGTCACCTTGCAGGCTGCAATCCTTTATGAGAAATAAAGTTCCCCTTTACAGATTTATCAACCTCATCATTCTTCAGTTGTAGACCCATCCCTCATCTATTCTCTACATAATAGTATAGGGTTTTTATTTATTAATTTATTCTGTCCATTTTTCTTCTCCCTTCTTCCCTCCTTCCCTGTCTGTCTCCCTCTCTCCCTCCCTCCTTCATTATACCTTAAATCAGAAGGTGTCACATTTTCTCATAGGAAAATTTTCTCCTTTGATCCTACTGGGTCCCTAACTCTCTTCCCACCCTCTCGCATTCACCATGCTGACTCATTGGATTGCCTTGATGTTCTGAGAATAGCCTGCCTCCACTGCAGAATTTTTATACTTGTTTCCTCTGCATTGAATAATCTTGACAAAGATATCTATATGATTACTGCCTCATTTTTTTCCAGTTTTCCCCAGTGTCACCTTTTAGATATGACTTCCTGACCATCTTATGTAGAATAGCAACCATTCCTCTTTCCCTTACACTGTCCTCACTCTGCTCGATTTTTCTTTATAGGACATGACTCCATGAGACAAAGGGTCTGTTATCTTGTGTGTATTTTATTGCTATGTCCTCTTATTAGAATGGAAACATTTTAAATATAGCTCCTTAGTCTCTGCTTTATTCTTAGTTTTTAGAACTATGCCTGGCACACACACACACAAAATCTATTTAGCTACTTTATATTGGCCCACTTTATAGATTGGGAAAAAAATGTAGAAATTTTCCATTTTAAACACAATTTCATACTTAGCTGATTGCAAAGCTAATCAGTAATCATTTTAGTGGGATATCTAGACAACCATATAAATAATGTTGGCAATAACCATTCTAATTACATGGATGAAGGCCCAGTCTATGGACCATCCTTCTCCACATCAATACTTTCTGCTTTATTGCTCCCTTCTTTAGGCTAACTTTGCTTTATTAGGGCTAAAATCATCAGTCAGTTCTGCATAGGGTACCAATTTATAAGATTTTACCATCTGAAGAGATAAGATAACTGAATACTTTAAGCTTAGACTTCAGTTACACAGATGAAGGCTTGAAGAAAGGCACTAGCACATAGTAAAACTTTGGCTAAAATTACCCTATTTATCTGAAACTAAGAAACTAAGAAACTAAGCTTTTTTGGGTATATCAGTATGGGTATGATAAAAGCAGTCTTTATTACATTATTGTTAAAGCTTAATGAAGTGAAATGTGTGGTGTGCCTAGCAGAGTACCTAGTAGATTTACATACAACAGGGGTTGGCAAAGCATGGCCTGTTTGTTTTAAAAACAATATAGCACAAGAATATGGGGAAAGGGCCAAGGGAGAGAAGGGGGGAGGTTGGGGTGGAGGGAGGGTAATTGGTGGGGCCACACCTACAGTCCATCTTAGAATGGGTACAGGCGAAACTTACTAAATGCAGAATACAAATGTCTTTATATAATAATTAAGAAAATGCCATGAAGGCTATATTAAACAGTTTGATGAAAATATTTCAGATTGTATATGAAACCAGCACATTGTACCCCTTGATTGCACTAATGTACACTAATATTTTATTAATGATTTAATAAAAAAAAAAACTTGAAAAAAAATAATGTTTAACATAGCCACATCATTTCTTTACTTTATTGCTTGTGGCTTTGTGTATGTGAATTGTTTGGCTTGTAAAGCCTAAAATATTTACTCTTGGAAAGCCTAAAATATTTGGCCTATTAGAGGAAAAGGTCTTTCTGACCTGTGAAGTCCACAAAAGTGACTACATTCATTTATAAAATATCTTTCATGGTCAAAACAGCTCTTAAATTTTAGAAAGGCCTTTGATATTTGAATTCAAATAACAATAATCATTTATATGATGCATAATTTAATTTTATTAATTCATTTAGTTTTCAAAATGACTTTGTGAGGTGGGCACCATTATTATTGTCATTTGCCAATGAGAAGAGGGAAGCACAGAAATGTTACATAATTTATCCATGACAGACACAACTAGTAAGCAGTGTATCTGGTATTTAAACTAAGGCTCAGGGTCTCTTCCCTTAAAAGTTTTTTTCTCAAATAATCCATATAAAATTCCAAAGAATGTAGTCTTTATGTCTAGGTAATAAGGTAATAAGGAAGAGACATGGGTCAAGCTATGAGACCATTGGCTGTTAGTAACTTACTTGATTTTGTCCTGCTAATGCACATTTGATCCTGTGAGTGTGTGGACACCCAAAGAACTGGGATTACTTTAAGATTGCTTAAAAATTTTGGAGAAATGAAAAAATGCTCATCATCATTAATCATCAGATAAATGCAAATCAAAATCACTTTGAGTTATCATCTAACTCAAGTAAGATTAGCCCTCATCACAAAATCCCCAAACCAGTGTGGATTTGGAGAAAAGGGAACACTTCTACACTGCTGGTGGGAATGCAAACTAATATGTTCCTTTTGGAAAGATGTTTGGAGATCAGTTAGGGATCCAAAAATAGACCTGCCATTCGATCCTTCAATTCCTCTATTAGGTATATCCCGAGGACCAGAAACCACTTTATAAAAAAGAAATTTGCACCAGAATGTTTATTGTAACCCAATTCATAAGTGCTAAGTCATGGAAGAAGCCCAAGTGCCCATGGACCCATGAATGGATTAATAAATTGTGGTATATGTACACCATGGGATATTATGCAGCCTTAAAAAAGACAGAAACTACCTCTTTCATGTTTACATGGATGGAGCTGGAACATATTCTTCTTAGCAAAGTATCTCAAGAATGGAAGAAAAAGGATCCAGTGTAATCAGCCCTACTATGAAACTAATTTGTAAGCACCCACACTTCCATATGAAAGCTATAACCCAACTATAGCCCAAGATGAAGGGGAAAGAGGAGAGGGAGGGGAGGGGAGGAATGAAGATGAGTGCAGGAAGGGTAATTGTTGGGACCACACCTATGGTGCATCTTACAAGGGTACATGTCAAATCTACTATGGGTAGAATATAAATATCTTAACACAATAACTAAGAAAATGCTAGGAAGGCTATGTTAACTAGTTTGATGAAAATATTTCAAATTGTATATAAAACCAGCACATTGCACCTCATGATTGCATTAATGTACACAGCTATGATTTAATAAAAAAAATTATTTTGGAGAAACACAAACAAGAGATTGTAAAAATAGGAACTTTCTTTAAAGTTGAGGAAAAGCTAACAAATGTGTGGGGATCAGTATTATTAGTGATCTCTCTGTGTGTGTATTTGTGAAAGAAAGATTTCCCTTTTGATGATGGATCAGTATAATGCCGTGCTCTGGATTCTTGTTGCCTACATCAGCTCATGCCCACTGAAGTGCTCATCTCTGCCCACACATTTGATGAGAAACACAAATTCATAGGCCAAGAAAGGAAAGGAAAGGAAAGGAAAGGAAGGAGAGAGAGAAAGAACAAGGAAGGAATGCAAGAGGCATTAAAACATGTAGAATGTTCAAAGAGCCAAAATATAACACCACAGAGTTGAGAGAATAGACTTTAGGGCTAAGCTGGAGCTTGAATGCCAAAGCTCACAACCTACACACTGAGTGACTTTTATAAACTGTTTAATCTTTCTATCCTTTAATTTCATCGTCTGTGAAATGTTGATTATGCAGTCAGCCCTCCACGTCCCTGGGTTCTGCCCCCGTGCATTCAGCAAACCACGGATCAAAATTATCAGGAAAAAAAATTCTGTCTGTACTCAACATGCATAGCCTTTTCTTCCCCTTTGTTATTATTCCCTAAACAATACAGTATAACAACCACTTACACAACTTTTAGATTGCATTAGATATTATAAGTAATCTAGGAATGAGCTAAAGTATACTGGAGGATGTGTACATATTATGTACAAATAGTACCTCATTATATATGAGGGATTCAGTCATGCATGGATTTGGGAATAACCTGTAACCAGTCCCCCATGGATACTGAATGATGACTGTAATTGACATGTAACATATGATTATTAGGAGGATCAAGGCATATCCCACTTCTGCATTGCTTCACATCAGGACTGAAAAGCCAATAGCTGTGACTTTATCGGTTTCCTCCGTGTATTGATTGACTTTTCAGTTCTGTATTTCCAGGGCCCGATGCAGTGCCCAGCATATAACATACTAAATCTGCGTGGATTAAATTAAAAAGCTGCTGATCTTCACTTTCCCTTATAAGTAGAAATATATTCCTCTCCCCTGCCTACTCCCACTCCACCAATCTATCAGGGAAAAATAGTCATTATTGTGTGCTGAGGTACTAGCCTTGAAATATGAGTACATATTCGGTCTTCTTACTAACTCAGCTTCTAATCTGTTAAAAGACATTAATCCCATACGATGTACCAATCTCTCAGAACAATTGTAGAAATTATATCAATAGTGTGGAGGACCTCGGGGAGAAGCTATTGCATAGACACGAGGAATTGGTATTATAATTTGTTAGAATGCGGGTGTGCTTCTGATTCTGTTGCTCTATAGGTTAATCTTTAAACACTAGAGAGAAAAAAATACTTTCAAAATGAAAGCCACAACATGTTATTCACTTGATTCAAACCATGAAATGGCTTCCCAACAGATTCAAATAAATCTGAAATCATCTCCATGGCTCCCGCCCAGCCCGGCCACTCACTGCTTTGAAAAGACCTTCCCTTGCAACCTCATTGAAAAATCACATCCCCTGGGGGGCTTTACATTTATATCTGTTCCTCAAGGAACTAATACTATAGTACATAGTGAGATCTGTGTTTCTTGCCCATCTCCTCCACTTATAAAGCGATTTTTTTTTTTTTTTTACTAAAAATGTTTGTACCCACAGCCCACAGAACAGTGTCTGACAAGTGATAGGTGCACCTATATATTAATGAATAAATGAACTTGTGGCCAGGCACAGTGGCCATGCCTGTAATCCTAGAACTTTGGGAGGTCAAGGTAAGAGTAGCACTTTGAGGCAAATAGTTTGAGGCTAGGCTGGGCTGAACAATAAAATTGCATTTAAGTTTTTGTTTTTTTTTTTAATTAGCTGTGTATGGTGACATGTACCTGTAGTCCTAGCTAATTGGGAAGCTGAGGCAGGAGGATCAATTGAGCCCAAGCCCTCAAGTTTACAGTGAGTTATGACCATGCTATTGCACTTTAGCCAAGGAGACAGAGCAAGACCTGCTCTCTCAAATAAACAAATTAATTAATTTGTGGCAGATTGGAAGTCTCCTGACTTATTCTCATGAAAAGGATATCGGGCTTAAAATTAGGAGATCTGGAAAGTATTATATTGGGTCTTTTGATGGATATTCTCCTGCCATCGTTTTCTCATTTGTACAACCAAACACTGAATGGAATGTAGAGTTTTCAAACTCTGGGTGATAGAAAGACTCTATGGAGGAAATAGGCTAAACAAAGGGGATATTTTTTATTTGGGCTGCAGAACACAGCCCCTCCTTCAGCTAAAGTTTTTCTGTTTCTTCTTCTTTTTTTTATTTTTTTTTTCAGTTTTTGGCCGGGGCCAAGTTTGAACCCACTACCTCCCATATATGTGGTTGGCGCCCTACTCATTTGAGCCACAGGCGCCACCTAGTTTTTCTGTTTCTATCTAGTTTATATATTGAGTTACAATATTGGATACTGTCAGAGTTTAATAAGCAGATTTTATAGCAAAGGGGGGGAAAAAAGGAATCTATCCCCTAATATGATTGTTTGTTTGCTTGGAATGACTGTCTCTGTTTGGTCAAGAAATTCATCATGATTCATTAGGCTAAACTAAAACCTAACTGTATATATGATTGTCAATATGGGCTTAGCATTGGCCCAGACTGACCTGAGACCACTTTTTTTTTTTTTTTTTAATTGTTGGGGATTCATTGAGGGTAAAATAAGCCAGGTTACACTGATTGCAATTGTTAGGTAAAGTCCCTCTTGCAATCATGTCTTGCCCCCATAAAGTGTGACACACACCAAGGCCCCACCCCCCTCCCTCCATCCCTCTTTCTGCTCCTCCCCCCATAACCTTAATTGTCATTAATTGTCCTCATATCAAAATTGAGTACATAGGATTCATGCTTCTCCATTCTTGTGATGCTTTACTAAGAATAATGAGACCACTTTTTATTGTTTAAACTGGAGTGTATTAGTTTTGTTTATATAATACCCTGCTGCTTAGAAATTGAGGACTAGGAGAAAGAAGTTTTAAGAAGTAATTGAAAATACAACATCAGTTTTGGTTCAGAGTTCTTATGATAAGTATGAAGCCAAATACGAGTGATGAGATACAGTGCCCTTCAATCACATTAACCATTTCTAATTTCCATAATTCATCTTAGACTTTCTAAATATGTTACAGGTTAATTTAGGGCACAGGAAACAGAACCATGATTACTACACTTTAATAGTACATGTATAAATAATACTTTGCCAAAATGAGATGAAAATTTCAGTGTTAGTTCCTTGGGGGTTTTCCTAAGACTTTCTATAAATGTCAATTAGAATAACCATCTCACCCCCTAAATATATGGTTCAGGCAGCTCTCACTCTGTATCCCAGATAACTTTACATAAATATACTGGGCTTGCATCAGGGATACCAGATAACTCGCTGCTCTCCGTGTACTGAAGTGTGAAGAGAGTGGTTTGGAGTTTGCACAGAGTTGAGGAACTTGGAGGAGAATGATCGCTAGCAGGTGACCCCTGCTGGTTTTTCCACAAACCCATCTTGGAAAAAAACTGAGAGCACCTTGGTGATAACTCAGAGCTGCTAAGCCTCTTTTGCTCCAATCCATACCATTCTGGCCCTCGAGTTCCAAATGAGAACTCTTGGCCACTTGCCTACGCTGTGTCTCTAAAGCTTGTGAGAAGGAGTTCAACAACCACCACCAAGTACACAGAGGAAGTCCACGTCCTGAGGAAATTATAACTCTGTCGGCTCCGTCTGAGAGATTAGGCAAAGCTGACAAGAATGTCACTTTGCTTCCCACATACTCCTCTGACCTAATTTCCTCTCACCGGTCTTCACTTTCTGTCAACAAATTCTTAGAGACAACATGTGCGTGGAGAAGCTGTCCTGTGTGAGACAGGCCAGAACAGTGTGTCGGCCATCAGCAGCAGCATGTTAATGACTGCTGACAGGGGTACCCTTCCGTCCGTCCTCAAAACAGTGACCTCGGGGAGGTAAATTCACGGAGGGCCTTTAAAAATAGGCGGTAGGTGGAACAGGAAATAAATAAATAAACCCATGGATACTCTAAGTGGGTTTAAACCCTTCTCCAAGGCAAAGGAGGGACCTGCATCCATCACATGGTGACATTATAAATCTGTGCACTCTGCAAGGCAATGACATGAAAAATTAGACCGAACAAGCCACCGATGCACAATTTGTTAGCTTCAAAGGAAAGGTTAATGTAAGTTAAATATTGACATGTCAGCAATAAGGATTACGCCAATTATAAATTTACACTACCACCGCTGCTCTCTACTGGCTGTGACGCGCTGACAGGTCAACGTAGAGTGGAAGAACCAACATCACAGAAATTGGAAATTAGCACTCATGGGCTTTATAAGATGTTATCATTTTTTTCACTAGTTCACCTTAATAATATTACTCAGGGTTACCTAGAGAAAACAGAACCGATATTACATATAGTTTATGGTATATATATACACACACACATGCCCACACACATGTAAACTCTCTATACATGCACACACACATACATACGCAAATGAAAGATCAGCTCATGTGCTTATGGATGTTGACAAGACCCTATATCTGTAAGGTTACTCAGCAAGCTATAGACCTGGGAGAACTGATGGAGTAGTTAAAGAATTGTTTGAAACCCAGAAGAGCTGATGTTTCAGTTTGAGTTAAAAGGAGGAAAAAGACAACCTCTTAGTTAAAGGCAGCCAGGTAGGAGAGATGATGTCTCTATTGCACAGAGGTCAATCATTTTGCTCCATCAGGCCTTCAGCTGATTAGATGAAACCCACCCACGTTATTGTCAGCAATAGCAATCTGAATGTTCATCTCATCCCAAAACAAAAGCAGCTTTACGGAAATAGTCAGAATATGTTCAACCACATATCTAGGCACCCTGGGGCCAGTCAAGTTGATACAAAAAGTGAACTATCACAATCCTCATCTGAACTTAACAATTACTGACCACTTCCCATGTATCAGGTCCTGCGCTAAGTGCTTTATATGAAAACATCTGTAAAGGGCAACACAGAAGCTATGAGCCTGTGCACTGAAGTTGGGTAACTTGCTCAACATTACAAAGCTGCAGGGTGAAGGGACCTGGATTGCAACTCTAGATTGAGCCTGGCTCCTGAAATCATGTGAAAACAAGTTATCTCTGTAGAAGACTTATTTATATTCAAACAACTGAGTCAGAAGCCTCTACACGAGGTCATGCGAGTAGACACCTCTCATTTTATAATAACACTGTTGTTGTTTCTGCACATTTTTCCTAGAGGGTATTTCAGGAACCATGTGAAAATTATCTATTGAAAGGCAACAAAAATCCATCATTGAAATTTCTCAGCAAAAAAAGGAAAATATCAATGTCCAGGCTGATAAAAATCAATCACCTCTCTTGAAATTCAGTTATGACTTTTCTATTCTACTTAATGAAAAACTAGGTGTACATTGTGAAATTTGAATCTTTTGATCAAATTTCAGCAATTGGCATCTAACGCTAGTGTACACTTCAGTGAGCAACTTCTGTACACGTCACATGTGTGTGGTTACCTTATTTTTTAATTGAAATTGACTTAGGCAAAATCAAAATACCTCTCTTAAAAAACAATATATGGGGGCAAGACATGATTGCAAGAGGGACTTTACCTAACAATTGCAATCAGTGTAACCTGACTTATTGTACCCTCAATGAATCCCCAACAATTAAAAAAAAATTGGGGGGGAAAATTATAGTCATTTTACAAGAGGGAAGTCAAGTCATGTTGGAAGGTTTTAAGTTTTTTCAATGTAAATATAACGTGCATCTCCCCAAGGTATAGAGAATTCCAGATAAACCATGAGACCATAAAGGCTTAGATATAAATGGTTTTCTCATTATATAAAATTAGAGTTCACACCTGGGAATTGCCTGGTTCTGATACCTGTCCACAAAAATACCAAGACTTTACCTCATACTTCATAGAAATTCTGAAAGCACATGTCGGGAACAATTGAAAGCTTGCATAATTACTAAGTTTCTATTGCATACAATCACTTTTATTGGATGCTATTTAATTTGATTTAATCCATGGGCATAATTAATATGGATTTATAACAAAAAAGTAACCTAAATTTTTTTAAGATTACTGCCAACTGTCCCATTATTTCAGTCTGCTGCTTCAAATTTTGTATCCCTATTTTTAGAAAACACTATTATTCAGAGATCTTTTCATGACAAGAAAAGCAGAAAAGTGTCTATATGTACAATTCTTATCAATCTGGTGAAATTAATCAGTGAGGACACTCTTAGTGTCTCTCATTGCAACCTTGTTTGTGTATAGCTTCCAGAAATGTCCACCTTGTAGCGAAGCCCCACAAGAATGACATTGCTGAGTATTACTGTACAAAGGGAATCTCAGATGGAGATATTGGCACTCAGTCATAATTTGAATTTATAAGGAAGAGAAATTAGGTGCCAATAAACTGAATGAAACTCACCAAGATGTGGGCAAAACATAAAGTCAACCTGGCTTTATAGGTAAGACTCAGCATGCACAGCAGAACAGGGCAAGGTTTGGGGACCTACGGTGACAGAGAATTCAGATTTTGCTGCATTAGTGCCATTAAGTCCCATCTGAAGGTGAGAGAGAGAGATGATTCCAGGCAGGGTGAGAAATGTGGGCAGTGGGCAGACCTTTGACATAGTAACAGCCTGGTTAGTTATCCAACTTAGAAAAACAGTATAGTGGGAGAGTAAGCATACCATTTTATACCAGTTTCTTATATCATTCTCTAAGAAAGGAAATCAGAACTTCTTCATGAAATGACTGATTCTAGAGCTAGAGCAGGAAATCTTTACTAAATTGTGTCTACTGAAAAAAAAAACGTCATATGTTGAAGCCCTAACCTTCAACATGAGTCTGTTTTGAGGTAAGGCCTTTAGGACAATAATTAGTTTAAATTAGGTCATAAAGATGGAACTCCAATTTGATAGGATTGGCACTGTCCCTATAGTAAGAGATCTCTATATTTTAAAATGCAGACAAAGCAAGGCCAAGGCCATAGTGATGTTGTGATGAGAAGGAGGCCATGAGCAAGCTAGAAGAAAGGTCTCACTAGAAACCAAGCCTCATAGTACTTTGATTCTGAAATAAAAGAAAAAATAAATTTCTGTTGTTTAAGTCCTTCAATCTGTCCTATGTTGTTATTTATGGCAGTTTCTTACTAACACATCATTTTTCACTTCAAAAAAAATATATTCATGATATATTGTTAAAAGGACAAAAGCAATTAACTAAGATGTGTAATTTATATTGAATTTTTAAAATTCTTACTCATTTAAGTTTGTGCCATAGTTTTTTTGTGGTATGATAGGCTGTATTTTTATAAAAATACTGTGTATTTATAAAAGGAAAGAATTTATTCCATAATGTTTTTCTCCTACGTTAGAATTGTTGATTTCAATTGATTGTTCTTTTCCAATTTATATATTTTAATTTTATGAGTAATGGCCACAAATTACTTTATGTCAAATAAAAATAAATAAAAAGCAACAATAGTTTTATGTGGTGGTAGAGAGCAGAGGTTATTCTGAAATGTAAACAAGGACGTGTCAAAATTCTAGTCTATCACATTGAAATGAAAGTAATATTATGACATCAACTCTACAGCCCTGTGCCTTCAGCCACAGTGAAAGTCATGGAAATGGGGGAGGAATGCAGAGGAGGTCACTGACCTCCCATGTCCAGGAAAGTGACCTACTACTGCGACCTTTTTCAATCTTGAAGAGAATAAGCTCATGCAGGAGCAGTTTCTATCCATTCTGCCTTGACCAAAGATCTTTCAAGAGTCACAGATCCCACAGACAGGAAAATTAGAAAATCAGTAGTGAGATCTCCTGCATAGGAGGAGAACGGGCCTAGGAGGGGGAAGGACATTGGCAGATCTAATGAAGGTCACTTCTCCAACAGCCTTTGAGTTCTCACTGAAGAAGCCAAATAAAGGTAAAAAGGGAGGGACTAAGAAATTATACTACGTATTTGAACAAGCAAGATTGCCGAAAAATTAAAAATACAACCAAACAAAAGGGGAAAATGGAATTGTCAGTTGAGAATTCAACCTGGATTGAGAAACACCAGGTGGAAAAATGAAAATGCCAATGAGTAATAAGCCTTGAAGTATCTACCTACCTATCGACGTATTTCTCTGTGAGCGCAGGTACATACAACATAAGTTGCATATTGAGAAACAAGACACAGGGAAAAGACTCACCTCTAAAGCATTGAGAATAGCATTCAATGGAATCCAAATCCAACAAATGATACGTATATGAGTTTGTTTGCCATATTCAGTTCCATTTAATTTCCATTTTAATTGGAAAAGGTTCGCTGGAGAACAAAAAAGATGATAAGCCATCAGAAAAGTTATTAATTCCAGGAGTTAGAAAGATAATGTTTGTATTTGCCAGAGAAGAGGCAATTAAAGTGAGATTATGATTGATAGGGATAAGAGGCAGGGTGCACAAAGCAGAGACAGTAAAACATTGCACAGCGTAAGAGCAGTGGCAGCCTTGTGGTTGGCTAAGATAAAGCTTTCTATAGAACAGCCTGTCATGCCATTTGTTTTATATCATGATATTATTCATATTAATAAATATGGTACAATAAAAGTAATATGGCAGGCACACTGATCAGCACGTCACATGCTCACACCCTTAGAATGTATGAAGAATGAATCTGCAGCATTGCAATCATAGAAATATTAATAAAAATTGTAATAATGAGTATCAGAGTATGAATAATTTTTAAGTCTTTAGAGTTTACCAAATGCATATACTATGTCACACAGATTTCACTTCAATTTTGATTTTATACGTATATTTAAAAATGCTTTATTGAATTACAAATGAACGTTTGAGTACGTGCTACTATGGAATACTTCAGTCCTTTTAAAATTTTGCTGTTTGCAAGTGTGGAATCCAAGGACATTTAATATTCGGTTTAAAGGCATAAATGATTTGTCCATGGGAGTAAATGATTCATTCATTCTTTCAGGTTTTACCCGTTCCAAATGTTGGAAAATGAACTCTACGTTTAAGAGAAATTTGCTGTCTCATGGATTCAGGAATTACAGGAATGGATTCAGGGACTCACATGTGTTATCAGAGCTAGATTCTTTCTTTCTTTGTCTTTATTATCTTTGTTCTGAGAAAGGTGTTTTCCACTTGGTGAGCATATCAACCACGAGTAGCAGAAACTTCACAGCATCCCATTTTTGTAAATCCATTAGAAAGGAGACTTTCTTCTAATCTCAACACGAGGACAGGGTGGTCATGTTGGGTCATGTCTGTCCTCCTAGATCTTGTATGTGGGAATACTGCTTTATCAGCCAGCCCGGTCATTCACCATCTAAACGTAAAGGCAGGATTTTGTCAGCAGCAGCTCTACTAGGGTCACATGGAGTCAAGAAAA
Source organism: Nycticebus coucang (assembly GCF_027406575.1). Classification (NCBI taxonomy): domain Eukaryota; kingdom Metazoa; phylum Chordata; class Mammalia; order Primates; family Lorisidae; genus Nycticebus; species Nycticebus coucang. The sequence continues at coordinate 30,585,269 of NC_069802.1, forward strand.
ATTTCTTGAAGGAGCATGAATCTGAAGTGTTATAAAGTATAAAACACATGTGCGCACACACACACACACACATATGAACGAAAATATTGTATTATAAAAACAAATCTCTCATATCTCTCAGGAAATACATTTTGTTTTTAGGCCACTTAGAATTTCTGCTGTTTTTTTCTTATGTTATCTAATAGCTGTTACAAGTCTCTTATTCTCTAATAGCACTTATAAATATCTTCCCTACTCCTTATAGTTACACTGTCAGTTACAGTTACAGTTTTTCAGTGATACAGCATCTTTAGTTCACATGCATACGAAAGTGTGCATGCACACACACATCACATACAAAGCTTCCAGAATAAAAATGGTACCAGAATTCTCAACCACAACACTGAAAGGAAAAAATGAAGGAGTGCTTCAAAAATTCTGAAAAAATGCTCATCATCTTTAATCATCAGAGAAATGCAAATCAAAACTACTTTGAGATACCATCTAACTCCAGTGAGACTAGCCTATATCACAAAATCCCAAGACCAGAGATGTTGGCGTGGATATGAAGAAAAGGGAACACTTCTGCACTGCTGGTGGGAATGCAAATTAATACATTCCTTTTGGAAAGAGATATGGAGAACACTTAGAGATCTAAAAATAGATCTGCCATTCAATCCTGTAATCCCTCTACTGGGCAGAGGGATCCCTCTACCCAGAAGACAAAAATCACATCATAACAAAGATACTTGTACCAGAATGTTTATTGCAGCCCAATTCATAATTGCTAAGTCATGGAAGAAGCCCAAGTGCCCATCGATCCACGAATGGATTAATAAGTTGTGGTATATGTACACCATGGAATATTATGCAGCCTTAAAGAAAGATGGAGACTTTACCTCTTTCATGTTTACATGGATGGAGCTGGAACATATTCTTCTTAGTAAAGTATCTCAAGAATGGAAGATAAAGTACCCAATGTACTCAACCCTACTATGAAACTAATTTAGGGTTTTCACATGAAAGCTATAACCCAGTTACAACCTAAGAATAGGGGGAAGGGGGAGGGTAGGGAGGGGGGAGGTGGGTAGAGGGAAGGGGATAGGTGGGATTATACCAGAGGTGCATCATACAAGGGTATATGTGAAACTTGGTAAACAGTCTGTGAAGCTAGTGAATGATGCCCCATGATTATATCAATGTACACAGCTATGATTTAATAAAAAAAAAATTCTGAGGGAAAATAATTTCTAACATATAAATGTATAACTAGCCAAACCAGCATCAAATGTGAGGATATAATAAAGATACGTTCATTCAGAAACTAATTTTAGGAAAGCTAATACAGGATGTGCTTAACCAAAATGAAAGTAAAAACCATAAAGGGGCAAGAAATAGGATCCATGAAACAAAAGATCCAATCCAGGAGAGAAGCAAGGAATTTTTTTACGTTGTAAACAAAAAAGTTCTGATAAAAGTCTAAAGAGAATAAACTAATATATATATTCATACAGATATGCACATACATACATGAGATGTACAATTTTAGAGGAGATGCTTCTAAAAATGAAAGAAATTACCACACACACTATATTACTTTTATTAACACTTGCATTACAAAGGCTTTTCTGAATTATAAATAAAAATTTGAGACCATGATCCTATGAGGCCCTTGACCCTTCTAAAATTTTGCCATTTGCAAGTATGAAATCCCTAGTAAATTAAATATTCTGTTTAATATTGAATCTCTTTGAACACTGAGAAATATCAGATCTATTAGAGAGTTTGGAAATAAAAATATGGCAAAAATTATTAGATACAAAATTTTTTTTTAAAAGCAGAGTAATAGACATATCATTATTAATATACTATGAGGCACAGGCCTGGATATTATTTGGGTCATCAAAACAACAGCAAATAACATTTCTACAAATAATGATGATATAAAAATTCAGTGGTTCACAATGTGTCCCAGAACAGCAGTTTGGGGACCATGCGAAATGCTGTGAGCACAACACTGCATTGATTTGAAATACAAATTATCCAGTCCCACTTCAGAATGACTGAATCAGAATCTCTGAGAATGAGGCCCACAATCTGTGTTTCATTAAGCCCTCCAGCTTATTCTGATGCATGCTTATATTTGAAAACCACTGCTCTAATTATATAAGAAAGGTGTGAATGCAGGTCTTAGAGAAAACTGTGAAAGCTAAACACTCTTCTTCCAGAGCATAATATTCCTGGGAAATTGCATAACAGAACAGTAATATGTTCTTATGAAATACAGAAGTAAATGCCAAGTGGAACAGATAGATTTGCTAAAAGGGTGGTGGGACAGAGAAAGGAAAATCTACCATTTTCCTTTATAACAATTTTAATATTTCGAACGTTCTAAGACATTCAAATGTAAGTTAGTTAAGAACAGAAAATTTAACTGGCAGGTGATAAAAATTGAAAAATGCATAGACTTTCAAAAAATAAAACAGACCACATATATGTGTGAAAATCAATATATATATGAGATGTACTTTTATCATAACAGGTTTCACTCTTTGCAGAGTCTGCCTGGCATTTGAGTTTGCTACTCTTGTACATATTTTCTAAAAATAAGATGTCACAGCTAAACATTAGGTGACCACTTGAAGTAATGTTGTTGAGTGTTAAAGACCTTCCAAGGAAGTTAGGAGAAGCAGTGTTACTGATTAGAAGAAATTGCTAAGGGTGATGGCCGATTGTTATTAAGGAAAAGATGAAATTCAGACCCAATCATATCTTAGAAATTAGAGCTTGAGAAATGAGAAGAATGACAGTCCTGAAAATTGAAAGCAGAAAATCAGAAGGACGCCATATCCTCTAGAATCTAGATGTAGGTATTATAAAAGCAAATGGGTGTTCAAACAGTATGAAAGAATCACAAACTGAGTCTATGAATTTGTTTACTGTGTCTCTCTGCAGGATTGGAGGTTAAAATTACTGCCTTGATCAATCCAGAAAGAAAGAAAGAACTTTCTTGAGGGTCTTGACATTATTGACATGGAGGCTTCTTTATTTTCCTATGCAGAGGGTGATGGTTAAATAAATATTGTTGGTGATGATCTATTGCTTTCCTAGTGCCAGGGTCATGTAGTTGCTGATGATAGAAAACTAACATGAAACAAAAATTTCTATTTTTGTGATTGCTTGACGGATAACTAAACGGAATGTCTAAATATGCATGCAAGTTAATTGATTACCCAGTCTCACTTTTCTGACCTCTGTTTTCTATTCAGCTTTCACGTACATGCTTTTGATTTATCAGAAGATCCAACTGTGTTCAGTATTTGGGTTTACACAGAGTGGGATGAATCTTAATGAAAATCATTTATCATCGTCAGGATTCAGCCAATAAGTGTAAAAATCAAACCTGTTATTCTCTTGCAAAGTTCAGCATGTTGCAATGGGATCACATCAGCTCCTATAACAAGGATTTTGAGCTCAGCATTTAGAAAATATGGGCCAAGGAAAATAATTTTGTTCATAATGACAATGATGATCAATCCGAAAAATGATAGTTATTCCTAAGCATTTGTACCGCCATCTTAATAATAATGATACATGTGACAGTAATACAAGTCATTTGTTGAGCACCTGCTAGGCATCATATTCTGTGTTAATTTTTATATGATTGCTTTAATTTTTCTACAGCCCCTCAAACTTCCTATACTTTACATATATAGGAATTGAAGTTAGGAGACTATACATATACAAGTGACTACAGGAAAATACAGGCTTATTGGGTGGTATACACAAATCACAAAACCCTAACCTAAGTTTTCTCCCTCACTGTTATAATTTTTCTCCATTGATCTCATATTTAGCTGTCTTTAAAGGTCACATTTCTTGTTTCAATGCCAAAGTATATCACAAAAGAATGAAACAAATATGGCAATGTTATCTAAATACTGCATAACACTTTTATAATGTTCAATAATTGATGAATAAATGATTCAATTTGTATGTATTGGCATCTACTAAAACCATGACATGTATTAATGCACATAGAAGAGCTAAACATTGTAGCTATCTGTCATTTATTGAATATCATCTTACATATGATGAAGCCAAGAGAAATTAACTTCAGAGAGTAAACTGTTTGGGAGTGGTGGGAGGTGGGGAACTGAAATAGAGTGGACCGAAAGTGTCAAAATCCATTTACTAAATATTATGTTATCCTTATTCAATAACAGAGGACAATGTTCCCTTTCAAATTATAGAGACAAGATTGAAATACCAGAGTAAACTAGTATTTTAAAATGCAGCATACAGTGTTGAAATAGTCAAAAAACTAAGGGACTGTATAACTAATATTTGTTATGTAACTATCACTAAATCAGCAATGGCTAGTCAAGTCTTTCTCATGATTTACCCTCTGAGGCTGATTCTTTTGGCCCCTCTTCCACATTTAAAGATCCTTTTGATCATCATGACAGTGACATTTTTGTCTTTCAAGGACTCTTGTGATTACCTTGGGAATTCCCAGATAATCTAGGATAATCTCCCTTTCCTAAAGTCAGCTGGTTAATAATCTCAGTTTCATCTGCAACCTTATTTATCCTTTGCCACATAATCCAAAATATCACGCTTCCATGGGTTAGAATATGACATCATCAGAAAGGCATTGCTCTTCCTAGCACACTGGCCCCTGCTCCCAGGGGTCCTCAAACTTTTTAAACAGGGGGCCAGTTCACTGTCTCTCATACCGTTGGAGGGCCAGACTATAGTTTTTAAAAAAAAAACTATGAACAAATTCCCATGCACACTGCACATATCTTATTTTGAAGTAAAAAAAACAAAACGGGAACAAATATAATCACACTGCTGCATGTGACCTGTGGGCCGTAGTTTGAGGACCCCTGTTTCCCACCACTTTCTGCCCCCGAAGGAGAGGTGAAGCTTTGTTATTGTCAGAAACATTGAATCTGTGCTTCAAAAATTGTGTAAAATATGGATGGGTAGACAGAACACGGAAGAGTATTTGGTTGGGGAAGATTTTAGAGAAATTTCAGGAAAAGATCATTGAGTTGAAAATGTGTAAGTAGGGTGTGGGATGGATGAGTCCTCAAGTCCTCAAGGATCTGTGTAAAAGGAAATCCCAAGATTTGAAGAGAATGGGCTAGATGAAAATGGACAAAAACTCTGGGTGTTGACTCTATTAGATAGAGACAGATTATAGAGTGACTACAAATGGCAACAGCAAAATACCATTCATGATTTTAAGGTTTTAAAAATAAAGCATATTTTTGTTTAGGGAAAGCACAGAGGTATACAATGTAAAATAACTTGTCTCTTTTGTTTTCAAATTTGGAAATGCTAATCATAGTAGCTGGCATATATTAAATTAAATATTAAATTAAATATGTTAAATTAAATATATTTAATATATTAAATCTGCCTCTATTCTGTACACAGCTCATTACAGACATAAGTCTGCGAAGAAGTTCTTGGTGTTCCCAATTTGTAGACACAAAACTAAGAGCCAAACAAGTTCTTGTGAAATTTGAGAAAGCAAAGCTAGTAAGTGTTGAATTTAAGCTTTCTATCCCAAAGTGTCTGACATCATGTCTATATACTATATAGCTAGGGTCAATACAGGGAACATTTTATCTGTTCTCTCAGCCATTTAGAATCTGAAATATAGACAATCTCTTGTGAAGTTGCAACAAACTCAGATGGAAATATTTTTAGGTATAAGTATTTAATTTATTGGAAAGGTCCAATGATAAATAACCTATGTGATTAAAATGTGGACATTTTAAAGAGAACATCTCAATCTATTTGCAAGGCGTGATTAGAGAACTAGCTCTATGGCTCTGCAATGATCTCATTTGTATTTTGAATTGCACGTCAGTGTGAAATTCCTCCACCTGTCCTAAAATACAGAAAACAATTTTCAGTGCCATAGAAATAATTATATTTTCAAGGTCACAATCAATCATCATAAACTCAATGCCTTCCTCTGAAGAAAAGAATGATTCAAATCTCTGATGTATTATTTTTGTCATTTTGAAAAGAATGTGGCCAGTGATACAGTGAGTTATACAACAATCTGCATGATACAGATTCATTGTACTCTTTTGAGTGTCTATTCGAATTTTTTTCCACAAAATAATGGCAATGATGATAATAACACTAATATGCATAATTATTATTTTGGGGACACTTCATATTTAGGAAAATCTTTATATTCAGCCTCATGTTTAGTTCTGATAATAGTCCTGTGAGTCAGGACAGTGATGATAATCATTTCATTATAGGTATAGATAGTCAGGGAGGTTTAGAAGATTCTTGAAGGTCATTTAGGTAGAAGAGCAGGGAATCAAATCCAAATCAGAATGAACAAGGCTGCTTCTCACTTTTCCAATGGTTCAAGTTAAATGACTAAAATTTTTACTTTTTCTGATCTTAAAAATCGTTCTTTCTCTCCTCTGTGATCTCAGGGCACAATTTTACCATTGTAATGTGATAAAATCTTACCATCAATCCTAGAGGGAATGGAGTAAGATGGAGTAATCACAGGCAAAACTTTACCTTTGGCAGAACACCGAGCCCTGAGCATGCCTCTGGAACAAAACAGAGAGAAGAGCCAGCACGCTCTTCTACACAGAAAGAGTCCGGCCCTCTTGCAGACCTCTGACCGCATCCAAGGGGAGTAGAAGAAATTTCACTGCTCTACTATTTTTAGGACACAGTAACCCAGCACATTTGTTCAGTGTGTTCCAGCAATATCTCATACTCTGATCAACCACTTCAGTAAGGTCACCTCCCTCAGAAAGAGCTGGTAGGCGTGCTAGCTAGATTAGAAGGCTCGGAATCTGATATAAAGGATGCACTCAAAAAAATACCTGTTGGTTATGGAATGAAGGCAGGAAGGAAACTGAGATTTGCTGTGTCATGCTATTTTGTGACAGAAGAGTGTCCCGTTTATTAAGGACATGGACTTCAGAGCCAGAAGGCATAGGATCAATTTCTAACCCCCTAATTAACTCTCATACGAAATTAAAAAAGGCACTATGACTCAGTGTCTAAATACTGTTTGATAAGATGGTCATAAGAATTAAAGGAAGCGGTAGGTAGGTTTGTAGCACATTTCCTGGCCCATACTGAGCACACAGTCAAAGGTCCCATTAGCAGAGTTATGAAAGAGACCAAGTGGTTGAGACGCTCCAGAAGAAAACACTGCCAAGTCAAAGGAAGGGTGTCTCAACAGAAATGACCTATTTGGTCTAAGGGTTTTCTTTGTTGTGTTTTGTTTTATTTTGCATGAGAAGTTAGTTTCTTACCTCAATATATAAAATACAGAGCTGTACAGATGGAATGCTTTGCCAACCTGCTAGCCAGGTTGAAGTCATTACTTCATACATTCTTTCATTCTTTCCTTTGGCAGGCAAACTTTTGAATACCTAGTATGGGCCAAACGATGTGAGCAAAATGGGAAATAAAAGATGAAAAGATGGTCCCTGTCTTCATAAAACTCTCAGATATTACTGATATTTAATATTGCTAATAAAAAATGTAAATGGCTATTACAAATATAAACTGAAGATGTCTTAGGAAATGTCTGATAGACAGCAGCACAGTCAGGAGGGACTGCACAGTGGCAAAGTCAGTCCCAGGAAAGGGCACAGAACTACCATTTTGAATTTCTACTTCTCTGTATATAGAAGAAGAAAACTGGGAAAGATGATCCCAAAAGTATTTTCTGGATGCAAGATTATATGTGTCATTATCTATGTTACAACAGAATTAGGAGAACTCTTTGCTAGTCTTTGTTTTTGTTTTTTTCAACTTTTTTTTTTATCGTTTGAGATTCATTGAGAGCACAGAGTTAGGTACTACTGGTTGCATTTACTAGGTAATGTCCCTCTTATAATTGTGTCCTTCCCCCAAGAGGTGTGCTATACACTGTGACCCCCCATCCCCTTCCAACCCCCCTCCACTCCCTCATTCATTCCCCTACCTCCATTTTGTATTAGCTCATCTACTGCCTTCATATTAGAATTGAGTACATTGGATTCTTACTTCTCTTGTTTTTGTTTTCCACAGTGACTTTGTCACCCAGGCTGGAGTTCAGTGGCATCATCATCATAGTTCTTTGCAACCTCTAATCCATGAGTTTAAATGATCTTCCTGTCTTAGGTTCTGGAGTAGCTGGGACAATAGGTGTGCAGCACTCTGACAGCTTATTTTTTGTATTTTTTCTAGAGATAAGGGGTTCTCACTATGATGCTCAGGCTGGTCTTGAACACCGGCCTCAAGCAATCCTCCTACCCCAGCCACCCAAAGTGCTAGGATCCCAGGTGTGAGCCACCACACCCAGCTCTACAAATTTTGAGAAGAAAAAAGTACCATTATTGCTATTTTAAAGAATATGTGGTTTTGCTTCAGAACAGAAGATTACATTAGCTGACCTCTGAACGTCTTTGCTAGCCTTGAAGTCATGAGGAACATGGAATTATTGGACATTCATCTTGCCATAAAGCTCAAAACAAATCATCTTCAGGGTTCAGTGATTCTGATTTTACTCAGAAATGTCATCAGAGTGTCCTCTTGCCCTTTGTTTTCCAAAGATTTTTACTTACTTGTCTAATCAAAATAAAATACCTGATGGCTAAAATAGAATGATGCTTTGCAAAGCATTCTTTTTTTTTCAGTTTTGGTAATGTTCAAAGGGAGCCAGTAAAGCTTTTTGTGCTTCAGCAACAAGGCCACCAACTCATAGCTACAGACTCCAGCCTAATCTCCTTTCTACCATGAACCTGTGGAATGAACTCAGTCAAGTCATTTAACCTCTCAGGTCCAAATTTCCTTAAATAAATAAAGGAAAAAATAAGGATTAGTAACATTTCTTCAGAAGAAAATTGTAAAGGCTGAGAGGTTCAGATGTTCTAGATATAAAAGTATTTTCATTAATTAGCAAAAGGCATTGATTTTATAATATAAATAACAAGTATTTTTGGTGCACAGTCTAATCAACAATAATTCATTTGGATGAAGGATATTTGTAAGCTTCTTACTACACACTGCAGTTGGCAGATTGAAATCAATAAAGCATTTAAATTGTATTGATTTTATCTCAGATTTAAGGGCTACCTGTATATAAAACACATTGAAACTGAGCAGAAAATACATAATCTTATATTGTGCAATGACATTCAGAGTGGAGCTGATTTAGAGATTTTTTAAGAGGGGAAAAATATTGATAAATCTTATGATTCATCTCTTTCTCATGATAAATAAATATTTTTTAAATTACAAAAACAATGAGAAAAATAGCTACCATTTACCAAGGGCATACTTTATAGCAGAAGCTGTTCCCATGTTATTTTTAAGTCTCACAATAATCCTATAATAGAGGTAAGTAGTGTTAGTTTCCTTATAGAGATAACTTGAGGTAGGAAAGGTCATGTCTTATGGCTGGTGAATGGTGCAGTGGGGCTGTGAACCCAGGTGTAGCACTTCTGAATGTTTCTGCAGTGCTCATGTGCCATTTCCTCTCCTCTGTAATTTATCTGAGGAACAAGAAAAGGAAGAGTGAGAATATACTCTCACGGATAAATCAGGTGTCGCATATTCAGGCATATGTTTGTTAGTCCCCTTTGCCCTGAATCTCAGCGGTCCCTGATATTAGCCTATAACTAAGATCAAGCAAACGATTTGGGGTAGAGCCACTTCCGAAGCTAGTTTAGAAGAAGACTTGAAGCTTCTGTAGGGTTTTCTTGGAATGCTCTCTCTGGTCAAATGTTCTTCAGCCTGGTCACCCTCTTTCTAGCTGACCTGTCTGGCACCAGCAAATCCAACGTCATGTTTCTAATGAGATCCTGACAACCAGGAATAATGTTCATGGAAACGCTTAACCGGAGAACACAAGCAAATGTGACAAACCCTTGGTTACAGTTTCCTTGGCTCCCTCCTTACTTCAACGGAAAGGTGCAACATTTCCTCTTCCAAGCACTGGTGATCCAGGGATAAATAAGACAACCAGTCTACAAAATGCTCTGAGGAATGGACAGAGCACCAATTCATGACAAACAATTTAGGACTGAGATGGGGAACATTCTGAGAAAGACTTTTCAGATAGAAAGTACAACATGTGTGATGACGCCTAAGAGAACCCATGGCTCCTGGTGGGAAATGTAAGAAGTTTTGCATCCTTGAAGCCTAGTGTGACAACAGGGGGCCCTAGCAGCAGATGAGATTAGAAGATAAGCAGAGATCAGATTATGGAGGACTCTCCGTCTTTACAGAGAAGCAAAAGAATAAAGCAAGCAACAATGAGATGAAGGAACACAAGCATATATTTTATAAGAAAAGGTTTAATATTATAGTATCTAAAGATTAATTTCCTATGAGAATGAAAGCTATTAAATTTTTAAAAAATTATCCCAAGTATACTATCCCAGGCATTGTGAAGGAAGTGAGGAAGTCAACATAGTCTTTACACCCCTAGAGCTTAAAATTAAAGAAAAACTTACGAAGCAAGGAAGGAGTTGGAGAAAATTCTATGGACTAACCAAATCTCTTTCTGTTAACTTCTAAATCATTGTAATGGATATCTAGAGTTTAGCCCTTTTCTAAGATGCTTTCACTAATAACCTACTTAATTTTCACACTATATGTGTAATCTAGAAATAATTGCATAATCCACACCTATGCCTACTTTGAAGACCAGGAAACTGAGATCTAATGAAGTTAGGTAACATACTCAATATTTCACAGCTTATAACTCAAGGGCAGAAACTGAATTCATACCCAGGCAATACAGTTCTAATATTTTCTCTTAATCACTGCTATACTATACTATACTATACTATACTATACTATACTATACTATACTATACTATAGCACACATTGCCTCTGGCAGTGGTTTTCAAATTGCAAATTTTCCATTGCAGCTTTCCCCAGTGTTTTACCAGAGATGATAATGGTGTGGGATTCAGAAATTGCCATGTAAGCAGCAGTCCAAGTGATTGTGACGGAGGCTGTCCTTGGACCGTATTTTGAAGAAACTCCTCGAAAAGATAGATTGGCCATTTTCAGGAATTCTACATTATTGTGATAGATTTTAGTGACACTTACTACTATTGTAGAAAGAATCATGTATATAGATATGAGTGCGAAAACTGGAGTTCTGCAGACTGTCCTGGCCTCTTCCCAACTTTCCAAACAGCATTTGTTAATCTATATAAACTTCCAGAAGGTAAGATACCTTTTCTCTTAGAGAAGTAGTTCCCCAGTGTTACTTTAGGAAGGAAGTTCCTCATTTCTTCTCTATGTCATTTCCAGGGTGAAATGTGGCCAATGCTTGTATATTCCAGCCTGCTTGCTAAAATCTTCTGAATCAACTTCACTTTATTACAATTTTGGTTTTTATTTTCCTAATCATATATTTTCAATTACAAGACTGGTTATTTTAAAACATAATTGAGACATATACACTTTTACATATGCTGTTTTAAAAATAATTCATAAACATACCTTTCAAGAGGAAAATGATGAAAACAGGTGATTGCAGAAATTATCATACAAAGCAATGCCCTACTTGCAATATTCTTCCATAAACACAACGCAGAACACATGTATATATTAATTAGCATGCCACTTTACTTGACACCTCTAGGAACTATTTGCATGTTAGCACATTCCTTTTGATCTTATATCAGTCTGTAGATTCTGATTTGCCATGTAGCACAGCACATGCTGTCTTATGACCACCTCGGGAGAATACTGGAAATGCATACAGATGATGTCTCTAGATGACATATCAAATCAATCTCCCTCATGGCAGAGAGTCTGAATCCTACTTCTATATGGTGTGATTTCTAATATATTTCCCACCTATAGAAACCACTGCTCAGATGTGCAATGAGTAAAGTAATAGGAAGGGTGAAGGGTTATATGCAGATCTTTTCCCACAAAAACTAAGTTTAGTTACATCGTTATGGGTATGGTTGAAGGCAAAGGGCTTACCTCTTTTCCTTCCTTCCTTCTTTCCTTCCTTCCTTCCTTCCTTCCTTCCTTCCTTCCTTCCTTCCTTCCTTCCTTCCTTCCTTCCTTCCTTTCTTCCTTCCTTCCTTCTTTCCTTCATGTTTTTCTTTCCTTTCTTTTTATTCTCCTTTTTTTTGTGCTCTTAGTTCTTGCTCTGGTTATATTAATTTTCACTAAATTTTATTTCTAAGAAATGGGAAAGGAAAGCTATTCTGTACTGTGTTCAGGAATTGCAGTGCAAGCTTTCTCTACAGGAAAGTTAATTATTTTTGACAACTTTATTCACTTGTTGATTGATCAATTCATCGACATAATTAATTGGATATTTTCTATGTGTGGATAGTCAGGCTAGGACATTTGTGCAGTTTTATTTAATTCCCAAATCCAAAATTTAGCAGTTATCATGAGAACACTGATAAAAAGAAAAAAACAGTCTCTTCATATCAGTTATTATCTATTTCACTCTGGAATATTTCCAGCATTTTTCCATTACAACAAATGCATTCTATTTTATCTTGGTTCTCCAGTCTCTCCCAAGAAATAGAAAACTTCTTAAAAATCAATATTACCCAGAAATACAAAACATCATCTCTGAATTATATATCTCTATGCACATAAACTGGAAAACAGTGAGGAAATGGATGAATTCTTAGAAACATACAACCAACCTCCCTAGGTTCAATCAGGAAGAAATAGAACTCCCAAACAGCCAAATATCAAGTAACAAAATTGAAGCAGCAATAAAAAACTTTCCACCAAAAAAAGTCTGAAATCAGATGGTTTCACAGATGAATTTTACCAGACCTACAAAGAAGAACTGGTACCCATACTGCAAAAATTATTTTATAACATCAAGAAGGAAGGGATCCTTCTCAACTCATCCTATTATATCAGTATTGTCTTGACACCAAAGCCAGGAAGGACACAACAGAAAAATAAAACTATAAATCAATATTACTTCTGAATATAGAAGTAAAAATTCTCAATAGGATTCTGGCAAACTGAATTTGGAAGCACATTAAAAAAAATCCACCTTAACCAAATGGTCTTTATTACAGGGATGCAAGGATGGTTCAACATTTGCAAATCTATAAATGTGATTCACAACATAAACAAAAGCAAAAATAAAAATTATATGATCATTTGATTGATGCAGAAAAAGAATTCTGGGTAAAGTGGCTGGCAACCTGTAGAAGATTGAAACTGGACCCACACCTTTCACCATTAACTAAGATAGACTCTCACTGGATAAAAGATTTAAACTTAAGACATGAAACTATAAAAATACTTGAAGAAAGTGCAGGGAAAACTCTTGAAGGAATCGGCCTGGGTGAATATTTTATGAGGAGGACTCCCCAGGCCATTGAAGCAGTGTCAAAAATACACTACTGGGACATGATCAAACTCAAAAGCTTCTGCACAGCCAAGAACATAGTAAGTAAAGCAAGCAGACAGCCCTCAGAATGGGAGAAAATATTTGCAGGTTATACTTCCGATAAAGGTCTAATAACCAGAATCCATAGAGAACTCAAATGTATTAGCAAGAAAAGAACACGTGATCCCATCTCAGGGGGAAAGGGACTTGAAGAGAAACTTCTCTAAAGAAGACAGACGCACAATCTACAAACATGAAAAAAAGCTCATCATCCTTAATCATCAGAGAAATGCAAATCAAAACTACTTTGAGATACCACCTAACCCCAGTAAGAGTAGCCCACATAACAAAATCCCCAAACCAGAAATGTTGGCGTGGATGTGGAGAAAAGGGCACATTTCTACACTGCTGGTGGGAATGCACACTAATACGTTCCTTCTGGAGGGATGTTTGGAGAATACTTAGAGACCTAAAAATAGACCTGCCATTTGATCCAATAATTCCTTTACTAGGTTTATACCCCAAAGACCAAAAGTCACAATATAACAAAGACATCTGTACCAGAATGTTTACTGCAGCCCAATTCATAATCGCTAAGTCATGGAAGAAGCCCAAGTGTCCATTGACCCACGAATGGACTAGCAAATTGTGATACATGTATACCATGGAATATTATGCAGCCTTAAAGAAAGATGGAGACTTTACCTCTTTGATGTTTACATGGATGGAGCTGGAACATATTCTTCTTAGCAAAGTATCTCAGGAATGGAAGAAAAAGTATCCTTTGTACTCAGCTCTGCTATGAAGCTAAATTATAGCTTTCACATGAAGGCTATAATCCAACCATAGCACAAGACTATGGGGAAAGGGCCAAGGAAGGGAAAGGGAGGCAGGAGGTTTTGGTGGAGGGAGGGTAATGGGTGGGGCCAGATCTACGGTGCATCTCAGAATGGGTACAGGCGAAACTTACTAAATGCAGAATACAAATGCCTACATACAGTAACTAGGAAAATGCCATGAAGGCTATGTTGAACAGTTTGATGAGAATATTTCAGATTGTATATGAAACCAGCACATTGTACCCCTTGATTGCACTAATGTACACAGCTATGATTTAACAATAAAAAAAATTATTTTACCATAAGGACATTTGCACTAGAATGTTTATTGTAGCTCAATTTATAGTTGCCAAAATGTGGAAACAACCTGAGTGCTCATCAACTCATGAATGAATAAATAAACTGTAGTACTTGTATATCGTGGAATACTATTCAGCCACAAAGAAAGGTGAAGACTTTACAACTTTTGTATTTGTCTGGATGGATATGGAGAACATCCTCCTAAGTATCACAAGAATGAAAACTCTAGTATCCAATGTACTCAATTTTAATATGAAACTAGTAGGTGAACAACTACACCCCACACAAGAAAAAACTACAATTAAATGCAAGTATGGAGAGGGGAGGAAAGTGGGGGATTGGAGAACTCTCACCTAATGGATACAATGCTGAGGTACAGGGCACAGCTCCTGGGTGAAGGGCTCCACTGCAACTTGGATGTTACCTAACAAAAGTGAACACTGTAACCTAATCATCTGTGCCCTACATTAATGTGAATAAAAAGTAAATAAAAACTTTGAAAAAGAAAAAAAGAAATAATTCAATACATAAAGCTGACATAATCATTTATTCTTCAGGAAATATAAATATAGATTGGTCCTGACAATACATCACATTAAACAGATACAAATGGGTAAAGATTAAAATGAGAAAGGTCCAATTTAAGACTGTTAAAAAATAGAAGACTGTTTTTATAACTAGAATTTTTTCTTAATAAAAGAAGGACTGTTTTATATTAAAGTAAGGATTGGAAAATTTAATTATATTAAAATCAAGACTTTACATTATTCAAAAGATGGTATTGGGAAAGTTGAAATTTTTATGTCACATATTTCTCCCAAGCATATTTTCCTTTTTTTAATTCATTAACACATACATCATGTATACATTAATGCATTTATGGGGTACAAGGTGCTGATTTCATATAGAATTAGGAACACTAACATCACACTGGTTAATATATACCTCATCTCCTTTACTTAATTATTGTGTCAAGATGTTTATACTCTATACTAATAGATCCGACTTGTACCCTTGCATTATGCACCAAAGGTGTGATCCCACCATTCACCCTCCCTCCATCTGACCTCCCCGAAGCATATTTTCTAACAAATAAACAAACATACAAAATTCCATGGAGAAGAAGAAGTTGTGACCTAGTCAAAAGTTTGTTAAGCCAAGAATAAATATTTTACAGTTAGGAAAAAAAGTACAGATATAGTCATCTCTAATTTTCAGTCCCAGAAAGACAAATGAAGACCATGATGGGGTATTGTTTGGCACTTTTGGATACATTGGCAAAAACTAGTGATTATGACACTATCAAAGTGCTGGTAAAGTTTTTTTTTTTTTTTTTTTTTTGTGATTTTTGGCCAGGGCTGGGTTTGAACCTGCCACCTCCAGCATATGGGACCGGCGCCCTACTCCTTTGAGCCACAGGCACTGCCCCTGCTGGTAAAGTTTTAAAGAAACAAAAGCTCTGTCCTGGTGCAGGCAACACTGTGAGGTGTTATATCCCCAGACGAGTATCTTGTAAAAGTGATCAGACACGCATCTTACAATATGGCAGTTCCATTCAGTTACAGTTCAGAATAAGCCTTGGAGAAATTCCTGCTGGTGGGAGAAGAGCACATGTCAAACATGGGCCCAGCTGCGCTGGTAACAGCACATTACTGAAGTCAGAGGGGCCCAAGGGTTACTGTTCTATTGCTAGGTGTCTTTACTTATGTGCATTTACGTTGCAAATTATCTAGTAAGCCATGAAATACTGCATTATTTAAAATATCGAAACATAAAAATTCATGACATATGAAAGGCATGAATAATATTTTAAGGAAATTCAGAAAAGAGCATTATTACAATATTATTTTTAGCCTACGAGAACAGGGAAATTCTTGTATGGATGGTAGCGTTTTTAACAGGTCCTGAAGGATGAATTATTCATTATTATACCTTGCCCTGTTTTCAAATGATTTCAAATTGCTTATTAAAGATTTCATGAAACAAAATTTAAAAACAACAAGGTGCAGAAACCAGGGCTCTAAAAAAATAATGAGCGAAAAAGAAAAAAGTCAGCAAGAAAGTCATGACGCCAGCACATCAGACTTTACAGTATTCAGTTTAGGAGATTGGAAGTTAATTTGCTTTTAACCAAAAGAATAAAAAGATGCTACCAGTTTCTATAACAACAGTAATAAGTCAGTTACACAGGAAGGCCAGGGATTTTTTGTAGTTGTTCTGTTTTAATATATATATTTTTTTGTATTTGTTTTTTCTGGGCACAATTGTCTTAGAAGGAGATATTTTGAAAAGTGGCCATGAAGGCCATTCTGAATAAAAGGAATGGAAGATGCTGATATAAAAATGAGCAAATGAATAAATAAATAACTGGCAGATGTAAATAGGAATCAATTCCATCTGACTTTGCTGCAGATGGTGGATCAGAATTAATAAGCTTCCAAGGACAGACTAGAACCAGACTGAGAGGAACAGGTCAGTAGTGGTCCCCTAAGTGTGGTCCCTGGACCAGAACATCAGCACCTCCAGGAAACATGGAAGAAGGACAAATTCTTGACAACTTCCCCCCACCCCCCATTTCATTGACTTGGAAACCCCACACATGAAGTCCAGAAATCTGTGTTTTCACAAGCGCTCCAGGAGCTTCTGATGTATATTAATGCTTGAGAATCGCAAGGATAAATAGCTGGGCTTATTAACTGCATGTCCTATCAGACAATTGAAGAAAAAACTGTCATCCAACCCTAAATCTTATTTAAGTTCCCAACTCTCTATGTCCGCAGGTCAAGGATAATTTCCTGCTGCTGTCACTTAGAGGCAGAATTATGAGGCAAACCAGATACTCTTGGCTTCTTGGGCATTCTAATCTTGAAAGAAAATTCTAAAGCAGGGCTTCCCAAGCTTAGTAAGTTTGACATTTGGGGCTGCATGATTCTTCAGCTTGGGGTGTTTCTGTGTGTTGCAGGATATTTTCAATAGTGTCTCTAACATCTCTGACCACCAGACACAAGTGTCACCATTCCCCCAATGTAAGACTACCAAAAATATCACCAGATGCTGCTGCATGTCCTCTGGGGAACAAAACTGCCCCTACTTGAGAACAACTATACTAAAGTGTTTTCAACTAAGATTTATAATCTGTATGTCATTCAACCCATGGGTTGAATCATCTACCTGCTGGTGTAGATGGAGCAACACGGAGAAACATGGAGAAACAACCCATGTTTTGTGTACATGCTTGATGGTAGTACTGCTTTCTCCAGGTTAAGGTTAGATAAAGAATTCTTCTAAAGAACTGGGGTAGGCAACTTTGAGTACATACTATGAAACAGATGATGATGAAAATGGTAACTAATGACACATAAACTATTGATAATAATTTAACTAAAAGATGTAGAATGGTTAACTAATGTGATGAAAATGTGTCAAACAATCTATGAACCAAGTGTATGGTGCCCCACGATCATACAAATGTACACAGCTATGGTTTAATAATAATAAAAAAAAAAATGTAGAATGCTCCTTCCCCAGAGAGATAATCCAGAGATTTAAGAAGCTAATTGCAGAACCTTCACAAAATAACAAAGTGAGTTCTCGTCAAAGCCAAGTCAGCCAAGAAACAACAATTTTAGAAAGATTTTTTGGTGACAGCTATCTTTTCATTTGAGTGTGCAATTATTTTAGAAGCCCATTAAATATTCAGATTCCTGGGCCTTACTCTGTTATTTTAATTTAGTGAGCTCCGTAGAAGCCTTTTAATAAGCACTCTGGGTACTTTGAGGGTGTGTATTGGATCTACAGTCTGAGAATTACTGCTTTTGAGAATGAATAATAGGGACAATGAATTTGGGGAAAGCTGAGTTACCTTGCTAATTAAGAAATCACTTCCTTTCCAAATGTATAGGTTCTAATCTGGGCTATTTACTGCCATGCTCCATCTACACCAGCAGGTAGAAGATGGTGGAAATAAGTGAAGCAGCCCTCGCATAAAACAATAGGCTGTGATGAGAATCGTGGTTAATTAAAATAGGGCAGTTGGTGCTAAGCAAAGGTGATTGCTGTCATGCAAAAAAAAAAAAAACTCATGAATGCCAGATCTTCTGATATTTAAGCATAAATTGGAATTTCAGGTTTTTATATCAAGACTTTTAATCTTAAAAAAAGTATTCATAATTAGAATTTTGTTCAGCCTCTTAATTTTTCAGGCTGGATTTGGACTATAAATTGCTTGCTTGTGACATCAGTAATGGAGAAGCCAGTCCACCAGAGGCACATGTAGGAAAAAAAAAAAAAAAAAAGCCTGTAGAGTGAGGGTTCCGTGTCTGTACTGAGGTCTCCTTGACTTCCATCCCTCACTGTTTTTTGCTTTCTTTTCTTTTTTGAGCACCACTGCCCACACTGTCAGATAGAAATCTCTCTGTACTTATACAGCCAGCGTGTTAGCTTGGGGATAGGAAAGGGCAAAGATGCCAGGGGTAGAGGGGACATTTCTAGCCATGTCTCCTGAGCGTTCCTATGAGACTGTCCCCATTGCATGAGCTAGACCTATGTTCTCAGCTCCCTGTGGAGAGTAACAGTCTAAAAGAATAGCAGAGCCAGAGCTAGGACAGAAGCAAAAAAGATACTCAGCACCGGGAGACATGGCTGGAGTGCCAAGCAATTCAAGCTCTCTGCACACGTCCAGATGTATGCTCAGCAAAAGGAAGGTGGCAGAATCTGAGTGAAGTTAACAATGACAGCTGTCAAGCACCGGGTGCCTAGAACATATCACACACTGAGATAACTCCTGTACATACTTATACACAGACAGATAGGTATGCTCTAGACATCTCCTGACATACATTCAAGCTACTACATCCTAAGTCATGAGGTTAAAGGGAATGTCCTTACATACAGCATCCAGGTCTGATGTAACGCAGTTCTCTAATTTCTAAACGCAATCTATTTTATGACAAATGTAAATTTAATAAAGGTTCATCATTATTGCTAGCAGAGAAAGAAACATGACCCCATAAGGGTAAATATGAAATACTTAATAAATATTAATGTATACACAGGCGGATGTATTAAAATGCATCTTTAAATTGAGAAAATTCCCAGTTCTCTTTCCCGTCATAATTTCTAGAGCCCTGTAAAACCCTTATCATTGCAGGAGCGCTGTAAGAAAGAAACACATGGAAACTCCTAGGCAGCCTCATCACGCAAGTGGAAGGTAATCCCACCAACTCCACAAATTTCTGAAATTACAAATAAAAACAGAAATAGCTTGAGAAAATGAAATATTGAGGAAGACTATTCCTCAAAACTGAGCTTTGAGAATTGCATATGTAAACCTTGAATACTTTCTGCTTTTAAAAGGAGATTTTTGACACAAGAAAGAGCATCTGGGACAGAGATTTACACACAGAGCCCCAGAGATGACAACGCACTGGAAGCACAACCAGGCAATGGAAAGGAATCGTGACCAACATACTTCTGTAAACATTTCTGTTATTCTCCCATTAATTATATCAGGGTTCACTGCAGGACTGTTATTAAGATTTAGAACAGAAGACTGGCCCAAGAATGTAGAATGCTTAATGTCCCCTCCCCACAATCCACAATTCTAGGAGTGCCCTATTCTAGAGAAGTGTAACCGTGACTGAACAAAAAACGCAATGCCTTTGCTAGTCAATGCTCCTTATACACAACTACCACAGTTACACCTGCGTTCTGTTAATTGATTAAATATGTGGTAAAATACTTGTTTAAAGAATTACAGTACAGTCTTGTGTCACTTAACGATGGGGTTGTGTTCTGAGACATGTGTCACTAGGCGATTGTGTCATTGTATGACCATCACAGAAAATACTTACACAAATGCTTCCAGGCCTCTTACCCACAACAGTATGTTACTGTACTGAATACTGTAGGCAACTGAAATGCAATGGAAATTATTTGTGTATCTAAACATATCTAAGTGTAGGAAAATATAGTAAAATGTAGTAAAAATACAGTATTATAATATAAATCATATACACTGTTGATAGTGGGAGGAAATTTTGTTATGAAAAGCATAACTATACTTACGCCATGAGATTGGCTCAACCTTGTTTGAGCTAATAACGTCTAAGAAAAGGGACCCTTCATCTACAATTAAGAAGTCACTGAATCCCATCAATCCACCACTATTTGTAGTCCTCGTTCCAGAAGACACTGTCTCCATCCGCTGTGTGTGCATAGCCGGGCTCCACCTTCACCCTCCCAACCTGAGAATAGTATCTGGAGAGAGACCACCATCTGTTTGGATATAATTCTGACATGATTCATAAAAGGTCTTTATTGTTGCTTCCACTTAATTCCTGGGGTTGAAGAGAAGCCATTTCAACATCTCTATTCTATTCAATTCAACCCAATAAAATCACAGTGCAAGTTTAGCAAACTGTATGGTGTTAAAATGGCATATTTATTCCATTGTAATTGTAATTCTGGCATGATGCTAAATGTTGCATAGAAAATGATAAATCATGACTTGGTGTGAACCTCAAGAAACACATCTTCTAATAGGAGAGACACACATAGACTAACAAATAATTAGTATAGAATGTGACAAAACTCAAAGGAGGTGACGATATAAGTTGACACAGAGGAGAAAGGGAATACCCATCACAGACAGAGAAGGCATTTTAGAAGAGGCTCAAGTGCTGATCTCTGAACTAAAATAGTCATTTATCCCATGAACAGAGAGATTTGTTTTCCTAAGTATAGTAATTAGCACAGAGAAGATAAAAGGCTTTTAACCAACTATTCAGGAAATAAAAAATATTTTAATATTCCTATAAAGAAGAACAGAAATTAGACTAGCATGTACACAGAATTAGATTCAGCTCAACTAGAACCCAACACACATAAAAGGACAATTTCCCCCAATTGCTTAAAACCCGCAAGTGAACCTCCATTACTACAGAACACTGATCAGTGGTTAAAGGAATGCACATGTAATGGTGTGGATGAAACTCAAGATAATTATGCTAAGCAAAAGGATACAGACAAAATCTATTACTGCATTTATATAAAACTCTAGACAATAAAAACTAATCTATAGTGGCAGTGAGCAAATCAGTGGTTGTCTGGGGATGGATAGGGAGGTGTTATCAAGGGAGGAGAGAGAGATTACAAAGGTTTGCAAAGAAGCTTTTGAGTGTGGCGATCTGGTCACAATCTTGATTATGGGGATGGTTTCATGGATTTGTTTATGTCAGAAGTTATGAAATTATATGTGTTAAATATGTATCATTTACTGCACACCCATTGTACCTTAATAAAGTTGTTAAAAATCAAAATGGAAAAGAAGTATCATATGTTGAAATCCATTGCATAAAAACTCTGTGAGAACATATGTAGAACCCAGGGCTACACTAAAACAGAATGAATTAAAGATCGAACATAGCTACTCCCTAGAGTGACCTTCTTTGCTCAGTAACGTATGACTTTATCTCCTTTAATCTGCAACATCCATGAAGTAATAATATACATTTTCTAGAAGGTCATAGTCATTTTTTTCATTCTAGAATATATTGATTCCTGATCCTATAATCATACATTTGTGAGGAACCAGAGATAAAGCTATGAAAAGAGAGAGATATTTTGTTATTTCAAAGTCTATGATTAATATGGTGCATTCATTTCAAATTTTATCTTCAATCGTTCTGGGGAAGCTTTTTAAAAACATTCATTCTGCTGGTATTTAAGTCCAGAGTCCCAGAGCATCTACTTCAAAGCTAGTCCTGTTTCTGAATTAAATAATTACCGTTTTTTTTTTATGTTCTAGGAAGAACATTGGTAGTGTGATCTATGAATTTGGCTTTTTGCCTGTCATAATTTTGTTCCAGAATTATTTTTCTGGCTCGGCACTTGTAGCTCAGTGGCTGGCGCACATACACTGGAGCTGGCAGGTTCGAATCCAGCCCAGGCCTGCCAAACAACAATGACAACTACAACCAAAGAATAGCCAGGCACTGTGGCAGGAGCCTGTGGTGCCAGCTACTTGGGAGGCTGAAACAAGGGAATTGCTTAAGGCCAAGAGTTTGAGGTTGCTGTGAGCCGTGACGCCACAACACTCTACTGAGGGTGACATAGTGGGACTCTGTCTCAAAAAAATAATAATAGGGGGGGAGAAACAAGATGGCGGACTGAAGCCAGCTTTCAACAGAGGCTCCCGTCCAGAAGGAGAGTTAAGGGACAGGAATTTAGTAAGTATCCTGGTGGATTTGAGCCGCACCAAGAGAGAAGTTTGAAGAAAGCACATCAACACCGCTGAGGCAAGCTGTTATCACAAGGATGCAAACAAAAGGTACAAAATCCACCACCAAGCGGAAAGGAGTCCCCCTCCCCCATGAGACCAGCTCAAGAGCCCCACAATTAAACAAACGGGCAGAAATTAAAGGCCCTCCCACTATACTCCATGGGAGAGACCTTCTAAAAACTGGACCTACCTCCCCTACTAGGGTGCCATGGCGTTCTCCTGCCAGGCATAAAACTGTATAAAACTTTAAAAATCCTTTGCCGAAAACCCTGAATCCCCAACACTCCCCTCCCGCTCACTGAGGTCTGGAGGCCTGTCCCCCAGGAGTTTGGATTCTTGGGTGATTTCTCAAGGGGAGTGGACAGTCCCTGAGCTGCAACTGGTCAGCGCTGACACTGAGGCACGGGAGTGTGGAGAGGGAAACCGGGCTGAGGGGGAGGCACGCCTCGCTGGCACTTCCCTGCAGTGCGGTGCAACAGCCCTCCCCGTGCATCAATACGGCCAGGCATAAAACTGAATGAAGCTCTAGCTTCCCCGCTGAGCTCTCAGCACTCCCCCCCACTCTCACTTGGGGTTTGGGGGCCTGTCCCTCAGGAGTTCGGATCCTTGGGTGATTTCTCGAGGGGAGTGCACAGTGCCCGAGCCGCGACTGGTCAGCGCTGACTCTGAGACACGCAAGTGAGGAGAGGGCACTCAAGGAGAGGGCACTTGGCTGAGGGAGAGTCACACCTTGGCAGCACTTCCCTGCGATGTGGTGCAGCAGCCCTCCCCGGGCAACAATACGGCCAGGCATAAAACTGAATGAAACTCTAGCTTCCCCTCACTCTCACTCAGGGGTCCGGGGGCCTGGCCCCCAGGAGTCCGGATTCTTGGGAGATCTCTCCAGGGGTGTGGACAGAGCATAAACTGTGGCCACTCAGTGCTGACTCTGGGGTGTGAGACAGAGGAGAAAAGGGTCGGCTGGATGCCCACACCAGAGCGGCAGTTCCTGGAGGCAAATCAACAGCCGTTTTTTCTTTAACAGCAAAATGGCTCACTTCTGGATATTCTGAAGCCACACCCCCCTGTCTCCCTAGGCAACCAGAGGAGGCCACCAGTGAGCAAAGGATTTGCCTGACGCTGCTCACAAACCCGGGAAGCTTCCAGGGCAGGGCTGACACAGAGAGGTAATTGGACACAAACCTCCAGCAGCAAAGATGTTTGAACTCAGAACAGCCCGTCTTCTGTAGGCGATTTTAGCAGAAACAGAGACAGAACCCCACAAAGTTGTCTGTTCTGTTCTGTTCTGTTAGCAACATCAATCAGGGACGGGGCTAAGCCTGAGTGAACACCTCCCTCCCACCACCTGCATCAAGCACTCAAAGATGTCAGGCCCCATATCCTCCTGCTAGATAGCGGCAGACTGCAGGGGCCTGGCAGACTTCCTTGCAATTCAGGCAGGTGCAACCCCCTGGAGTATCTGTTCACTACGGGCAACTGGGTTAGCCATCTGCAGAGATACCAGTGACTGGGTCCGAAAAGAGGGGCAAAGTGGGGAAGGAGACACCAACCTTCCCAGACTGATCTATTTGCTAGGTGGCTCCTCCTGACTCCATGCAGCACTGGAGTAAACCATATCAGAGTAGTCACCAGACCCCTGTGATCCAGTTCCCAGAGACCTCTTGAACTCTCCCACCCGAGACAGGTGCCGATTGAGACAATCGATTTGGACCTTTTGAACTGAACTAATAGACTGAGGACTTTTCAGGCGGTGGCCTGGGTATGCAGTTGTAGGAAGGTTTGATTTTCCTTTTCCAACTGGTGCCAGAGGTGGGCGGGCAGGGTGACTTAATTGCTGGTTTGTCCATACAGCTGAGACTTCAAGCCAGAGTAAACGTTACAATAGGATAGAACAGAAAATAGCTGAAAACAAGACAGAACCACTTAACTCCACCACACAAGACAGGGCCCCAGTTTCTCAGGCCACAACACTGTACGGGCCCTCGATAAAGACCCAGGGGAAAAACCAAAGGGAGTAAAATAACCATGGGGCGGAATCAGCAGAAAAACTCTGGTAACATGAATAACCAGAATAGATAAACCCCCCCAAGAAAAGATACGGCAGATGTGATTGAAGATCCCATTCATAAACAACTGGCTGAGATGTCAGAAATCGAATTCAGAATTTGGATTGCAGACGAGATTAATAAAATGGAATTAGGAATTCGAGGAGAAATTCAAAAGTTGTCTCAAGAATTTAACAAATTTAAAGACAAAACCACCAAAGACAGACACACTGAAGCAAGAATTTACAGCCCTCAAAGATATGAAAAATACAGTAGAATCCCTCAGTAACAGAATGGAGCAAGCAGAAGAAAGGATTTCTGACATTGAAGATAAAGTCTTTGAACGCTCCCAATCTCTCAAAGAGGAAGAGAAATGGAGAGCAAAAACGGACCACTCACACAGAGAACTCTCAGATAATTTGAAGAAAAGCAATATACTAATAATTGGGATTTTGGAGAAATCAAAAAAATTATCAATAGAAAAGGGAAATTTATGTATAACAATAAAATAATACAATTTTAATCTTGGGGAAGAAAAAAAATCTCACTTCAGTGACTGAAGTGCCCATCGATCCACGAATGGATTAATAAATTGTGGTATATGTACACCATGGAATATTATGCAGCCTTAAGGAAAGATGGAAACTTTACCTCTTTCATGTTTACATGGATGGAGCTGGAACATATTCTTCTTAGTAAAGTATCTCAAGAATGGAAGAAAAAGTACCCAATGTACTCAGCCCTACTATGAAACTAATTTGGGGCTCTCACATGAAAGCTATAACCCAGTTACAACCTAACAATAGGGGGAAGTGGGAAAGGGAGGGGGGGGTGGGTAGAGGGAGGGGAATGGGTGGGATCATACCTGTGGTGCATCTTACAGGGGTATTTGCGAAACTTGGTAAATGTAGAATGTAAATGTTTTGGCACAGTAACTGAGATAATGCCAGGAAGGCTATGTTAACCATTGTGATGAAAATGTGTCAAATGGTCTATGAAGCGAGTGTATGATGCCCCATGATCATATCAATGTATACAGTTATGATTTAATAAAAAAATAATAAGTAAAATAAAATAAAATAAAATAACTTTTGTTTCAGAAATGTATGAAGTCATTGCTATATATCAATATATTGAGAAGAGTCCTCGGTGTATTTGTGTTGGTGTCATGAACCTGTTTATTGTGTGTATCTTAATTGAATTCTTGTCATGTAAATAAACTTTTGCAGATAACCCTCAACTCCATACAACTAACAAATGGTATTATACCTGCTTTTTTCCTTGCCTAGGTCTATGAAAACTTGTAATGCCATTCCTATACCAATGTAAAAGTCCTCACTTTGCCTGGAGTATGAAATTCAATTGCCCGATTGCTAAGATTCCAAGTACAAGGTCAGTTGTGGATGATACTAACATACTAGCTTGCAGCTGAGCTTCCTCTTTATCTTTGAGTGTTAGCTGAATTTTCTGTGAGTGTAAATATTAGCAATAGATATCCAAGGGAACTATTTTGAGGAGTCATTGAGAGTGCATTTGTGCAATGACCAAACAAACCTTTTGTTACTTTCAGAATAAATTTCAAAGAGTGCGCAGCAAATATCTCATTTTAACAGCAAAATACAAGCATTTATACAATAGGGTAGGATACAGATGTAGGGTCTTTTGTCAAAAGACGGTGAAATTAGTTTCTGTAGCTTCTATTCCCACAGAGAAACAATATGAAATGGTTGTTATGAGCACAGGTAGCTCAATGGCCTCTGTCACTGTACAAATGATAAAATGCAAATGATTAAAATCATGCCTAACCATTATGAGATATAACTATGACAATTAATGCATGGTTCTCAGCTATAGTTTCTGATATAAATTGAGTTCTCAGAAAATGTTACCTTTAAATATTACAATACATTGAAAAAACATACTTTTCTTTCTTATATGAAATTTATTAGTGAGGTAGATCAAAATGATGGACTCCAGATATTGAATATCAAACTTTCAATTTTTTCCAAGTTCTGCAGGTTAAGTATCTCCTACTTAAAATGCTTGGGACCAGAAGCATTTTCAGATTTAAATGGGTTTTAAAATATTTGAAAATACATCATGAGATGTGTTAGGGATGATATTCAAGCCTAAACACAAAATGTACTGATGCTTCATATACACTGAATACACATAGCCCGAAGATAATTTCACGCAGTGTTGTTAAGACTCCTGTGAATGAAACAAAGTTTTGATGTGTTTTAATTGTGACTCATCACATTGGAGACCAGGTATGGAATATTTCACTTGTGATATCATGTCTGTGCTCGAAATTTTTAGGTTTTGGAGCATTTAGGATTTCAATTTTTAGATGAGGAATGCTCAATGCTTATTACTAGGGTTGATTCAGATGCTATTACCATGAACAGAAGTTTCTCTGAGTAACACTAGGGCTGGGCAATGCTCAGGCATCTGCTGCATAGCACAGCAAGGGACATGATCTGACTCCAATCCCTTTGTAATTCTCATTTCACTATCATCAATAACAATGATACCAGTAGCAATTAAATCAGTACAATGTCTCCATTAATGATTTTCATCAACTTACAGAAACATTGTGTGACATATTTTCTCTTTACTCTTTTTTATTTCACTTTAGCATTCTCATATATAGCTAATTTGTTGAAAAGAAAAAAATAAATAATTCATGGTCTTTGTTGCCAAATTATTCACAGACCTGCTCAGTTCTCTTCATCGTATCTTAATAGTGTCTTAGTAACATGCACTTTTAAGAAATGGCTCTCGTTTGCTCAAAATAGTAATGATGTTGATGATTCTCATAATGAGAGAGAAAAAAGAGAGGCAGAGGAGAAAGAAGGAAAGGAGGAGGAGAAAGGAGAGGAAGCAGAAAAACTACAGTAACAGCAAAAAGTGGAAAAAGAGGAGAAAAAGAAGACAACATCATTGCCTTTCTTCTCCTATCTCCTGAAACTTTACGCACTAAAATTCAAATCATCGTCTTCCTCAGGAAATGTGAGTTTATAACCTTAAAAAAAAAAAAAATAACATAGGTAGGACATGTTCAAGCAAATGAAATTCTATGATAATTAATGAACCTTATATGTATCTAATTTTCTGTTTAATATAAAAAACAATGCACTTTTGTGTTGTGTAAAATTTCTTTGAAATCAAAATGAATTTTGAGTGATATGTAGTTTAAATACGAGCTCCAATCCATGTGACTTTCTTTCGGGAAAGTGACTTTCACTCTATTTCTTTTTACACAGAAGGGGGGGTAAAGTTGCCTATTTTATAAACTCAGTTTAGAGAAAAACATTAAACTGATCATCGTGAGTACTGAGAAGAAGGCCAGACACATAGTAGATGTGCTGGACATGTTAGTTATGTCTGCCTGCCTTCAAGCAACCTAGATTTTCGTTGGCACACTATGGCATGAACATATTATTTGCTGCATCTATCAGACTATCTACAGTTACAGAGTGACATTAGGTACTCAGAGAGTAAGATGCTCAGAGAACTCTGGAGTGGGACAATGCCAGGAGAAGACAGGGTCTGGGTGGTGGCTGAGAGGCAAAGTGGGGATGGCCATGTTGAAGGGCAGACAGGTGTGTGAGCCATAGCAGTGGGTCAGAGGCGGCTAAGGAAAGATGAAGAAGGAGCTCACATTTTTTCAGTCCCTGCAGTGGAAAAGTCTCACAGATAGCCTCTTTAGTAGGACACTCGTCTGAGCTGGTGAAAAGGAAAAAGTGCTCCCATGCAATATAGTAAATCGCCAAACAGAATCCTTGAAGAAAGATTCCTGAACACTGGCTCCTGGGATAGCCAGATCACCACATTCCAGAATAGGGAGAATCTGGACATAGGGCAAAGGGAGCTACCTGAAGATTCCTTTGTAGATAATCAGCAGCATTCACGACTGTTCACTGTTTCTATTTTTCTGTGACTACACTGAACATCTCATAAAATTTACAATTAGTACTTACAATATGATGTTAGGTAGGTCTTTTTCATTAACTCTTAAAGAGAGAAAACAAAGGCCAGAAAAGTTTCACCAACTTGATGATCAAATGTCCACTATTGTGAGTGGCCAAGTCACTAAAGTGAGATTTTTTTTCTTCCCCAAGATTAAAATTGTATTATTTTATTGTTATACATAAATTTCCCTTTTCTACTGATAATTTTTTTGAGACAGAGTCTCACTATGTCACCCTGGGTAGAGTGTTGTGGCGTCATAGCTCACAAACGCCTGGGCTCAAGTGATCCTTTTGCCTCAACCTCCCAAGTAGCTGGGACTATTGGCTGCCACCACAACACTTGGCTATTTTTTCCATTTTTAATAGAGATGGGGTCTCGCTTTTGCTCAGTCTGGTCTTAAACTGCCAAGCTCAAGCAATCCACCCACCTCAGGCTCCCAGAGTGTTAGAATAACAGGCATGAACCACTGCGCCTGGCTATTTTGATAAATTGAATATAAATTTTAAAACACACACACATATATATGTGTGTATATATACACATATTTACAACATATATATATATATATACACATTTGAGTGACAATGCTGTCATAAGAATTGAGAACAGTCCCATTACCTCCAAAAATTGACGTGAGTTATCCGCCAGCCTCTCCACTTACTTGTAAGTGCTGGCACAGAATCACATAAAAAATACTTAACCTCTTAAGATTGACAGGTGCCTTTCACTCTTCACAGCACCTCTGAAGCTGGTCACACACTTCAGTAGTCTGTGCCTTGTAATTGCTAAATGGTAAATTCCATGGCCTTGGCGTACCACATGTCCACCGGTTCACTTGTTGAAGGGCCTGAATTCACATCTTTGCTATCATAAAGCAAAGGGGACTTTTCCATAAGCTCTCAGCAAAATTTTGTAATTCACTAATAAATGCAGAATGCTGATCTTTCTCATTCCTACCTTTTCTTATCTGCAATCTCTTCTCCTCTTTACATTAGCAAATGTAATAAATTGCATTAATTTAATTAATAAACAGTGTACATTAATTAACAGTGCAGTGCAGTGGTTAGAAGTATAGGTTTACATTTTCTTTTTTTTTTTTTATTGTTTGGGATTCAATGAGGGTACAAGAACCAGGTTACATTGATTGCATTTGTTAGGTCAAGTCCCTCTTGTAATTGTGTCCCACTCTGCAAAGATGTGTCATACACTGGGATGCCCCATCTCCTCCCTCCTCTCTTCTCCCCATCCCTCCTCCCCTTACCCTACCCCATCCCTTGTATCAGCTCATCTACTGCCTTCATATTAGAATTGAGGACATTGGATTCTTGCTTCTCCATTCTTGTGATGCTTTACTAACATGGGTATATTACCTCAATGTTATAGGCCTCAGTTTTCCTTTCTGGAAAACAGGGAAGTTTCCTAAGCTTAAAAGAAGTAATGCACACAAAATTACTTGAAAATTGCCTCCCACATAGTGCTGAAAAACATTAGCCATCCCTGTGCATATACAATTGGGCAGTATGAAAATACTGTACTCACGAGTTTTAAAACACAATGTTCATATGTGTAAGAATATGGAAAATAGATTTAAACTGAATTCCCACTATCTAAACTGACCATAGGGCTTAAAAATTAGTTGTTAGTATCAGATATCTTGCCTGTAGGTTAGAGTATAAGAAAACTGAACACCACCACCTATGTCTGTTAGAAAACTCCTCTGAAACTAGTAATAAGGGGTGAATTGGGTTTAATTGATATAAATGGAATTATGTTACTAACCACAGTTGAACTTCAGGCTGCAAAATAGATGTGCTAATCCCTGTTGCAGTTTGACAAAATGGGACCAATTCCACTTCCAATGTTTATATTCTCCCTAATCTGTCCTTTCTCAAAGGAGCAAAGAGAAAAGATCATAAAAGTAGAAACAAAGAGCCCTCCCTTATTGCTGTTCATTGGTTAACATAAAAATTGTTTTGCTTTATATTTGGGTCATTAATAGTTTAGAAATGTTCATATTTGCTTTTTTCCTTATTCAGAAGGGCAAAGGTAGGCTTGGGTTTTATGCAGAGAGAATATTAACGCTTTAGTATTTAACCAGTGCTCCTACAGATCTGTTTGGATCACTAATCTATTGTGATTACTCTGAAAATCTGTTGAGATACAGATTTTCTCTGAATGTTCATGTGCCTGTGGATTACAAATAAAGCTGCAATATTTAATCCAAATACTTTTGGAAGAAGATAGAAAATGACAAATTTACCCTCCTCCTGAAAACAGAATCAAAACTCTCTTCTGTCATTTCCATAAAGAAAAATACAAATACAGACAGAAATAAAAGAAAATGATGCAAATACATAACATGAAAATTACAATCCATGGTGGCTCTCCACAAAAACGAAAGTGTGTGTTTCTTTCTTCTTTATCCATTTATTTATGGCACAGTTTACTAAGGATTTGTCCTACACTTTCCCACCTTTCTCATTTCTACTTGAACATTCATTTCTTTAACTTGGACTCCAAACCACTTGACGTTGTCTCTGTTTGCATAATCTATCACTGTATCTATCACTGTATTTTCCAAATTATATGATTTTTTTACTATAAAACTGTTAATTTTTTTTAAATAAAAATATTGAGAAGTAAAAAATGCTTTTGTTTCACGGATACATTATGTTACGATGAAGTCAGGGCTTCTAGCGTGCCCAACACCAGAATAATGTTCATTGTACCCAACAAGTAAATTTTAATCTCTCAACCCCCTTCCTGCTCTATGCCCTCTGATTTCCAAAGTCCTTTATGTGACTCACACTTGGGCATCTGATACTGTTATTTGTCTCCTTTGACCTTTCCTTTGACTTATACATAGTCTTATTTTTTGCCTTCTCTTCTGCAACTATTCTTAAGAAAGCCAGAGCAACCTTGTGATTGAATTCAAATAAGTCTTCGGCTGAGACTCCTGCCATTAATCTCTTCCTTTCTGCCCATCCCACTTGAACACGTTCCTAAGTTATTCCTTTCTTGTGTCTCTGCTCTCGAGTCTACCCCTTCTCCTATCTGCTCCATCTCTAGTCTTCCAACAGCTTGTTTGCCAGCACCTTCGTCCTTCTCTGTTATTTTAGCAATGCATTTGCAGTCACTTTAATTCTTGCTCTTTTCTCCCATCTACTTGCTTGTCAGTCCTTCACACGGTCATTCTTGCCCACATCAGTTACAGTGGGAAGCCTGGCTATTCTTCCCCTTCCACTGCTGCCTCATTGTTGTTGAGCCAATTACTAGCAATTTCTTCAAAACTTTGTGACTTGAAACAATATTTTATTCTTCTTCATGATGCTTCCGTTGGAGGTGACTAAATGAATGGCTCTTACCGAGGTCCTTCCTGCACTCCCAGTAAGATGGCACTGGAGACTGGATGTCCATGGCAGCCGAGTGGTTTGGCTGGCAGAAGCTCAGTTTGGCCTGGACCAACTTCTATGGACTTTCCATGTAGCTTGAGTCTCTCACGGCCTGGAGGATAGGTTCTAAGCCAGAGCTTGCTAAGGGTGAGCTCCAAGGAACATAAAGAAAAACACAATTCAATTCAAGTTGGGGAGATGGGAGGGTAGGAAGAGACGGGGAGGCAGGAGGGGACCTGTGAGCTCACACCTAATGGGAGAATGTCAGGGTATATGGCACACCTCCTGGGAGCAGGACACGACTACAACAGGGACTTCACCTAACAAATGCAAACATTGTAATATAATTGTTTGTACCATCATATTACTCTGAAAAAGAATACACAAAGTCTCTCTCAAAAGGGGAAAAAAATGTGGAAGCACAGCACATGCACTACACAGGGAGGGAGGAAGTTGATGGCCGTCTCCTGGGAGACGCAGCCATCACCTTGGAGACGCAGCCATAACTGCTCTTTGTCTCTGTCTTGGCCTTCCTTTACTCTATGATTCCTGAATCATCAAGAGCAGTCCTCTCTACAAACAGCACATTGTGTTAGTCCTTTTCACGATGTTATGCAGTGGTTTGCATCTCAGTGAAAGGTTCACATCCTTGGAATGACCAGTGATACTATTTACATTTTGGCTCTTGTTAGGTTGGCCAGACTAATGGCATCTTGAAACGCTGTTCTGTGAGACTCTATTACAGGTGGGCATAACTCAGAGAAGAGAGACGTGCTACAGGCTCATCCCTGCAGGTCCATGCACCTGGCCAATTACAGACACACCTGACCGAAATATGCTGACACTCCAATAAGAAGAACCTGCCAGGAGAGTCCCCGTAATGAAATAACATCTTTGACATTCTGATGAGAACAACAGTTTGGTGGTGCTTGGTAGAAACCAGCTCCCCACTTGGCTGTATAAGACCAGCCACCTCCCAAAATCCTTTAGATCTCAGCCCACTTGCACCCAAGTGCCAAAATAAGCAATACTCCTTTGTTACACTTTGGTCTCGAGTGTTCTGACCTGCTCCGTTCTTCAGTTTCTACCTATCAGCTCTCTACCCCCTCTCTAAACTTGTTTTCTACAACCATCTCCATTGCCACTCTGCCTTAGCCACAAGAGCTTTCTTATATGAGTTTTCCTTAAAGGCTCTTGAAATTTTTCTGACTGGGCACTTGCACCAGCTCTTCCCATTTCCTGAAATGCTCTTCACTCCACTGTTTACTGGCTTACATTCCTCATGTGTCCCAATTTCTGTTTTAATGTCAGCTTCTCCATATTGCCTAACCTGTACTTCCAGTTTAGAATTGCAATCTGATTTCAGTTTAGGGTCTTCCAGTCTGAGCTTAGAGGCCCCTTCATTTCTGCTCTAATAAGGATCTTGATTTATTGAGTGGTCTGGGCATGCTTGCTTCTCCTTAATTCACTGGAAATGAGGTTTGGAAGACAAGAATTTTGGCATACTTTTGAAGAACATTTCACTATTTAGCATTTTACATACCTGGAATGTATCCTGAGTCACCTGTGCCTGTCTTCAGCCAGCCTCTCTCTGAAGAGCTGCATCGGCATTGCCATGTCTGGAGAGACTTGGCTCCCTTAACCTGATCTGCATTAGGCTACGACCTTACCTACTCCATTTCTTTTCCTGGTGTAAGAAATGCACTCTACCAGCTGGGCAAGATGGCTCACACCTGTAATCCTAACAGTCTAGGAGGAAGAAGTGGGTGGATTACCCTGAGCTCACAGGTTCAAGACCAGCCTGAGAAAGAGCAAGACCCCGTCTCTAAAAACAGTCTGGCATTGTGGCAGGCGCCTATAGTCCCAGCGACTTGGGAGGCTAAGGCAAGAGAATCACTTGAGCACAAGAGTTGGAGGTTACTGTGAGCTATGATCCCATAGCATTCTACTGAGGATGACAAAGTGACACTCTGTCTAAAAAAAAAATGAAATGCACTCTGCCTTTTTCAGAATTTTACTTCTTTCTAAATATCTCCCCAACTCCTATGCCTGCTTCGCTTCTTCCATAAATCCACACTCCAATCTTACTGACTACATTAATATTGTTAATGTAGTCAGTTTCACATGAATTTTGTTTTGTTTTGCAGTTTCTGGCTGGGGCTGGGTTTGAACCCGCCACCTCCAGCATATGGGGCCGGCGCCCTACTCCTTTGAGCCACAGGTGCCGCCCTATGTGAATCTTTTTTAAGATAATGGTTCTCAACGTGTGGTTTCTGGTACTTCAGAAGATCTTTTATGAGGTCCTCTGGATCAAAATAGTGTTCAACAGAGTGCTTGCTCTACAAAAGGACAGCATTAAATTCATATCTGTTGATAAATTAAGTTCTGCAGCTCAGAATATCATATCCTGTGGTTTCCAAATAGAGTAGGAAAAAAAAAGGCACGCTCATGTTTTCCAAATAAGGTGGAAAAAGACAAAAAAAATTGCAAAATTGGGTTTTAAAAAGTGTAACTACAAAGCCAGACAAGAAAGATCTAGTGCAAAACTCTGAGAAACAGACTAGCAAAGTGTTTTCTTCAAGGCAAAGGAATCCCAGCCCCCGTTATTAGCACCTAATCATGACATCCCAGCTGATGGCCATGATTCCTGATTGGCCCACTGTCCATGATATATGAGGTGTTAGACTGAGAACAAGGTTAAGGAGAGGTGTCAACTACCACATCTGGAATGGATTGAACCCTGCTTTGTAACCCTATTGTTAACAGGTTCTTAACACCTCTCTTTTTATACTGCCTGGGCCTAGGAGGGGTAATTTCCAGCCTAGATGAGACAGTACAGCTGAAAGTGCTTGTGTATATACCATCTCCTCCATGGGAAGAGTCCTTCCACACTGCATATAAACTTGATCTATGCTGGAGTAGATAGTTATATCTACTCCACCCCAGACCCTTTTCCCTTTATATAACCCCCCCTTAAGTAATGCAAGGAAACAATTGAATAGAGTTAACTATGTTGACCAAGAACGTATTTTGCAGACACACTGAGAGATGCTATATCAATAAATATCTGAGCGATCAAAACATAAACATGACCTGGGCTTAGAGTAGCTTTCCCAGAAAAGATCATAGAATTATACTGAATAAACTATATTTTTATTTAAAGTTCTTGCAAAATAAAGTGTTCATATCTGCAAGGTGACTTCAGTGGCATAACAGAGCAACAACAACAACAAAAAAAAAACACCTCTACTCACACCATGAAGGTAACCCAACACCCCAGATTCCCTTGTTCAAGCCCATAAAAGATGGAACAAAATTAAGGAACTATGGAAAAAGCCTTGTTTCTGCAGGTGCTGAGAGCCAGCAAACATAAGCTCAGGTGGTATCCCCGACTACCAGCCAAAAGTGCTCCTTGACTTTTGTGGGAGCCATTTTCTTTGACTATAAAATTAGGAGGACTCTAAGCTCCCACGCAGATCTGAAAATCCTGTGGCTTTAAGTAAATCTGTACTTTTAAGCCCTTAGATGTGGCAAAACTGTCAGCTGCAGGCACTTGTCCTCTGAAGCACATCAGTCCATGATGAGAGGGTCTGTTTTGAGAGAAGTTGTCACTCTGATTTCTAACTGTCCCCCAGGCCTCGTCCCTACAATCACTCAAAGAACAGACCCGCTCAACTGTGCAACACAAACCAAAGAGAGGTGACAGGCACACAGAGGTCTTGGCCACCAACCTGTGTTCTCACAGCACACGGCATAAGCATTCAACCCTTGAAGCCCACAAGGGCCAAATAAACTAAGTAAAAACAAAGTGACTATAGTAAAAAAAAAAAAAAGATACGGTATACTTTAAAATAACAAATGGAATGGAATTGGAAAGTTTCTAACACAAAGAAGTGACAAATGCTCCAGCTGCTGGTACCCTAATTACCCTGATTTAATTAATATACATTGTATGTATCAAATCTTCACACATATTCTGTAAATATATAGAACTATTATGTACTCATAATAAATAAAAGTTAAAAAAATAAGGAATCAAAAAAAAAGAGGTAGATGCATCTACTTAATCAAAAATATGGCTGGCTGACACTTCTATAAGGGTTTGAGAAGGGGAAGGGGAAATTTGTGATCTAGAGTGAGGGCAGAAGGGATAATTGAGAAAGTATATATTCTATGGCACTTTTTGTTCTAAAATAGGATATTAATATTTCAAGATAAATAAAATATAATTGGTTTTCACTTCCTTTGTAATTCAATGGATTCATATTAATCAAATGAATTCTTCAGAATGCATTTTGACATAACCCGACCCCATAGAAACTTTATTGCAAGTTAGCCTTAGTTTAAATGTTTTTTATGAAATATGTGACTGGTATTTTTAATTAGAACCACATTCATTTGTGTGTCCTAAGTCCCCTAAAGCTCTCATTAAAAATGAAAAGTCTTCTGTATAATAACTCTTGACGTTGTTGAATTTCACAAAGTCACCATTTCCTCTTCCTGAATTTTGTTTTACTACTTGGTCAACAGGAACTGTTTGCTGCGATTGGAGATTTCAACTTCCCAAATATGTCCAGGGTAAAAGTTGGCACTGAACTCTAAGCACATTTGCCGGTTGAGATCCTCAGTGAAATCAAATACTCTGCTAAGATATTAATACTCTTCTAATCTCCACTTACTAAATAGTCAAATGTGGTGACAGCCTTTATTAGAATTTATTCCTTTTCCTTTTTTTTCTAACAGTCGGCAACAGAATGTTCCTTCTACTTCCGGGAGAAAGTTCTAGATAGATATAAGTTGATCATTATATCTAACAGGAGGGATTTTTTGATTTTTTTGTTTTTCCTTTTTTTTCTGAGACCCATCCTAAAGATTTTTTCAAAATACATATGCAAAGCAAATGAAGTCTTCTGCATAATAACTCTTATCTCTGTTTGATGATGTAAATTGGTTCAGCTCTTTCTTTATAATCATGGGTCACTACAAAAGGTTTAAGACAGTCTGTGTCATGGTTTTATTATTTTACTTCCCAGAAACACAGTATACAGTGTCCTTACTGATTCACCTTGGAAATTTCAACTCGTTCCGCTTGTCAGTGTTGCTGGGAGGGCCTCCTTTGTTTCTGGCCTCACGGATTTTACATTTCTTGATTTTTGCGTATCTCAAAACCTTCATAATGACCCACATAATCTTCTGCATTTCTCAGATATTTTTCTCTAAATATACATTATTTACAAAGCCCTGTCTAGAGAAGTCTCCCATGAAATCTTACCTATTGATGCACATTCATTGCAGAAAAATTCTCCAAATAGTAATGGATAATCCAGAGATGTTTTTGGTATTCAGCAGAGGTCTTCACACAAAGCTGAGAGTAGATGTCAGCACTGGCCATTCAAAGTTGAAAACATTTTGCAATGAGAAGCAAAAATGAAATATTTTTAGATGCTCACGATCAGGAACATTCTTCCACTTTCCTTTGCTTCCCAATTCATAGCAGGCTGATGACATTGATTCCACAGGGAAGCGAGTGCCTGCCATCTCCATAGTTAAAAGAATTTGCTCGACTTCCAAGGGTTGGTGCACAGGTGTATCAAGCGATAAAGACCCTCAGAGCTGGGAATGAGAAACAATTAGCGAACACTTCATTAATGCTTAATGATGTGGGGTGGGTGTACAGCAAAGCCGACTGTAGGCTCTGGCTTAGCCTGTGATGCTCACACAATGCCAACATAATGTTGTAAATGCCTCCTCTGCTCTAAAGGCCCTGGACCGGAGAAGGCAGATGATGAAATTATCTAGGGAACTTAGTCTGACGGGTTGGAAAAAACACCAGAAAATGACCACTGTGGATCCCATTGCCAATCTCAGTGCAGGTTGGGGAAATGTTATGTACTTTTCACGTTCAAGTCCCTCAGCCTACTTCCTAATAGGCATGGTTAAATCCCATGGAGGACTCTGCTCCTAATCACGCATTAAGCATCTCAAGTGGAAGGTCCCATAAAGCATTTCCTCCTGAATTTTTTTCTCTATCACACTGCAGTGAAAAGGGATTAAAAAAATACCGCACAGGTGCACGTTGCAGCTGTCGAGGGTAAACTCTGTTCTACTCTATTAATTTCTATCCCACCAGGAGAATTAGAGAATAGCTTAGTCCCCATACGAAGAAAAAAAATGTCTTCATCAAAGAAGAAAGGAGTTTCCCATCCAGAGTACATTTTTTTTTTTCTGGCCAAAGGGGCCTTTTTAATTGCAATTACCTAATCCAGTCACACATCCACCAAAACTAAAAATGCAAGCCCTTGGTTTTGCTTTAAAATTGTTTCAGAAGCTACATGTGAGTAAGAGTTTAAGCCATGAAGCTTAATTAAGCCGGACCTATATCATCAGTCTTTCACTATGCTAAATTCCTAGGATAAAAAAAAAAAAAAATCAATGACTATACATAAGTTTATATTATGTTACATATTTATTTCAAAAAATAAATCACATATTGAAGTACCCTGGCTATAAAAATATGGCTTTGTCTTCTTCACTTCCTGTGGCCTCAGAGGCAGCTGTGTGTATTTATCAATATTATTCACAACCACAATCCCAGAGGTACAAGCTTTGAGCTATTAAATGAAGGCTCACATATGTTCAGTCTGGTATAGTGGAAACAGCAGTAGACCAGCAGGAAAGGGGAAAGGATGTAAAATCAGACAGAAAGGAGGGCAGGGGGAAAGAAGGAGAGGAGGGGGAGGCAGAGAAGGGAGTTGGTACATTTTTCTTCCCCTCCTCACGGGCTCCAGGGTGATTTTTTTGACAGTGGGATCCTCAACTCCTTCCAAATGGACCATGCTCCCTGCCTTGTTCATCTTCAAGGTCATCACAGACATCTAATAAAATAAACACCCCAGACCTGCTGTAATCTGCAAATAACTACGTGATCCCATCTATACCCTTCGTCACCAAGATCCCCTGCCCTCTGATCTTTTCGCAAAATTATCCTCGCTTCCCCGTCATATCTCATAAAAATCCATAGCTTCCCTTAAATCTGTGTAACCTGCATATAGCAGAGTCCCTCTCAGCTCCGGGTTCTTCACGCTTCCACTAAACTCTCTCCTCTGCCGGTGTCAGTGATTCCTGTGACTCTTTTCTCTCTGACCTGATCCTGACTGTAGATGAAATTGCCTGACCTTCTTGAAGCACTAGCGTGTGGGCATTTATGCCACGTCAGCCGACATTTGGCATGCATACGTCTTTAGCCTTTCCTGCCAGGAATAATTTTCACACCTTGTATTTCTGTATCCAGCTTTCCCTAAGTTATCTCCCTAAATTTCCCTTTTCCTTCTTGTCATCTTTCAACC
This sequence comes from Nycticebus coucang, assembly GCF_027406575.1. Taxonomy (NCBI): domain Eukaryota; kingdom Metazoa; phylum Chordata; class Mammalia; order Primates; family Lorisidae; genus Nycticebus; species Nycticebus coucang. The sequence goes on from NC_069802.1 coordinate 30,624,826, forward strand.
AATTCTAATTTAATGTTTATTTTTATTTACTTACTTCTTTATTTATGTATTTGTTTATTTACTTATTTTGAGACAGAGTCTCACTCTGTTGCCCTGGGCAGCGTGCCCTGACATCATAGCTTATAGTAACCTCAAATTCATAGCTCATAGTAAACCTCAAATTCTTGGGCTCAAGGTAAACCTCAAATTCTTGGGCTCAAGTGATCCTCTTGCCTCAGCCTCCTAAGTACCCAGTCTTTCCTTCTTCCTTCCTTCTTCCTTCTTTCCTTCCTTCCTTCCTTCCTTCCTTCCTTCTCCTTCCTTCCTTCCTTCTCCTTCCTTCTTTCTTTCCTTCCTTCCTTCTTTCCTTCCTTCCTTCCTTCTTTCTTTCCTTCCTTCCTTCCTTCTTTCCTTCCTTCTCCTTCCTTCCTTCCTTCCTTCCTTCCTTCCTTCCTTCCTTCCTTCTTTCCTTCCTTCTTTCCTTCCTTCCTTCCTTCCTTCCTTCCTTCCTTCTCCTTCCTTCCTTCCTTCCTTCTCCTTCCTTCCTTCCTTCTTTCCTTCCTTCCTTCCTTCCTTCCTTCCTTCTCCTTCCTTCCTTCCTTCCTTCTCCTTCCTTCCTTCCTTCTTTCCTTCCTTCTCCTCCCTCCCTTCCTTCCTTCCTTCCTTCTCCTCCCTTCCTTCCTTCCTTCCTTCCTTCCTTCCTTCCATCCATCCTCCTTTCCTCCCTTTCTCCCTACCTCACTCCTTCTCTACCTTTCTTCTTCCTTCCTTGTTTTTTTCTTTCTTTGTTTCTTTCTTTCTTTTTATAACAGAGACAGGATCCTGCTCTTGCTCAGGCTAGTCTCAAACTCCAACTCCTGCACTCAAGCAATCTACCCACCTCAGCCTCCCAGAGTGCTATGATTGCAGGTGTGAGCCACTGCACCTGGCCTTAATATTTATTTTTCTATAGAGCCAGGTATTTCTCACTGATTTCTCTTGTTTTCCAAATAAGAACATGAGAAAAATTAAGAATATCTCAATTTTAGCACCCCAAATGGAAAATAGAAAAAAAAAAACGCATTCTAGGAGCAAAGGGTGGCATTCCATTTTGGATAGGAAAACTATTCTAAAGCAACTTTATATTGTATTTTAATTACACATTGCAAGTTTAGAAACCATAACTCTCTGGTTCGTCTGTCCCCACATCCCCTTATAAATCCATAGCAGACATTCCTGAGCAAACATGACTCTCTGTCCTGTGGAACTCAGAGACACCACTGGGATCCTGGTCAACACAGTGCTGCTGGGCAACCCTCCTGGACTGGACTTGGGGCAGCAGGTGACACTTTTTTTTTTACTCATGTTTTAGAATGAACATACTAAGGCCAGGATGAGAAGCATTGCATTAATTCTTTCAATAAGCATAGACCCACGTGTAGGACACTCCGATGACTGCTCAGAATACACACATGATGGCTTTCTCAAAGATGATACTCAGACACGTGTCAATAGAGGACACAAGTATCACACATGTGTGACAAAGAGACACACATGTCAATAAATAATGGAAAGAAAGTTTAACCTGTTTGATGGTTGCAGTTTGGTGGAGGCTTTGTGAGAACACAAAAGCCAACTCAATGTAGAGTTTAACAAAGGAGGGAGTGCCTTAGATCTGCACTGAGAACAAGTAGAATTTTAAAAGGAGAATACGAGGCCAGGAAAGACATTCCAAGAGAGAGGAATTGGACATATCCACATATATATTTATGATTGCAGTAAACGATGCTAGGAACAAATACTATTACAAATAAGGTTTCACCTGTAATTTTTTTGAGGTCACATTTTAAATGAAATTGCATAGTGATTTTGTAATTCCCTATACTTCTCAAGGATATTTATTTTTTCAATATTGTTTACTAGTATCTTAAAGTGCTCAATCTGATTAATTAAACTTAGAGCTATGTGAAGAAAATTCCCTTTCTCCCCAGGCCCCATTCACCCGGTTCTTACACCAGTTTAATAGGCACCTCTTATTATGGGTTCTACAGTAATTATATCATAGTATAATTAATTAGTTCTTAAAAGGAAATTTTTGTGGCACAGAGTAAGTATATTAAACTATGTCTTGGATATTAAATTGTTAAGAGACATCCTAGCTGGTAAAACTAACAAATTCCAAATTTTAATTGCATGGATATAGGTGTTCTCAGATGGCAGAAGGATGGTTTTCCCCCATGTATCATAGTATTTATTCATCTGCTTCCTCGGGCATCTTCTAGGGTGTTCTAGTCTCTGTATTCAGCTGGAAGAAGTTGGAAGAGGATACAACCACTTCTTAACACTCTCACCCAGCGGTTTTCAACCTGTGGGTCGTGACCCACAGGAACTGTATGAAAGGGCCGCGGCATTAGGAAGGTTGAGAACCACTGCCTTAACCTAACAGTAACGCACATAATTCTCATTCACAAACCATGGCAAAAGCTAGCTAAAGGGTTTCACCCAGATTACTAGAAATTTAGATATTGCAGGCCCTCCTTGAGAAGCTGCTTTCCAAAGACAACCCCTTGCTATAGACATTTGGCAAATAGTCATAACCACTTTTGCCACACTTTTCTGCAGTGGTCCAACTGAGTCAGGAGAGCTTTACAGAAGTGGTGGCATGTCAACCAAGACTTAAATAATAAATAGGCATTATACAGGAAGATGAGCAAAAAGGATGTTCCCAGTGGGGTGGACAACATGTGCAATGACCTGCTCGTGTTAGGAGAGCAGGTGTCACAGGAAAATTGTGGAGCTCCATCCTGTTCCTGTGCTGTGTGGTAGCGCGTAGTGGAAGATGAGCCTACGGGAGTGGAAGATCTGACGAGGAAGAGCCTAAATGTCGTTATAGTAACACTCCCTTCTGTCTTTCCCCTCTCCATCAGTATTGTCCCCGATTATATCTAGGTCTTCATAAACTATTATTCTCATCCCTGCTCATTCATGAGGATAATCTCCCTGCTAGACAGAGCCACTAAAAGGGAACTCTGTCCTGTTGAATGACTGACTTTTTAATTCTCCAATTGACTGTATAGATACAGCCTGGTCAGGTGTCTCCGCCAATTGGCCTCCTATTGAGAAAAGCAGTGTATGGGTCTCTCTCTCTCAGGGGTAACTTGAGTGCACCAAAGACAGGAGCAAGGGCCGTTCACGTAGAGTCTGCTAATTAACATTCTTCTGAAATGTAGGCATTGTAGTGTGTTGTGTCTGGGTATCATGTTTCCTCATCCATACCCTTCAACCCTAGTGACAATCCCCGGTGACAGAAATATGTTCATTTATTTTTAATATTCCATGACCTACTTGGGGTTATGGCCTCATTAAAAAACGATTGATGTCTTTGGCATAAACTTGGGAAGTGTCCTTGTTGCCTGCATTTAAACATGATGAAGAAAGAAAGAAATAAAAGAGGGTTGCCCTACATCTTTGTGAGCCCGTAACAAAAACTGACAAGAGTAATTGTTTGCTACCTCAGGGACGTGTAAAAATAGATAACCAATCAAGTGAGGTCACAAAATTTTGCTTCTTCTATATATGGTTGAAAATGGTGTTATTTTTAACATTTGAATTGCTATCATTAATGGGAAATATCTGGCTTGCTTATTAATCTGACTTAATTAATTTTCCGGAGAATGCTAGGATACTAGAATATGTAGAATTATTTTAGAATATTTTAACTTCGGGTTACTTGTGTAAGTCTCCTAGATGATCTGTTTTGTTGATCTCTCTACAAATGCTATGCTGGGGAGATTCACAAATAATGTGTACAAGTCTATATGGTCCAGACTAAGATTTTAAATAGTGACAAGTACTGACAGCTGTCAAGAAGCAACTGACTGTTGCTATATCACTTAGTAATTTAGAGACAACTACATTGAAGTTATTGCTTCTCAGAAAACATGTGTCTATGCTTCCTGCTTGTAGATAATTGATATTGATAATTATGTGCTTCTTTTAAACCATTCTCTTTGCCCTGTGGAATCTCCTGAGTGATACAGGAAAGAAAGATTGCATCCCACTAAGCGTCATTTGCTAATAACTCTATTGTATAGTAATTGATTATTTGGAAACTGGATTCCAATGTTTGGTGTGTGTGTTCATCCAAGCACCAGCTGTCTGGTAGAGAGAGCTGCAGGAGCAGGAGGGCAGTGGTGAGCAAACTAAGATCCCTGAGTTTGAGATATTCATAGTATGTGAAAATGGTTCTGCCAAACTCGCATTAACATTAAAAGAAAGATAAAGGCAGTCTTTCAGGAGCAAAGGAATAGAGAAGAGGGAAAACAAATTTGCCTAGGACTTTAGAGATGTCTATTTATGCCATTACATACGAAATGTTCTATTTCAAATCCAAATTTTAGTTTATTGTATCTCAAACAGGAAGCAGTATAATTAATCAAAGCATGTGCCTCAACTATTGACACGGGTTTGCCATCTTTTTTAAAGGTAGCTTGTTTATGCCAGCAGCAAAGAAGCCTGGAGAGTGAGTTTTGATGTGGTCACATGAGGCCTTTTCCACAGCTTGTTGAGAATTGAATATTTTTCCTTGCAAGAAGTGGCCCAAAGACTGGAAGCAGTGGTGGTCAGTTGGTGCGAGGTCTGGTGAATACGATGGGTGACAGAGTGTTTCCAAGTCCAGCTTCTATAGTCAGACCAGCATCGTTTGTGTGATAGTCTTGTCTTCCAAGAGATCGGTTTGTCTCTGTTGACCAGTCTCAGCTGCTTAATCCCAAGCATCTTCATCTGTTATTGAATTGGTTGCAGTAGACATCCTGTGTTTCACTGACCAGCTTTCATGAAGGGCTGGACCACAAGGCACCATTTGCTCTTTCTGATAAATATTCAGCTTTGGACTGTGTTTTGGCACTTCATTTTTATCCAGCCATTGTGTTTAGCAGTTGTAATTGTCAAAAAGAAACAGTTCTTCATCACACAAATATAATACCATGTAGAAATGATTCACCTGTCTGCTGTGACAGCAAAGAAAGGCAAGCTTCCAGGCAATTTCTTTTCTGACGCTTGCTTAATTCATGCACAACTTAGCTATCCAGTTTCTTTCCTTTGCTGGTTTTGTTTTAAATGGCCCAATATTGCTGGTATAGGAAAGGCAAACCCTGCTGCTAATTCGTGCTTAGGTTGAGATGGATTCTCTTCCACTTCAGCCTGCAACTCATTATCCACCTTGGTCTTGTGTCACCCACATGGCTTATTTTCAAAAATAAAACCACAAAAATGAAACTTCTCAAGCCATTCATGTTCTGTGCATCCATTAGCCACACCCATCCCAAGAACTTCATTGCTATTTTGAGCTACAGGAGCTGCACGGGTTCCACAAGTGAGTTCATATTCGAAAATAACACAGATTTATGGCTTATCATGTTTTCACAAAAATTGCTCTAAAATAATTCGAAAGATAATCACAAGCCAATCACGCATTTAAAAGAATAATGATGTACCTCCATAAGAAAAATAAAACAATAGGTGTCAAAGTGAAGTGTCAGAGATATCAATTGTCAAACTTCGTACTTAAAGAAATCAGACATTTCATACTTAATAACCCAAATAGTATAAAAAAAAATAACCCAAATAGTTATTACCATATAATAATGGTAATAAAGGTGAACTCCAAGTCTGCCATTTCTCCATCAGGTATGAGTGGCGTGGTCTTAATTCCATCCATGCTATCCTTTGATTTCATAGAGATACTCAAACTCCAGCATGTCCTTGGATTAAACAGAATAATTCATGCAAGTGGGTAAACTAATGTCTGAGAACGTATATTTCCAAAAATGTTAGTTTCTTCCTCCTTATACTAATATTAAGAAAGGACAATATTTCAGGTATATGATATTTAAGGGGGGCCTTGAATTAAAAATAAAAATTTAATTGATATAGAAAAGGGGAAAAACAACACTGTAGGAGAAAGGAAGCAACAGGAAGGCACGAAACTCTAACACCACAAGGGTCAATGACTTTAGGTTATAGTCCCCTTACTTTAAGAAAAAAAGAAAAAGAGCAAGTTCCTACTTTAAGGGGGAAAAATGAGGAAAAATAAAACAGAGGGTCGCCTCCATAAAAAAGAGAAAAAAAAAAAAGAGAGAGAGAGAGGGAGAAAAACAGTACATATATTGACCACTGTCTAGATAGCTAAGTAAATGCCCAGGCTCAGTATATTATACTGTACTAATGAGGGAACTGAAACTCTTTAATATCTATTAGCTTGCTCTGGATTACCAGACTAATGAAGAAAGCCTAAAATTCAAATTCAGTTCATCTTACCTCCCAAACCTATGCTATTTTCACCTCATCAAAATTTGGATATGCTTTGACAGGAACTGACACTGTATTAGTAATAGAATCTGTATCACTAAAGAATGTAAAATCACTATGAAAATGTTAAGTTGGTTGTTTGACATTGACTGATTTCTCTGACAGGATTTCATTTAATACTCAACAGGCAGGAAGGATAATCATTGCCATATGGAAAGTGAGGTGCGGAGAGATAGTAGTGAGGTCTCTAAGCATAAATAGTGAAACTCAGAAATCCAAAACTTTGGGGTTATGAGCCAGCAAGTAGTGAGTTAAGAATTGTTTTAGACTAGTCAAGCTGCTAAACAAAAAATACTGTAGCCTGGGTGGCTAAGAAACAATAGAAATGTATTAATTGCGATTCTGGGGTTGGAAACTCCAAGCTCAAGGAGTCAGCAGATTAGAGGCCGGGTGAGGGCTTCCTCCTAGTTCACAGATTGTGCCTCACTGCTGTGTCCTCACATGGTAGAAGGGGAAAGAAAGCACTCTGAGAGTCTCTTCTCTAAGAGCATCAAACCCATGTATGGTCCTCATGACCAAGCATGTCCTACTCCTAATACCATCAGATTAGCATTTCAACACATGAATTAAGGAGAGGGGGTACAAATACCTAGATCTCTCTGATTCCAAACCCCTTTTCCACCACATCTGGAGGTCACTTTTTTCTTTTTTTTTGCAGTTTTTGGCCGGGGCTGGGTTTGAACCCGCCACCTCCGGCATATGGGGCTGGCACCCTACTCCTTTGAGCCACAGGCGCCGCCCGTCACTTATTTTTTTTAATTTATTATCTGGCCAATCCCTGTGCCTAACTGGAACTGACGGCATCTGTGGAACATCTAAGGATTTATCGCAGCGCTTTGCTGAAGGTAATCAATAACTCTCATAGTATTTCATCGGTTTCTTTGGGGGAAGAACTGCATTTAAACAAGCCAACCGAATGAGTTGCAAGCACATGCTCAGTGACAGTATGAAGGAGGCAAATTGCAAAATAACATCCTTAAATTCCATCCCCAACTATCTGTATTTAAACTCTTATGATATCTACCTTTATACTGAGTCAGGATGTCAGGATGTCCTTCTTGGAGAGGACTATTTGGGCCAAATGAAATAGCCAATAAAAAGGAAATAATCTGAAAATCAAGTAATATCAAAATATCAGTTCTCAGGCACACAAATATATATATTACCACAATCTAGACATTCAGATTTCTAATTAGTTGTGCTGCTTACAAACATACTGATTTCAAATTTAGCAGAAATATCAAAAGTGGGCTTAAAAATAATATTACATTTAATATATCCATACATATAAAAATCAGATTTACAAGTATTTTATATGATAAATATATATATTTATAAATGTATATATAATATAGTATGTGTTACATATAATATACAATATGATAAATGTAAGATACATACGTTAGACTTATTTATATATGTATAATTAATAATGACAGAACTTTTTCTTTTTACATCAGTTTCTGGAATGCAATGGCTATAAAATAATAGCCATTGGCTATTTTTGATAGCCAAATGCAATGGCTTTTTTTTGACTATATTTCAAATGTTATTTAAAGAATGAAAGAAAATGGACCTAAAAGTGACTAGAATCCACTTTCTCTATTTCTCCATTGTTCTCATTCAGCAAATAACTAACACTAATTAAGCACTGGCTATTTGCCACATAGACTTATCAGGATGTGCCTGCATTTCTTTCTTAGTCCTTCAGCCATTAATATCACCCCTACCTTACAGGTGAAAAAACAGAGGCACTAACCAGTTAAGGACCTGCTAGTGTGAAAAAGTGAATACAGCCAGAATGTACATCCAGAGTCTACCGTTGATTTCCTCTCCAAGTACTCGTTTGGTATACGCTAACTATATGGTGGGCACTGTGCCAGACGCTTTCACTCCTGTTTAATACAACCCATTCTTTCTTTTACCTCCGGGTCATTTGCATGTGAGACAGATCAGGTAACTAATCAATCAAACACATCACTCCCTTCCTTCCCCAACACTTAGAAACTGGAAGCTTGGAAAAGGCGTGAACTCTACAAAGAGGGAGAGATGTGTTGTGAAATATGCTCTGATGTGTTCCAAGCAGTGAATTGGGCTCCCCAGGTAGCTTTTGGTTAGGGGTACAAAACAGATAACAAGGCATGCAACCTTTTGAAGTCCAACCAGATGAAGGAACAATCAATGGCCCAGCTGCACAGCTCAGACCTACAAACCTCCTCTGCCAATTCCCAGTCATCTTCCCAGGGAGCCACGTTGTTCTCATCAGCATGCCCCATAAATTTTGCAGTAGGATGCAAGCTGCTGGCTTGAAGCTGACACTGATTGAAACACCTTGCCCCAGGCCAACTGCTGTAAGGAGAGAAGTTGGGGGTTCAGTAGGAAACACCAGGCTTGTTTAGAAGATTTGTCAGCATTTAGAGATCACAGGAGAGACGACAGCAAGCACCAAGATAAAGCTAATTCCCTAAGGGGAAATCCTGCAGAACTGTGATTTTAAAAACTGTTTTTTTTTTTTTTTTAATAAGAAAAAAATAAAATTCAGTATCAGGCAGGTTGTTTTTGGTAGCTACAAAAGGATGTTAAGGAAATGGGGTCTCCCAGGATTTTTTGTTGATGATTTTTTTTCTTTTACTTCCCATTGAACTTTCTTCTACCTACCTTCAAGCAATAGATGGTGACCAAGGCTAAAAAAAAAAAAAAAAAAAAAAAAAAGAGTTTTCTCTCATTAGAGAATAGCCAAAGGCTGTTTAAGCTAATAAAGCAGGAGAGAAATCACAGATAAAACAAGACAGAAGATTCAGGTGGAGATGACAAGAAGTGCCTTAAAGAGTTTATGTTAATAATTATAGTCTGAGAAGTAGAAACCAAACCTCTAAGAAGACAAGCACTTTATAATGTATTTATAGCAGTTTCAAAATGTTCTGCATAATAAGGCCAATTTTGAAGTTTTCCATCACTCCCTCACCCCATAAACATAGCAGTTTTCCCAGGAAATTATTCAAAAAGCAAAAGTAAACACTTTCCTTCTCAAGGCAGAACAGTCATTTTTACAACAGGAAGAAAATGAAATAAAACATACTCTATAATATGCTGAGATTTTCTTCTTTAGCCTGTTGGAAATTCTGGAGGGCATATGTTTGCATCCATAAAGCAATTTCCCTTGGCATCCATTAGGATAAAGTCTCCAATTTCTCCCCTCTAAGTTTTCTTTCTGTTCTGTTCTTCCTAATTCCAGTATCTTTTCTTCATGTCTCTCTCTCTTGCCTGTCTTTCTTCCATTCTTTTTTCATTCTACCCTTCCCTCTCTCCCTCCCTCCCTCCCTCCCTTCCTTTCTTTTTTTTCCATAATCCTAGGTACCTATCAGTGGACAATCAGTTATGCTATACTTCACTTTAGACTTATTTATCTATACGATAATTTGTCTAACCAATATCTGGGGGTAAAAGAACCGCCTGGTTATAACACAAAAATAAATAAAACTAGGTTCCTGTTTTGATGAAACCATACAAGTAGAAAAATAGACATAAATATATACAACTGCACATTGTCCAGCATTATAACCTAGCATTTGAAAACTCATCCCGTGGAGTCAAATGCACGTGGCTTTGAATGAACATTGTCCTTTTCATTTACTAAGTACCTTGGTGAAGGCGCCTAACTTGTCTAAACTATAATTTTGTCGTCAGTAAAATGAGGATAATAATGCCCACCACCATGTAGGGTTCAAATCAGGTAAAAAAATATGATATATAAAATGCTTTATAATAAGCATTCGAAGAATGTAGAAAACAACGTGTTAGATACAAGGGGTGGTGTGGGGGGAGAGAGAAGGAGACAGTGACTGAGTTAAGGCCCCACTGAAGACATGAACTTAGAGGTGGGGTCTAAAGTAGAAACCAGACAGAGATGTGGAGGGAGGCATTAGCAATCCCAGGGGAAATCCATATTCTGATACAAATACACAATCATACAGGCCTGGTGGGTTATTTGTATCTGGACTGTGGGTTCATTCTGAATAACTGAAGAAAATTAAACTTAAAATATGACTTGCGAGAAGACTTCAAAAGGACTTCCATTCCTTGCTAAGGAATGTTAATCACTAAAAATAAGAATTAAAGATCTTTCAGAAACATAAAAACTCAGAATTGTACATTAGAACGTGAAAAGTAAAACTTCAGTGTTGCGTAGACAGGGATAGCAGTGAGGAAGATCCGGGAATCTAATTCAGAGGACACCGTCATTCTGTAGAAATAGTAAATCTCTATATCTATCTATCTATCTCTACATATACATACCATTTTTATTATTATAAGATAATCTAAATGTATATATTGACATAAAGACAATAAAACTGAAGTCAAGCTATGACAATAAAAGTGAAAGAAGGGATAGAGATGAGAGGAAAAAAAATACGGGAAATTTTGTAATTCACTAGGTGCAGGGAATTAAGGATGCGGACTCATGACAGGCATCTCTGAGGCTTGTAGCTTGGGAGCCTGTGGGGCGTAGGATGCCCTTGATTATTCTATATAATTCAGGGTAAATGGATAGAAGAAGGGAGTGCAGTGAACTGCGGCAGACTCACTAGTTCTTCATGGCTACCCCCTTTGTCAGGTCACCTCTCAGTGCCCCCCCTTTGAGGTACAGTATATTTCTTATACCCCTGATGTCTGAACTGGCCATGTGACTTGCTTTGCTCAGTGGATTAAAGAGTCCGTGTGTCAGTTGTAGGCTGAGACTCCTGATTCCCGTATCTTAGGGATTTTCAATGAGGAATAAATGCTCCAAGGATCTTCTGGTTCAGCCTAGAAATAAACCCAGCCAAGCCCAGCCAAACCACAGCCTGAGCTCACTTGCAGATCCCTGACAAAGAAAAATATATTCTTGCTGTTGTAAGCTCCCTTGAAAAGATGTTTTTGTGCAGCCTTATTGTAGTAATAGTTTTATTAATGCAAAAAGACAGAAAGAGTGAGGTTTAAATAATAGGTTCTAATTTTTCCCCAGTCTAAACTACCTCCCTAAGCTTAGATTCTCTGAACTACCATAACATTACTCCAATTAATCTTTTTTTTCTTTCGTTTTCTTAAGCAGAATAGAGCAGTTTCTATTATTTATTATCCATTGATTTCTCGTATGCCTACAGTACTGTTGAGATACTTTTAATCTTAATTATCTTCCCAGATAGCATGGTAGAATAATGAGGTCGCATGTTGAACTGGGAATTATCATGTATAGGAAAGGATCATTTTGTTAAAGATTTAGTGGATTAAGGAATTAATTACTTAAAGATGGCACAGATTCCATAGCTACAAACGATGCATCTTTTTTTACAGCAGCTAAGCATCTTGCAATCATGTTTCACTGATGAATAACAAAGGAACTGAATTAAAGATTGTGGTAATATAAATATTTAAGAAGCACTTAAATAAAGACTAGATTGAGAAGGAGTATGATCAAAATGGGAATGGGAAGTTGGTTGTTAAAATAAGATGAGAATTCAATGAGATATCAAATAGGTGAGATAATCATTAGCAGGACCAGGTTATGAGTGAAGGTCCCCTCTGAGTAATAGGTTCTATTTGTGCTGAGGGTGAATATTCTCAGAGTATTCACAGAGAACAATCTTTCAGAGGAAGAAACAACCTTCTAGATTGTTTTCTACTCTCTCTTTATTTCAGTCTCTTGTGGATTTAAGTTGGGAATTAAATAAAAGTTATTTGTGTTTATTAGTCATGCTTGTGAACAAATAGATCCTTTAGAAAGCATAGCATTTTTTAAAAAATCCCATTATTTTTGTCTCTAAAATCCCCACATTAAAAATCTTTTCAATTCGTATTAAATATAATAGAAGTAAATAAAACCTTATATATGGTTTCAAATAGATAAGTGTAGAAGACGGTGTCCCTAGGTAGTGGCATATTCGTGCTTAGTGGAACGGCCGTGTGGGATACAGTAAAATCCATCTGATTTTAAGCAAATCAGAAGCTAAAGCATAAGGACAGATGCCACATGCTGTCTACTTTATCTTTCTCCCAACAAAGACTGAGAGGACTTCCAGGTTGTTGGAGTGACAAGCACATAAATCAGAATTCAGAGGAAGGCTTCTCATGTGGATAAATAGGAAGTGTCACTCAGAGAATGGGATGATTGTCAACGGGGACAATCAGAGCTAGGAAGAGAGAGAGTCAGGCTGCACCTTGCTCAGGAAGTTCTCCATGGGGCAGGGGGTGGGGAGGTTTGAAGGTTGTTGCTGGGTGTACGTCAGCACTCCCAGACCTGGTGGGAAGAGGAAGCTTGAGGCAAAGCTGAATGGAGTTAAGTCTGAGGGCTTGGAACCCTGCACTTCCCACATCTCTCTGGACTCGGAAAAGGCAAGGATGGGTGTTCTTATCCCTGGGAGAGTCCCAGGAAGACCACAGCTCTGCATTTTCATGATATTCACGTGAATATTTTCTCATGTTCTCTATCATGCTTTAAACATTACTAAGAATGTTTAATACCATAGTTTGCTCAGCAAAATTAATTTCTTTTTTTTGTTGTTGTTGTTGTTTTTAACATTTGTTGTCGCTTATAGGTACTAAAATCTGTCAGATTCGTTGTCTTTAGAATCAGAAAACACACCATTCCTAGAGACCAGTTCAACTTTTAGATGTCATGATTGGATACTCTATTTAGAAAGAACCTTCAGTGGTGGCTAAGTCAATATTTTCTAAAGAATATTTTCTGTGGTTCTTCAACATAGAAAAAGAAGTAAATATTGGGAAACTCCACACATCACAGCCTCCTTTTTGAAAATTTTCAAAGCACGTTAGCATCTTAACTTTTTTTTTTTTTTGTAGAGACAGAGTCTCACTTTATGGCCCTTGGTAGAGTGCCGTGGCCTCACCCAGCTCACAGCAACCTCCAACTCCTGGGCTTAAGCAATTCTCTTGCCTCAGCCTCCCGAGTAGCTGGGACTACAGGCGCCCACCACAACACCCGGCTATTTTTTGGTTGCAGTTTGGCCGGGGCCGGGTTTGAACCCGCCACCCTCGGCATATGGGACAGGAGCCTTACCGACTGAGCCACAGGCGCCGCCCAGCATCTTAACGTTTTAAAACTCCTTATGCTGAAGTTAGTTTTCACACATATTTAATACATGACCATATACTACTATTTGTGCAAAATATCAATTCAAAACCAGTGAAACTACCATACCTTCGAATATCCAAAACCTTTCAGGTGTAGCCATTTGTTTTCTTTATTTCGGTATTTGGAGCTGTCATTAGCAAAAGGATCCATTCTATTTCTTCTTCTTCTCTCATTCTCCCCATTTTCCTCATGGTACCTTCTCTTATCCTTTGCTTCAAGTATTTCCCACATGAAGCTGATGGTGGCTCCGGGAAACTATACTTGCCTCCAGAATTGTTTCTGAGCTCCATAGTTTCACATCCAACTCTTTTCTGGACTTTTGTACTTGTGGTTGTACTGAAAAACTGAACTCTGAATTATTTATCTCTTCCTCTTTACCGCTGACAAGAATTAGATCAACATACACTGAGAATCATCCTCAAATTCTCCCTCCTATATTTTCTCCCCATCATCTCACTGGGAAAAACTCAAAATCCCATCAATTTCACCACCCAAAGATCTTGAAACTCTTCATCTCTCAGTGCACAGATCAGTCCAAAAAAGCCTGTATCAGTTTAAGGCTCCTGTGATTGGGGAAGTGACCCCAGCTGATTGGGGAGCAGAAGTAACAGGGGCTGGAAGAGTGACACAGGGAAGGCAGAGAAGTACGTTACTGTGCCGGCTTCCTCAGCGAACAGAGGGGCTGGGTCTGGGGCATTTTGAAGAGAGATATGGAATGTGTCTCAGGACCATCCCTCTGCAGGATGGAGAGTGCTTCTTTAACCCCTTTCTCTCTTCCACCTGCAGTTGGAAAGGGCAACCCCAGGAGTGACAACTGCCAGAACTTCTGGGCTTAATTTACATATATGCCTGAGACATAAAAGCTACAAGTTAAGTGAGACACAGGAGGCTGCCTGCTGCCAGGGTGAAGGAACTGTCCCTCAGGCTGCCGCTCAAAGAAAAGGAGCCTTACACAGTTGAAGTATCTCATTTGTGAAAGACAAGTCCCAAATCCAGATTTGAAAAACCATTAACCTCTATGACTGTGGTCTCCAAACCCCAAGCTGTGGACAGGCTCTGGTCGGTGGCCTTTGCAACAGGAGGTGGGTGACAGACAAGTCAATGAAACTTCATCTGTATCTACAGCCATGCCCACCACTCTCATCACTGCCTAGGCTCCGCCTCTTGTCAGGTAAGCATCAGAATTAGATTGTTATCTAATTCTCGATTGCTCATGCCCCACTCCAAACTGCGCATGGGAGGGATCCAGGTTGCATGGTCCTTATGAGAATCCAATGCCTGATGATCTGAGGTGGAGTCGTAATGAACTTGAATCATTCTGAAACCACCCCCCACTCTGGTCTGTGGAAATATTGTCTCCTATGTAACTGGATTCTGGGGCCAAAAAGTTTGGGAACTCCTTCTCTATGACATCAATCCTTTCCCACGTTTCTGAGCTAGATTCGACTGTAAATAAGCCCCTTTTAGCCAATACGGAAGGACCAGACATGCCACGGGCACCGCACTTCTTATACAGTAGAGGACTATAGTGAGGGCCTGGGCTTAGATAGACCATGATTAACTGAGCCGTATCTAATACTATAAATTCTGAAGACAGAACTGAGTCAATCATCCAGTGCTTTTACAAAAATATCTGATTAATTAACTGGAACTAACAGTTAATTTCATTTAATTCAAGCTTATTTTTCTATCCTTATATACTAGAACAAACTCAGCAAAATGTTTCATAAATAAATAATACTCAAACTGATACGGAGATTCTATATGAAAGAAAGAGAATGTGGAGGAGGGTAGAAAGAAAGGCACTCGGGACAAAGACTGTGGATTTTACTTCTTCATAACCATTTGGTCCCAGAGTCAGTCTTTTGAGATCTCTCACTACCCATTTGTTCACCTGTAACATGGAAGTAATGTTATTACAACTGTAAACTTCTACGCGCTTAGTATGAACACCATGTGGAATTAACTACATGAACTTGTCTTGCAAATTTTTAGAAACATTTCCTTTCATCATCATGATAACCCTTTGATTAAAATCCACTTTCAACCACTGAAAAGGAGCTTCTGTACCACTTCAGTTTGATGTTGAGATTAAACTACCTTGTTTGAAAAAGATCAGAAATGATTTTCAAAATGCGTACAAAGTGCCACACATGTTTACACGTGGCATCAACATAGGAAGACTGGGTACTTACTTGAGGCTGTGCCAAAACTCTAGTGACAAAGCCATCTATAGACTTCACGAGACATCAACGTTCCCTGTGTGGTTCTAAAAAAAGGCTCTTTTATAGCTCAGAAAAGCAGAATTAAAAGTGGAAACAGCCAGGGACCTTCTTTCATGTGCATGTGTGGTAGTGGTGGGAGGGCTTTAATAATACAAGAGTGAACAA
Organism: Nycticebus coucang; assembly: GCF_027406575.1. Taxonomy (NCBI): domain Eukaryota; kingdom Metazoa; phylum Chordata; class Mammalia; order Primates; family Lorisidae; genus Nycticebus; species Nycticebus coucang. The sequence continues at coordinate 30,640,675 of NC_069802.1, forward strand.
AAATCCAAGGACAGCGACCATAATAAAATTAAGGTCTGTAATTATAAATGCAGTACAATTAGTAAACAAAAATGCATCTAGTTATTGCAGCAAAATCAACCTTAGAGAGGAGCTGAAAACTTCCTTAATGTAATAACTGAGTTAAAGAATCCAAGATGTGGAAAAACTTATTAATATACTCGGTGAAGTCAGATCGAGGGAGGGTGAATGGTGGGATTGCACCTATGGTGCATAGTGCAAGGGTACCTGTCGGATCTATTATTATAGAGTATAAATGTCTTAACACAATAACTAAGTAAACGAGATGAGGTATATATTAGCCAGTGTGATGTAAGCATTCCTAATTGTATGTGAAATCAGCACATTGCACCCCATAAATGCATTAATGTATACATGATCTATGTGTTTATGATTTATAAATGTTTATGTTTATGATTTATATATATATATACTGGGTCAAAACCTTTTAGTTAATAAGATAGTAAACCCAAATAGAAAAAATGTATTCCAGAATAAACACTTAAAAGAAAACTAAAAAAAAAAAATTGAAAAGATAAACACATGAAGGTCCAGAAACAAAAAAATTCACTGGAATTGATGAAAAAATTTAAAAACAAGGTAAAAAGTTTTGTGTTTTACAGAGAGAGGACGCTGGAAGTTGCAGGCTTTGAACTCTAGTCCCAACTTTGTCACAGACCAGTGCAGGACCTGCAACAAGAGAGTCACGCTGTGTCCATCTGTGTCCTCAAAAAGTAAAATAAGAAGATTGAAACAGATGATAACTAAGGTTATAATGGTTTCGTGATTCTAGGTAGTTCTAGATTAAAGTCCTACTCACCCATCGAAGCTGACAATGCGTTTTGTTGTTTGTCAAAGGCACTCAGGGTTTGCTCACTCAAAACTCACACTGATCTCTCAGCAGCATTCTGAATACCTTAAAGGAAATACACTAATTTGGCCATGTTGCCATAGGACAACACCACATAGGGTGTGGCTTAAGCGACAGGGATTGATTTGCTCAGAGTTTTGGAGGCTGGGAGTCCAAGATCACTGTATCAGCAGGCATGGTTTGTCTTGAGCCCTTTCTCTTCACTTAAAAATAATGATCCTCCTTCTACTGTCTCTTGACAAGGACTCCGTAGAGGGCTCCTGTGCAGCCCCGGTGTTCCCCTGTAAATCCTAATCTGTCCTTCCCATAAGGACACTACTGGGATGAATTAGATGGGGTCACATAATGGCCCCATCTACAAATGCAGTCACATTCTAACATACTAGGGGTTAGGGCCTCAGTATATAAATATGGGGGGGGGGACACAATTCAGTCCATAAGAGAGGACAGAGTTTCTTTTTCTACTTTTTTTCCCCTCTGCCATGAGAAAGTAACATTCTCCTATACACATGGTAGGTCCACAGTAATGGGGAGACTCATGCACACAGATAGAGCTGAGAGCCCTTTCTCCAACACAGATTCTGAATCTGTTGGGCAGGGAAGGACAAGAGGCCTTGAGGAATGGAGGCAAGGAAATAAATACTTGACCACGTTCTTCAGAGACAGACAGTGAGCAAAAGACTGACAGTCACATGAACTCTGTCTGCACAGAACACTGGCTATCTTAAGGACAAGTTTTCATGTCTAATTTTAAGATTTGTGTTTGTTTTGAGACAGAGTCTCACTTTGTCACACTTAGCAGAGTGCTTTGGCAACACAGCACTCACAGCAACCTCCAACTTTTGTGCTCCAGCCATTCTCTTATTCTTTTTTCTTTCTTTCTTTTGCTTTTTTGAGACAGTCTCACTATGTCACCCTGGGTAGAGTGCCCTGGCGTCACAGCTCACAGCAGCCTCAAACTCTTGGGCTTAACAGATTCCCTTGCCTCAGCCTCCCAAGTAGCTGGGACTACAGGTGCCTGCCACAACGCCCGGCTATTTTTTTTAGAGACAGGGTGTAGTTCTTCTCAGGCTGTCTGGAACTTGAGAGCTCAGGGCAATCCACCCACTTCAGCCTCCCAGAGTGCTGGGATTACAGGCTTGAGTCACCATGCCCTGCCCTTAAGCATGTTTTTAAAAACAAAGAAAAAGAAACGCGGCAATGAGAGGGGGAAAGAAAGAAACAGGAAAGCAAAGCAAATAAAAGTGGCATTGAAAGAAAACACATACACACAGGGAACATAACCAACAGTCCTCCAATTGTCTTAGTCTGCTTGAGATGAGATAACACCCTACCGTAAAACAACAGATACTTATTTTCTCACATTCTGGAGGCTGGAAGTGTGAGATCTGCGTGCTGGCACAATTGGATTCCAGTGATAACATCTTCCAGACTTGCAGACCGGAGATGTCATTTTGCTGTTTGCTCACGTGGCCTTTTCTTAATGCACGCTTCTGGGGAGAATGATTCCTTCCTGTTTTTAGGAGGCTACTAATCCTGCTAGATTAGGACCTTATCCTTATGACTGCACTTAACTTTATGTCCTAAAAGCCCTGTCTCCAAATGCAATCACATTAGGGCTAGTGCTTCAACACACAAGGGGGGGATTCCTGTAGCACTGGTACTACTGATTTAAAAGATACCTAAAAATTACTAAACTTTTCCAATACATTGCCTTCTTCCTCATGTTCCAGTCACAGAGGTAGATGAAAAAGTTTGTTTTATTTAAGGCAGCTTTGAGTACAGATCTAGTGATGGGAGGGGCTGCATCAATAACCCCCTAAGACATAAAGAACAACAGGTGAAATTGATCTTCAAGGAATGAAAGGAGATAGATGTGTTCGCACTTTCACTCAAGACTACACTTAGTTGAGGGCCGCTGGAGCTTTGCTTGTTAATTTACCAATCCACCTTTAGACAGAAAACAGTCTTAACCTAAAATTCAAAACAGGAGGAAATTAGTCCTTTTTCCCAAGGAGTATAAATAAACACAGCACAATTTATTTTTTCTGGAAAGGAAAGCAAAGAAATAGGGGATAGAAAGCTTTATATTATCTCAATTTCTGAAACTTTTTCACGGTATGAGGCCAGTGATAAGACAAGTATAATTATGCTCCATTTCAACTTTTTCTACTCTTCAATTATTTAACCCCTGATTTTCTAAAGTAGAGAAATCTGTAAGTATCAAATACTCTACAATAGTCAACCAGGTTGAATTAAGAGATGCTTCTATTTATTAGAGATGCCCCAGGGATGAACATTATGCAGTTTATGTAGTGGCTGAGTGATATTACCTCGGGAACCAACTTCAAGCAATTCCTGGATCTGTCATTTATTTGCTATTGACCTTACTTAAATAGCTCTTCATGTCCTCAGCCATCCATTAGGTACAGTAATAGTACCTGATTCAGATTTCATTACAAGAAACGTCACGTACTTGACAAATATCAGTCGCTCTGCTACGGTTGTTGGTACAACAACTACTCCTACAATTATGATTCCTACCATTATCGTGAGTATTTGATGTTGTAAAGGAATTTGTCACCATTAGGTCTATTCTGGGGGCTCCAAATGAATCAAGAGGATTTTTTTTTAATTCTACCTTTGTGTATGGCGGTGTGTGAGGCAGTGCATGAGACATAGAAGAAATGTTAACTGTTTCCTACCATCAGTGGACTAAGCGCATAGCTGGTGAAATCACGATAAAGGCTCCCAAAGTGGCTTCGGAAAAGGAAATTGAAGCCGAGATAGAATTTAAACGGGTTGTTCAAAGTCTCAGAGCAAAAAGCAGCTGACCCAACACCAGAGTTCAGTCACGAAACAGGAACACTGAACTCAGGCCTCTATGCCCTGTGCGTGGCCTGACTGTCCCAGGTTCCCCATGGGAAAGAGTGTCACTGTGGCAGCCGGGGTCAGAACTATGACAGACAAACCAGGCTGGCAAACTTTGTCCTCGGTAGCCCTGGACTTCCACCAGTCCAACCCACGGTTTCTTCACAGCCATGGTCCCTAAACTACAGCGATCAGCAATGAGAACAGTCCAGGGGACCGTCTCTCTGATAGTTTTGTTTTCTTTGCCAGAGACAATGTCTCTTCCTTACTGTCAAGCACAGGGAAGGCTGAGGAAGTGTCACTGGCACAGATTTTAAATGTCCACAATAGGAACGCCCCACCTTTCCAAATTGACTTCAAGTGCTTGCTGCACTACGCCTTTGACACAGACGGTGGGTGAGACGTGGCTTGTGAGGTTAAATAAAGGTAAAGGTCTAAGTTTCCGGGCATACCAGAGATGCAACTGCAGAGCGTTTCATGACTTTGTGGAGAATGAATGGGTAGAGGAAACACTCACTGTAGTGGAATTTCTGTGTTATATTCCTGCATTCCACTCCCTAACTCCTGCCTGTACTAAGGAAATCATAATAAGCACAGTTAATGACATATTATATGTCGGTCCCGCATTTCCTAAAGGACATTCCCCGAGGCAATTGTTCAAAGGGAATTTGGAATTTTCCATTGAAATCTTTCTGGTTCCTAATAATGAGATATCACATGACATGCATTCCTGCTTTATTTTTTTTTTTAATGTATCTTGCACTTTCTGTTTTATGGGAAAGGCTTTTTCTACAGGGCCTGAACTTCAGTCTCAGACAAGCAATCTAATCCTAGGAGGTTAGTAGGAGATCTTCTGGTGGAATGCATTTGATCTATAATATTGCCTGGCCAAAAGACGCCCATAGCCAGATTTCGGGAGCAAAGCCAGGGCCTGCTCAGCATCAGGACAAGCCAGAACTCAGAGCACTCTGGCCCTTCCCACTTGCTTCATGCAGAATAAATCCTACATCCCAACCACAGTTAGGACCACAGTTTGTCAACTATATCTGTTTCCTTCTAGGCAAAACTCACAGTTGAATGTGATAAATAACAGACAAGGTGATGTATTTTAAACATCCAGGAGATTTCACAGTTTCTCCAAGAGAGTAGATTTTGGAGTTGACTTCCATTTGTAAACTTAAGGTTGAAATATTTGTCTTTGCCCACTAAGCGTCCCAGCCTATCAGTTGATATGGACTAGCTTAGAGGAAGCCTTGAACAATTGATCTCTACTTAAAAGTGTCTATTTGCTTCAGAAAGGCCTTTCATATTAATGTTTGAACAACTGAAAAGCTGAAACCTTCTCTCTCAATGTATCCTTTTAATATATCTCATAGATATCCTAGAGTTCCTTTTTTCTTCCATTCTGAAATAATTCAATTGTAATTGTCAAGGACACCCTACAACGAAAATGACAGTCTAGACCTTGAACTCTTCTTGAGTTATTCTAATAATGCAGCAAATGCATTACATAGTAGAAAGGAAGAAGAAAAATTATGTTGATGCATAAAATAATTTTTTGTTAGGGGAATGTTATTTTTTTTCCTGCTGACCCTGTAGAATCATCAGTTTATGTACATGGCAAATAGTAAACAAACCAGATAGTTTTTATTTGGTGTGAATTTCTTTTGCTTTTCCTTAGTTTCTATGTAATGAAATGGGAATAATAACAATAGCACCTGATTTATGGGTTTTGATGAGAATAAAATATATTGACAAGCTGATTATAATCAATAATAAGTTGTGGTATACTTTAACTAGAACAGTGGAGCTGGAATGTTCCTAATACAAAGAAACGGTAAATTCCTGAGATGATGGATACCCAGTTACCCCAATTTGATTAATACACATTGCATGCTTGAACTAAGTAAGATAGCAAATACACCCGTTAGAGGTACATGACCAGTGTGTCTCTAAAATAATCCCCAAAATAATTACAATTAAAAATTTTTTTAAATATTTGAATTTTTATGTTAAAACACAACTTCCAGAAATATGTTAACATGTATAGCACCAAATAATTCAACAAATATTAGATTTAGTGTTAGTGGTTGTAACACTATTTGTTTTTTTCAAAAATCTAAACTTAGTATAAGTTATATTTTCCTTCCTAAGCTTTATAGCTCTGGATGTCTTAGTCATATCACAGTGGAACGTTTGCACTTCCTCTGAGGTCAGCCTACTCCAGCAAGATAGGTCTGGTGCGTGGTTTCTAATTAAAACCCACCCTTTTGCTCTATTGGGTACATTATCACTATTATTTTGTACCTTTGTATATAGAGAGGGTGCCTAAATATGTGTACACTTTTTTTATATTTTTTAGTTATTATTATTTTTTTTAGAGACAGAGTCTCACTTTATCACCCTCAGTAGAGTGCTGTAGTATCACAGCTCACAGCAACCTCCAACTCCTGGGCTTAGGCGACTCTCTTGCCTCAGCCTCCAAAGTAGCTGGGACTACAGGCGCCCACCACAATTCCCGGCTGTTTTTTTTGTTGCAGTTTGGCCGGGACCGGATTCGAACCTGGGGCTGGCGCCCTACTCACTGAGCCACAGGCGCCACCCTGTGTACACATTACCTATGCATTACTTTTCAAAGTTGAATTAATGGTACTGTTACGGATCAAGTGTACTTAGACACGCTAGGCACATCCATTTTACCTGCAATTACATACTTTTTGGGAATTATCCATTTTACTTCCAATAAGATCTTTTAAAATGTATATACACATTTTGGCACCCCAGTTAGAATAGTATCCTTGCTTGGTATGTGATCTTCTAAAAGGCCATCGTCTGAAAAAAAAAATACCTGCTTCCTTTTCGAGAGAGATGTTTTCATCAGGTAAGAAAAATTAAGTGCATGATATTTTCTGCTAAATGATTACACACATATGTGTGTGTGTGTGTGTAATCTTATATGTATACATATATGTATGTTTGAATAAAGCTGCTTTAAAAAAAAGAATAGGATTCAAAATCTTTTTTGAATATAAGGAGAAATAAACTTGAGACAAAGCCAGATTAGGGTCTGCACATTATTCACCTGAGCATGTTCAGAAGCAGGTTGAATTGAATTGGAGATGGAGTCAGGGTACCAACAGGAAATGGATGTACTCCAAAGAGGGTGATAAGGGAGAGTTTGATAGTAGGTCTATTTAGAACCCATGGGTAGGGTTCAGGAAACCAACAGGTGATATCCAGCAAGAGCAAGTTTTGGTTACCCCATTTCAAAGTGAAGAAGCAAAGGGCGGAACGGCATCGGGGGCCCAGACAGACTGATGCCTGCGGAAGTCTGCAGGACAGAGCTGTGGCCTGCCCGCCATCGCCAGCCTGCTCCTGCGCCAGGGGAAACTGAGGTAATCAATGCCCCACGCCCTCTTCCTCCATCTGCACACCCTGCCAGGGCTTCTCACTGGCCAAATCAAAACAGACTCAGAATCCAAAGATGTTTAGGGGATCCAGCTGCTGAGCCAATTTCCACAGAAATCACAAGTCACAGAAAGGGGAAAAGGAAGAAAAAGGGGGTCTGAAGGTGCAAATATCCTCTGAAGTCATTTTCGTTTCATTTTCATAAACTTTCCACAGCTTTCTAAGAATCCCCGCCAAATCAGAGGGCCAGCTTGTTTGCATTAAAATTGACAGAAAAAGGAAACTAGTAGGATAGTTTTATAGGTAGAGGATTTGGGTTGATTGATATTAAAGAGAATTTCCATTAAGCTGGACTATTGTCTACTACATGGTTTTGGACACTTTATTTCTTTTGACTGAAAAGAAATATATCCTCACTTGTTTAACTGTTCCTCCTTTAAAACAGCAGTCTCCTAATTCTTTTGGCTATAAGCTGCCAAATAAAATAATTGAGCTTGGCCCTCCCAATATATGTGTACTTAATAAATACATATATGTATGTTTAAATGTCCTCCATTCTAATATATCACACGCATTATGAAATATATAAAAATAGAAGCTAGAAGCAATGAGACAAAACAAATATCAACAGAGTGTAATCATTTCCTCCCACACTGCAGGGCCCAGTTTACCCATTTCACTCACCTGGAGTCACCTTCACTCTTGAGAACCCCTTCAAAGAAATGTGTGAGTCCTTGTTCAATCCAAAAGCCATGTCAGCCACAGCATTGCTTTGCTCATTAAATATGTTAGTGGCCAGGCTCTTAAGAAAGCATATGCACACTAAAATTGGGTCGATTTCTAAACCAGTGATTTTCAACTAGAGTGCTCTGAGAGGATTTTAGGTGTGCCGTGAAAATTTTTAAAGATCATTCATTATTTTTGAAAGAAGTTCAAAGCACAGTAAGTATATTCTTTTTAATTTACTCTTTTTTTAAATCAACATAATTTAAATGAGCTGCGGAAGTTTAACTATAGGCTCAAGTGTGCTGTGAGATAAAAAAGACTTAAAAACACTGGTGTAAACATTGAAAAGGTGCTAAGCCAGTGAGTGGCATCTGGGGGACGTGTTAAGCCATTGCCAAGTGTAGTTGGCACTTGCTTCCTGTTAGCCCTGTGGAAGATGTCTCATCTCCATTTTTCAAAATAGGAAACTGAGTCACAGACTGTTTTAGTAGCCTGTTCCAGAGGGTGTTTCTTTGTCATAAAACCCAGGTTTCCAGGCTCTAGTTGAACATTCACTTTCAAGCTTACAAGTCTTCCTGCTTCGTTTTTCTTAGCATTTTCTGGTAGAAGAAATTTAAGGAGTCAGCATTTGTGCCCCAGAATGGTCTCCCTGGGAAAGCTGTGTCAGGGTACCTAAAAGGAATGATTTGCTCAGAGAATTGCAGCCAAATGCCTGGTGTATACTCAGCCTCTTTGTTCCTGCTTTTCCTGCAGGAGCTGAGAGATCGCAGCACTGCAGGCCTCTGAACCCTCTGAGCCATGGGCTGAGATTATCATTGCTTTTTCCCCACCACCTGACGGAAGGGCTAGCCATATCGACTACCTGAAAAATGGTCAAATGAATGTTTACTCCACCGAAACATAAGCTTGTGTGTTTTCAAGGCAGCAACAAACTTAGAAATCAGAATTAGGGAATTGCCTCCATTTTCTGAAAATACATGCAGTTTTAAAAAGAGAACATGGTCTTTAAAGATCATGAAAACTACTTCGAGAGTATCCCCTATAGTTGATTCAACAAAGGGAAGGAATTCTTAGCCAGAAAGTCCACCTATTCAGGGCTTTCAACAGTTAACAAGGTACAGTTCAATTCCATTTTGCCCCCAACTCTTTCTCATTAAGCTTGGCTCAAATTCAAGCCCCGGAGCCCCTCCCACTGTCCCTGAATGGTCCCGATGTTTCACTTCACTAAAGAAGAGATTAATTTGTAGAAAGGCTTCGGCACATTCCTGGGCTGCTCAAGTGCACTTCTTTTCATAGAACAGGCTTTTGATTTTGCGCTTTAAATCAAAGGCAGAGAGCAAAAATTCCAAGTATGCAAGAGCTTCCGACCTTTAAAAAAACAGGATTGTTCCGATGGAATTTGACACAGAAATGCTCTGCTCTACTGCCCACGTTAGTTTGATTCTTCCTCAAGATACACCCTTTCTTCTTTCTGCTAAATATCAGCTTCTCAATCAATCTGGTGGTTGGCAAAGCATTGAAGATAAGTGAAGAGTTCATTATTAGTAATCTGTTCATATTGACATTTTTTGGAATTCATTCCATTGGGAAAGAGAGTGACTCCAGTTAGGAAATCCGTTGGGTGGCAGATATATTAATGCACTATTTTCTGCACAGTGGGAGATAATGTGTTTGTGTGGACACTGAGGCACCATGAGCAAAAACTAGGATGTTTGGAAAAATCATCTTATGAGAAGTTGCACAGTCCTCTGAGATACAGATTTCTGAGTTAGAGACGGAGAGCTAAGAAAGGAAAACATCAAATACTTACAGTCGTACCTTTGAGAGTTTGTTTAAAACCATCCTTGAATCCCTTTCATTCTACTATTTTTATTTTTTGACTTATTGATACAGTTGTATGTAAAGCCTGTGCGAGCAAAACCAAGCAGTGCAGGTACAGAATAGCACAGGCCCCATCTCATACGGGACAGAGATGATGCTTTGAGGTTGTTCAGAATATCTGTTAAATAAAACTCCAGGTCATCCATCTCTCTTGGTCTGATTCTGTGTTCATTCTCTCTCCCTCTCTCTCTCTTTCCCCTCTTGATTAAGGATTTAAGAATGAAAAATAATTGAGATAGGTTAAATACTCAATGTGATGATTGTTGAGGTTACAGAATTACTCTGCCCCTCAATAGTCAACAGATGATTTGAGGGGAAAATCGGGTCACTGTGATTGTGCAGAACTTCTGCTTGATCAGAATGTTTAATAAATAAATTGTATTTGGGAAACATTTTATTTATTTATTTTTTTTACCTCTTTTTGGATCTTTTGATTGCATGAGAAGTGCTCTGAGCTCTAGATAGTTACAGAAGAAAATTGATCACTTGGATGAGCAAATTTAGTTAGCTTGAATCACATGAATAAAATGAGAGAAGGATGCCCACCTGCAGTAGCTCTGATCAGTTGACCATGGACGCCATCCCTTTGCCATCATCCTGACACCACGGCATCTTGTCCTTGGTTTGGTATTGAGTACTCTAGACAGCACCAAAACTGCAAACCTTGCATATCACAAATAGGAGGTGTCAGCCAATGGCTTCTCTGATTCTACCCTCTTGCATTCTGTTTTTTTCCTTTTATTTATGTGAGAGTACAGGACAGAGTGCCATACCTTCTTCATTCTCCTAGTCCTCTGGTTCAACCAAGCTTCTCTTGAGATTGAGGAAAAACCAGATCCTGGAGCTTAGGTGTGGCTGGCAGAGGGTATGGACCCTGCTTACGTCAGACTAGGGTGGCCACAGATGACAGTGAAGGTGCCAGGACTGACCACATGGTCCAGTAGAGCAGTCCGCAGTATGGTCTGGGCCATGCCCTTTGGCCACAATATTTCAACATGAAGGTGACTTAGTTTCAGTAAAACCTTGGGACGGTATAGAGAAACCATCCTCCTGAATGCAATGGAGCTGAGAGACCCAAAATGATTCAGACGAGTCCAGATTGGCATCTTAGATGAGCTTATGAGAGCTTGCTTAAAAATCGCTTATTCCTGGTCAACACAAGGACGTTCCAGGCGTTTGCTCCTTGGTCGGCACAGGAGCACTCATTTCTGGTTAACAGAGGAACTCTCTGGGCACACTCCTGTGCAGGAGCAGAATTTCTTCCTAAAGCCCTCGCCTTCTACCTGTGGGGCCACCTTAACTCTCCGCACAGCGAGTGTGGCGGAGCTCTTACACGGTGTCATTGCAAGTTCTCACTGAAGTAAGTCAAGCATGCACAGAATCATCAGCATGTGCCTTCAGATCATCTGTTTATGTAATTACACAATTCTTCAGGAGGCAGAGATTTCAGTACTTAGCTGAAGAGTGGTATATGTTAGCTAAAGTCCTGGCTGGTTTATACTGGTGGCCTCTGTAACTATCTTTTGGTATTTTGCTCAATCTAAATTGTAACAATTTTGTGAAGTGCTCAGCGCTGGCACCGCACAGGGTTCCTCTTTGTGTGGTGGGGAGCTGGCCCTTTTCTCTCAGACTTCACAAGGGATTTCCCATGCCTTAACCACCAGCCAAGGAGGAGATGAGGAAGGGGTATCAGCTACAAACAAAATTTATTCCTACAAGAAAACATTGAGCTAAGACACTGGGAGCAAGACTTTGAGAAATAATAAAGAAGCTTTAAAGATACTTCTTTCACTGAATAGTGTCTTTTGTACCCTTTCCTCTGTGCAATGCTTCTTTTTAGAGTTGCTATAGCAAGACAGGCCAGGAGCTGATTTCCCCGTCAGTCCCCTTCCCATCAGAAGCGAGAGTGGAGCCAGAGCCAAGGACACCCAGAATAGAGTGCTGAGAAGAGCTTTCACCTTTCCTTGGGATCTTTCCAGGCAGGGTGGTTGACACCTCAGAATGCAAAGACTACAAGGCCAGTATCAGGGTAGACCTTGGAAAAGAGGCCAGAATGGCTCATCATCTCATTCTCTATGTTGACTTTGTAATTGTGATTGGTTTGTAATGGCAATCATATCATAATTGATCACCAATTACAATAGTTAACACTTAGGTTAAATGTAGCATTTGCTAAGTGCTAGGCACTTTCTAAATGTTTTACATACATCAACCTAGTTAATCCTCACATCAACCCCATGTACTTCACTTTAAAGATAAGAAAATGGGGCCCTGAAAGGTTCCCTTACTTACCCAAGGTCACAAAGCTAGTAAAAGGCAGAGAGAGTGTGCAGATTCAGTCCAGTGTTCACAGAAATGTAAGGCCATGAGTTAGGAGTGTTTACAGGCCAAATGTCAGTAACAAATAGACTTATTTTGCATATGCTAAGAATGCTGATAGATGGCTGCTATCAGGGCATACATTTCAGCTGCATAGACAACTCACACTACATAAGACCAATGCCTTTATTTCCACAATATCCCTGCATTTCAAGGATCAGACCCTTAGAGAGTGTAAAATATGCAAGGCCTGTTGTCCCTAAGTGGCTATTCTGAACTCTTCCAAAGGTCACTAAAGTTTCCTCTTAACCCAACCTGCAGCATTTCTTGGCTCAGCAGCCTGATAATGGAACACATTTATATTAATGCTGGATTTTGCTTTGGCTTACCTTTATTTGATTCTAATGTTTAAATAGGTATTTTGTGCAATTTCACCTCCACACCACAAGATTACCTTCTTGTTAATCAAGCTGCTGCCTTCCAAAAGCCAGATGCACTTAGGCTTTCTGGTCCACAGAAATATAATATTTGGAAAGCAAAAACAAGCACAAGATAAGCTGGATTTAAAAGCTAAGCTTAACTAAGAATCCCAGAACACCCAGACCTCAGCCTCCTGCAGGATACGCGCACAGATTCCAGAAAGTAAAAATAAAATCACATGGCCTCAAGAAACACATGATTAAACTACACTGCCCCCTGGCACACGCAAACAGAAACAAAACCAACCAATTGTGGAAAACCACCTACATTGAAAACAAGGTGTCCGTGTAGAAAGAAATCAATTACTAGAAAGCATACACCCTGACAATTTCTAAACAATGCCCAGTCATGATTAATTTTAGTTTTAGAAATTCAACAAAGAAATATTGTCCATTCAGAATCCCCAGTCCTGCTGAGGTCTTGGGATTTTGCCAGCAGCTCAGCTACTATTCACAATCCCTGGCAGCCCAAGACTGGAATTCCTCCATTCCTTCAAATCACCAGAAGACGTTACCAGGGTTTCTTTCATTCCTCCAGTTGTTACCACCACTCTGCTGCTTGGTGAAGTAAAAACCAGTAAGAATATTTCCTCCAATGAGTTTGGAGGTCAAACTCATTCAGGTACATCAAGGGCGTAATTCACAAATCAAACTGAAGAAAACGTAGAATCCAGGATCAGTGTATATTCTACAAAGAAGTTAAGATAGTGGATTTTATTATCAAATTCAGGTCCTGCATTCCTATAGCTTGATCCTGGAAAGGTAACTTAGTCTCTTTTTCTGAAACTTAACTTTCTCCTGAATGAAATGACAGCAATTACAGTATTAGCTGACTCATAGAATCATCAGAGAGTCACTCAGGACGCAGTTACTGGGTCAGCAGCATCAACCCTGGATCACCTGGAAGCAAAAAATGCAAATTCTTGGGTTCTGTTTCAGAACTCTGAATCATAATTGGAGGTGTGTAACAGGGAGGATGTTAGCTAGGAATCTGTATTTTAACTGCTCTTTAAGAAATTCTTTTGCACATTGATGTTCAAAGGATGCTGATTTAAATCAGGCAATAAAGTGTGAGGCCCTTACTTGGCCCCTGGTATACAATGGTCTCAATATATATTAACTATTATTTTTATTAGAGTAGAAGAGGGAAATTTACATTTGACTTCGATTCAGGAGCTCAGATGGCTTCAATGAACTACTAATAAAGACATCAGGGAACTGTAAGCCAATTGGAAAGGGGTCACAGACCTGTCACCCTCCCCTTTCGTTTCTCAAATCTTTATTGCATTTCCAAAATTTTTATTTCTTTTCTTTTTGAGAGATTTCTGCTGTCTTTATTTGATTATTAAATCATAGGCTGTGTACATGAATGCGATCATGGGGTGCCGCAAAATTTTTATTTCTTGCACCTAGAGTCAATTTCTTTGTAAGTTGTAACCATCCTGAACCTCCACAGGCATTACCGTCCAGTGTGCATCATAGGAAACACAACTGCTTTGCAATGAAGACATCTGAATCTATATGGAAACATGAATCATGCTTGAAACCTGGGAGTGGCCAGAGAGATGAGACCCCTGAATGATGATCCTTTTGAAAGAGCCGCGTTGTTAATCGGCCCATCACAGCAGCCAGAGAATGAATGCCAAGAATGTGTGAGAATTCCTGTGGGTGCCACATTGAACTTGACAAGGATGAATTGTGGCTGCTGCCAGTCTGATCTCAACAGCAGCCTAAATTAGGTCCTCTGTTATAGCTCATGTCCTGTAACCAAAGAGTGAAAAAAACACCCTTTCTCCAACCGACTTCTGGACACCCTAAAAATCCCATAAAAGGGCTCCAGGAGATTACACCACCCTTACTTTTATAACGACTCAGACAAGTCTATGCAAGGAAAAATATAATTTTTGACACTGTGCCTTCAACTGTGTGGTGTTTTACTCTCAAAAGAAAGAATTCTTGAATGCAGGGTTTCAAATAAACAAATTATCATGAATGTATAAAGACCTTAGAGTATAAGTTTGATCTCCAAACAAAAGCAGGAATGGTATTCCCAACAATCTGGATGGAGAGTTACCTAGTTAAAAACACCAGCAATGAAGCTCTATCCTGCTACAGGTACCCATTAGTGTGTGATTAGCTTAGGGAATATCTTTGTATATTTTTGACACATATACTAATGCCAAATGCTGGCCCTTTTCCATATTAGATACTGAAACTTCATTACTATCATGGATTGCCTTTTATCAAACTTCATCGAGAGGGGCAATTGATAATTAATTGAAAGGTTTAGATGTAGAAGGAAAACATAACATTTTAACTTAAAAAATTTTAAAGATGACATATATTTTGTCATCTTTGCATTTTTAATCTTTCCTACATAAATTATATCCATGCTGTATTCTCTACAATTTCTAATTAGAGTTTAAGTAAAGCAGGAATTAGAGTGACTGATGAAACAGATGAGGTATATTCATTCTAGAAGTTTATGATTATTTTTTCTGTCTTGTAAATTGTCTAGCATACACCTGATGATTTAGTATTTTAAGGAAAATCACTTTATTGAATCATTAATTGTTTTATAAAGTAATATTACAACTGTAACAACGCCCTCCACTCTTTCATTTAATTGACTTAGGTAAGAGCTAATACAATGATCATAAAATAACAAGGAATACTGACATGGTCACATTGGGAATCAGATGGCTGGCACTGAACAAGGGGACAGTTCAATAGTATGTCAACAAACTAGAAAGAAAACCTCAAACCCTGTGTATTTAAAGTGTCATGAGGTATCAATGTTTTACAGCCTACAGGGGGAGCTCCATGTGCCAAGTAAATGTAGCACATGAACCTTGCTTCAGACAGCTAGTGTTGAAGTATTTTACTGTGAAAATATATGTGGCAATTATTTGTATATTTATGTGCCTTCACCTTCTACCACCAATTAGAATGTTATCTTGCAAAGGAAGGCAGAAAAAAGTCTGGAATCTGGAGTCAAATTTTAAAATATGTAGTTTATTGATGAAGAAAGTTCATTGAAAGAGTAATTTATGAACCTTGTTGGAAAGGCCAAGCACTGGCTAAGTTAAAATGGAGGCAAAAACCAGAGTTACATGGAGATGGGGGCTAGGATGTAAAGCAGATATCTACGCACATTCTCGTCCTTCTGACAGCAGTATCGAATCCGCCCTCTGATGAAGTGATAAGTGATAGATCATATATTATATGATACAATATACAATATATGATAAGACATATTGTATATATGTCTTTACTGGGGTCAGTGCTTAATTAAATTACAAAGTTATAAATGGTGCTCTAGAGCATGATCCTCAAGGATTATACCAAATGAATATTTTATCAGAAGTTAAGAGCCACACTTACAGAATCTCTGAGAGATTAAAAGACATTGTAAATCCCTGGTACATACATAGATTTGGAAAAAAAAATTGTTAGTCATATTCATATTCTCTTTTTTTCAAAAATATCTTGCCTACAACTTAGACTCTACCTAACAAACTCAAATCACATAATCTAATCATCTGTACCCAAATATTAATCTGAAATAATAAAAACTGTATACCCCGAATATCTATAAAAACCAGCTCCTCCATATAAAAACTGTTTAGCAAAATTTTGGGGTCCAGGTGTACACAAACCTTCACTTTATCTAATTAATGACAGATCATTTCCTGAAATAGCTATACCCGTATTTTCTCTAACTCATGATGAGAGTTCCTATTCCTCCACATTCTCCCCAACATTTGATATTGTCAGACGTCATAACAGTTTTCATTCTAATGGCCAATACAGCATCACATTATGACTTCATTTGCATTTTACAGATCGCTGAGGAAATTGCACATCTGGCCCTGTCTTTAACAGTCATTGTGTTTCTTCTTTTGTGAAGTGCTACAAATGTTTTCTGTTGATTTTTTTCTATTTGAACTTTTTTGCATTACGTTTTCTTGGTTCTTAGAGGTTTGTTATCTTGATGAACTTTCACATCAACTGTGGGACATGGGCGTATTTTTTTTTTCCTTACTGATGAGAATCTGGGGACAAAGAGCCTGAGAGACATATTTAAGGTAATACAGGTAGCAAATGAGGCTGGGCCAATCCCAGAAGTGTCTGACTTCCAGAGTTCAGGAACTCGCCACTAACTCCGGAGTTTGTGTTTGCTGGTGCTTTCTTATTTTTGTACCACAAAGTCCCTCTAGATTCTCTGCAAAAACAATCTCAGGGTGAAACACACTGCAGAAAGAGACATATAGTGGAAATGATCAAAAGAAGAGAAAATCTTTTGGAAATGGCTAGAGAATAAACCAGGCACAAAATGGAAATATTGGAGGATTTGGGGGAGGCCTTTTCATTCTCGCTGCTTCCCCCTTCGTCACTACCACCACTGAGTACTTTTGATGTATCACTTAATTTAATCATTGCAAGCCCCTGAGTCAGAGAGTTGACTCAGTTTTGCAGTACAGAAGAGGAAGGAAACTATGTGCTAGAAGAGTTGGAGAATGTTACTTCTAAAGGCCACGTAGCTAGAAAATTGTAGATCTCAGGTAAAATAAAAAAAAAAATGTTTGATGCTAAAGTCCACAATTGTAAAAATCCTGCATGTGTCATAAACCACCAATCAAAATGCCATATAGCATAGTCCATGTCTCTTGGCCCCAAACATATATACATTTATCTTTTCCTTGTAGCCATGTTATCCAACAGATGAATAATATATTGAGAACTCAAAAAGACTGCTATCTTCAAATATCAAGCCCACTTTAAGATAATTTTCCAAAAGGAATTATTTTTGATAAGGAAACATGTTACTAGAAATGCATAATTGTCCTTTTTTCGAGAAAAGACAAGTTTTCAGAGTTCCAGGAGGTTATGCAGAATATCTTTTGACTGAAACCAGAAACAGAACCAGAATCAATTTTTTGTTAGAATTAAAACCATGTGTTGCAAACTCAGAGAAAAACTGTGTAAACAATTCAGGTGCTTCTAGGATGCTTTTCAGAGAAAGAGTCAGTATTTATCTCACTTATTGGAGGCAAATTATATTGACATCTATGAACATTCACCCTTCTCCAAATAGAAGGCAGTATTCAAGCTTGAGTTAGCGTCTTGGCAAGGACCATGCTTACCATACTGAAATGTCTTTTCATATCTTGATTTTAGTATCAAATATAGCTCACAATTAATTGTTAATCAAATGTTCAAAATTGCACAACTACTTAGCTTGATGACTTTTTGTTGACATAAACTTCAACTGTATGGGAAAAAAATATGCCTTCAAAGAGGTTTGAACAAATAGCAACCAGCACATAGTAGGTGCTCCATTAATAATAGTTGGATAAATGGATGGGGCTAAATCCATAAAGGGACAAAATGTAATCATTACCTGAATTATTTCTTTTGATGACTGTTCTGAACTGTAGACAAGGATGAGATTAATCTGACTGCAGTTTCAAACATAGTCGTGTGACGCATAATGACAGTTCAGGCAGGGATCTGAAAGGCCTGAATGAAGAATGAAAAGTCCTCCCCCAGATCACATATACCACTGCAGGTCCACAGCATTAGACAGAATCTGCCACACATGGGTGGGCCATTTTTTATCTTGTATGCTTATCATATTTTCACTGTACTCTTCTATATTTAGATATACAAATACTATTGTGTTATAATTACCTACAGCATCTTGTACAGTAATACATTATACAGGTTTGTAACCTAAGAGTGACTGGCTGCACCACGTAGCCTAGATGTGTGGTAGACCACGCTACCAGGTTTGTGTAAGTACATGCTATGATGTTTGCATAATGATGAAATTGCCTGATGATACATTGATCAGAATACATCCCTGCTGTTAACAGTCACCAACCAAGGGTCAGGAACACAGAAAAATAGACCATCTCCTACCCCCTGCATTGATACGTGACTGTGGCAGTGCATGGTTGTACAAACACGCACACACATACTCATATGAACAAAATAACATCTCTATAATGAGCCAAAAATCTGATTCACTTTACTTATGTGTTAAAAACATTATATTCTTAGTATTTTTCTCTAAAATGTAAACAGCACCATTTTGGAACTCATGACTTGATTTAGTTTAATCTTCCCAACACCATTTGTAGACTTTACAATGAGAAACTGGAGAAGCCTAAATCTATAAAGGAAGCACGAACGAGTTGCTAAACCAGGATTCTCTCCTGGGTCACCCCGACTCAAACTCATTCTCTCTTTATTGGAACAATTGTTTTTTTCCAAATGTCATCTTTTCTTTAGGGCAAACATAACCAAAATGAAGACAGTGTCTAAAGAAGGAACCATCGTATGTTGACCTCAGAGATACGCAAGCTTGGTTCCAGACCACAGCAAGAAAGCAAATATCACAGTCAAATGAGTCGTCTGAATATTTTGGTTTCCCAGTACAGAGATGGACTTCTATGCTGCAGTCTCTTAAGTGCGCAGTAACACTATGTCTAAAAACCAGTGTGCATCCCTTGATTCAACAATACTTAAATGCCAAAACGGCTAATGATCATCTGAGCTTGCAGGAAGTTAGGGTCTTTCTACTGGTAGATGGCCCTGCCCTGATGGGGATGGGTGCTGACTGCTCAGGGTAGAGGCTGCTGAAAATTGGGGTGGCTGTGGCAATTTGCTAAAATATGTCACAAGTGAAGTCTGCAGCATCCATCAGCTCTTCCTTTCAAGGAAGATTTCTCCATAGCACATAATGCTATTTAATTGCATTTTACCCCCAGTATAACTTCTTTCAAAATAGCAGTCAGTGGTCTCCAACCCTGGCACAGCTTTATTCACTAAGTGCATGTAACATTCTAAACCCTTTGCTGTCATGTCAATAATGATCACAGCATCCTTTCAAGGATTAGATTCTATCTCAAGAAATTGTCTTCTGTGCTCAAGAAGCAACTCCTCATTCATTCACATTTTATGAGATCACAGCAGTTCAGCCACATCTTCAGGCTCAACCTTCGGTTCTGTTTCTCTTGCTGTTTCCACCACACCTGCACTGATGTTTTGAGCTCCTCAAAGCCATCGTGAGGATTGGCATCAACTCCATCCAAACTCCTGTTAAAGTTGATGTTTTGACTTCCTCCTATAAATTGCAAATGTTCTTAATGACATCAATAAGGGTGAGTCCTTTCCAAAAGGTCTTCAATTTACTTTCCCAGATCTATGAAAGGAGTCGCTCTCTAGGGCAGTGACAGCTGTACAAAATAATCTTAGATAATAAGATTTGAAAGTTAAAATTGCTCCTTCATCCACGGACTGCAGAATGGAGATGTGTTACCAGGCATGAAAACAACATCAATCTTCTTGTACGTCTTGGTTGCTTTTAAATTTTTGTTGCTGTCATCAATGAGCAACAAAAATTTAAAAGGAATCTTTTCTTCTGAGCAGTGAGACTTAACAGTGAGTGGAACACATTCAGTCAATTCTGTTGTGAACAGCTATCCTATCATCCTGGCTTTGTTGTTCCATTTATAAAGCACAGGTAAAGTAGATTTATCACAATTCTTAAGGGCCCTAAGATTTCTGAAATCAGAAATATGCTGACTAGTTTTTAAAGTTTTTAAATTTTAAAGTTTTTAATTTTTCAACTTCAATTTAAAGTCACCAGCTGCATTAATCGCTAATAAAAGAGTCATCCTGTCCTTTGACGCTTTGAAGCCAGATATGTATTTCCCCTCCCTAGCAATGAAAGTCCTAGAGACATCTTCCTCCACCCTGAAAATCTGTGGGTGAGTGTAGCCACCCTCATCAGTGGATCTTATCTAGATCTTCTGGATAACTTGGGGAAGCGTCTCCAGCACACCTGCTGTTCCACCTGGCACTTTTATGCTCGGGGATGGCTCATCTCCTTAATCCTCACGCACCAACCTCTGCTGACTCCAGCGTCCCTTCTGTAACTTTTTCACCTCTCTCAGCTTTCATAGAATTGGAGACACTCAAGGTCTTAGTCTGGATTAGATTTTGCCTTTTTTTTTTTTTTTAATTTTCTCTATACATATACATGTGTTTATTTGGTTTCCACTTTTTGCCTTCACAAAATTAAAAAGGCTTAAAATTTAATAACAATAACGATGTTTAAGATGAGGACTAGAAACAAAAACCTCGTAAAGAACGAACGAAGATAAATACATTCAGAAAAGATCAGACGATTGCCGCAACGAAATACTGAGTAATAATAATAAGAAAAATACAACAAAAGTAACATTCACATTGTCAGATGAGAGTATGTCTATCATAGAAGGCTTTGATGCTGAGGTTCAGTATGGAGTCATCAGTTAACTTCTTATTTTTTTCCCAAAGTCTCAAAAACTAGACAACTAATATTTATAAGTAAAAATAAAAGATAATTTCAAAAAACAGAAAATGCCAAATCTTATAGACAATAGAAAAAGAAGAAATACTTCAAAATCATTCTACTTCATCTGGATACACCTGATATTAAAATTGGAAAAAAATATATATTATTATGAAGAGAAATTACAAACGTGTTTCACTTATAAATGAGGATGCAATATCCTAAACAACATTTTAACAAGTTGAATTAAAAAATAATGTTCAAGTAATATACTTTGGTCAAAATCAAACTCAATTTGTGTGAGAATTACTATTTTCTTTTCTTTCCTTTTTAAAAATTTTTTTTAAATTTTTAAATTTTTTTGTTTTTTGTTTTATTGTTGGGGATTCATTGAGGGTATAATAAGCCAGGTTACACTGATTACATTTGTTAGGTAAAGTCCCTCTTGCAACCATGCCTTGCCCCCAGAAGGTGTGGCACACACCAAGGCCCCACCCCTCTCCCTTCTTCCCTCTCTCAGCTTTTCCTTCCTCGCCCCATAACCTT
Source organism: Nycticebus coucang (assembly GCF_027406575.1). NCBI lineage: Eukaryota > Metazoa > Chordata > Mammalia > Primates > Lorisidae > Nycticebus > Nycticebus coucang. Next base: position 30,662,138 of record NC_069802.1, read on the forward strand.
AATTGTCATTAATTGTCCTCATATCAAAATTGAGTACATAGGATTCAAGTACTTTGTCTTAAGGTAATGTAGTGGCTGGTTCAATCTTCTATGCAGACTAGTACAGCTTTCTTTCTTCATACCAGCAATAAGGCTGTTTTGATTTCTTATTGCTAATTTTTTCACTGGATTCACACTTATAATTAATTTTTTTAAATTAAATCATAGCTGTGTACAATAATGCAATCATGAGGTACAATGTGCTGGTTCCATATACAGTCTGAAATATTTTCACCGAACTGGTTAACATAGCTTTCATGGCATTTTCTTAATTATTGTGTTCAAACCCTTAGACACTTCACTTAGTAAACTTGTAATGAATTTTTAAAGAACTTTTCCTTTGTATTACTAAGAGTTTAGTGCAAGAGGCCAGCTTTTGTCCCCTCTCGGCTTTCCACGTGTCTTCCTCACTAACCTTAATCATTTCTAGCTTTTGATTTAAAGCAAGGGGTGAGAGATATGTGAACCTTCCTTCTACTTGAAGACTTACAGGCACTTGAAGGTTAGTAACTGGCCAGCTTTTAGTATTGTTTCATTCAGTAAAGAGGGAGACCTGGGAAAAGAGACGGATGGGGGAAACCCCAGTTTTTGGAACTTTCAGAACATACATAACATTTATCTAGTAAGATCACCATCCTATATGCACATGGTTCATGATACCCCCAAACACCAAAGATTATTAATCAAAGGTCACTATGACAAATATAGCAACAATGAAAATCTTTGAAATATTGTTTGAATAACCAAAATACTATCCAGAGGCATAAAGAGAGCACATGCTATTGGGAAAATCGTACTAATAGACTTCCTTTTTTAATTTTAAATTAATAAGGATACAAATGTTGAGTTTACATTGTTTTCAGTTGTAAGGTAAAGTTCAAATTGCAGTTGAGCCCTTCAGCCACGGCTCTTGCTGAACACCCTCACACTGTGCACATTAGGTTAGATCCCACCAACTGCCCTCCTTCCTACCTCCTCCTAGATTCCTCCCCTCCCCTCCCCACTGCTAGACTGTATTTGTGTTTTACCTTTCGTGTGGCTTAAAGTTGTTTACATGTTGGTTTCATATTACTACTGAGTACATTGGATATTTCTTTTCCATTCTTGACATACTTTACTAAGAAGAGTATGTTTCAACTCCATCCAGGTAAACACAAAGGATGTAGTAAGTTTTCTTAACACAGCGTTGCCACAAACCTTCAATTTGTTAAAAACGCAATCTTTGCAAAGTACAATAAGGCAAAGTAAAGTAAAATGACTGTATTAAATCAGGTATTTTCTGTAGCTGGCCTCATTGGATTACTGAAAAAAATCATCATATCAACCTCATTTCCACAGGCGAGGAAACTGAATCCCAGGGAAGTAAAGCCACCTGCCTAAGGCTGGGGTCAGAATTTAAAACTCTGTGTCTTCATGCAAAGATTTCATTTGTTTAAGATTATGAGAAGTATAAGACAAGAAGGGAAACAGCACTTAATGAAGGCATATTTTAATTAGAAATTTTGTATTTTTCAAAAACATCTAAGAAGTCTTTATATTAAATCAATCTCTGCTGCCAAGGAATGGAGGGTCAGGGATGTTTGGACAATTTGGGTAAAACAATGAGATTAAAATGCAAATTCATGTCTATTGATTTAATGTATTTATATTTCCCTTAAAGGATACAATACTTTAGTTGGAAGGGATTTTTGAAAGAGTTAAGGCTTCATTCCTAATTTTACTCATGGAATAAAGCAAGGATTAAAGAGACTGTTGTTCATCAGAGGCTATAGAGGCAGGGCAGGAATGCAGACGATACAATCCCTTGGAAAATAAGTTTCCAGCTATGTTATGGGAAAGTCATTCAACAGCCTATTAACTAGTAATACTTTGGATAATTGGTTATTACTGTGATAACCTTAATTTAGAGACAACTACTTCCAGTCGACTCCTACAAATTTCTTGGGGGAGAAGGGAAGGGTCCCTTTTTTTTTTTTTTACCATTTATTTTTTTTTATTTTTTATTTTTTATTTTTTTATTGTTGGGGATTTATTGAGGGTACAATAAGCCAGGTTACACTGATTGCATTTGTTAGGTAAAGTCCCTCTTGCAATCATGTCTTCCCCCATAAAGTGTGACACACTAAGGCCCCACCCTCCTCCCTCCATCCCTCTTTCTGCTTCCCCCCCATAACCTTAATTGTCATTAATTGTCCTCATATCAAGATTGAGTACATAGGATTCATGCTTCTCCATTTTTGTGATGCTTTACTAAGAATAATGTCTTCCACTTCCATCCAGGTTAATACGAAGGATGTAAAGTCTCCATTTTTTTTAATGGCTAAATAGTATTCCATGGTATACATATACCACAGCTTGTTAATCCATTCCTGGGTTGGTGGGCATTTAGGCTGTTTCCACATTTTGGCGATTGTAAATTGAGCTGCAATAAACAGTCTAGTACAAGTGTCCTCATGATAAAAGGATTTTTTTCCTTCTGGGTAGATACCCAGTAATGGGATTGCAGGATCGAATGGGAAGTCTAGGTTGCTTTGAGGTTTCTCCATACTTCCTTCCAGAAAGGTTGTACTAGTTTGCAGTCCCACCAGCAGTGTAAAAGTGTTCCCTTCTCTCCACATCCACGCCAGCATCTGCAGTTTTGAGATTTTGTGATGTGGGCCATTCTCACTGGGGTTAGATGATATCTCAGGGTTGTTTTGATTTGCATTTCTCTAATATATAGAGATAATGAACATTTTTTCATGTGTTTGTTAGCCATTCGTCTGTCGTCTTTAGAGAAAGTTCTATTCATGTCTCTTGCCCATTGATATAAGGGATTGTTGGCTTTTTTCATGTGGATTAACTTGAGTTCTCTATAGATCCTGGTTATCAAGCTTTTGTCTGATTGAAAATATGCAAATATCCTTTCCCATTGTGTAGGTTGTCTCTTTGCTTTGGTTATTGTCTCCTTAGCTGTACAGAAGCTTTTCAGTTTAATGAAGTCCCATTTGTTTATTTTTGTTGTTGTTGCAATTGCCATGGCAGTCTTCTTCATGAAGTCTTCCCCCAGGCCAATATCTTCCAGTGTTTTTCCTATGCTTTCTTGGAGGATTTTTATTGTTTCCTGCCTTAAATTTAAGTCCTTTATCCATCTTGAATCAATTTTTGTGAGTGGGGAAAGGTGTGGGTCCAGTTTCAGTCTTTTACACGTAGACATCCAGTTCTCCCAACACCATTTATTGAATAGGGAGTCTTTCCCCCAAGGTAAGTTCTTGTTTGGTTTATCAAAGATTAGGTGGTTGTAAGATGTTAGTTTCATTTCTTGGTGTTCAATTCGATTCCAAGTGTCTATGTCTCTGTTTTTGTGCCAGTACCATGCTGTCTTGAGCACTATGGCTTTGTAGTACAGACTAAAATCTGGTATGCTGATGCCCCCAGCTTTATTTTTGTTACAAAGAACTGCCTTAGCTATACGGGGTTTTTTCCGGTTCCATACAAAACGCAGAATCATTTTTTCCAAATCTTGAAAGTACGATGTAGGTACTTTGATAGGAATGGCATTGAATAGGTAGATTGCTTTGGGAAGTATAGACATTTTAACAATGTTGATTCTTCCTATCCATGAGCATGGTATGTTCTTCCATTTGTTAATATCCTCTGCTATTCACTTTATGGGGGCAAGACATGATTGCAAGAGGGACTTTACCTAACAATTGCAATCAGTGTAACTGGCTTATTGTACCCTCAATGAATCCCCAACAATAAAAAAAAAAGAAAAAAAAAAAAAAAAAAAAAACTCAACATCAGCATTTCTGAAGGGAAAAAAAAAAAAATATCCTCTGCTATTTCCTTTCTGAGGATTTCATAGTTTTCTTTATAGAGGTCCTTCACCTCCTTCGTTAGGTATATTCCTAGGTATTTCATTTTCTTTGAAACTATGGTAAAGGGGGGAGACAAGATGGCGGACTGAAGCCAGCTTTCAAAAAAGGCTCCTGTCCAGAAGGAGAGTTAAGGGACAGGAATTTAGTAAGTATCCTGGTGGACTTGAGCCTCACCAAGAGAGAAGGCTGAAGAACGCACATCAACACCGCTGAGGCAAGTTGTGATCACAAGGACGCAAACAAAAGGTACAAAATCCACCACCAAGCGGACGGGAGTCCCCCTCCCCCATGAGACCGGCTCTGGAGCCCCACAATTGAACAAGTGGGCAGAAATTAAAGCCCCTCCCACTACACTCCACGGGAGAGACCTTCTAAAAACTGGACCTACCTCCCCTACTGGGGTGCCATGGCGTTCTCCTGCCGGACATAGGGCTGAATAAAACTTTGGGAATCCTTTGCCGGCAACCCTGAATCCCCGGCGCTCCCCTCCCGCCCACTGAGGTCCGGAGGCCTGTCCCCCAGGACTTCGGAGCCTTGGGTGATTTCTCAAGGGGAGTGGACAGTCCCCGAGTTGCGACTGGTCAGCATTGACTCTGAGGCGCGCCGAGTGAGGAGAGGGCACCAGGCTGAGGGGGAGTCACGCCTCGCGGCACTTCCCTGCGGTGCAGTGCACCAACCCTCCCCGGGCATACGGGGCCCAAGACTGAATAAGACTCTGGCCTCCCCGCTGAGAGCTGAGAACCCCTACTCTCACTCGGGGTCTGAGGGCCTATCCCCCAGAAGTTCGGCTCCTTGGGTGATTTCTCGAGGGGAGTGCACAGTGCCTGAGCTGCGTCAGGTCAGCGCTGACTCTGGGATGCGTGAGCGAGGAGAGGGCACTCTGCTGAGGGGAAATCAAGCCTTGGCGGCACTTCCCTGCGGTGCAGTGCAGGAGCCCTCCCCGGACCGTAGTATTGCGTGAAACTGAATGAAACTCTAGCTTCCCCCCGCCCCACTCCCAATCCGGGTCTGGGGGCCCATCCCCCAAGAGTTCTGATTCTTGGGGGATCTCTTAAGGGGTGTGGACCCAGCACAAACTGCGGCCGCTCAGTGCTGACTCTGGGGCGCGGGACAGAGGAGAAAAGGGTCGCCTGAGTGCCCACACCAGAGCAGCAGTTCCCTGGAGGTAGATCAACAGCCGTTTTTTCTTTAACGGCAGAACGCTCACTTCTGGATATTCTGAGGCCACACCCCCTGTCTCCCTGGGCAACCAGAGGAGGCCACCGGTGTCACGGCTCACAAACCCAGAAGCCTCCAGGGCGGGGCCGACCCAGAGAGGTGTTCAGACGCAATTCTCCAGCAGCAAAGACGTTTGAACTCAAAACAGCCCGTCTCCGTAGGCGACGACAGGAACAGAGACAGAACCTCACAAAGTTGTCTGTTCTGTTCTGTTCTGTTAGCAGCATCCATCAGGGACGGGGCTAAGCCTGAGTGAACACCTCCTTCCCATCACCTGCATCAAACACTCAAAGATGTCAGGCCCCATCTCCTCCTGCTAGATAGCGGCAGTCTGCGGGGGCCTGGCAGACTTCCTTGCGATTCAGGCAGGTGCAAACCCCTGGAGTGTCTGTTCACTGCAGGCAACTGGGTTAGCCATCTGCAGAGATACCAGTGACTGGGTCCGACGGAGGGGCAAAGTGGGGAAGGAGACGTCAACCTTCCCAGACTGCTCTGTTTGCGGGGTGGCTCCTCCTGACTCCACGCTGCACTGGGGTGAGCTGTCTCAGAGGAGTCACCAGGCCCCTGTGATCCAGTTCCCAGAGACCTCTTGAACCCTTCCACCTGAGACAAGTGCCGATTGAGACAGTTGATTCGGACCTTTTGAACTGGGCTAATAGACTGAGGACTTTTCAGGTGGTGCCCTGGGTGTGCGATTGTAGGAAGGTTTGATTCTCCTTTTCCAACTGGGGCCAGAGGTGGGCAGGCGGGGTGACTTAATTGCTGATTTTTCCACACAGCTGAGACTTCAAGCCAGAGTAGAAGTTGCAATAGGATCGAACAGAAACCAGCTGAAAACAAGACAGAACCACTTTGCTCCACCACACCAGACAGGGCCCCAGTTTCTCAGGCCACAACACTGTACGGGCCCTCGATAAAACCCCAGGGGAAAAACCAAAGGGAGTAAACCATGGGGCGGAATCAGCGGAAAAACTCTGGTAACATGAATAACCAGAATAGATCAACCCCCCCAAGAAAAGATACGGCAGATGTGATTGAAGATCCCATTCATAAACAACTGGCTGAGATGTCAGAAGTCGAATTCAGAATTTGGTTTGCAGACAAGATTAATAAAATGGAATTAGGAATTCGAGGAGAAATTCAAAAACTGTCTCAAGAATTTAACGAATTTAAAGACAAAACCACCAAAGACTTAGACACACTGAAACAAGAACTTACAGCCCTCAAAGATATGAAAAATACAGTAGAATCCCTCAGTAACAGAATGGAGCAAGCAGAAGAAAGGATTTCTGACATTGAAGATAAAGTCTTCGAACGCTCCCAATCTCTCAAAGAGGAAGAGAAATGGAGAGCAAAAACGGATCACTCACTCAGAGAGCTCTCAGATAATTCGAAAAAAAATAACATAAGGGTTATAGGAATTTCGGAGGCTGATGACGTGGCAGCAAAGGGCACAGAGGCCCTTCTACATGAAATTATGAAAGAAAATTTTCCAGACATGCCTAGAGAATCTGAAATTCAGATAGCAGACAGCTTCAGAACCCCAGCACGATTCAACCCCAAAAAGCCATCTCCCAGACATATCATAATTAGCTTCACTAAAGTTAACATGAAAGAGAAGATTCTCAAAGCAGCCCGGCGAAAGAAAACTATAACGTACAAAGGTAAGAATATTAGAATAACTGCAGATCTCTCTGCTGAAACTTTTCAAGCAAGAAGAGGCTGGTCATCAACTTTTAATCTCCTAAAGCAAAAAAACTTTCAACCCAGGATCTTGTATCCAGCTAAACTGAGTTTCATCTATGATGGAGAAATTAAATACTTCAATGACATTCATATGTTGAAAAAATTTGCCATAAGTAAACCAGCTCTTCAGGATGTTCTCAGACCTATCCTCCACAATGACCAACCCAATCCTATACCACAAAAGTAAACTCACTCAGAAACTTCGGATCAAACTCCAACTTCCACACTGGCGAAAGGATTAAAAATGTCCACTGGACCTTTGAAAAACTCGATACCCAAAATTCCACCAGACTTATCCTTACTCTCCATCAATGTGAATGGCTTAAACTGTCCTCTAAAGAGGCATAGGTTAGCTGACTGGATACAAAAACTTAAGCCAGATATTTGTTGCATACAAGAGTCACATCTCAACTTAAAAGACAAATACAGACTCAGGGTGAAAGGATGGTCATCCATATTTCAGGCAAATGGTAATCAGAAAAAAGCAGGTGTTGCAATTTTATTTGCAGATACAGTAGGCTTTAAACCATCAAAAGTAAGGAAGGACAAGAATGGTCACTTCATATTTGTTAAGGGTAATACTCAATATGACGAGATCTCAATTATTAATATCTATGCACCCAACCAGAATGCACCTCAATTTATAAGAGAAACTCTAACAGACATGAGTAACTTGATTTCCTCCAGCTCCATAATCGTTGGAGATTTCAACACTCCCTTGGCAGTGTTGGATCGATCCTCCAGAAAGAAGCTGAGCAAAGAAATCTTAGATTTAAACCTAACCATCCAGTATTTAGATTTAGCAGACATCTACAGAACATTTCATCCCAACAAAACTGAATACACATACTTCTCATCAGCCCACGGAACTTACTCCAAAATTGATCACATTTTAGGTCACAAGTCTAACCTCAGTAAATTTAAAGGAATAGAAATTATTCCATGCATCTTCTCGGACCATCATGGAATAAAACTTGAATTGAGTAACAACAGGAATCTGCATACCCATACAAAAACATGGAAGTTAAATAACCTTATGCTGAATGATAGCTGGGTCAGAGATGAGATTAAGAAAGAAATCACCAATTTTTTGGAACAAAATGACAATGAAGACACAAGCTATCAGAACCTCTGGGACACTGCAAAGGCAGTTCTAAGAGGGAAATTTATAGCACTGCAAGCCTTCCTCAAGAGAACGGAAAGAGAGGAAGTTAACAACTTAATGGGACATCTCACGCAACTGGAAAAGGAAGAACATTCCAACCCCAAACCCAGTAGAAGAAAAGAAATAACCAAAATTAGAGCAGAATTAAATGAAATTGAAAACAAAAGAATAATACAACAGATCAATAAATCAAAAAGCTGGTTTTTTGAAAAGGTCAATAAAATAGATAAACCTCTGGCCAACCTAATCAGGAAAAAAAGAGTAAAATCTCTAATATCATCAATCAGAAACAACAAAGACAAAATAACCACAGACTCATCAGAAATCCAAAAAATCCTTAATGAATATTACAAGAAACTTTATTCTCAGAAATATGAAAATCTGAAGGAAATAGACCGATACTTGGAAGCACGCCACCTTCCAAGACTTAACCAGAATCAAGTGGAAATGTTGAACAGACCCATATCAAGTTCAGAAATAGCATCAACTATACAAAACCTCCCTAAAAAGAAAAGCCCGGGACCAGATGGTTTCACGTCAGAATTCTACCAAACCTTTAAAGAGGAATTAGTACCTATATTACTCAACCTGTTCCAAAATGTAGAAAAAGAAGGAAGACTACCCAACACGTTCTATGAAGCAAATATCACCCTGATCCCCAAACCAGGAAAAGACCCAACAAGAAAAGAAAATTATAGACCAATATCACTAATGAATATAGATGCAAAAATATTCAACAAGATCCTAACAAACAGAATCCAGCAACACATCAAACAAATTATACATCATGACCAAGTTGGTTTTATCCCAGGGTCTCAAGGCTGGTTCAATATACGTAAATCTATAAATGTAATTCAGCACATAAACAAATTAAAAAACAAAGACCATATGATTCTCTCAATTGATGCAGAAAAAGCTTTTGATAATATCCAGCATCCCTTCATGATCAGAACACTCAAGAAAATTGGTCTAGAAGGGACTTTTCTTAAACTGATAGAGGCTATCTACAGCAAACCCACAGCCAATATCATATTGAATGGAGTTAAATTGGAATCATTTCCACTCAGATCAGGAACCAGACAAGGCTGCCCATTGTCTCCATTGCCTTTCAACATTGTAATGGAAGTTTTAGCCACCGCAATTAGGGAAGAAAAGGCGATCAAGGGTATCCATATAGGGTCAGAAGAGATCAAACTCTCGCTCTTCGCAGATGATATGATTGTGTATCTGGAAAACACTAGGGACTCTACTACAAAACTCCTAGAAGTGATCAAGGAATACAGCAGCGTCTCAGGTTACAAAATCAACATTCATAAATCGGTAGCCTTTATATACACCAACAACAGTCAAATTGAAAAAGCAGTTAAGGACTCTATCCCATTCACAGTAGTGCCAAAGAAGATGAAATATTTGGGAATTTACCTAACAAAAAACGTGAAAGATCTCTATAAAGAGAACTATGAAACTCTAAGAAAAGAAATAGCTGAAAATGTTAACAAATGGAAAAACATACCATGCTCATGGCTAGGAAGAATCAACATTATCAAAATGTCCATACTACCCAAAGCAATATATACTTTCAACGCACTCCCTATTAAAGCTCCACTGTCATATTTTAAAGATCTTGAAAAAACATTACTTCGTTTTATATGGAATCAGAAAAAACCTCGAATAGCCAAGACATTACTCAGAAATAAAAACAAAACAGGAGGAATCACACTACCAGACCTCAGACTTTACTACAAATCGATAGTGATCAAAACAGCATGGTATTGGCACAAAAACAGAGAAGTAGATATCTGGAATAGAATAGAGAACCAAGAGATGAATCCAGCTACTTACCGCTATTTGATTTTTGACAAGCCAATTAAAAACATTCAGTGGGGAAAAGATTCCCTATTTAACAAATGGTGCTGGGTGAACTGGCTGGCAACCTGCAGAAGACTGAAATTAGACCCACACCTTTCACCATTAACTAAGATAGACTCTCATTGGATTAAAGATTTAAACTTAAGACATGAAACTATAAAAATACTAGAGGAGAATGCAGGGAAAACCCTTGAAGAAATTGGTCTGGGTGAGTATTTCATGAGGAGAACCCCCCGGGCAATTGAAGCAGCTTCAAAAATACACTACTGGGACTTGATCAAACTAAAAAGCTTCTGCACAGCTAAGAACACAGTAAGCAGAGCAAGCAGACAGCCCTCAGAATGGGAGAAGATATTTGCAGGGTATAACTCTGACAAAGGTTTAATAACCAGAATCCACAGAGAACTCAAACGCATCAGCAAGAAAAAAACAAGGGATCCCATCGCAGGCTGGGCAAGGGATTTGAAGAGAAACTTCTCTGAAGAAGACAGGCGCATGGCCTTCAGACATATGAAAAAATGCTCATCATCTTTAATCATCAGAGAAATGCAAATCAAAACTACTTTGAGATATCATCTAACCCCAATGAGACTAGCCTATATCACAAAATCTCAAGACCAGAGATGTTGGCGTGGATGCGGAGAAAAGGGAACACTTCTGCACTGCTGGTGGGAATGCAAATTAATACATTCCTTTTGGAGGGATATATGGAGAACACTCAGAGATCTAAAAATAGATCTGCCATTCAATCCTGTAATTCCTCTGCTGGGCATATACCCAGAAGACCAAAAATCACAACATAACAAAGATATTTGTACCAGAATGTTTATTGCAGCCCAATTCATAATTGCTAAGTCATGGAAAAAGCCGAAGTGCCCATCGATCCACGAATGGATTAATAAATTGTGGTATATGTATACCATGGAATACTATGCAGCCTTAAAGAAAGATGGAGACTTGACCTCTTTCATGTTTACATGGATGGAGCTGGAACATATTCTTCTTAGTAAAGTATCCCAAGAATGGAAGAAAAAATATCCAATGTACACAGCCCTACTATGAAACTAATTTGGGACTCTCACATGAAAGCTATAACCCAGCTACAACTTAACAATAGGGGGAAGTGGGAAAGGGGGGGGTGGGTAGAGGGAGGGGAATCGGTGGGATCACACCTGTGGTGCATATTACAGGGGTATTTGCGAAACTTGGTAAATGTAGAATATAAATGTTTTGGCACAGTAACTGAGATAACGCCGGAAAGGCTATGTTAACCACTGGGATAAAAATGTGTCAAATGGTTTATGAAGTGAGTGTATGATGCCCCATAATCATATCATTGTATACACTTATGATTTAATAAAAAAATTAAAAAAAAAAAGAAAAGAAACTATGGTAAAGGGAGTTGTGTCCTTAATTAGCTTCTCATCTTGACTGTTATTGGTGTATACAAAGGCTACTGACTTGTGGACATTGATTTTATATCCTGAAACATTACTGTATTTTTTGATGACTTCTAGGAGTCTTGTGGTTGAGTCTTTGGGGTTCTCTAAGTATAAGATCATGTCATCAGCAAAGAGGGAGAGTTTGACCTCCTCTGCTCCCATTTGGATTCCCTTTATTTCCTTGTCTTGCCTAATTGTATTGGCTAGAACTTCCAGCACTATGTTGAATAGTAAAGGTGACAGAGGAGAACCTTGTCTGGTTCCAGTTCTAAGAGGAAAAGCTTTGAGTTTTACTCCATTCAGTAAAATATTGGCTGTGGGTTTGTCATAGATAGCTTCAATCAGTTTTAGAAATGTGCCACCTATGCCTATACTCTTCAGTGTTCTAATTAGAAAAGGATGCTGGATTTTATCAAATGCTTTTTCTGCATCTATTGAGAGGATCATATGATCTTTATTTTTGCCTCCGTTAATATGGTGGATAACGTTTATGGACTTGCTTATGTTAAACCAGCCTTGCATCCCTGGGATGAAGCCTACTTGATCATGATAAATGACTTTTTTGATGATAAGCTGTAATCTATTGGCTAGGATTTTGTTGAGAATTTTTGCATCTATATTCATGAGTGAGATTGGTCTGAAATTCTCCTTTTTGTTTGGGTCTTTTCCTGGTTTTGGTATCAGGGTGATGTTTGCTTCATAGAATGTGTTGGGGAAGATTCCTTCTTCCTCAGTTTTTTGGAATAATTTCTGCAGTACAGGAATAAGCTCTTCCTTGAAGGTTTGATAGAATTCTGGAGTGAAGCCATCTGGACCAGGGCATTTTTTAGTTGGAAGCTTTTTTATTGTTTCTTTGATCTCAGTGCTTGAAATTGGTCTGTTCAGGAGCTCTATTTCTTCCTGGCTAAGTCTAGGGAGAGGGTGTGATTCCAAATATTGATCCATTTCCTTCACATTGTCAAATTTCTGGGCATAGAGTTTCTGGTAGTATTCAGAGATGATCTCTTGTATCTCTGTGGGATCAGTTGTTATTTCCCCTTTATCATTTCCGATTGAGATTACTAGAGATTTTACTTTTCTATTTCTAGTTAGTCTGGCCAATGGTTTATCTATTTTATTTCTTTTTTCAAAAAACCAACTCCTTGTTTCATTAATTTTCTGAATGATTCTTTTGTTTTCAATTTCATTGATCTCTGATTTGATTTTGGATATTTCTTTTCTTCTACTGAGTTTAGGCTTAGATTGTTCTTCTTTTTCCAATTCCATAAGATCTCTTGTGAGATTGTTGATGTGCTCTCTTTCTGTTTTTCGAATGTAGGCATTTAAGGCGATGAATTTTCCTCTCAAAACTGCTTTTGCAGTATCCCACAGGTTTTGGTAGCTTGTGTCTTCATTGTTGTTATGCTCAAGGAAGTTAATGATTTCCTGTTTTATTTCTTCCTGCACCCATCTATTATTCAACAGAAGATTGTTTAATTTCCATGCCTTTGGGTGGGGTTGAGCATTTTTGTTAGAGTTGAGTTCCACCTTTATTGCCTTATGGTCTGAGAACATACAAGGTAAAATTTCAATTCTTTTGATTCTGTTGATATTTGTTTTGTGTCCCAGGATATGATCAATTTTGGAAAATGTTCCATGGGGTGATGAGAAGAATGTATATTCTTTATCTTTGGGGTGGAGTGTTCTATATGCATCTATCAAGCATAGTTGTTCTAGGGTCTCATTTAATTCTCTTACATCTTTGTTTAATTTCTGTTTAGAGGATCTGTCCAGCTCTGTAACAGGTGTGTTAAAGTCCCCTGTTATGATGGTATTATCAGATATCATATTGCTCAGACTGGATAAGGTCTGCTTCAAGAATCTGGGAGCATTTAAATTGGGTGCATAAATATTTAGAATTGAAATGTCTTCTTGTTGTAGTTTTCCCTTGACCAATATAAAGTGACCATCTTTGTCTTTTTTGACTTTAGTTGCTTTAAATCCACATGTATCTGAAAATAAGATTGCAACTCCTCTTTTCTTCTGAATTTCATTTGCCTGAAAAATTGTCTTCCAACCCTTGATTCGGAGCTTTAATTTGTCTTTTGAAGCCAGGTGTGTTTCTTGCAGACAGCAAATGGATGGCTTGTGTTTTTTAATCCAGTCAGCCAATCTATGTCTCTTCAGTGGGGAATTCAAGCCATTAACATTTATGGAGATAATTGATAAGTGTGGTAGTATTCTATTTGTCTTATTTGGTGAGAGTCCATTGCTTAGTTTTATCTTTTGCATCAGTGTGGAGGTTAGGTTCTGTCCTTTGATTTCTGAGTTCTTACTTTGCTGCTGATCCATCGTGGTGGTCAGTGTGCAGAACAGGTTGAAGTATTTCCTGTAGAGCTGGTCTTGTTGTGGCGAATTTCCTCAATGTTTGTATATCCGTAAATGATTTGATTTCTCCATCAATTTTGAAGCTTAGCTTAGCAGGGTACAGAATTCTGGGCTGAAAATTGTTCTGTTTAAGTAGATTAAAGGTAGATGACCATTGTCTTCTTGCTTGGAAAGTTTCATTAGAGAAGTCTGCGGTAACTCTGATGGATTTGCCCCTGTAGGTCAACTGGCGCTTACTCCTGGCAGCTTGCAGAATCTTTTCTTTTGTCTTGACTTTGGACAGGTTCATCACAATGTGTCTTGGAGAAGCTCGGTTAGAGTTGAGGCGACCCGGGGTCCGATATCCCTCTGAAAGCAGTGTGTCAGAATCTTTGGTGATGTTTGGGAAATTTTCTTTTATAATATTCTCTAGTATGGCTTCCATTCTTCTGGGGCATTCTTCTTCCCCTTCTGGAATTCCTATAACTCGTATGTTGGAACGCTTCATAAAGTCCCATAATTCTGACAGTGAACGTTCTGCTTTCTCTCTCTTCTTTTCTGCCTCTTTTACTGTCTGAGTTATCTCAAGAACTTTGTCTTCTACCTCTGAAATTCTTTCTTCTGCATGGTCTAACCTGTTGCTGATACTTTCCATTGCATCTTTAAGTTCCCTAATTGACTGTTTCAGTTCCTTCAGCTCTGCTATATCCTTTTTATATTCTTCATATCATTCGTCTCTTATTTGATTCTGTTTTTGGATTTCCTTTTGGTTATTTTCCACTTTATTAGCAATTTCCTTCATTGTTTCCATCATTTCTTTCATTGTTTTCAACATGTGTATTCTAAATTCCCTTTCTGTCATTCCTAACATTTCTATACTGGTGGAATCTTCTGCAGTAGCTACCTCATGGTCCCTTGGTGGGGTTGTTCTAGATTGGTTCTTCATGTTGCCTAGAGTTTTCTGCTGATTCTTCCTCATGAGTGATTTCTTTTATCTGTTTCCTTGCCCTAATTTTCCTTTCACTTCCTCTTGCTCTTTAAGTTCTTGTGCCTGTGGACTAAGGGTTACAGGACCAGAAGGGTGAGAAGGTTGAAGAGCAAAAAAAGGGGATGAAAGAAAGGAGGACTGAGTGATAAGAAAAAAAGAAAGATAGAGAAAGGAGAGGGGGTGGGTATAAGGAATATTGACAAAAAGAAGAGAGGCACAGAAAGAGGGAGACAGGGCAATATAGGTGTACAGTAGGGTACTTTGACACAACCTTAAAAAACCCCACCTTCTGGGGGTGCCCAGTTGTGTGGTTCCCTTGAGGTCAGCAGCTCTTTGCTAACCCTATCAGACACAGTACCCCACCTCCACCAAGTAGAGAGGAAAGACAAAAATGGTATAAATCAAACCAAAACAAGCAAACAGAAAACTTTACAGGGATAAAATTGGGTGAAAAACCAAATGATATCGGTAGAAACACTAGCAAAAATGAAGTTGAAGTTATTAAAAAAGGCAGCAATGGGAAATTATAATTAAACTAGGAAAATTGAGAAAGAAAAAGGGATCTGTGTGGAAAAGATTGAAATTAAAAAAACAAAAGAACATCAGCAACGTCAAAATAAACAAACAAAAAAAACAACCAAACAAAAAAAAAAAAGAAAAAAAATACACAACCAAAAATAAAGCAGTTTGTATATGTTATTGAATATTGTCTGGGCAACACGTGGTCTTCTGGGGTATGAGATGTTAGTCACAGTTCTGATACGACTGGAGGCTGCTGATTTCTCAAACCCCAGCAGGTAGACACCCTAAATCTCTCTTCAGCCTACTTAAAAGGCACTTTGAACTTGTAAACTTGCTGAGCAGAAGCTTTCCCAGCTTTCTCGCTGGAATCGCTGCTGAAGTGGCTATCCACTTACCCAGTGTGCCAAAACTGGTCTCACTCTGCCCCTGAGGGTTAGGGCTGCAAGGCGGCTCAGACCCCACCCTTAGGCTACTTGGTTGCTGGGTTACCAGCTCCCACCCGTTTCTAGCTCTGCGACCCTGAGGGCGGAGCTTGCCGGGGCAGATCACTGACAATGGATCCGTGTGACCCACCGCCAAACACTATTAGCTCCGTCTGGCTCAGCGGCTCAGACTGGGGCCCTAGACAACGGCCAAAGTTCTCCGCACTCCCGCTCAGGCCTTCCCTAAGGCAGTTCAACTCAGTGCCAAGTCCAAGGACATCAAAACAGTTCACAGGTAAGGCCTTTCTGGTTTGCAGTCTCGCTGCTACTGAACTTACAGTTGTGGGCGGGTTTAGACGGATTGAACACACGCGACCACTTGCCGGTTTTCCACTGTTTTAGTCCTCCTCTTGGGGTCCAGAAGTCTCTCGCTGACTCCCTGTATCCTCATAGGAGTGATGATAGGCAGTTCCCACCAGCCAGAGATGCCTGGAGTCCTATCTCCCCAGACTCACGGTGCCCAGATGCAAGGAAGCTGTTACTCGGCTGCCATCTCGCTCCGCCTCCCGGAAGGGTCCCCTTTTTACAAATTAAGGGTTCATAGCACATGGTAGGCATTGAATTTACTTATTGAAAAAATGATTAATGAAAGAGAATGAATAATAGAAAGTCTTTTTTTTTGAAGGCGAGTGCTTATAAGCTACTTTATGCCTACTGGGATATAGACCACCCTTTGTGTACAATCAAGCTTATTATATTTCTAGAAGATATTAACCTCATTTTGTCAATCAACCCACCCAGAGTGGTGAGTGAGAGTGGTTGTAAGAAAAGACAAAGGCCGGGCACAGTGTCTCATGTCTGGGAGGCCCAGGTGGGTGGACGCCTGAACTCACAGGTTTGAGACCAGCCTAAGCCAGAGCAAGACCCTGCTTCTAAAAATAGCCGGGCATTGTAGCAGGTGCCTATAGTCCCAGCTACACAGGAGACAGAGGCAAGAGAATCGCTTGAGCCCAAGAGTTTGAGGTTGCTGTGAGCTATGACACCACAGCACTCTACCATGGGCAAGAAAGTGACACTCTGTCTCAAAAAAAAAAAAAAAAACGTAGGACAGGCTTAAATGGGAAAAGACTGGAAAAGACTAGGCTGTGAGATGATGATGAACTGAAGAGAAAAATGAAGTGGTAAGAAGTGAACGGCGCTTATCTGTCTCATTAGGGCTGTATTCCCCTCTGTGTATGTGCCTTTGTTTAGCAGAATTTAGCTAAGAAAGGACAGCTAAGCTCATACAGTTGTAAGAAGAAATAGTTTCTATTAAGCTATCTAAGGGAACATCGTGTTCCAAAACAAATGAATTCATAAATAGTCATGGAGCATTTGCTGAGCCTTGTTCGACCCTGCCTTAAGTACTGAAGAACAAACAAAGCCCTTGCCCTCTGGAGGCCTCTCTTCTATAGACAGTTTATAACATCTCATTATTTTTTTTTGTAGTTTTCATATTGTTTTACAGCTGGTTAATCAAGTGTTGGCTGTATCAATTCTCAAGCTTGGCAGTGCTTAGCAGATTTACTTTTGTTAGCAAGCAAAATAAAAAGCAGCGACAGAAACTGAAGTTGCCCCTGATGGTCTGAGTTAGAACAATGTAAACGACACAATAAATAACATCGTATTGGATTATATACTGAAGTATAAAGTAAGCACACAATATTAATCAATTATTGCATAAATAAATAAATGTGTCAAAGCAACTAGTCTTTATTTCTTGCAGAATAAATCTAATTCTAATTCTTAGAAAAGCCAAGCTTAGGTTTCCTGGATCTCCCCGGAGAGTAGGCTAGACTTAGTAATTCTTTCCTAAGAATAGCACAGGGAAAGAGGAAAAACCTGAGAAAACATTGCATTAATCAACTAGCAAAGGTGACATCACCAACATGTCCTCATGTAGATGTTACGCACTTCTGATAAGATGATATGAGAAGGACATTTCAATTCTGTGAGATTCTTCCCCAAACCCATAAGCCCAGTCTGATAGTGGGAAAAACCTCAGATAAACACAGATTAAGGAAAATTGCACAAAATACCTGGACAAAGATCTTCAGGAGTTTCAAACTCGTGAAAAAAAAAAAAAAAAAGCCTGTCACATATTACAAGGACTATACAGATATGACAACTAAGAAAATTATGATATTCTGGTTTGGATACTAGGATAGAAAGAGAACATTAATGGAAAACTAGTGTCTGTATTTCAGTAATAGCAATGTACCAACATCAGTTGCTTAGCTTTGACAAATGTATCATAGAAATGTGAGATGTTGACAATGGAATACATTGGTGACGTGTGTATGGAAACTCTCTTTATTATCTCTGCAACTTTCCTGAAAATCAAAGAGTATTATAAAGACAAAAATCCTTTTTTCAGAAAAAGTAATATCAGAAAACATGTTAAGATAAGCACAATAAATATAAAAGTCACTGCTTAGAAAGTTAGAAGCTGGAAAATATATTACGTGCGTGAACAAGAATACCATATGAATCTGGAAACTCCTCTCTAGCCTTGTGAAAATTCGGAAAACCCTCTCTTACATACTGGGCTGATTATCTGTGTGAGTGATCACAATTATAATGAGTATAGACAAGTTTATGGCTGTAAAAGGAAAAGTGAGACGAAGGTGAAACACAGATTTTGCCTTTGAAATAGGTGACTAAAGGTTCTACCAAGTGAGAACTTATTTCCCAGACATTAAGTAACACTTGTTAGAAATACATACTTGGTGTGGAAAAAAATCTCTAAAATAAAAAACATGTGTCAATGAAGAGCTATGAAAGGATACTTTATATCTCAAGGGATTTGGGGAAGTAACTAAAATGGTCAAGGAAAGCCATATTTCATGCACACAAAAATTGGAAGGAAAGCCCTGGGCCACACTTGTTGCATTTATGTCTGTGTTGCTGGAGCTTAAAACAAAAGAGCTATGAATGAATGAGTGAGTGAATTAATGAGTATAATGAAAAGATAAAGTGCTCGGGCTTCTAGGAAATACCAAAACATATTCCAGAGGGGAGATGTTCATCAATGTCTCTGATATAAAAAAAAAAAAAAAGTTAATACAAGCAGTAAGAGATTTTAAATAAAGAACTATATGCATTCAGATGACTGAGTTTTTAATTCAAGGTTAAATGTAGACCTGACATTTGTGTTGAGCTTTAAAGTATCCTTAGGACTTGCCTGTGTGGTTTTTGATGTATTAGCCTCATTCATTCATTCTTTGTTTGTTTGTTGTTAATTTGGATAAAATACTTAAAATGAGCAAAGTTTAAATCTTCAACCCCATCCCAACTCCCATGTGCTTAATTCCCTGTAGCTTCAGTAACTTCATCAGTCAACACAAAGAGGATGAGAAAACTTAACTCTCTCACCGATTTGCTGAAAAAATTAAATTATACAACTTTTGCAAAAATATCTGGCAGAGCGGAGTGGCCAGTTGTGGCGAATGACTGTGAACCCAGACAGAGGAGAATGATGGACAGTTGACCGTGCCCTGTCTAGGGTCCATATCCTCCACAAGTCTCTAATAGTGGAATTTTAGACCATAGATACTTCCCGTACTGGACAAGAACAGTGTCCAGTGGCCATCCTGAACGTACTAACACATTCTCTTTCTGTTGTTAAGATTCAGATTGGCACTGGTTTCCAAATGCACCGACCCCCAATCTCTCTGCTTAGGTGAGTTAACATTTGGCATTGGTTTTATTCATGTAATGGATGATTTTAAATAGCACATCCCTGAGTTGATATAGTGTTATAACTTCCATGCATTGACAATGTCAAAAACGGAGTTAATAAAGTCTCCTAATTTGCAGTGAGGACATCCAGAAATCTGAAAGGGTTTTTGGTAATTGGTAGAGTGTGCAATTGCCAGGAGGTGTTTGAGAATTTTTTTTTCTTCTGCAGTTTCATTATTAGTGTGCCTTCAATTTTCTTCAAATATGCCACAAACCCTAAATTCTCATTATTTAAAAATTATGTGTAGGAATGACTGTGGCTAAAACTTTGAAATTTGGCAAATTTCAGATGCCCCCTAGGCATTTAGGGGTCTCCATGCCCTGTACTTTTATTAAAAAAATTGCTACAAAAGCTGGACAAGAGAATCGCCTGACTCCAGGAGTAGGGGGTTGCTGTGAGCTGTGTGACGCCACAGCACGCTACCAAGGGCGATAAAGTGAGACTCTGTCTCTACCAAAAAAAAAAAAAAAAAAGCAAAATTACTTTTTAAAAGTGTTTTCACTTGTGTTACATGGTTTAGCGCTCACAATAGGAATCTGCAGGTCAATTTCATCATTTCTGTTTTCCAGATGGAGAAACACAAGCTGAAAAAGGTTAAGTGGCACACTCAAAGTAGCAGGGCAAGTTGGTAAGTCCTTTAACTCTCTGTCTAAAAATTACTCGTCCTGCTGTTAATACCTGTGTGTGAATTATGCGTGTGAATTAATTTTAATTAATACTTCCTTCCAAGGGTTATTGGCTTTTAAAAGAACATGACTAGTAAAAGGATTCATTCATTCCTGATGGGATTTAAGACATTACAGCCCTTCAGTACATAGATAATTGGAGGAAGCAAAGTACTTTCTGGGTATACCACAAATTACATAAAACTAAGGTAAAAAACACCTATTTGCAGGTAAGATTTTTATTTTGATGATGCCATTCAGTTATGACCTGCTTTATTAGTAACATTTAAATTCCTGAATAATTTGATTCTTTCTGGCTGCTGCAGCAATGAGTCAGAGCAGCAGTTGTACAATTGCTATATGTCACAGTGTCACCGGCAGACCAAAGAACAATCATGAAAAGCACCATAGGGATGTTATTTAAACTCTTGGAACGCTCTCATAATTCCATAAAAGTTCGACCACTGTATCAGACATCTTAAAAATCAACAATTGATTATTCCTCATGTCAGTAAATCAAAAATCATTTCTACATAACTTCAAGGGACTTGACTACGTAAGAAACAAAAACCTACTGGTCTAGCAAGAGTGTAGAATGATTTGAAGAATGATGTGGTGAGAAGGGAGTTATTAGCAGGATGTTTAATATTTTGAGCTTTGAAATCCTCTGTCATTGATGGAAAAAAAACAGTAAGCTATACACCATGGTTTTCTGACAAATACTCAAAATAGTAAAAGAAGCCAAGGAACAAGGATGATGAGAGTGATGAGGAAGGTGAAGATGAGGATGATAAGGATGTTGGTAATGGAGTATCTAAAGAGGTAGAGTCACCATGAGTCAGATGTGGTGATGTGCACCTGTAGTCCCAGCTACACAGGAGGCTTAGGCAGGAGGGTCACTTGAGTCCCTGAGTTCAGAGTTAAAGTGAGCTATGGTTGTGCCACTACACTCCAGCCTGGATGACAGAGATTCCATCCAAGGAAGGAAGGAAGGAAGGGGGGAGGGAAGGAAGCAAAATAAGAAATGAATCTTGGAAAACCAATAAAGAACTAAAGAGCATCCAAGTACCTATTACATTGAATCTGGGCCTTCTAATATTCACCGACTTGTAACCTTAGGAGGTCATCTAATCTCTTTAAATCTCAATTTCTTTGTCTATACATTATTTAATATGTTGGACTTGAAATTGTTACTTTACCTCTGAGGTATAAAATATTCCTTGCTGAAGAGGTAGGAATACAGAAAATTGAGCCTTTATGTAGTTGAATGTCTACACCGGGCCTGAAGCTCTGAAATCAAAGGTGATTACAGGTTCTGAGGCCCATTCTCACTCTCCCAATTCTCTGAGGTTTACACATTCCAAGGTGGAAACAAGTTTATTCACAAGAGAGAAAGCATAGCAAAGTGGTTAGGGTTTGGGCTCTGGAAGCCAACTATCCATGTTTATGGGAGTCCTCACTGTATATATTACCTTGAACACCACCTACAACAATAATTATCCAGCTCTATGTATCCACAGGAAGATTGAGAAATGCTGGTAAATACAGAATACCAGGGTAACACAAGGGATCAAGGAATCAGTTCTATTCGAGTTAGTAGGGAAAAGGAAGCTTCGTAAAGGTGAACAGGTGTTTGATGAGGCAATCCTAGCCCTAGAAATTCCCTGGCCAAAGCCATTGAGATGAATGCCTCTTGGATACCAGAAGGCCCTGGGAATCTGAATCAGTTTACCTCACCTTTTGTGGTATCAGAATCTCTACATTAATGGCAGAGATTGAAATTTACAATTAATTCTTTGCATTAATAATTCACTTGTTTCTCATCACAACACCATAAGATAAATATTATCCCCCTTTTACATAATAGGGAAACAAAAACATAGAAACTTTAAATCATGGCAAAGCTAGTAATAATTTCAGTTATCATTTGTGGTTAAGTTAATAATTCAAAATATTTAATAGATCAAATAATACTTAAAGCAGCAATGAATGGCTTACAAAACATACACTGATGAAACTGTTAAAATAGAAATGGTTAAAAAAAAAAAAAAACACCTTTTAAAATGTTACACATAAAGCCTTCAGTGAGCAAAAGGGAATAAAAAGTATGAAGAA
Organism: Nycticebus coucang; assembly: GCF_027406575.1. NCBI lineage: Eukaryota > Metazoa > Chordata > Mammalia > Primates > Lorisidae > Nycticebus > Nycticebus coucang. Next base: position 30,684,316 of record NC_069802.1, read on the forward strand.
TCTTGGGTCTGTATGAAGTCTGTGGCAGAGTAGAAAATTTGACCCTAAAGTAAGAATAAAAGGAAATCCACTGGTGTCATTCAAGAGATAGCAATTATTTCTCAGAAATACTTTTCTGGAAACTCATCACAAGGGATGCTGTTGGGCAAGGGAAGGTGAAGTGCTGTATGTTAAATAGGTCAGGCTGGTAAGCGAAGCAAAGAAAGGGGCTTCAGGGAGCTGGGAAGAAAGCGCAGTCTGCTGAGCAAGGATTCTGGAAGGCCCGTAGGAATGTTCAACACTACAAACTCTCACCAAAAATAGGGAAAGAACGCGGGTATTAAGGGAAGCTAGGTAACCAATGACCAATCAAGGGAGACAATAATCTCTTTTGGCCAATAGAAAAGGGCAATACTGCCTGGTGGTGCAGAGGAGCCAATGAAAGACGTGCAACCAATTTCACACAGTGAGAAGGAGTGAATTTACACCTCCGGACTGCCTTTGTCTCTCTCCTCTTACCCTTTGGTAGAGGGAACCATTTCCAACTTTCTTTGGAAGTGCTCTAAACTTCCTCTTTTCTCTTAAATAAAATTTCTCTTTTCACTGAAACTTGTGCAGGTTACTTTTCCTTCATACTCACACTGCCTGTGCTGCTCCCATTTCATTCTCATTTTCCACTCTCTTTTGCTTTCAATTCCCACTGTGCCTCGGTTGAACTTTCTAACTCAGCTGAGTGATCAAACCAGGTCAGCTGGGTTTGTGGACTCAGTGCCCTTGACCCCCAACAAATCTGCTTGCTACAGCAGACTTAGGCAGCTTTTTCTCTTGATAATTAAATATTTAGTTATTTTAGGATGCTGGAGGACTTTCCTAACTTCTATTGATTTTGACCTTAAAAATGATATGCAAGATTTAATTAATATATGAATAATACATTTAATAGTCAATGGATGGAAAGAAAAAATGGATTCAATTATGCATGATAAATGAGTTCCAGAGATCTAGCATATACCATAGCTTCATGCCTTTAAGTAGATATCAATACCATATTATATTCTTAAAATTTTCTAAGAGGATAAATCTTATGTTGCCTATTCTTACCAAGCATACACATACACACACAGCCACACACTGCTAATGATGTGATGATAATAATAATAGAGGAAGTTCAAGAAAACTTTGGGAGGTGATAGATATGACTGTTACCTGGTTGGTGGTGATGGTTCCATGAGTGTATAGTTCACCCCAAATTCATCTAGTTGTATGCACTAAATAAGTAAAGCTTTTTGCATGCCAATAATACTTCAATAAAATTGTTTAAACATCTCTCTTTCTTTACATATACACATGAACAGTAAGATATTCCCTTAACAGTCTTTATGTTTCATGTTGATTTAACTCAACTGGAAGGCCTGAAGCTGTGATTAGGGTATGTTGCTAAGGATTCAGCCATTAATTTATGGATAAAAAGAATGTCACCCTGTTTTTTTTTTATGAAAAGCTTATCCTCTGAGAGGGATTGCTATGGGCTCAATTCCTCTCTCCTCCCAAACCAAGGACAATGTTTTGATTATAACTTAAACAGCCTTTTCAGGCAAATTCTGAAATAGATTGCCATAGGAATTCTTTTCTGTAAAAGAAATGGCAATTCTTCATTATTAATGTAGGTTTCGTGTATGTTCAGCTTACCTGGGATCCCATAACTTTGAAGAGAAAGACTAGCAGCATAAAAGGATTTTACTGACAACAATTTTTAGTGGTAGATTTCTAATTTCTCCAGCCAACACACATTGGACATCTAAGTGAAATTGGCCTCCTTTCTATGGTAACTACCTTTTCCCTTTCAATATGACATGGACCCATCAGTGACAGCAAACTGTTATCCTGTGTGTGATGTAAGGACTACATGCCTTCACCCCATGGCTGTTTAACAAGCACATGCTAGGTCCTAGAATTTACACCGAAATCACACAGTAGGCAAAAACACCAATTTTCTTTGAAACACATTTATCCATTTACTGAATTTTTCTCCTGACACCTGTGAGCTCACTTTTCAGTAAGCAAATTGATTTTTCAGCTGCTGTTCTGTAGGGTAATGGGTCTCAAATATCTTCCCTCACTACAAAGCTGTTTTAAGCCAGAGAAGGACGCACAAAACCGTAAGGTAAACCCTGAGCTCTAAAGACACCAGACGCCAGGGCAATTCATATCCATTCAGGTGTTTTATTTACCAACTCTACAAGCAGACGTTGAAGTAAAAAGTCTGACAAATATGCCCTCTTTACTCTCAGTAGTCAAATCCCTCAGCAGTGTGGTTTGGTCGAAAAATAAAACCATAATGCACTTCCAAATCCCTGCTGATTTTATCAGTGGGCTTGTAAGGGTATCACACACACACACACACACACACACACACACACACACACACACACCTGGTTTCCTTTTTCTTTCTCCATCCTCCTGCAAACTTTTTCTCAGAGCAAATTTTAATAGAAGTAAATCAAAGCGGAGTGTTGTGCTGCTGTCTTCTGCAAACCAAATGTCACCCCACTGTGCCGTTTTATCGGAGGGGTTCAGAGGTTGACAGAGGAACAGCAGGGCCACAGATGAGGGAATCAGAGCCTGAAAAGGAACATGGAAGGTGGCCTGGCAGAGATTTCTGCTCCCAAACTTGAAAAGCAGTGCACAAGCAGGTCTAAGTTAAGCCAATTTGACACTTCTCAAACTCCTGGAAAGCTGGGTGCTGCAAGGGCAACTTTTAAAATCCAGAGGTTCTGTGAAGGGAGCCTCTGGGAGAGCAGGAGCAGCTTTTCCTGACTCAAAATTCAGTGTGGATGTTTGTGGAGACACGCGTTCAAAAGTCAGGGTCATTTGTTTGCTTTTAAAGGAAGTGAAGAGACATTAAAAAATAGTGCCTCTCTTTCCTTCTTACGCTTTTGGTGATGGGACTTGCCCTTTTTTTTTTTTTTTTTTTTACCTTTACAAAAATTATCTGAAGATCTTCCTTATGATAATCAGGCCAGTAGGACCCAGGAACAGTGACTCATATTTCAAAATGTTTGACAGATAAATAATTCTTGGCTGGTGTCCTACCTAGGTTAGATATCACAACTCCTCCCTATGACTGTCAAGGTGATGGCAAAATATCTGACCCTGGCGCCTAAAGTCCAGATCACAAGAAAGTGGCAGGTTACCACCAACTGATCACTGGAGTTAATTGCTCTCAAAGATTCCTCACAATGACTTTAACCCCCGAAAGAATGTAGCTGGAATTTGCAATTCAAGTGACTCACTGGAAGGATCAGCTAGTCTTAACATTATTTTTTAAAAAACCACCAACAGTCTAGACCCAAACCTTGGTACATATTAAGACTAATTTTGAGAAATCTCATCAACAAGTGGGCAGATGCAATACCTTCTTTCTGCCAGTGATCATAAGCAGCGGTTAAAATTGTGTGAGTGTATTTTTTTAAGGACAAGATATGCCATGAAAATTGGAATTTCTTGTTTTGAGTATCTTAAAGAAATAAAATCATGAAGCACTAACTGAAGAGATAACCTGGTTTGAAAAGAAGAAACAGAGAGAGCCTAGTGGGGAAAAGAGAGAGAGAAGAGGAAGAGGAAGAAGAAGGAAGGAGGGAAAGGACAGGATCAGAAAGGACAGAGAAAGAGAGAGCAAAAAACAGAAAGAGAGAGAAAAAAGACAAGTAGAGGTAAAATGGAGTATCTTTACAATTATTAGCACTTAGGGAAAGACATATTGAATAGATGTTTATGAATATCAAGAATTAAGTTTGTGGATATGAATTTGTCAAACCTACTAATATTTTACCATCCAATAAATACTAGTTTAAATTTGTGATTAAAATAGATAATCATTAAAATCATAATGATGAATTAGAGTTACTGAGTTCCTACCATATGTTAGGACCCATACCTGCAAGAAAAGAATCAGAATCTCTGTTTTCAAGGTGGTCAAGCTGGGAGGCTCAGATGTTCCACCTTGCTCAAAAGCATAATCAGCTTTTAAGCACAAGTCAGTTTGAGCCTCAGATAAGTGTTAGTAAAAAGGAGACAAACTTTGAAGTAGTGGTTCTCTTTTTCTTCTTAACCCATGACATAACCAGCAAAGATTTTGCTGAGTTTTGAAGAGCATAGTCACGTGAATGTGCTTTCTCAATGTGCAAATCCCTCTTGTAGAAACACTAGCAGCATTCCAGAGAGACTTCCTTTACTTCTCAGGGTGAGCTGTGGCCTCCACCCTGATCCCATTTGCTATCCCCGGTCTTACCCATCCAGAACTGACTAGAATCATCATGTGGTCCTTAAACTCAGTCCTCATATCATATTTACGCTGATTACTTATTTTACTATTGCGAGTATCTAATATACTAAAATATAAGGAACTTTGCTTTTTAAAATCTAATGAGTGTGTGCTACCTGGTTTTACAGAAAATCTAACCCCATGCGAGCAGCACAGAAGGTGGATTCAAGGAGCATCCATGGTCATCACCCCTGAGAATTAACACTGGAGAAGGAGAGTGATGGGTGGGGTCTTTTTTTTTTTTTGAACACAGAGTCTCACTTGGTCACCCTGGGTAGAGTGCGGTGGTGTCATAGGTCACAGCAACCTCAAACTCATGGGCTCAAGTGATCTTCTTGCCTCTCAGCCTCCCAAGTAGCTGAGACTACAGGTGCCCACAAAACCAGGCAATTATTAGAGATGGGGGTCTGGCTCTTGCTCACACTGGTCTCAAACTTCTGAGTTGAGGCGATCCACCTGCCTTGGCCTCCCAGAGTGCTAGGATTATAGGCATTAGCCACTGCAGCTGGCCTGAGTTGGAGTCTTAACTTATTTATTAGCTGTTTGAAAGGGTTGAACTAGGGTGTCTGATAGCCTGGAATCAAATCCTATCTCCTCCACTTAGTAACTCTGATTTTCAGTGTGTTCCTTTATCTGTCTGAATTTCACTTTTATAACATATAAATTAGGGATAATAATGTTAACTGCCTAATGGGGATTAAATGAGATATTTATAGTAAGATCTTAGAACATCGTCCAGCATGTAGTAAATGCTCAACAAATGGTAGCCATTTATATATTATCATCATTGTTTTTACTATATTTACTGTTACTGCTGTGGTAAGAATTATTATGAGTATCTATTTTCCAGCCTCAGGCCCTTCATGAAAGCAAAGAAAATATTTAGGCAGTGATTTTTCGAAATTGATTATTATAGTTAACCAGTTACACTGGTTTATGAAAATACAGATTTATTTTAAAAATGCAATAATTCACTAAATAATGGACCATCTGATAAATCTTATAGGAAAGTCCCACCAGGGACTGTTCATTTCCTTTGGGTAACTGGCTGTCTGGACAGCTTATCTGACAAGCGTCAACTGGGTACATCTTGAGAGTTGTTTTGGAAGTTAAGCCCATCTGCTTTAGAGTTAAGCCCACTTACTTCTAAATTCCATCTCCAAGGAAGTTGTTAAGTCTTCTCATCTTGGAGATGAGATTCATAATAACTACCTTAAAAGAATGGTTGTAATGATTGAATACACAATGTTACAAAGTAGCAGAAGCTAGCATTGACTAAGGTCTTATCTAGTGCCACACAGTGGGCTCAGTGCTTTTTATGTATCAGCTAATTTAATCTTCACAATTGCCCCATGCAGCCCATGCTATTATAACCCCCATTTCTGTAATTGTGAAGTAAACTGTAACGTTAGTTATTTAAGCTCATGTCTTCTCCATGCTTGGCATTTGTCTGTGGGGACAAAGCCTTACAAAGTCTCCTTCAGAAGGACTCGTTTTAGACCAGCCACATTATCCACCCAGGTCCCCTACTGCTGGCTTCCCCCAAAGGGCTCCAAGCTGAGTGTGGGAGAATTTACCACTGGGGAAAAACAATTTACTTTTACCTGGGTGACAGAAATTATGCAGAATGACAAAAGGAGCAGTTAAGTTACAAGTTCAGGATGATAATTCACTCTCCCCAGGGACTGTCACTCAGAAAGCCATGAGAAAAAATAACAGCAGAATAATGGCAAGCACCATTGTTAACAGCCATGTCCCCATAATGCCTTGGCATGGTGAGACAATAAGGGAAAAAAATGCAGTCTGCTGTCCCTGGAAAGCTCTCCAGACACATGTGCTATATCTCAAGCTGTCACTCCTTGGAGACCCACCATTGAATGGGTCACTAGGTCGTCCCTGTTAGCCATGGTGGCTCCACAGTAATGGCTCTGCAGGACCCTCCTAACAAGGCATTTGCAATCACAACTCACCCATAGCTTTTAAAATACATAAAGCAAGGAGTGAGAGGAAGTTAGGTAATTTAAAATATGCCTTTCTTCAACATAGATAAAGGAAGTTGAGTTGAGTTGGAGTGGGGGACTTGAACATAATAATGGGAGGCATCTGCAGAAATGAATGATGATTAGTATAACTTTTGCGTGACATAGAACATTTTGAAAAAAAAATTGCATCAAATATGTAGAAATAAATTGTGAATGTCCATATCACCAGGACTTACAACATTATACTGATTCCTAAACCATCAGTATTGAATTGAATATCTTTATTTGGTTTACTATTGTAGTCTTAAAGACAGCACAGAAAGTTGGTATGAAAGTAGTATCTTTATTGCTTGGAATCTATAGCAATCTAGAACTGTTGGCAAGGGAGATGAACAGTTTGGGGGGCTTTGTGATGCCGTGCATACTAGTTAGCATAATGATTCACAGGAACACGAAGCCAGCCTGCTGTGTTCAGAGCCAGGTTCTTCCATCTCTTGTTGTACTATGTTTGATAAGTAAATCTCTTAAACTGTCTCAGTTTCTGCAGTTATAAAATAGATATGATATTAGCCCCTAAGCCATATGGTTGTTGTTAAATGAGTTAATAAATGTTTTAAACAGTGGCCAGACCATGATAACCGCTGCAGAACGTTAGCTTAATTAATGCACTAGACAATCAAATGAGTCATTTTTTATTTCCACTTTATTGATAATGAGACTTGCTCAGGGAAGTTCCAGTCTGCATGGGGTCACGCAGAGATGAGACTGGTGCTGTACCCAGTCCGGATCTAAAGCCCATTCATTTTGCACACTTGATTCTATTTCTCTGAGAGTAGGGGCATTAGGAGAATCACAACTCAGGTCACATTTCCCGCTTTGTTACTGGCGACAGATATGACCGTAGGCAAATCAGGGAAATTCTGTTCAGCTTAGAGTCCTCATACATAAAATTAGGATCACATAACAGCTAATTGACAGGACAGAAGAAAAACTCAAAGAAGTGTTTATGTCAAAAAACTAGCAGAAGGCTCCCCTCATACACATTGTCTCTTTTTCCTTGTCATTCACAGTGAAGGGGGCTTTATTTTTGTCCACCACCTAAAGAGGGTGCAGCTTTCCCTTCGCTATTTTCTTCCAAGATGGAACACAAGCCTCTTCCCTTAATTCTCCATAGTGCAACTGGAACCAGAATGAAAGATTAAAAATAACGTGCTGAGTACCGAAAGCTGTAAGATACTGAAAGGGTTGGAAAAACCCAGAGTAACTTGCCACAGAGCAATCAAGCTTAAACACTCACATCTTAGTCCATTTGGGCCATTTTCACAAAGCACCTGAGACTGAGTAATTTATACAGCACACAAATTCAGTGTTTGCAACTGCAGAGGCTGGGGAGACCAAGGTCATGGGTCAGTTTCTGACCAGGCCTGGTCACTGCTCCCGGCAGGGTACATCAAATATAGAAAGCAGTAAGGCAAAGGGAGCTAAGCCAGTTTCCTTCACCCCCTATATGAGGCACTTGTTCATTCATAAGGGCAGAACTGTCAAGTCACAATCCCTTCCCCAAAGACCCCACCCCTTAATACTGCATGAATTTGGAGGGACATTCAGACCACAGCATTACAGATTAATTGTTGATGTGCCCTCTCCAATAGATAGATCAGACTCTCGCATTTTATCAGTGCCAAGCCTGGTACCGAAACATAGGAAGTGCAGATAAATAATTGGGAAAAGAAGAGAGATTGGAGAAGATAGAAGAAGAGATTGGAAACGTGTGTTTCTATTATATACCTTGGTTCTGTCAAGTGTAGGGCTTGCCCAAGGGGAAGTGAAAAACCTCTAGGTCAGTAATTCTTAGCAGAATCACCTAAGGAACTTTATGAAAACATATAGGATCCCATCCATCCAAATGTAATATTAGAGTGCACAAAAGTAAAGATATGTGCTCATTCATTCAGCAAAGTATAGGGGTCAGCATTCATCTATTCAACAATTATGTACTAAATATGTCCCAGGTGAGAAGGGGCTTCCTAGGTGACCAATTCAAATGGAAAATAATATAAGCACGGTTATTCACTAAAGCTTCTTATAACCTAGGATTGCCTCTGATGTCAAGCAAAGAAATTACATAAAATCACATCATAACAATGTGATGGTTACTGCATAGAAAAATAATGTGGTCTAAAATGGCACAGATGAGTTGGGCAGAAGAGAGTCTGGGCCTGAGTACTAAATGCTGTAAGATACTGAAAGGGTCGGAAAAAACAAAAGTAACCTCAGGTATATCTCCAGATATATCTGATTCAGATACATGTCCCATTGAAAACCATTGTGTTGGGTCTTTCTTATTTTCTTCTGGTTCTTGTTTCTATGTTTTGTTTTTTTTCTACATTGAATTCACTTATTTGAAAACACTTTTATATTTCCTTTCACAGTGGATTAAAGGTGCTCATAAGTCAGGGGGAGACGGTAAACACTGAGCCTTGGGTGAATCACGATGCAAATGTGGGCGCAATTAAGTTAGTATAAACATGTAAACTGACATAATTATTTAAATCAAACCCCTCAAACATTGATTTGTACAACTCTCAATAGCACTCTATCCCACTTTCAGCCCTAGAAACTGCAATTCCCGTTTGGGGAAAATCCCCAAAACACATTTCGACTTAGGTTGTAAGCCTACTTCTAACATCATGGACCATCCTAAGTTATAACCTATCTGAATGATCCTGTTTTTTTTCATAAGTTTCATATTTTCTCACCCTGCCCTTATATGTCATGATGGGTTCAATTAATATGCAGAGATCTGGTGAGGTCAGTGCATACTGTGCTTTCATTTGGAACCCATGACAAAACTGGGCTTCTCTGTATGAAAAATAACCCTCATTTAAAGAAAACTGTAACTAGTGGGCTCCAGGCAACCACATCTCTTTTTAAGACATCAGTTGTCTTAACTATATGGTATAGAAATTAGTGGCTTCTCCATATCCACACCAGCATCTGCAGTTCTGAGATTTTGTGATGTGGGCCATTCTCACTGGGGTTAGATGGTATCTCAGGGTGGTTTTGATTTGCATTTCTCTAATAAATAGGGATGATTAGCATTTTTTCATATGTTTGTTAGCCATTCGTCTGTCTTCTTTAGAGAAGGTTCTATTCATATCTCTTGCCCATTGATATATGGGATTCTTGGCTTTTTTCATGTACATTAATTTGAGTTCTCTATAGATCCTAGTTACAAGCTTTTCTGTGATTCAAAATATGCAAATATCCTTTCCCATGGTGTAGGTTGTCTATTTGCTTCGGCTGTTGTCTCCTTAGCTGTACAGAAGCTTTTCAGTTTAATGAAGTCCCATTTGTTTATTTTTGTTGTTGTTGCAATTGCCATGGCAGTCTTCTTCATGAAGTCTTTTCCCAGGCCAATATCTTCCAGTGATTTTCATATGCTTTCTTTGAGAATTTTTATTATTTCATGCCTTAAATTTAAGTCCTTTATCCATCTTGAATCAATTTTTGTGAGTAGAGAAAGGTGTGGGTCCAGTTTCAGTATTTTTCATGTGGATATCCAGTTCTCCCAGCACCATTTATTGAATAGGGAGTCTTTCCCCCAAGGTATGATCTTGTTTGGTTTATCAAAGATTAGGTAGTGTAAGACATTAATTTCATTTCCTGGTTTTCTATTTGATTCCAAATGTCTATGTCTCTATTTTTGTGCCAGTACCATGCTGTCTTGAGCACTATGGCTTTGTAGTACAGCCTAAAATCTGGAGAGAAGGGAACACTTTTACACTGCTGGTGGGACTGCAAACTAATGCAACCTTTTTGGAAGGAAGTATGGAGAAACCTCAAAGAACTCAGGCTAGACCTCCCATTTGATCCTGCAATCTCATTACTGGGCATCTACCCAGAAGGAAAAAAATTCTTTTATCATAAGGACACTTGCACTCGACTGTTTATTGCAGCTCAATTTACAATCACCAAAATGTAGAAACAGCCTAAATGCCCACCAACCCAAGAATGGATTAACAAGCTGTGGTATATGTACACCATGGAATACTATTCAGCCATTAAAAAATGGACTTTACATCCTTTGTATTAACTTGGATGGAAGTGTAACACATTATTCTTAGTAAAGCATCACAAGAATGGAGAAGCATGAATACTCAAATTTGATATGAGGACAATTAAAGACATGATGCGGGGTGGGGAAAGGGGAGAGCAGAGAGAGAAAGAAGGAGGGAGAGGTGGGGAAAGGAAGAGCAGAGAGAGGGAAGGAGGGAGGGGGTGAGGCCTTGGTGTGACCATACCTTTTCCCGGCAAGACACGATTGTAAGAGGGACTTTATCTAACAAATGCAATCAGTGTAACCTAGTTTCTTGTACCCTCAATGAGTCCCCAACAATAAGAAAAAAGAAAAATAAATTAGTGGCTTCTGAAGAATTTGGTGAGGGTGGAGGGCATTCTGAGTTTGTTGCTGTGGGTGGGTTGGGAGAAAACATTTCCAAGGTTTCCGTGAGAGATTAGCCCTGAGTGGAAACACCATTCCCGGCTTGTGCTTGTTGGCAGGTGATTGTTTTGGCTCAGAGGTGTAGGGAGGAGGGCAGGTGGAAGAAGCATCCTGAGTCTGTGTTATTTGGGAGCCATTTTGAGCTGAAGGGATCAAAGAGAGATGAAAATCCTTCCCCAGTGCAGAACTTGGTGCTGTGCTCCCAGTGCAGCGATCTCTCTGCTGTCGGCCCCACTCTCCTGCTGTCTCAGCTGCGATTCCCCAGGTTTGCACCACAGACAATGCTGATATTGGCAGCCCTTGCCTTTGACCTTCCCCACTCCCCTTCCACCTCTCTGCCACCCCACATTGGAGCAGTACACACTCACGATGACTATAAGCCCACTTGTTTCATTATTTTAGGCATGTGGTTGGGCAAACTATTTCTTAAAGCCAAGGCTGTTTGTTACTTTGATCACGTCATCTTTTTCTTTCAAGGGAATAGCAAATTTCTTCCACCTATAGCAAAATGAGCTTTTTTGTAGATCTCTCTAGGTCTTTCTTAGTCTTCTTATAAACATAGAGATGAACAAAATTTCAGATTCTGAGCCAGAATGCCATGGTCTGAAGAACACCAAATTGGATTTGAATCCTGGCTTTGCTTTCCAGTGACCTTCCACCTGTGAAAGTCAGGTAAGAAATTGCATATGAAGAAGGATCTGGGGACTTACAGATCTACCAGTGTCTAGAATCTGTAACTCGATGATGACTGCAGGAGCATATGTGGTGTAATTCCCAAGACACTCTTCAAATAAATCAACAATTTGCTAGACATTTGTCTGTTGATGTTTATTTAAATCAAGATAGTCATGTCACCCTTCATCAAGGGATGAAATAAGTCATATCTGGGTTTGAAAGTTGCATGACCGGGTGTTAAATCACCTTCCCACATAACAGTTCCTTCGATTTCAAAACCAAGATGTAAAATCTTTCCTCTATGATTTTTGTGAGAATTAAACAAGATAACACATGTGAAAATTCCTGGCATAAGAAAACAGTGAGATCAGAACATAAATGGTAGCAATGTTTAAAATTATTGACACAGAGTTCTGTTCCTTTCAAATCCCATTTATATACACTGTTTTATGCTACCACATTAAGCTAATGCTGTGAAGAGATTATGTAAACACACATCCCAGGGTCGATGACGTTATAAAATTCCCAACCTAAAATAAAGAGACGGTCAACTGATTTTAAGTTGTAGCAATAGACTCCGTCAATCTATGCTTCATTCATCCAAACATCTCCTTGACCCAATAGCCTTGTAACAAGCCTGTCATATTTTATTTATGTAGTCATTAATATGGTAAATATTTATCAAGCAGTAGCTATGCGCCCAGATATTATGTGGTCAAAGGCCAGTTTGTCGTATTGAAAAAGGACGAAGGAAACAAAGATTGCTATAGTATGGCAGTTTGCTTAGAGGTAAGCTACTTTAAATTTTTAAAGAATAAAATGTTATAAGCAATTAACTGTTAAGATAACTCTATTAAAACATATAATGAGTAACTGCAATAATAGTACAGTAAATTTTCATTGTGTAGTAAAATTTACAAAACTTTCTTCTACATGTCCTAGGCCCACCCACTTTGCTCCAAATCTGATGAAATAATTGACTTCCAAGTCACCTTTATTTCTAGCCAAGATTCTGAGCAATGCTCCTCCTAAGATGGGGGATAATTTTACTTCCTGGCTTAAAATCTTCCCACACCCTTCCTGAACACCTCTCCACGTGTGTGTTTCCAATAGCTTTCCCCTGTCCTGGCTAACCGTGGTCAACTCATAACAAGCAAATCTGAGTCCATTCTGGAGAAGGTGGACCTGGTTCTGTTGTGCCCAGATCTTGAAATCCCACAAAGACCACTAAGGAGCTGAGTCTGATGCAAAAGCAAAAGAGCCATTTTATTGTAAGCTGGAACTTGGGTCCTCGGGGTCTCCATTACAATGGATCTGAGCCAGGAGCCCCTAGCTCTGGAGCAGGGGGTTTTTATGGTCCCGTGGAGCAGGTGGGCGTGCACAGCTTGAAACAAAGGGGGCGCATCTGGATTGGTTAGGTGGTGGGGGGAGGGTTCCTGATTGGTGGGCAGTTGTCTCATGATTTCAGGGAATTGCCTGGGCTTGCCTGGAAGGTGAAACTTACTGAGTGAAATGGCGGGGAGTTGGGGGGGGGAGCAAGACTTAATTCCTAAGATGATGCTGGTCTGGTTCTTTCAGTTCCTGCCTATTATTTACTCTGAAATATACTTTTCTCACATCTTTATGGGGGCTTCTTCTCATTAATTGGGTCTCAGCATTTGAATGCTTATTCTGAGGTTGTCTTCTCTACCCATTCACACTACTCTTATCACACCATTGTTTCTGTTTTCTATAACTTTTTATTATTTTTAATGAAAATATTGCCTATTTCTGTGCGTGTATGTCATCTAAATTCTCCACTAGAAAGTAAATTACTCCATGAGGGGTATGATCTTTCTTTCTCATTGATATATCTCTGTTGCAGGAAGAAACCAGTATAGAGAGGTTAGATGACTTAGGCAGGAATAGGGGACTATCTAGCATTTAGAATGATTGACAGGTCTTCTAATCTCCATGTTGTGTTCAATTATACTTGAACATGACTGAAGAATTGTGCATATATAAACCTTGGCTCAAAGAGTCTGAGTTTAGTTCTTTAAATAAGATAGTCACCCATCAAAAGTTAATGATCCATGAGTTAGATTTCAAGACAATAGTCTAGTAATGAATCAAGATGGATATGAATGTGTGCCTAAATAGTCAGAGATCATAAATAAGTACACCGACTTTGAATAGAAATTTTAGACAAGTGTATTACAAGAAATGATTTTTTTCTACATTAAGTAGTAGTCTTTGTTTTATGGTTCATGTTGCTAAATTCAGTGCTTATTTGAATTTTCTATTGTTTAATATGTCATATTTCCTGAAATTGTTAAACACATGTTCTATGTTTCTTGTATCAATTATTTCTTATTGAAGCTTTCTTGATAATTTTTTTTTTTTTATAGAGACAGAGTCTCACTGTACCGTGCTCGGGTAGAGTGCCGTGGCGTCACACGGCTCACAGCAACCTCTAACTCTTGGGCTTAAGCGATTCTCTTGCCTCAGCCTCCGGAGCAGCTGGGACTACAGGCGCCCACCACTTTCTTGATAATTTTAAAAATTGTTTCAAAACTGATTGAAATAAATGGAGATTAGGACACTGGCAATATTCCAAAATCAACACTGCGGTGGCAGGAAAAATGAGTGCCTGTTTGGGAAAGTCTTCACTGTTGGGTGGACTCAAAAAAGTAGTTTGTATGGTCTGTTTATCATATTTATTTTCACAGCATTCTAGTTTGTAATTAAAATTATCCTGAAAATTTGATTAATTATAAAATTCACCTAAATGTTTCGCCCCACAAATTCTATCAACAAGTCTCTTACCCCTATCTTCTCTTCAAAAAACACCACCATCAGATCACTCTAACAGGGCTCAGACCTCTTTTGAAAATATGTTGCAAGTCCTTGCATCCCTGCGAAGATGATAAGGATATAAAAACGAGAGAGCCTTTTCCTGCTATATATGTAAGTCCCACATATTAAATAAGCAGGACCAGTTGTTACTGCCGACCCTCACCTTGGCTTCCAGGCACAAGGCAGGTTTCCTTTCCTCAGCCTCCCTTGTCAATAGATGAGGCCCTTTCTGGCCTATGAGTTGGGAACAGATGTGGTAGGTTCCAGAGCATTTCATTATTAGTGCAAGATACTGCTGTACTCTTTCCTCTGCCATAGTAACCTTTAATACCCAGAATATATTGTTTCATCAGCCTGAACCCTAGATTCAGGAGTCTTTGAGCAAAATCCCACACCTTCGTTGTTGTGGGTCACTAAGGTATTGTATTTGTCTGTCACAACAGTCTGCCCTGGTCCATTATGATGATAGACTCATCCAGGAGAAAACCATTTTAATTATTAGGGCTTTGAGGCAGCTCCAATATGTAATCTGATATATTCCTTTTATTAGTTGTCATTTTATTTCCACTATTTTCTTGGCTATAATTTATTGTTTGTTATCAATGACATCTATTTGTTTTTTAACTGGGATTTACTAATTTTATAGATGAGTTTTATGGGGATTTAAATTTTTACAATATTGACTTCTCATACAAGAGTATTTAATTACTTAACAGTTCATGTGTGCCTCTCAATAGGATTAAAAAACTATCTTCATTTAAATCATGCATATTTTTGTTAAAACTATTCTAGATGGCTCATCATTTTTATGGCTATTTTATATGGGCCTTTTTTCCCCCATTACAATTTTTATCTGATTCTTTTTATGTAGAAAAGACATTGGTGTTTTATATATTAGTTTTTGAACTACTGAAATAAGTTTAAGTAAATTACTTACTACCTTAAGTTTATTTACTACTTAAATAAATTTAAGTTACCTTAAAAATTGTTTCATATAATTTTCTTGTATTTGTTTTTTTAATTTGTAGAAAGACAAAAACCATTAATTTGTCATATTTATACCAGAATTGTTTCAAAATTATTTTAAGTGGGAAATATTTATACAACAAAAAAGTAATGAACAAGAGCCCATAAAACGGAATTTCTAAATCATATGGCACTAACTCTAAGTGGTATAAATAGTTTGGGAATTAAAATGAAGTATAACCACAACTTAAAAGGCCATTATGTTAAGAAAAAGTAATTTTCCATAAGAAATGCTTGAAACTACATAATTGCAAAAGTATTTTACTGCTGCGAAAGCACAGTGAAATGGGGTATTAAAATCAGTACTTTTCACTAGTTTTGATGTTGGCCTACTCAGTGAGACCAATATATCGACCTATTTATGTATGCTGACCAGAACACCAGCTGAGTGTTTCCACCTGGTTTCAGCAAATTGTGGTATTTATGATTTGTTGCAATTAATATTTAGGTTTGGTTGTTAAGTTCAAATGTTACAGGAAAAGTTTCCCCTGCAAATCCTTCGGATGCCAGGACTATGCCAGCCTCTCCTTTGTTTCTGTGGTCTGTATTTTCTCTCTTCTTTCTATTGGTTTTCCTGACATCCTAGCTTGTATGGAGTTATTTATATGGTAGTGCTTGACTCTTGGTGGACACTATGAGGACACTGACTCTGCCCCACCCTTGTTTCTTGTGATAACAAAGTGAGTTAGTTTTGTGAGCAAGTGAATTTCATGACTAACAAATAGAGGAAAGGCCTGGGACTGAGGAGTGACCCTTGGGTGTTAATGAACATTTCTAAATTATAACATTGCACCTCAGTAGTTGGTTCATCCCATCCACAACTCCCTTCCTCATTGGGTTTTGAAACTTTGGTGGCCGTGTGGTGGTGTTTTTAGTTATTATAATGAGGTGAGAGGGAGCTACTGGCTTTTATTGGGCATGGCCAGAAATGCTAAACATCTTGCAATATTAAGTCAAGAATTAAACTTCCCTCTAAACCAAAACCAAACAAAGCAAGTAAAAACAAATATGAAACTGAACCTACATCCATAAAGCTGTCTAGCCCCCACCCTTGTAATAGATATTTTGCTTAAGATCTGATTCTCTCTAGTCTGCTAGAACCCTGGGATCTTTCTAGGTATGTAAAAGTTCTGTTGCTCATATTAATACTTCCCACCTCTTTTCAATTTAAGCATAGCTGTATAATGAAAAGTGAAAGGCAAGTGGAAGTTTTTATGACCCGTGTACAGTTCTCCAATTTTCCTTTATTTCATTTTCTACGCTGGTCGAAGCATGTGTCAAGGTATGTCTCTAACATTCTGGGTCCTAGAGTGAACAGAAGAACAGACACACTGCCCTCAGTGTGGACAGGAAATAAATGGTTATTGTATTAAATCACCAAGAGTTGAAGATTGTTTGTACTGCATCGGGTTCTAGTCTACCCAGATGGATGCTCCTTTGAGTAATAGGAATCAGATTATATCTGTGTACCTAGTGTGGAATGAGTTTTATTCTTCCCCAAATTCATATGTTGGAGCTCTAATTTACAATGTGACTGTATTTAAAGACAGAGCCATTAAATAAGCCATCAAGGTGAAGCAAGGTCATAAGAATGAGATCCCTAATTGAAACCACTGATCTCTCTGTAAGAAAAGGAAGAGAACCACAGCCACACACACAGAGGAGAGTCCATGGGAGGACCCAGCATGAAGGTGGCTGTCCACAAGTTAAGGAAAGAGGCCTGAGGGAGGGGGAGGGGGGAAACTTGATAACACCTTGATCTTGAACCTCTAGCCTCCATAACTGTAAGAAAAAAGTTCTGTTGTTCAAGCCACCCATCCTGTGGTGTTTTCGCAGTTATTGCAGTTCTAATGAACAAACATACTTTCACCTTCTTCAGAATAGTCTTTTCAATTTCTTCCAGCTACTGACTATTCCAGAAAGTCACTGCCACTGGAAAAATGCTGTTGGGTTTCTTCTAAAATGATAATGAATCTTCCATCCTGGGTTTGAGTCCCAGCTCTTCAGTTTACTGTGTTTGTGTTTTAATCTCAGCTCTTTCTTAAACTTACTGTGAGACCTGAGCCAAACTATTTCTCTGTGTCTCAGTTTCCTTATCTTTAAAATGGAGATACCATTTGTAATTAGATCATAGTGTAACAGACAGCTTAAATGAGCTCATAAAAATAAGAACACTTAGGATAAAGATCAATTTATAGTTTATGCCTAAATGAATATTAACGTTCATTATGATAAACTCGGGATTGAAATGCCTATCACCATAAAGTGCCTGAATTAAAAAAAATTTTTTTTGATAAATTGATGAGGACTGTAATAAGGCAAGTGAGGCAATTTCATGACTTTGGGGGAAAAAGTGTCCCTAAATCCTGTACCCAGTTGCTTCACTTGCCTTTACTCTCGTCCTTCCCCGATATACCTGAAAAACCTTTCAAACTTTCCACCTCAAGTAGTCCCAGTAATAGCCTCTATAGCAAGTGGGAATTCCCAAACCCAGGGTCCTTCTTGGGGGGTTGGGTATTCTGGAGATACCAATTGCAACACGGCCTCTCTTAGCAATTTAGTAGCAAGACTCCCATGCATTCTGTAATCAATCTAGTCAATGTATAAGGTAGTTTAAGACATTTTCAGTCCCTAAATTTTGATGATAAATTTCAATTTACTTGAAAATCACAGAGCTTGTACTTATACTTAAAAAGGCTTGAAGGAGACACATGATACAGGATTTGATAGCAAAATGCAACTTCATTTTAATTTTATAACAAGGAAATAGAAGCCAGAGATGTGTTCCTGTTCACACGAAAGGAAATAGCTGCTATCAGCTAGAAGATCAGCTCCAATAACTTCAAGGATCCGTTTGGCTTTATTAGGTCTGCTGCCTTTGTGATGGACTAAGAAGTTTCTTTGGAAGAAAAGTAATTACTGTCCCAGAGCCCCTAGTCGAAGAAATGCAATGGTGTTTTAAAAATCCACTTGCTCAGCACAATTTAGGCTCTCTATGCTTTTCTGTATGCTGGATCGATAGCTGGCGGATATATAGATCTCCATGATGGCTACAGCTTAAATCCTCTCACACTGTAGTGATACTACAATAAAAGAAAAACCGCTGTGTGAAAACATGCTTAAGAAAAGCTAAGTTAGTATTTTATCACATTCACAAAGTCATCACTATGGTATTATATGGGTCTCATGAGGAAAAGTGTCGGAAATATTTGTTGAATGTCCACTTTGGGTCAGGCATTGCAATATGTGATATATTTGAATTATTATATATGATATGAATTCTATTATTCTCATGGCTACTATATAAGTGTGGAGTGTAAAATACCTAAGTCACCTTCAATAGGATACGTATAACAAATAGGAAAGAAAAGAAATCTGAACCATTGCAAAACAGTCAACTACTCAGCTATATTTAGTAAATTTTTTTAAATGTGCATTTTCTTTAAATCTATATAAAGTGTTATTCACAACTGGTATATAAAAGCCTCTATTAGATGTATAGTAAACTATATGGTTTAAATGAGGGTTCAGTTTTCATAAGCAATTTCCATTTCTACCTAAAGTCCCCTGTCTATTATGCAAAGATACTGAACCCAGACAGATGGACTCAAGACGGTGACCGAAATTTTCACTGAATGTCATTTTAAAGTATTTTATTTCTGACACTTTCTTTCCAGAAGGCTTGCTTCTAAAGGGAAAGCCACCTGACAATACTCTTTTTAAAGCATTTTTCTGAAGTATAACTCTTTCCACAATGTTGGAAGGTCTATGTGAGTTTAGAGTCCAGGATTTCCCTCTAACACCAACTGGGTGAACCCCTTCAAGCAAGAACCTTTATTTAGAAAAATTACTGCTGAACAAATTTAGTTTAACATAAGCCTAAGAAGATTTAATTCTCATAATTCTGAAATGGGGACTACAAATTAAAAGTAAAAAGATACTGTCTCTTTTGTTTGCTGCAGCAGGCCTTGATTGGAAGAAGGGGAAGAAATTCCATCTGGCCTTAATAAAGATCTGTGCTTTCCGGGCTGTTGAAGTATAGGTTCCTTTTCCATTTTTACAGTGAAAGCTAATTTTTGATGCTGTGGAACTAAACAATTTATTTTCTTTTTATAGAGATCAGTCTTATTGATTCCATAAGTCTTCATTAAAAAAATTAATGAATAAGTGTTGAGCATTTCCACAGAGACAAGTGATGTAAGTCTGAGGCCAGCGAGCAGCAGGATGTGCTGGCAGGAGAGAAGTTTAATCCAATCCACCAGTGAAACCAGGCTCCCCCGGGGCCGGGGACCAGGGTCAAATTTTGAAAAAAGGCAGCCATTACCAAAATGAAGAATGGGAGGAAAGACTTTGCAGGCAGAATGAGAAGTGAACGCAAATCACATCACTGAACTCTAATCACAATGCATGTCCATCTGAGCCCTGCACTTTCTCATTTGTCGCGAGACCGTCATTGAGCAGCAGCTTCGCGCATGCGCACCCCCATCTGGTTGCCCTTCCTGGGCAGTGGCGCAGAGCCTCACGCATGCGCACCTCCATCTGTCTTAGGCAGTGGTACAGTGCGTAACTATTTCTCCCAACCAGAAAGTGCAAAGTTAAATTTGACTCCGCCCTCTTCTCTATGATAGCAAAGGAATCACCATATGTTCTCTAATTCTTCTGCTAGGGGTTCCTAAAAGCTTTTACTTCCTCCTTATCGCCAGTAGCATTTACTTATTTAAATGCATTTTTTTTTTCCTCTTTGGGTAACTGCAGAAGCAAGCTTTTATTAAATAATCCACAACCTTTTACATTCAGCAGTAACTGACAGTTATGTTATGATATGTGTTAAGTGCTTGGCATACAATGAACGTGGCATTACCACAGCCTCCAAGGAGATCATACCTAGTGGAAAAGACAGACAAAAAGAGATAACTGTAATACAAGACATGCTAAAAATACACACAGAAACCACATTAAAAGCAGATAGAAGGGCTGGAAAGCCTTCTGGGTGGATTAAAATTCTATGGCAAGACTTTAAGGTTGAGAAGGAAACACCTTAAAGAAAATGTTCCAAAGCAAACAGAATTAGTGAAGGCTGGGTTTAAGATATAAAGAGCTATATATAATGTTCCTGAAACGGACATTTGGAGTATGTATTTATACACATACATATTTATTCCCCAATGCCTAGAAGGAACCAAAATCACATGCTGACTTTCTTTACAAAGATAAACCCTCATAAAATGAAGATTCCCTTTTACAATACGTAAGAATAACCAAAAGGAATTGAAAATTGATACTTAACCAAAGATTATATAAGAAATGTAATTTTCTATACAGTCATCATGTGGATTGTATGAGGGAGTATAATAGACAGAGCAGACAGATATATTTTTCTTTTAACTGGTCCAGTAGGGGAGTATAGTCAACCCACTGATGTATGGCTGTCTCTGAGTTTTCTGTGCCTGTGCTTTGTAATCTAGGTACTTAGAAACATAGCATGTGTGGTCTAGCCAAAGGCACTATAGAAATCAAAGCATAACCCATCCATTTCTGTACTGTCATTTGGAGACTGCAAAGGGTACACTTTTCGTGTTGCACTTTAGCCTAGCCTAACACCAGATTTAGCTGTATAATATCTATGCCTAAAGGTGGACAAGGGACTGGAGATGCTCAAAGATAGAAGACTGTGTACAAATGAATCATAGCTGTGATATCATTGAAACCAATCCTCACTAGCTATTTATTGAGGACCTGCAAAGTTCCATGTTACCTAGAATAAACACATAAGACCAAGTGCCTGCCTTAATAAGACATACCATCTTGCTGCGGAAACAGTACCTAACGCATGAAATACATTAATAAATAACCATGTAAAAAATCAACACAAGAGATGTCTTCATTCCATAGGAAAAGACATTGAAAGAAGTAGTTTAAGATGGCTTGTGAATATTGGAAATATAAGTGGCTTCATGGTACACTGTCTGGACTCTTGCTCTAATTTTGATATATGATAACTCTAGGACATAGAATAGGTTATTTAAACTCTAATTTTTGAGTTCAGGTAAATATGCCTATTATACTAAGTTCATTGAGTTTTGGAAAGGGTCAAATTGAAGTGCTTTTGAAACTATTTAAAAAAACATAGAATTGTGCTGTAAGGTAAACCTTCCATGCAAAGACTATTTTGGTGGGCCTTGTACTCAGCAGTTTCTACATGAGTTCTCTCCTTCACTCATTTTCAAATTGGTTCTTCTCTTACTATGCTTATTAATAGCTCAGTTAAATATTATTGTGTTTTTGTACCTAATAATTATTATATTCTAATCTGCGTTAAATCTGGGGATTCATGACTAAGTCAGTTAAGGACCCTATGTCATGCAGAAACTGGCACATGATGGGGGCTAAATGAATATCAGCTTTACGTTATGAGAAATTGGTTTACATATTTGGTGGGGATGTTTAGAGAGGCAATTGAGAGTAAAGAAGAGCTTTTCATGGTGTGGAAGTTTTTGATTGTTGTGATAAAACTTTGTATTCCAATATAGATTAGAATTGACAAAACATATTTTTTCTAGATTTATTTTCAGACTTCAGAAGCCAATAGGCAAGGGACAGGATCTGATAGGGCAGACCCAGGATGGAATAAATAGCAAATAAAACCTAGACAATTTTTCAGTCTCATTATTTTCTGTGTGAATACATATACATAGCTATGTGGCCCTCTATATCCACGGGCTCTGTACTGGGGAATTTGACCAACTGCAGATCAAAAATATTTTTAAACAAAGGATGGTTGTGTCTGCACTGAACATACACAGACTTTTTTCTTGTCATTATTTTCTAATCCATATGTCTATAGTACAACAACTATTTATATATGTATATGTCATTCACACTGTATTAGGTGTTATAAGTAATTTGGGGGATGATGTAAAGTATACATGAGGATCTCTGCAGGTTACATATTAATGCTACACAAGCCTACTTAAGGGACTTGATCATCTGTAGATTTGGGTATCCACAGAGGTCCTGGAACCAATGCCCTGGAGATACTGAGGGAAGACGATATAACTACATATGAAAATGTGTGTGTGTGTATATATGATATATTTGTGCTCATATGCACAAATTAAATTTAAAAATAATAGCAAATTGGCAAATGATAGTTAATATTTGAAAATTTGTGATTTAAATAGATATTTTATGATAGTTCTTATATATTTAGATTACATGCAAAGCATGCACTCTTCTAGAGAAATTTTTAAGTGTGTTACTATGTTATACTGAGGCCATCATATGAACTGATAATGTGTACTACAGTATTTCTATTGTTGCATGACAGTATCTCTCCATTCATAACATCTACAAACCATATATATTTACTGTACCACAGTTTCTGTAGGTCAGGACTCTGGGTAGGGTTAGACAGATTCTCTCATAGAGTCCTACAGGTCGCAATCAAATGGTCAGCCAGGAGTAGGGTTTTACCTAAAGTTAAGCTTAGGACCCACTTCCAAGTTCACTTGAGCTGTTGGTAGATTTAAGTTCTTGCATTGGGAAATGATGAGATTGTCAGTTACTTGCTGGCTCTTGGCTAAGGCTGCCCTCACCTCTGAGGTGCTACCCACAGTCCTCCTCCACACGGAGCTCCTAACATAGGCCTTTGGTTCCTCAAAGCCAGCAAGGGAGAGAGAGACTCCAGCAAGACAGACTCTAGAGTCTTATGCAGCATAATCATATGAGTATAGTCACATACATTCCATCACTTTTTCCATATTCTGCAAAGTCACAGGTCCCCACCACACACAAAGGGAGGGAATTACACAAGGTTGTGAATAACGGAAGGTGGGGGCCATGAGGACCACCTTAAGAGTCCACCTGCTACAATCACCTCAGGGAATACAGACCAAGGAAATGATTCAACATAGAAAGAAAGATTAGACAATATTGTTTGTAGATGCACTGGACATTTTTCCAAATAGTTGAGAGCAGTTTCAATTCACAAATAAGTGAAAGTAAGAAGAGAAGGAGAATCCAAATGACTAAACTCAAGAAACTTAACAAAATTGCATATTATAGTACATTAGACATGAACATGAAGAGGTTCGTACACAGATATAATTGAAAAATAAATAAGGTAACAAGAAGGGAGAAATGAATATAAAATAATGAATATGCAGACATAGCTACTAGACAATTTATATAAATAAATATTTGAATTACAAGAGGCTACAAAATTTATAAATAAATTTTGGGCAGTGCTAATTTACAGGTCTTGCAAAGGGTTAGCTGTTATCTACTGTCCTTGAAAATCTAAGGAAAGCATTTTCCAAAAACATAAGATAATTGAAATGTAGAAAACAAATATGATTTATAGAGATGATTTTTAAAAGTCCTGTGATTTTTTTGGAAAAGTCTCACACAATTGATAAAACTCTAATTAAGGAAAGAAAAGAGAAAACAGAGATATGCATGTGAGTAATCAGAAGGGAGGCAAATCAGTGTATTCAAAAGGGTTTAAAATATTTACATAGAAATACAGTATGCAAAACTACAGCCACAAATTGGAATAGCTGAAGAAAAATCAAGGATTCTCCTAGTAAAGTATAAATTGTCAGAGTTGGGATGTTAGGTTGCTGGCCCTGGCCCAAGAAACTGCTAGGACATGGACTGCTAAGCTTTTCGCTTGGAGTATTGTTCTCCATAAGTGCCAGGAAGCCCTGTTTCAGGCAGGTAAGGTTCCCATCAGGAGCAGCCAGTTGTCTCAGTCAGGTCAGAGGTGACAGAGAGCCTCAAAGGTGCAGCAGTCAGTCTTAGTAGGACCTTAGCAGGAGCCCCTACTAACTTCTCCCATGGCTATTTATAGAAGTGATCCCTTTCCCATTGTGTAGGTTGTCTCTTTGCTTTGGTTATTGTCTCCTTAGCTGTACAGAAGCTTTTCAGTTTAATGAAGTCCCATTTGTTTATTTTTGTTGTTGTTGCAATTGCCATGGCAGTCTTCTTCATGAAGTCTTTCCCCAGGCCAATATCTTCCAGTGTTTTTCCTATGCTTTCTTGGAGGATTTTTATTGTTTCATGCCTTAAGTTTAAGTCCTTTATCCATCTTGAATCAATTTTTGTGAGTGGGGAAAGGTGTGGGTCCAGTTTCAGTCTTTTATATGTAGACATCCAGTTCTCCCAACACCATTTATTGAATAGGGAGTCTTTCCCCCAAGGTATGTTCTTGTTTGCTTTATCAAAGATTAGGTGGTTGTAAAATGTTAGTTTCATTTCTTGGTTTTCAATTCGATTCTAAGTGTCTATGTCTCTGTTTTTGTGCCAGTACCATGCTGTCTTGAGCACTATGGCTTTGTAGTACAGACTAAAATCTGGTATGCTGATGCCCCCAGCTTTATTTTTGTTACAGAGAACTGCCTTAGCTATACGGGGTTTTTTCCGGTTCCATACAAAACACAGAATCATTTTTTCCAAATCTTGAAAGTACGATGTTGGTATTTTGGTAGGAATGGCATTGAATAGGTAGATTGCTTTGGGAAGTATAGACATTTTAACAATGTTGATTCTTCCTATCCATGAGCATGGTATGTTCTTCCATTTGTTAATATCCTCTGCTATTTCCTTTCTGAGGATTTCATAGTTTTCTTTATAGAGGTCCTTCGCCTCCTTCGTTAGGTATATTCCTAGGTATTTCATTTTCTTTGAGACTATGGTGAAGGGAGTTGTGTCCTTAATTAGCTTCTCATCTTGACTGTTATTGGTGTACACAAAGGTTACTGACTTGTGGACATTGATTTTATATCCTGAAACATTACTGTATTTTTTGATGACTTCTAGGAGTCTTGTGGTTGAGTCTTTGGGGTTCTCTAAGATCTATAGAGAACTCAAATTAATCCACATGAAAAAAGCCAACAATCCCTTATATCAATGGGCAAGAGACATGAATAGAACTTTCTCTAAAGACGACAGACGAATGGCTAACACATGAAAAAATGTTCATCATCTCTATATATTAGAGAAATGCAAATCAAAACAACCCTGAGATATCACCTAACCCCAGTGAGAATGGCCCACATCACAAAATCTCAAAACTGCAGATGCTGGCATGGATGTGGAGAGAAGGGAACACTTTTACACTGCTGGTGGGACTGCAAACTAGTACAACCTTTCTGGAAGGAAGTATGGAGAAACCTCAAAGCACTCAAGCTAGACCTCCCATTTGATCCTGCAATCCCATTACTGGGCATCTACCCAGAAGGAAAGAAATCCTTTTATCATAAGGACACTTGTACTAGACTGTTTATTGCAGCTCAATTTACAATCGCCAAAATGTGGAAACAGCCTAAATGCCCACCAACCCAGGAATGGATTGACAAGCTGTGGTATATGTATACCATGGAATACTATTCAGCCATTAAAAAAAATGGAGACTTTACATCCTTCGTATTAACCTGGATGGATGTGGAAGACATTATTCTTAGTAAAGCATCACAAGAATGGAGAAGCATGAATCCTATGTACTCAATTTTGATATGAGGACAATTAATGACAATTAAGGTTAATGGGGGGAGGAAAAGCAGAAAGAGGGAAGGAGGGAGGTGGGTGGGGCCTTGGTGTGTGTCACACTTTATGGGGGCAAGACATGATTGCAAGAGGGACTTTACCTAACAATTGCAATCAGTGTAACCTGGCTTATTGTACCCTCAATGAATCCCCAACAATAAAAAAAAAAAAAAAAAAAGAAGTGATCCCAGGGCTGTTTACACCACAGGTGTGGAGACTGCCAAGCAATGATGTCTGTGCTGGTATGCTCTCCGGCTTTTTAACGAGAGACCAATCCCTTCCCCATTCCCTATCACCAAGAAACACCAAGGTGTTTCTTTTCAGGTATCTCCTACAATAAATTATCAAAATTGATCCCGAAGAAAATAGCGAAGTTAAACAAAAATGCATAAAAGATGGTGGAATTAAATATTTTGCCATTCAGAAAGATATTAGCTCAGATTATTTTTTATTGATGAGTTCTATATCATCTTTAAATAACATATAAAAGAGTGCTATGAAAAATTTCATAGATCACAAATGAAATTGAAAGCCCAATTTTTTAAAACTTAGTGAATTTAACTAATAGTGAAAAATGACTAAATGAGGTAAAAGTAAGGGAGAAATGAATATAAAATAATGAATATGTGGTCATAGCTATTATGAATAAATATCCAAATTTATCAAGATAAAAATATTTAAAACTGCACTGATTGCATTTTGAATAATAATATCCAGTTTTTTAATTTAAAATTAGAAAGTGAATCTTGTATGCATATTACAAAATAACACTATAGCATAAATAAAATCATGCCAAATTATTCACAAAGTGAAAGAATGGCTGAACATAAAATCTAATACATCAAATCAATACATTAAGAAGAAAAAAACAAATACTATGGCAATATATTAAAAATGAATTTTATACAATTCATTGGGCATTTTTAGTTAAAAATTACAAGAAAAAAGGTGATACACTAGTCAAACAAATAAGAAAATCATTTTAAAAAAGAAATGTGATGTCATTTTCATTAAAATTTGGAACAAGACATGATTGTATATTCATCTGGATATGCCAGTTAACGCAATGAGTCAAAATAACATTATGTATATAAATCTACCATAGGACAAGAAATTCTGTCTTTACTGACAATGGATTTTTTAAGGTATCAACAATTTGATTTTCTGGCCAGGTGTATTGGCTGTAATCCTAGCACTCTGGGAGGCTCAAGCAGGTGGATCACTTGAGCTCAGGAGTTGGAGACCAGACTGAGCAAGAGCGAGATCCCACCTCTACTAAAAATAGAAAAATTAGCCAGGCATTGTGATGGGCACCTGTGGTCCCAGCTACATGGGAAGCTGGGGCCAGAAAATCACTTAAGCCCCTGAGCTTGAGGTTGCTGTGAGCTACGATGACACCACAGCATGCTAGCCTGGGTTAACAGAGTGAAACTCTATCTTAAAAATAAATAAATAAATACATAAATAATTTAATTCTCTCTTTTCTGTTTTTTTAAGGTGACATTTACATTACTTTATTTTTTAAAAATACAGAATATTATAAGGGTATAAATGTTTTGATTACATGGATTGCTTTTTAGTGCAGAGTATACACATTGTACCCCATTAAGTATGATTTCACCCATCTCCTCTTCCTCCCCCACCTGCTTGATTTCTCTTAAGTTTTACTTCCATCTGTTCTCATGAGTGCTTAAGGGTTAGTTCCAGTTTCACAGTGAGTACATGTGGTATTTGTTTTTCCATTCTAGTGATACTTAGGCCTCCAGTTTCATGTAGATTGTTATGAAGGTATTAATTCATTGTTTTCAGTGGTTATATATGTGGTATGCCTATACCACATTTTGTTAATCCACTCATAAATTGATGGTGTTGACTGCACACTTTTGTTGATTCCACACTTTTGCAGTTGTGAATTTTGCTGTACTAAACATTCTAGTGCAAGTGTCTTTTTTGATAAAATGACGTTTTTGTTTTCATTTGAGTAAATACCCCGCAGTGAGATTGCTGGGTCAAATGGTAGGTCTACTTTAAGTTCTCTGAGGAATCTCCGTACTATTTTCCATAGAGTTAGTACTAGTTTGCAGTTCCACTAGCAGTGTGTAAGTGTTCCTTTCTCTCCACATCCACATTGGTATCTATTGTTTGGGGACCTTTTGATAACAGCCATTCTTGCTGGGTGATGTCAGGAAACAAACAACATAACAAATAAACCTACAGAATGGGAGGAAATACAAACAAAAGTAAAGATAGAAATGAAGGAAATTATATGAGCAGGAAATTCTCATATTAAGAAATACAAATCTCCAATAAAGACAAAGATGACAGATTCAATGGCAGCCAGGAGTTAAAGACACAGTGAGAAACTGTGTCTTCCTCTCAGACTGCAAAAGATGTAAAGGAGAGGCAGTGACTAGATGGAAACATGGGTAGCTGCAATACTCTCCAGGAAGAATATGTGTGGCTTTTGCATTTTAAAAAGTAATCTAGCAATATACGTTACAAAATAAAAGTGTCATAGTCCTTCACATTCTCATGTTCACTTTTCAGTATTATAGAATGAGGTTCATTTATTTAAAACAATATGCGCAATAATATTATTTGGGGTTTTTTTGGTTGTTTCTGCAGAAAAGCAGAGAATGAAAAGGAAAAAAATTTGAAAGCAACTCCAATGTTGGTTTAAGATGAAGATCAGTTCTTGAGATAACACACGTCATTTAAAAATAGTGAATTAGCTTTGTATAAGATTTATTGACCTAAGGAGACAGCGATGTCATATTATTGAGTAAAGCAAGATGTAAAGTGATAGGCATATAAAAACCACAACTTTATATGTATATATCTAGGCTTCCTTGAAGACTAAGACCCACTACCGCAGAAACCAGGTGTTAATGTTGGTTACTTGATGACAGGTTGCAAAGGAAGAATGTGAGGTTGAATTGCCTCAGTGGTTGTAATGGGCTTGTATATTGTTGTTTTTCATCATGTTTGAGAAACCTGTAATAAAGTAATTTAGAAGAAATTGCACAATTAGTTTAGAAGAGGCTACAGGGTTTTTACATTTGCAAGGTTTGGGGTTTATAGTCATGATGTCCTGTACTATTGCTAGGATCCTATTTCTGCTCAGTTCTTAGTATTTTACTTAATAAATAACATATAAAAGGGAACAAAGTTACTGAATCTGCCAGGGGGTGTGAGGAGAGAAATTTGAGATACTTCTGCCCATCCCTTAAATATTGACATCCGTCAGCTTTCTGTTTCAGGCTCCCTTCTCTCGCCTGGTGACGGATTTCATTACATTGTACTAGAATTACCTCCTTACCTTGTCATCCTCCCAGAGGATTTAAAGGTCTCACAGGCCCAGGGACGATGACTTCATTATTTACTCTTTTCTCCCTGGAATACAATTAGAAGCTGAAAACTACAAAGCATTCAGCAGATTTTTGCTGAATTCTAGAAAAAAAGGGATTCAGGAAAGGAAGATACAAAACAAGTAGCGCAGTGCACGGCTGGTACATGATCTTTACAGGAGATGAGCACCCCTCACCCCTTCCCACTCCAATCCCTCTGCACCCGGGTCCTGCATACTGCTTACTTCCCTCATTTAGATACCACATCTTTGCAGCAAAGAGGTTATCCAGCAATCCATCAGTTCCTCACCTCCCATGCTTAGCCTTTCTGGCAGCATTTCAGCCCCTGGTGGGAGATCCACGGCCCTTGGCTCTGCTTGCAGAATGGCCAAAGAGCACATCTGGAGTGAACATTTCATTTTCAATCTAAACCTGGTTGTATTAACGCTCTGTCATATTTAATATATACTGGGCAACGTGCAGTCTGCTAGATTTGGACTCACTGGAGAAAGACAAAGCATGACATTGTTGAGGCCATATCAGCAGGGGGTATAATTCTTTGTAAAGCTATATGATATGTTCTAAATATACCGCAGCTGTTGATAGGTTTTATTACATTTGCAGTTAGGGACCTTATTATGTTTGCTGGAAAGATTTATTGTATTTACTTTTATTACTTTAGCAGTTTGGGATATTTTCATATTTGTCATGAACTTATTCCTTTCATGCTCATTGAGTTTATATCTTAAGTTTGCTCCATGAGCAGGCTATGAATAATTTCACCTGTTGTCATTACACTTGCAGTCAATTTTCATTACCGGCTCACTGATAGGTCACAGTACTTGCAGCTGCTGCATATTACATTAGTGGTTTGAATATTTTAAAGTCAGTAATGGGTCAGATTGGCAATCAGCTGAAGAAAGGGCACAGAACCCATCAAACGCTCAAACTCTTGGCAGATAGACAGAATACACTGGGCCACAGGAGTTGGCTGTGAGAACTAGAACTCATTTTAAGAGGACGTGTCTAAAGGACATAAACCTTAGTCTCATGTGCTCAGACTCACAGACTCCAAATTGGCTGGATATCTTATTGCTTCAAATTTCCAACATTCCTGTGATGAACTAAATGAAGACGAGACATACAGCTTAAATTTGTGACAAATCTACGTTCTTAAGATGGTTGTTTGCCCAAACTCTAACAGAAAAGGCTAGAGGATCGATATTTTAAGTTGCATCACAGGTGAGCACCAGCAGAGCACTCATCCTAATTCTTAGCTTAGGCGCAAGTCCACGATTACACCATTTATAGCCACTTCAATCTATTAATAAACAGAGCATTTGATGCAACTTTCTGCTTGAAGGTTTGCGACTTGTTGCAAATAACGGAACCAGTAAGAGAGGTAATTTGGGGGAAGGGGAAAGCTGGAATAATTACAGGGCATGCTGGGCTGGCAGCCGCTGCAGAAGGAAAATAACAATCATCCTGGAAGCTTAAGTTTATTGAGTGTTTACTGCTTGCCAAGCACCATTGTAAAGCACTTGCCATGCATTAATCAATCCTCATAACAACCTTACACCATGTTTACAATCATTTGCCCAGTTTTACAGGTGAGAAACTGAACTTGCAAAAGTTAAGTGACTTGCCTAAGGGCACAGAAATAGAATAGATAGAACCCAGCTTATCTGACTTCAATGGCAAAGGTCAGAACCCTTCGACCATGATATTAATTCCTACCCCTATTTCTGCAACTCAAAACTAGACAGCCTCCTAGTTTCTAATCAAATAAAGATTTACATAGCTCTCACTCATGTTATAGATTATGCTATGCTCACTGGGCTCTTTATAGACAATAAAGGATTCTACTTAGCCAGTATTTAAATAAATATACTTTCTACCAATTATGTGGGAATCCACTGGTTTACAGAATAAAATTATATTATAAATATAGTAGAATATACCTTAGAAATATATTTCTAATAGCCATATTAGAAGTATCATTTTCTTCCCCAAACTATTTACAATAACCTGATAATTTTTACAAAGTTAGCAAATATGTCTAAATCATTCTTGTTACCCAATGCCACCAATATATGCTAAAATAATGCATGCTGAAAAGAAGCAGTTAGAAGCAGAATATAAGTCATTTTTCAATCACCCCTCAAACCAGAAGGGTGAAAATATAGGCCTGGATCAGAGGTGAGGAAGCCTAGATCCGATGTCTGCTCTGCAGTTCGCAAATAGTAGGGCATGGAGTTAATCCATGACCTTGCAGAACTGGGCTTTCCTCATCTATAAAATCAGGTAAGAGTAATATTTGCTCTGTCTTCCTTATAGGTAGCTATGAGGCAAGGTTACCATATTTAACAAATAAAAATACAATATGTTCAGTTAAATTTGATTTTCAGGGGGAAAGAAACATTTTTAGTATAAATTATGCCCCAAGCTATATTTGAGAAACACTAATACTAAAACATGCACACGATTTATCTGAAATTCAAATATAACTGAATATTGTGCATTCTGTGGGGCAATTATACACAAGGATTGAACAAAATAATCCCTCTGAAACAGGAAACAACATTCACAGGATTTAATACAACTTTGTGGTGTCGGTTGTCTCCTGAGGATTTGTTCCCCAGCAGGTGGACAGCTCTACTAGTGGTTAATTTGGAAAAGAACAGACTCTGAGTCAGAGGACACCCAAAGCCAGGGAGAAGCCAAAGATCCCTTAAAGCAGGGCTTTTCCAAGATCAAGGATGAATAAATGCCTGGCTGACTGCCCAAGAAATTGCCCGATTGAGAGGTTGTTACAGACACAGCTTCCTAGGTTCTCCCTCAAGAATTCTGCTGTGTATCTCTCAATTGTTCACAAAGTCTAAATGTTTGACAAGATCCCCAGATGATTCTGAGTGACAGCGAGGTTTGACAAACACTTCTAGACAGGTTTTTAGGAACACCAGATGCTGTTCTGGGGAGCACTAAGGACACTACCAGTGGCAACAATTAGAAAATCCTTGTCCCCAGAGTAGTCCCTAACCCCAGCTTCTACTGGTAGATACTCAAGTAGAGTACTACTTGATACTGACCATTGGCAGACTAGTGAGCCTGTCCCCTCTCCCCCCATCTTCTCTTCCTTCCATTCAGAACACAAGTCTTTCAAAATGGTCCAGTATCTGTCCCAAGAGTGTATCGAGTGGATTGGGTGCATTTGAAAGGGCTTTACTGGATTATAAACAACAAATGTATAACTCAAATTAACCTTTAAAATGGTAGAAGTCCAGAGGGTAATCTTCAGACTTAGCTATATCCAGGTACTCATATTATTATTATACCATCAAGAAAGTACTAAGTAATGTCTCTCTTTTTCTCCATCTGTCTCCCTCTCTCTTTCCCCTTTCTCTCTGTCTCCCAGAGAACAACTGACTTCACTAGCTCCATATAGTTGCTATGCCTCTTCTTGAACCAAAACCACAGGGATTGATTAACCAGTCCTGAGTCATAAGCTCACCCATGCCCAGGGATGGGTCAGTCTCACCAAAAGCTACATAAAATGAGACAGAAGAGAATGACTTTAAATGTCAGAAGCAATTTCTACCACGAGAAGAATGTATGCTGAATAGAAGAGTATTTGTTATAATAGAACATAGAAATAATGAAATCACTTTTCTAGAAAAATAGAAATTAAAAGAAAAAGAGCAGAAAAAATCATGTAACCTCAATTCTTCATATAGACATTCTCTAAAGCCCTAGATTAAGCATTCTAGATTAGAGGTGGACATGGTTGCTACTTCAAAACTTTAAAAACAGTCTTTCTTAGAAACACAATGTGCTTCTTATAGATTAAAATGGCAAACCACTATCTTAAAGCCTCAATACAGAGACTTTCATTGCTAGTCAATGCAGAAGTCATTTAAAACTTGATTTAAACCAGAGTTTCTAAAATTGAATTAAACACAGAAGACTTTTAGTAGTGGAGAATATTGCTGAATTAGTATTTCAAGGCAATACTTCTCAAAGTTTAATATGTATACCCATTACCTGGGATTCTTGTGGAAATGCAGAATCTGAATCAATAGGTCTGGAGTGGAGCCTAAAAATCAGCCTCCCTAACACGGTGCCTGGACCACACTTTGAGCACGAAGACTCTAAGAATGGCACTTTGGGAAACACAGCTCTGGCCGCGCTCTAAGTTCTTTGAAGGCCATTTCTGTATCTTCCCAACTATGGTAATTTTAGGTCTCCTTCAAGGTCTGGCACACAGAGATGGTCTGCAACTATTATAGGATTTAATGTGTGTAGGAAAGGACAGATACCTTGAAAGCCTGCTTTGTGATAAGGGTTATACCGCAGGCATATTTTCTAATAAGTTAAGCAGAGCATCTCCATGTGGGAGAGTGGAAAATGAGGAACAGTACAGGAGGAAAGATTCATGAGGTGCTACAGACCTTGGGTAGCTGGAAGATAATCACGAGATGCTAGGGTAAGGGTTTCCATGTCAGGTCAATGGAGACCCAGGGGGGCTACAAATGAGCTTGGCTATTGGGAATTGACATGACCCCAAAGCAATGGTCTTCAAAGCCTTTCAAGTCCAAGGGCTATTACATACTGTTCTCTGAAACTTCTGTAGCTTGTTTAAAAAGACATCATCCACTGGAAGAACTGGATGTCAGAACTTCTTTATGTAAAACTTCGTCTCCTCTTCCCCTTATTCTGATGTGTACTTAGAATTATTGGTCCAAAAGACAGTACCAAGGATTTTTAAAAAATGTACTTCATAAGAAAAATTCTATTTATCATCTTAAGCAGCCAGCATATTCTATTCATCATAATCACCATCAAAATAAGTGGATTGGGAAAAGTCATACCAGTTACATGTTTATAAGAGCATCTTTTTTTCCCTCACTGATGTTAGTTTGCAAAGAATGCACATTTGTCTTTAAGATCATTTAAGTTCTCAGAACCTGGTTCTTCATTTAAGCAGTGAAGTTCAGAATCATAGTGGTATTTGTTGGCAGCAGAACTGTAGTTCTATATTCCGCTGTGACAAGATGAATACATCTGCTCAATTAAGGAGTAATGTATTAACAAGTTCACCTTCCTAGAGATCTATAGCCTTGGTCTCCATTTACCTTAAAGTCAATGAGGCAAATACTCTGGTTCTCCATCTGTCTGCTAGATTTCATTTTGTACTGAACTAAGGCTAAAAAGAAAGTGGTTATTTATTAAGCTCCCCAAATCTTCAGTATCTGGGTCTGGTACTGAGAACCTTAAGGAAAGTTGAGAAAATTAGTTAGGGAAACAAAATACACATACCTAGGAGAGTGAAAGAAAGTGGCTGGTAGCTCTATTCTAAGGTATCAGTAAGTGTGGACTAAGTGGAATTTTGTCTTTGGTGGATCATTATGGTTTATGGCAGCTTTGTTCACAGGCAAGTGGCTTTATTGATATAGGGAGGGCTATTTTTAGTCAGCTTAGCTCACAGAAAATATAGACCCCTTGATCCTTATCCTTAGCAAATAAGCCTCACAAGGACCTTAGAAAACTTGGGCAGCTCTGCCTTTATTCAGCAGCCCACACTGGCCTTGGACTACATAAAGCTACAGTTTGGGTTTGAACTACAAATGTGTGGCCTCGCTTTGCAGAAGCCATTGAGGCAGAGATTAAGTGTGTCAGATGATGCCACAATGAGAGAGTGAAACAGAAGAGTGTCTCTTATAGGTCTGGTTTTAAGTTATCCACAAAGCAGACAGGAGAAAGAGGCGGCTTCCTTGGTGGGGCAAAGATGTTATGCTGCATATGAAAAGAAAGTCCAGTCCCCCTGCACCTGGTAGGCTCACCTTGGTTTGGCAGTCAATTTTGCCTTCAGCCCTGCAACTGATATAAAGTGGAATAACTCACAGTGGCTCATGACTTAAGGGAGACTCTAACAATGAGGCAGATTTGTAATATCCAGATACATGGACAGAATAAGAGCCATCTCATAAACTGAAACCATTAACTCGCTCAGAGAAGGGTCACAAATTTTATTAATAAACACATTAAAATGTTGGGCTGCATGCAGGGAAGTAAAAAAGGTGATATTTTTAGCTCTACTTACCAATTTCATGTCTATCTCTGCCTACCGATGAAAAATTTAGGGAAAGAAAATGGGTACTTTTTATTGGGCCCCCAAAACGCCAATGATAAAAACACAATTAATGTTTGCTTTTATCTTTTCAGTTGGTATTTTTTCCTTTGTCTTCCCTGAACAACAATACTCACTAGTGTACGCCATCCTGGAAGTGACTGGGCATGAAAGTGCAATGATGGAAGTCTGGTGGATTCAGAATATACCTTTGAAGTGGAAGCGATGGGGCTGGCATGGAGTAGAAATTGGATGTGAAGGAAACTAAGAAAAGTAGGTAAACATGCTTTTTTGGCTGTTGCCTCGATTAATTAGATAATTACAATTAATTTAGATGATAAACACTGTGGAGGAACAGGTTTGGGGAGATAAGACAAACACCTGTTTGAAAACAGGCAACTGTTATCTCTGTTGTATTTTCAAACTTGTAAAACAAGACCGATAATTGCTCTAGCAAGCAGGTTTCACCATGATGAATAAATAAGATAATCTATGGAAAAGTAAAATCTTCTGAAAGTATAAACTCTTAAATGAGGCAATGATCCAGATAAAAGAAAAGCCTAAGTCTGTCCTATTCTGAGTTATCTATAGATGTTAGACATTGACCCAGTGCATTTGGGCTGTATACCAAAATATCGTAGACTGAGCATCTTACAGAAAATAGAAGTTGATTCCTCACAGTTTTGGAGGGTGGGAAGTCCAAGATCAAGGCATGTAGCAAGGGTCTTTTTTCCTGTGTCACCAAACAGTGAAAGAGTGAAGGGGAAGAAAGGAACTAATCCCTCCCCCTTTATGATGGCATTAATCCCACCAGTGATGGTGGAGGCTTCTTGACCTAACACCACAAAGGTCTCACCTATTAACATTGTCACAATGCCAGTTAAATTTCAACATGAGTTTTGGAGGAGACAAACATTCAAACCACAGTACCAATATTCAGTCCATAGGAGACATCAAACATTTTTCCCATTTTCTACTTTTGCAGACATTTATCTTTGGCCCTTGAGAGCATCTTCAATGAGTTTATTTCACAGAAGTGCACTAGTTAACTGTTCTTAAAATAGGAGTGTGTAAAACAAGATGGCTGTCATGGAGGAAGTAATTAATATGTTCTAGACTCAGGTCCACCATTTTAAATATTTCTTTATGTTTAATTACACAATCTTCACATCAAACCTGGGTAGCTATTATCATGCTTGTTTGTCTGATGAGAAACCTCTGATTGTGAGCATAAAAGCAATTGACACAAATCCACATGATAGTAAAAGAGTAAATTCAGGATTTTATCTCTGATTTTGAAAACAAGTAAACATACTCCTTTTAACAAATATGCCTTAAGAGCCCACCATGTACTGTCATGACCTGGCTCAGTGTATCACATAAAACTTTCCTAGTTATGTCAGAGGAACTAAAACAAGCAGGAAAAACATATAAACAAGACTCTCGGCCATAATAAATATTCACTGTAGGCTTTTAACTTAAGGAATGTGAAATCTTGCTCATACCAATGAAACGGATTTTGATGGTGATTCCAGGCAATAAAAACTGGACTTTTCTTGTATCTTTTTTGTCCTTAGTTTAGCTGACTTTTGGTTTCTTTATCTTAAATAACAACTTTCTCCAACAATTACATACATCGCCAGGTTAATCTATATACAAAAATGACAGTGTGTGCTGAGAGCCTGAGTGGGTTGGAAGGGGGAAAACTCATGTGCACTGCAAGGCTCTTGTGGTTCCACGTCGTCAGGCATAATGCAGGGTGTTGATTCAGATCAGCCTTCCACATGCCCCTGTTTTCCTATAGACAGAACAAGGTACAAACAAGTCATTATTTTCCTAAATGTTCTCTTCGAATAAAAATCTCCACACTGAAGTGTGAGGCAGTGGAACACCTGACAGTGTATCATGAGCAAAGTCATGTTAAAAAATACCAGGTTTGGGGAGGTGCCTGTGGCTCAAAGGAGTAAGGTGCTGGCCCCATATGCCAGAGGTGGGTTCAAACCCAACCCCAGCCAAAAACTGCAAAAAAATAAATAAAATAAAATAAAATCAGGTTTGTTCATTTAAGAATCAGGTCAGAACTTCTGACCACTTCATACAGTGAAGTCCCTGTTCAGGGATATCCAAAATCCATTTCTTTTATTTTTTTCTTTGCTGTCATATAACTCGTATTGAGCTTATGATTCTGATGATGTTTATTATGACAAAAAGAAACTAGTCCATAAAAGAGAACAGATGCTTAATAAACATCTGTTAATTTTACCATTAAACAATCACTTTTTATTTCCATAGCATTTTTCTGCTTATAAACTATCTTCAGATACAATAGCACAATGAGTTTTTTGTGTGAAAGGGAGTGAAAAATAGGGCAGACAGGATTATTTCCATTATATAATTAGTAAATGCTTAAAAGGACTAGAAATCACATTTTCAAAGCTGTCCTAAAACAAAATTCTGCATTAGTCTCCAATGAATTAGATTCTCCTTGAAGAACAGGGGAAGTGGATTCACGTAAGTACACATATATTACTAAAATCTTAGTCTGCTTGAGCAGTGACACAAACTATGCCAGCTAGTGTGGCACAAATGATGGACATTTATTTATTTTCTCATTGTTCCTTATGCTGGAAATCCAAGATCATAGCACCAGCATGTTTAAGTGCTGGAGAGGGCTCCCTTACCAGCTGGCAGTGGCTGCCATATTGCTGTGTGCTGGGGTATATCCTTGGTATGTGCTCATTAGAGAAAGAGAGATGTATCCCTCTCCTGCTTTTTATAAGGCCACTCATCTTATGGGATTAAGAGCCCATCCACCTGCCTTCAATTATCCTTAATTAGCATCAAGCAACCCTGTCTCCAAACATAGCCACATCAGACATTAGGACTCAAATAGGAATTTGGTGGACACGCAATTCAGTCAATAGCATTAAGACAATTATTTTTTAAGCATTGTAGTCCTGTCAAGTCATCCAAAGGACAATTGTATATTCCGTGGTAATGCTATTTGCTTGTAGTCTTTCCTTACTGAAATTCTTCATGAATTTCTTGTATAACTAATGAAGTGAAATATTTTTTGGAGAGTTTAAATTGTGGATTTTTTTTCTCTTTTTAAAAATCTAAAAATTTTTTAAAATTATTATTAAATCATAGCTGTGTACATTAATGCGATCATGGGGCACCATACACTGGTTTTATAGACCATTTGACGTATTTTCATCACACTGGTTAAAAAAATCTAAAATGTTAATAAGAAAAATGTTCCTTTTCATTTGAAATTATAGTTTCAATTTGTTTTAATTAAATGTCCACTTTCTATTTAGTGTTCATATAAACTTGGAATAAGGAGATAATAGTCTATGCTCACTGTCCACAGTTTTGGTTTTTTTTTTTGTGATTTTTTTTGGCCGGGGCTGGGTTTGAACCCGCCACCTCCGGCATACGGGACCGGCGCCCTACTCATTGAGCCACAGGCGCCCAACACTGTCCACAGTTTTAAAATGTGGTCTTATACTCTCAAAAAATAAAATGAAGTATATTATATTTAGCTAAGAATAGAAAGAAACATTGTAACTCAACATAGCAATGTGATTAAATTCATTGGTAATAAAACACATGTGAATGGAAATTTAAAAACACTGTTAATATTAATTAGATAACTAACAATCATATATTCCAGTGACAATAAACTTTTTAAAAATTATCTTTATACACTATTGTTTATATTATAAATAAATGAGACAATTATGAATTGAGCCACAATATACATTCTAGTGCAAATATCTTTGTAGTAAAATGATTCATAACTGCCAAGTCCAGGAAGCAACCTAAATGCCCACCAACCCATGAATGGATCAATAAACTGTGGTATATGTACACCACAAAATATTATTCAGCCATTAAAAAGAATGGAGACTTTACATCTTTTACATTTATCTGGATGGAGTTGAAATAAATTCTTCTTAGTAAAGTATCACTAGAATGGAAAAATAAATATCCAGTGTGCTTCATACTAATATGAAATCAATATATAAATAATTACATGCTCATAAGGACAATCAAACATTACAATAGCCTAGCTCAGGGGTAGAGGGAAATGCGAGTGGGTGGGGGCAGGGTATTTGGCAGAAGGAGGGAGGGCGTGAGGTCAGAGCTCACCTAATATGCACATTGTGAGGGTGCATGCCCCCTGGGTGAGGGGATCTTCTAGAAATGGAACTTTACCCTGGAAGTGAGAATAATATAACCTAAAAATTTTACCCTCATGTTAATTTGAAAAAATTAAAAAAAAGTTAAAATCTATTTTAAGTCTATTTTTAAAAAGTCTATTTTAAGTCTATTTTTAAAAGTTAAAGTATATTTTTAAATAGACAATTAAAAATTCAGAAAACTATTTGTAACTTCTACCACAGAATATCTCTACTAGAGATATTTTATAAGAATGTTTGTCAAAAATTGTCCAAATTAGAGAATAAAATTTATATGTTTAAAATGGAGCTATAAAGAAATAGTTTATAATGTAAGTGAAAATGGCAAAATTCAAATGAATACCTTGAGATTATAAGAAAGGAATATGTACATCCCTTCCTTACCATATAAGGACCTTGACCCCATAGTAAGTCATGACAAGAGCCAACAGACAACATTCACGCACACTCTGCATGTCCACACATGCACAAAGCTTTTGATGAGCTTGGGTTCTTGATCTATTAGTCATCTATCTTCTATTCAAAGATGCTTTTTTTAAATTTTAGTATTATTTTTGAATATGAGTAAAAGCTCATGGACATAAAGACAACTAAAATAAGTAAAAGTAAATTTAATATAGAATTTTCATCCTCTTCATATTTCTGAGCCCAACAGTATTTTCTTCCTAATTTGGCTCAAACAACAGCACAGTGACAAAGGCTAAAATGAAAAGTAAAGCAAAATGAAAATAGGCTAGCAGAAAGAATAACAACAGCACAGACATTTAAACTAATTGTGAGGTTTCATTCTAGGAAGGTTAATAGAAAAATGTACAAATCCATACATGTATGGAGAAGTAGAAACGTGTTTTCATATATATAATATTTTTTTTAATTTGGTATTCTGGTTTTTTACTAGAAAAAAACTTTCTATAATGCAGAGACACAATAAATAATCACTGAATTATGTTTCACAAGAAGCATATATAATTTAAATGTCAATATATTAATACATTTGTAGAAATTATCTTCAGTATGAATTTATGTAAAAGTTGGGCCATTTTCATATTTCCTTCTGAATAGGTGGAATAAATATAAGGGAAAAAATAAACTTAGGAATCAGATATAATGGGCACTCAAAAATATTTATTAAATGGATAAATAAATTAATGACTAAATGAATTTTCTCACTCCTAGTTAGTTTGCCTCTTTCTGTGAAGTATTATCAATGATTCTCAAAGTGTGATCTCCAACTAGCAGAGTAAGCATCAGCTGAGAACTCGATAGAAAGGCAAACCCCACCTTTCAGGGAGAAAGCAGGAACTCTGGTCTAACCAGGTGTCCAGGTGATTCGAATGTCCATTCACATTTGAAAATCAATGATAGGGCCTCCCTGGCATCCTAGTCCCCAGCTCCCATCCTGGTGAAACAAGAAGTGAGTTCACAAAGTCCATATTCTAATGAGTTTATATGTCAAGGCAAGATTTACAAAAGTCCAGTCTTTATCTTTTACTTTTATTTATAAATATTAGTTGTCTATTTTTTGATACTTAAAAAAAAATAAGAAATTAACTGATGACTCAATACTGAATCTCGGAGTCAAAGCATTCTATAATAGACATACTCTTATTTGACAATGTGAATGTTACTTTCTTTGCATTATTATTATGATTGCTTAATATTTCAATGAAGCAACTCTCTCACTCCTTTTCTGAATGTATATATGTTCGTTTGTTCTTTACAAGGTTTTTGTTTCTAATCCTTATCTTAAACATTGTTATCATTATTATATTTTAAGTCTTTTTAATTTTGTGAAGGCAAAAAAATGGAAACCTAATTAACACATGTATATGTAAAAATAAAAATAAAAAAGTCCAGTCTTTTTTTTTTTAACTTTTTAACTTTTTATTTGTTTTGTTATTTTTTATTAGAATTTTTGTGCACTTTTTAAACTGTCAGAATATTAGGGCGTATACACATTTTGTTTACATACTTTGTTTCTGCACAGCTTGGGTAAAGTTTTGTTTTTGCACAGCTTGGGTAAAGTTAACACATAAGTGTGTAAAAGGCCAATCTTTAAGAAGATTTGCAGTAAAAGTGAATGAGATCTCCTGAACCTCTGAAAGACACAGATCACCTAGTATTTATAGAAAAGCCTCGAAGAAAAGAAAATGTAAAGACTGTACCTAACAATGAGATTTGAGTAAGCTCCTAGGTTATTTGATCAAAGTATGAGACAAAATCCAGATCAGGGTGAAAGGCTGAGAAAACTACTTTGCAAAAGGCCAAGCAAAGGGTCCTCATGGGAAGAAAATTTATACTTACGGTGCTTAGAGAAAAAATGAGTTTGGAAATCAACATTGTCACTCGCCAGAGAACTCACAGAGGGAGCAACTCTCTAAGCATTTCTCTTGTGAGCAAATGTTCAGACAAATGTCTAAATCTCCTTCCTCCAGGGAATATGTTTTGGGGGAAAGGCCAATAAATGTGACCAGTGTGGGTAAGCGTACTGTCAAAGATGATAGCTTCATATTTATTTGTGAGACTATACAAGAAAGAAGTCATATAAAATAATATCAGTATGA
The DNA here is from genome assembly GCF_027406575.1 of Nycticebus coucang. Classification (NCBI taxonomy): domain Eukaryota; kingdom Metazoa; phylum Chordata; class Mammalia; order Primates; family Lorisidae; genus Nycticebus; species Nycticebus coucang. The sequence continues at coordinate 30,726,429 of NC_069802.1, forward strand.
GAAGGAGAATTTAACTAGACATCTCTTGCAAAAGCCACATAAGAAGCATTTCTAAAAGATATGCAAGTTAGTTTTAGGTGGTTTGCTCTTAAAGGATCACTTAATTGGTTGCTGCTGGTTAAGAAAAATTATACATGTGGTTATTATGTGCAAGAATGTTCTTAAAATTTATGAAGGCTATAAAAAGTGAACAAAACAAAACGCCTTTTCCCCAAGAAGATTGCAAAGAACCCACAAAAATCACTCAGAATGAAATCCAGGTTTTTATTTTCAAAGTTAAAAAAACAAAGTAAATCAGGGAAATGTGTTTAAAATGTGACAGAGCATAGAAAGGATGTGTTTTTCTCCAGTGAGTAGAATCTGGGAAGGACACTGAATATGAGATGAACTTTGAACATGAAGGATGGATAAGATTTTGAAGGATAAAGTGGCTTAGAGATAACATTCTAAGGTGAGGTAAGGGAAGAAAGAGGGATAAAATGGGCACTAAGTAAGAGAGAGGAAAATACGGCATGATTGTCAGAACAATGCTCTTCCCAAGATGTCTACGTCCCAATCCAGTGAATGCAGAAATAAGTTAGGTTAGAGGGTAAAGGAGAATTAGAGTTGCAGACGGAATGAATGTTCTGAATCACCTGACCTTAAATCTGGAGATTAGCCTGGATTGTGTGGGTCCAAGGTAATCACAAGAGGATGTCAGAAAAAGACCTATGAGGACAGAAGCAAGGTCATATTGATGCAATAGGTGGCGTTTGAAGATGGACGAAGGGGGCCATGAACCAGAGAGTGTGGGTGTAATCTCTAGGAGCTGGAAAAGTAGGGACAAGTAGCCTCTTGTACATAGAGAGTCCCCAGTAGCCTCGAGAAAGAACCACAGACAGGCTGACACCTGGATTTTAGTCCCATGAAACCCAGTTGAAATTCTGAGGTCTGAAACAAAAAGGTAACAAATATGTGTAGTTGGAAGCCACTAATGCTGTGATACTTTACTTGGGTAGAGATGAAAATGCATCCAAACGATAGTCTCAGCCCCCCCATGCACTTAGACTTCCTGGCTAGGCTCTCTCCAGTGGAATATGGGCAGAAACGATGTGGGAAAATGCGTGGTCAGAATTCTTTTTTTTCCTTATTAAATCATAACTGTGTTCATGTCAGAATTCTTAAAAGAGTTGATGTAATACTTCTTTTCACAGGGATGGCAAGAAAGAAACTGAGTCCCAACATGACCAGGCAGGTGCTCTGCCTGCCTGCCCCTCCCAGAACAGTCACATGAGGAAGTAGTCAGGTTCTATGTCATAAAGCCACCGACATTTTTGTTTCCAGAGCTGAGCTTGTCCTAACAGATGCCATCGAGATTCTCAGCACAAAACATGATATCAAAAAATGCCATTGTGACTTTCTCCCAATAATTGCCAAACCGTGTCCCTGCAGATTTAAGCTCACATGGTCACACATGATCACGCACATGAAATGCCCTTCAGCAGGCAGTGTCTGCCCTGCATGTGCAAGCATCAGACGGGAATCTAACTTTTTAGAAACTTACTGTATTGTATAAATTGTGATAGAAGAAAAATATAAATTAAACATATCAAGAAGTCATGAACAAGGAACTTCATTCAAAGGAAAAGTAAGAAAAAAATAAAAACAACAAAAGGCAGAAAGATATTTAGTATTACTCCAGTTGGAAAGTCTCCAGGATTGTCACATTTTTAACAAATGAATACACACACATGCACACACACATATAGAGCATAAATGAAAAAAATGATCTGCTATAACCTTAAACCTGATAATAGTTTATGAATAATTTGGGTTAGCACATGGCCCCCATTTCTCTAGGTCAATGAATGAGGAGCCACGACGGGTTAAGTAGCTGCTTTCTAGAGGAAGGTTTTGGGTGGCAAAATCTTTATCTACTTTTTATATCTTTCAGACTGAACTACAAACGTATCACCTCACAGCTCATTAGGCTTAGAGAAGGAATAATTTAAGCTAATCGTTATCTAGCCTTAATGATGCATGGAAATGGGCTGAGCTCAGCTCCACGCAGGCTGACCCATCCCACGGAAAGGGCAGCCAGGCAGACGAGAGTCAGGCTCACTGACAGCAGAGGGCAGGGGAGGGTAACGGTTCCATTCAGTTCTCATATTTCAATTATTTCTGTATTTTTGGTGGCTCCACACATTGTAATCCAAGGCAGGATTAAAGGAAAAGACAACCAGGTATTATCCAGATGTGGAAAGGAGAAACTTGAACATTCTATAATTCTATAATTCTAGGATGGAAAAAATAAAGGAAAGAAGAACATTGGAAATTTATTACAAAAAGATGCTATGCAGTCAGCGTTGCCACCCTGCCTAGATCAGGCCTACTTTGTTCCATTTTCCATCTTAGCCTCTTCATTTTTTCATCAGGTGAATTTCTATTTTTTTTTTTTTTTTTTGAGAGAGAGAGTCTCACTATGTCACCCTTGGTAGAGTGCCATGGTGTCACAGCTCACAGCAACCTCAAACTCTTGGGCTTAAGCGATTCTCTTACCTCAGCTTCCCAAGTAGCTGAGACTACAGATGCCCACCATAATGCCTGGCTATTTTTTTGTTTCAGTTGTCATTGTTGTTTGGCGGTTCTGGGCTGGTTTCGAACCTGCCAGCTCTGGTGTATATGGCTGGCGCCCTCCCACCATTAAGCTATGGGAGCCAAGCCATCAGGTGAATTTCTATTTTTAATTGCTGGTTTATTGCAGGTGCTGTCTTGTTTGTTTCAAAGCTGTTAACAGCACTGAAATACAATTATCTGCTGGTCTATTTCCTGCATTGGACTGTATGTTTCCTAAAGGTAAGAAATAATATATCTCAACTGCTTTGTGCCTTAGTTTTCTTGTCAGAAAAAAAAATGATAATGATAATAATATTGCTAACATCACAGGGTTGTTAAGAAGGCTAAGGTGGTTAATACCTATGGAGTGCTTTAAATTTTGCCTGGCATATGGTAAGAGCTCTAGAGCTATTTGTTATAATTGCTGGTGATTGTTATTGTTCAAATAACTTAAAAACTCTAGTCTGTCATAAGGAGTTTCAATCTGTTTAGATTTTAATGAAAATTATTAAAAGTAAATAAAATGGAAGTTCACGTTACGCGTCACATTGGCCACATTTCAGGTGCTCAGTGGCTTCTTGTGACTGGTGGCTACGATATCGAACAGAACAGATAGTGAACACATCCATCATGACGGCTTCTATCGAATGGTGTTGATCTAAAGTGTTCTCTCTACAATCTCCTAGTTTCCTCATTTTATCGGGCACTCTCTTCTCTTTCACTAAGAAAAAGGAACCTATCTATCCTTCAATCCACCAAAAATCTCATTAATGTCACCTGCCAAATATATCTCAAACCTAGCCAGTGCTCTACGTCTAATTGCCATCACCTCTCATCTGGATATCACAAAACATTTGACACTGGATTCACACCTACTGAGGACAGTAGGATCCTGCTCTTTGCTGAAGTTGCCACTTTCTCTTAACACTTCCAGCAAGTTTCCATTTCTCTTAGAATTAAGGAGCTTGGGTTTACAAGCTCACAAGATAATGGAGAGTACGTTTGGATCCGATGAGCCTGCATCAATCTTGTAGCAGTCAACCTTACTTATAACGGTTTAGTAAATTGTATGATTTGAAAGAAAAGCATCTCCTCTCTAGAACAATATTATCATCTTAGAGAATTAAAGGTTAGGATCAGATAATCCTGGGTTAGTCTGATTCCTCATCTCAGCATGTGCTAGCTGGATCATATTTGAATAAACTGAAACTATTGAGAATTTAGTGTCCTCACCTGTAAAGTAAAATAACAGTTTCTATCTCTTAGCACCATTACAGGTGTCAAATAATGCATTAAATATTAAATAAAATTAAGCAAATGTGATTTACATATTAAATGAAATAAATAGCATTAATTACATTAAAACATAATATTTTGTTTGATCTATAGAATTTTATGTCAGAGGCAGATGCTGCAGGAAATTTAATATTTTGAATAATTTCCCTTTGATAATGTTTTCTTGACATTGCTATTTCCAACCCATTATAAAATCTCATGCTTGTTTTCATTTGTGGTATCTTTTCTCAACCCAGTATCTTTCCATAATTGCTGTAAGTTGCAGAGAGCTTTGCCAATGTTGGGAAATTGTCTTGGCTGACTAAAGCAATTTTCTTAAAAATAGTCGTAAACTTTGTGGCTACCCAAGAAGCCTCTTTGTGTGCATTTAGAAACAGCTAAGTGTGTGGTTATTTGAAAAGGCCTGGAAGCAGAAAACAATGTGAGACAAAAATTCTAAGTTTTCAACAGCTAAGAAAGTAACCAGGGAGAACTGGATGTGCCTTTCTTTTTGAGTGTCTCCTACTTTGAGGAGATTTGAAGTGGACTGAGCTCTTTGGACATTTTGACCTTTTAGCAAAAGTAAGATGTGAGTTGGAGGTGCCATGGTGGAGTAAAGACAGTGGTAACATCTATGGATTTTGTTTGCCCAACTCTGCTCTCTCGTCTCAGAAAGTACATTCATTACTTTCTTTGGATCGATAAATTGAATCTACCCCAACCCGAGATCAATAATTCATTGATTTGATTCTGGGGACAGATCCCTTTCTCATCCTATTTAGAAACAGCACCCACAATTGGCCAAAGACAGGTCTTTTCTCTGTGTGTGTGTTTCTGTGTGTGTTTACAAACATACCATACATTTTCTGTCCTCTGAACTCCTGCAGGTAATACTATGCTCCCTACAGGTGTATCTCTCTTCTCACTCATGAGCCAGTTTTCTGGCAGTGGTGAAAATTAGGCTAACAAAAAGTAAAGCAGAGGCTATTCAATTATTTCTTCTGTCACTCATTTATTCATTCCACTAATGTAGATATAACACCTACTATGAGCCAGCATGAGGTACTTCGATTGCATCAGCAAGCAAAATACATTACAAATTTAACACTGTTTTTTTTTATCCTTTCTCAAAATGTGTACACATTTTTTGGTATCGTGTGTGTGTGTGTGTGTGCACGTGAGCGTGTTAGTTACATTCCTGAGGGCCTTCCCTTCAAGCAATTATAGACGTTTTAATATGATGTGCTTTTAGTTAGTACAATGCGTTTCATGCAAATCACATCCCAAAAAGCTATGCAAAGTTAAATAATTCACTTAAGGAATTCAATAATACATAAAGAGAATGGGAAGAACGTACAAGATACTGACTAGAAAGAGCACTGAAAACCCGTGGCTATGAATAAAAGAATTAACTCTGGTGAAGTAGAACATTACGATTGAACAAAGCAGTTGCTGCAGAATATGAGAAGTGCATGAAGATATAAGATATTATCATAAATTTAATATTCCTTATCTGGATAAAACCGGAGCCAGGTTAATGTAAAACAAAACCTCATGAACATTATACTAAAAGGAAAGATTGCAAAAGCTGAAATTAAGGAGTCCAGGCCTTTTAAGGAAACAACAGAAATTACTCTAGCCATCTCTCTGAAGCCTGGACATATTGTGTTTGTAAGATACTGTGGAGTAATAAGGGATTTGCTTCCCCAGAAGAAAAGGAACAGTGGGAGCCGCAATTCCAGCTGTTTGAGGTGCTGTTGCAATTCATGGGAAAGTAGAGGAAAGAGACTCCTGCTGCCCTGCCTTTCCTCAAGCATTTCTCCTTGAAGTCCATAGGAAACCAAAAACGGAATAGATGGTCAGTGTTGTGGACTAAACTGTGCCCTGCCCCCAATCACATCCTAAAATCCTAAAATCTGATGAGACTGTATTTGGAGATAGAGTCTTTAGGTTGCTAATTATGAATAAATGGTATCACAGGCTAAAGCCCTCATCCAACAGGATTGATTTCCTTATATGAAGAGGAGGAGACAGCCAGAGGGCAGCTGTCTGCGTTTCCTGGAGAAAGGCCTTTCCAAGTACCACCCCTACTATACCCCAGCCTAAAACTTCCATCCTGTTTAACTGTGAGAAAACCCTTCTGTTGTTTAACCCGTTCCTTAATGCAGTCAGATATGAGGCTGGTGGTGATTAGTTTGTGTGTCTTTCCAAAGTCAGGTCATGGAGAAGTGACGGAAACAAGCCGTGATGGTACTGGCCCCCCTGCACTTGAACCCCATGGCCAGGGAACCAGACTGACCGAGATGAAATAAATCCACAAGAGATTTGGAGACATAGGAGATGTGGCTCTGAGCAGCCTCAAATTCTGCTATGAGGCCTAGCATGGCTTTCTGCTTTTTATCCTGATCTGAGGCCTCTATAAACTCTGACTCTCCTTTCTGACTCAGGTTCTTAAGCCTTCCTAGGAAACATTCACAGAAAGAATGGAAAACTCTATTTTACGGATGAAGCAGCTGAGGTAGGGGAGCAAATTGTATAAGATCACAGAGCCAGTGGGTAGCAGACGCCTCCTCAGTTCCCGACCTGTGTGATCCCTGATGTTGGCTCATAGGCTAATGGCTGTGGCTGTCATTGCTTTCCAATATTTCCCACTTGAAATAGATTAACCTATGATTTTCCATCGGATGTTAAGTCAGGGTTAACCACAGGGTTCTCTGAGCAAAGCCCAAACACTCATATTTTTTTCTGACTGAGTTCATCCAAAACTGAAGTCATCAGAGAAAATGGATTTGAATCCAGGCAAAAAAGAGTCAGGTAGAAGAATTGATATTTTCTTTGTTTGTACTTTGTTAAAACTGCCAAATCAGTCCTTCTCCAAATGTGGAAACTGAGGCCAAAGAGAAGTCCTATGACCCTTCTACCTGAAGACATTAGATTTATTTACAAGTATCTTACAGGAAAGGAATCTTAAAATGGAAAAAGGAAGGAAGTATGAAATTCATTTGTTATTTTTTCTTACTGTAGAAATCATAAAGAAATTCGGTAAATAAATCACAGGACACAAAAATGTATTGAGGATTTTCTGTATACCCCACAAACCATCGAACACTAGGGAAGCTATGGCCAACAAACAATTCTATTCCAAGACCCAATACAAGAATAACACTGACCGAACTGCTGCAATAATAACCCTAGGTGTTCTGCAGCCATACAGGCAGACGTCCCTTCCCTACCCCCCTCTCCTCACACACGCCCGCCCAGGCTGGTGACCACATTGCAATCTAAACTATTTGTTTGTGAAAATCTTATTTCACAAATTGTTGTAGCTGAGATTTGCCTCGATTTAAAGAGCATGACCTCCACACATCCCTGTACTTTCCAATTTGACAATTCTGTCTAAAATAGCAATCATATTTTTCTTGCAGGATATGTTTCCTACCAAACTCCTGTTGCTCGTTGTTCATTTTCCATTTCAGCCCATACGCATGCAGGGATTCTCTTATTACTTCTTTATTTGTGAACTGAGACACTGAGAGTGGATTTACTACTCAGTCAGCCGTGAATCCCCCTGGGTGTGGAAGAAAAAAATAAAAGCTCTACTTACCCAGAAACTCTCATTGGCCAGCAGCCTCAGAAGATGATTCCTTTACTTTCTTTGAAAGAAAAAGCTGAGAGGGGGGACAGAAACCAGTAGCCCTCTATGTTAAAAAATTATACTAAAAATCTCAGCCTTGTAAATATTTGTTTGTCCTGCTTGTGGAGAAAATTTGACCTTCTAGAGCTCAAACCCTCACCTTTAGTGAACTCTAAAGTCAACCCGGATGTGATTCACTCCGGGAGATTTTAAGTTGGTGAGATGTAATTTAGTGTCCCCAGCAGGAGAGAAATTTAACCAACTCTCTGTGTCAACATAGCAGCCCCCAACAAAGAACTCAATCAACTGGTCAAAACGTTTTCCCTTTTAAAAAAAAACAAAAAACCTAAATAGATATGTGTGTATTTGTGTGTGGGGGGTGGGTGGGGGTGGGGGGGAGTTCATTTGACTAAAGTCTTCCCAATCTCTCATCGCTAACTATGACCATCTGCCATCAAATGCTTTGATCAGATCATGGAAAGAACATATACTATAACACTAACTGAAGTGTTGAGCTGGGTGCTGAGCTACATGTGCCTAGGTGCACTACCCAATATAATCCTTCCTAGAATATTCTCAGACAATGTATTAACCCATTAACTCCTCTACGTGCCCACATATAAATTGATTCTCTTACAGAAGTGCATGATAGTCTGCATCAATGAATTTTGAAATCATCCTCAATAAATATATTATTATAATTGTTATCCATTATCACATGGGTCACACACAAACGGCCACTCACCCACCCTCAGTGGGAATATTTGGCAATCATGGGAGACATTTTTTGTTTTCACAATTGTGGGGATACTGGTGACATCTGGTGGGTAGAGACCAGGCATGCTACGAAACATCAGACAGTTCCCCTAGGCAGACCCACAATAAAGAACCACCTGGCTCAGATTGTCAACAGCACCTAAGGTTAAGAACCCTGCTCTAGGTATTCTCGTCTAACATTGATTCATTGAACACATACTTTTTTCAGATGTATTATGTACCAAGTATTTTGTTTCAATCTAAAGAAACCAATTAAAGACAGAGTTGTTAACTTCAGGGATTTCATAATCTATTCAGAAGACAAGACTAAACATAATTGTTGGAGGGATCTCAAAAATGCCAGGAACTAAAAAGCAGAAATACAAGGGAGGCCAAGATACAGAGTCCTGCCTACTCGAGTGAAAAGTTTAGTGAGGGAGACAGATGTCAAAAAGTCAATGTCAAAAGTTGAGGGACAGGCTGCTGTAAGATGGCTTCACCTGTGGATCAGAGAAGGTTACCCTGAGGAAATGACATTTGAAGAAAGGTCTAAAAAAAGGACGAAGAGGAATTCACAAGCTTCAAAAAAGACATAGCAGGTGCGCAGGTGCAAGGGCTGAGGAAATTGAAGAAAGGACAGAAAAGCGTGAGGCTCAGCTGCTGAGATTAGGCAGGGGCCAGATGTGGAGTGCTGTGACGGAAGATTCTCTACAGTTACAGAGCAAGTATTCTTAACTTATTTCAAGAGGGTATTAGTATCAGAGCTAGGACTTGAAATTTGGTTGCAGTGATTATGAAGAAAAAGAAAAAATACAGGATATATTCCAGGCAAAGGACACAGGAATTAGAGGCGGCACAGCTTGTTGGCAGAATGGCAAAGAGGTGGACGGACGTCTAAGTGCCTGGGTTAGAGGAACAGGATGTAAGCAAGGAGGATAGCTGGGCCCTCAGCTTCCTCGCGCGTGTGTGCGTGTGCATGTGCGTGTGCGTGTGCGTGTGTTTCCTGTTTAGTCTAAAATGACTTTATTTCCCTCAATATAGGTGTATGGTTCCTAATAGGCCCTTTTTTAAAGTGAGTTTTATGGACTTTGAAGAGCCTCTTACCCCACGCCCAGGGAGACCTTGTCTCAGCAGGAGTCTAAATCTGATTGATGAATTGAGATTTAGACAGACCTTGGCCAAGCCCCTCTCCCCTGCCTTTCTCTTCACAGCCCTTGGAGACTGTACTTCCTGAGCTTCAAGCTCCATTTCAGTGAAAAGTCCCAGTTTGCTGCAGCCTTCATGCTCTTGCACCATCACTCAGGCTATTCAGAGCCCGGTGGCTTTTTGATTGCTGGTGTTCTTACACTTTTTGCAAATCGCTTGGCACCTCCCACTGGCAGCCAGCTCTTCACACACAATGGGAGTGCATGAAATTCAATTCCCAACACTGCAGCTTACACATTCCAAGCTCACTGAAGAGATAAGCCCTCCAATTAATGATCTCCCTGTGTATGGCTTTCTCTCACTTACCCATTTTGCTTTTGATCTTGCTCTGTTACAAATCCCCTCACCTGCTTACACGGTGAGTTCCTCTCAAAGGGAAGCAGTGGGGGCTGCACAGAGTGGGCTGGGCAGTTGGGTACACAGTGAGATGGGTCATCTTGCAGCCTAAGCCTCCTTAACTGTTATGTCAGGACTACCTGCGGTCTCTTTGCCTTGAACTTCTGACTAGGGTACACATACAAGTGGCCTCCTTTTGTTCCTCATACTCCCTTTTAGGAGACTCTATTTTGAAGAGAATTAAATCACTAATCTCAATTTGAATGCTCCCGCATGTCCAAACCCTGTGGTAGGATGAATCAGCCCGATGGCAGATTTCCTGTTGACAATACGACCGAGGATGTCAACTATTACATCTTCTTCATCTGTCTCTGCATTGTGGGATTCTGTATGTGACATGTAGTAGGAGTTCAGTAAATATTCATTATATGGTGATATGGATCAAAAATAATAATGCTATTAAACTTAGCTTAACTTAAAAAAAGAAAAAAAAAGATGGCAGAAATAAGTAAGAGATGGAAACAAACTAGAAATATATACAGAAAGCAAATGGGTTAGAGAAGAAATCAGAAGCCAGAGGTTGGAACATCTGATTCTGTAGTTCACAAATGCCCAGTGGACCTTGAGGTCCTGGTAGCAGGTGGCCCTTTAAATCCTTTGAGAGACACTTGTGTAAACAAACAAACAAAAAGCCAGTCCTACAGTCAAAAAAACAGGGCTCTTGGCTGGGAATCAAGCTCATATCCACTATTTGGTGGTTGAGAATGAGCTCCCCACCATGGAGCCAAAGCACAATGACAACAGCATCCATCTCCCTATCTAAACACAATGAGAGCTGAATGAGAAAGGTGGATGAAGACAATTCAAAACTGAAAAATCACTTAGAGTGATTTAACAAAACAAAGTGGATGAAAGTCTGTGAAGATGAGATGGATGATATAAAAGACATACTCAGATTATAAGCAAACAGATTAAGAACTGATTATTGCAATAGGTTTTCTATAATTTTATTTTTCAGTATTTAGACAAAATGCTGTTGGATGGCCTTAATGGGCTATTAAAGATAATCGCATTGGGAAGCAAATGCCATGCCAAAGCATTCTACAGTTAATGTTGATTTGAGCTCATCTGACATAATCTGGGCTGCTTTATACCCTGTGTCTGCAGGCCAGTGGCACATCCACCCTGACGGATGCACAGGGTGGGTGCAGGATGAGCCATGTGGGGGAGAGTGTGTCTTCAGAGCTAGACCAAAGAGTTGTAGTGGTACTAATTTCACTAACTTGGGGTTCTCTTCACCTGAGAGAGACTATCCCTGAGTGACAACTCTCTCTTAAACACTCTACTAAGGGAATGAACTACATTAAAAAAAAAAAAAGGTGCTTCTATTTCCTATGTGTTAAATGTTCTGCCCAATAGTCACAAGGGGCAGATGATGTATTACATAAATGAATTAAGTTTTCTGCAAATACTCAGCAGTGGTTTGAAGGGCACATGGCAACTTGTGGAATGGTTCATTTCAATCAATTTGTTTCTCTGTAATGACACTTTATTGGATACTTTCAATTTTTGAGGAACTACACAGGAGACAGGGGTTGTCTGTGTGAGGGTAAGTGACCAAGTCCTTCCTGGTCATGGTCCTTCAGGACAGGGATTCCTCAAACCTGACAAATGGACAGAGGAGGAGATATTCCATATGTCACTTCCTGGCCCCAAACAAATATTTGACCTTCTTAACATCAAAGAGACAAGCTAAAATTTTCATCAACTAAACTAACAGAAATCAGAAAGGAAATAAGCTCAGAGAGAATCCAAAGCACAAAATTTACCTGACTTCCCATGGGTCCGTAAGCTTCCCAAAACAAAGAGGGTCTGGCTCTTCCTTCCCACCTTTCACACTTCCCGTATGTGGGACAGACAGATATGCCTCCACACTCAAGGTCATTCAGCCGGGCTCCCTTTTCCAAGCTGGCTTACATGGCGTCTTCCCATCAGCAATACTTTTGAAGCTAGTCTCTCTCTATCTCGACGGTCAAAACCTACCTTCACCTGTGCTAACTTTATCTACTGTGTGTCCGCCTATTCTTTCTCTCCCTCTCTCTTATCAAGCACAGTAAAGTATATATTTGATCAAAACATTTCTGAATTTTCACGCCTCTGAGAGTGACCCAGGAAATGGTTTTCCTTGAGTCTCTAGTGGGGAAAAATGTGTCCTCCTGGGAATCCAAATAATCCGTCCCATTTTTCCTCTCTGGCAGCTATGCTCATTAGCATCTGGCACAGTGATTTGTCTTTCTCTTGTATTTCCCTTACTGGATTACAAACCCTTTACAGCTCGTATCACATTCTGGTTCATCTCAGAGTGTGTTTTGTGGGGGGGAAGGGGACGCAGCCACATACATGGCTGTTCCACAGAGTGAAGGGGGAATGGAGAAAACTGGGTAGCTGAGTAAGTTCATAGGCAGAATTATTTCTGAAGAGTTTTGGCATTTTATTATCTACAATAGAAACATTTTACCTCTTGTCCCCTATCATAACAGGGTTGTCATTTACTTTTAACAATGAATATCTCATCGTGTAACCTCTGGAACTAATTTGCCTGAGTTTGCAATTCCAGATAACAGTTCACTGAAGCTTCATTACTGCACCAGTAACCTAATAATAATTAAAAAAAAAAAAAAGCAAAGACAGAATTAAGATCGACTACAGGAGAACTTGAAGTAGTCTATCACTTGAGATGAGCAATGCCATCATTAACCTTTAAGGTCACATCAGCTATTATCGAAGTGTCACATGGCTCTGTGTCCAGATTAAATTAGACAAACTATTACCTCATTATTATGCTAACAAGTCTCAAGCTTATTTGAATTAATACTACACACACTGGAGACTTGCTTAGCAAGTTTACTAAATAGTGCACCGATTGAAACTGCTTAGATGTAATGTATAAAATCAATTTCTGAGCCAGAAAAAAAATTATCTGCAGCTCCTTTCAATTACAGTAATGTCATGAATAGAAACAGGACTGAATTACGAGTTGGCATTTAATTTTGAGGCAATATGTTGAGGGAAAGTTGATGCCTATTGATTTTATTCTGGAATCCTTTTACTTTAATGTCAGAATTTCTCAAATTTAATGAAATAAGTGGATACTTTAAGAGAATACATCAAAGTAAAGGAAAATTGTGATATAAAAGAACATCCCACCAGAGATCTTGTTTTGAAAAGGTTATCATCCAATCAATATAATAAAAGATAGGGTGTGAGGTGTCCCGGACAGCTGGCAAGGTTAATTCCAGGCTCTGTAATGGCTGAGAGAGGCCTAGACTGCAACTTGCCTCAATCCAGTAAATATTGTCTCATAACAACAGCTCTGGAAGAGACTTTAGAGATTAAATAGTCAGAAAACTCGGGCCATTTGGGGAATGAAGAAAGGGTCTGAGAAGGTTTAGGTGATATGCTCAGAGGTACAGAGCTTACACCACTGTCGCCAGCAGGACCATGGTTGTCCACAGACTGCTGGAGTCAAATACTGTGTGGGAAGCTTCCTCATTTTTCTGTCTCTAAAACTTGTCAAAAAGCCGAATTTATTGAACCTGAGTTACAGACTATGTGCCATGGGGTAAGGGGAAATAGAAAGTTTTTGTTCCTGATAAAATATCTTTAATAATACAATTTGACTATATCATTTCATAAAAGTGCTTTCTATTTGTGATTTTGCATTATAATTTAATCGAAAGTCAAAAGGTTATTTTGAGTTGGTACCCAGCCAATCCAGAACAATGAGACTGTAACTGTGACATCTCTGCAAATGATTTACAATGATATTCAATTTTAACACAATAAAAATGCTTTTTCTCCCTAATCATTTCTATACAATAAAGCAAAATATAATACATTCACTATTAAATTTCAATAATTATATATATATATATGTTTTTGAAGTTGCCAAAGAACTACTGAGAGAAAATGTCACTGAGAAGTATTTGGAAATTTTCACTTGTGATCTGTTATGTTATAGCAAAATTGGAACTCAATATATGAAGGGGAATTTATAGGTGTCAATGTCTTAACACACAAAAGGAGTGACTGTTCAAAAATTGAAAGTATTTAAACTAAGAAAATCCTGCCCTATGATAGAATACATGATAATAAACTAAGCAAGGTTAGTACTGAAATGAAGTTGAGTATGTGCTTACCAAGGAGCTCTGAAGGACTGCTGCAGGGCTTGTGACCCAGAAAGCTTCTGTAAATGAATAGTAGGAGAGGGAACAGAAATGGTTTTTACCTGTTCTTCTGCATAATGTCACTACCCTGTCTGAAGAGATGGAAATCACAGTGCTAACACTGGAAAACGTAACATTTTATACATGTATATAATTCATAATTACAGTAATCATATTTTTAAAGCACCAAGCTGAGTCGACACAGTGCCCCAAGTGTATGTTAAAATGGAAAATGGTACGGCTGGGCACCATGCCTGCAATCCTAGCAACTCTGGGAGGCTGGGGCAGGAGGATCACTTGACCTCAGGGGTTCAAGACCAGCCTGAGCAAGAGTGAGACCCTGTCTCTACTAAAATAGAAAACCACTAGGCAAGTGTTGTGGCAGTCACCTGTAGCCCCAGCTACTCAAGACCTTGAGTTGCTGTGAGTCAGGCTGATGTCACAGCACTCTTGCCTCCTGGGTAACAGACTGAGACTCTGTCTCAAAATAAATAAATAAATAGAAATGATGGATGACTCCAAATATCTAGATGTTGAATCCTTAAGTTGAGGTAAATTAGCTTTCCCAGACACAATGGTGGAATCTGAGGGAGATACAAAGTAGGCAGAGGGTCTATTTCCCCACTGGCTCACCAACCAGAGTAATTTTGCTTTGATTTTTACACATTATAGTTCCAAGTAAAATTTTATTTGAGGACAATAATTTTACTGATGTAGACAAAACGCCCTGTGGCTCTGGATTCTTCATTTTCCATTGGATCACACCAATCGTGAGGAAATCCCAAGGTGATAATTAAGATTATGTTTAAATCCCAGACATCTTAATAGTTCTTTCTTCAACTGTCAATCTGGTATGGAATTATTTATAAATAATAAACTCTCATGAAGATACTCTCAGGTTAATAGCTTTCTCACGTAAAGTGGCTTCAAGGGTAGAGTCTAGGAACCGTTGTCTTTGTGCAACATGCTTTCACGCCCCAGACTCATTCACCTCCTGAACCAAACCACCTGCTGATCACACTGATAAGAAGAGAACATTTTTGTCTCAGGATATGAAGGATAAACAGTATTTGGAGCATAAAAAATCAAAAAGTCATTTCTGAGCTGAACCCAGCAGCACCACCTCTCCTGGTCTCATGGGCCACATCCTGCCACCTCTACCCCGCTCCTTCCCCAACCCCAGTCCATCTGCTCTTCACCATCCCTTGGCTTCACTCTTCTAGATAAGAAGTTCTTAACACGTGTTTATTGGACTACTTCGGCAGTCTCGTGAGGCTTATTCACATTCCTTCAGAATAATGGTTTTTAAACCATAATGTATAAGATTGCAAAGAAAACCAGTTATTGAAAGTGTTTGAAACAACCAATATAAGTTAAAGAGATGCACCCTTTATTAATACATCAGAAAACAAGATCTTGCACCATGTCTAGCTACTAACACAATTTTGAATTAGTGATGAGTTAAATGGCATTTTGCTATATCTACATTGACTGTAATATGAGAAAAAAAATCCCATCACATCTGAGGGCCAGAAAGTCTCAGCTGTGCCGCTTATAAGGAAGGTTGGTCTGTGGCTTTCATGCCTTTGAAGAAAAGGCTAAGTTTCAGTTCAATGGTAGTGAAATTAAAGACATATATTTTCCCATGCAATCTAATGGTCTCCTGAATTAAGCACCCACGTTAAATCTAGATTATATTCACTAGCTACCTTCTCAAAACAGTAAACTTTTGGTGGTACCGTTTTCCACATCAAGTTTAGGATAATCACCTTCTCTCAATGCTCTGAAGGCAATATGCAAGCTTGTTTGCCTCTATCAAAGAATTTGGCCCAGCATATTGAGATTTTATTATTATTTTAATTTAATAAGGTAATTATTTTAAATACACAACTAGGACATACGTATGTTCTTCTTGTGAAAATTTAAACATGGCAAAGACTGTTGGCTAACTGTCCCTCCCCCTGCCAATGAAAATGACCAATTCTAAATACTATTCTAACGTAATCATTATTGGCTGAGTGTGGGGACTCACTCATTTAACCCTAGCACTTCGGGAGGTGGGAGTGAGAGGATCCCATGAGTCTGGGAGGAGTTCAAGGCTATCTTGGGAAATATAGCAAGACTCTATCTGTGCAAAAATTTAAAAATTAGCCATGATGGCATGCACCTATAGTGCCAGCTACTCAGAAGGCAGAGGCAGGAGTATCACACACACCCAGGAGTCCGAGCTGCAGTGAAGCTATGACAATACCACTGTTCTCTAACTTAGGTGAAGGAGCAACACTCTGTCTCAAAATAAAAATGAAAATAAACAAAGTGTTGTAATTTTCACATCATTTTAGATGTATGTTGTAGGCATTTTCAAACCTGTACACATTTGCATATATTTTCATGCCTAAACATTTCTATGTACCAAGCATTAGGTGTGTGCTTGAGAAGTTTTAAAGAACATCAAGCATAATGTAAAAAATATTCATATCCCAATCACCTAGAATTAATAGCTACTAATATTTTGCAATATTTGTTCAAGATTGTCTAGGGAAATGCATTGCAAATATAGATGAAAATTATTTTTAAACTCTAATATTCCTGTTCCTCTAAGTTCATTTTCTCATATAGTATCTGGACCTTCAAGACAGAAAATATGAATTTAATGCACTTTTATATGCTAACCACGTATATATCCATTTTATAAATGTATGCATATAGATGTACAAGATGTATAGATACAATTTTAATGTATGCATAATTTTCATGCATATAACATTATGTATTATGTTTTTTTCCATTCAATTATGACATTTCAGGCATTTTGTCATACTTCTACTTAGACATCTAGTTTACTTGTATTAGAACAGAAGCATTACAGAGCTTGTCAGAGTATGACAATTCTCCAGCTTATTCACTCACACCTCTACTGCTGAATATTCTGGTAGTTTAAACATATTGCCTACTATAAACAATATTCCACTGAGAACCTTTTAATATTCCTGTGCGAACGTGGGAAATTTTCCCTATGCCGAATTGAAATAGATGGATTTGGATATGCTTAACTTCACTTTTGTTAGATATACCAAGTTACTTTCAAAATGTGTCTATTTAAACTCATAGCAACAGAGGGTGATAAGCCTATTTCCCCAAGTGCTTGTTACTATCAGATTTTAATGAGAATTTTATAAGATTATTGAGATATCATAGAAGTAAATAGCACCAATGTGAATGGTACAATTTAAATGGTTTTTACTTATACTATATATCCCTATGAAATCAACCTGAAAGTAAAGATAATGAACATTTTGATCATCACGGAAAGTTTCCTTAGACCCATAGGCAATGTATTCTCCACTCCACTCCTGTCTCCAGGACAGACCTGCTTTTGGATAATCTAATTAATTTTACATAAGGTCTAGAATTTTAGAACTATGGAATCATGGAGGGTAAATTCTTTGTTTCCCTCAGCGTAATGATTTTAAGACTCATGTTATACTGTATACAGTAGTCCATCCATTTAATGCGTAAGTATCTCCTGTTCCTGAACTTCTAAGGTGTTCTAGTTTGGTGACCTTGCAAATAAAGCTACCAGGAACATTTGTATACAAGTTATTATTCACACGTTTTCGGTTTCTCTTCAGTGTGTCACTAGGGAGAGAATGGCTGTGTCACAAGCTAGGTACACATTTACTGTCTACCTAGCAAATAATTTTGCAAAGGAGAAGTACAATTTTGTCTTTTCACCATTGGTGTATAAGAATTCCAGTTGCTCTAATCTTTGCTTATACTTGGTATGACCATTCTTCTTTTTAATTTAGCAAATCTAAACGATGCTTACGGAGTGTAGTGACAACTCACTGCTGTTCAATTTGCATCTAATTATTAATAATCTTGAGTATCTTTCATGTGCTTACTTGCCATCTCTTTCTCACCTTTTGTAAAGTCTCCACATTTCCCCCCAATTTATGTTGGATGATTTACCTTATTCTTAAGTTGCAAGGGTTGTTTACATATTCTGGGAACATATCTTTGGCCTCATATATGTGTTATAAATACTTTCTTCCTATATAGAATTTTCTTTTTCATCTTCTTAACTGTGTGTTTCAATGGCAAACTTTATGTTTTATATTTCTCAGCTATTTACAATTTCTATTTTCTTCCTTTAATCCTGAAGATGAATCTTTCCTGTTCACATCATTTTCCTTCAGTCTGACAAAGGTCCTTTAGTTTCTTTTCAGAGTTGGTGTTCTGGTAACTAATTCTCTCAGTTTTGCTATCTCTGAGAGGTCTGTATGTATCTATTACTTCTGAAGGTCAAATGATGATTGCACAAGGAGTCCGGGGATGATGTTTTCTCTTTTCGTGTAGCACTCTGAAGACATTGTGCTTCCTCCTGTGGCCTGGGATGAACAGATGCTCAGATGGCTCCTATGACCCTCACTGCAAGGCCTGCACATCTTCATGGACCCTCCTCCTTTGAGTCTGGGTAGGGCCTGTGAACTGTTTTTGACCAATGGGATGTGGCAAAGGATACTGAATGTACGTGATTGTAATTATGTGACTGCATAAAATTTTGACTCTTATCTTGCTGGAATCTCTCTCCTTCCACTGCTGATTTTGGAAGCATGCTTCCATGAAGCCACATCCACCATGAAATGAATGACAACAGCCTTGGGGACTGTGGAAGTAACACTGCCTCAGTAGATCCTCTGATGAAAACCCAGTTCTGACAAAAACCTTCATTGCAATCTGTGATACCTGAGCAGGGGACCAAGGGAAGACTTACCTGGATCTCCGACTCACAGAAAGGGAGTTTTGATCTCCATCTGCACCCGCTTCTGTAGATTCCAGTGTTCCATATCCAACTTCCTACATTGTACCTCTATTGAATGCCTAACAGCCATCTTAATGTTTGGAATATCAAAATTTTATTCCTTATTTTTAGGTCCTAAATGTCTCCAACCCCAGAGTTGCTTGACGACCTTCTGGGTCTCTGAGTAAATCTCACCACTGTTTCGCTGGGTTCTTAATCCATTCATTCATGAACCATTCTGATTTCATGCTGCCCTGATTTATTCTTGTCTTCCTGCATTAATTCACTCAATTTAGGTAGCATGCTCTTTGCCAAGAACACTCTAAGTGAAAGCACAACACAGAACAAACCAGACAGTGTCATTTCTCTTACACAATTTTTATTTTCTTGGATTGAGGTACACAGTAAGGAAATAAACATATATAATATGGCAAGCAATGATACAAACTATGTAGAAAAATAAATCAGGGGACATGCTTACAGCTTAAATAAAAATGGTAAGACTACCCTATAGTACAAAGAGTAACCGAATAATTCTTTTCCAAAGTAGAATGCACATTGCCACTCCTCTACACACCTCTCCATTGATTTTCCTATCTCATTAAAACTAAAATGAAAAGGGTTTATCTTTTTCTTTTTTTTTTTTTTAACACGCTGTATTATCTGGTCTCTGCCAATCTCTGCTGTCATCTGTACCCTCCTCTGCTATTCCTCTCTGACTCCCATGGTCTAGTCCCTGTCTTCCCCATGTCACACACACACACACACACAGCACTCCCACTTTGCTGCCTTCCTTCCATGGGCTGAAATTGTCTGCATCTGGATTTTTATTTTCACATTCCCGCTAAGATCTCGCCTCTCCTGCTCATCAGATTCTCCCATCTCTGTAAATGTCACCTGCTTTTGTTTCTGTCATGGCATTTACTGTTTGATATAATCATTTTTGCTTCTTGGCTTGTTGATTTAATATCTGTTTTTCTCGCAATAGATCGATGAGTCTATGAAAAGTTGAGCTTTGTATACCTTCCTCACTAGTACGTCCACTCAAAACTGGATATCAGAGGCTTAGTAGATGATTCATTAAGCATATCATTTCATTTAATCTTCAAAATAATCCGGTGAACTAGGCACTATGACTACCCTGTTTTTAGAGTTGACAAAAATGCTGTTTGGAAAAACTAAGCAACATATTAGGGCAGGGTAATAAGATGCAAAGTCAAGGTTTTAATACATGTATATCTAACTCCAGAGCCTCAAGTTGTACCCATTGAGCTATACAGAGCCTAGAATAAATTCCAGAAATCTTACTTGAATCCTCTAGTAGGTAACCACAGTTCAGAGAGGGCTGTTTGATGAGAGAACAGCATTAAAATATGTTGCATTTCATATGCTTGTGGAACATGCAATGACATGACAGATACGGAGTTGGAAGGTAACACATTTAAAACACCCTCATTTGCAACTTTCTTTTGTTTTTATTTTTATTAAACCATAGCTGTGTACATTAGTATGATCGTGGGGCACCATACACTTGGTTCATAGATCGTTTGACACATTTTCATCACATTAGTTAACATAGCTTTTGTAGCATTTTCTTAGTTATTTTGCTAAGACCTTTCCATTCCACATTTACTAGGATTCACATAGACCCTTGTAAGATGCACCGCAACTTTCTTTCAAAATGCCCGGTGAATGTGAATGAGAAAGTCCAGACAGGGGCATAGTCGTAAACAAATCTCAGCACATTACTAAGGAGCATATTCTCTACATTTTAATAACTGAGCTGCAGTGCTTCCAAATAAAGGAAACATTTCGAAATGGTTTAACCTAAGCAAAGCACAGGAAAAATTGCTGCCTTTTCTTGTTCTTTCATAAAGAGGTAGTTCATGTGTAAGGCAGGCATCACGTAGACAGCAGAGCAATTCCCCAGAGCGTGGCATCCATGGTGAAAAAAGGAGCAATTTATTCCTTCTAAAATTAAATTTCCACTTCGTGTTTTGATAAAAGATATTCTCTTAATTTTTACTTCCTTGAGTGATCCAAATTATATGACAAAATAAACACTGACCTTACAATGATTTATTTAATACTCCATATTTGCCTTTCAGATTTGGTTTCCAAAACTTTCTCAGTTCCCTAATGCCATGTGTAATCTGTGTTGCATAAACATAGGCTTCTGCAATCTGGTATCCTACAACTTTCAGACTGAGGAAAGTAAAAGGAAGGCCTGCCATTCATTAGAGGTGAGGTTTGGTTATAGTCAAAACTTTTGACCTTTTCACTAATGGCTACAAAGGAAATTGCAAGTCAGACAGCAGTTGTTCCAAACCAGAACTAAAACCAACATATGTAATTAAATTATGACCTGAGGCACAGGCGCATACAGTGTGATGTAGCAGACAGAGCAAGACTCGTGTCAAAGGGTCAGTAGGCTGATCCCAGCTCAGCCACCGTCTGGGGCCTTGGGCGAGGCACCTCTCCTCTGTGACCTCAACTCCAGCTGTGTGGAGCCTATTCAGTCTTCAGGAGATATCCCCAGGTAAGTATCACTAGATGACCTCTGAGAGGTGAAAATTGCAGGAATCAATGTTGTCATTTCTCCGGTTAGGCTAACAGCTACAGCTGTGGGGACGTTTGAGTGCATATTCATTCGTAATCATAGCACTGCCATTACCCTTTATCTTGAAAGCTTCATACTATGGATCAAGGTCAGGTTAGAGGCACATGCAATGGAGTGTCGACTGATTTTCCCTCAAATGAGAGGTGTGGTTCGAATGACACTCTACCTGTCTCTTGCTGCATTGAACTTACCTGGTAAAACTCTAATTCTTTGCCTATGACCCACTTGTACAAGAGCAACTAAATCTGGTTGGAGAAAAATAAAACTAAGTAGTCTACCATTAAAGGCCTGCAAATTCTAACACCTCCCACCCCACTTTCATTTGCAGCTGTTGACCTAAGATCCCATTTCACTGAAAAAAAAAAAAAAAAAAAGATAACATTCAGAAAGTAAATCCACATATGCCGAGAAAAATATCTACAACAAAACTGCGTTTGCATTTAGAGACCTTCTCCATCCAGTTAAGACAGACGTATTCCTCATGCTTCTGTGTAAGGCCAGTCTCAACCAGGGTGCCTTAGAAATCACCGCTTTCACCTGTTCAAGGTTATGGTTGTTCCAGCATTCTTAAATCATTACCTTTGACTCTTTATTGTTTCATGCTGATTTGCTTATAAACACACCATAATAACGATCAGCTTGAAAACCAACCAGAAATTCTCCTTTGATTCTATAACTCCTCCAGCTTCATTCTCCTTTATACAAAATCTTCTCCAAAAAAGATAACTGTATATCTCCAAATCATAGTCTCTAATTATCTTTTGAACCCAGTCTGATGAAGTCTCAACCCATTATTCCACTGAAGCTATTCTTTTCAATTACAAACTTGCATTTTCCTTCACAAACCAGCCATATCTGATGTAGCTGATGTGTCTTCCCGAAACTCATTTGTTCACTTAGTGCCTGGGACATCTCCCGCACTTTATCCTCTATGTCACTTGTGGCTTCTTGTCATTCTCCTTTGTCAATGTCTTCACATATTTCAATCACTAGACAACAGAAAGCCTTGGGTGACAAATCTCACATGACTTCTGACCTGTCTACCATGACTGCCCAAGAGACCTCTTGCAAACCCAGGGTTTTAGGAATCATCTCCAGTCTGACAACTCTCAAATTTATATCCTTAGTTCAAGCCTGCGCCTAGAACCCCAGACTCATAAACACAAATGCCTAGTGTACCCCTTCATGTGGTAGATTAATGGGAATCTAAAACCGAATGTTTCTAGAAGTGATAGCCTGCTTCTCCCACAGTCCTCTTTATCTGCAGGGCAATATGAACTTTCCAGGTACTCAGTCCAAATAATTCCTGAATCCTCTGTCTTATACTCTTCTACAACAAGGCAAGTACCTTCTAGAAATGTACAGAATTGAACCAATTTCCAAAAGCACTGCCATTGAACTCCTGTTTAAACCACTATCTTATTTAACCTGGCTTCTTCCCATAGTCTCTGTTTTGTCTCTCTGCTATATCCTTGTCCAACTATGGTCTACATTTACCCAAAGGTATAGTAATTCTATCACTGCTCTTCTCAGATTCTCTAGTGACTGGGCTTCTCATCTTAATACAAGGCAGCATATTTACAACAGCCTAGAAGACACCACACTGTCTGGTTCCCGTGGTCTATGTTACATTCAGCCTTACAGCTCCTGCCATGGGTTCCTTCTTTTCTGTTCACATGAGCCACAGTCCTAACCCAGGGTATACAGTTTCTGTTCATTCTACCTGGAATATTCTTTCCCAGGAAGGTCACATGTACTCGGCAAATTCTCCCTCCTATATTTCTTAGTCCTAAAAGAGGAAGTTAGATATTTATCCTTTACTTGGTACCTGGCAGTCATTGATTATATTCTAAATGTGAGTGAGGGATAAATGGTGAACACAGGTGGGCTCAAATCCAAAGCAGCTCACAAATTCTTATATAAAGCCTGGTTGAAATTTTGTGCATATGTTTTGCAATGTTCTTTTTAACTCTAGTTCTTAGGGTATTGGCCATTTAAAAACAGTAAATTGATGAAGTCTTTCTGTATTTCATGCACTATGGAATTCAGATTGTTCATAGTAATCTCAGGAAAATTGCCATCCTGTGGTAAAAGCGAAGCAAAGTATGGTCACTGAGGAAAAGCATCCAAATAGTGGAAGTATCCAGGAAATAAATGTTGTATATAGACTCTGTCTATCGAGAGAGTTTAACAGAGCATGTGGCCCTGCATTTTGAAGATTCCTCTATAAATGAGTGTGGTTTTCAGATTCTGGAACCCTTTCACTCTTTGATTCAGAGATGGATCTATTTCAATGTATATCAAGGGTTGTAATGAAGATTCCTGGGGCACTTTTGAAATAGAAGCTATGGGAATGTAACATAATTCCAGGGTTCCTCAAGTTTTAGGTCCAGGCAAAATATCCCTATTGACTGCAGCAACTTACCTCCCCACCCCACCTCACACACACACACACACACACACACACAGAAGAAAAGCTCTAAGGAAAGGCTTTTCACCCTAATGTATGAGTTAGATGTGTTCTACAGGCTTAGAAATCTACCAAAGGGCTTCCCCAACAATTTTAGAAAGCTAACTCCATACTTCTGATAGTGTATATGTTTTCTTCTTTAAAAAACATAATTTTAATTAAGTGTACATTGAAATTAACTTTTTCAATTTCTGGTCTGCTATTCCAATTTTTCTAACATCTGTATAGATTCCTTGAACCACACCTGCCACAAAATCGTTGTCACCTCCAGGATTCCCTTCTTCTGTCCCTTTGTCATGAAACACAGCCCCAGCCTCTCACCCCTGGAAATCACTGATTTGTTTCTATCCTAGATTAGCTTTGAAGAAAATGTCAAGTAAATGGAATCACAGAGTATTACTTTGATACGGACTTTTATT
Source organism: Nycticebus coucang (assembly GCF_027406575.1). Taxonomy (NCBI): domain Eukaryota; kingdom Metazoa; phylum Chordata; class Mammalia; order Primates; family Lorisidae; genus Nycticebus; species Nycticebus coucang. The sequence goes on from NC_069802.1 coordinate 30,750,770, forward strand.
ATTTGGCAGAATGTCTCTGTAACTCATCTACAGTTATATTTCTGGACTGTTTGTTCTTTTCTTGGGGTGGTGGAATAATACTTCCTTTTAGGGATATAGCTGTCTGTGTGCTTTCTTTCAGCGGATAAAGGTCATGTGAATTCAATACTGAAAAACAAAGCTGCTATAAATAGTTGTGTATAGGTTTTTAGGTAAACATAAGTTTACTTTTGTCTAGGCTTAATACTTAGGTTAAATGCTATCTGCTGGATGATATGGTAAAGGTAAGCTTAACTATATAACACATCTCCAAACTCTTTTCAAAGTGCCTAAGAAATTTTATGATTTTAGCAAATGATATTTGGTGTGTGTGTCTGCGTGTAATCCTCCCAAGTTAGCCATTCTAGTAGTTGTGTAAGGATATTTTAATGTTGTTTTAATTTGTATTTTTATTTTATATTGAATGTCTTTTCCTATGTTCTTTTCACAAGTTTCATGTGCTTATTTGCCATTCATATTTTTTCTGAAAAAAATTTGTACCAATATTTTCCCCAGTGCTCCCTGGGTATTAGTTTACTTATTGTTGAAACTTGAGAGTTCTGTGTATGTATCCTCCATGAAAGTCTTTTATTAAATATGTGATTGTAAATATTTGCCCCTTGTTTACAATATGTATTTTCATTTCCTTAACAGTATCCTTTGCATGGAAAAAAGTTCTGAACTTTGATGAAGTGCAAATAACTTTTTTTTTGTTTGTTTGTTTTTATTGTTGGGGATTCATTGAGGGTACAATAAGCCAGGTTACACTGATTCCAATTGTTAGGTAAAGTCCCTCTTGCAATCATGTCTTGCCCCCATACAGTGTGACACACACCAAGGCCCCACCCCCTCCCTCCATCCCTCTTTCTGCTTCCCCCCCATAACCTTAATTGTCATTAATTGTCTTCATATCAAAATTGAGTACATAGGATTCATGCTTCTCCATTCTTGTGATGCTTTACTAAGAATAATGTCTTTCACGTCCATCCAGGTTAATATGAAGGATGTAAAGTCTCCATTTTTTTTAATGGCTGAATAGTATTCCATGGTATACATATACCACAGCTTGTTAATCCATTCCTGGGTTGGTGGGCATTTAGGCTGTTTCCACATTTTGGCGATTGTAAATTGAGCTGCAATAAACAGTCTAGTACAAGTGTCCTTATGATAAAAGGATTTCTTTCCTTCTGGGTAGATGCCCAGTAATGGGATTGCAGGATCAAATGGGAGGTCTAGCTTGAGTGCTTTGAGGTTTCTCCATACTTCCTTCCAGAAAGGCTGTACTAGTTTGCAGTCCCACCAGCAGTGTAAAAGTGTTCCCTTCTCTCCACATCCACGCCAGCATCTGCAGTTTTGAGATTTTGTGATGTGGGCCATTCTCACTGGGGTTAGATGATATCTCAGGGTTGTTTTGATTTGCATTTCTCTAATATATAGAGATGATGAACATTTTTTCATCTGTTTGTTAGCCATTCGTCTGTCATCTTTAGAGAAAGTTCTATTGATGTCTCTTGCCCATTGATATATGGGATTGTTGGCTTTTTTCATGTGGATTAATTTGAGTTCTCTATAGATCCTAGTTATCAAGCTTTTGTCTGATCGAAAATATGCAAATATCCTTTCCCATTGTGTAGGTTGTCTCTTTGCTTTGGTTATTGTCTCCTTAATGGATGGTGTTTAGTGGTGCTGTATCTGTGAACTCTACCTAACCCACGATTAAAAAGATTTTATGCTTTCTTCCTAAATTCATGTAGTTATACACTTAGATGATGTTCTAGACTTGGTATAGGTATACAAAGAGAGGTATGGGATGAGCAGGTGGGGTTTCTTTTTTTCTTTTATTTCTGGCAAAGGAATAACCAATTGTTTCAACACTTTCTTTCTTTTTTTTTTTTTAAAGGAAGGTTATCCTTTCTTTCTCCTTTCAATAGTTTTTGCACCCTTGTCAAAAATCAATTGCCCATTATCTATGTGGGTCTATTTTGGGCCTTTCTATTCTGTTCTATTGATCTATCTGTCAGTTCATTTTTATCAAGCTTATTTTTAGTACTTAAAGTAATACTGTACTGGGAACTCTGTAAAATAGATAACAGAACCACTTTCCTGTTAACAGCAAATGTCTTTGGCACTAAACACTTGTTTAATGTTCTCTTGGCTTGGTTACTATCACATAAGTTCTCAAAGACATGGAAAGTCGCTTTAATCTCTACAAATGTTGTTATATACAAACATAGCTTTTAACAAAGATAAATATTAATATTAAAATTGCTGGCATAAGTTCCTGATTTGTAACTCCAAGTATAGTACCTAAATATTTGAGGAGTTTTAGATAATGAATCTTGCAGAGTGAAAATAAATGGAATATTTTAAACCAATTCATGCACTCTTTTCTTGAGTCACTAACCAAAATATAAGAATTTTCTTCTTTAATGTCTTCTTTGCTAAGTCAGTGTAAAACTTTCTAAAATTTTCTTAAGTTTTGTTTTATGATGCAGTTGAACTATTAGTGTCATTTATTACCTTTCTTGAAGATATTTTCAGGGAGGCTCTGTAGACTCTCATAGGAAAAAATTAGAGCGGTTATCTCTGAGCTGGACAGAGACACAGTGATGAGATCTTGTTTGGATTATTTGAAAATACACTAGTTTATAGTTTAGAACTTCCTACCTATCTCAAGACATAAGCAAACTCAGCTGTAAGAAATAGAATTAGAAGTAACAATGGAGGTATTGAAAAAAAATAATTAAAACTAGGTTGCAGGAGCTTTAGTTTATATCTGTCATTCTCCTGCAAAAGTTTCTTTGATGTTCTTCCTATAGTGCCATCATTGTCCTGAGTCCTCGGCATACACAAACTCATTTAATCCTCACAACATCTGTACAAGGTATGTACAGTAATATTGCTTTAAAAAAATGAGCCAAATGCAGCAGAGAAGTTATGTAACTTAACCAACACTATAAGGCAAAAGAAAATAAAAAACATAGTTGTACAATCCAAAGTCAGATCATCTGTTTCCAGAATCTACATTTTTAACTTGATATTTATAGCTGAAAGACAGAGGTAAGGAGAAAGTACAACCATACTAGTAAAATTATTACCCCAAACTCTTATAATATGTGTTTGATACAATTAACATGAAATACGCACTTAAAGTTTATTGTACCATAGCAATAACAAAAGACAAAATCTAATAAATAGGCTATTTACATTATATTTGAAATAATGCATATGCAGGCACACATCTAATTTAAAACTATTTTATCTTCTGGGAATACTATTTCCCTTCCCCCTGCTTGCCTAAATTCTCCTCATCCTTCAAGATCACCCTTGACTTTGAAATTTGAAAACTGATTGCTGTTCTCATATCCTAAGGCAGAAACTTAAAAATGAGATAGCTAAAGCACAAAATCCAGGCCAAACATAGAATACGCATAAAATGAAAATTGAGGGAAATGTTTCTGGGGTTGAATGGAGAAGACAGAAATAACATCTGGCGTGAATCAGGTTTAACTACGGTGGACAAGGTGACCGGGAAATTACGTTAGGTCAACAGACTATAGTGTTCAAATAACCTAACTGTATTTTGGCATCAGTAAATATCAATGTTCCAAGAATAAGTCAGGAATCTTTTAGATAAGTTGTCATCCCAGAGATCTAAGCACTTGACCAGAGACAAGAATTTGCTTAGAGGAAGAATAGGAAAGAGAGTAAAGAAGAATAGTAAAAAATCAACATATTTTCTAATTCTTTAAACAGGTGTGAAAAGAGAGGGAAATCTAAGGCTTGAACCTGCATGACAAGATGGTAATTGAATTTTGTCCCTGAAGGTCATAGTTTAGTTTCTCACTGATTTTTCCTTCTAAAAAGAGAAATGGAAGTCATAACACCCAAACTCACTTACTCTGCAAGCACATTTTTTTTTTTCCACTATCAACGAGGAATGAGATTTATATAATGGGATATTTCTCAGAGCTGAAGTTCATACGTTTAGAAATATATTTTTATCACTGTGAAAAACATTCTGAAATAAATTAAGCAGTGACAATAAAATGACTATAAAATTGAGGCCTAGAGTCAGATAGAAAAATCTGTAAACAATAAAAACTCCAGTGAGGCACTGAAAACATATGCTAAATCAAATCAACAAGTCAAAGGAGTTAGCTGCTACCTTGGTCATAAATATTAGGTAATATTATAATATTCATGTGATAAATGAAAGGCACCTAGAAAGGATATATAATACGTTAGGTTGCAAAATTAATTACAGATACCATGGAAATGAGGTTGCCCACTTATGTAGCAGCAGAAGCTAATTATAAGAAGTTTCTAAGTATATTCAACTATGGCTCAAGCAAACTCAACTGCTCCGACTCCTTTATCTGGTCTTTCTTTCACTGGTAAGTAGATACATTACATACGATATAATAGAAGTTCCCCCCCCCCCCACAGGTCTCAGTCTAGCTGGAATAATAATTATCCCCATAATTGTGTCAGAAATTTTACAATCCCTGGATGGTTTAAAAATTATTGTAAAATCGATGATGAATATAAAACCCATAGTGTTAATAGTATTGTCCCAATTTTAGAAATAATCTGTGGGATTTTAAAACATGTTTACAAGGCTTTACGCCAAGATCATAATTTTGAGTTTTTTTTTTTCTTTTTTTTTTTTGTACCCTATAATGACCCCCAGACTCAAACTGTGGCCTTGCTTAACCTTGAAATTCTGGTAGTTTCTCCCTACTGATATCTCTCATTTCCCATTTTTCAATTAAAAAAAAAAACTTCCTCACTTATTTTGCCTTATAGTGGCAGACAGATATTTGGAGATTACAACATGATGGTATTTGTTACAACATTTGGTTTAACATTACAAATAATTCAATGAGTCTAGACAGCATGTTTCAATGTCCACATACGGGTAATACGTCCTTCATTTTCTGGGGTGATCTTCAAAAAAAATCAAATAAAACAGCTCAAACGAACATGCCACCCCAAAGCAAGACTTACAGCATCCTCCAAGAGACAGACTCAGTGCCAAAAGTTCCTTTTAATGTTAATTGCAGCTCAGGATGGAATTTCCACACATACTCACATAATGTCAGCATTTCCTAGTCCACCTGCTGATCTCTCAAGTAATTTTTCCTCCGTATATAAAACATCCCTTTCTTTCTTTTTTTTTTTTTATTAAATCATAGCTGTGTACATTGATATGATCATGGGGCATCATTCACTAGCTTCACAGATTTCACTCACTTAAAACACTGCTAACACAGTGCCTTAAGTGTTACTTAAGTATAATGTGCTTTTACCAGGGAGTGGTGGATATGAAAGCAAGGAAGGACAGTTTTGTAAGGTAATTACCCATATAAAAAATTTAATTAAAAGTCAAGAAAAATATGTTCATTTAAAAATATTTTCATATGATATTTGAGATGTAGCTAAAGTAGCAATTTCAATTATTACTCTGTACATCTCTTGGTAGTCAATACCATTGTGATCAAGAGAAGCTTAGTTTTGCTAAAGTACTTACAAACAAATCCTTTTAACTGTGAGTTATAGGTGAATCCATCTTAAAAACTAAATATTTTAGAGTTCATAAAACTACAAGTTAATTTAGGACAAGAACTAATGTCTGTTTTCTTTTTTCTCTTTTTCCGAAACTTCATTTCCATAACTTTATTAAAATAGCCTCCTGGGCACAGCTAAGAAGATGCACACACACCCAGTTTTTTGCAGAATCCACAAACTAATCCACCTTTCTCCTCAATGGATGATTTTTATGCTAAGTTTTCAATCTTAATATTAATAACAAGTGATAAAAATATTTAATTTTTCAATTCATCTATAGAACTGTCAATACAGATTATAACATGGACAAGAGTATCTAACTATGTTACTAAAAGAACAATATTATCAGCACAAACAAATCTTTAACCTAGTTTAATATGTGCCACTCTAGAAGGCAGTAAGTATTAGGTAGAAAGTGTATTGCTAAAACATAGACTTGGTCATAGAACCTTGAATGTTCTCATTTTTAATCTTATTTTGGAAATGTAAAACTCCTTCCTCTCAAAGTTGTGGGCCATTTATCTGTGAGATAACGTATGTGATTTAAGTCAGCTGTGCTGTGACCACGTGCACTGTGACTGAATTTCAGATATAAGATTATTTTTAATGATTTGAAGTGCTTTAAGATTCACAGAACACAGTTATAAACAAATTATGGTGAATTCTAGGAAAACCCTAGATTATTCTTTTCCTTATACTTAATGAAAATTAAGGTGAATCGAATTACAGTTTGGGTACTCTAAATCAAAACAGGCAAACCTCATATATCTTTGCTTTTATATTATAGATCCTTGTTGGAAAAATCATCCTGTTTAAATTCAGAAAGCTTGCTGATGTTTCCTCTCTGGCATAAGTGGTCTTTTTTGGCATTTTCCCCAGGGAAAGGAATTACATAGGACTGATAAAAGAGTAAATGCTTAGAGAAGAGATAGTTCCCGTCTAGGCCAGAGAAGCATAAAGAAAAAGCAAGGAGAAAATTAAATGTTGTTTCGGAAAATCTGGATGAATTCAGGAAATATAAACTAAACCCCAACACAATTCCTCCTAACTCGACCAATTTCCCTAAAGACATTTTTTTTAATTAACAATAGGATTATTACAAAAGGACTGAAAATACATGAGAGAAATTCTTTGCTTAAAATCAGAAATGTATTGGATATTCCTACATGAGTATAATCCATAAACAAATGAGTGACGCTATGTCAGAGACCATACAGCTCTGAAACCTCCAGCTCTGGTACGGTGTTCACTCTCTTCACAGTTTCCTCTAAAATACCAAACAGGGAGGGAGCTGGTGAGGATTCACATTGCTCTGACATACAGACTAAAACTCAGTCTCTGCATATCTAGTGAAACCATCTAATTTCAGTAAGGACTTTCAACAAGTTCTCTGGGTATCAAGATATCTCTCGTATCTTGTCCTTCTTTTGTCATATTTTATTAGTATGGAAAATACATAATTTCACACAGCTAAATTCTAGAGCCCTGACTAGCACTGTTGCTACGTTGATGATGATATCTCAAAGTCGATAGCACTAGATTGAAGATTTTTAATAAATTTGTATCTGAAACTTGTTTTTGGAGTCCTCAGCCCTGTATTTCTAATATCTGCACAAATGCACAATGGGTGCATGGCTAAGGACACAAAACAATGAAAACAGACAATTTCAGAACAGGAATGATATTTGTGTCTTATGAATCTGACAAACATTGATAACTAGAATCTACAGAGAACTCAAAGTAATCAACAGCAAAAAAAAAAAGAGCAAACTACCCCATTTATCACTGGGCAAGAGATATGAATAGAACCTTCTCTGAAGAAGACAAATGAATGACTAACAAACATATGAAAAAATGCTCATCATCCCTGATCCTCAGAGAAATGCAAATCAAAACCACTCTGAGATATCACCTAACCCTCGTAAGAATAGCCCGCATCACAAAGTCACAAAACTGCAGATGCTGGGGTGGATGTGGAGAGAAGGGAACACTTTTACACTGTTAGTGGAACTGCAAACTATTACAGCCTCTAAGGAAATAAGTATGGAGAATCCTCAAAGAACTCAATTTAGACCTCCTATTTGATCCTGCAATCCCATTACTAGGCATCTACTCAGAAGAGAAAAAAAAATTCATGTTATCACAAGGACATTTGCATTAGATTGTTTATCGCAGCTCAATTCACAGTCACCAATATGTGGTGGAAACAACCAAAATGCCCACCAAACCAGTTGTTAATGGATTAACAAATTGTGGTATATATATACCATGGAATACCATTCAGCCATAAAAAATTAGACTTTATATCTTTTGTATTAACCACCATGAAGTTGAAACACATTCTTCTTAATAAAGTATCACAAGAATGGAAAAGCAAGTATCCAATGTACTGAATACTGATATAAAGTCAGTAGATGAACTAATACATGCCCACACAAGAGAAAATCTCAATTCAATTCAAGTTGGGGGAAGAGGGGAGGATGGAGCGGGGAGAAGGGAGGAAAATTGGTGTGCTCTCACCTAATGGGCACAATGTAAGGTATGTGGCACACCTCCTGGGTCCATAGGACACAACTATAGCAGGGAATTTACCTAATAAATGCAAACATTGTAACCCAATAGTTTGTACCTTCATATTCATCTGAAATATAAAAAGTAAAGAAATACCAGTGCAGCTATGGTGTGTTTGTGGCCCCTCTCCAAATTCCTAGTCTGAAATACTAAAGCCCAAGGTGAAGACTTAAAAGGTGGGGCCTTTTGCAAGGTGATTAGATCATGAGGGTGGAGGCCTCATAAATGGGATTAGTGCCCTTCTAAGGGGTGTAAGAGACAGTTTTCTTCTACTATGGGAAAAGGCACCATTTCTATAAACCAAATAATAGGCCTCACCAGACACTGAATCTACCAGTCACTTGATCTTGTTCTTCCCAGCCTCAGAAACTATGAGAAATATATTTCTGTCATTTGTAAGCCACCCAGATTATTGCATTTTTTTTACAGAAGAACAAATGAACTAAAACAGGCCCTCATATTCAGTATTCAAAAAAATTAAATTTATTTTTCCTATTTCCCCAAACTTTTTTCTTTTCTTCCTATATTATCACTCATCATTGATATTATCATTCATCCAATCTCCTCATGAGACACCACAGAGGTTTCCTTAGGTGTTCCCTTTTTCTCTCACACAGTAATTATTCACCAACTCCTCTTCTCCATACTCCCAAGTTTCTCTCATCAGCCTGTTCAGACTTCCCTTCAAATGCACAGCTGCCCCTGAGTTCATGCTGGCCTAACTTCTTACCTGAGTGGTTAAAAGAACCTTCTGATTGAGATCTTATCTCCAGTATGGTACATCATTGACCTAATATCCATTCAGCCCTCAAAGTGTCATCTCCAACATGTCAGTTTTATTGTGTCATTCCACAGTCTGGACTTCTCTGAGGCATCTCCTGGCTACTCATTTTCCCATTTTTTATTCACATTAAGTGTTTCCGAGGAGGGCATTAGGCTTCATATGAAACAACTGGCTCCTTACATGGCAAGATCATTCTGCTACTTCCCAAACCCTTCCATAAACAACTTAAACTAACACCTATACACAATATAAGAGAGTAAAAGATAACAAACTGACTTACACAACCGCTGATTCTTGTCCCATTAATGTCTGTTTATTTATATTCTTGTTTTTCTGTTGGCGATTCCTTTTTTAATAATCCTGGAAGTTATCTTCATAAGTTTATATGAAGTTACCTTCTTTTGTGCTTTTCTTCCAAATTTATGCCAACTTTTATTTTCATCTTGCCAACTCATTACCTGTATAGCTTTACACTCACTTAAATGTTAGCTCATTAGCTGTCAACATAAGACGTTACCTCTTGATTTTTCATGATGTAAACTAAGAAGTGCCATGCTTAATATTCTCCCATATTTTATTCATCATTACATTTTACATAAACGTTTTGATACTGGTTCCTGTTATTTCTGTAAACTTAGTTCATACAACAGAAGAGTAAAGCATCTCATTATTTTTCATGTTGCTGCTGAAGATTCCACAACTCACAGTAGAACCTCCTTCACACAATGTAATTATCAGATCCAAAAGGTCAACAGTACCTACATTGGGAAACACTGCCCTGAGTGCATATCATTTCCATGTCATTTTATGTGTTACGGTGAATCGATTTTCCTTTAATGCCTTTATTTTAAAACTTGGTGATTTCCACTTTAGTTTATTCATTTTCTAAGTCAACTGTACACTTAACATCAGGGTTTATAAAATTTTCTTAAGGTTTGCATAATATTCTTTGGAGCACATGTCTGCCTCTTTCCTGCAGTTTATCTTAATTTACTGGACTATATTCTAGAAAATCACCTTAAGAGATGAGTTGTAAACTTAATGAGTCCGATGCACATCCAAATATTTGTCTATGGAGCACTTGTTCTTAATATTTTGGCAGGAAATAGCATTTTCCTTTAGAACTTAGAATAACTATGCTTTGTTTTTGTTTTGTTTTTCTATTGTCACATTCGGATATGCTCATGAGGTCAGGTACTATTCTAATTGTCATATATGTACAAATAACAAGGTTTTTTTTTTTGTATCTGTATAATATTAGAATCGTTTTGCATCTTTTATGGTCTGAAATGTGGTGAAGGATGAGACTCAATGGGCATTTCCCATTCATCCTGCTCCTCCTCCCACAGTGGACTTTTTTAGGCTAGAGAATCAATCATAATTTAGTTCTGGGAAGTTTCATTTTTCTATTTCTCTATTTTTTTCCCTTCACTTTTTAGTATCTTAAGACTATTTAGCTCTCATTAGAAAATGTAATATATTTCAGCACATCATTTAGCATAGAGGGCTCTGGAGTCAGCACACCTAGATTTGAATCTCAAGAAGGCCCATTTTTACGTGGGTAATGTTGTACAAATTAGGTGATTTCCATGTGATCAGTTTCTCAGTCTATAAAATGAAGATTGTTACAATCCCAACCTCATAAGTAATTGGGAGGGTTGTGTTGGGAAGCATTATAAAAAACAGCCAAACAAAATTTTTAGAACTCTATCTGGTACATAGAACATCTTAAAAGTTTCCTAACAGTATTTATACATTTTTAATTACACTATGATTTCTTCATATATTTTGGGGCATTGCAAAATGACAATAATATGAATTTTCCCCCAGAAAAGATCATATGCCAAATGGCAAAAATAATATACATATAATATGCATAGTTCTATGTTTTCCTAGACATGAGACTATCAGTCTAGTAATCAATGTATTTTCACTGGATACATAGATCCATTTTTAATTATTTTCCTTTGTAAAAGGGACTGTGGAAAGGAAGCTTTGGTGGATGACTCTCTCCATTGGCAAACTCAGATGAGCCGCCACTTGTCACACGTGCAGATACACACGTGGAACAAAGACTCATACAATAATCTAAGACATCTCAAAACACCATCATTTCTACACTAACTCCGTCAAGAAGAATTTCAATTAAACATTCTCTTTTCTCTTTTGACACTCATTTTCTAGAATAGCTCATACTTGAAGAAAGGGCATAATCTTCACATCCCAAGGCTTGTGTTCCAATCTCATCTCTGTCAAATGCTGGCTATGAAATGCTAAACGAGTTACTTCCCAGTGATTCTCTTTTTTTATTGTTGTAGTTTATGACATGGTGTTATCCCAAATAGTCAAATGAGAGGGTAGCATACACATATGTATTATTTATATATACGTAAAACATGTATATATTTATATATATAATACATTTATGAGTGTATTTATATATATAAAGTATATATGTATATGTGTATTTATATGTGTGTGTGTACTGAAGATAACAAGCTTACACTCTACCAAACCTGATTTCATAATATTTGGTAGAGAAAGGGTGGTTTAACTGACACATAAACTTATAGAATTTGACTCTGCTTCAATAACGCACTAATGCATATAATTACACATTATATTACATCTCTCTCTTTATACTTTGCTTTATCTCACATTTCAAAATATTTCTTCTGTTTTTCATTTTGTTGGATTTGAAATTTGATGACAGGCAAGATAAAAGGAATGTTTGGTTTCTCATGTCTAAATTTCTGTAGCTCTTTACCTGTCAGGAATATTCACTTTTCCATAGAATCATAGCATTAAAAACTTAGTTTTTACTCATAAAGGAATGATTTCTGTCTTTTTCTCAATGGGAATTCTTAATATGTTGGCACAGATATATGGAAAACAATAAAATTTAATTGTATGAGACCCAGAAGAAGAAACATTTGACAGGCTTGTTTTACTAATTATAATAAACTTAAAATGCAAATTTTAAGATTACTCTCCATATAATAAAATGGCTTTGGCTAACCTCAAAGTATGGAGTGGTTACAATTTTAATGCAAAAACTCTGGCAAGATAGTTCACCATTGGATTATATAGTTAGAGTTCTCAGGAAGGATTTTGAATATCGCCACAAGGAGAAGGTTAAAGTCCATTGAAAAGTGCCCTTCATTTTCCTGGAATGGTGCCTAGCTCTTGGAAAGCAATTTACAAAAGGCCTTTATTTCTACTATAATCTTTTTTCCCCTCCTAATGACTCTTTTATTTTAATACTTATATGGAAAGCCAGATAGCAACTTAATGCAATGTTCTGGTGCATTAGGCAGTGTTCATGAATGGGTGAAAAGATCTAAGATGTGGAGAATGGGAAGATTGGAAAGCATATGAACAGAACAACCCAGTATCATTTATTAACAGCAGCTGAAGAAGTCAGTCACTTTTGCAAAGAGAGACATTTGTTAAGAAGACAATTCTACTCGAAGCAACCACCAGTTTGGTGGCATGGTCTCACTTTTTCCTCTCCCACCATTTTTTCAACATATTCTCACACATTAGAGAGTCTACAACCATTATAAGGTTAAAATCCGTTACTTTCCTCCTCTGAAAACTGCCAAATTCCATGTCTTGCACATGTTTAACTAATATTTTATTTAAAGTAGGAAGGAGAACATCAAAATGTGCGTCTTCAGCTCTTCCTTCAGAACAGGTGTTAGTTTCCTGTCTCTTAGATAACAAATTACAATTTTTGCTGCATCAAAATATTAAGCAATAGTAATAATAATAATGAGAAAGTAACATTCACATTGTCAGATGAGAGTATGTCTATTATAGAATGCTTTGATGCTGAGATTCAGTATGGAGTCATCAGTTAACTTCATATTATTATTTTTTTAAGTCTCAAAAAAATCAGCAATTCTCTCATTTCTTTTCGGAATGTATTTACGCTCGTTCATTCTTTATGAGGTTTTTGTTTCTAGTCCTTATCTTAAACATTGTCATTGTTATTAAATTTTAAACCTCTTTCATTTTGTGAAGGCAAAAAATGGAAACCTAATAAACACATGTATATGTAAAAATAAAAATAAAATAAAAGTAACAAATTAAATATTTTTTTGAATGAAAACTGCACAAATTTATCTTACAGTTCTAGATGGCAGAAATACAACGTTAAGGTGCTTGGTAACTGGGTTGTGTTCTTCTGAATTCTTAGGGGAGAATGTGTTTTTCTGGTTTTCCCACCTTGTGCGTCTCCAAAGTTTGACTTGGGGCCCATTCCTCCATCTGCAAGTGCCTCATTGCAATCTCCATCTCCTTCATCCTCTCATCTCCTGTGGCCAAATCTCCCTCTGCCTCCCGTTCATAAGGACTCTTGTAATTACATTGTACCCACTCATCTAATCCAGGATAAGCTCCATATTTCATAATCCTTAATAATACCTGCTAGGTCCCTTTTATTATACAAGGTAAAAACTTATAGGTTCAGGAAATTAGGATGTGGATATCTTTGTGGGGCATTATTTGGCCAACTGCAAAGTAGAAATGAACATTTTGATGCCATGAGTTATTCAGAAAAGGCTCAAAAATTATTCATCAGATCGTCATGCCTGTTTGTGTTTGTGTAGCAGCAATATGAGAATTGTGTCAGTGTTTACAGGATCTGTCAATAAAACTAGTAATCAAAGCTAGTAAGGTGAGCACACACATGCAGTATATATAAATTTAAGAATTAAAATAATAAATCCATAAAAATGAAATATTCATACCTGAAATATAAAGCTATCAATATGATTCATATAGTTATTGCTCTAAATGTTTCTTTCCTCTTTATAGTTTGTTTATGTGGGAAAGGAATTTTCATCTAAGGGCTGGGCTATTTATAGTAACTTATATATCATTTTAGGTTCTAAAATATGTTACATTAATTATATAACAGAAATTTAGTTATTTCATAACTATCTGAGGGTGATTTTGTTAAAGATCCTCTTTGAAGACATAATATTTTCAGATCATTCTGGGAAACTAGTTACAAATTTATAGAGGGTCAAATGATCATTACCGGTCACCCATATTTTAAAAAATTCATTAAACTTGAAATCAAACTTGGATATTGTGATTGAGCTAAAAAGTTCCAATTTCCAGGGCAGTGCTATCTTGAAGGCAATTAAAATGAAATTTTTAGATGAACTGGAGTTTCAAGTGTCAAAATTCAATATGCTGAATAAATTACCAAAAGAATGTTTTCTCTTGTTTTTCTTAAGTTACTATGCTGAATAAATGTTTAAATTAATTTAATCAGAAAATGGTAACAATGATTATTAGTTGGACTTTTATGCATTCACACACAAACATGCATCCATTCATGAAATGGAAATAATGCCACAGATAACTGCAGCAAACAGAGAGAATATGTATTAAATTTTATTGTATGTAAGAAGATAAGAGATGCTAATATTAGGAAATCTTTACATCTTTCAAATATCTATTTTGGAATAAAACTCTTTGCAATCTGCTCCCAAATATCACCTAAGATTCACACTTCTTAGAACTATGGACCTTAAAGTTGGGAGCAAACTTAAGAAAGACAATATGTGTATTGAAGCAATTAAAAAACAAAAAATAAGAGTTCAAGTCTTGCCTATTCCTATTAGCTGCAAACTCAAGAAAATTACTTTACAAGAGTGAAATTCTCCACATATAAAAATGAAATAATAATACCTGTATCCCTTGGTTTCACAGAATTGATCTAAAAAGAATTTGTAAATCCTTTCTTGCTAGAGTATGCTGCACAAAATTAACAACAGTAATTATCTATTGATGACCCAAAACATGAAAAATATTCTTTAAATCTCCAAGAATTCCTCAAGGGGACTATTTCATCCGATTTGAAACAACTAACTACAGATTAGGAAAGTAAACTGTTCTGCCCAGAGTCACACAAAAGTACAAGGCAGCACTAGATTTTTTAAAAGGCTGGAGAAGTCTGTCCTATCCATTGAACCCGTCTGCCTCTCAATAAAATGGAAGTCGATTTCATGATTTAATTCAACACTTTCCCCCAGTAGTAAAGAATCAAAATGTAGATCCAGGGGAATATGTTGACTTGAGTCAGTCTTATTTATGCAGACAGAATTTAGTGATCAAATCCAAGTGGAAATTTGCTTCTCTTGTTGGATAGGTTGGCCCTGTGAACATTACATCACGATTTATATTTTCATGAAAAACCGTTAAACCTTGATTTTTTGTAATAGAATATGGTTATTTAAAAATTTCAAAAATTAGGATCATGGTTTTCAATTTGACACTTGACACTTCATCTAATGTCAAATTCATAAATTTTAGGAGTTTTGTAACTTGGCAATGGGAAGAAAATAATGAAACCCGTAGAAGTTAGGCCTTATATTCTTAGTTCAAAAGCTTTACACTCAAAGGGGATCCTCACGTGGGAACACAAGTAACTTCTTCTATTGTGTTGAAAGCTTCAACTAAGATTGACAATCTAACCCACAAAGGTTGAGCTCATTTTACCAGTTCACACAGAACCTTTAACATGCATTATCGACTCTATATATAAACCAGGCTCGCTGTCCATACCCCAGGCCATGGACAGCCAACAAAAGCAAGGGGAGGTGACAGTTTGAATTGCCCTTTCCACATAATGTATTTTATTTCACTTTTTTATTAGATCATAACGGTGTACATTATTGCATTTATGGGGTACAATGTGCTGATTTCATATACAATTTGGAATGTTTACATCAAACCAGTTAACACATCACTCACCTCGCTTATATTTTAAAGGCTATTATCAGCCGTGTGGTTTCTAGATATGAAAGTCTGCTACTTATCTAGTTTCAATTACCAAGGTGGATATTCTCCTTTACCCCCATTCAACCTTTACCACACCCGCAGCCTTATTAATCTCCATCTATTTGAAGCCTCTTCCTACTTTATCAAAGCAACTCTATTCTAAAGTCAACAGAAAGAAATGGCTCTAGTTGAAGATACCGATATCACCCCAAATCTCTTCTTCAAGTCATGGCAAAGACTGGGTATAAATCTAAGTGATTCACTGTGGGTAGAAATTTATTGCACCCACTCTGTCAACAAAAGTAACAAATTGATGCAGCTGGGAAAACTCACTTCTTTCTCTGCCAGCGATATATTAAAGAGTCTAAGTGTGCATTCATTCATCTTCATTTCAAAGTTTCAAGCACACAATTTATTACCAGAAACGTTAGTGCCCCTCTATGTATACATGCAAATATACCAACATATATACAAAGTACATATAAATTTTAATTATCATTTAAAGCAATTCAATTTCATTTTAAAGTTTTTCTGAAATGTTTTTCTTTAGGGAAAGGGAATGATTTCACTGTCAAAAAAAAATGTTGCTTTTCAGTCCTGGAATGCCATGGTTCACTTTCCTTTAGGAAATATCATATTTTCACTTCACGAAACTTACGGCGACTGAATGTCATCTAGCACAAAGCCTCTTTGATGTACTGCTGATGCCAGATACAGTAGTTTTAGTATCAGAAGAGCATAAGTTGGAAATAAATGTGTATTTAATCGGTTTAATTGAGATGCATCTGTGTTGGGTAGTAATTTCAATTCTAGATTTTAATGAAGATCCTAAAATATTTGTTAGGTCTAATTATTAAGCATATTCATTATGTTTGTCCTTTCAAACCACCTAAATTTAAAGAAGAAAAGTCAGCCACCTGCAGATGTCTTTTGGAAATAAAGAACTCTGTCGGCTTTTACTCCTCGTCTATTATTATAGCAAGTTAACTTTTTTAACAGAGCTTAAATGAAGAGAGAAACTTTGTTTCTCCTTGGAGTAATGTTTATTACTACTTTTAAGCTTCAAATAGGAATGCAACTAAGGAATTAACACCAAAGGAATTAACCTTTAAGTGCTGTCCTGAGGCAAATGATCTTAAATACATTAATTAAATTTTACTCATCCTTATGTCACTTAAAGGCACAGGATGAAAATTGAAATGACATCTAGCTGCAAGACAACTCCCAGGCCACCACAACCTAAAAAACTATTTTTATAATTATGAGTATTGTGATGTCTCCCAAAGGAAAAAGTCATGTACCACCTGACAACACTTCAGTCATGTATGTGACAGTGATCCCACAAAATTGTCCCTCATCTGTGTTCATCTATGTTCAGATGCAGACATACTTACCACTGCATGACAATTGCCTACGGTGTTCAGCATCGGAGCACGTTGGGCAGGTTTAGAGATAAGAGCAGGAGACTATGCCACGTGTCCCAGGTGAGCAGGATGCTATTCCATCCAGGCTTGCATAAGAGCACACTGTGATGGGGCACCACGAAGAAATTGCTAAGTGACACCATTCTCAGAATGGATCCCCGCTGTTAAGTGATGAAAGACTATGTGTGTATAGAAAAGAATGGTATTAAATAAACTAAACAATTACTTGATGTTCAGTGCAAACTCTAATGCTGGCTTTACCTGTGATTTCAGGTTCCAGGAGGCTCTTTTCCCCCATTGCTCTATTTTTCAAATGAGTTTATTTATGTGGTTTAAGAGGAGGACGAAAAGGAAGGAAGGACAGAGAAGTAAAAGATGAAGAAATCAAGGAAGGAAGAAAAGGAGGGAACAAGAGAGAAAAGAAGAAAGAAAGGGCATATTCTGCAATCAGAAATAAGGTTTAATTCATTTATAATTATTTGAGATTATAAATGATTGTTGTATTATATTTTCCTTAAAGCAGGTTTTTAAAATACACGAAATGAACAGGAGAGTCCTGAGTACAAGAAAGACCTTCAAGAGAAGCTGTAATCGAGGGCGTCAAATACTGATATTGCCTACTCAACAATTTTACTTAGAATAAAGGCCCAAGAGAAGAAAAAAATTGATCCAGCAATCCCACTCCTAGGTATTTGCCCAAAGTGGGGGTGGGGGAAAAGGACAGTTTATAAAAAAAGATACCAGCACTTGAATGTGTAAAGCAACACAATTCACAATTGTAAAGATGTGGAAACAACCCAAGTGCCCATCTATGAGTGAATTAATAAAATGTGGTCTCTGTATACCGTGGAATACTACTCAGCCATAAAAAATGGTGAACTAATACCTCTTGTATTAATCTGGATGAAACTGGAGACCATTCTTCTAAAAATTCACAAGAATGGAAAAACAAATACCACATGTACTCACTACTAAATTGAAACTAATCCATCAACCTTTTTTGTGTACATATAGAAATAACACTCATCAAAAACCAAATAGGGGGAAGAGGGGTGGGGCACGGGGATATTTGCTCCTAACACGTACAGTGCACACTTTCTTTGACCCAAAGAGTACAAAAGCAATGTATGCAACCAAAATGTTCGTACCCCATGATATTTTGATATTAACAAAAGAATTTGAATGTGACCATTTTTACTCTGGCAAATTAAAGAGATTTAAAAGACACATAATACCTATTAGTCAATCTTCAGATTCCTGATGTAGTGAGATAAGAATCAAATTAACCAGTAATCTTCTTAAAACATCATTAGAAATTCAGAGTAAGACTACAGCAGCTCCCCCATTGACCTCATTTTCATTAGACATTATTGAGTTGCAACACTGATGAGAAGAAACCGAGCTGGAGCCACTTCCCCTCTGGAGTTTTCACATTCTCCCCACGTCTGCATTGGTTTCCTCCAGATATTCCGATTTCCTCCCACATCCCAAAATGTGCACGTGAGGTTCATGGGTTTGTGTAAATGGTACAGGACTGACAGAGGGTGGGCGTGTGTGTCAGTGTGCCCTGTGATGGGAGGGCATCCTGCCCAGGGAGGCTTCCTTCCTGGTGCCCTGAGCTGTCTGCCACCTGTGACCTTGAACTGGAATAAGCAGGCTAATAATTACCTTGCTTTTTTCATTTTTATTAAATAAATACATATAGCTCACATATTTCAATGTTAATTTTAGAAGCGTTTTTGGATTTATTCTGAAGTTTAGTAATTTCTTTTTTTCTGACCAGAAATATGTAGCAGGATCTTAACTCTTATGTAGCCTCTGGGAAAGGCTATCTATTAGCCTATGGGAAAGTCACCGTTTCTAAGAACTTCTCAATGACCTTAAGTGAGGGCTTACTGTGTTATAATTTTAATTGGATAGAACTTTTGCTCTTTAATTTACTAAATGCTTGCTAACAGTTTTCCCTGTACCCATCCAGCAGCCAGACTTGGCATCACATTCACTCACAAGACTGGGGAATAGGAAGCCCATCTCTCCAGCACAGTAAAATTAGACATTTCTCTCAAGTTAAAATATTTGCAGAAGCTGTATAGGTGATACTCTCTTTCTCTCCACATCTGAACATGAGAATTTTTCTTAATGAATGCAGAATTTCATCAATATATTTACCCTGTTTCTCCTCAATATCTCTGACTATAATCACCCTATCATTAAATTCCCTACAAATATTTTATTGAAGGTCATCTGTGAGCAGCACACCCTTTAGAATATTCTCAAAGGTTATGAAGATGAACAAGAGACTCAGTGTTTATCTTTTAAAAAGAAACACTTTTGAGATAGAGTTATACTCAGAAGTAAGATAAGCTGTACAGAAAGTGTCTCCAGGGAAGAATATTTCACCCAACCTGGGATGAAATATTCCTGCCGGAGTTGATGCTTGAGTTGGCTTCTTAAAATGAAAAAGAAAAGTCTGGTACAGGTATAGAAAAGAGTTCAGGACGAGATATTTTAGGCAATGAGGAAAGCACGAAAATAAGCTCAAAAGTGAAAGGGGACAAGCCTGGTTCAAGAAGTGCTATGAGCTGAGTCTAGAGGAAAGCGGGAGGGAAGGGGGTGGTAACTAGGTGCTGATTCCTTAAGACCCCCGATGTATCTGGAGTTCACAGCATACTAGACGGGAAACTGCTGGGTCAATGTAAGCAATGTAAAAATTCTTGATATATTTCAGGTTGGTTTCACAGATCTATTTCATACATGTGTCATCCATTCTCTTCATGTTCTTCCTTCATCTCCCTCCATCTCTCTCTCTTTTGGCCTGTTTTCTCCTTTTTGTACCTAAAATACCAGCTCTCTTAGTCCATTTGGGTGCTGTATAACAAATACCATGAACTGGACAACTTAGAAACAGTAGAAATTTATTTCTCACAGTTTGAGGCTGGGAAGTTCAAAGCCAAGGTGTGGGCAGATTCGGTGTCTGGGGAGGGCCCATTTTCTGAGGCACAGATGGCACCTTCTCACTGTGTCCCCATGTGATGGAAGAGGCACCACGGTTCTCCACCACTTCTTTTACAAGGGCGCTAATCCCATTCATGAGGGCTCCACCCTCAGGGATTGATTACCTCTCAAAGCCCCTACCTCCCAATACTTTCACATTGGTGATGAGGTTTCGATATCTGACTCTGAGGGGCAGGGGCATAAACATTCAGAATGTAGCACCAGTCTTCCTCAGATTTAGTACAGTGTATTGTAGACGTTTTAGATGTGCAGCATGCAATAAAAGGTGTGGGTGTGTCAACGTTAACTTCAAACGCCTCTTTTCCTAGGAGTTGCCGCATCCTTCATCTTTGGACTGGGGGTGTGCAGCAGCCAGCTTTAACCTACATAGGATGCTGAGATCCCACTCATGGCTGTTTGGACCCAACCAATCACTCAGCACTGTCTAAGCCAACCGTGTTCCCTTTTCCAGGAATTTGAAGTTAAGATCAATAGCCATTTAGGTCAGACTCTTTATGTACCTGAACCTATAACAATAAAAAGAATCATGAATAGAAACAATCAGGACATGATGTAGAAGAAGTGAGTGGAGTGGGGAAAGACTTACCAAACAAAGTAGGAGGATGGATACTCAGAGGACGATACTCAAGTAACTCAGGTCAGCACCACACCAAGGCACAGGGAAGTCTTACTAGCAGATACACAGAGGAACAATGAATCTCGCTAGACTTTTAATTGCTTTCCAAAACCATTATCAATCTATTCCTGTGGGTGTGTCCATCTTTATTTCCTAAAACTCAAATCTCTTTACACTTTCTTACCTTGAAAGATTTCCACAATTCTATTATCCTCAGCTAAATGCCTGGCAAGTTGAATTAAGTCCTTTATATCTTCTTCCTCCTTACATTGCCAGCCTCAGCCCTGACGACCCTCTCTTCACACACTGAATGTCATGCTGAATGTGCCATGTAATCTCTCCAGAGCACTACTCTGATCTCTATGCATATTTATTACTGACTACAATTCCTATTTACTTCTCAGAACTCTGCTCATGACCCCTCTCAGAATCCTTTTCTTAAAAACTAAGTGATACTCTCATAGAAATCTAAAAACTCCCCCTGAATAGTTACCATATTGTACCCACATTTTTTATTTTTGTGACTGTGTGCATGTTGAGTCTCCTACCCAAATATTTCTGATATCCACATTTACCAGATAAACGCAGCTCATACCTGGGCATATGACTTAATGGCTAGAGTTCATGTGCATCTCACACTGAGCACTTTGTACAGTGTAGAGCTTGCACAACACAGGAGATACATTAAGCTATTTTTTATCACATAAAACTGAAAATTCCCCAAGGAAAAGGGTATTTTTGTTCAGGTTTGTAAAAGTAATATGTAGAAATAGTACCCAGTGAAAATAGTCTTTAAGTTCATTTGTTAAATTGTTGATAAATAAAAATAAGGTTATTAGTTTGTATTTCTTTAATTCTAAGCAATTGTTTGGAAGTTGATGAAAGTGATGAATTTACAGAGAATTTTTCTTTTTTAATATGTATGAACACTTTAAGTATAAGTAATATACTTTAAATCTGTTATATACGTTGCATGTACTGTTTTTCTAATTGCATTTTAATTTGCATTCTAAATGCATTTAATTTTATGATCTTTTCACAGACAAAAAAAAAATGTTTGAAGTACCAAATCTCATATATTCTTTTATAATTGTTCCCATCATTTTTGTTGTGATGAGGAATTCCTCCTCCTCCACCTTACAGATAAAAATGTATTTATGTAATTTTCATCTCTTTTTACTTAATCTTGTAGCCATCTGGGGTTTATTTGGTGGTGTGCTGCAAGTAAAAGCCTGTACTGACTCTTGATAAACAGAACATGATAGTAATTTGTTTTGTGGTCAAACTAAGAGGCAAAACTTTCGTTTGTTTGACCACGTAACTTCAGAATGCAAGCAAAAAGAATGTCGCACTTTTTAAAAACTGTATTTTATTGCATGCTACAAAAATCACCATTAGTTGGACCCTGAGGCTATGCATTCAAATATTTAGTGTTTTGTATGTTGTCACTGTTTACATATTCTTGTTAGCATTTTTAAATAATTAAATAAAGTCATCATGCTGTTTTGTTAGAAGAAGCCTACATCTTATTGGAACAATTCACTGCCCTATCAAGACCACATATTTTATTCCAGAGACTACTTTGCTTCCTAACACAATGACCTTCACTGCTCATCCCTCTGAAATAAAGTTAAGAATATATATTTCTAATTTTTACTGAAAAAAACAAACAAACACCGTTTAATGGAATTGATCTGAGCTAGGTCAAATATACACAATGAAACTTAAGAACAGATACTTTAAAAGTGAGATTTCTGAAGAAGTTTTAATGATGTAGTGTATCAGTTTAGAGTCAAAAGCTAAAATGTGAGTCTCCTGGGTAGTATTATAAGCAAAATAAGGAGCCAGGCTTAGCTTATGTCTACTCATGTGCTTGTCGTAGGTGTGGGGGTCCCTTCAGCCTGCTGGTTTAGGATGGCCTCCCTGGCCAGGTGTGATTCCTGGATCATTTCTCCCCATTGCTCCAATGACCTATCCCAGGCTTGTCCACTTAATGACCAACCAGTGCCAAGGGCACAAGATTTTAAATCACAAGACATCTTGTGGGACAGGCTTACAACTGTCTTAACATCATATTTGTTACATGCTTTTGATCAGGCTTAAGCTCAGAGAGAAGGCATGGGGAAACTAAATCTATTCACCGCTTGATTGAAAACAATCCAAAATGTTATAGTTTCTGTTTCATCCTAGGAATCTTTACATTGGTGGTGGAATGAGGTGGAGTTGTCTTGACTATCATTTTGGTGGGCCATAATGACATTTTCCTTGTTGAACCATTCTTCTATTTAAAAGTTACATCCTATTACTGCATCTGCATAAAAATAAATATTGAGATTATAGTCTTCTATGAAACTATGGTAAAAATCATCATGGACCCCAGACACTTCATGATGTGCCCTCTCCTTACTGACAGGAGAGAAGGAAGAGACTTCCAAATTATCCTCATTTTTGTTGCTGTTGTATTACTGATCCACTTTCTGTCTATGGATTTGGCTATACTGACACTTCATATACATGGACTCACACAATATGTGGCATTTTGCATTGGCTTCTTTCATTTAGCAGAACACTTTCAAGATCCATTCATATCTGAGCATGTATCAGTCCTTTATCCACTTTTATGGACAGATAAGGTTCCACCATATGGCTATACTGCATTCTGTTTATTCATTCTTCTGGTGATGAGCATTTAGATTGGTTTTATGTTTTCCTTAATAGGGTGAACATTTCTATGAATATTTATGTAGGAGTTTGTGTGTGGATATATTTTCCGCCTCTCTTGGATATGTATACTTATCCGGGTAGAGTAGATAGAGCTGTGGCAAAGTAGCTGCAACCAATGGTAACCTGTATTTAACTGTTTGGGGAATTGCCAGACTGTTGTTCAAAGTAACTGCACCATTTTCCATTCTCCTTTGCAGCATATGTGAGCTTTGATTTCTCTGCATCCACGCCAACATCTGTCACCACCTGACTTTTTGACATCGGCCATTCTCGTGGGTAAGGAACGGTATTGAATTGTGGTTTTGATTTACATTTCCCTCACGACTAATGAGGTTAAGCCTCTTTTCTTTTGCTTATTTCAATTTGTATATCTGCTTTGAAGAAATGCTTACTCGAGTCCTTTGCCTTTTTATTAATTGTGTTGTCTTTTTGTTGTTGAGTTGTAAATTTTTTATGTATATGCTGTGTATGAATCCATTATCAGACATATAAATATTTTTGAAAATATTTTCACAGATATAAGGGTTATGTTTACTATCTTGCTTTTATCCTTTGAAGTACAAGAGGTGTTTTTTGGTTTGATTTTTTGCTTAAATCCAACTTATCTTTGTTGTTGTTGTTGGTAATATTTAAGAAACTATCGTGTAATTAACATTCACAAGGTTTACTCTTTTGTTTCTTCTAGGAATTTTATAGTTTCAGCCTTTACATTTTTGACTTAAATTTTTGTGTATGGTGTGAGGAGGAAATACTACATCATTATTTTGCATGTAGATATCTAGTTGGCCCAGAACCATTTGTTGAAAAGACTATTCTTTCTCTCATTGAATTATCTCAGCATATCAAAAATGAACTAGCCATGAATGTGAAGGTTTATTTCTGGATTCTCAAGTCTATTTCATTGATTTATACATTTACGATTTATTGGTATAAAATCTACACGGATTAGTTCTGGAGAAAATTTTGGAATTGGAAAGTGTTAGTCCTCCTATTTTTTTTTCTTTTATGGAATTGTTTTGGCTATGCTGGGTCCCTTGCATTTCCGTACGAATTTAAGGAAGAGGTGGTGAACTTTTAGGGAAAAAAAAGTCAGGTCGGATTTTCATAGGGATTGCCTTGAATCTGAAGATTAATTTTAGGAATATTGCCATCTTGATAATACATCTTTTTTTTTTTCATGAATGTCTTTCCATTTATTTAGGTCATTTTAAATTTCTTTTAGTTAGCTTTACATTTTTCAATATATTTATTTACTTATTTTTACTTATTTATTCCTAATTATTTTTGATGCTCTAGTCGATTAAACTGCTTTCTTAATTCTTCACGGATTTTCAAAATTTATCTGATCCTTAATTGCTATGTGGACTCAATTATAACATCAAGATCATTGATCACTTAATATGTAACTAGACTATATAATGACATGTCTATAGGAAAGGCAATTTTGTGGTTTCCATGGAGAATGTAAGGATAAATAGAGCATTATTCTTGTCCTCTAGAAATGTATAAAATTATATTTTTCTTGCAGGAAAAATCCATTAAATGCCAGAGTACTTGCCATATGATAAATGTTTGTAAGTAATAAATAGATGAACATAAGATGGTCTTTTCTTTAACAAAGGAGCGAATAGCTTCCGCTGACCTTCTTAGTCCTACCATGCAATTTCTGGTGTCCTCTCTGCACTCCAGGAACTCCAAACCGCTTACATCTTCTAGACTGCACCATTTCTCTCTCACTCACTCCAGGAACTCCAAACTGCTTACATCTTCTAGACTGGGCCACTTCCCTCTCACTTATGGGCTATTCTGCATCAAAGAATGTGCCTG
Source organism: Nycticebus coucang (assembly GCF_027406575.1). NCBI lineage: Eukaryota > Metazoa > Chordata > Mammalia > Primates > Lorisidae > Nycticebus > Nycticebus coucang. Next base: position 30,776,118 of record NC_069802.1, read on the forward strand.
TGCACTTTTGTATTTCCTGTCCAAAGCTCCCTCTCACCACCTAACTCTTCCTTACCTCCTGGTCTCAGCCTAGTATAACTGTCATCCTTTTGGGAAGCCTTTCCTGACGTTTAATGAGTGGGTCAGTCTGCTGTGGTGACTGGCATTGACCCTCATTTTGCCCCCATCACAAGTCTCTCCGGCCATCGTGCCCCTAGTACTATGTCTCCTCCCAACAAAGTCCAGCATCTGGCACGTTTGTAGAAACTAATGACACCCCCAAAATAATCAAACACCAATGAATACAATTGCCCAGAATCAGCCCATGTCCTTAGTACATTAGATTTAATCCCCATTTTCTCCTCCTGTGCTTCCATTGCTCCGTTTTCCGTGTCCTGTTGCATCTCTACATTTTCCTACTTCCCTTTCAATCTCCTACTTTACGTTTTATGCCATGGGTCTGTTTTTAAACACGGTTCCTGTTTGATGCATCTTGAAAGGTTTTCTCTGACCTTTAAGTGGTCCTAAAAACCACTGAGTTCTTACATAAAACCATCAGGAAAACTATTCTGAAGAAGGATGCAAGTCATGTGGTCAGAACCCGCTCTCCACCTCCCACCACATCAATGTGACTAATTACATTTGAAATAATGTCATATATTTTAAATATATATCTAGATATAATTTTTACTAATTAGATTTACTCAGCATTTTGCTATTTTAAAACCGTATATAAAATAAGTGCTTTTAAACCAACCTATTGTTATATTCCATTTTCTCCTTCTGATCAACATGGTTTCTGAATTGCATAGTTGACCCAAAGTTTATGGACTGTTCAATGTTAGACCTGTCACTTCACCTCTTTGACTTCTGGTATCCGTGGTAATGACACATGAACACTAACACCCAGTTCTCATGTGAAATGGAAGAAATAAAATTTAAGAAGACATGTAAGCTGTCTGTCCCAGTTCCTGGTATGTTGAATATGTAAAATAAATTTGTCCTTACTACCATGTTCCCCACTTCCTATATAAACACAGCTAGAGTCCCCAGCTACATGTCGGACTAAGTTATAAACCCTATTTTTGAGTAAGAATATAGTTGACGGACATTTTGGAACATTGATCAAGGAAAAATGAAGAAGGATACAATTAAAAAAAAAAAAACTAAAATAAATTGATGTTCTGTGTGTTCCTTACTTTTTTCTCTGTTTCTAAAAAGGTTATTTAAATCCAGCCTCAGAAATGATGGCCTTCTTTTGAGGTTGGCTCTGGTTATTCCTTAATATACACACCTCTCTCCAGAATGTCAGTGTTGCTCCTTGACACTGCCATATTTTGCTCAAAGGGTTGAGTATTTTCCAAAACCCTGCAACCCATTTCCCGTATAAATTATTCTCATTAATGTTTCTATACTAAAATGCCTACATGTTACATTTCTTTTAGTACAGGGGGCAATTTCAATATTTCAGAACCCCCTATAAATCAGGCATAATGTTGTAAAAATGAAGCAATTTGGCTGGAAAAGCAAAGACATAGTTCCTGCCTGACATTTGCATCAGAAAGTCAGCCAAGCTTTCAAGTGCAATAGGCCATGGAAACAAGAGTCCTCTTATGATAAACAAGCGCTCTGGGATGCAGGGTATTATCACAAAGAGGATTATTTATGCTAGTTCGAGAAACAAGAAAGGGGGAAAAATGTAATCCCCTTCAGATCTTGAGGCTGCTGATCAAATAAAAATTTCAAAGTACAATTTTTTGAAAATTGGCTCTGAGAGTGCCTATGGTTTTAGACAGAAAATAAGTTGACAGAGGGACCAGGGAATGACAGAATATTGCACAAAGAGACAGTTAAAATTCTCTTGAAGCAGGATTTTAATTCTCTTAACTTAGTCCATCCTTAGTCCAAGACAAACCCCACTAGAAGTGAAATCATCTCTATGGGGCTGGAAGGCTTGAAAATACGCATACAGAAACGTACGCTCATTTGGAAACACAGTCATGAAGTTCACAGACCAGAACACACTCTCCAAAACACCCAAAGATTCCCGTTCATGATATTTGCACAGCAAGGGTTTAAGCAAAATCCTTAACCTTTAAAAGCAGAAAGTGTCTTTAAACTTAAAATTGACAAACAAAACTCTAAGTCTTTTAATTTTTTTCTTTACAAAGTTTCAAGAAAATCCTCTCTGAATTTTTCTCTGGCATTCTTGTATTCAAGATGAATAAAGTCATGCGTACACAGAAAGCATGATGTATAGCTACATCACAACAATATGAAGAAATCTGAACACATTATTAGAAAACAGAGGAAATAATGAGAACAACAAAGGTGTATATTTATCTACACCAGGATAGAAGCTAATTGAAGTGGCTGTGGCCACCTGTGACCATATTGCATAGTTTGGAAAAGTCAAAATCATTCCAGAAACTATAGACTCATGTTGAAACATATTAGGGTTGGGGTCTACCACTATGGCTTCAGACTCCAGCTTGGTCCCCCCAGTTATTACTCTATAGCACTGGAAAAAATATTTAATTTTTCTATGTCTCAGTTACTGCATCTTTAATTTGGGGTAAAAATTATTTGGTATTTGGATTGTTGTCTGGATTATGTTGTCTCTCCTTCTAGTATGATGCCGAGAACATATGTGGAATCCCTTCAACACAGTTACTGTACATCCCCATAATAGGTTTCTTAAAATGATTTATAGATTTTATTCAATTAAATCAACATGAAGGTAATCCCATTCAAGCTTCATTGAATGAAATATATTCAAAAGAAATCAAGAATCAGAAGGAACAATTTTATGTCAAATGTGCTCTTTCATTCCAGACAGTTATGTATATCCATAACATTCCTGGGTATGTGGGAAAAAGAAGCCCTTGGTATCAGCCACAGGAAGACAGAGGAGCAGATCACACTAGACAGCCTAGAGATGCCCTTTGGAGAGGTGACAAATACGCAGAGATACTCAGACATTTCCTGCCTTACGGTAGGTACTAAATAATAACCTAAAGTCAAGTGAAGAATCCACCCCAGCAGCAAACAAGTGGATCTGACAGATGCTTCTCACCTAATTGGCTTCTTGCCAATTGTGTCATGGGGGCTTGACTGGGTGCACTCTTCCATTCTGTGTTCCCGCAACTTTATATCCTAGGTTATATCCCAAAGACGAGGTACAGCCTCTTATTCTAAGATGAGGAGGCATCAAACTAAAAAGATATATTGGCTAAATATGGAAGATCCCAGTCTGATACCAGAAAAGTATGGATATAAGACTTTTTTATTATTATTAAATCATAGCTGTGTACATTAATGAAATCATGGGGCACCATACACTGGTTTTATAGACCATTCAACACATTTTCATCACACTGGTTAACATAGCCTTCTTGGCATTTTCTTAGTTACTGTGTTAAGATATTTCTATTCTATATTTACTAAGTTTCACATGTACCCTTGTAAGATGCACCATAGGTGTGGTCCCACCAATCACTCTGCCTCTGCCCATCCTCCCCCCTCCCTCCCCTCCCTCTCACCCTTCCCCATATTCTTAGGTTATAGCTGGGTTATTGCTTTCATATGAAAGCCATAAATTAGTTTCATAGTAGGGCTGAGTACATTGGATACTTTTTCTTCCATTCTTGAGATACTTTACTAAGAAGAATATGTTCCAGCTCCATGCATGTGAACATGAAAGAGGTAAAGTCTCCATCTTTCTTTAAGGCTGCATAATATTCCATGGTGTACATATACCACAATTTATTAATCCATTCATGGATCTATGGGCACTGGGCTTTTTCCATGACTTAGCAATTATGAATTGGGCCAATTGGGCTGTTACAAATATCTTTGTTATAATGTGATTTTTGGTCTTCTGGGCACATACCTAATAGAGGAATTATAGGATTGAATGGCAGGTCTATTTTTAGATCTCTAAGACTATTTGGAGCAGCTGTTATGGGAATATGATGAAAAGGTGAGCATAAAGCACTTGGCACATTGCAAGCTCTAAGGAAATGTCTGTCGCATGATGGTTTTTAGACAACTACTTGAAATAATTACAGCAATTTTTATAATTATATATGCATATCATTATTTTTAACATAATGTTTCATGGAAATTTTAGCTAACATGTCCAAAGAAGGATAAGAATTATAATTAGGATTAAATGTTAGAGAATAAAAATATTGGGGATAATGGGACAGTGAGACCCAAGGCAGTTGTCATAAACCTTAGAAAGTACTACTAGGAATTTTTTGCATGTTAGTCAAAGAGTAAAAAGGGAGGTGGGTTATGTCCAAAGAACAAAAATGAGACAAATATAGTTGCTGAGGCCCATTTCTGCATTCCTGTTCTGCAGTTCATCTTTTATGATGAACCTTGTGAGACCTTTCCTACATGCAAACGATGTGTGTCTTTTCTAGCAATCAGACCTCGTCCATCAAAAATGCAGACCTTATTCCATGTCCTGTATTACCAAAAGGAAATAAACCTACTCATGTGACACATATACCTTTAAAATCTCTCGCTGCCTTCTTTACTCAGAACATATATGTTCTTTCTTCCTATAGTTTTTTTGGAGGGGACACAGCCTGTTATAGGTTGAACTATGTCCTCTCCAAATTTATATGCTGAGGCCCTAATCCCCAATGTGACTGTATTTAGAGATAGGGTCCTTAACGGGGTAACTAAGGTTAAGGCTGGAGTCCTAATCCTGAACACTGATTAGGATTAGGAATCAAGAGGAAGAAATACCAGAAATCTTTCTCTCCACACACTCATACGCAAGAAAGGCCAGGTGAGAAAGCAGCCAGCTGCAAACCAGGTAGGAAGCTCTCACCAGAAACCCACCCAGGGGCACCTGGATGTTAGCCTGACAGCCTCCAGAACTGTAAAAAGTAACTGTATTTCTGCTGTTTTCACAACCCAGTTTGTGGTTTTGTGTCAGGGTCGCCAGAGAAGATGATACACAGCCTTGCAAAGGACTGGATAAAATGATGGGAGCTCCAGACCTCCTTAAAGACAAGATAAATAAACAGTATAAAATGTGGATTTTTTTTATAAGCTCTCCAAATTAATCCACATAAAGACTAAGTTAAATGTTTTTTTTTTAAATTCTGCACACTAAATATATTAATCATATTAAATATATTATATCTGAGTGTTTGTTGCTCAAGTATTAACAGTTAAACAAGGACAGAAAACTTTCCAAAGGCTACTTAGACGAGGATTCTGAATCTATTCACCAATTCTCAGGACACAGGATCATTAACAGGAAGAGAAGGAAATCTAGAGAGCAGATAACTATTATGAGAGGCCCTGAGGTCTTGTTGTTCATGTCTGTGTTGCAATTAACCAGGTGATTTTACAGAAGAAATCAACTGAGATTCTCTCTTCCTTTAAATTGAAAATAAAAATTGTATATATTGTATATACATTGTGGAATAACTCAATCAGGCCAATACACACAGGTGTCACCTCGATACTTATCTCTTTGTGATGATACTTAAAGTCCACGCTCCTAATGATTTTTAAAACATAATAAATTGTTATGAACAATAGTCATTATGTTGTAAGGTGAGCCAAGCACAGAAGAACTAATACTGTGTGATTTTGTGGTATTTTAAGTCATATTTGAAGTCTAAAAAGAGTTCAGCTCATGGAAGTAAAGAATAAGATGGTGGTTCCCAAGGTCTCGGAGTAGTGGGGATTTGAGGATATGGTGATCAATGGCTACAAAATGTCAATAGATAGAAGGAATAATTTCTATTGTATGATGTGACATTCTTCTTTAAATCATGATGATTGATTATAGGAACATCCACTACTTTCAGATTTTTGGTTTCTAATTTGGAATATTTGTTGCCAAAACCTCCCCACCTTCCTACAATGTTGGTTTCCACTACAGTCTATAGGTGATGTCTCCTTAGGGAAGATTGATAAAAGAGAAACGTCAAAAAAAGCTGAATCGACTTGAGTGTAATACAAAAGTTAAAGCATTTTAAAGTAAAAGAACTTTAAAGTAAAATTAGATAGCTGACTTAAAAAAAAAAATTAAGCCTTGAAAGAAGTAGTTAGAATTGCTTAAAAATAGTTGAGACCACTTAGAAATTTTTCCCCATCAGTGAAGTAAGCAAAGGAATTAATTGTGCCCTGCTAAATATTTCATCTTTATGCATGGGTGTATTTCCTAGTGTTCATATTATCACCAGCCCTGAGAAACTCTCCCTCTCACCTAACTTTTCTCATCATTTTCCTAAACATATACCTCAAATATCATTGTGTAAGCAATTCTTCCAAACATATATTTATCTACCCAGAGCAATTTTTAAACAATTTCATGGCTTGTGGACATCTGACCTCAAACTTTGGCAAATTGCTAGGCCTCATCCAATATTTTTGTTCCTACATTTTTTATGATCTGGTCATCTCCATAATTTCAGGGTTGAATTTGCTTTGCAGGTAAATTTACATCACTTGTGTTCCCAGTGTTGTTCTCTCAAAATAAAAATTCAACTCAAGCTGATGGTTTAAACTACCTGGGGCATAGAGGAGAATCTCTGAAGCCTGTGTAATCAAGTAATTGAAAACAAATTGTGCTTTTTTCCAAGGCTTAACTCTACCTGCTACTTTCAATGATTTAATCTTTATCTTGTTATGTCACCTCTCACAAGATTGCCTGCAAAATACAGGTTTGCCAATGGCACATGAACTCTGCTGCTCCTGTTTTCTGTGGCAAAACAACATTAAGAAGTTATTTTTCCCCTTCTTGTCTATGTTGAGAACCTAGTGCTACCTTGATTGTAATCATCCTTCCATGCTCTACACATTTAAGTGACTTTTGACAAGTAACCTCTTCCCTCTGAATTTCTATGCTCCTATCCGTTGAATGTGGACAGTAAGATTCTCTGTGGAGAATCATTGCAATAATGTGCATGAGACATAGGTTGCTAATTATTCCCCAAGGATCATTCTTACTTTCTTCATTTTGATAGTTAACCCTCTGTGTTTCAACTGACCACATTCTCAGTTAAAGACTATTCGATAGGTGATGCGAGTGATGTGTTCAACTCTTGGGTGGTATCCTCACAAGGAAGTTTCTTGTTCTCTCTGTTCTCTTTCTTCCTTCTTATGGGCTGGGGCATGTCCATGGTGGTGGTGAACCAAGTTTATAAAGCAGACAAGGGAACGCTCTGGGAGATGACAGAGAAACAAGAAAGACTCAAGTACAAAGTGCTATGGAGTTAACACACTGAACTACTTTTCAGTGAAATTTTACAAACGTAAGAATAGAGCCTTCTATCTTACTACAAATCCAAAACAAAATCCAGAGTCATTCTATAAAGCATGTCATGCAGACAGCATAAGACAGAAGGCAATGCCTGAGTTAATTGCCTCTCCTTCCCTTTTCTAGATCAGTGGTTCTGAGTCTGCACTAAGGGCTCCCAAACTCGGGCTCTATATTTTTCGAATCCAAATATGCCTTGTGTATGAGAATCACCCTACAGCACAAGGCAGGATCCAAACCAAAACATTACCAGGGCCCTGCGCATTTATTGAAATAACCATCCCATTTTATAGATGAGGAATACAGGACTCAAAAGAAGTAGCTTTTTCCATTATCACTATGGAGAAACTGTCAAACACAAACATACCCTTTCAACAGAAAACATTTTAAGTATCTTTTAGTGAGATGATAATTAGGGAAGAATATTAAACAACATGTGTTGTAAGGAAGGGGTGTCCCCACTGAAAGAGAATAATATCAAAATATTCAATGAGTGTATTAACCATAAACATGCAAATTTTGTGAAAGAACTCCTCAGATACACAAGCTATTTGATCACGCATTTTAATGCCTAAAATTTCCTTGCTCCTCTCCCTTTCATTAGGTTCATCTTTAGGTATTAGTTCAAACTGCTTTCCTTCTGAATTAATTTTGATTTTCTAAGGCAGTAGTTTTCAACCTTCCTAAGGCCCTGGCCCTTTAATACAGTTTCTGTGGGTCACGATCCATAGGCTGAGAACCGCTGCTCTAAGGCATTTAGACACTTGATCTGCCATATTTTCACATTATGGATTGTAACTCTGATCACATCCTCTTATGCATCTCTCTCCCCAAAGGCAAAAACAACTTGATTTCTTGGGCCCCTAGCTCAGGTCCTAATTGGTATATAGTGAGTAACAAATAAATATTTCAAAATAAATAATGCCAATAATAATCTCAGTCCTCACCATGTGCTATTCTTAGTGCTACTCATCTCACTTGATCCCACAAAGTGGGGACTATTATCAGATCAAACACGTGCATGAAACACTGAAGTTTAAATGATTTGTTCAAGATTACAAAGCCAAATCAAAAGAAGATTAGAACTGAGGTTTGTATGATGCCGCTCATTGACACTCAACCATAACTTCATAGGTCTTGCTAGTTAACAAGATGAAACAATTATAATATTCAAATAAGTGTTACATGCTTCTCACTGTAGTAGGCACAGAAGGTTATAAAAATCATTCTCTCTAGAATATTCTAAGACTGGACAGGTGGCTGAGGCCTGTAATCCTAGCACTGTGAAAGGCCAAGGAGGGTGAACTGCGTGAGGCCAGGAGTTCAAGAGCAGCCTAGACAATAGCCTCTCTTCTCCTATAAGAAGAAAGAAGAGTAAGAAAGAGAAGGACGAGGAGGAGAAAGAGGAGAAAGGAAAAAAAAACAATCAGCTGAGCATGGTGGCAGATGCCTCCAGACCCAGCTATGTGAGAGGAAGACCTTCTACAACAGGAGGGCCACTTGACCCCAGGATTTTGAAGTTATAGTGAGCTATGATGTTGCCACTGCACTCCGGCCTGAGCAACAGAGTTAGACCTTGTCTCGGGGGGCGGAGGGTGGGGGGGAAGTCCAGATATTCTACTGAAAGGAAGATGAAAACACACACATATATGAATGCCCTATTTGGGGGAGGAAGAAATGATTAAATACCAATAAATAAACCCAAAGTAGTTTATCAATTTTGTTTAAATTCATGATGAGGTTCAATGATCTGCCATACGATGATTATGTAAATACTCCCCTCTACATTAAAAAAAAAGCAAGTTTTATTTCTAGCTTCACTAGAATGATGAGCTACCTATTCATAGAAATAACCAGGCTTTAAAAAAAAAAAATAGACTATGAGCTGGAATTAGCAGAGATTTCAAAGAAACAAATCATGCCAGAAAATATGATTTTCTTTTTTTTGTCATACATTGGAGACATATCAATAGTGAAAGCATTATAGAAGTAAATTATAGAAGTAATGCTTTCACTATTGGTGAACGTATGGGTCATACTGATTTATTCAGCCCAAGTTGGTGTCTCAGGAAAACTTGCTCTCATATTAGACAAAATTACTACAGGTGTCGGATGAGCACTGTCAAATAGATTGCTCACTCACAGAACGACCATAAAACACGGCATAATCACAAATTGCCTGGCATTTAGATGAAAATGCCGAGACTATAAGAGTTTATGAAACAGACAACCTAGCAGTGATGACTGTGTCAGAGAGTTCTACAAACCTAAATAGAGAGAATCATAACTCCCTTGTGAACTAGAGGGCTGAAATGCAAAATAAAATGATAGTCACCTACCTAGTGTTTTTATGTGTCCGTATGTGCTAACATGTGTTATTATTTTCATGATTCATTTTATAAAGTATTAATTTGGGGAATAGGTAAGAAAACAGTTCACATTTACTTGGAGCCTAGCATATGCCATCCTGTATGGTAGGAGCTGTTCCTGTTTGTTTGTTTATGTATTTATTTATTTTTGAAAAGGAAGTATAGTTCTTCTGCACATGAGAGCCTGGTTTCACATGTGAGCTGTGTGCCTTTGGCCAAGTCAGATAACTTCTCCGTTCCTCGTAAGGTTGCTATGAGGACTAAATATGTTCACAAGTGCAAAGGGCTTAGAACACAGACTGCCACATGCAAAAGCATCAATCATCGCTGTCATCCCCATTGTTATCTTAGTCTTACAATGACTCTAAGTGGTAGGTAACAAAAAGGGTGTTTGCCTTAGTGTCTATGAGGACTGAAGTCAAACTGCATTCCACTGGTCTCTATTTTGTGACCTGTGGCTAGTCTATTAAACTCTTTGCTTCAGTTCCTCTGTAATTAAATCAGCAATCATACCTGTCTTTTAAGATTGCTATAAAGATGAAAGGTAATGAATTCAATTTACTTATCACCATACCTGGCAAAATAAAAATTCTCAGTGTAGAAGCTGTTATTGTTAAGAAAATTACATTGCCCTTGGAGCTGGCTGCTTCAATTTCAAATTCCAATGGTTGTTCAGAAGCTATTTATATTTTTTAATAAAAATTTTTGATTGTATGTTTATAATCTTCCATGATTAAAAGCATATACATCCATAATCCCCAGCCCAGCAAACTTATATCCCTAAAGCCCTGAGCAAGTCTTTCTTCTATATTACCTTTTATGCTGCCCTATTTATTGAAGACATACCAGATGTTTGGAGAGAAGAGAGGTCATTTAAACTACTGTTCAGTGTCAGACACGGTAAATTACTTATCCTACATAAATATATTCTTAAGATTTAGAAGCATTTTGCATTGCTATCGCTTGCTTTAAAATCAGAGATAAAATTGTGCGACACAATTTTAATTTACAACTTTCAGAAGTGATGTCTGTTTCCATACTTGAAAATGTTAACATGGCTTTCTTTGAGGTTTGTTGTTCATTTAAAAATTCATTTTATTCTCTGTAAATTCCATCTATCATTAGTTTAACTAAAAGCACTTAACATTTACTGATGACCTGTTGAGTGCTAGAACCTATAATAAAAATACTAAGTAAAGTCATGCTCCTGTTCTCTGGAATTTTAAAACAATAGGCAAATAAAGACAAGTTAGAGACTGTAATAATCATTACAGCAGTGTCACTGTATAGTTAGCTGCATTTCTAACGTGTCAAAGCTATTAGTATTTATTATTTTAAAATCAAAATTCACTATAAATCTTTAAATCAAAGTATACAATTCTAACACAATATAAAATCATCCACTACTGTAAGTCTTTTAAAAATGAGTTATCTCAGAAGTAATTAATTACACAGGTTCAAATCTTCTAGTTTAGTTTTTTTTTTTTTAATTTCTTTGCTCATTTGCTTTTACCTTTTGATTTATTTACTCTATCAGACTGCTTTGTGGTTGAGTAAGAGGATATGGATATGGTAGTCCCAGGATGTGGTACAGTCCCAGATATGGTAGAATTTTTCTGTCAATAAAAAATACTCTGTGTTGCAAGAAAATTTGGGTATTTTCCTGAACCTATGGTAAAAATATATGAAAATGGAATAATTTACTATAAACTGAGATGTGTTAGAAAAATGTAAATGTAAAATATGTCATATGGTAAATATGTGTTATTTAAAAACAGGTGCTCCATAAATATTTATTGGATGAAATCACATACCATGTTTATTGGGGAGAGCAAGATGTTTGAAAGATGATGAGTCTAGGAAAGTAGGTGAAAGGTGGTCCCCAATGTCATCCAGCCTTACATCTAAAAGACGGGAAGAAAAACATGGGCACTTCCTTGCCTTTCTGTACGGTTGGATGAAACTTGCAAAGTAATGACCGGGATGATAAAATAGCTATCTCAGAGTCTCCATGCTTTATACTAGATAGTTTTCATGTACATTATTTCTTACTACCTTCCCTCAAAATATTTTAGGAATGGAGGGCAGATCTTCTTATATTTATTTTTAAATGAGAGCTCTAACACTCATAAAACGCGTTTTTAAACTGTTATATAACTGGCAACTGGTGGCATAGAAAATAAGGTTGAGTGTCTTCTGACTCCATAATGTAATCTCTTCCAGGAGGAATATGTAGGCCATTTTTGGACTATTTTCATTCCAGGGCTACTTATACTCTTCTAAAATTATATACCTGCCTCATGATCTAGATGATTCCAATACAATTACATGGGTTATTCTTCCTCCCTTTGACCTCTCAGTTCCTTGTACACCTCTCCTCTGGCATTCATGGCAGAGCCCCTACCACAGTCACCCATCCCCATGACTACACCTCGATGTTGCCATTTCCAGCTGTGGGGATCATGGAAAGATGATCATGCAACCCGCCCTTGACTAGCATCTCTTCTCTTTCTACCTTGCTCTCTCTGTTGTTCCAACTCCACCAATCCCGCTGCATCATGTCCTAAAAGTCAGTCCTCCTACTTCTTTTCTCTTTTCACCTTGAAGTGCTCAACAGGTGTACTTATCATTTCCTCTATTCCCTCAACTCCTTTGTCTCTCTCCACTTTTCTTGTACGCAGGTCACTATGAAAGTTTTGAGACAGACTGTGTTATGCTCCATTATTTCATTTCCAAGAAACAGTCATCCTTTCTGATTCACCTGTGCAAGTTTCAATGTGCTGGGCTATCAGTGTTGCTGGAAGGCTTCATTTGTTTCCATTGCCTGGGCATTTCTTGATTTTTGTGTATCTCAGAACTTTTTTTCTGTCCCATGTACTATTACACTGTTATGAAAACTGACAGTGAAGAATGGTGAAGATTTATAATACATTCCATTGGGATATAGAGCTAGAAAAACAAAATTCTATCTCCTTAGCAGACTGAGAGGGAGTGACACTCACCATCCTCATTTCATACGAGAGAAAAATGGTTCCTCATGGGATTTAGTGACTTTCTCACTATCAAAACAAAGCACAGAGTCATAATTTAAACCCATATTCTCTGAGGAGAAAAAAACTTGGTTGAAAGGCAGAGTCTTGAGAATGCAGAAACCCCTAATTACAATTCAAAAATAGAATCTCTTAAGAAATTTAATAGAGATACTTAGAAAAGTAACTGGCAACTCATAAGCATTATATATATGCTGCCTATGTTGAAATATTTAAAAATAATGTATTTTCATCTATTTATTTATTTGTACAGTAAACTGGTTCACTATAAGACCAATTCAGCAAAAATTATACTTCACTGTTTTTTGCATGTACTTGAGATAGTGAGAGAACATAGAAGGGAGAAAAATTGCTTAAAGCAAAAGTCATGTTCAGCAGGGTAGTGAGAATGAGTAATTCTTTCAGTCAGACTGTCTCCCAGTGGTTCAGTGTTAAATTCAGAGTTCTTTTGGATACAAAGAGTAAATGTTCATGTCAATAACCTAACTACTAAAAGGAACAAGTACGGTTGAGATTTATTATAGGAGTACAGAAATTTCTCAGAATTTGAAGACTGGAATGAAGATATGTCCAGACATATACAAGTTAAACAAATGAAATCAGAAATTTAGCAACCAAGGCCAATCTATTTATCTCTTTGAGGTCCACCTGGTATCTTTTGTTAGCTAGTCTGCTGACCCACTTCCCTCCCCAACAGGTGCCTCTGCTTGTGCCTTGCTTGATTGCTAAGTGCAGAAGGTAGAACCATGAACACAAACATGGTCTCTGTTCTAAGGAAACTAAAGGTTACTGCTTAGAGGAGAGGTCAGACTGTTGTCAAGTGATCACAGAAATATGAATAGATATTAGAGCACATGTTATTATGGAGTTCTTAAGCTGCAAGACTATATAATACACTTGACCTTTCCAAAGAAGTAGGGAAAATTTTATTGAAAATGGAACAACTGAGTGGGTGCTGAAAATGGAACAACTGAGTAAGATGGCAGATTAGAAACAGCTCCTTATGAGCCACTTGCAGTGAGATAGGGGAACTAGAACTCCAGCCACCTCTGACTACAGAAACTTATACAGGGACATCACTAAGGGTACAGTGAAGCAGTGGTGGACTCCAGAAGCTGGCAAGGAGGTCTGGAGCTGAGAAAAGCTGGCACAGAAGGCAAATGCTTGCATACGGGCAGGGACTAGCTGACCATCTCTCAAGAGGTCTGGGGACAGGAAAGGGCTGTCCTGCAATTTATTGATTTTGGACTAAACAGCCCCAGCAAACATTTTGAACTGCTTAAAAGACTGAAGGGACTTGAACAGCATCCTGCACCCAAGATTAAATACTGGGTGGGATGGATTTCCCTTTGGCTTGGCTGATAACTGGGCACCACCATTGTGAGAAGGTCAGGCTGGAGGAACAGTTTGCAGGGTCCTAGTGCATGGCTGGCTCTGGCACACTTGTTGAGCTCAGGCAACCATCCTTGGGGTGAGCTGAGTGGACCCTGCACCCCCAGGAAGGTCATGTTGTTGTCAAGAGGTACTGTTTGATGTGCCTCCTAAAGAAGCTGGTAAGAGCTTTAGGAACCCAATCAAGTGGAGACTGAATGCTGATGAAGCAACCAGGCTCTGACTGAGGGCAAATAAGTCAGAAAGATGGGACCCAATATTACAGGGGTATTAGCGAAACTTGGTAAATGTAGAATGTAAATGTTTTGGCACAGTAACTGAGATAACGCCAGAAAGGCTATGTTAACCACTGTGATAAAAATGTGTCAAATGGTATATGAAGTGAGTGTATGATGCCCCATAATCATATCATTGTATACAGTTATGATTTAATAAAAAAATTAAAAAAAAAAAGTGGCTTCCAGCTTCCATCTTTATACAGCAAAAGCAGCGAATGTGTTCTCAGTTTCCAAACACCACTTTCTAGCACTACCTGGTGTCTAGACTATATATATATGTAAAAAATGAATGAAATATATATATCTAAATATATATGTATGTGTATATATGTATGTATGTATATGTATATATACATTTCATTCATTTTTTACTCCTTTTTACAATTTTTTTCTCAGTTTTTTCTTCTTTTCTCTTTTTGGTTGTTGTGGTGGTTGTTCTTGTTTTTTTTTTTCTTATGTTCTATTTTTATTTTTTCATTTTTACTTTCTTCAATAGCAAGGGCTGCTCTATTGTTGTTACAGTTTTTCAGCCTCTTTTATTCTTTTCTCGTTTTTTACTTCTCTCCTTTTTTCCCTCTCTTTTGGTAGAGATTTTTCTACTTTTCTCCTTTTTCCCACATAAATTTCTCATACAACAGCTAAGATACCCCTTTTTATCTTTATCTTTTATAATTGTATTTAAAATTTTCTGTATCTATTCTTATTTTTTAAATTTTTTCTTCCTTTCCTCTGAGTGCTGCAGGGTCAAGGAATTGGTCTGGCTAGAGGTTCATAGTATTGGTCAGGCTCAGGGACATCATGAGTTCATGGTCTAGGGTATCCTTGTAGCTTTGGCTTTTGGTTCCAATAATATTGGTAGGTCTCCACTGTAACATAATGATGATTTTTTTTTCCTTTTTCTTCTATATTTGGTGGAGGTGGGGTCTTGATATTGTAAGTAAGGAACCAATGAAGAGCTCCTGACTTCAACAGACCACCCCTGCATGGCCACCCAAAAGCCTGGATTTACAGGTGTAGTCAAAGAACCCTGCTGATCACCACAATTTCTCCTGCCCTCTCTTTCACTCTTTTGTCCTTTTTCTCTCCTTATTTTCAATTTTTTTCTTTCAGACCCCCTTCTCTTTTTTTCTTTTTGTCTTTTTTTTCTCCTTTCTCCCTTCTTGTTCTCTATCCTTCTCTTCCCTTTGGCCTTATACCAAAATTCCACTTCAATACCTATCTTGCTCTTACACAAGGTAATTTAAAGAAAATGATATAGTGAGAAGAAAAAAGTAAGAGAAGGAAGTGAACAACAAGAAGAAAACACACATGAGGAGGAACCAACAGAAAAATTCTAGAAACGCAAAAACCAAAACAGAACAATCCACGCAAGGGACTATGAGGCAGCCACCAAGAGGACTCCAGCTACAAAGAATTAACAGAAATGACAGAAAGAGAGTATCAAATATTGGCAGTAAAGGCTATAAAGGGAATTGACAAGAAAGTGGAAAAACAATAAAAAAATGGATGAAAAGTATGAAGAATATAGAAAGGATATGGCAGACAGAGCTTAAGGAATTGAAGGGGTCAATCAGGAAACTTAAAAATGCAGTAGAAGGTATCAATGACAGATTAGACCAAGGAGAAGAGCTAAAAGATAAAGCTCTTAAGCTAGCCTAGGTAGGTAAAAAGGTAGAAAAGAAGAGAAAGAAAGCACAGCATTCACTCAGAGAATTATGTGACTTTATGGAGCATTCAAACATACAAATTACAGGGATCCCTGAAGGAGAAGAACACCCAAAGGAATAGAAGTCCTACTAAAGAATACCACAAATGAAAACTTCGCAAGTTTCACTAAGGATTCCATAACATTTCTTTCAGAGGGATATTGAACCCTAAGTTAGAGCATCTCTAACACACTGTAGTGAACTGTCCAAAGTCAAGACGAAAGAGAAAATTCTATAAGCATCCAGGAGTGACAACTGACCTATAGGAGAAGATCCATTTGGGTGACAGTGTATTTTTCATCTCACATTTTTCAAGCCAGACGAGAAGGGTCATTTACCTTTAACCTTTCAAACAAAACAATTTTCAGCCCAGAATGCTAAGCTTCAAGATCAATGGAGAAATCAAATCTTTTACTGATATGCAAACATTGAGCAAATTTCACCACAACCAGAGCAGCTCTACAGGAAGTACTTTGACCTGTTTTCCACACTGACCATCACAATGGGCCACCAGCAAAGTAAACACCCAGAAATTAAAGGACAACACCCAATTTCCACAATGGTGCAAAGGATAAATTCTCCTTTTTAAGAAAGAATGCAGAAATTTCTAATTGCAATTCAAAAATAGAATCTAGGAAGGAATTTAATAGAATTACTTATAAAAATAACTGGCAACTTTCTGATAGAGTATCTACCTTATCTCAGTATCTGCACTCTTCATCTGGCTTTTACTAAATGCTCAATACTGTTAGGAAATAAATAAATGGATAAAATCTTGGATATGTAATATTATTTTTCCATAGTTATTATCACTGTTTCTAGTAGATGGAAGCTCTTAAAATCCCACTTCCAAATCTCCTATCCAAAAAGAATTTAGAAAAAAAAGTATGAAGGGGCCAGAAACCAACATTTAGCCTATGTATTGGAAAACACATCCATAATGTGTTTTCATCAATGACAACATTGTAGTCAGTATTTTATAGATCCTTTCAAGAAAAGCACTTGCTCTTGATCTCAGCAATCCATCTCCTGGGCAACAGTGTGATGCCTCAGGTACAGCAGAAAGCCAGAACCCAGAAATTGTGAAAGGATAACAGAAACAAAAAATAAGGTGTACATTAAAGCCTTCTGTCAATTTATCACCACCCGAAAAAAGAAGGTAATTTGAAGACCTTCATTCTGTTAGTGGCCACAGAGGTCAGCATTAAACATTTCATGGAACTGCCCCAAAGTGACCCCCTCTAACAACTTTTCCTGGATCTGTCAGATTCTATGCTTTTCAAAATAAGAAGAATGCATTCTACATCTCTACTCAAGGTTACTGAAAATCCTCTTTTGAAAGTACATCAATGGCTTTAAAAATATACATGGAGAGAAAACTTAAACATGCATTTTCTAAGAAAAATTAAATTAAAGGACTTTTTTTCCTTTTTCTACTTTTGTTTAAAGATGGCATCAGATTCAATGTAACGGGTGCACTGAACACGTCAGGCAGAATGTTATCAAAAGCAGTAGTTTGAAGCCCTTCCTGGGGGAATATGTATTTTGATGTCCAACTGTCCTTGTCTTACATGAAAGTATTTGGTTTAGAGAAAATTTTACTTTGACCCAGAAATGACAAACACACCATTAATGTAAAAACAACAAATCTAGGCTTTAGAATAGGGGACTTTGAACTCTCTGATTAAAATAAATCCAGACAAGCTGGCCATACAATGCTTTCTGAAGAATCCCCAATTTGTAGACTGAGAATAAAATGGTTTCACTGGATCCCCAAGAAAATGGCACAACTAAAAGATGAACCTTGAGTATTTTTTTTTCTTTACTCTTTGCAAAACCACTAAAATCCATTGCTTCAGCAAACATAAATATATCCTGATCTCAAAGCTTTAAGAAATTAAATAAGTCAATCTCAACCCCTCTCTATCTCTTTCTCTATTCATTCTTTTCCTCCCTTTTAACAAAGATAATACAAGAAAATGACAGTAATACAATTTTTTTTTTTTTGAGACAGAGTCTCACTTTGTCACCCTTGGTAGAGTGCTGTTGCGTCACAGCTCACAGCAACCTCCAGCTCTTGGGCTTAGGTGATTGTCTTGCCTCAGCCTCCCGAGTAGCTGAGACTACTGGCACCCGCCACAACGCCCAGCTATTTTTTGTTGCAGTTTGGCCAGGGTCGGGTTTGAACCTGCCATCCTCTGTCTATGGGGTTGGTGCCCTACCCACTGAGCCACTGGAGCAGCCCTAGTAAAACAATTCTTGTTAGACACCTAAGATAATTGGCATCCAGGGGCATTTTCCCTCCTCCCATTTTTCTGTTTGCCTACAGCTAACTCCAATGGAGAGCAAGGGCCTTTGTGCATGTTGAAGAAATCCAATCCTATGTGATAACCATCAAACACAAACAACTTTTCATATATGAGATTTTAGCAACCACTCGGTAATAAATGTGCCCACTCAGTGAATGGGCAATCCAAATCCCAGCAAATTTTCTATCTGACTTTTTGTTCATAAATGATCATGAAATGGTGCTTTCAACCCAGCCCTGTAGCTCTGCCCTGGGAGCTTCAAACTGGAGCTATTTGCCCCAAGGAGAAATGCTGCCCCCCAAAAAAGGGCTTTCACTTCTTGTTCGTTATGTTTTCTCTTTTCTAAAGAAAAGAAAATTCCTTCAGGCCTCTGTTCAGCCTGGAGGCATTTTGTCTTACAAGTGGAGGCAACATCTACAAAAGAGAAAAATAGGGGAAGGAAACCATCCCCCTTGCCTTAGGGAACTCCAGGAGAAGATCTGGGAACTCTGGTCTCAGCCTGGGGGTGGAGAAAGGGGGAAAAGAAGTTCCCAGCTGTGCACACAGTCATTTGATAACCTGAAACAAGCCAACCTCCTGAGAGAGCAAACAGAAGCAGGAGCTGGGGAGCAAAACAGACTAGGGCAGCAGGAGCCAGGAGAGGAGGAGGCTGAAGCTGGGGTCCCAGTCATTTCTTTTTCAAGAAAAAGTGCACTGAGAAGAGAGGTTATGCATAGGATGAGGAGCACCACTTAATAAGTATTCTATGTTTGGGTTTTACATTTGTTTTATGTCACAATACAGTAAAGAGGGTCAGTCCATCTGCGTTTTGACAGCTCTATTGTACTCAGTGTAAACCATGCCAAGTTCCTCCACAGATGTGAAAAGTTCTAAGACAGTATTATTTTACAAATTTCCTAATATACTATAAAATGAAGTAACAAAACGGAGTCATGAAAATAGTTCCCTTTTCAATGCTTGCACTTAAATAACTGGACAGGCAGAATGAGAACTCTTTACCAACAGTATTCTCTGAGTGAGCACAGATTATGAGTGTCTATGGGACTTCATGTGCTGATAGTGACCAAGCAGGGAAAATGAGACTTGGTCACGTTGGGCCACTGTCTTCCTGATCTGGGAATACAGCTCTCACCTCCTCACCCTCCTCACTTCCCGGCTGGGTTCCTGACCAGAGAAGCCTTAACCAGCTGAGTAAAGAGATATCCCTTGGCAGTGGGTTGGGGGGATCAACATGGGAGGATCCATGGATGATGAATTAATTAGTGACAGCCCTACAGTCCTGCTTGATGTCATGAAGAATTTACCTCTCAGGACTAACAATGACAGTTGGCCTGCAAGCTGCTTATCATTCTCCTACTGAGAAAGTCACCTTATAGTAACCCTGCTACCTTCCAGGGCAGGGGCCCCTGCTGGATAGAACTGGTTTCACTGGGAGAATTTAAAGACCTTCCACAAAGACTGCAGAACTGTTTTAATTACAGCCAAACTCATTCACACATGCAAATATACACTGTCTCATGCACACAGACATAATATAGATCAACAGTCACACTTGGCCT